>NC_090450.1:916564575-917764575 GCF_031143425.1 Pleurodeles waltl | reverse complement strand
CCCGTCCCACGATGTTCAATAAAAAGAGTTCTCCCACTCCAAAGTACCTCCATTCTCTCCTGGGTCCATTTTAATCCGGGGTCATACCCATTGTTGAGCACATTAAGATAAAAATCGAAATATTGGGGCACGTAGTCTACTAATCTCTAGTTCTTTGAGAATTTCTATTCTTAGCTTAAAGTTCTAGCTTCAAAGGTTGCCACTAAAATCAACATCAGATAGATCCATAAGAGCCAATTTAGTAGCTATGAAAAACCTGGCAAACACAGCCTGATGGGACACACCATTAGAGGATGTCTCTATGGAGCAACTACATCAATGCAAGTACATTAGGAAAAATACAAATAGTTAAAAATGGTGGGAAATATGCAGTCCACAGTGAAGTACACAGTCTAAGTGATGCTACCATTCATTCAATACTGTAAAATCAAGCCAATTGCTTTTCTAGATGTTGCCTATATATTCCAGTTATTACCCTGAGACTACTTGCACAGCATTTTAGGGCTCTTAACATGTTTTCTCCACTCGCTCACACTCTCATTAGTACTGTACCTGCACATTTTGGTAGTTGCATTGTAAAGCTTAATTTTGAACTGGTCATTGGCAGTTACAATGAAACTCTCCTTAGTAATTGGAGGGTACCAGGCCACGCATTTGGGAATGGCACTCTGTTCAATGCGGTCACTGCTCTGGATTTGAAGGTGGCCCTTGGTACTGTTGCTGAGATCGTACTCCACCTGAAAAGAAAATTCAGCCAAATCAAGCAAGGAGACATAAGTTCACTTTGATGCACATTTTGTTCCATCTTTCCAAATGCAGTCACGGTCCCTAACTTTCACAGCTCATCCAAATACTTTTAGTATCCAGTGGTGTAACACTTGCATCTGTGTCTTTTTGGGCAGGGCCAGCACCCATTCACTTATGCTTAATTTCTGTAATTTCACCAACTGAGTGTAACATTTCAATTCACTGTGTTTTTGGTTAAGTATGAAGCTATAAGACAGTGTTGGATCTTCTTTTGAGCACGAAGAAGTAACGTATTTATCTGCACGGAAAAAGGTTACTAACCTGTAACTGTAGTTCTACAGTATTGATATCTTTCATAGATTTGCATGCATTGAATCATTCCCCATCGTCGAGTCCGACAGTAAAATTCAGAAAGTTGTACTATGCTAAACATAGCCTGCAGTAGCTGAAAAACATTCATCCTATTCATATAATTTGAAAAGATCTCACTAGTATGTACGTTTACCATTTGGACATCATTGCACAGTCACGCAGTGCAATACCATATTTTAGTCAACTGCCATCTCCAGTACTTCACCTGAGGATGGCATAGAACCTGCTGCTTCTACTCTCCCAGTGCTCCTGAGGTAGGTGTGCACAGCCAGCCTGCACATTCAAAAATATCTGTGTTTCATTGTTCCATGTGATTTTGAGCTTTGCTGGGTACAGCATTGCGTAGGAGAGTCTGAGAATTTGTAGCTTCGTCCTAATGGTGAAGGTACCATGAAGTTCCTGCACTGCAATCGTGAAATGTGGGAAGAGGGATATTCAGATCCCTGAATATTCCATGTCTCTTTTCTCATGTGCAAGTCTGACAGTGGTGTCTTCATCTCTGTAATTTAGGATATGTGCAATGAAGGAACTTGGCTAGAGTTCCGGAATCTGTTTGGGGCTAAAGACTGATGGGCAGGGGGCGTGGCCAAGATGGCGGCGTGCTAGGACGTGCCTGTCCGAGCTCCACCGCCCTGGCCCGGAACACCGCTGACTGGCCCGGCGGGGGGACACCCTGAGGCCACCCGGAAGCGACGGGCGCTGCCGTGGGCTGTTGGCCGCCTGACAGAGGCCCCGAGGCACGCTACACTGCTCCCATTGGGAGAGGAGCGGCCGGCCCCGAAACGCGTTCGGGCCGCGGAGCGGCTTGGGCGGCGGCCTGGGCCGCGAGGCGGGCCTTCCCCCGACGGCTTCCTGGGCCCAGCGCCGGAGGGGCCGGAGGCCTAGAAGTTTCGTTTTGGGCCCCGCAAGTAGCGGGACCGCATTGGGGGCCTGGGCCACAGGACCTGCAGGCGCCTTGGGTGCGGAGGATTCCTCCGTACACAGGATCTGGTCGGAGCTGGAGGTCGGCTCCCCCCTCCCTAGCGGGCCTCTACAGGACGAAGGAGAGGCCTGAAGTTCCGGGCGAAGATAGGGGAGGCCATCGCTTTGCCCCGAGGTTGCTATACTCACCCACAAGGAGTATAAGTAAGTGCGGGCCCTTGCATGAGGAGGTAGAGGCTATAAAAGCGAAGCTTCGCAGGAGGAGGCTACCAAGTGCTAGGACCAGGTGCAAACTTTGATACGGCGACACCTGGTGATCTGGTGGGAGCTTTTGGAGAGACTTGTGGGGCTGATCCGGCGAACCGAGACTGCGCCTGTGAGCCATGGCGGCGTCCAAATCCAAGCGAGAGCACTCAGTGAGAGAAATGCTGACAGGGGCCCGCCTGACATCGGGTGGTATGGCTGAGGACTCACCGGCGACGAGACCCCTGAAGGGTCGGATGGAGATGGATCCGGATGAGGGTTCACCGGTCACAAAGGGCTTTTTGACCTCCCTGTTTGATTCCCTTTGGAGCGACATTCAGGAGCTGCGTATGGACATTTCCTAGGAGGTGAAGGAGCTGCGAGGAGAGGTTACCTCCTTGGGAGAGCGAGTTTCGCAGTTGGAAGATGGTGAGATTCCTTGTGGTCAAGAGGTGGCGGGCCTGCAACAGGAGGTAGTCCGCCTCCGAGAGCAGCAGGACCTCCTCCAGACAGCGGTTGAGGATTTGGAAAATCACTCAAGGAGACAAAATATTTGCATCAGAGGGGCTCCGGTGGGGGCGGAAAAGGAGGACATTGGGGACTATGTGGTGGGCCTGTTTCGCTCTCTGCTTGGCCAGGACGAGACTCAGGAAATAGTCCTGGATAGAGTTCATCGTGTCGGCCGCGCTGGTGGCCCTGGAGACCGCCCCCTGGATATTCTAGCCTGTCTCCACAATTTTTTCCTTAAAGAAAAGATCCTACAGCGGGCCCGCAATCTTCAGCAGGTACTTTTTAGAGGACATGAGCTCCAACTATTCCACGACCTCTCTGTACGGACTTTGCAAAGGCGGAGAGAATTTAGACCGATCACGGAGCACTTGCGGGCGCACAATGTGTCTTACTCCTGGGGCCACCCGTTCCACCTGGTCTTCCGCTGGGAGGAGCAGCTCCGGCAGGTGAAATCCATCTCGGAAGCAAGTCGGATCCTGGGTCTGGAGGATATATGCCAGGCGCGAGCGAGAAGGCGACCTTGCCTGAGGGGGGTCCTCCACACTGGCAGCGAAAGGAGAAAAGAAGGAAGCTGCAGCGCCCAACGGCTTTGCAGCTGAGGTCGGGGAGGGAATCCGTTTTGAACAGCGTGGCCGCCTGAACTACAGCTTAGAGGAGGGGGGGCGGGTGGTCCCGATCTGTGGTTGGCCTAGATGTTAACGGCATGTTGGCCGATGAAGAGGGTCGGGGCGGCGGGGGCGATGGACCTGGATTACCAAACATGGATGGATCTACTGCCCTGTGGAGACTTTTCCTCGTGAAGATGGATGTCCGAGGACTTCTTTGTTGTGTGCACCTGTTGTGCGTATTGGTTGAATGTTGTAGGGTTTCCATGCGATGCTGGCTTTTTTGTGGAGATATTCTCAAGCCTTGGTGTTTTAGGTGGAGTAGAACTTGGCACGGGGGTGTTCTTCTTGCGAGCTCCCTTTCTTCTTGCATGCTGCCCTCATTTTAGGGTATGATTATTAAATATACAAGCTTGAATGTTCATGGGCTCAATAACCCTACCAAGAGGCTAGCCATCCTGTCCGCCTTAGAGAGATCGGGGAGTCACATATGCCTGCTGCAGGAGACACACCTCGTCCCAAAATATATTTATCATATGCGCTCTGAGTGGTTCCCCAGGCAGTTCTGGTCTTCGGAACCATCAAAGTATGCAGGGGTGGCGATACTATTAGCGCGCTCATTCCCTGGGGAAGTGGTGACAAAACTGCATGAGGTGCAAGGGAGGCTTCTAGCTATGAGAATGAGACTGGGTTTTTTTTCCTTCACTATTGCTTCTCTATACGCGCCTAATTCCCAGCAGGAAATCTTCCTAAAACAGGCTTTGACCCCGCTGCGGCAATCCCCGACGGTGCCATCCTGGTGGGGGGCGATTTTAACCTGGTGATGGATGGGGATCTGGATCGTTCAGGTCACCGGTATGGGCAGACGGGGTCAATGACGGTGGCTGGTCGTCAGTGGCTGAGTGAGTGTGGCCTGGAGGATGTGTGGAGGAGGGCGCAACCCACGTTAAGGGACTATTCCTTTTACTCGGCAGCGACTAAGACATATGCTAGGCTTGACCTTTTCTTGGCCTCGCAAAAGTTTATTTCCTGGGTTATGGAGTCAGTGATTGAGCCTCGAGCCCTGTCGGACCACGCCCCGGTTACAGTTGAGGTTCACATGAACATGGAGCATGTGGGCGCATCGGGGTGGCGATTTAGGGACTCAATGCTTCAGAACGATGCAACAGTAGAGGCGATTCATGGTGCAATAATAGACTACCTTAGCTTTAATGACGACGGGACTACTTGCTTGGCGACGCTGTGGGAGGCACTGAAGGCTGTACTGAGGGGTGAGGTGATGTCGCTGTCTGCTAGGGATAATAAAGCAAGGAGACTACTCAGAGAGGACTTAGAACAGTGAGTGATGGTATTGTAGCATTCACATAAGCACACCAGTTCACCGAGTGTATGGCGAGAGCTTGAGAAAGTAAGGAAGCAGTTGAGGAGGTTGGATTGGGACAGGGCAGAATATGCGATAGTTCGCCTTAAGCATAAGTACTATATAGGTAGTAATAGATGTGGGAAGCTACTGGCACATCGGTTGCGAGCGCAGCGTGCGGCATCAATGATAAAAATGGTTTGCTCTCCCTTGGGAACGGAAGCGCGCACAAGCGACCAAATTGCGGAGGCCTTTGCGGAATTCTATCGGGAACTATATGGGGCTGATGAGCCCGGTAACTCAACTCTGGAGGCCTTTCTAGAGGGTATAGCAATTACTTCCTTGACCGAGAGGGAGGCGACTTCGTTAGATCAACCTATAAGGGCGGAAGAGGTCATATCAGCAATTGCACGCTTGCAGGTCGGGAAGTCACCTGGCCCCGATGGTTTCTCCGCACTTTTTTATAAGACCTTCTGAATGGAACTTGTACCAGTTTTAGTGCGACTCTTTAATTCCTTTCGACATACAGGGGCTCTCACGCCTAGCATGTTGGATGCCACTATCGTGGTTATTCCAAAGCCGGGGAAGGATCCCGAGGAGTGCGCCTCATACAGGCCGATCTCCCTCTTGAATTTTAATGCCAAACTGCTCACTGGCATACTGGCACATCGTCTCAATTATTACATGCCGGGCCTTGTGGATCCCGACCAAGCGGGATTTATACCGCATAGGCAGTGTAGTGATAATACGAAGCGACTGCTTCATCTATTGGATAAAACTGATAGATCATGCAGGGAGGCTCTCTTCCTTTCTATCGATACCGAAAAGGCATTCGATAGGGTTCATTGGCCACACCTGTTCAGGGTGCTAGAGCGCTTTGGGCTGGGCCCGGGTTTTATGGCATGGATCCGCTGTATTTATAAGGAGCCTCGGGCGGCGGTCCAACTTAATGGGACGCTCTCGTTGCCATTCTCAATTCAAAGAGGGACCCGGCAGGGGTGCCCGCTTTCGCCCCTCTTGTTCGCGCTCTATATGGAGCCCATGGCGCAGCGGCTTCGGGATAACCCTTGGATCACAGGCGTGAAGTTTGGAGGAGATGAGCACATCATTTCATTGTACGCGGATGACGTGATTCTTACTTTGGCGGAACCGGCGACCTCACTGCCTGTACTAATGGGTATACTAGAGGAATTTGGACGGGTCTCGGGATTCAGGATGAATATGCTAAAGTCGCAGGCCATGAGTAGGTTTATCAGTGCCGAGCATGAAATAGATCTGAAGGCCCGATTCCACTTTATATGGTCTTCCTCAAAGCTCCCGTACTTGGGGGTTGAGTTAGGGTCCACTGTCGCTCGTACGGCGACGTTTAATTACACGAAACTGATTCGGGAGGTGCAGCGAGACTTAGAGACCTGGGGGAGATTTAAACTGTCTTGGTTGGGTAGGGTGGCGGCAATAAAGATGACCATCCTACCACGCGTACTGTATGTGTTTCAGGCACTTCCGGTGGCACCCCGCCACGAACAATAGCAACCCTTCAAACAGCGGTTCCAAGATTTATTTAGGAGGGAAAGGCGACGCGGCTACCATGTCGGGTGTTGTATCGCCCTAAGCAGGAGGGAGGATTGGCAGTCCCCTGCCTTCTACGATATTTTCAGGCAGTACAATTGCATTTCCTATTAGAATGGAGTCGCCCATCTTCCGAGAAACATTGGTGCTTCATGGATCAGGCGGTGGTGGGCTCCCATATATGGAAGGAGCCCTGGCTTAGGCGCCGTCACAGAGCACGGGGGTTGTACGTATCCCCGATCACGGAAGTGTCGATGAAGGTGTGGGACGGGGTGGCCAACAGAATGGGCTTGACGACATTCCCGTCCCCAATGACCCCCCTAGGTGCGAACCCTGATTTTGGTCCGGGCCTGAAATCGGAGGCACTGCGTCGTTGGCATGAAGGGGGCTGTAAAAGGGTAGGATACCTTTTTGATGAGCAGGGGGTGATCCCCTTTGACCAGATGAGGGAGACGTATGGCTTAACCGAGGCTGACAGGATGATGTATTATCAAATATGACACTGGGCCCTGCTACCAGCCAATAGAGCATTAATAGATAGGCCGAAAAATGTATTCTAGTGAAAAAGGACGATAAGCGGGTGATTTCGGAGCTTTACGCTCTCTTGCAGGGGGAGGCCCGCTCGCCTAAGACTAAGAGCCAGCTGAGGTGGGAGAAGGAACTGGAGAGGGAGCTCTCTGACGAGGAGTGGGAGAGCATCTTTTACAGGACACACCACACGGCTTACAATGCGGCAGGTACAGAGACAGCCTATAAAGTGGCCTCCTATTGGTACCACACCCCAGCAAGGATTCATGCTTGGGATCCCACTAAGTCCAGCCTTTGTTGGAGGGGGTGCAGGGGTGGAGGGTCGCTTGTTCACCTACTATGGCATTGCCCTAAGCTTCATCGGTACTGGGAGAATATAATAGACATTATTGACGTGGCGTTTGATACTCAGATCCCCAGATTTCCTGCGTACACTTTGCTCGGCCTGCCTAACCCGCTCACTTTCCCCCTGGGATCATTGAAAGGACGGCAGATGGCCTTGGCTTTAAATGCGGCACTACAGCTGCTATTAACCGTGTGGGGGACTGACAAGATCCCGACAGTAACATCATGGCTCCATAAGCTGTGGTTTATCCTCGTTATGGAAAAGCTCACTTTGACTTCACAGCAGCGTAGTGGTGACTTTAAGGAACTTTGGCAACCATTCTTCCAAATACTGTCTGCGGAGTTCACAGAATTGACATGTCTGGCCTATTTGAGGGTTCTGGAGTTGAATTGAGCGAATGGGAGCGAATGTGCAGTAGAGATGTATACGCAGGGCCAAGATTACATTGGAACGAGGCCTGGGATCAATAGATTGTTGTATGACATGCCAGACGCGGGGAAACAAAGTTGAAGTTCTATTTAGGTTTTCTATCACTGCGCATGGAGCATGCTGTATATCAAAGCAATTGTATTATTCTGATGCGTTACATATGTGATGTTTATAATTTAAAATAATAATAAACAGATTTGGTCCATAAAGACCGATGGGAAGCTTAACTATGAATGCTGGTGAGAAGTCTTCTTTTCCAAGGAGTTCAATGAACATATTTTCCACAAACTGATCCATTTGCCACTGTTGATGGATTCCCAAGCTCCCTCAATGCATGTATTTTTCCTGAGGGATCGTGTGGCCAAGTATTCAGTTTTAGGGGCGAGCGCAATGTTGAACATGGAATACTAAGGCAGTGTAATCCTGAAGCCATTTTGGGCCTCTTCAATGCGTTTACAGCCACTCCCTGCCCCCTTCAGCTTTCTGCTTTCTCCCATTGTGACGCCTTTTTCGTTTTTTCTCTTCCTCTGTCTTTCCCATAGGTGTCTTTTGCTCGCAGTAAATGCTTGAGGCAGAAAAATAATTGCCGGCCCTCAAAAATAAGTGCCGGTGCTCCGCACTGGAAACAACAAGCACAAATTAAGCACTGTTCCTTTAAGTAGTTCATTGACATTTGTAGCACATTTGTTGCCCTTCACAGGTGTCACTTTATCCTCTTGTTTTTTGGTGTCTCTGTCTGCAGTGCAACCTGTTTGTCTAGCATAAAAAGTCAGATTTGCTAGATTGTGATCAGTTTGCTGATATTGGGCAGAGTAACATCTACTTTACATAGGCCGTCTGTATGTAGTTTCCTGTACTTGGTAATGTGCAAGTTATGTTAGCGTGGCATGGGGTGTTAGGGAGAGCAATTCCTCAATGCTATTTTCAGCAATTCATTCACTGATATTATGTCAGAACTCTGGCTGGATTAAATCGTGTGGGCTTACCCTGCACAGAGGATGTTGGAGGAGCAATTCTATAGTAGATTATCTCTAGTTCGGATTCGGTATTCAGGCTCTCAATCACCTCTCCTAGTTAATACATACACAGTAGCCTTAAGGTATGTATTGTTCAGTGACTTCAGTTATTGTAGTTACCTTTGTGGTGCTTCACTCACACAAAGCTGTTGACTCAGGTGGCTCCAGGGCCAGCAGAACCCAACTGGATGCTGCTGCTATGCAGGCCCACATGATGAAGTACACACTCTCTGCCCTTACTGCTGGGGTCACTGCGGTTCATGGGCATGACGATGTCCCTTGGAACACACTGGGCCCAGCTACTTTGCCTGGCAGTTGTTATTTTTTTCAGCTCAAAACAGTGTCATCTTAAGAATTTTGGGGGCCCAGGCAAGACATATTTTAGGGCTCACTTTACATAACAAATATAAAAAAAATGTACGCATGTCCTGCAAATTCAAGAATGCATGATGCAAAAAATACTAAAATATAGATTCATCTTTAACAGGGTTACACAAAAACAACTGAAATAGGTCTTTCCTGGCACCTAAAGAATCCGTAAGGTGACACTGGGTAGGTAGAGTCAGAGGTAGAGTTAGGCAGAGAGGCAGATATGTTTAGATAGAGGAATAGAGTAGACAGAAGTAAAATAGAGAGAAAGTTCACTTTCCATGTGGGACGCTTGAAAGGTGGATGCCCTATACTATTGCCCACTTTGCCCATGCCTTAAAATGTCTCTAGAAAACGGGTTGATGTTCCTTGGCACATGCTGGGCCTAGTCAAGATCACCCTCGGTCAGACACTCTTCTTTCCAGGACAGATGGGTTGTTGTCCTGAGGATGCCCAGTCCACATCAAGGGACCCGGCAACTGCCAGGCTGCTTCGGCACCAAAAGGTCCCCAGTTCAGGTGCCTGGCCCCCTTGTCTGTAGGTACATAGCTGGAGCAGTACGTCTCCCTCACTGTGCCACTTCACTGTGGCATTTCACCTCTATGCTGACTCCTCGACTTCTCACTGCAATACCAGACAGCACACCATATATGCTATCTACTGCTCCTTTTAGCAATCCAGGCTGCTGAAATTGTTCAAGGGATTATACCAGAGCAAGGAGTATGGTTCTGTTGTGTGGATAGTGCAAGTAGTTGAATGATTGTGTCTGATATGTGCAGCAGTGTCAGGAACCACGCTAATCAGCAGCAATCTTGATACTCAGTCAGCTCCACCCTCCCGCTGCTACCAATCCTGAGATTCGCTATTTTGAAAATGATGAGATCATAAATTAGAAAAGGCTATTAGCAACTGTTCAGATTTCCTCATGTCATTCCTCCGGTCTGGAAACAGTTTGAGACATATGGACAGATCAAGAGTGTAAAGATCTTCCTGCTGGGTCAAATAGTTCCTGACAGAAAACCTTGAGTACAATTAGTTTGTTGAGGTGAAAAACAATAGGAACAGTTGCTATAGATCAAGGTCTGGTGCTCATTGTGATTCTATCTTTCTACAGGCAGCTGGGTTGTCTAGATGGGATACATCATTGATTTTGGAGCCAGGCTGATAGTTTCAGTGATCCTGAATTGTGATGCAAGACATTTTCACAGCACCTGGACAGGAGATTTCTCCGTGACCCTACTGGAATGGGTTGCAGTTCTGCTAGGTGAAGCTGGTCCATGAATGAGTATTCTCTTGGCCAAGTCAGAGTGATTAGGATCATCCAGCATGGTTCTTGTTTTGGCTTTGTGACAACCCTTAAAGTAAAAGAGGGCAATCCATATGTCCCAGACAAAGCAATACAAAATATTTTCACCCAAGATCCTGCTTGTGCGTACCTGCTTCCGTAAAACTGGCATTTCCTATTTGTTTACCTCACAAGCAGGTCCACCCTTGCTTTCCCGCCACACTGAAAATCTTCAATAGGTTGTTTTTAGTTCCCATTCTGGGTTCAACCGGATCAGCGATGTACTTGGAGTACAAACGACTATAGGTCTTTTTTGATGGTTCTTAATTCCAGCACATTGATGTGTAGGTCTGCCTCTGGCTGATAGCTTTTCATAATTCCTATCCTTCCATTGAGACTTTAGGGGCTATAACTAAATCAGATTGAGTTGGAAGGTACAAGAGGCTCAGACTGGTACTTTATGCCAGTGTCCATCATGAGAGAGAACATCATGAGAGAGAACATCATGAGAGAGAACATCATTAATGCAGTGAACTGAATTGCGTCAAAAGGAACCTAATATCTGCATACATTGTCTGTCAAGTTCTTCTTGCATTGGGCTCATTCTCTGCGGGGAAAATGAGATGAGACATACACAAGACAACATCATACCTAGCAGTCCTGTATGTAGGTGTACTTTGACCTTTGATGTGTTTTTGGACCTGGCTTGTAAGTACTGCCAGATTGCCATGTTCTTCCCATATAAACTGCTAATCGTACCAGCCCACGATCACCATGCCATTAGCTGTTCTGATCAATGTGACTTTCACTAATCTGTGTAAGGAGTGCTGCTTGGATCCCTTGACCTTTCCTGGGACACTGTCAGGCCACCAGACAGATTAGGGCATAAGAGGCCAGGTAGACAGGGAACATGGACAAAGAATAAAATAGCACAATGGAGAGTAGTAAATTACATCACCAGAACTACAACTTCCATGGTCACACGTAGCAGCAGCCACAAATACCCTACAAATACACTTCCGGATTGTTTGTAGCAGATATGACCTTACAAGTACATGTTCGACTTATTACAAGTGCATTAAATGCTAGTGGACTTGCAAGAATGCAGACAGCATATCCGTCAGATTAGTGATGGAGTACACACCCTCCAAACTCTAAATCAGACTCAGTGTCGATCATAAGAAAATAAATTACTTACCTATAACTTTAGTTCTCTAGTATTGGTATCTTTCATAGATTCACATGCTTGAATCATGCCCTTCGAAGTGGGAGTCCCACGGTACACTAACATAGCAGAATGTCTCATTACCATAGGCCTTAATGGCAATGAACAAATCCTTTAACAACATAGCTATGTCCCTTTTTTAAAAAGGACCAAACTTGACCTATAACCAGTTAGGTGCCAGCACCCTCTAGAACAGTGGTTCCCAACCTGTGGTCCGGGGACTCCTGGGGGTCCATGAAGCCTCCTCAGGGGATCCACGACTGCTCAGAAAATAAACTAAAATTAACAGGTTAGGTCCCCAGCTTTCAGTAATGGCTTAGTAGGGGGTCCCCGGATTCCAATAATGATTCAGTGGGGGTCCCCCGCTTCCAGTAATGATAAAGTGGGGGTCCACAGATGTGAAAAGGTTGGGAACCACTGCTCTAGAACACTCCAAAGAGATGCTGATTCCCTCAGATTTTCAAGCACAAGTGGGAATAACATTCCTAGCTATAAGGGGAGCCTCTTAGCGGGGGTGTGTGGGTAGCATTTGAATCTATGAAAGATACCAATATTGGAGAACTGAAGTTACAGGTAAGTAACTCATTTTCTTCTCCATTATTGGATATTTCATAGATTCACATGCTTGAATCAGAGTAGCAAGCAGTAACTGGAACCAGTAAAAAATTGTTTGTCCCATAGATATATTTGCGGATGGTGGGTTAGAAGATTGAGGGCCTCATTAGGAGTCTGACGAACTTCCGAGGGGGAGGGTGCCACCACACTGGCTACCTCCCCGCCGGATCCATGAAGAGTTTCCCGCTAGAATGGCTGGCGGAAACATGGGTTTCCCCCTGCCAGCCTAGCGGGAAACAGGCCACAGCATTGTCTCTGGCTCATAATCGAGCCGGCAGCAATGCTGTAGCCAGCAGGGTGCACCAGCACCCTCGCAGTGTTCACTGCAGACAGTGAGAGTGCTGGGTAGGGGGAGCCACTGCACTGCCCAGCCCAAGTGCAGGGCCCCCCCTGTGGCTCCCTGCACCTGTTTTCCACCAGCCTTTTCATGGCGGTGTTACCATCATGAAAAGGCAGACGGAGAACAAGGTCATAATCCGCAGTGCAGAGCTGCATGCAGCACTGCCCTGGCGGATTAGTATCTCCGCCACCTCCAGACCGCCAGGATCCAAGATACTGGCGAAGCTGGCTGTTGGACCGCCAGGGTTGTTATGTGGTGGTCGGACCGACTCATTGGCGGCAGTCCAGACCGCCACACTCCTAATGTGGCCCTTAGTGTATATTGCAAAATAAAATTTAAATATATATAGAATTTTATATATGTACATATACATTCACAACTTTCAACTTTCTATAGAGATATAGATAGGTATATAAAAGACCAATGGAGGATCACCTTAGTGAAACAGCTGTTGCAACACTGCTTAACCAACAGCTGCATCACTACGTTGAGCCGATTCAAGGCAATAGTACTGCGTAAACGAATGTACGCTTTTCCAAGTCGCAGCATGGCATATCTTGTCCAAAGGCACACCAACAAACAGGGCTGTAGATGTGGACACTGCCCTGGTCAAGTGTGCTCTGACCTTAGCTGATAAAGGCCGTCCTGCTTTAGAGTGGCAAAACCGGATGGTGGCCGATATCTATCTAGCGATGGTTGCTTTAGTCACTAGGGCACCTTTGTGCACGTGACTAAAGGATACTAATAGTTGAGATGTTTTAATGATATCCTTTGTACAATGTAAGTAAAACTTGAGCATTGTTTAAGATCCATAGTGTGCAAAGATCTTTCTGCTGTTGAATTTGGATTCAGGAAGACTTCATATGATAGGCTTATTGAGATGGAAACTGCAAAGTAGTTTAGGGATGAACGTTGAGTTAGTTCTTAAGGTTACAGCATCATCTGTAAAACTTTAAAACAGCTTTGAGTTGGAAAAGCCTGAAGGTCACTAACCCTTCTGGTGTTTGCTAGAGCCAAGAGTAAAGCGACCTTCCAGGTGAGGAACTTGAGGTCTGCTGTGTGTACGGGCTAAAAAGGTTGCTTCATCAATTGAGATAATACAATGTTTAGATGCCATTCAGGTGGATGAGCCCTCACTGGGGAAAAGACTCTGAAGAGACCCTTAAGAAATTGTTTGAATATCCTGTTGGAGAATAAGGAGGAAGAATGCTGTGAACATCGAGGAATGAGCCAAATCTGATTAAGCCCATGAAAGTAGATATAACAGAAGCTACTTCAGTGATATTCGCAGAGGATGCAGATTTCATTTCTGTCACTATATGCAGAACTTCTTCCATTTCAACCTGTATGTCTTTATTGTGAAATCTGCTGGCACTTTGGAGAGAATATCTCTACACTCCTGTGAAATGTTTACATTTTGGAATTCACTGAACTAAGGAGCCATGAGCCTAAGAGGAGAGAAGTCGGCTATGGATGGCAGACCTGGCCTTTGTTAATCATTAACAAGTGTGGCAATGGTCTTGGGTGAATGTGGGTGGTCTCGGATAGGAGGAGTTCTGGAAACCAGTGCTGTCTGGGCCACATGAGAGTTATGAGAATGATCTTCAGGATCAAAGGAATTGGGGGAAAGGTGTAAGCAAATATCCTGGACCATCTTATTGAAAAAGCATTCCTCCACGACCCTAGATGGGGATGCCAGCTTGCAAAGAACTGACATTTGCTGTTCTGTTTGTTGGGAACAGATCAAGTGCTGGCTTGCCCATAGAAAGAATATCCCTTCCAGTGTGTATTGATCCAGTTCCCATTTGTGGCAAGTTGACTTAATTCTGCTGAGACTGTCTGCTAAGGTGTTGCTTATCCCGAGTACATGTTCAGCGTGAATGGTGATGCCATGCTTCATTGTCCAGTTCCATATTCTCTGTGCTTCTGTGGACAGGGGAAACACTTTTGTGTCCCCCTGCTTGTTGATATAGTACATGCTGGTGGTATTGTCTGTACGTATCAGGAATGAAGCCTTTCTTATTCTCGGCAGGAATGCCTGGAGGCTGAGAAAAATAGCGTGTGGCTCCAGACGGTTGATGTGCATGGCCTTCTAAGCTGGAGACCACTTCCCCTCAATTTGCAGCTCTTGTAGATGTCCTCTCCATCCATCCAGGGAAACATCCACGGTAATGACATAGTTGGGAACCTGAGGTAGAAATGAGGGACCTCTGTCCAAGTGATGTGGTGGAGACCATCAGCTTAGAACAGATATAATTCGAGAAGGGACTGTGATTAGTTCTTTGAAGGATAAATTTACTTGCAACCACTGCTTGTCAAGCCCTTCTTGCAAAGGCTTCATCCTTAGCCACTGAGCCGTTTGTGTGTCTCCAGATCTGTATGGTAAAAAGTGAGTCAGACCATCGCTCAGATAGAAAGGGTAGTGCTCACCATTCCCAGTCTCACCTTATTGGCCTGTTATAGGCCGGTGTATGACAGTGGTGGATGTAGGTGTCAAAGGGCCACCATAGTACTATTTCTGCCCGGGGTGTCACGTGATTCAGTTAAATTCAGTTAAGTTGTTCCTTTTAACCTTAGTGTAGTGCTTTCCCAATGCGCTACCCAAGCAGCAGAACCTCACTCCGATTTCACCGCCGAGTGGTAGTGCCGGGCATAGGCCCAGGATCTCTGCACACCGTTCAGCGCAACGCGGCCCGTTGTGTGCTGCTGATTGGTTCTCTTCTCTGCCCCACACACTACTGCTGTTACTCTCGGCCTGATGCGTTGCTCCTCACGATAGCCAGTGTGGGTCGTTTAATCTCCGCTGGGGGTCAAGACAGCAGGAGGTAACCCGCAATGTTCCTAGCGCTCCGGGTTCGCTCTGTTTTATACTGTGTTTGCCCGCTGCGTCACAAATGCCGCGCTCAGCCTACCAACTGTATGTTCCACTCACTGCCGACTGACACAGCGGGTCCACTGTTCAGGTGGGCCACCCCGAGTTCTTAGGGCAGGCGGGATCAGCGGGTAGATGCCCAATCTCCTCCCTGGGTCCGCGTGAGTCGCAGGCACGAATCTCACATCTGTCGTATAATGGGCCGCAGCTCAATGTGTGCCACCGAACAGTCCACTACTCCCTAGATCACCGCATCCAGATCACTACCAGTCCACAACCGTTCAAGATCTGATTCAGAGCGGAGTTGCCCGTCCGGGAGTCGGATCAACACGGGGCGATCACTCGGCGTCTTCCGAGTCCGCAGTTCATCAAGCCCCAGGCTCCGTCTGCAATCTATTTGTTTTAGGCCCAACAAGCTGCCATCCAGTTCCGCGGGGCCTCGGGCGAGTTACAATCATTTGGGTTCCCTCAGGCATGTCAGAACGGTGGGGAAAGATGCGATCCTCGAGTGAAAGCGAGGATCGCTAGTATTTCAGGAGATTTTTATAAGGCCAGGATCGGAGCCGCTGATTAAGCAGCCGCTCCGGTCACCATCTTGGCCACGCTCTTGGTAATGGTAATATTTACATGGAAGAGCAGGTGTATCGGTATACCTGGGTTCCTGATAACAGTCCTCATTCTATTGATCCTCTTCTTCCTCTTCGTCTAGGTCTTGGCACTTTACTCTCAGTTCTGAGGGACTATGTGCTGGTCCGAATGGGCCCTCATTGTCTGAGTCATCTATATCCAGGAGCTGGCTTGAAGGATATGGTGACACCCTCCCAGGAGAGGTGCACTCTGGACGTATAAACTTCTTGGAGATTTTTATTAATGTCAACAGTGTCGTTGTTGAGCTCCTAATGGCTGTTAGTGGTGGTAATATCCTTGTAAACAAGTCTGTAGTCGATGAGGTCGTCGTCTGTATCGTTAGCGGTAGGGTTGTCGGCGGTGGGGTCGTCGACTGGGCTATCGTCGACAGCAACTCCTGTGGCATCCACTGTGGTTTTGTCAACAAGACCTTTATCGATGGAATAGATGTTAAAGTAGAGATGGACAGCGTCATAGTGGTTGTAGTCGTCGATGCCACAGTCGATGTTAAAGTAATGCTGGTCCTCAACGATACACTTGTTAACTTGTGTTTTGAAGTAGATTTCACTGTCGACAGTTCTGAGGCAGATTTTGGAGGAGTGCATACCTCTTCCTGGAGGATCTTTTAGATGTTTCAGGTTGCTCCTTGTCGCTGGGCCTTTCCCTTTTGGATGACCTTTCGTGGAAGGTAGCAGAAGAGTTGTTGTCCTCTTCTGAACTGACAGTTATTGCAGTTTTAGCCTTTTGTAGCCACAGCAAAAGTCTACCCTCGCGATCTTTCAATGTCTTAGATGAAAAGGTGCAACAGATTTTACAATCATTCACCTTATGTAGAGGGTGTAGACAATGTATACAATCCTTGTGTGGGTCATCTATAAGCAGTCTCTTTTTCCCACAACAATTTTAGGATCGAAATAGCCCTTTTTTAGGTGTTTCAGCCAAATCAGTTAGGAAATAAAGGTTACAATACCAGTTGGATGAGCAAAACTGAACAGAGATCAGGGAGACTCCCTTTACACAATGTGCAGTAAATCTGAGGGAATCAGCCTCTCTTGGGAGTGTTCTTGAGGGTGTTGTCACCTGATTGGTCATAAGTCAAGTCTGGTCCTTTTTAAAAAAGGATACAGATATGCTATTAAAAAGACTGTTCATTGCCATTAGGGCCTAGGGTAATGATATATACTGCTATGTTAGTGTACCGTGGGACTCCTACTTCAATGACGGGGATGATTCAAGCATGTGAATCTATGAAAGATCCAATACTGTAAAACTGTCCAAAGCGACTGAACACGCCTCTTCCCAGAATCGTGGATAATTTAGGTGATACTCCTGTGGTTGATGGTAAAAACTATACTGGGGTGAGTAACCATGTTCTTCTTGTGTGTCCTGGCATTTAATCTCAACTTGGTCTGGGCGGTACATTGTGCCATTAGGCCCATCTAGATTTTTTATCTGATGAAAAGATGATGGTGACATGGATGAGGATGAAGGTTTTTTCTTTTTTTGTTATACAATCTGAGGCAGGAGAGGCATATCTGTTCAATTTAAATCTTCCTTTAAGGATGCCTTCTTTGGACTGTTGCATGTTTCAAGACGGCGCTTCTGCAATGCCTTTTCTCGAGGGGCACTTTGGGAAGATTTGTCCAAAAATAAATTTCTGTAGCAAGCTTAGACGCCTTCTCACATGGTCACTGAGGGTCTCAGCAGAACATTTCCTGCAGATTTTGCAGACTTTTGGTTTCTGATCTATATAAGAACATATGCACTTTTTGAGATGTTCATCAGTATAAACTTCCATCATGCAACATGACTCACAGGCTTTGAAGAGGCTCCTTTTTAAATATTTTAAAAATTATTTCAGTCACCTAAATCCAGGGATCGCATTCGAAGAACTCAACATCCACAATCTAAAGAAAGATTTAGGTAGACATTTCTGAAGTGAAAAGTGTGACATCTGTCTGAAGAGACAGCCAAACTCTGGTAGTCGCTTTCCACACAACATGTGGCAGAAATATGAGTTATTATGTTCTCTGGGAGGGGTAAGACGTAGGGCACTCACATCATTGGCTGGACTTCAAATCTTATTTGAAATTTTATGGGGTTGTGTGTTACTAAAGTGACACTGGGTTAGGCCTATCAGGCCAATGATGAGTTCATACTGCTGTTCTAAAGTTACTGTGGGGCTTGCCACCTTGCCAACGCAAATGATTCAAGCACGGTAATCTAAGGAAGACCCAATGCTTGAGAATCCTGGTATTATGGGGCAGGACTACACACATTTGCTCAAACTCTGTACAATTTTGTACTAAATTTTACACCAACTGAAAAAAAGACATTTATTGAGACAGTGCAGTTTAAGCCATATCACCCTCAATAACATCTGCTATCTTATGTATATATTTCCATGAACAAAAAGATGACAGAACGAGTCATAGTGTTTAGAGAATTTTAGATTTCAGTATGGCAGTAGCTGCAACCAGGTGACCTTTTCTCTTCTGCACATTCATGGAGCAGCCTACACATGTTCAGTGTACACCCACCACCCTCCTCTGATAGAGCCTCTAATATGATTGGAAGCCGACATCCACATCATTATCCTTTGCAGTCAACAGGAAAGGCAAAAGACACTACCACTCTGTATCAAAATTGACAGCACAAGTGCAAAGCACTCATGTTTGTGTCACATTATCATTATGTTGCTAATAGCATACATTCTGCAATTAATTGCTATGCATGACTTTTTCTCAATTCCAATGAATGTCTAGAACTGCAAAACTTTTGGAGTGATTCACTTTTTGTCACATAATCACCTTCCAAACCCTGCTAAACTGGAACCAGTCTCTTTAGAATGTACAGAGATAGATCCCCGAACAATGGGTATGCACCATGTAGAACTGATTAAATATTTTGCTGCATCTTAGTACTTTCTGTCATCAAAATAAGTTGTAATTGTACCAACCAAGATTCTGTCCATCCCAAGACTTAGGAGTCTTGCTTCATCACAATCCAAGTTGATGCCAAACATTAAATTTTGAATAGGCTTGTAGTGACTGCGAAGTCGTCCAAAAAATTCCCAGAATGGATCCTCGCCTTTGCAGACTTGCTTGAAAAGGGTCACTGTATATTCTACATCCTGGAATAAAATGTTTGACAGCATTAACACTGATGATGTGGTGTACATATATTTTTACAATATACTCTGTAAACCATATGGCCAGCGATTTTCTGTTGGCTTTAGGTGTGCTTTAGATATGAAATTACCATACATAACCATATGACCAGAAGATCCCAACACCCACACTATATTAAACTCAATCCATGTTTACTCTTGTATTCTAACCATTGAGGGAGTCAACCTGTACTCCCTTTTGACCTCACAGATATTAGGGTATGAAGTAGAAGTAACCCTTTCTCAATGGAGATTTAAATGCAGTATGAGGTCTTCTCCTGGAAAATATGTTCCCCTACTACCCACCTTAACTTCACACTTGGGCAGTGGACACTTTGATGAATGTCAAACACAACAACAATTACAATTTATCTATTTATTTGATGCAGTTTTATGTATCGGAAAAATGGCCCACAGGAGTTAGAGTGCTTAACAAGAAGGAAGACAAAATTACCTAGATAAGATCGGGCAATCACAATAATAATAAGAACAGGTTATAAACAAAAATCGGTTAAATATTGGAAAGAATCAAATCTAAATGGGAGTAGTTCAAATACCAGCGAACATTCGGAGCGCAAAAAGTCACTGAAATACGTGACAGGGAGGGGTGGTAAGTAACAGAAGAAGATTCTGCAAGGAGGAGTAGGGGAAATAGTAGCTGGGAGACCTTATGAGTAGATGCCAGCGCAATTCTCAGATTTAAGACCATTTGCACAATTCACCAAACTACCTGGTGTACGTGAACGTTCACTCAAAGTATCTCATCTACTGGCACATTTCCTATAACTTCTACAGAATATGGCGCTAGATTTGTATTCTCTATACTGTCTGGCAGGACTGACATAGTCAACATACCATCATGAGACAAAAAACTTGATGGACTGCAACCCATGTAACCCACTGTGCTTTACATGACGAAGGTGCGTTTAAGGCAATAATCGTTCCAGTGAGACTTACAAGAGTATTCATTAGTGGACTCCAAATATCTTTTCGCCGTAAATAGACATACACAAGAAGTCACACTAGGAGTATATTTTTATAATTTCTATTAACCCCTTCGCTGCCAGGCCTTTTCCCCCCTCAGGTGCTGAGCCTTTTTTTGGCTATTTGTGGTAGTTTGCGCTTAGGCCCTCAGACCTTTTGTCCACAAAAGTTACCCACGCCATATTTTCATCCTTTTTTGCCAACATTCTAGGGATTCTAGAGGCACCCAGAGTTTGAGGGTCCCCCCAGAAGAGACCAAGAAATTAGTCAAAATACAGCTAAAATATTGTGTTTTTTTTTTTTTTAAATGGGAAAAAAGTGCGGCAGAAGAAAGCATGTGTTTTTTCCTTGAGAAGGGCATCAACAAAGGGTTTGTCACCATCTTCCCAGATTTGAGGAACAGGAATACTTGAATCAGAAAACCACATTTTTCAGCACAATTTTGGTATTTTACTGGGACATCCCTATTTTTTTACAATTTTTGGTGCTTTCAGCCTCCTTTTAGTTAGTGACAGAAATGGGTGTAAAACCAATGCTGGATCCCAGACAGCTAAACGTTTCTGAAAACTAAACAAAATTCTGAATTCAGCAAGAGTCCATTTGTGTAGATCCTTCAAGGATTTCCTACAGAAAGTAACAGCTAAAATAAAAAAAAATATTGAAATTGAGGTGACAAAAAGAACCATTTCTGTCCATGTTTTCTTCTATAACTTTTTCAATCTATGGCAGATTTTTTTAAGTAATATACAGTTATGTCTGCTGGACTCTTCTGGTTGTGAGGATATATAGGGCTTGTAGGTCTATCAAGAACCCTAGGTACCCAGAGCCAATAAATGAGCTGCACCTTGCAGTGGGTTTTCATTGTATACCGGGTGTACAGCAATTCATTTGGTGAAATATAAAGAGTGAAAAATAGGTATCAAGGAAACCTTTTTATTTGCAAAATGGGCACAAGATAAGGTGTTGAAAAGCAGTGGTTATTTGCACATCTCTGAATTCCGGGATCCCCATACTAGCATGTAAATTGCAGGGCATTTCTCAAATAGACTTGGTTTTTTTTTTACACACTCTCTTACATTTGGAAGGAATTTTGTGGATTCCTGCACATTCTGTAAGGTTCCATCACAAAAATGTGGGAATAAATATGTGATTTCAAGCAAAGTTGGTGGTTTGCAGGACATTGTGGGTAAGAAAATAGTGCGGGTGCACGTGAAGCACACCACCCTGGACTCACCCAGATGTTTAGTTTTGAGATGTGTCTAAGTCTCGGGGCAGGAAAGGCCTTAAAAAGGCCCCCTCTTTGGCGAGCGATCCTTGCCTAAGTGGTCGCTCCCTTTGCGTGAAATTGGTGTGAAAAAAAATCCCTGGTGTCTAGTAGTTTTTGCCCCCTTGGTGGCAGATTGGCCTAATAAAAATAGGCCGATCTGCCCCCAAGGGGTGCAGATATGGCCTAAAATAAATGTGGCCCTCATGGGAGCGACCCTTGCCCAAGGGGCCGACTCCCTCTGGTAAAAAAACAAAAATTAAATAATCCCTGGCGTCTAGAGGTTTCTGCCCCCTGTGGGAACAGATAGGCCTAATTAAAATAGGCTGATATGCTCCCAAGGGGGGCAAAAAAGGCCTTCAAAAAATGCTCCCCAGGGGAGCAACCCTGGCCCAAGGGGTCGCTCCCCTTCATTGTTTATTAGAAAAAAACAACAAAAAACCAACTCCCTTGTGTTTAGTGGACATTCCTGCAGCAAGATCGCTTTACGATCGTGCTGCAGGAATGCTCAGAAAGACATCAAAGAAAGGAAAAGTCCCCGATCGGAAGAGAAATGCACACCTGCATACCTTAGTGGAACAACAGAATACTTCCTCGATAAGAAGACAGCTATTACTTCTGTCTTTGCTCTCAGCAGCAAGGATGTCACTAGGCAGGCTAAGCTCATCTGACGATTCATATGCCTTCCTTTAGCTTTTAGAAAGGGAAAGGTGTTTACTGCTTTCCTCTGCACAACTGCCTGCTTCCATCGCACTAGAAGTGAAAATTCCTCTCCTTCTAATAACGCTCTACTGCAGCTTATTTACACTACTTAGACTTTGATGAATGTTAGTAAACAACAATATACGAGCCCTAATGCTCTTCCAACTACTTATGTTTCTGCAAAACTTTGTTTACTGTTTAGAAACTCAAAAATCTAGGTATCAGATTATATGGAAACAAACATTAATAAATGTATTCAAGCAATCTGAATTATCACACGACAATGGAACAATCATTAAACAATTCTGACTACTATGCATTAATAATAAAAAAGAACATGCATTTGAATAAATATATGAAATGCAACTGGGAGTACCTAGGTAAGGAAAATATTAAGATTATATCACTTCATTTAACTCTACTGTACATTTAAATTAAACTCCAAGAGATTATGGTATGTGTCAGTTAAAAAAAAGAACACTTTGACTGTGATATTTTATACCAGGTCCGGAGACATTTTTTAACAAAATCATCAGATTCTCATGCAAAAAAATGTTTATCATTTTGCTGAATCACCAAATAAGTGATTCACTAGGCTGGGATTGTCAGATTGATGTTCTCCAATTTTTTTTTAAGAACATGACGTACTGTCAGAATTCCATCTGTCGAACGAAGATTAATGTGACAGATCCCTCAGTACTATAGACAATGCAGTCAGGTTATCTCATCGCACTTCAGGATGTTCCTGAGGACTTCTTTTTGCCCTATGCGTCGTCTGGGACTAATCAATGGAATAAAGGGCTAATTTTTCATAAGGGATATTGTGCCACTGCCAAAAGAAGAGATTTGTCAATTATACTATTCAATAAAGTTCCTGGTTCAGAAGCCACCATGGAACGTCTGTACCATTTTGGATTTAAAGTGGGTAAACACCTTTTTCCCTCCCCCAATGATTTAAGATGGTCACACTGTAGAGCGTTCTCTCTCTCATTTCTTCAGGAATTTTTCCAGTCTTTTTGGACCAGTTCATGGGTGCAAAAAGGACCCATTAATAGGTCCGTAGGTGCGCACTTCCAGTTTCCAAGTGCTTACTTTTGGGCAGCTTCTGCCCCAAGGATGGTGGGCAGCCTTCCATTCTCAACGGTTAGTAATCATCTCATACCTAGATGACTAGTTAATAGTGCTTCTCCATTTTTAAAGAGTGGGGAAGCTGTCCACATGATAAGCAAAACCCTGAGGATTTCTACTGAACAACAGTAAGTCCCCTCTGGTACCAGTGCAGAAGTTAAAGTAGATAAGTGCTGTTTTCTGGGCAGTCTTGGGAACAGTATTTATTTGCTGCAATGACAAGAAAAGTGTATGTCCTATTTAAAGGCCTTTCTTCAATATCACAAAGTCCCTGACAGACAATGGTTGATCGTACAGAGGGTCATGACTGCTTCCACTTGCTAGTTCCTTGAGCTTGTCTCTAACTGTAGCCCTTAGAGAACTTTATGTTGTCTCCCTGGGATTTGAAGTCAGAGAACTAATGGTGTATGGTCCCAGTCTCCCCTGCCAGGTTACGATGGTGGTTAGATCCAGACTATTTATTCTTGGGGTTTTCACTAGCTCCTCCTCAACCTCCGGTCCAGATGACAGATGCCAGCTGCAAGGGATGAGGAGTTACTATAGGAGATAATATGGGTCAGTGTCATTGGGAAAGTGAGGAATGCGGACCCTCTTTCAAGTGGAAAGAATTGCTGGCATTTTATAAAGCTCTTTTGCCATTTGCCCCTCTGATTCGAAACCATGATTTGCAGTTTTCAACAGATAACCAGATCTCTCGTTCTCATACAAAGGATCTAGGCAGTTCTAGCATTCGATTATCATCCCATCTTGTGGAGCTGATAGGGACAGGCTGAGTAGGATTTTCCCATCATCAGTGTCATTGTAGCCAAGATGACAAACTTGAAAAGTGTATTGAATCTGAATTTGTTTCTCTCGGATGGCGGACCAACACCGCCGCTTACAAGGATGCCATAGCATAGCCGCTCGCTCTAGTTGCTGGAGCCTGGGTGGAGCATCAGTCTAACTTCCATAACTATATAGCGTGAACATGAGCATTAACACGCCACTGCTGCGCCTAAGGCAGCACAAGGCGAGCCTGTCTGCGCCAAAATGCAACCAGCGCCAGTCAAGCTGTCCATTTCACCTCAGACCTGGTACAAAGAGTGCTCTTTTAGTAATGAAACCCTTCTGAATTTCCAGCCACGTAAATGTTATTATTTCTTCTCCTGTAATTTAGTGAATAGCTGTTAGGTGTAGATTAAATGCACCAATTGTGGTTTCAAAATACACCCACACATGAGACCTCCTCACATGGGATCCACAAGACCTTTTCACACAGGACGCATGAGACCTTCTCACATGGGTGCTGAAAGACTGATTTCCAACAACTCAATGACTCTCAAAATAAATCTGCTTAAAAACAGAGTGCTAAAAGCATGCTTAATTAATGTCAGATCACTACCCAAACACAACAGAAATATGGAGCATTCTACAAGACAACCCTTGGGATCTCATCTTCCTTACTGACAGTTGGTTGAAAAATAGTTCAGGACTTGATCTTGATTCTGCTATTGCCAACGGCTTCTCAATTTCACATCTAGACAGAGTGGGCACAGGTGGAGGGGGTGTAGCAATTATGTACTGATCTAAGTTTCTCTGTTCCAGTCAGCATTTAGATATAATGGCTCATTCCTCTATTATTAAGATTTCAGATATTTTCTCCCTCTCTGGGGCCCTAGTATATTGTCCCCTTTAAGTCTGACTCACAATTCAGTGGAGCCTTAACTAATACTATCAATACTCCAACTTTATGGTACCAGATGACTGCTGTTTACAGGTTGACGACCCGCTCTGCAAAGCTGCTGAACGCCTGACTGAAGTTAATTCTGATTTTAAATCAGATTAAAAGGTTGTTGGCCCCACACGCAATGGAAGCTACTCTCTAGATATAATTTTCTCCAACATTCCCTCTTTAAAAGCAGGGAATCAGGTATCTTTAACTTGGTCTGACCATTTTTTAGTTCCCTTTCACTTGAAAATGTCCCCCTTGCAGGCTCCAAAAGCAAAAAAAGCCTGTACTGTAACCATCCCTGGCACTCCTCTGACTCAGCCTTGAACATGGCCTGCTCACAAGTGACGGTTAAGCAGTCAGGAGATATCCAAGCTGCAGTTACATTATTTGACGTAGAGCTCAATGTGAACTTCAACAAAATAGTGCCTTTAAAAAAGAACAACAGTAAAAGGAATTGTAGACTACTTTCTGAATCGCAAAGCAGGAAAACAACCCACCCCCTCATCTAAGGAATTTGCCGACAATTCGTCAAAATTCTTTCACAATAAAGTTTTTAATATGTATTCTAAATTCAAAGATAACAAGAAACGCATCTCCCTCTGACCACTATCAAAATCTCAGGGCAATGTCTCTCAACTAGCTACATTTGAGAAGATATCTCTGAAGGACTCAGAAACCATCATTTAAAAAGCCAAATCTGACTCCCCGTTGGACGAATGCCCATCGCATATTATTAAGCGTGCAACCAACTGTCTAAACCCGCATTTTAACTTTCTATGACATTTTTCCCTAGAATATGGATCTGTGCCCACAGGTTGGAAAAAGTATTAGTGCATCCACTTATTAAAAAAAAAGAAGAAAAAAAAAGAATCTAGACCAACTTAACCCAGGCAATTGCATCTCTCTACTTCCTGCGCTAAGGAAAATGTTAAAATCTTTGGTCAATCACCAACTCACCAAGTTTATCGACAAGACAAATTTTCTACACCCCTCGAAGTCCAGCTTCTGTGCTTGCTTCAGCCTAGAACCTGCCGTCTTAGAAATGACAGATTTCATCAAAACCAGGCTTGACCTTGGAAAAAATCTATAGTAGTACTGTTTGACTTATCTGCAGCTTCCAATACAGTATCTCATGACATCTTAGTGCCGCAGCTGGAAAAAGTAGGCGTAACAAGCACTGTTTTGGAGCTGGCTAAAATCCTTCCTCTCCAACAGAGAGCAAGCAGTATACTAACCTCCCCATACCTTGGGATATAAGGAGATTAATTGCGTTGTGCTGCAGGACTCATCCCAACACTATTTAACATATATATGGTTCCCCTCACCTCCATTGTACAATCACAGGGCTTCAATTTTGTGACATATACTGATGACACACAGCTGATGTATGCCTTTCATTACCTGCATGATTCTGTTACAGCCAACTTCTATGGCTGCCTCTTGGCAGTTGCTGAATGAATGCACAAAAGCTGCCTCTGCCTGAACTCAGATACATCAGAGATCTTGATTTTTGACACATCATCCACACTTGACATGACTAGAATTTGGCCAAAGATCTGGGAAAACTTCTAAACCACACCGCTGTTGCAAACAATCTGGGGATAGAAATAGATACTGCACCCTTATAAGCCCCAAGTCAAGGTCACTGTCAGAGTTTGTTTTGCTTTATTGAAATCATTGAGAAAAACTCTCAAATTTCTAATAAAACAAACTCTCAGAAGGACATCATCCATGCCTTAATTACATCAAGGCTGGATTATGCAAATGCCCTTCTTCTTGGGCCTCCGCAAGAGCGGGAACAGAGCGCAGCTGCCTCACTGATGCTGAATATTCCACAATGTAATTCAATTCAGAAGGACCTGAGAGCCCTCCATTAGCTACCCATCAGCCAGAGAATAAAATTAAAAGCTCTCACATTTACGTTTAGGGTGATGCAACAGCAAGCCTGGCTTACATTCAAGACAAGATAAAAAAGAACCAAGCCCTTTCCCTTGATTCATCAAAGTCTGTTGTGCATCTCTAGAGCAGACAAATCAAGAGCTGGTGGCGGCCCTTTCGCTTTCCTGGCCCCCATGTTGTGGAATTCCCTTCCCAAACACCTCCCAAGCATCTCCTCAGAATCCACGTTTATGGCTTTCTAAAAAACTCACCTCTTCAAAAAGATACAACCCTGACCCGTTTTTTTCCACCTGAGATTCTTTTGGTCCTATAAGCCTTTCTATCCCTTGTTCTCTCTACATAACCAGTTGTGGGAGTATCTGGTCTAGAGCAGGTGTTGTGCTTTATAAAACATAATCAGTGTCTCTATGGCTTTGCCCTTATATGTTCCAAGCCATTCAGGAGACGACCACAACATCCTGGCTAGATCTTTTTGCTAACCTAGAACTCTCGTCTGCCCAGCCTCTCTTTCCATTTCCAGAAGTGTGGGGTGTAGAAGTGCAGAGTATTTAATGGCCCAGGGTGCAGCTATGTGCATTTACCATGTTTTTTTTTTCTGTTGAGCAAATTTCTTTGAAAATCAGGGACAACCATGTGAATATCCTGATGACTGCTCCAATTTGGTGCCCAATACTAAGGTCCCCTTTCCTTCAGCAGTTGGTAGTTAAAGCTCCCTAGATGTTTCAAGTTTACCCATCTCCTCTCAAGTTCCCACAACTGTCAAAGACATCTCTCTGAAGACTTCCTCTGGAAGTCTGAAAATTGAGAGGGTGAGGTTAAAGTATTTGTGGTGTTTTGCAGTGATGGCACTTTCCAAACAGAATTCCTGGAGACAGAGGCACTGGGAATATTCTGAATATCTGTGTGTTTCCAGGTGGGTTCAGGTCATTTCCTGTGATGGGGATAAGATTCTAGAAGTTTTGAAAGATAGTTTTCTTTTGGGTCTCACTATTTCTTCTTTACGCAGTGAATGACTGACCATCAGTAGTATTAGAGGGTCTAGTTTTTCTCCTCTTGATGATGTTTTGGATTCCCATATTTAGAAACATTTTTACTGAGCTATACAATGGTCCATACTCGTTTCTTTTTGGGACATTCCATTATTTCTTAACATCTTTCATAAAGACCTCTTTGAACTTTTGCAATCTATTTCTTTGAATTTACTAACCTTCAATTCTGTTTTTAGTGGCCATCTCCTGAGGCTGCAAAATGGGGATACTGGTGCCTTGCTTTTTCACGTTCATTTTATAAAATTTGTTCTGACCAGCGTTTTTTTTTTACTTCAGATTGCTCTTTTCTGCCTCAGGTATTCTTTTTATCTTTTTCAATGTCTTGTTCCTCCTTCCTATGTGGTATCCTTCTTCTATTTCTGAGTGGGAGGCTCTATGGCTCTATGTTAACGTCCATTGGGCATTGTCTACATTCCTGGATAGGAGGACTCCATATTACCAGGTAGATTTTCTTTTTGATTCTTTTGGTTTGGCTAATAAGGGTCATTGCTCTTCTAAAGCTACTTTAAGTAGATGAATTAAGTTAACTATATCTTTGGCTTATCAGAAAACACGATTGACTCTTCTGCCCATAGTGTAGGGGCATTCTAGTAGGGGTGTCTCCTCTTTTGGGATGCTTTTAGATCAGCCTCCATTAAACACATTTGTGCTGCAGCCACGTGGGCCTCCCTCATACATTCATCACTTATTATAGATTGGGGAGGGGAAAATCATCTCATCTTCTGGTTCTTTGGGTTTGTCTTTTGTACAGTGATGAGAGACAAGTTGGTTGTGGATCTGTCTTAATAAACCAATCGCTGGGTGTTGAATAAAATCCTTTGTTCTCGTTTTCTTTTGGTATATTGTCATACAATTTTTCTTTCAACTTGGGTACAGTCTCATAAAGTAAGGGCTGGGACAAAGAAGACAGACAATGAGGTAATGCTCAGATTACCAACTTGTAATCTTCATTACTCTGAATCCTAGTCTTCCACATCCTTCATTCCTATGTTCTCTCCCTTCCCCTGAAGGTAAGATGAATCATGTGGGATATGTTGTGAAAATGAAATTGCTTGAGTTAACAATCTCCTATAATTTGGCTTGGCTATCAGGAAGAGGTTTGGACCTGTCCTGCTTTTATTGGAACAAGTTAAGGAGGTCTTATAGAGGTTCAGCCATATTCGATTGAGGTTTTATGTTTATTTAGAATAGGTAAAAGTTGTACGGATCTCCGTACATAAGGACTGTGAATAGGAAGACTAAGACTCAGAGTAATGAAAATTAGGTGAGCAAGTAATATGAGCATTACTGTCAGACTCACGGTGATAGCTTGGGATCTTAGGAGAGATTTTAGGTGTTGTGCCTTCAAGACGGAGCCCATCAAATGTTACTTAATTTGACTGACCTCAGTTTCTTGCATGCCATTATAATCATACTGATAATCTCTCTTGGAAAGCTTCTACTTCTTATTTGGGTAGAGGGAGAGGTCAGGTTGGTATTATTAAATAATTATGGGGGGGTTGGGTATATATAACATGAAAAGTAGCATAACATACCTGGCTATACACATACATGTGAGTTTGTTAAGGTAAAATAATATAATCCTAACATAGGCCCTGGAGAGACAGTATCAACAAAAAAGTATTCGACTATAAAGTAAAGTAAAGTATGAGTGAAGTCCAATAGAAACGTACACATCTTTAGTTAAGGGCTTAGCAAGAGACAAAGCGATTGAAGCAGGATTAGACAGTCAGCACAAGCCCGGAGTTGGAGTCATGATCACATTCAAAAGTACCATCAGCTGCACCACCTACAAGGACACCCCAACCAGCTACATGGAACACCTCACGTTCAAGATACACATCACATCCAACTTCTCCATGGATTGAACCCTTGTCTACAGACCACCTGGACCCCGTACCAATTTCGCCAGCAACATCACAGACTTCGTGGCACCCCTCATCATCAAAGCCAGTACTTCCATCCTCCTCGGTGACCTTAACTTTTACATAGAAGACTGCACTGGCCTAACTCTATGGCCCCTCAAGGAAACCTTGCAAACCTTGTCCTCACCCAGCCCAGTAACAAACCGCTGGACATCTACTGGACCCGATTTTTCCCTCCATCTGCAGCATCACAGTCAACAAGCCAGCAACAATGGCATGGGCAGGCCACCTCCATGTCAGTTTCAGTATACCCATCCTGCACCTATCATGACAGCAACCGGAGGTACAAAAAAACCTCAGAAGAGTAGTAGGCTTCTACCATCTCCAAACATCGTCCTGAGCACACCAGCGACTTGCTGAAAGTCACCTAAAACCTCAACAGCTGGATCACTGCGTGCACTAACACCTTGGCTCCCCTCAAGTGCAACCCAAAGGCAAGAACAAGACCAGCGGCCAGATGATACACAAAGGAAATCAGGCTGACTAAACACCACTGCAAGAAACTGGAGCGCAAATAGTGAACAAGCGAAGACACTTTAAGACATCTTCAAATCAGCCTTAAGACAATACTACCAGCAGAAACAGAACACAAAGTGCACAGCTCTTGCAGATCACACTGCCACCAGTACTAATAGCAGCAAGGAAATCTTCACCATCAACAACAATTTAACCAGGTCTTCTGCTGCCTCCAGTAACATCACACCCTTTTAAAACCTTTCCAACAAGCTCTCAGAATTCTTCTATAACAACATCACCTTCATATACAGCAACTTCAACCCTCAACCAGACTCCATTACTGTTGCAACTCAACTCCCCATCATGGCCAATGAACAAACCCTGACCTCGTAGCCTGCTGTCACGACTGCCGAAATCGCTGCTACCATGAGGACCATCCATTCAGGAGCTCCATCTGACCGTTGCTCCTGCCACACCTTCACCAAAGGACGCCTACCAATCAGTGAAGCCCTAACATCAGTCCTCAATGCCTCTATCGACTCAGCCACATTCCCAGACACCTGGTAGCTTGCCACCGTCATACCCCTGCTCAAGAAACCACCCAGTGACCCAGTCACGCTTTCCACCTACACCTAGCAAAGGTCTAGGAGAAACTAATCAACCAACGCCTCACTGACCCCCCTCAGCAACCACCAGCTCCTTGATGCCACGCAGTCTGGAGTCAGGTCAAATCACAGTTCAGGAACAGCACTCATTACCGCCTCAGACAACATCCGCCTGATCCTTGACAGAGAAGACACGTCAGCCTTTATTCTCCTGGACCTCTCTGCAGCACTTCACACTGTCTCACACCCCATCCTCATCAGGTGCCTGCACAAGATTGGCATCCAAGGACCCTCTCTCCGCTGGATCTGCTCCTTCTTAACGTATAGCACACCCTACTCCTCGAAACACTGCAAACTCATCTGCGGAGTCCCTCAAAGTTCATTGCTCAGCCCCACCCTCTTCAACACATACATGATCCCTCTGGCCAATGACATCCACACACACACATCAACATCCTCTCCTATGCAGACAATGCGCACCTCATACTCTCCTTCTCAGGGAAGATCCTCAACACAAGACAGCAGTTCACCGCCTACATGACAAAAGTCGCTAACTGGATGGAAGCCAAATGTCTCAAGCTCAACACCGGCAAGACAAAAGTAATGATCTTCTGCAAGAACACCTTACCATGGGACTCCAGCTGGTGGCCGACCGAACTTGGACGCACACTCAGAACCCATGCTAGTAACCTTGAAATAATAGCAAAGTGGCCATGACTGTAGAAGTCAATGCTGTTACTGCATCTGGCTTCCACACCCTGAGGATGATGAGGAAAATCTTCAAATGGCTCCCAACCAACACAAGAAAAACTGTCACTTACTTCCAGATTATCAGCAAGTTGGAACACCCTCTATACCAGGATCACCAGGCAACACATTAGAAGACTACAGATTATCCAGAACTTTGCAGCCAGGCTCATCCTCAACCTGCCACACAGACCTTACATTACATACCACATCTTACGGGGCTGCACTGGCTTCAGATACAGAAACACGCTCAATTCAAACTCCTCACACACACATTCAAGGCACTCCACAACTCAGCCCACCTACCTGAACAGTTGCATCTCCTTCTATCAACAATATAGACTCCTACTTGACAACATTCCAGGCATACACTGAAGCAGATCAGGAGGATGCGCATTCGCTTACATCCTAAAATGTAGAACAACCTCCCACTCCACATCAGAGCCTCCTCCTCTCTTATTTGCTTTTCAATTAACCAACCTACCATAGGTAGTCCTAGGCACACACACCTGGTCAGCGCCAGCATACCCTCGTTGGTGATAGTGTGCTTTACAAAATACACATAATATGATATAACATTATGAGAACTTATAAAAGTGTGCTTTACAAATACACATATCCTAAAACAACATTACGAAAACTTGTAATCAGAGGGCACAACTATTGCAGGAAGAGGGACCAGTCTCCTGGAATGTTTCCATGCCATCTATTTGTAGCAAGTCAATGCTGTCACCTTTGCATCAACAGATCCACATGCATGGTTTTGTGCCACAGTGTACTGCATGAAAAATGTTTTGAATGAAGAGACTTTGAAATACTCACAGCTGTTGCCAGATACTGGGAGTCGTAGGAGAAGCTCATGTGAGTTATTGTTCCCTGGGCGTACTGGAAAGGTTCTGGGCACTCATCTTCGAGTGTCAGTGAATCAAGAATGTACACGCTTCCATCAGTACAACCAACAGCCAACAGGGAACCTAAATAAAATATATAACACACCAGATCCCTGTTAATAAATGCACCATTTACGAAAGACATTATTGAGAAGTTAGGTGCCATTGAGATGTAAACAAAGCCAATGAGATAAGTGTTCATGTTCCAGTTGGCTTGTATTGGGACTACAGTGTATACAAATGTGTGTAATTTGAATATAATTTAGTATTACATGCGTCAACTGGATTATGAGTGGATGCTCTGGTTCACTGAACTGACAATTTCCCTTTGTTGATTTTGCTTTGGTGCGCAATATTTTTGCATTACACACGTTAGACTTTAAGGCCCGACTTGTTTATTTTACAAAAGTACTGAGATGGGTAATGGGAACATCTGCTGTTATTGTATGAAAGGGCTAGGATACCAAAGGGAAGTTTAAGCTCTCTAACTGTATAAAAAAGGTTATACTTTTATTGTAAAAAGCCTAGGCATGTATGTGTAATGTACCAAACCAACGATGGAATTTAATTTTACGCATGAAGCAGATGAAAAGTTACATACCTGTAGTACTAGTCCTGCACTGTAGGTATCTTAGTTGAAGCTATAAACATTAATAATCCCCCACAGCCTGCGTGGACCCCAGGACACCTTCTTTAAAATAATTAAATCTTGAGGAAATTGCAATTGAAGAGTGTCCATTACTTAAATTAATTTTCCATATAGCCTCAGTTTAGTCTGTCAGAGGTGTAATGTTCCTTCTAAATGCTGTTGAACAAATAGTTGAAGCTGTTAAATAGCTTTGAATGAACACTTTGTCATGGAAAAGCCACCCCTGTACCAGAAGTATGAGGAGAGAATGCAGCCTGAAAGGCTAACACTGGCAGAGGGTAGGAGAAGCCTGTTCCTTTAAGAACCCCAGAGGCACCCCATCCCACAATGAATTGTATTTTTTTTTAAATATATTTTTATTAACAATTCGCTGTTTACATCACATAATTACATTGTTGGGAACATCTTATTCTTGTTATACATATTATTTAAAATGATACAACATTTAACCTGTGCTTATAAATATCTTATGTCATGGTTTAACGCTCACCCAGGACTTTATCAATCTTTGTTATCTGCTAGCTTTATGGTCCTAGTGTGATTTCCATGGGTGTCTGGTTCCTTGTTGCTCTTTGTTACCCATTCGTTTTCCATGCACATATAACAGCTTCAACTTAATATTAAACTGTATACACACTTGATGGCTTTTTGTTGATGGTACTAGTGTTGGGTGGCGAGGGTAATTCCCTGAGGGAGTTTTACATGGGGGGGACTGCCAACCTTTCTCATGTATTTTTCTACTGCTCTCTGTGTGCAATTGTACTCATCTCCGGGCTGTTCCCTGTGGCGTGTCATGAGCTGACTGCGTTCTTTACTAGTTTTTTCATTGATGTTTTCCACATTCTCGTTAGTGGTATTGTTGGGGGAATCCCCTGTCTACTTTCTGTATTCACTTAGATTTCTGCTTCTGTTGGTGTTGTGTTAGGAGTTAGTGGTCTTTCTCCTGTGGCAACCCAGTTCATCATTAGTTCTTCCCACCCTGGGGCCATGGGAGTCTGCCGGACCCCTTTTGTCTCTTCAGTCTTTAAAACCTGTAATTCCGCCCCGGCCCACCTTGCGACGTCGCTTTTCCATTCAGCCAGTGAGGGATGGTTAGAAGCCTTCCAACCCTTTGTGATTAATCTCTTGTAGAGGGCCAGGGCGAGATCCAGGAAGCGACCCCCAATCTTCCCCTGTGGCGTATTCATCTTTAGACCCAACAGACAGACATCGGGGGTGAACGGCAGTAACGTGTCATATAATCCTGACATGTGCTCTATAACTGCCTTCCAGCCCAGCTGTAACACTTCGCATTTCCACATCATGTGGTCAAAGTCTGCCTCGCAGCTGCCACATCTGGGGCAAGTCCTGGGGGACCCCCCATATATGCGGAACAGTCGGTGAGGGGTAAGATATGTTCTATGCAAGTAGTTATAGTGGATATATTGTAACCGGGTATTACGCGAGATTCTCCGGGGATAAGCCAGAGCTCTGTTCCAGTCTGTCTCAGTTAGCTCATGCCTGATTGTTTTCTCCCACCTCTCCCTTAGCGCGCGCATGGGATCTAATGCAGCTTCTATTTGGGCTCGGTATATTTTCGTAATCAATTGGGACTCTTCCCCCGAAGTTAGCAGGACGTGTAATACTCCGTGAACCCTGGGTTCCGCATTAATCGTATCCCAGTGGTCCTTCAGAGTGTGCACTAGTCTCCTGTACATAAGAAATTGACCCTGAGGGATCCCCTTTCCCACCAATTCAGTGAAGCTCTGTAGCTTACCTTCCCTAAAGAGTTCCCCCACCGTCGTAACTCCTGCATCCGTCCATGTGCCAAACTCTTGTCCCCCAGGTCTAGTTCCTTTCGGCTCCGCCCCTAAGACCGGAATTGGCAGCGCCGGAGAGTAGGGTGGACCAACTCCAGTCCTACTCATACACCTTTTCCAGCACGCTGACGCAGTGCTAGTCATTAAGTTGTCCCCAAGGGGGGAAAGCTTCTTCCCTATCATATGTGCTATTATTCGGTCTATGTCCAATGCGCCATGGGAGTTAAATAGGTCCAACTGCCCCCTGCCCACTGCCACCCACTGTAGTTGGGATGCCAAGTAATGTGCCTCAAAGTCCGGAGCCCCAGGCCCCTCGCTTGCGTCGGTCTGCACATAGTCGACAGTGCTGTGCGCCTACGCCCCTCATCCCATATCAATTCCCGAAGCAGAGCGTTCAATTCACGAAACCATGCAGGGGGGACCCATAACGGAATGTTAGCAAAGAAGTATAGGAGACGGGGAAGCATCACCATTTTAGACAATGCCACTCTGGCCATTGTTGTTAGTTTCAGTGATCGCCAGAACCCAACCGAGGCACGCAGTGACCGGAGTGCCCTACCCAGGTTGCCATCCCAGAAGTCGGTCAGCTCATGAAATATCTGGATACCCAGATATTTAAAAGTCCGCGGGCCCAACTCACATCTCTTGGGCACGTTTCGAGGCACACTTTATTTGGCAGTATAGGGAATACAAATGTTTTGCCTCAATTAAGGCAAAGTCCCGATAGTTCCCCGAAGTCCTCTAGGTTCTTTAAAACCCACGGGAGGCCACTGGGTCCGTCTCTTAAGTACACCAAAATGTCGTCTGCGTATAGGGAAATAATATGCTCGACTGGGCCCCAGTTAATTCCTTTACCGACTCCATCCTGTCGCAGTTTGGCCACTAGGGGCTCAATTGCCAGGGCAAACAGCAGCGGGGATAAGGGGCATCCCTGCCTGGTTCCTCGATATACCGGGTATGTATTAGATATTGTTCTGCCTGTCTTCACCCTAGCTAGCAGGGAGGCGTACAGTAGGTCCACCCATTTCTCCCAGTTTTCTCCTAGTCCCATCTCTAGCATCACAGCCCTGAGGTAGTCCCACCTGATCGAGTCGAAGGCCTTTTCGAAATCTACTGCTAAAAAGGCCCCTGTGGGTGGTTTCTCTTCTGCTGGCAAGTGTAAAATAGCAAAGATCCACCTCAAGTTCAACCATGTGCTGCGGCCTGGAACTAAACCATTTTGGTCTCGTGCACTAGTGTGGTCATTCGGGGGAGTAATCTGTTAGCCATGATCTTACTGAGGATCTTAAAATCGCTGTTCAGCATTGATAAGGGGCGCAAGTCGGTCACTGGTGCCTCCCTGTTTTTTGTTTTGGGTAGCGGCACAACCAAGGCCTCACGCAGTGTGCCTGGTAGTTCTCCTCGGCGCAAAGCCTCCGCGTATACCTCAGCCAGTTGGGGCACTACCAATGTCCTATATTTTTTGTAAAAGTCCATTGGAAGGCCGTCGGTACCGGGGGTCTTTCCAGGAGCTAATTGCAATATGGCCTCGCTTATCTCCTCCGCTGTTACCAGACCCCCTAGACTATCTCTCCCTTCTGGGTCTAAGGTCGGGAGAGCGATTCTCTGCAGGAAATCCCGAAAGGCTTCAACCTCTAGGTCGTGGGGTTTCCTATACAAGTGCATATAATATCCCCCTAAAAGCTTCATTAATTGGGCCTGGGCTTCGCCTGCAAATTCCCTCTTGGTCTCGTACACTTGTGATGGGTTCTCCCCCTCCGCCCGGGCGTACCAGCCAGGCTAGCAGCATCCCTGACCTACCCTCCTCTGATTGTACTGATGTTAGGTATTTTTGTGTGCTATGGTACCTAAGCTGTGCCTCGATCTGGGAGTATACTCTACGGGCACGTTTATATTCCTCGTTCTCTTGGGCTCCAGTATCCCGTCTCACTTCCCATTCGTGTATTTTCTTCTCTAAGGAGGTCAATTCCCTTTCAAGTGTGCGTTTCACCCCCACTGACTGACCCAGGCAAAAAACCCTCGCCACCACTTTAAGCGTTTCCCACTCTGTGGCCCTAGACGCGGTAGATCCGCTATTAATCTTAATGTGTTCTGTCAAGTGGAAACAAAGGGCCTCAGTATACGCCTGATCCTCCAGCGCAGTGGGGGACAGTCTCCATGATGGTATTGGGGGTCTATCCCCCAGAATACTTAGTGTCACCAGCAAGGGGTTATGGTCTGATAGTGTGCGGCCAAGGTACTCTGCGTGGGTCACATAACGCGCCAGGCCCGTGGTGCATGTTATTCTATCAATTCTTGTGTGCAGTCGGTGGAGGCCTGAATAATAACAATAGTCGCTTTCTCTTGGGTGTTGTTCCCACCAGACATCCACAAGCCCCCAGGAGTCCAACCATTCACAGAGCTTTTTGGCTGTTCTAGTGGACACTGCGCCCTGCAGCGGCGGGGTCGATCTGTCCATGTTAATGTCTAGTATTGCATTGAAGTCCCCCCTCTACTAGCAACTCTCCTGCGCATTGACGGGTGAGGTGGCTCGATAACCTGGTCCTGATTGGGAGCATAAATGCAACTCACGACAACTGGAATACCATGCAGTCTCCCTTCTAACACCACAAACCTGCCCTCTCGGTCTATGTTGGATGAGTCTATTATCAGTGGGACCCCGGCCCTGACCCATATCAATGCTCCCCTCGCATAAGCCGAGTACTCTGTGGCAAACACCTGTCCCCTCCATCTGCGTCTCAGTTTCTCAACCTCCCCTGCTATCAAGTGGGTCTCTTGCAGCATTGCCACCTGCACCCCTCTTCTCTTCAAGTAGGTGAGGACTCTGTGTCTTTTGGCAGGTGTGCTCATCCCCCTGACATTCCATGTTAAGAGATTATATTCTGCCACCTTAATAAAGTAATTTGATAATAGCGTCCTTGGCTCCCCCTGGTTACCGTTCTATTCCTGCCCATGTTCAAACATTTACTACTATCGTGTAACGCCACCCACATAGCCAAGTTAACTGATAACTGTAAAACCCAACTCCCCCACCCCAGGGCACCTACTAACCTGCATGTAGCCCAGAAAATCACGCAACAGTGCAACTTGTTCAAACATATAGCTACAGTTCTCACCAGGCTAGCTAGACCAGCGATGTACTTGTTCGGGGGGCGTTCAAGTCCGGAGGGGCCGCACGTTCTTTTGTTGTGCCGTGTCGCCAGGTCCACTCGTATAATGCTTAACCAAGCTCATCAGCAGTCCGCGGCGTCACCTTGGGAACACGTGTCGAGCAGGTCGAGTCCCCAGCCGAAGACACCACTGTATCATCTGAGTCCTCTCCTGAGCCACCCCGGGGGGGGGGGGGGAGGGGGGGGCCTCCAGAGCTGCTCTCTTGTCTTTTTCCTTTTGTGTTTGTGTTGGCGCTAGCCCCGGTTGATTCCCAGGTCGCCGCGTCTCACGAGCCTGGCGATTCCGGGCCGCAGTCGCTCCCTCACCGAAGGGTCTCCCCCCTGGAGCCCCTGCTTCTCGAGCCATTCCCATGCCTCCACTGGCGTTTGGAAGAAAGTGGTTTTCTCATCCAGTATCACTCTCAGTCTGGCCAGATGCAACAATGAATATTGAATCCCTTCATCTCTGAGGGCCTATTGACTGCTAGGAATGAGGCTCGCTTGTTTTGAACATCCAGAGTATAGTCCGGGAATAGCGTCACCTCCCCATTTACTACCTTGAACGGGCCCATCTCTCTGGCCTTCTGAATGAGAGTGTCTCTGTCTTTGTAGTGCAGCAATTTGGCAATCACCACTCTGGGTGGCCTACCGGGGGCAAGAGGTCTCGATGGCATTCGGTGTGCTTGTTCCAGTGTGTAAAAGGGAGTTAGGCATCCGGGCGCAACCGTTGTACTAAACCACTTCTCCAGGAAGTCCACCATGTTGGTCCCTTCAGCTCCCTCAGGAAGGCCCACCACACGCACATTGTTCCTTTTGTTTCTGCCCTCCGCGTCCTCGGCTCTTTGTTCTAGGAGTGTTACTCTAGCAGCCAGGGAAGTCACCTCAGCCGCAAGATCCTTCTGTTTCGGTCCAACAATTGCCAATATGGATTCCGTTTCCTTGACCCTATCCGCCAGTTTGTGGTGTTCTGCCCTTAGGAGGCCCACTTCGACCGCTACTTGATTGATGTCGTGTTGTAGCGTAGTCTTTATGTCTTCAATCGCCCCTAGTATTCTGTCCATGGTTTCCTGGACGCTGGATTGCAGGTGGGGCTGTTCTTCCATTTCTTTGCGCGCCGGTGGGGATGCAGTGTCCATAATTTTCTTCTTGTGATGGGCCTTGGGGGGCATCGGTCGGGGCGGATGGGGAGGACTGCACCTTTAGGCGCAGGCCCGAGCCTCTCCTCAGGCTCACTTTCTCTTGCAGCCTTGTGTCTCAGCAAGCGCGGGCTCAATCTCGGTCCCCAGACCGGCGTCAGGCTGGGCCCGCTGGCGCAGTGCCAGAGAAGTCTGCACCCCCGCCCGTTCACTGGGCCCCGTCTTCAGCCGCTCCGGTAATAGCCCCCAGGGGGTCTTAGCCGTTCTCTCTAGGTTGGGCAGTTTCTATTTCCTCTTTTATTTTCTTTATTATTTTTATTTCTGTTTTTGGGGTTCTGCCACTCCCCTTCTGTAGTGCCTTTCTACAATTTTTTTTATTTTTTTATTTCCGAGTTCTACTTGTTCCCCCATGGGGTGTTGTCTTGTTGGGGCCCCCATAGCTGTTCCGCGTTGCCTCCTGCTCTCCTCCTCTCCTTTGGGGCCGTCTTCAGAGCCCAGTCCCCGTCGGGCGTAAGGGCGGCCTTGCAACTCCCCCCCCTCCCCCCAGGGCTCCTCCGACTTCTTCCACTGCTCATAGGGCCGGGCGTCGCCTTATCCTGCTTCCGCTTCTCCCGGGGAGGCCTCACAATTCCGGCCCCCCGCACCAGAATTCAATCAGCCGGGGCTGCTCTATCGGCTCGCGCCGGCCAAGCCGCAACCCCCGGCTTCACTCGAGGCCCCGGCTCAGCGCGGCAAGGAAGGCCTCAAGCCCGCCCCGGAGCCGGTGGGCCGATCCCCAGTCCACGCACGTCCCTGATCAAGGACGGTGACCGGGCGGCATCCGGGGTCCGTACCCAGCCCATCAGTCGCCTTCAGTTGCTTTGTCGCCCGGAGATGGGACGCTTTTCTGCATGAGTTTTAGCGGCCCCTCCGGAGCTAGGAGATTAAGCGTGCGCCATCTCCCGGCAGTTGGCCACACCCCCCATCCCACAATGAATTGTAGTGGCAGTTTGCCTGTGAGACTCTGTTCTTATGGAAAATGATCAACACATATGCTCTGACAGCTGGGTAGGAGGAAGGGTACATTATGACTTCAATGAAGATAATTATGATGCAGAACTAGAACTAAAGGTATGTTTACCTTTTCCTTTTGGCTCCTTTGGAGGATCTTAATTAATAGTCCTAAATGCTGACTAGAGAGCAAGCTGAAGAAAACCCGATACTGTGGCTGTCGGGTGTATACCATAGAATCAGACATAAAAACACGAGTTCAATGGTTGCTACCAAGCCGAACGATTTGTATTTATCTAAATAGATTTCTCAATGTTTCTTGAATGAACTTCGCTTCAGCTTATGTGTCTGTGTCTAGACAATAATGTCTTGTAAAGATATGTATAGATCCCCTTGCAGCTGCCTTACAGATATCTTGAATTGGAACCTGTCTGACCCAAGCTGTTGTTGCTGCTTTACCTCTTGTAGAGTGAGCCTTAAGCTTGCCTGGTAAAGGTTGATTATCAATCAGTAGCACAAAGAAATACAAGAGACTAGCCATGCAGCTATAGATTGTTTCAAAACAGCTACACCTTTCCTTAAAAAGCCATAGTTTATAACAAGACGATTTGACTTTCTTATTTCCTTTGATTTGTGTAATTAAAAAATTAGCATTCTTTTTTTTAAGATATCATTATATCATCGAAAACAGAGAACTGTGTGTAAATGCACAGTATCAACAGTACAGTCGTGGATAAGGCACCATAAAGGTATGTAAGAACTCTATTATCCTTTCTAACAAAAGGGAATTAAAGGGGGGTCCTTGGGGTATCAACAAGTGACAATAAGGTCCTCTGGGAGAGTCCCTGAGTAGTGTTCCTAGATCTACTGGTGTCTGCTCACAAGGGGGGGGGTACATCAAACGTGGGTAAGCAATCAGGAGGGGAGGGGGAGATTAGGCTGGCGGGCGGAGGCAGGGGTGGGCTGACATGAAAAAACAGGTAAAGGGAGTGGGTCCCCAGTCAGGGTCTGCCAGGGGAGGGGGCCTTGGTAGAAGGCCCAGATCGGAGATGTTAATGTCAAGGAATAGCCCCTGAGCTACCTAGTCAAAAGAGTCAAATAAATGTAAAGCTCAAAGCCTGGGGTGTTGAAAGCACAAGTATTCCAGACGGACCATTTAGTCAATGAGGGGGTCCATAAATGTAGGAACTTTCTGTCAGTAAAGTTCAGTTTAGGTGTCATCTGTTTCATGGCCATAGTGTGCCATAGGTGTATAAACCAAGAAGCTATCAGGGAAACACTGGGGGTTTTCCAGGCTTGGGCTATGAGCTGTTTTGCTGTGCTGGTATTGTGACTAACAAGGTACCATTCTGCGTGTGTCATTTCTGCCAGTGAGGGAGCTTGTAATCCCACTATGATTTTATGATAATCTGCAGGCATGGAGTATCCCAGACTGCCCTTGGTGTGGCTCAGAATCTTCTTCCAAAAAATGGCAAGAGAGGGGCATGTCCACCAGATGTGCTGGAAGTCGCCCTCTTGTTTACCACAGCACCAACACAGTAAGGAGGTCGTTGAGTAGATGGCGTGTAAGAGTGTAATCCCACTGAAACATGATCTTATATGCAGTGTCTTGCTGGGGACAGCTTTTGAAGTTGTGAGAATGTCCCTCCATAGCTGTTCGCACTGTTGTTGTGTGATGGCTGGGGCATCGTCTTGAGTCCATTTCCACTGGTATAGGTGGTAGGGTATGAGACACGATTGTTGTAGGACGTCATATGTTTTGGACACATGGCCTCAAGTGCCATCAAAGCTTCGAACATGGATCTCGAAAGGAGTGAGAGGGCGGGTGCAGGCTTGTGCATTGGGGTGTTGGAGAGCCCAGTGCCGCAATTGAAAGTACTGGTGGCGGGCGGATTCAGGTAGGTGGGATTCAGCTTTACACTGGTTGAATGACTTGATAGCCTTGCTGTGAAAAAGGTCTTGCAGAATTCTGCATTCTCCCTGCGCCCAGCCACAAAAAAGTCTCTGGGGAGGGCCAGTATAAAGACAGGATTGCGGGCAATAGTGTTCGGGGATGGAAGTGGGGTAAGACCCCTTGTCAGAGCTAGTTTGTCCAACATATCCAGCACTGTGCGAGTAGGAGTGGCAATATAAGCACAGCGGGCGAAGCTGTTTAGGGAGCCACGCAAAGGTCCCATAGTGGGTGGCAGGAGACAGCTCTGTCCATGTCTACTCTGAGTTTTTTTTCTATCACGCACAACCCACTCAGAGAGGTATTGTAGGTGGACCACCCAATAGATACATGGGGACTCTTCCCTTGCCAAATAAATGAGTGTAGATCGTCCTCCATCGGTTTAATATCATTGGTGGGAATAGGTGTGGGCAGCGATTGAAAGACGTAGAGTAAACGCTGTAAAATGTTCACTTTTACAACATTGATGCGTCCCAGACATCAAATATGGAGAGGTTGCCAATGCCTGAGATCTTCCAATATTTCTCTGCGGTACTGCGGCCAATTAGCTCTAGTTCATGTGGACAACGAGTTTGTGATGGTGAGGCCAAAGTATTGGATGGAGTGAGAGGACCACTGGAAGGGGGTTAAAGCCTGAAGGGTTTGAAGATATTGTGGGGACAGAGTAAGGTTAAGTGCTTGGGATTTGGCAAAAATGTATATCTTGATATTTGTTCACAGAGTTGGAGGGTGTACACCACAGCAGGGAGGGAAGTATCAGGATCAGTCAGGCCGAGGAGGAGGTCATCAACGTATAGAAGGACTGTATGCCCTTGTCCTCCAATAGGGATGCATTTAATGTCAGGGGATTGTCAAAGGTAGACTGTAAGGGCAAACAGCAAGGAAGACAAAGGGCATCCCTGCCGAGTGCATCTGAAGAACGGAAAAGATCAAGTTGTGTGGCCGTTGACTCAAATGGAAGCAGTGGGTGCTGTATATGAGGACATGATCTTGCTAATAACGATCGGGGCCCGACCTACTTTCTGCAGGACCGATATGAGAAAGGCCCAGCTCACCCTGTCGAAGGCCTTTTCGGCATTGAGGGAGAAGAGGAGGGCAGGAATGGCATTTCTGTGGGCCTTTTCAACTAGGTGGGCCAGTCGCCAGAGGTTGTTTGAGCCCTGCCTATGATGGTTAAAGCCGACCTGGTCAGGGTCGATCAGGCCCGGCATGAGGGAGTCCAGCCAATTGGCCAGTATTTTGGTATAAAGCTTAGAGTCCATGTCAATAAAGCTATTGGGCTGTAAGAGGAACAGAGCATTGGATCCTTCCAGGGTTTTGGGATGAGAGTGATTTCAGCATTGGACATAGCTGGGGTAAGTCCTGTGGCATGAGTGAAAGAGTGGTAAAGTTTGAGCAGGTGATCCTGAAGTTGAGGTAAAAATAGCATATAAAAGACTGTGTGAGGCAGTCTGGGCCAGGAGATTTGCCCTTAAGGAGTGCTCTCAAAGCTTTAGAGAAGTTTTTTTTCCAAGTCTGCTATCAGGTAAGGGGACAGTGCTGGCCAGTGACAGGCTTGGATATAGGAGTCTATTGCAGATTGGTCCTCCGCTCCAGAAGTATAAAGGTGTTGGTAAAAGGTTAGGAAATAAATCTTGTTTGTCTGATTCTTGTATAGCCCACCCAGAGTTTTCGGTTTTGATTTTGGCGATATGGGACCTTGCTTGTGTTTGGCGTAGTCTACGTGCCAAGAGGGTGCCTACCTTGTCTCCCTCCTCATAGTATCTCTGCCTTTGTGCTAAGAGGGATCTTTCTGCTTTATTTACTCTATGTGCCTAGAGCTGCCCTCTCAGAATAGCGAGCTGACGTTTTGCACTTTGTGAAGAGTGCTGCTTGTTGGGGCATTCTAAGTTAATTATATCTTCTGTTAGTTTTGCTTCAACCAGGTGAGCTTCTCGGGCTCCGGCTATGGCAATATAGGAAACGTGGTGGCCTTAAATCCATCCCAAAGCATATGGGGGGTGGGGGAAGTGTCGGGGACAGAGTTGAGTGTGAAGTATTCAGTAATAGTGTTTTGTATCTCCAGTCTACTGGATCACACAGGAGCTGAGGGGGAGACGCAAGTGTGTTCGGGGGGGAGAGAGTAATGGGGCATGGGCTCTGGCTGCCCCAGCGGTCCAGGAGATTTCTACGTGATCTGACATCGAAATATCAGAAATTCGGGCAGAAGCTATAATGGCTAGGAAGGCCGGAGTTGTGAAGAGAGAGTCGATACATGAGTATGAGAGATGCACATGCCAGTAGAGAGAGTAATCTTTTGTGTCTGGATGCAAGTAACGCCATGCATCTACTAGACCTGCGTCCGTTAGGTCTTTCTTGCACTGTTTAGATATTGCTCCCATGCCTGCATGTGTCTAGGGTTTCTGTCGATTTCTGGCCTCCAAACTAGGTTGAAGTCACCACCTACAATGATTTCACCCACCCCGTCGAGATCCCTGGTCATATTAGGGGTCTTCATGTAGAAGCCCCTCTTACATAGGATGGCAACTCCTGCGGTCTTGCTATTGGCGTAAGCCCAGTAAAAGAGATATATGGGGTGTGCATGAGATGGTAGTCACACTTAAGCAAATGTGTTTCATGCAAGGAAATTAGATCTGGATTATGCTGCAAAAGGCAGCGCCATATCTGTTGCCGGTTTTTGGGGGAGTTAAACCCTTAGACGTTAAGAGTCAGTAACTTTAGGTCGTGGGTATTCCTCATAGGGAGGGTAAAAGAGAGACTAGGCGTAGAGGAAAATCCCTTGAATTGAGCGAGATAGATAACTATGGGACAGATTCAAGTGTAAATCAATGTGGGCCCGTGAGGAGTGTCAAGGGAGGCTGGAGACCTTGGGGGTATAAACCTGGGTTGAGTCAGGTAAGGTAAAAACATTACGGGCCAACAGAGATCAACCAGTTAAACCCGTCCATGAACGGTTAGAGAGGTATCTCAACCCAGCAGGGGCACTGCCCTGAATGGGGATAGAGCTCAGCGAAGAAGGAGGAGTGCAGTGCCTTTTCACTCCCTCTGAGACGTACATGCTCTAGAATAGAAAAAGGGAAAAGTGTAACTAACATCTAGGCCCTGATTATGAGTCTGGCGGTCCACGGACCACCAGACTCACGGTAGCGGGCAAACCACCGCAGTAGTGGCGGTCCACCTGTAATATTATGACCGTGGCGGAGACACCACGGTTGAAACGCCGTCACCGCCAGGATGCCGCAACCAGGCAGCTTGGCGGTCTCAGCATTTCAAATCCACCAGGGCAGCGCTGTAAGCAGCGCTGCCCTGGGGATTATGAGTCCCATTCCGCCAGCCTTTCCATGGCAGTTAACATCGCCATGGAAAGGCTTGCGGAATGGGGCACTCGGGGACCCCCTGGGGGCCTCTGCACTGGTCATGCATTTGGCATAGGCAGTGAGGGGCCCCCATGCACAGTCCCGTTGCGCATTTCACTGCCCGAATTACGAGCTACTGCACCCGCCGCACCGCCACATTGGCGCCAGCTCCATTAGGATCCGGCGTCAATGTAAATGCCCTGTTTCCCGCTGGGCCAGCAGGCGGAAACACTGTTTCCGCCCGTCAGCCCAGCGGGAAACTCAAAATATGGCTGGCAGGGACTTGACGGCACTGGCTGACAGAGGGCGGGAATGAGTTCCGCCTGCCAAACTCATAACGACACCCCAAGTGTGTCTAGACGGTCCATGCCCTAGTCTGGGGCCATGCGTAGGAGACAAGTGATGCAAAGGTAAGCAAGGCAGGGTTGAGTGTCCGACAGGGGGTAAAGCACAGGCCCCACCACTCAAGCCTCCCAGCCGAGGAGTGTTGCAACTCTGTTTTCAGCTTCTGGAGATGTGCAATAATGTCTGCTTTTTCTGTGCGAAAAGACTGAGCTGGGTCCCATTTGTGGCTGCAAGTACGCCTCCAAACTGTGCACCATTGAGGTTGCCAAGCATCAGAGCGTGTGGAGGAGGGGGGCAAAACATCCCTGCTGGGGGAGTCATCCAGCAACCCCAAGATGGTTTTGGCATCAATTAAGGAGCAGGTGACGTACTGTTTCCCATTCTATGTAAATAAAAGGCCAAAGGGGTGAAGCCATTGATATTTAGTGTTGTGGGCTCGCAAGTGGTCAGTCACAGGTTTGAAATCCCTCCTTTTTTTATTTTTATTTAGGGTTAATGGAGAGAGGTCCTGATAGATCTGTACTGTGTGGCCTTGGAACACCTAGTCAGCTTTGCCCCTAGCGGCTCTCAATACTGACTACTCATTGTGAAAGTAATGAACCCTAGTGATGTTGTTCGGGTTGCATTGGGCCACCCAGGCTTGGATACCAGTCTGTGCACCCTGTCCAGGGTAATAGGTTTGCCTTCTGTATCATCCCTTATGGACCGTAGAAGGTTCCGGGTGAAAGACATAGGCCTACATTATGACACCGGCGGTAAGTACCGCCTACCGTAACAGCAACGGCCACCAAGAGACCATTGCCGCGGCTAACAGCCATTGGCCAAATTATGACCACAGCCGGATGGCGTTAAGGTGGCACTGCTACCACCAGCAGCGCCACGCCAGTAGACCGCCGTCAGCCGTATTATGAAAAATAATATGGCATGGCGGTGTTCTGCTGGCGGTAGCAGCGCCCCGTCCTGTCACCTGCCGGAAGACCCCCCTGGATCAAGCTAAGTCGGGTTTCTGACATTGGAGAGGGGTGGGGGTGTTGTGTGTGTGTGTGGGGTGTGTGTGTGTGAGTCTGTGCGTCAATGCAAATGTATGTGTAGTGTTGTTTGCGTGCGTGTATGCATGTGTGAGAATGGGTGTAACTATGGATATGTGAATGTATGTCTGCGTGTCAGTGTGGATGTGGTGCGGATCTGTGCATGAATGAATGGATGCATGCGTGTATGAATGCGTCTATGCCTGTGTGAGTGGGTGTGTGTATGCGTGGTGCGTGTCTGCGTGTGTGTGTGTGTGTAGGGGGGTAGATGATTGGAAGGGGGAGCGTGGATGGAGGGGGTGGGGAGCGTCTGGGGAGTTGTTGGGGGAAAGGGGGCCTCCTATCAGTGACAGGGAAAGAATTCCGTGTCACTGATAGGGCCTACTGTCATGGTTTTCGTGGCGTTACAAACGCCACGAAAACCATGGTGGTAGGCAGGGTCAAAATGCCTGAGACGGTACAATAGTGGCCGCCGGGATGGAAATTCTTACCTCCAGCCTGGCGGCTGCTACCACCATGGTGGTCGGAGTGGTACATTGGCAGGTTGGCTTCAGCTAACCCGCCAGTATCATTATGTGGAGTGTATACGGCCAGCCTGTTGGCAGTACTACCACCACATTACCACCGACCGCCAGGATCATAATGACCCCCATAATGTCCTCCCCCTCAGTGCCTCTCTGGATGCCTCTGATCCGTAAGTTGTTGCAGCATCCCCTGTTTTCTAAATCCTCCTGCCTAGTCTGAAGTTCAATGTGTTGTTCTTCCAGTGAATTGATTCATCACCAGAGCTCCTCCTGATCTTCTGCCCGGGAGTCCACGGTGAGCTCCAGCACCTCCACCCTCTCCCACACCGCCGTCACATCCCCGCGCAAGTCGTTGAGGCAGCATTTAAAGTCTGTTTTAAGGGAGCCAATCTCCTCCTGTGTGTCCGCAAGAACCTTTCCATGTACTCTTGGTCGATGGATGTGGGGCCGGCTCCGTCTGCCCTGCTGAGTCCCCCTTACCACTCACATCAGCCATGGGGTTTCTGGCCCAGAGGGAGACCACTGAACCTTCTCTAGCGGATTTGCCCCTTGGCATCGTAAGCAAGGCAAAAGGCTGATGAGTGCAAGAGGTTTTGGTCGCAAGGAGGCGGGCCGTGGGCAGGTTCAATACGCCCCCAGAGCAGGTGGTAGGGGGCAAATGAGAGGACATAAAGACATGTTTACAACTCTCTCCAGAAGTCGCAGTGCTCTGCTAGCCTACCTCCAATAATAAGGGGTATTGTTAACAGTGGTCAGGGTTCAAAGAAGCAGGATGTGTGACCCCCAAGAGACACTCCTTCATTCAGAGGGGGAGAGTAAAACACATGAAAAGAAGAAATAAAAGGTCCCTGAACAAGACGCAGTTCTCTCCAGGCCCCAGTACTCTGTGCCAATTGCACTGGTCCCCAGACACGACAGGAGCCACTACAAGATTTGGCAGGGGGAGAGGCCACCAGTCCCGGTTTAATGTGCTGTTCAATCCGACCACGAGGGGAGAGCAGGGAGTGTTGTTGTATGGGCCAGACACCGGAATAGGCTCCGTACAGTGCGTGTGTGTATGCGGGTGTGTGATGCGTGTTGAATGTGTGTGCATGTATGGATGTGTGAGTGCGTGTATGTGGTGTGTGAATGCATGTGCGTTTGAATGTATGTCAGTGTGTGTGTATGTGTGTGAATGGATGTATGAATGCGTGGATTTCTGTGGGTATCAGTTTGTCTATGCATGTCTTAGTGTGTTCATGAAGGTGCGTGTATGTATGTGTATGTGTTGGGGGGGTTTGGGAAGGAGGGGGGTGGGGAATACCCCTAAAAGTGACAGGGAAAGAATTCCCTGTCACTGATAGTGCCTACTGCCATGGTTTTCGTGGCAGTGTTGGAGTCACGAAATCTATGGCAGTAGGCGGGGTCATAATCCCACAGGCGGGCAAGTGACGGCCGCCGGGCTGGAGACTTCAGCCCGGTGGTCATTAACGCTGTGGCGGACAGTGTGATACATTGGCGGTTTGGCTCGAGCCAAACCACCAATGTCTTAATATGGGGAAAAGTACTGCCAGCCTGTTGGCAGTACTTTTCTCCATTTTATCGCCGTCCGCCAGGGTCATAATGACCCCCATAGTCACCCTTCAACTGATATTCCCATAACATGTCAACTGCATCACACTGACCAACTCCAAAGCTGTTGTTACTGAACTAATTAGACAGATATTGATATGTAGCCAGCAAATCACATTTAAAGCATTTAGACCAGCGTTTCTCATACCCATGGATTAGACCACTGGTGAGGACCAGCAAAGGTTTGAGATGGCATCACTTGGTTGGAAAGAAGAAGTTAAAAGTCATCAACAACTACATAAAGTTGAAGAGGGAGACTGCTGTGCCACAACACTGTGAACTGGACTACAGTAATGAAAGGTGTGAGAAACTGCTTTGGATTAAAACTTTATCATATACTTTTGTGTGGAATCCTGAAAGCTTACTATCAAGTCCCCCATACAATCTGCCAACCCACAGTTTTAACATGAGCTGCGAGTCTGGGGTCACATCCCATGGTAAATGGATGTAGTGGAGTTGATTGATGTGTAAATGATAATCAATATTTGTCCAATGCTAAGGCTGAACAACTACATACTGTTAAGCTGGAATTAATGCCCCTCCCCACAGCAATTATTTATAACACTCCAGCATTCTCCCTCTTTCACTCACCGTGTTACAAATAATGTTTATTGTAACAGAAACAATGATTAATATTTCATTCAAAGGTAAGTATATGCAAACTCACAGTAACTACCTCATACTGAACTCAGAATGCATCTTCTTTAACGTTCTATACAAAACCACATTAAAGGAGCTTACTCTAAATCAAACAGAATTCCGAACACAATATAATGGCACCTGGTTTTATCACTTACCATCAATGTTATATGTGAGGCAATGTAAACGTCTGCCCCTTTCAAAGATCCTACTAACAAACTGATTTTTCTCCTTGTAGTCCCAAACTTTCAGAATTCCGCTGTAACTTCCAATAGCGACAAGCGGCTGGGAGGGATGACAGGCAAGGCCGGGCACAACTTCGTATGGCTCCTGCATTAACTTTTTAAGTTTTGTCCCATTTGTTGAAACATGCAGAACGGTAGCATTAGATGTAGAGATCACAAAATTGCTGTGCAAGGAGATCAAAAGCCACAATTAGACCAGCACATGCTTAAATCAGTCTGAGACTTTTTAGGATTAGATAATTAGCAAATTAGGTGAAGTATCAGCAGTGAATTAGATGTGTAGAGGTACAAAGATCTCCTCTTCTTTTATAAATGTCTCTCACTGTCTGAAATAATAAGTTACTTACCTTCGGTAATGCTTTTTCTTGTGGATACATTAACTACCTGTAGATTCCTCACCTAAAGAATTCTCCCCTCGCGCCAGCTTCGACAGAAATTTCTTATAGTTCTGCACGTCGACGATGATGTCACAATTGCCCGACTCCACACGACGCCGTATGACGTCATCTAGGCAATAAGAAGCCCTCGTCGACGTGCAGACGTCAGTTATCACCATTTTTTATGTGCCTTAGAGGCGAACAGGTTAACATTGACTTTGAAGAGAACATAATCACATCAAAAGAAGTGAAACACAACATTTATTACAATAAAAATAATGAGAAACTAACAGCAATACTGGTCCATATGAAACCCAATATGGCAGTCAAATTCAATCATGGGTACTTGAATTATCAAAACCAGAGAAAGAAATACATATATACATGCTATAACTATGTACATAAAGCAGGCATATATATATATATATATATATATATATATATATATATATATATATATACACATATATCTACACAAGACAATGGCGCTCATCCACGGATTTCGTGGAACGACCAGTCAGGCAACAGGGAGGCGGGTGGGACCGTGAGGAATCCACAGGTAGTTAATGTATCCACCAGAAAAAGCATTACCGAAGGTAAGTAACTTATTCTTCTGATGGATACACCTACCTGTGGATTCCTCACCTAAAGAATAGAGTCCCAAAGCAGTACTACCTCCGGAGGTGGGTGCCTGAATGGTCAAACCAAGAAATCCTGCAGCACCGAGCAAGCAAAATGGCCATCCCTCCTAACCTCAGAATCCAAACAATAATGTTTGACAAAAGTATGGAGGGATGCCCAAGTTGCCGCCTTGCAGATATCAAGCACAGGAACACCTCTAGCTAAAGCCGAAGAAGCAGCCTTAGCTCTGGTAGAATGAGCACGAAGCCCCACAGGTGGTTCTTTCTTAGCTAAGGAATAACAAAGCTTGATACAGAGAATGGCCCACCTGGATAGCGTTCTCTTGTGGACGGCTCTGCCTTTCCTCTTCCCCACGTATCCAATGAAGAGCTGATCATCTTGCCTGAACTCCCTCGTCCTGTCGACAAAGATGCTCAGTGCTCTTCGTGGATTCAGTCCGTGGAGCCTCTCTTCCTCCTTGGATGGATGAGGCGGAGTGTAAAAGGAAGAGAGAGTAATAGACTGCCCCAAGTGAAAGGGTGTAACAACCTTCGGGATGAAAGCCGCCTTGGTCCTTAACACCACTTTGTCTCTAAAGAAGGAAAGGTATGGAGACTCTACACTAAGAGCCTGAAGCTCACTGACTCTTCTGGCCGATGTTATGGCCACCAGATATACAGTCGTAAGAACCAGCAAACGCAAAGCGCAAGAATGAATTGGTTCAAATGGCGATCCCATTAGGAATGTTAATACCAAGTTAAGGTCCCGCTGTGGCATAACAAATGGTGTGGACGGAAACTTATTAGTGAGCCCCTTAACGAACCTCAAAACAAGCAGAGATTTAAACAAGGAAGGTTAATCTGGGAGGCCCAGAAAAGCCGACAGTGATGATAAATAGCCCCTAACTGTAGCAACTGCACAACCCTTCTGTGCCAAGGAAAGAGCAAATAATAATATATCAGACAAGTTAGCCTTTAAGGGATCAATTCGGTTCTCTCCACACCAACGTACAAATTTAGCCCACCGACTTACATAGATCGATTTGGTGGAGTGTCGCCTGGCTGATAAAATAACATCCACCACTTCTGGTGGGAGAGAAAAAGCACTCGGATTGCCCAGTTCAATCTCCAGGCATGAAGGTGCAGACTCTGGAGGTGGGGGTGTAGAACCTGCCCCTGCGACTGCGAGAGGAGGTCCACCCTGCAAGGGAGACAGAGCGGAGGGCAGAGAGAGAGTTGGAGGAGGTCTGTGTACCACACCCTTCTTGGCCAATCTGGGGCTATCAAGATGACCTGGGCCCGGTCTTGGCGGATCTTCCTCGGAACTTGAGGAATCAGGGGTATGGGAGGAAACGCTTAAAGCAACTGACCTTTCCAGGACATCTGAAACGCGCCCCCCAAAGCTCCTTGCACCGGATACTGGAGGCTGCAAACGGGCACTGCACGTTCTCCTGAGTAGCAAACAGATCTATCTGCGGACACCCCCATATCTGGAAGATGTAAAGAACCAGATCCGGACGAAAACACCACTCGAGGTCGGCCGAGCTGTGTCGACTGAGAACATCCGCACGTACATTAAGAACTCCGGCCAAATGATTTGCTACCAAGCAAATCTTGTGGTCCTGAAGCCAGGACCAGAGTCGAAGAGCTTCTCTGCAAAGAAGGTATGACCCCACTCCTCCCTGCTTGTTTATATACCACATCAAAGTAGTGTTGTGCGTCAGGACCTGGACTGACTGACCACGAATGGAAGGGAGAAAGGCCTTGAGAGCCAGACGTACTGCCCGCAATTCCAACAGATTGATGTGAAACCTCTGTTCCACTGGAGACCAAAGGCCTTTGACCTCCAGGTCCCCCAGATGAGCTCCCCACCCTAGAGTGGAAGCATCCGTTACAACTGTGGCCACCGGTAGAGGCAGCGAGAACGATCTTCCTTGTGACAGGTTGCCGATCTCAGCCCACCACTGAAGATCCACGGCAGTGTCTCTGGATCGGAATCAACGCCTGAATGTCCTGAACCCACTGGGGCAGAGGAAAGGCCCAATTCAATGTTGTGTCCAGTACTGCCCCTATGAACAGGAGGCGTTGAGAGGGCGTTGAGAGGGCTCCAGGTGAGATTTGGGCACATTGATTGAAAAACCCAGGTCGAACAACAACTGAGTTGTTGACTGCAGGTGACGCCGCACGAGATCTGGAGTCTTGGCTTTGATCAACCAATCGTCCAGATAGGGAGGCAGCGCTATCCCTCTTCTTCTGAGCTCTGCCGCTACCACCGCAATCACCTTTGTGAAGACTCGAGGTGCTGAAGTAAGACCAAACGGGAGGACCGCAAACTGATAATGCTGCGACCCCACCACAAACCGGAGATACTTCCCGTGCGATTTGAGGATCGGAATATGGAAGCCCAAGAGCCTGATGTTATAAACTCCCACAATGGAAGAAATTGGGAAAGTCTCCCCCCTACCGGAGACAAGTGAACAGGGAGTGGTGGAGGACTAAGGCTGCTTTCCTGCTGCACCCCTCCCGAGGAAGAGGAAGAGGCAGAGTGCTGCTGGGTGGCTCCCCTTGTGTGTACTCTGCCCCTGCCCCTGAAGGATCTGTAAGGCAGGGAGCTTGCAGATTGTTGTGGTGCCTGGAACCTGCCACGAAAGGAGGAGCCACGTCCAAAACCCCTAAACTTCCTATATGACCTAAAGGTAGAGGAAGTGGCTGCCTGAAGTCCCAACAACCTCGCTGTGGCTCTGCTCTCTTTGAAAACGTTCAAGAGCAGAATCTGCCTTTGTCCCAAAGAGTTTTTCCCCGTCAAAAGGCAGATCCAGAAGAGTTGCTTGTACATCTGAAGAGAAGTCTGATGAGCGCAGCTAAGCCTGATGCCTCGACACTATGGATGTACCCATAGCCCTTGCCACTGAGGTGTTCAACCCAGACTGAATCACCTGGGTCGCCGCCTGAGCATCCGTTAGCAAATGCAACACCTCTTGTGGCAAGTTAGGATGACCTTTCGCTTCCTCCATAAGGGCATGAATATAACGTCCCAAAATGCAGGTTCATTGGTCGACTTCAAGGCCATACTGCATGACGAAAAGGCCTTCTTTGCTGCGTGGCCCATTTTCTTAGAGTCCCTGTCCGCAGGGGTACCGGGGAACGAACCAGGGGATGACCGGGAGGAGCACGATGCCTGAACCACCAAACTCTCCGGAGTTGGATGTTTGGAGAGGAAGTCCGGGCCACTTGGAGCCGCACGATAGCACCTTGCTATCACCCTGTTGACAGCTGTAGAAGTCACAGGCTTTCTCCAAATGTCCTTGATGGTGTCCAGGAGAGTCTCATTGAAGGGCAAGAGAGGCTCTGCCACCACTGAAGCCGGATGCAGCACTTCAGTCAAAAGGTTCCTTTTCACCTCAGCAGCCGGAAGATCTAAAAAGTCTGCAGCCTTCCTTATTACTGCATGAAAAGATGCAGCCTCTTCGGTATACTCCCCAGGGGAAGCCAAATCCCATTCAGGGGAAGTGTCAATACCACTTGCAGTGTCCAGGCCCTTAAAATCACCCGAAGGCTCTAAGATTTCGCCTTCCTCCAGATGTTGTCTGCTGTATTCCCCCTCCTGCAGGAGGCGTAAGGCTAGTCTTCTGGACAGGAGCCTGGATTCGAGTCCCGGCGTCGATAAGGCATTGGCCGACGCCGAAGATCTTCGCCGGTGCCACTGTTCGGATCCATCCGACGCCGGACCCTCCGGCACCTTGACTGTGAATTGGATCCGTGGAGAATCCACCAGCGCCGGAGTAGCAGAGGTTGTAGGCGTCACAGGTCTCCTGGGCGACACCAAAAGCATCGGCGCCGCAGTGGCTCCAGAAGGCAAAAATGACATGAAGGGTGTCGGCTTGTAAGGAGCCGGAGCACCCAAATTAAAAGCCAAAGGGCCTGATGGACAGGCATGCCCTCCACCAGGCGCCATGGTGGAAAAGATATTAAACATAGCATTAAAAAATGCAGCAGGATCCGTACCCGGCGCCGGGAAAGCTGGATATGCCTGCGGAGTCGGCGCCGGCATAGAAGCCGATGATGGCATCTCCTGCACCGGAGAAGCCGCCGGTTCTTGAACAGGCTTTACTTCAAACACTGACAAAGGTGAAGTCAGAGAAGCCGGAGTCGTAGGCGGCGGAGGAGTGATGGTCGGGCTAATCTCCCACGTCGGACAGCGCCGAGCTGATGGAGATCTGGATCTGGACCTGGACCGGCCTCTACTCGATTGGCGCCGAGAGTCGTGATGACGCCGAGAGTCTCCATGGCGACGATGAGTCTTCGAAGATTTCGAAGAAGACTCTCTACGATGCCGCCTTTCCTTCCTCTTCTTGGAACGGGCTAGGAATAATTTAGCCTCTCTCTCTCTTTAAGCGCCTTGGGGTTCATGCACTGGCAGGACTCGCTTGACTCGACCTCATGGTCAGAGCTAAGGCACCATAAACAATTTTCATGGGGGTCAGTGACCGACATCCAACCCCCACACTGGTTACAAGGTTTAAAACCAGATTTTCTTGGCTGCGACATAGTAACTACTGATGCACAATTGTAGCTCCCTGTTAGCCTCGAAGAAAAAACGTTCTTCGAAGGCACAGGAAAAAGGGAACTGACGTCTGCATGTCGACGAGGGCTTCTTATTGCCTAGATGACGTCATACGACGTCGCGTGGAGTCGGGCAATTGTGACGTCATCGTCGACGTTCAGAGCTAGAAGAAATTTCCGTCGAAGCTGGCGCAAGGGGAGAATTCTTTAGGTGAGGAATCCACAGGTAGGTGTATCCATCAGAAATGTACTTACTTATTTCACAATTACTGCAGATGTAGGGATGTCTCTGAGTCTCACACCTAAACACTACAATCATGCAGGTTTTGTTACTATTCAGCACTGCCACCCCATCTTCCTTGGAGATTAAAACCTCCACCATGACTCAAGAACCAGGACAATGAAAGAATTCTGACACACTCTTCATGACTCTGAACATAAAGCAACAAAGCATTAAGGTCAACCATGCGAAAGACAACACTGTTGACCTCATCCTGCCAGCCTGACCATCAATGCACTCTAAGGTCACTATACTCCTTACTGGATGGACCACTATGCCATCCTCTTCATTGTCCTCCACTGCAAAACGGTGCACCATGGGCAACTGAAAAGAAACAAATGCTGTATCACTTCTTCAAATATTTTTCTATGGACTCCCTTGAAAAAGAACTCACCTACATCTCAAATATGCAGCAGCACTCAGCATATGTCAACAGACTACTCACCCATGTTGACCTCAATGTACCTATGAAAACATGATCATCCAAAGCAGAACTCACTGGTGGTGAACAAGCTCACAAAGATTGGAAAAGAAATGGAGTTGATTAGATGACCTCACTCAACTTAAAGAACTCCACTCAGTCCACAGATTGCTAATTGTTTACTAAACTCAACCAAAGGCGCCTTTTACAAGACAACCATCAATAACACTAATAGAAGTAGAGCTCTCTTAAGGATTGTCAAGCACTGCACCAACACTTCTATAGAACTCGCAGTTCTGTGATCACTCAACTGGTACAAAACCAGCAATCACTTTTTCTCCAAGAGGATAAGCAAAATCAGTTTGCAGATCAAAAGAAGGAAACAGACATACAGTCCACTGACAGTCCTTTGCCATTCTGTCCCCTCATGTTTAAGCTTCACTTTCACTACAAGACCAGAGGCTACCATTATGCATCATCCTTTTAATTGCCAGTCTAGCACCACCTTTACATAACTTACAAACAATGAAACCACAATCTAGAATTAGAACTCCTCAGTCCATAAATATTCCCCTTGTACAACACTCTTCCTCTTTTAAATGCTGCTTCTTAGAAAGATAAGCACTATGTGTGAAGTGTTAGGTTTGAAGTGTGTTTGTTCAAAATGATGACCTGTATGCATTTTAAGATTCCAGTTTATAGAAGCGACGCAGGCATTTACTAAACTTTATTATATTTAGTGAGTTTTTAAAATTATATTTAGTATGCAATTTATGCTTACTTTAATATAAGGTAAGTATTGACTTACCTTTAGGCACAGCGGGTGTTTGGGGAGAATTTTTACATATAAATTGATGTTTATTGCTGAGTTTCAGTGGTTGAAGGGGCTCTGTACGAACCATAAACTTGCATTTTAGCACAAGTCCGAGAAGCGCGACATGCGGCATGAGAATGCTGAGTATGAAGAAAGATTAGTTGTGTGAATTCAACGTGCAAACTCTTGCGCAATTTAGCGCCCATTTTAGTTTGGGTCTTTCATTTGCTTGACTTAGAGCTATTAGCGTTGTAAAGTCCTAACCTGACTTTTATTGCCACATAAAATGAAAATGAAAAGTAATACAGTTTTACATAAGCAAGCCAATGGCCACCATGAGTGTGAAGGAGACACACAAAAGGAAACAGAAGTTCGATTGCAGTCAATCGTATCGGCAAAAATTAAATTATCCATGTAACAGAGTCGATGTCATGCAAAGCCCTCGACTACTGCCCAGCGAGACTGCGCTGTATAGCAAATAAAAGGAAAAAGTAGTCCAGAAACCATGCGGAAAACATGGAGCCTCATATATTTTCAGTAGTTGGCCGGTGCACTCGAGGAGGGCTAAACACTGGAAAAGGAATGAGGTATGCATGCCTTTCACAAATGAAATCAAGCGATTTTTAAAAGGCAAGCCCACAAACCAATGAGAATGGTGGGCGTGTTTAAAAGCCCACAGAGAGGCTACAGCAGGCTAGAACACTTGCGCGCTTGACCCTAAAAAACAAGTGATTCATCAGAGATTGGACTATTGACTATTGAAGGTTTGAGGGAGAGAGTTTTCATTTAAGACCGGTTTAAATATTTTTAGTCAAGGATTTTACTTTTTAACGATTTTTAAAAACAGTAACGGATTTGAGACTAGGAAACTGTGGAAATATTTTGGGAACAAATTAGTGAAAAGGGTAATAAGGAGGTCGGTACAGCATGAAACAAAGGCACAGGTTAAGGAGACAATGGACAGTTTGCTAAAAGATAAAAAAAGGAAGTAACTGGGATCTGATGTACAAGACACATGAAGGGAGGGCAAAAGTTTTTTTTAAAACACAGCCATGTCAAAAACAGGAAAGGATGGATTGAGGTCTATCAAAAAGAAAGGTGCCTAAAGCTGCAGCAAAGCAAAAGTGTCCTAAGCGACACACATGATGAATTCTTTGAGATGGAGTTGGGTTGTGGCTCATTGTCTGATAAAAATATGGAATTGGAGAAGTATGTTTTAGATTTACAGCAATATGACAAAGGTCAGTGCTGAGATAAATAATATACACAAGCACAACCACACACTCACCTGAATGTGTCACATAGCAACACAATATCCACAACATCGGTTTCACATGCAAGTGACACACATACAGACACAACCACATCACCCACTCCAGCTACCTCCACCTCAAGTAGCCAGTCCCCCCCCACACACACACACATACTGACTCACACACACAAGAGAGAGCACAAACCTACTAGTACAGGTCGCCTTGTAATGAGCACACATGGACACCATGGTCAAGTGTGAGTGTACATCACTGTGGTGCCAGCATTCATTTGGCAATGAATGATGACACCCCAATGATGTGTGTTGTGTACCAGTGTGTTCCCATCCATGTCTGACCCACTCGTGTCCCCAACAAATGCATGTCACAGTGATTTAAAAAAATTATTACAAGACGTGTATGCCTACAGTGGTCCCGGCCTCCCGTGCAGTGGCCACCCAACGTACCCTCACAATGTGTCGTACCTACCTGTGAGTTCAGCAATGAGGATAGGGTTGTGTTTTCTCTGTAGGAGAGTGACAGCAGTGACAGAAGGTGTTGTCCAGTTGAGTCCAGTTGTAGACGGAGGTGGAAGGGGAAAGAAATGTGAATTTTCACTCCCATTCCCTCCAATCCACCACCTCAGAAGTGGAGGTTGGACCGCCACTTTTTGCTTGGCGGTAAGGCACATCCAAATCTGCACGGCAGGAAGGGTGGCTGGGGTCCCGCCGACATCCACTTTTCCCTCTCCTGCTATCGACATGGGCAGTGTTTCTTGGCAGACTCAGCGGTTTGAATGTGGGCTTTCGGCTATGGGACCGCCAGCATGTAAATATGGCAGTTGGACTGTCACGGCAGCAGATGGGTTTTCAGTCAAACACTCAACGGCTGGACCATTACCGCCAACTTCTAAATCACGTCCAAAGTTTGTTACACCCCAAATTTAAACCCAGAGATGATAAATTTCTTATTCTGGCTGGGGAGAGATCCTTGCAAAGGTCTTGAATGGTCCTTGAAACAGTGCCAAGACAAGGTACTTGTCCTTTGGCAAGGATACTTGAAATGGCAGAGGAGGCTCATATGAATGAGTCCTCTGGAGATTTGGAATTACTACGTGGATGGAGTCAGAGAGCAGTGATATTATTAGGGAATGCTAATATAGGTCTAATGGTTAATAGAAGGAAAGCTATTTTAATGAAAATTAGCACACAAATGGGTGATACGGCTGAAAGGGAGCCTAGTGAAATTGCAAGAGGATTGCTTTTTGGAGAGGGATTGGTTAAAAGCTTGAGTAAATATTATATAAGGCTCAGTTGAATATGAGGAAGGTATTCAGAAGAGGTGTTTTTGGAAGAGCCAGCAGAAGGGGACTTTCAGCTAGCCGAGAAATCCAAAAGTCTCAATATAACTATCAAAACAGAGGATAGGAAGGGGCTACTAAACCTCTACAAGTTTCTACCCAAATAGAGGCAGTGCAGGAAGAGGACATGTTGTACATGGATGAGGCTGAAACTATTCTGGCTCACAGGGTGAGTATGGTAACTACTTTTGTTTTTTCCCCAAGGAAGAGTAAGGGGTCGAATAAGACATAATGTGAAAGCATGGGAGGAAATAACTCAGGATCCATGGGTTTTGAAAACAATACAAGGATTCAAAAAAGTGTTTGAGGAACAACCAGAGCAGATAAAGGAACCAAAGGAATTGAGTTTGACAGATGAACAAACATCAGTAGTGAATCGAGAAATAGATTTCTTGTTACAAAAATGGGTAATACAGTGTGTAGAGGAAAATATCAGAAAGTATGTGAGCACTCTCTTTTTAGTAGAGAAAAAAAACAAAGGATGGGGGCCAGTAATTCATCTGAGGGATTTGAACAAGTACTTAGTTTACAGACATTTCAAAATGGAAGAAATCAATTTTCTAAAAGACATGTTGTTAAGAAATGACTGGTTAGTGAAATTAGACCTGAAGGATGCTTATTTTACAATTTCAATGGAAGAAGCAAGTCAAAAGTACTTCCAGTTCAGTTGGAGGAAGCAGGTGTTTCAGTTTCTATGTCTACCTTTTTGTCTGTCCTCTGCACCATGGTGTTTTACCAAGATGATGAGAGTGGTGATGAACGCGAGACGTATTCGGTAAATAGTATACTTGGATGACATATTGATAATGTCTCAGGATTTAGAAGAACTGAGGAGTCAATTGCTTTTGGTAAGGAACATTCTGGGGAAATTGGGTTTCTTGATAAACAAAGAAAAGTCAACCTTATCACCTTCACAAAAGATGGAGTTTTTAGGTTTTCAGAAAGACACCATTGAGGTTGTGTTACGGTTACTGGAGAGGAATGTAAAAATCATCAGGAAAGATGGGTTTACTTTGAGGGACTTAGCATTGATGATAGGGTTGTCATCTTCTTCAGGCCAAGTATTATCATTCATTGCAGAGAACGAAATACTAGAATCTTTGAGACAAGGTAGCTGGTAAAGCGACAGGATAGTGCTGAATCAGGAGGCGAAGGGAATTAAACTGGTAGTTGAACAATATGGAGGCATGGAATAGTCAGGCCATTTTTGGTTGTGTCTTGGATTTTGTTTTGGAAACAGATGGCAGCTTGCACAGCTGTGGGGCTCGATTAGGAGAACAACAGACATGTGAAATGTTTTTCAGAGAAGGAGAGGGTGCAACACATAAATTGCTAAGAGTTCACAGCACGATTATATGCCTTGAGAAGCTTCAAAGAGACTTTGAGAGGTCAGACAGTATTGATGAAGACAGACTAGGTGCCATATATGAATTGATTAGGAGGGAGCAGATCCTGTGGTTTATCAGAACTAGAAAAAAGAGCTGCTATGCTATTTGGAACTCAAGATAACTGAGAAGGCAGAGTACTTACCAGGACAATTGCATACAGTAGCAGATTGGACTTCACCAAACATGAATGATTTCAGCAGTTGGAAGCTGGATCAAGTATAATTCAGAAAGATAGAGGAGAATCGGGGGCCTCTGGAAGTGTATCTTTAGAGGGATATTTCTGTTGGATGTCAGACCTGGTGGCATCTGCAGTGGATGCATTTCAGCAGGTATGAATACAGCCTATGCATTTTGGCCATTTACAGTGTTCCAGTGGGTTCTTCTAAAGGTGACAACAGAGAGAGGTCAGGTAGTGTTGGTAACTTCATTTTGGGTGTCTCAAGTGTGGTTTCTAAAGGTGATGAACTGGCTTGCGAAATACCTTTTTTGATTCCAGCAAGAGAAGGTTTACTAAGAAAAGGAGAAGGAGAGAAATATCATTTAGCACAGAGCAAGGTATTGAACCTTCTAGATTGGAATGTGTCAGGAAATCTGAATGTTTTGAAGGGCTTTCTGGTCTGGGCTGTTGAACTGCTCAAGGGGTCCTGCCTCTGGAATAAGGTGAATGTATGAGGAAATATGGAGAATTTTGGTTTGTTGGTGTTTGGAGAGGAGTTTGGATCGGGTGGAGGCTCCTATTGTGGAGACAGTTAATTTTCTTGTGAACAGTTTGAAAAGGTGTCAGTTATAGAACAAAGAATTGTTATAGGTCAGCAATATTAGCTGGACATGTTCAAGTTGATGAGAGATCATTGGGATGACTTGCTATGGTGTGCAGAGTTTTAAAGAGTATGAGGTTGAGAATGCCTCCTAATGCTAGGTATTAATATTTATGGGATGTAAATATAGTGTTGAATTTGTTTGAGCCCTGGACAGTAATGAAATATTTAGATTGCAAGAAACTTACAGTTAAGTTAGAAACATTATTATGTGTAATATATTGTCGAAGAGTGTCAGTTGTGGAGGTCTGGCGGTAAGTAACAAAATGTATATTCCAGATGGGGTATTTTTAAAGTTTGGAAAACAGCGAAAACAATGTCTGAGTCAATATTTTATCCAAGTCCAACAGACTGTAAGACGTTATGTGTTACTGAATGTTTGTCAACATATGAGAACAGAGTCATGGAGTACAGAGGAGACGGTGAAAGTCAGTTGTTAATATCTTATGTTAAACCATATGGGGCAGTGAGTAACGCTACTATCACCAGAAGAATTAAATGGGTGATGGAGCAGGCAGGAATACATGTGGAAAAACATAATGCACATTCAATAAGAGGTACTCTGGCAAGTGAAGCTTTTTTGCCTGGTAGAAAATAGGAAGTGATTATGAACGGAAAGAAGCGGATTGGTAAAATGCGAGTACTTTTGCAAAGCATTACTTTAGACCAGTAAAACATATGGCAAATGTGGCGCTGAAGGGTTTTCAACATGCATAATGGTAGCCTCCAATCTTGTAATGAAATGGCGATTCCCCAAATGATATGAATAGAGAATCAAGATTTAATTAAAGACACAGAGACTTAAATTAACCCACCCATCACTCCCCCTGAAAAGAAAAAAAGGAGAGGTGGGAGGAAAAATTGCAGATGTACGAATTGATTGATTTGTCATAACAATTTGAATTATTCACAAGGAAAACAAAATTATGAATGTGTAAATAAGTATTTTGCTTGTTATCGTTCTTAGATGCTCAATTAAAAAAGAATAAAGAAGAAGAGAACCTGGACAGTTTCAGTCCAAGAAGAAGAGAAGATTAGGAAAGCTAGAAGTTGGAGAGTTTTGATGTATTTAAAAGAGGAACAGTGTTCTATGAGGGGAATATTTATGGACTTAGGAGTTCTGAATCTAGATTGTGGCATTTTTGTTTGTAGGTGCTTTAAATGTGCTGCAGGAGTGGAAATGAAAAGGTTGATGCCTAATGTTAGTCTCCGTCTTTTTAATGAATTTTGGTTCTATATTCATATAATTTGGAGAATCACCATTCTCTTCTGCTTGAAAAACGAACCAAAAGACTTAGGCCCTCATTTCGATATTGGTGGTAAAAACCGCCTACCGCCGTGGCAATGGCCGCCAAAAGACCACCTCTGCGGCTACCATCCATCCGCCATAATATGACCACAGCCGGATTTCTGTCACAAGAAGGGCGGAAATCCAGCTGTGGCCATACTGGCGGATGGCAGTAAGGTGGCGCTGCTACCACCAGCAGCGCCACGGCAGTAGACTGCCGCCAGCAGTATTATGACAAATAATACGGCCTGGCGGTAGCAGAGCCCCTTCCCCTGCCGGAAGACCCCCTGGATCCAGATAAGTCGGGTCTCTGACAGGGGATGGGGGTGTTGTGTGTGGGGGGGGGGGGTGCATGTATGTGTGAGATGTGTGCATGTAGTGTTGTTTGCGTGTATGTATGAATGTGTGTGAGTGTGTGGATGAATGTGCGTGAGTGCGTGTATGTATGGTAATGTGTATGCGTGTCGGCGTGTATGTTATGATGTGTGTGCGGATGTGTGCATAAATTGATGTATGCATGCGTGTATGAATGTGTGGATGAGTATGTGTCTACGTGTCTGTGTGTTTTGGGGGCATGGATGTAGGGGCTGTGGGGGATGTCTGGTGAGGTTTGGGGAGCGGAGGGGGCCTCCTATCAGTGACAGGAAAAGGGTTCCCTTCTCACTGATAGGGACTACCGCCATGGTTTTCGTGGTGTTACAAATGCCACGAAAACCATGGCGGTAGGCAGGGACATAATACCGCCAGGGGCACAATGGCAGCTGCCGGGCTGGAGATTCTCATCTCCAGCCCGACGGCTACTACTGCCATGGCAGTCGAAGTGGTACATTAGCGGGTTGGCGTCAGCCAACCCACCAATGTCATAATGTGGCAGTAAGTACCACCAGCCTGTTGGCGGTACTACCGCCACATTAGTACCGACCTACGGGGTCATAATGACCCCCTTAGTGTACAAGAACCTACCACTTAAGAAGACATCATTATGCCATCATTCATCGTGAAATCTCTTCAAAGAAATGCTGTAACTGCTCTCCTCAGGACTGTCAACCACTCCATTAGGCAAAGAACCTTCCCAGATAATCTAAAAACTGGAAAAAAGAATTGTCAGTGAAAATACTTCTGGCTTTAAAGTGATTGCGTTAGTCAATATAAAGCTTTACAATTAGATAGTAAAATGGGGCAAGTAGTGATGTGGTTTGGAAAGCTCGACTGAGTCTGTATGGCCTGCCTCACTCCGATGACTGTGTGGATTGTGCAGCAATGCAAAACACAGCCATGAAAATGTATGGGGTCTAACAACAAAAATAAACAAACTCAAAGTGGCACTGAGGCTTTATATTTAAGAGTAATAGTTGCTAATGTTTGAAATATAATTTGTTGCTGCTATCTTTTTGTATCATGGTCCTATATCAGGAAGTGCCTAATTTGATGTCAGTGAATGTACTGACCCTTGAAGGATGAAAAGGTTCACCTTGCAAGAACTTGACATCGCCACCTGTAGTTTACAAACAGACGTCTGCTGGATTAAAACAAGCTATCTGACTTGCAGAAACGGGCAATACCAAAGAGTTTGCCAAGTAATACCTCTCCTACAGAAGTAGAGAGAAGACATCCAGTTCCTGCAGAAAGTAACAGACAGATGTGTATAGTAACTCCATAATCTAGGGCTACAGTAAGAACTGAGCAAGAAGTCGGCCATGAACAACTCCAGGTTAGCCCTGCTTCAGTGTCTTGATTGGCTTGATCAAAAGGAGCTGTTTCCCAAGCTGCAGAAACAGTGTTTTTTGTTTACTTGTGCTGACCACTGATTCATGGACACTTGGACATTTCACATAATGCATTGTCTCTAAAATCCCTAAAAATCCCTTCAAACCATTTTGAAAACGGGGTCTATTTTCTTAAATTAAGATATAAAGGAGCTTGCATGTTTCTCAGTTGAGGAGACTCTAACACTCCAATATTTATATTGCATTCTGGTATATAAAGTCATGAATGCATATTGCAACAAAGAAAGCTACATATACCAGATTGTTAAGTATCACCCACAGTTAGATGAGCTGCTAATGCATGGATCTAATCAACAAAAAAGCTGTGAAGTAACACTTTACTTTTTCAAACTTTGAGTAAAAATCTTGAAGGCTCTTCTACCCAGAAACACAAGCTCATGGATGAAAATACATTTATTTACACATGCCAGGAATCCATAATAGGAACTGTGGCAGGCGTAAATGGTTTTATTGATGCGTAATTCTCCACCACAAGTGTGTGGAGTTCCGCAGTAATAAATCCCACGCAAAGGGCTGGTGATGGGCAGAACAAAGCATGCTTGGCTTTGTAAGCTTGTAAACGCCAACAAGCTAATACATTTGTAAGCATTCACAAACCGCAATCCAGCCCTTTCCCACCATGGAAATCATTGGAGACTGCTGAAGTACATTAGCCTTCTACATAGGAAGGGAAACGGATCAACCCCATATTTTGTTGGAATGCAGGGGAAGGACTTTCTCCACTGGGAAAGTATTAGATGTTTTGGCAAACTACACTGAGTTCCCCAGGAGGAGAAGGTCTCTTTTAAGGTAGTATACATTTTAAATGCCTTCGAGGAAGTCTTTAACAACAGCGACCTTGAAGAAACACTGAGGTTTGTGAAGTACATTTTGTGTAAGCTGTAATAGAACCAAGATGTATCTTTAATGAAGAGGTTGCAAAGCTTCATCTAGTCAAAGAGAGTAGCTTCCTTCTGACACTTTGTTGGATTGATGTTTTTATCAATACACCAGATCCAGAATTTATTTCATTTGAACACATAAGAAGCTCTAGCAAAATGGGTGTTTGGTTTCTGTTAAAATGTCTGGTTTCTGTTAAAACGTCCATACTGTCCTGAGGAAAATACAGATGTCCATACTGTATAACTTCAGGAGCCATGCTGTCAAACTGAAGGTTGGTAGTCTGGGGTGTAGAATTTGGCCCTTGAACCTCTGGAAGAGATGAAGTCTGCACAGAAATGTGGGTGTTTCCAAAGAAGAAGGTTGGTAAACCACCATTGGAGTAGTTATTCTGACACTATGGGTAGCATCCTCACTCTGTTATATGTCCGTTTGCCAATTTCAAGTAAGTCAGTTAAATGATTACTGATGGGATCAGAAATACTGCAGGATTGCATATAGAAAGTTCCTTAACCAGTCAATAAAAACAGCATTTCCCTTAATTCCTAGTTGGTAAAAACTAGAGGTGATGTCTGGACATTTCCTGTTTTCTGCATCTGTGAAAGATCAAAGTGTGGAAACCACTAGGCATTGAACTTTTTGCCTACTGCTTTATTATTTATGGCCTACTGGTGGGTTTTTTGGGATAATCCTGCCAAGTCAGTCCACCTCTGTGTTTTGAACACCTGGACGGTAAGCCATTGTGACTTGCAGGACCCCAACTGTGAACCCCCCAAATTGCTTGTGATATATATAAATGATATATATAAAATGCTAATGCTTATTCTGAAGTTGCCAATGCCAGTGTACAGAAATATGTTGAACTGCAAAGTCGTTTTGTACTTGCTTAAAATACACATTAATCTTAATATACCTGCAACTTTGTATGGATTTCTGAGGCCCAGCAGCCATTTTATTTGTGCTGTGTATTTTCACATTTGCTGCATTGTGCATTACACGTAGCCTCATTATGAGGACTGTCAGCAAGAAGTGTCAACACAGTATTTGCTTCTGTATCTCCATCTCTACTCCATGTTCCGCTCCCATTGTTTCTCGTGAGAATATCCTGTCTCCTGCTCATTAGTTAGTTTCACTGATGTAACAGCTTCTTAGAAGCTCATGTTTCCATTGAAGATTATTGTGTAAAAAAATGTATAAAACAGCCACTGAAATGTATTGATTTAAAACATTATGGGGGTTATTACAACTTTGGAGGAGGTGTTAATCCGTCCCAAAAGTGACGGTAAAGTGACGGATATACCACCAGCCGTATTACGAGTCCATTATATCCTATGGAACTCGTAATACGGCTGGTGGTATATCCGTCACTTTACCGTCACTTTTGGGACGGATTAACACCTCCTCCAAAGTTGTAATAACCCCCTATATGTTCCAAATGGATTTTCAGCGGAAGCGCTGATCTATTGAAAGGACATTTGTTGCCAATTAGTTTGCTGGCTTATTTCTATTTTTGCATTAAATGCATGTTAAACTTTAGCCCAAAGTGTTGTGTTTTATTTTACATCCTGTTAGCCATTTGAACAGGTGAAAAATTTGTATTTATTTCTGGCGGAAAAGATGTGCTAGCCAGGTCGACTACTCTCAAGTCCAGTAAACTGATATGATATAGACTCTATTTGTGCCATATACTTGAAGATCCTCCATATGACCTCCTTAACCTATTAACAAACTAGAAAGTAAAAGGGATACATTCCTGTTCTTTTCTGGAAAGATGGGACCAGTTCCACAGCCTATTTCTCCAGACTCCAGAAGTGTGATGAACTCTTAAAGAGTCTCTAGTTAGAAATGGGAAGATTTATTTGGAGAAATAGAGATGACATGACTCATGTTGCACACTATTTAGCACGCATCTGTCTTTTGTGATGCTTTACCTCTACTGCAGGTGTTTCCTCCAAAGAAAATGATGTTTTGAAGAAGGGAAGTGAGGAGTCGTGGTTTACCTTCTGCAAGAGATTTCCTTGTGGCTGTCTGTGACTGCCCTGTCTGCTGAAAATGTCTTATGCTGGTACGAGTTGTGTTACAGTGGCTGGTGATGTTGCAGCCACTCGGGGTATGAACCCTGTGCTGAAAGTACTGGCAATCAATCACAAGGCCTTTTGTGCTTCCTGGATTTCTTTTCCATGCCTATGCCTTTCACAATTTCCTCCATCTCTGTCTTCATTTGCTGTATTTTCTCATCAGTGTAAAAGCAAATATGGGGTGCCAGAAAAAGCCAGATTTAAAATAAGTTGATATGCTTGAGTTTTCAGACCAGTGAGCCCTACCCAGGGTGAAAGTCCCATAGCAGGACCATAACATTAGCCATGAGCTAAGTCACAGGAAACTACAGCTGCAGTAATCTTCTGGTTTGCAACCATCAGTCCTTCTGTTAACACTTTCTGGAAATGTCTGCCTTCGAAAGGGAATAGCAAGGGAGTTTGTCAGCAAAGCATTGTAATAACACCCGTAGGGACATATAATAACGGTCTAGTAAAGCTGTTGCAATGGCACCTTTCATGGAAGTAGCAAATTTGCCAGGAACTGCTTTCGTCACAGCTGGTGTCTGGAACAAGGCCACAAACAAGGGGAAAAGCCTCACAGTAGAAGGATGAAAAGTGTTTTAAAAATGACAGAAGTTGATGTTGTAACCTTAAGCAGTGGAATATTACATTTATCTATCCTTCACATAATATTGATTACATCAACAAGTGTAACCCTAGATTGTGGTGAATCAGTACGTGTTGGAGAATATCTTCTGTAGAATGAAGAAGAGGTTGTTATGGTGAGTCGAACACTACGCAACACAATGTTGGTAAGGTGAAGTAGCGAGGTAAATGGTCCATGTAAAATGTCTCTGTTCTCAGCATTAGACAATTTGCATGCTTAGTATAATTTACATAATATTAATGGAATAGGTTAGAGAATAGTTGCTGTGGCTTAGTATTCACAGAACAGACTAGACCAGTCTATGGTACAAATTGAGACACTAAGCGAGAGAGCCCATTTGGTTCAATTAACCAAACAGCTATACAGATTTCAAAGGATTACGGCTCATTCACACGTGTGTTCTCTATTATATAGGTGTAAGTCATGATGAAATATACTGTAGAAATAAGAGTATTTTAATGTTTCTCTTGAAGGACTCATGTGATGGGTCTGTTCTGATATTGGTAAGGATTGAGTTCCATAACTTCTTTGTACTTCTGGTGAAGGATTTTTTCACAGTCCTTTAGTTTTTGCAGATGGCTTTTGAAGCATAAGAATATCAGAAGTCAAAAAATATCACTGACCGCCCAAAATAACTTTCCATTTGAGAGTTAGCCTGGAGTCTTAGAAGGAAGAATAATATAAGCCATTTTCAGGGTACGTCTTTCATTTTTATGGGAGAGAGGAGTGGGAAATCAGGACATGTGTGATATGCTTATACTTCTTAGTACCGGAGCCTAAATTTGTAACTGGTTTAAAGCTGCTTTTAGTGGAATGAGTTGTTATACAAGCTAGTAGGGGGTTTCCACAGTCTAACCTGGAGCGGACTAACCTTTAGACCACTCAGTTAAAATCATCTACTAGTAAGAAACGTTTACTACCATGTAAATGCCAAAGATGGAATTCGGCAGCTTTTGCTAAGGCATTTTTGAGGGTGTTTAGAATGAGATTCCAGTCTAACTGGAAGCACAGGGATTTTGCACAGACAATTATGGTGAGGCAACAATCCAGGATATTGAGTGTTTTTACCTAAAAATACACTGAAAGGGAACAGTTGGGAGGAGAACTATGAAAAAGATCAGTTTTTGATAGGTTCAGACTGAGTTGTGATTGGCTATCCGTAACTGTATATTATCCAGGATAAGAGAAAGACTGTCAGGGCCACATTACAAGTTCGGCAGAGGAGATTACTCCATCACAAACGTGACGGATATCCCATCCGGTGTATTACAAGTTCCATTATATCCTATGGAACTTGTAATACAACTGACTCGATACCCGTCACATTTGTTATGGAGTAATCCCCTCGCCAAACTCGTAATGAGGCCCACAGTGTCTTCTGAGGAAGAAACTTGATGCTATTGCTTAGACTGCTGCTATAGCTGAGTCTCATCTGCTTAGAAGTGGTAGTGCATGTTGGAGTGTATTAGCAAGATGCCTACAGGTTCCATATATAGACTGAAGAAAGTTGGTGAGACTATCGAGCACTGGCGCACCTCTTGGAAGAGCGGAGTTGGGATGAAGCAAGAATTTGAGGTTTTGATGGTTTTGGAGCAACATACAAATTAAGATGATAATCAACTAAGTACCATTTCTTGGATACTCATCCTCTCCTCTAGAATGTTTAGAATTGTGGGGTGGCTAATGGTGTCAAACGTCACAGCGAAATAAAGGAAGTTGTGAAGACATGAGTGCTCTGCTGATAATGTGGAGCATTGCTGCCTCGGTACTGCAACCTGATCCAATAAACCCAAGACTGACCATCTTCAAAGAAACTGCTGTCCAAGATGAACAGTTTTTGTTGGCCTAGTGCACAGTTTTCCAGGACCTTAGCCAACAAGGGAAGGGTCGAGGCTGCACAACAGTTGTGCAAAACGTCAGGGTCTGCTCCTGCCCTTTGCAAGAGAGGAGTGACTTGACAAGTTTTTGAACAGTCAGGGACGATCCTCTGAGACAGAGTTGGATTTGGGTGGCCCAAAGGGGGTTTAAAGAGGCACTGATCTCCTTGATGGTGATGAAGGCTAGGAAGCGATCTATGAAGTAGGAAGATAGTCACAGTTATGTTTTTGTAAAGATCAATTTGAGTTATTTCTCTTAATTTGTACGAGGTGACTGGGCAATTCTGAGTCAGTTATACAGTAGAATGGTTGGCAGGTGTCAGCGCAAGTAAGAGCACAATCTTCCCTATTTTAACCTTAAAGAAATGGACTTTGGTTTAAATAGCCTTAATTTCAAGAGTCTGGAATTTGGTTCCCAGCCTTCAGATTTACATCAGACACCCCCTCTGGCGTCACCACAAACCACTTTCACCAGTCAGGGCACATACTTTGAACATCTTCTCTCCTGGTCACCTGTTCTTCTAGTAGAAGAGGCAATAAACTCAAGTCAAAACCAGATAGCTCAAAACCTCAATAAACTGTTTTACCTTCTACGCCCATAAACATTTTGCAAAGCTTAACCTCAAACTCTGGATGAAGACATGCTCACATCCATCAATACCTCAAAACACAATACCCCATACAAAGTAGTTACATTAAAAAACCATCCAGGCATGAAAGGAAGCTCGCTACGGCTGTAAAACAATCCCCTTAACATCCAAAACAGCAATTTGAAAAGCTGACAAAATCAGAACTACCTGTAAAACTACAATAGGTGGCTCGACAAGGCACACCTAAAAAGATCCTAAAATGACACCAATGCACCAAAGCTCTTGTAATATTTGCTGCCTAGTAGATGCCCCTGTGAAAACAAATAACTATTTTAAGTTATCACCAATTCCAGTCATATCACATCAACAAAAATTAGAAGGATCCAAGCCCAAATCTCACCCACCAGACCAAAATCACAGAATATGCCCCTCATCCATTCAATAATCTCAATGACTACTCTTTTCCCCCTATATCTTCATATAAAATGTTGTTAGAAGGTCTGGTGAAAGCAAACCCCATCCCCATCTCTATAAAAATGTTGCAATCTATCTTTTTCTGGGGGTGGGCCATATCTACTTAAAGAGCTTACAGTGCCCTAGCCCCCAAAACTAGACAAAGGCTTGCTGTATCTTTAGTAATTCTGCAGGTTAAATACTCTTGTGTTAAAGATAAAGATTAGATATCCTTAATGCTGAAGACAGTGGTAAGCCACATCCCACTCTAATTCCTCTTGTTTCCTCTTCCTCAGTCTGATGACAATCTGTTTGCTATTTTTATGGGTACTTGACAGTATGTTCCCTGCCGGTGACCAGTAAGCAAACGGGGCTGCTGTATACTCCTCCTACTACTTCCCTGTTGAGTTAGTCCAGTTGCTATAACTTTGTTGCCAAGAACATAGTAAACAAGTGGTGGTGGGTGGGGGGCAATGAGGGATGAAAAGGCACGTAAAATAGCATGAAGCAGCATAGGATTACTCTAAGTACAGTGCCTTGCAGGTGACCACTTTGACCGGACCGTTACAGGCACAATTTCCAGTCCTCGATTTTGGAGTAATAGCTTTGTAAATTTTGAGTCTTGTAGACTTGTTTTGCTTCCATTACACAAAAAAAAGCTAAAACAATGATTGGTAGGTGAAACTTTCAGGACTGGAGACAGTAGTCATAGTGGCCTGGAGTAAGGTGGTACCTGAATTCCTGGCATAGGCCATAAAAGCCAAACAGCACATCATAGCTTATCAAACACATTCAGGCAAGGAATTATTGTAACACATTTAAAAACCAATTAGCCCATTTAATACACTGATAGAACACAAGTCAATGAGACCTCAGACTTTATGAATTAAATATCAAGTCGCACACTATTTAGATATGACAAAGATAATTAAGAGATCATTTGTCCCACAGCAATGTAATAGGGCCAATCTGATTGAGCCTAAATTATGCTTTGATAGCATAGGTACTAGCTAATATTTCCAGAAAAAAAGAGTATAAGAACAGGAAATGGGAAACTGCTTCAGTACACTTCTCACGAACATGTGTACCAAACTGAACTATATTTGTGGAGCAATTGTACAGTTGAGACCCCTGAGGCAGATAATATGGTCTAAACTTAACATAAATTAAACAAATAGCAAATCGCTACATGGCTGCCAGTATCAGACTCTAAAATTGTTTCAATGATCTGTTCACAAAAAAGAATTAGACAAATGATTATGGGCTAATCCGAAGACTTTGCAGCCTATGACAGATGAAAGAGCACTGATTTGCTTGACGGAGGGCAATTCCCGCGCCTCGTTTACTCAAGAGGATTTGATGAAAACTAAAAAGTGATGCGTGGATTGCTTGAAGCAATCTTAGCCACTGTTAATTACCAAGGGCTACAATCCAGTCCATCATTTTTTGCTGACTATGCCATCTCAGATAGGAGCCAGCTGTATGCAAATCAGCCTAGGTCATGCTCCAACAGTGCCTAATTTGTGCTTGTTGTTTCCGGTGCAGAGCCCCGGCACTTATTTTTGAGGGCCGGGCTTATTCTTCTGCCTCAAGCGTTTGCTGCGAGCAAAAGACAAATATGGGAAAGACGGAGGAAGAGAAAAACGAAAAAGCGTCACAAAGGGAGAAAGTAGAAAGCTGCCTCAGTTTTCCGTGTTCACACATTTAATTGCAGCAGACGCGTGTTTAAAAGGAGGGCTTTGGGCACCAACACATTTTTATTGACAAATTAAGCACTGTGCTCCAATAAGTACAATCCAGCTTGAACTGCAAGGCAAGGTCCCCTATGAGCAGAATCACAATTAATGCCAGATTGGTTTTGTCCTATTTGGGCCGCAATCCAGTAGAATGTTTTTTGGTCATCACCACTATGGGATTGCTTTGCCTGCTTGTAGGGGACCAGGTTTGGCAATTCAGGCTGGAGTGTTCTTGCCTAAGAAGGACCAAGGTTGATTTGCATTTACCTGCATGAAGCAGAACCACAATCCGTAGACCAGCACTCTGCAGTTTAGTAGAAAAAAAGATTATACTATTACAAAGTATAAAAATCCAAAACAGTGAAAACGTTTCGTGAGAAAATGCATTTTATGATTTCGAAAACAAAAAAGGAAAAAATTAGAGCGACATGATAGAGTCAATATCTAATGCAGATCCGAAAGTAAAAAAGAAACAAAATACACACAAAAATTCATAAAAAGAGAATGTCAAAAGACAGCATTAAAAATGAAAAACAGGAAATAATTAAAATAAAGAGACAGTTCATAGCTGCAGCATTCTTCCTTCTAGTTCAACCACAACCTTTAGTTAAAAAAAAAAAAAAAAAAAAAAAACTAGGTGTTATAAAAAGATCTTGGAGGAAAGAGATAGGGGACAAAGAAAAACAGAGATATTACAGGAGTGCTCTTTTAGACGCTGTAACAACATCAGTAAAAGTGCAAAGAGGCATAGTCATTTCTAATTATATGAATATTTCCTGAATATTCCCATCTTAGATCTTTTGATGCTAATTCACAAAGGCATGTACAAGTACATAAAAAGCACTACAGGAGCACTACTTCCAGTACGTCAAAATGCCTTTGTGAAAAGGTTCCTGCATCTTCAAGTTGAAATTTGCTTTTTGTTCTTTGCAGCTAATCACTATCTACGGTGAATGCTACTATGTAAATGCGATCATTGCTTTTCAAGCTGTGGTGTGCTCAGCTCTAAGAAAGTTGAAGGATGGTGGTCCTTGGGTGTCCCATTGAAATGAATGTGAGGGTGGCGCTGCTGGGCCTTCTGGAGAAGCTGGGGGGGGGCTGAGAGCTGACCGAATATTCATAGGGGTCGCCTGCCTGGTGGCCAAGAGAGACCTTGCACAGCTCTGGAGAAGCCTGATGGTGCCATCACTCTCGAAGTGGCGATCCGGAGTGGACTGGTGCTCTCGACTAGAAAAGCCAATCTATGAAGTGCGGGCTGTCCCCACAAATATGAGAAAACCTGGGGGAAGTGGTGGGCTCACAGGGGGTTGCCTGTGTGAACTATGTTATGTTCTGTTGGTGAGAGGGGGAGGGTCGTCAACAGTGGGAAGGTACTGCCCTGCCTTATTCAATAGGGCTATCATGTACTTACTGGCATGTATTTGTTTCCCTTTTTGGTTGTTTTCTCATGCATATAAAAAAAAAACTGGTTATAAAAATTAAAAAAAGGAAAGTTGAAGGACACAAGTTACACTTCTGCTGATTCTGACTTATGTCCTCTGCAATGAATTAAAAACTCACCTGACAGCAAACTGCTGGCCCTTGAGAGTACTATCCTGGGGATATTTAGTTTTGTGACTGGCAGGAATCGGGGGACTCTTGGAAAAGGAAATGGAACGTACTGGCCCCAGGTTTAAATTGCCATACCAGTGTACAAGTTCCAGCTGGTCATCAAAGAATTTGATTTGACCTTTTTCGTCGCCAGTTACAAAGTACCTAAAGGAAAAGAACAAACGGTGACTATATCAAACTGACTTCAAAATGTACTCAACTTCTTTAAACCCATATACATATTTACATGACAATTTAGTGTGCAAGCTCCGTTTCGTGATCAGCCTAATCTTGACTTTTCAATTCATATTCCACAATTGCTTCCTTTTTCATCCTTTTCCACCTCTTACTGTTTTCATCTCCATCTCAAAGTCTACACACAATCGTTCTTAATTCTAATTTATTACTTTTTGGAAAACAGTCATATTACACATTTCGTGGTTACACCTACATATATCTTTATAACCCCTTAAACTTTTTCTATTGAAGTGGTTATGATTACAATCTCCAAAACCTAAAAAAAAAACCACCAGAGTTCAGTAGCTAGCGTGAGCTCCCAACCATAATCACCCTGCCTATCCACTTTGGCTCGGGCCTTTAACATGGGAGCGGGCCTTTAATAGCCTATAGAGCCCGCTACAGCAGGATCCAAGGCTATACTAGATATCCTCATAGACATAAACTATAGCTGGAAGGTTGAAGTATCACTGTCAACATACAGATGTCTTTGCAATGTATACAAATTTAGAAGCAGAAATGCAAAACAGCAGTTATTTGCCATTTAGGTAATCTCAAAGAAGTAAATAGTGATGTGATATGAAATGCTACAATTTATTTGGTTTATGGTGTCATCTGTGTATGTATATGGCAAAGGATAGTGCAATACACTAACTAGCAAAAAGCATTAAAATGCGTATGGTTTTCCTAGTGAGCTCCATAAAGCGAGAGAGTGGGTTTGTAAATCATGAAACAGTCGAGAAGTATAAATTGTGTCTCAGATTCGATTTCTCTTTTCGTTTTCTAATATGTGAGATTTCAATAAATGTTGACATTTTTCTCCTTTCTCTTGAAAGGACTGAATGGATTAACATGAAACCACTCCAGAAATAGCTGGATCAAATGCTTGTACTCCTGTCCACACTTATTTGTAAATTTGAGAATCTCACAACTTCCAGTTCGACCAATTAAATTTTAAAGCGTCCATCTTTTTTTTTTAACAAATGCTTCATGTGTGTTCCTTAAATGGGTCAAAACTATTAGTATTAAATAAAACACTTCTCCTGCAGTTTAACCTGCTTAATCATAACTACAGTGTCACTGTCAATGACTCAGTAATATCTGTATTTATCAATCTATGCATTTCGATCACTGAAAAAAAACTTACATTGAAGGTATACTAAGTTATGTTATAAAAACAAAAATCTTGCATACGTGGCACAGGAGTGCTGCTATGATATCAGTGGAATCAATCCTGCCATTCATTACACATCCATAGTCACAAAGAAGCCCTGCAAGTGTAAATTCATACAAGTCAAGTACAAAGGGCATACCAGTCTCATTACAGTTGAAGTGTGATGCCATTCAATACCACTTAAGACACGGCTGACTGATGACACCTCACCACAGCCCCTGCAAAAAGGGACCAGGGAAGGTGGAACAGGGCACATGTCAAGACACAAAGCACCATTGAGAATGTCACTAGGATGCTCTAATCATGACTTGTGTGCCTGTTTCAAAGCATATGTAGAAGCCTAGTAGAGTCACAGGCAGCAGGGACCTGCTGCACGTTTGATTCACGTTACCCAACATCGCTGACCACACATGATTATTGTAGATGACTAGAGACAACCCTGCCAGGACAGACATAGTTACATCTTGGGCGCTGAGCAGATCGGCAATTGCTTTTACAAAGGCTTCTGGAACAGCAACTGAGTGCAGGAGGGTGAGGCGGTACTAACCTATGGTATGTAGTGACATTACAGGCGCTTATGACTTTTTATGGGAGCACAGAGCGTAGGGGGAACACCTGGCTGGATAATGTGCCCACACTGCCCTACACTACCTGGAAGAGGGGCTCGATCCTGGGCTATACTTTTGGTTTGCTGAGTTCCTGCAGAAATCAGTTCATGATTTTTTACGTCTTACATTTCTGGTAGCCCCCAATACTATTCAGGAATCTAGTGCATTTAGGCATGCCAAACCTGCAAATCACGTCCCTCTGGGTGGACGCAAACCTAACAACGTAACAGGAAGCCATTAGGCATATCGGCTGCTCTCCCAGAGTGGTACTCAAAACAGACACCAACTCCTAGAAGAGAAAAGCATGCTATTGCCGCAGAACACCTGCAGACTCTCACTCTTTGGGAAAATGTAACAGAAAGTCACAGAGAGAGAGGCAGAGCGGGGAGGCTCTTAGCCTGGCTGATTCAATCTGAAGGTAGAAGTAAATCCATAACAAATCAGAAACCAAGAGGAGGATACAGTGTATACGCCAATGGATATAGATGATGTGTTCCAGCAACGCTATAGGAAATTGTATATAAGGCATGATCAAACTTCAGAGATGACTGTGTCCTTTCTAGATAGAGGTACCCTGGCTCGATTAACAAATGACACAAGAGAAGCATTGTGGGACCCAGAAAAGATATTGGAATTAAAGAAGCTATTAAAGAGTTGGCTTGAGGAAAGATGTCAGGTTCAGGTGGCTTACCGGTTGACTTTTACGAGGTATATGAGTCTCTGATTGCACCATACTTGGCGGAACTACACAAAGAGACAATGCAGATGGGCTCCCTCCTCATTACCACTAAAGAGGAGTTGATAATTTAACTACCCAAGCCCTATAGAGACATGGGGATGTAGCCTCTTACAGATCACTGCTCATGTTAAACTTAGATTACCTGCAGGAACAAATTCATTTAGACCTGAACAGTTTTATTCCCTGGTGCAATACATCACAAAATATAAGAAAACTCTTCAGGATCCTTGAGGAAACCCTATTACTACAATCCTCATATGCAGTGGTCCTTTCAATAGATATCTAAAAAGCGTTTAATACTATACACTGGGTCTACCTCCGACGTATTATGAGATGTATAAATATTGCAGCATGATGGGATAAATAGGTTGCATTATTACTATATACCGGAGCTATTGCAAGGGTGCAAATTGGACAGTGTATATCCGATGCTTGTGAAATCTTTCACAGAACAAGATAGGACTGCTCCCTTTCAACAACTGTCTGTGCTAGCGACAGAATCTTTCGCAAGCATAGTCGGGGAAGAGGTATCGCCTATACAACAGAGGGCACCCTATTTCACAATACACAGATGACATGCTCCTGGCTCACTGGAGAGTGCTGACACTGAAATTCCCTGGTATGTGCAACCCAAGGAAGACATGGGCAATGTGCAGGGCTGCTCACAAACTGGGAGAAATCATGTGCATTTCCAATATCTTCTATGCTCCAACACACCCCAAAAGGTGGTGGGAACCTCACATGTTTAAATATTTGGGAGTTAAAGTGGATGATAAGGCAATGAATATAAGGGAAGGGAACTTGGAAGGGAACTTGGGTGATGCCCTAAGGACTCTGAAGTATAATGTTGGATTTTGGTGTAATCTGAAATGACCCATAATGGCTATGATAGATTGTAGTGCACCTGTGGACACTTTATACTGTTTTTTTTTGTTTGTTTTTTTACAAACTTCCCGATTTGGATCCCTTCATCCTGGTTCAAAGACTTGAACAAACTCCTCAGGGATCTACTCTCGGGCGGGAGAAGGCACAGAGTCTTGTTGAGCACTTTACAGCGCCCAGCGAGAGAAGGTGGTCTGGGTGCATCAGATTCTGAGTTCTGTTATCTTGCCGCCCAGCTGCAATGGGTAGCCCAATGGCTTGAAGGGACGAGAAGCAAAGAGATGGGGCGCATTGGGGAGATACAGAAAGAAGCAGCATTTGTGGCATTCTTGATGGTAACTAGAGTACACCCCCCCAGGTATCCCAAACTCTTCAATGTAGCATTACACTGTTCGACAGAATGAGTAAGAAAATGCAGCAGTATACATTATATGCACCAGAGTGGATTTGCACACTGGCAAGGGAGGTTACTTTACTGCCAGCACCATTAAAAGGTGGTCAGATGCAGGGATAATCACATTAGGTTACTCGTGACTTGTATGAAAATGGGGCACTATGTAGCCTTACCTTCATGTCCAAGGAAGATGGCTTACCTGAGTCTTGGTTCTTGATATATGGTGCATTAGTACAAACACTGTGGCATTCATGGGTAGGTACATGGGTAGACGGGTACCTAAAACTGCAAACTCGGGCTTTTTGCAGGTTCAATTTAACTATCTGCTAACTACATATCTCACACCACATACACTAAATGTATCGCTGGTACAGCTGACAAAGATGCCCTCTAATGGGTGCAGACTTCATGCACATGGTTTGGAATTGTCCTATCATCGTGAGAATTTGGTTGAAAGTCACAGCTGATCCAGAACGGGCGATAAATAGGGCCTACATGCCAAGAGGGCCATCGCAGTGCACTGGCATTCATCAGATGGTCCACCGTGTATTAGATGGAAGGGAGATATTGAGATTTTGGCAGTGGCAGAAGATTCCACATTGAGAAGCAAAGAAAGACACAGGTAGTGCAGGCAACCTATAGCAGATTTATGGGTGGAAGAGGTAAACACCTTCGCAGAGGCTAATGACAAGTAGCTGGGAAGTTACACATTAGGTTCCTTTTAGAACACCACAGAGATGCTGTAATGAAACAATACAATGCAATGTACAGCATAAATGTTAACAGCACCCTGTAAAGAGAGAAGTTAAACAGTGATTATAGCTACATTATATTCACAATTAGGTATGGGGCTGGGCAAGCGAGGTTCACCTTGTTAAACTGTTGTTTTATGAACACTGAATCGTGCGCTTTTGGTTGGGAAGAACCATCAATGTTGGCATTGTTTTTCTCGACTGGTGACAGTAGAATGTGAATTGCAATTTTGAATTTCTTAAATAGCGACTTCATAGAAATCGTTATTTAGGAACTGCAAAATTATATATATCAAAATACTGATTTTCTAATAGCGATTTCTACTAAGTAGGAATCGCTAGTATGAAATCGGAATAAAGAAATATCATGAGAATTGTTACAATGGGCTGCTTTTACATTTCCAAAATAGCGATTTCCTATTAGGAAATCGCTATTTTGGAAATGAAAAACCAAGGATGGCTATGGGCAAAAGCACCCCCAGTGATGCACCCCAAAACAGTGGTGCATATGTAGAGCACACACACACCCTAAGGGCATGCATGTGCTCTACTGCACTTTTAAAAAGCATCTTTAGGTGTTTTTTTTTAATTGCACATGGTTACTATCGACTTGGGAGTCTATATTAATTGCATTTCCTAAATGTCCAATTCACATTTAGGAAATGCTTTGTACATCTGAATAGGAATCGCAAATAGGGAATCCCTCTTTGTGATTTCCTATTTGGAGGATAGCAAATTGCGATTCCCTAAAGGGCATCTGAAAAGCCCATTCAGCATTTGTTAACGGCCCGAAATAGTGATTCGGACCGTTAAGAAATGCTAAATGGCTTTGTACACCTGGCCCTAAGAAACCAATGGCGGGCTACATTGCCGAACTACAACAATGGAACTGCAGTTGTCAGAAGGACTACAGCCATGCTGAGGAGTGGAGGTGATGATTCTGCCAGTGGAGGGCTGACTGCAGATGTTGGTAGACAGAGGTTGTGACTTTACCACAAACTACAAAACGAGACCTTGGGCTTTGTCTGCTATGTCCACTCATATCTATTTCCTTACAGATTTCTAGAGGGTTATTACTTAGAACCACTGTGTATGCTCTGAAGGAGCAGAACCGGTTATGCCACAAAAAAATCAGAGCTGCCCTAATAACTAGCTATAATTAAGATCCCTGCTTTCCAAGCAACCCTCGGGATGAATGGGTGTGTGCCAGAGAACAACATTCTTAGAATCCCCAAGGAAGCAGAAAAGACACGGCCCAGCTTGCATTCTTGTGTAAGAGAGAGTGAAGCATTGTACTGGGGAGACTTAGTACTCAGCTCTTTTTTCCAAAGTACAGTAGGAAGCTATTCGCTAGAAACTCTCACTGCCACCATCCACTCCATAGCGTCGGATGAAGGGGCATTTGGGGGTTCACTTTGTGTTCCCACTCTGTCTGCAGAACTAATTGGCACTGAGGAGAAGTATGTCAACACTGTGGAGCATTCCTGTGTACTCACAGATCGATGTGTCTACGGTAGGAAAATCTAGTGCAGGTCAGGAAACACATTCAGGGTAGGATGGCACAAATTTTGGAAGCTATGGAGAAGGATATTGGCTGAAAACTCTAATTTCGGTGAAAAGAAGAGTTCCACTTGCCAGCTTTGAGTTGAAAATTCCAAAAGGCAACTAGAACCTTACTGTCAAGCACCATTCCAAATATCATGTCCCGAAGTTGTGTCCAACACTAGAAGAGTTTATACTCAGTTTCCACCATCCATACATTTTCCAGTATCTTGACTGTGTACAATCCTTGAGGCACCTGACCTTTGCACATTCTATCTCCATTAAATTCCACCTCATATCTTCCTTAGTTCCACCTCTCTGTACCATTTATATCCTGTAGCTCAAATCCTACTTTGTATGGTATTGTGCTGAAGACGTCTTAGACTCTCATAAATCTCACTTCAATATCTTGATTTAACCTCTGTTCCTCTCTATCTCTAGTCGAGACTCTGATCTATATTTTTCAAAGGAAGCAATTTCTCTTTGAAATATTCAATCTTTAACATCTCCATTTGTTCATTTCAGGTTATAATGAATGTTCCACGCCATGCCATCTACCTCTTCTCCATAATGTGGGCATGTCACATGATCACAACTCATGACCCTGCCTGATTCAGTCTTCATTTCACATGTGCTGCTTCAAAGATGAATTTCCCTCTGCCCCTTTGGCCTCTCACAGCAGACCCCTTTTCTCCTTCCATTATTTATCTTCACCTGAGCCAGACAAGGCCTTCTCAGCTGACGTAATCTTGCTGTTCTTGGAAGCCACAGCTGAACAAGGTCTCTTCTCTGCAGAAGTGAATTTCTTGCTATCACACACGTAGTATACTTTAATGGTTAAGAAGATTTGTGTAGCTTGTGGGAACTGGGTGAGGTTTTGACCCCTATTCAGAGGGGTAATGGCAAAGGTGATTCTTGCTGTTAGGGCTATTTCCAGTTAGAAGGAGTATGATCCTTTGGTAATTTCTCATACCACATACTCTGAATATATTTTCTACAAACTGGAGCTCACCTACTCACTGATTCACACACACGCAAGTTGCAGTGGAAGGAATGTATTTATGTAAGAGCGTAGTTGTCCTCCAACTGTTAGGAACAAACTTTGGACCACAGCAGATGGAGAAAAGTCAGACAGAATGGCGGAGGACTTTATGTCAATCACCCTGCCTTTATGTTACTCACCAAATTTAGAGATGCCCGCTAGCCCTGCAGAAATCTCTATACATTGAAAGGAACCACAGTCATGGTGGTTTCTGTCAATGTAGGGAAAAATTGACAGATGGCTCTGTCAAACATGACCTCCAGAGTTCAACTTTTCCAACGTTTTTTTATTTGCCAAAAATAAACTCCTAAAGAGGAAGTTTGTCTTTGAAAAATATAAAACAAATAACCCTACTAGCATGTGCACTTTCTTTAATGGTGTGGAGGTCATTTTTCTCTCTTTTCATGCCCCCAGTAACGGTAACGGACAGTTAAAGAAAAAAATTCCAAGTGTCTAATCTAAAGAGGGCAGATGGTCGGATTGCTTACTTCCGACGGCCCTTCGTCACGCCATCAGAGGAAGTTGTATACAGATTGGGTCAATTTTACTCTGTCAGAGTAAAACTTGTGGTCTGCCTAACTCAAAATCAAGCAGACAGACCTTTGGTTTGGTGGACAACACACTCCACCACCATTGCAACGGAGAGCCAGGTCTGTGAACCTCCAAATCAGTACTGACCCTGACCACTGGCGGCTGGTATTAAAGTTTACAGGGGCATCTACTTACTGCCCTAGGAGAAAAGGAAAGAAAAAGAGATAAAACACCGAGCAGCTGAGAAGAAATACATACTTGCTGCTCTGGATTAAAGTGAACTAAATCTGTATTTTTTATTTAGGGGGCGGGTGGGAGGGGTTTGCAGAGGCGAGCTGTGCCTGTGCGGGGCGGTGAGGTCTTTGCCCTGAAGGCACAAGTCACCTTTGCTATGTCATGGTGGAGAGTGCTTTCAATTTCAACTGTGTTCATAGACTTGAATTTTGGGCGTCTATGTAGTGGCCAATGGCGGAGTTAACTAAACCCCATTCATTTAAACTGCCGGGGGCTTGGCAGTCCTTCAGGAGGCAATGTAGGGGTGGGGACAACGGCTTGTTGTTCTTCGAAGAGAGCAGGCTGAAGGAGGAATCCAGCTTCTATTTTCCACGATAACTGCAGACTGGTGTAAACCAAATGTCTTTTGAACATTGCAGCTATGGTTAATTTGGAACAAAATATTAGAAGAGGCTACAGAGGTGAGTGGAAGAAGGTTGGACGTGAGGAGGAGAGAAATAAAAGCACATTAAAAGAGGGGGAGCTATAACAAGAGACACTGCAGAGAAAGAAGGGGAGGGAACGTGATTGCGAAAAACAGATTCGGTGGAAAGGGACTTAGAGGCTGAAATCTGTGTGAACCTGTGCGCAAGCGTGAGCCGGATGATCAGCTCTGGGTCAGTTTGAGGGGCTGTCGGACCCCTGAACCCCAAACAAACCTTATGCCTGCCACTTACTCTCCCATGATACGCTCCAAGAATTAAAAGCACAGCACTGCAGCAACCTTTGCTGTAGAAGTATAAGGTTGCTGAGTGGCTCCATGTATAGAAACAATATAGGCTACAGTTGACAAATGACTTGCCTCTTAGTTCACTAATGGCACTGTTGCCAGGGTCTGCGGGCAGGAAGGCAGGAATACTTAAGTTCATGGTTAAAACTACCAATTTTAATAAATATCTAGTGATATAGGGCCTGATTACAACTTTGGAGGAGGTGTTAATCCGTCCCAAATGTGACGGATATACCACCAGCCGTATTACGAGTTCCATAGGATATAATGGACTCGTAATAAGGCTGGTGGTATATGCGTCACATTTGGGACGGATTAACACCTTCCTCCAAAGTTGTAGTCAGGCCCATAATCCTATGTACGAAGGTGAAATGCCTACCAGAACTGAAAAGCAATGTGCTTTGTAACTTCTGAAGAGACTTTAATCGTATATTTTTACACAGTGATCGTTGCACAACTTACATGCCAAATACTCTAGTGTCTCAGCTATTAGAGAAGCCGGACCCTTCACTCTGCTGTCCTTGTTAATTTGTTGGTTCCCCACCTATGCATGGGTGTGTGCACGTGAGTGAGTATATGTATGTGTGAATGTGTTTTGTTGGTCAGTGACAATGGGTCTCATCTGTGTCTAATGAGCCCCATCCATGACACAGAAATGATGAAATGTTGAGAAAAGCAGACATCTGATTCTCTGTCTTGCTAGTAGGGGACTGGAAAGTGACGCTCTAGGGCCCTGCGACCAGTGCCACCACACAAGGCGGCAAGTGCTGGGAGCTCTGCTTTTTGAAATGGGTTCCGGGGTAAAGGCACAGACTTCAGAGCACCTTGTGTGCCAGCAATTTTCAGGCGATAATGAGCATGTCAATTTAATTCTTGTGATTAATGTATCTGCTGGAGAAATCTGAGTTTTGCCTAGTCCCAGCTTTCACTCATCATAAAGTAGTGGAGAGGGATAATGTGCCTCCTACAAAGCACAAGGTGCAGCATGCAGGTCTAACAATTGTGTTTTTGTAGATAGCTCAGTGGGTTACTGCTGTCGTCACAGAGTTATTTTTGCTACATGCAGTTCATAATTTACAATCCTAATATAGCAATAAGCTATGACCCAGAATCAAATCGCAGCATGAACCTGCAAGGAATGGGTTACGAACTTTATTGTTTTTCCCTAATCTTTCCTTTTTCTAAGGTTGCTAAATAGGGTACGTTTGGATAATAATAAATACTTATTAGTAAAGCCAAACCCAACCACTATGTTACATTTTAAATCCTGAGTTTGCATTTCCCCAGACCAAGCACTCTTAACATAGAATGCCTACTAGTATGGAATCCTAAATCCTGTAGTCCTCATTGTCTTATGTAATATTTCCTATACATTGATTAACACTTATATGAATCAATCTCTTTGTATAATATGTACATGATGAAAAGCACTCTGATACTGTACATTGGGATGAGTAGCGTTACAAAAGAAAAAGAGATTAAATACACCCAAGAGAAGGTCTATGGAGAGATGAGGAGCACCATTAGAGGGTGGTAGTGAGGGAATGAGTGGAGGAGGTCTTGGGGTGTCAATAAAGATTATAGCACCGGGCGTCATCAGCACTAAAGCCAGCCCTGTAAATAACTTAATGGAAAAAAAACTCTCTTATTCACAGGCATGAGTGAGGCTCATGAATAGCAAAAAATATATGAAATGCATTTTGTAATGATACGCCATATGACCTTGTAGAGCACAAATTTACTTAAAAGTCTCCAAACATATAATTCTTTAGATTTTTTTGGAGCCATTGTGTTAAATTAGCCATGTTTTACCACCATTTCTGCAATGTTGTCGTGGTGCCGATGCATCCCAGCATTTCTGGATATTGTAGGATTTGTCTGGCACACTTCTAAAGTATTGGAATGTCCTAATAGTGCCCTTCAAGAACTGCTGGGGTTTTAGTCGATGTATGTCAAAATTGTGCTGTACAATGTATCATTTGGCCCTTGTGTTTTTTCCCAAAATTTTAATAGGAGGGAACCCTCTCCAAACCCATTTGAAAGTCAGGCTTGCTCACTGCAGTCCAATTGGAGAAAGGTATTTACGCTCCACTGTTTTCAAAGTTCCCCAGTCGCCACTGACCCTGACCCTGATGGAAGCAGTCCATCCCCATGGTCCACTGCTTTTTTAGTTGGGAAATTTGAGATCCACACCTCTGACTCTAACTAGGCTATGCTCTTAGCTGTGAAAGACTTGTCACTTTATTGTTTATTCGTAGTTCATTATTTATAGATAGTATCTTGTTCTAGTTAGTATTTTGGACTATAAAAGTAGGATGTTTAAAAAGATACTTTTACCTACAAACAAAAAACTTCTAGGTTTTACAAACCCTCATCACTTCTGTTGGTGCACCTTACCACGTGACTCTCATCATGCCTCGAATCTCACTTCTCTGTTCCATCTCATCTATCCTTAAGGGGGTCTGTGAGACAGGTTCCCTTTCCTGACTGGTGGGCATGTTAAGGTGCATTCCTTTACACCTATGTGTATCTATGTGTGACTGGGCAGGTATTTCACTCCCTAGTCTCTGTTGGAATGAAGATCTCCGTCACACCTACCTATATCGTTGGCTCCTCTCCCCTGGAACAGCACAGGCACATGATGGTGGCGCTGCTGCTATACAGGAGGATTTTCCAAAGCAACATTTTTTCGCCAGGAGTCATCAAGGAAAGAAGCAGATTCTCTATGTCCAGTGGAAAATCACGGGGTAACAGCGTTTGAGGCAGGTTTTACGGCATGGTTTTTCTGCTTTAGGCGCAGTGGGCCACACAAATTTGAAATCTCTTGATGTAACTCCCTGAGGAATTTATAAAGGCAAGGAAAATCAGAACTCGGCACAATTTGCAAGGAACTAGTAAACTGGATTCGGGCACAAAAGAATTCGTGGCAGATTTCAGTTAGCACTGCCCTCAGAATGAGGCCAGAAGACGTTTCTTTTCTCAGCTTAATAGCAGATGAGCGGAAAAAAGGATAACCTGATTTTCATAATTTCTTAGCAACTGATAATTACCTGCCATTATGTGAGGCTTTTAGATTTTTTTTTGTATCATTTTTTCTACCTTTAACGCGGCAAGCCTCTTTGTGAACGGATGTTCTAATTGCACAGAGATGTTGTGCTTACCTGTGGAAGACGGTGAGCACGGTAATGGCCTCCTCCTGCACGGGCATCAGCTTCAGCGCGCGCTTCTGGTGCGGCCTCAGCGAAGGGTCCGGGGCGAAGGACTTTGGGCCGATGGTGTCCCACACCACAAGCTTCCCTGCTGAGGTGGCAGTCAGGGCTTTTAAGGTGTCGAGGTAAAAAACCGACTGACTAAACGTCCCCACGGCCTTCTTGAAAGTCTGCAATGTGAAAGGAAGCTCATGAGGTGCGATTCTTTCTGGCCTCGAAAAAACCCACAATGTCTTTTACTCCAAAACCTCAGATGTCAGTGCGGGAAGCCCATTTGTAATGCTGCGCATTTTATTTACTTCATGAGTCTATTAAATAATAATGAAGCTTTGTTTCCATGCCACGCACAGCTGTGACATTCTTGAAGCAAAGTGAAAATGAAGTTAAAAGTTCAACACAAACTTAAGAAAGCGGAGATTTTTTTTTAATACAACAGAAAATAGGCTCCACAGCAGTGGTTTAATACACATGACTGAAAAGCACTGCTTGTACTATGTCCATGGGTTGTATGTAAAAAAACCTACTTTTAAAATGTCAACCACATGAAAGTCGAGTTGAAACTGTCAAACGTTATGTCCTTACTTATTACATAGAACAGTTCCAAACCTGTCGAATTTGAAGTAGTTTTTAGTACATGCATTCTTTAATTTATATAACCATACCCTAAAAAAAACATAGTACCACTTAATGCTTCTAGTCCATGAACAGTTAAAACTCAAAATGTCTTCTTAATGTTATTCTTTTCTAAAAAAAAACCTTACTACACCTTAACGCTACCTTTCCTTTAACCTAAAAGCTCCAAACTGACCCCAAATGCTACCAATCCCTGAAAACCTGCAAACCCCTTAGTAATCCTTAAACAATACTCTACCCTTAATGCTAAAGCCCCCTTACTATTCCTAGATGCTTCCCTTTCCTGAAACTAAAAACACCTTACATCAACTTATGGCTACTTTTCCATGAGCCCTAAAACCCCCTTATTGCTAACCTCCCCTAAAACCTAACCCCTTCCTACATTGTTACATTCATGCACAAGATAAATAGGTGAGCATGCTCTCATTAGGGATGCTAATTAAATGCTATTAAATGTAAATGGTTTAAGTACAAAAGTAAAATGCAGCAAAATGTTAACTGAAATTCAAAGATAAAGTGTGCTATTTCCTTCTTACTGGAGCTATGTCCAACAAAGGCAGACCAAGGCAGAGTCACAAGAGCTCACTGTGCATTGAACCGGTGGTCTGGCAGGGCTGCAATCCAACAACTTCATTCAATGAAAATAAAACTGCAATGGAGCCAGGTGGCAGATACAGAAACGTATGTCTGTGTGTGGGATTCTTTTTGGCAGCTCCAAAGGTGGATACAGTCCTCCCAAACACTTATGAGCCACGACAGCCCCTTCTCGCTTTGAATAGCCTTACAGATTCTCTATTCGTGTTTGCCTTCTGGGGCGTATTATGGACAGAAGTGAGGAAGGATTATGCTGCGAGCGAGAAAAGCAGAACTCACACGTCACAATGGTGCAGAACAGTGCTGAGCCACAAATTCCACAAACTCCTGCTGTGTTTACTACCTCAGTAGCATCGTACCCAATAGCCAACACATTTAATACAATAATTCTAATCGCTGACTTTGGGTTACAGAGTAGTGTGTTACCCGCCATAAAGCGCTTCAACGCCTCATCAGAGGTAGGAAGTGCTATATAAAATTGCAGTTACAAAACAATACAATGCTATAATTAAACCATGAGCTACAGACAACACAGCTTGGAAACATAGATGAGCATCCACTGCTACATGTTTACAAGCTGTGCTCTCCTTAGCTTTCAGTAAACCCAAATAGATTATACACCAAATCACACGTGACAGATCGGTCTGTCTCTGGGCCAGTATTTTACCAACATGGCAGGCATTTCTATATCAAACTCAGCAGAAAAAATGAAAAGACCTGCAAACACTGCCACTTATTTCCTTCTGAAATATACAATCTCTTCAAAGCATTTAAAAACTATTCATAGTATTCCTAAATGATTGTTAAAGTACACACAGGTAGGTTTGCCAAGTTAAAAAAGAATGCATATGATTTTATATAGATTTACATGGAGGGACCCTTCTGGAATCTCAAAAGACGAGCAAGTAGCTGATACTTTTCTCTGAAAAAGGTGGTAACCATTTTGACAGTGGATCCTGTTCAAGTGGGAAATCCTGCAACAACGGAGTCAGGATACTCAGACATATGGTAATGAAAATCCCATGGTAATAACATGTTTGATTATTTCTTTTACTAAAAACATTGTAACAAAAATGTATACTCACTGTGGACGTTAACAATGGAGCACTGTATTCCAAATGTGTATCTTCCTGTAAATAAATATGATGTGGTTATTATGTCATATCAATCATTAATAAAGGATCGTCTCCACTTAAGTAAAACAGTGAAATCTAATTGGTCAAATGCAAATACAGCTTTTCCTCTCCAGACAAGTGCATATGCAGCAACTGCCATTGTTTAAATTCACAATTATTACCAACAACAGTTTAAGTCCTAGGCCAACACATAACACACAAATGAAAAGCGTACTATTCTTATATACTATACTTTGCCATGAACAGCAAACAAGAAACAGTATAAACCGGGATCAATGACCAGAGCCTTGATTGCTTCAAACCCAAACTTTGACTGAATCCAAAGCCACTTGGATTAACCCTCATCACCAACCTCCTCCTTAATTAACACACTGCCAAAAAACAGAAAGGCAGAGTGGTACCAGCTTTCTCTTCTAAATAAAGATAAACTGTTTCTTCCAGAAAGTGAAATCAGAACTGATGTCTTCACCCTTGCACTCTTGCATCTGGATCATAACGGCCTTGCAGACTTCACACTGGCACACACCACAGTATGTGTCATCCAGGGCCAGAGGAAATATGATCACATCATCACATTCTGGAACTCCATTGGCTCCCCTATCTGGCCCGTTCTATCTTCAAAACTAGGTGCATCATTTACAAAGATATCAGGAACAGCACCCCGCTTATCTTTCACACAGTCTCATCATTTCTGTCACTCCCGCAGCCACAACACTATCACACTGCAGACTAAGAAGTGTGAAAAAGGAAAAATCTGGAACAACATCCCTGTATCCATCAGGAGCTTGCCATCACTACCCCAATATAGGAAAGAGTTTGAGACTCACCTCTTTCAACAACACTACACCACAATGCATTAATTGTCAACATCCCAGCTACTTCTCCTGTCGCTCCTTGCTCACTGACTTTATGCTCGTCTTTCGGCTTTGTTTCCTCTATAGATATACAATGTACATACGTCCCGTTTTCCGGAGTGCAGTAAAAACAGGTGCTTCCAGAGGCAAGAAGGAAAGTGTAACTAAAGGCAGATTTAAATTCACAAAAATAGAGAGGACATAAACAGCTCATCACCACCTGGAAAGAATTACAATCAGCTACTGTAATCCATCCATAGACATTTACTGTTTTTTTCTTTATACTCTATCACCAAAAAATGGGACAACATCAGCAAAGACCAGTGTGCAGTATAGGTGTGGTGTGCAGAAGACATTGTCACGCGAAAGGGTTAAATAGCATGGACAGTGCTGATGAGTGAAAATGCATGCGGGAAAGACTCATGCACTGTGCTGAACCTGTGATGCTTGTTTTTGACAGTCCACAGGAGTAACCATTGGTCAAAATATTCTGTTTAACGTACCAGGGTGCACTGAGGTGTCTGATGCTTGTTTTCAACATTCCTGAGACACCTCCATCTTATTTTCTGTACCAGGCAGCCATGTGAATCATGGGAGAGACAAATCATTGAGGGTGTACTGACTCAGAGAGCTTGGGAGCATGGTTGATGAGTACCAGTAAGAACAAAGTAGTAAACACTGATAACACCACAACCTGAGAAAAGCAAATAGAATGTTGCATAAGTCCATTTTTAGTGTATAAAAGGCATGGGTGCCAGAGCTTCCTGGGAAGCTCAGAGACAGAGTCATACAGAACGGCCATCGCCATGTAAGTTGCCGCCCACGGTTACGCTGTAGTTACCAGGAGGGAGAAGGACAGAGAGATTGATCGCGCTTCCTAGTGTTGCAGAAAGTTAAGTCCGAAGGGGGCTGAAGGGCCTGACTCTGATGCTTTTTCTTGATTCATGTTTTTTAATGAATTTCATTGTGACTGCACTGTGCATTCAGATGTGGTTCAGCAATCATTGCACCACTAGGTTCAGCAATACAATTGTAGCGTAAAAGGCTAAGGTCTTCCTGTGTTAGTCTATATGATAGAACTGTCTTTGAGCCTTTCATTTACTGCATCGTGAATGAGTGTAGCCCACTTAAATGATCTATAGTAATTTCTGCTAATGCACTGAATACATGATATATATATTTATGTATATGTATACATGTGCTAAAGTTACTCTGCTGTTTGATTATCATTGGCAGAATTTGTGCTCATGCTACTGTTTTATTAAAGTCATATCGCATAGGCTACATGTGTTTGTTGCTCCTTACCGAGTGTCCTTATTGATTTGTAGCTGACTGCCCACGCTCGGGTTAGTTGCCAGCAGCCAGCCCAATACAACCAGTCTTTCTCAGAGGACAGCCTCAGTTATCCCTTAAAGAAATAACCAAAAATGTGAAAAGTGACCAAGCCACTCATAAACTGTCTTAGAACCATCTTAAGGATTCATATGGCCCTAGGCAGATCCTTTTTCTGGGCTGTTAAATGGGAGCATTTATACGTCTCAGAATGAAAATGACTTCCGGTGACCAAAGACACCTTAAAAAGACATATTGAAGGGTAGGAGACAACTGAATGCCTCAAGTAGGAATTGGTGGAAGTCCGGAAAAGACAGAAACATGCTTTAACCAGTTTAACAGCAGCTATAGATCAGCTGGGTCAAAGAGTTAAAATGCTAAAAGAGAAGACATTGAATATGGGTCTGGAAGAAGAAAAGACAGTCGGGGTGCTCAATGAAATGTCGTAACAGATTTGAGTTGTAGCCGCACAGTACATGCACCTAGAAAATAGAACAAGACAATGTTCAAATGAGACATATGAAGAAGATAAAGAAGTTGACACTTCTGGGTATGTCAAAATGATATTCGCACAAATACTGAACCTGAAAGAGAGGAAGGGGTAGACCCTGAGAGGAAGCATCATGAGGACACAAAAACAGCGGTCAGACAAAACACGGGAGAGATCCTTACCAAATAATGATTGTTCAAGACAAGAAAGGTCATTGATATATAATGGAGACAACATAATGCTACTATAAGATATTTCCCTGGCTACACTTACTAAAAGGAAATATACCCTAAACAAGAAAGGAATAGGGTTCGGATGGACTTTTCCGTTCAGAATTGTTTTCCAATTAGAGGCAGCTAGTTAGGACATCACTGAGATCCACAAAGGCTTAATATTCCAGGCTCTGCAATTAGAATATCAAGAGACCTTTGGTAATAAATGGAGATCAGCTCACTTTGTCATCCAGAAAGAATATTTCCATGGCTTTAATAGCACTAAACGGTAAGAAGCTTTCAAAAGGGGTAGGTGGTCATTCATGACGAAAATTATGATAAGGTATGGCCTTTGTAAAAGGTTCACCAGAAAGACTGTTGACTTGTATTAAACACCCAAGGTTTTGGTCAATGGAGCCTTCTGTGGATGGTTTTCGCTTCGTAGACATATGAAGCAGGGCTGTCCTCCTTCCCCTTTCCTATTCATTCTAGCAAACAAACCAATGCACCTCAAGGTGTAAATCAAGGAAATAAACTTCAGTGGTGTTGAGCAACGTATTGCACTTGTTATTATAGATTACATCATGTTACTAATGGCAGAACCCAAAGTAACGCTATCACCCCTCTTGGATATTTTACTTAACTTTGTAGAGATGTGGGGGCGTGGCCAACAAGATGGCCGACTGGACGTACTAGGCAAGTACTCCCGGGCCCGGCGTTTAAGTCCTGCACCATCCTGCCCCCCGAGGCACCGTAGACCCGGTGGATGAAAGGTGGGGGACTGTGGTGATGACAGAGTGAAGGGCGAAAACAAGCTGCGGAGCCGCACTTGCGATGAGTGCCTGACTCCAACATGGCAGCTGCGATGGTGGTTGCGGGCTGGGCCGTCAGCATTTAAGGCCTGTACCCGGAACAGGTGTGCTGATTTGGAGGAGCCTGGTGAGGGAAACCAGATGTGAGGGAAGTGACCCATTTTGTCGGTTGCTTCCTACTTCCCGCGTGCGACAGCATCAACGCAGACTACGAGGGCCTGGAAAACCACCTGGTGCGGCCTAGTGGACCATGGTGAGAGGTGCGGTGAAGGCAATGGGGCCCAGCAGAGAGACAGTGGTGCTGAGAACGGCGCAGTGGTGCAAACGTAGGGTGCCTGATTTGGCGTTTGGCCCAATGGAGCATACAGAGTCTAGTAAGATATCGCGCTGAGCTAGAGGAGGGGGCAGAGGAGCTCTGGAGGTAGCCGAGGCCCTGTAATCCGTCCGGCTGCATTGGACGCGAACGCCTCCATTCCCCCTTCCCCCCCAATTGCCCCAGCACCAGGAGATGGGTACTTGAACATCGTGCTGGCCTCCTGAACAGGAAGGTACAAGAAAACAAAAAGGTGTTTAATGCCTTAAAGTTCGCACATCCAATTTAAATCAAATAAACAGTTGTAAAGAAAATTGGCTTGTATGTAGGCGAATGCCAGGGGTGCCAACCTGATGTAACACCCAATCACCACGGGTGTAAGAACGCTGATTGGAATGCCAATCAGACCTGAACAAAGTCAATATAAACCAGGGCACACCAAAGTAGTCCAAGAAGTTAATCCAAAGTGGAGAAATAAGTTTAAAGTCCAAAGACACTGTTTAGTAGTTGATTGAGGTTTATTCCTGTAGAACAATGGTACATCTAAAAACAACCAACACGTGTTTCGTCACATTGACTTTCTCAAAGCTGTAGGTGAAATAGGTAGAAACAGAGGATGACAATGAGAGTATTGTAAAAATGATAACAGGCGATTTTACCTCAATTAAAGGTGAGAAAAAAGGGAGGCAGGGAAAGAAGGGAGATTATGGCAATGATCATGCTCTCTGGTAATTAGAATGATATATAAGTGAGAGGTCATTGATATTAGACAGCTGCAGTGTGTAGAGGAAACCAGTGAGAAAGAAAGAATCATAGTCATTATATAGTAAAAGATAGGACATGGGAGTGGTGGAAAGTGCACGTGCAAATATTTAAAAAAATCTATTGGTGTGATTGTGGTGCCACCATAGTTGAAGTGAAGAGTTAGAGCATTCAAAGGAATATAAAAAACATACCCAAGGACAAAGAATTATTAGCGGATGGTGTTCCGTAAGCTCGGATGATCAAGTGGGTCCGTGTTTGTAGTTAGAAGATAGTTATCGAGGGTCTGTAGCATGTAGTTGTCCCGGTTGTCCTTCATGGAGTAACAAAATGGAGCAAGGGCATGATAAGCCTGAGAAAATAATGGAGTTAACGAAAAGAGGTCTACGGGTCAGGGGATCTGAAACAAAAATGTGTAATACTGGTGTAAAACTAGATATAAAAATATAGTCATGCCGTAGATAGGGGAATGTGCAAAAATAGAGGTTAATGGGTCCAAGGGGAATTGCCTAAGTGAATGCTGGCTGAGAAGAGTTGGGAAAAGACATCTGTTGTCCCACAACTGTGTGCATTAGGATAGAAAAATTAGGGCAAAATTATTTTATTTTTTAAAATTTAGTCCTTAGTTAAAAATGTAAAAGATATTGGAAAAATATTAGCACTAAAGCGAACTATGGGGTTGTAAAAACAAATGGAGAAGACAAAAATTAGCCATTTTGAAAAAGAGTAAATGGAGTGAGGTAATAAGAGTAAAAATTCAAGTGTCATAAAGGACTAAATCGCTGGAAGGTGTCGACAGACTAGCTCTAAAGTGACCCATATTTATCACCGACATAGTACTCTCGTACTAAAAAATGAATGAATAAAGAGAAAAACGACTCATGATTTACGGGAGCGGAGGAATAGGAGTGAATGATATACAATGCATGCTGACCCGTGCATAGACTATAGCCAGGGGCTTGGGCCAAAAACACTGCTCGTTCTTCAGAGGGTAAAATAGGAAGGTACCTGGGGAGGTGACAGAGACCAGATTCCAGGAGTGGGCTGTGCTGGACGTGCTGGCTGTTTGGCGCACATACGACGGAACTGCTTTCTTGCCGGCTGCGACGCAACAAAAAGAGACTACCAGTGCCCTGTGGGATCGACGGAGGACGGTGCTGTAAACCTTGCGCAATATGGGCAAGGACAGATCAAACAAAGGCACACAGCAAACCAGGATGGACCAGTATACCACAGAGAGTGCAGGAGGGAGCCTGCAGAAAGACTCGCCTCGGCCCACGGATAAGGGAGGTGAGCCCACTGGAGCACATATCACGGCAGCTGTTGAGGTGTCCGGACAGGCGGTGCAGATGCAACTTGCTGCTATGGCGGTAGACGTTAACTTATTGAGGGCAGTTTTGAGGGTGGTGGCAGAACGCTCGGTGGCCACTGAGCAGCAAGTGACTTTCATACAGACTGACACAGATACGCTGAAAGCCACAGTGGCCATCCTTGAGGCTGGAGGCACGGGCTAAAGATACAGAGCGGAGGACGAGGAGATCAACTTATGAGTAGTGGGCTTCCCGGAGGGAGCGGAAGGGAAAGCCCTAGAGGCCTTTCTAGAGGAGTGGATCAAAAAAACAATTCCCACTGCTCCCCTATCGCTTGTGTTCGTGGTTGACCTGGCACACAGGGCCCTTGCCCCCCCACTCCATTGCCGGGAGCTCCCCCTAGAATGATTATCGCCAAGATTCTAAACTATAGGGATTGAGACATTATCTTACAGGAAGTGCACAAACATGGAGACCCAACCTATGAGAATCACACTATAGGCTTCTTTCCGGATTACACTAGGGTGGACAGCTCCAAAGGAAATCGTACATAGGTGTTAAACAAAAACTGAAAGAACTGGGCTACACTAATGTGCTGTTACACCCTGCCAAGTTGAAGGTCCTTCATGCGGGCTGCTCCCATTTTTTTCCAGATGCCCAAAGCTGTCTGGGACTGGTTGGAACTGAGAACTGGTGAGGGACCACCGGAAACCCCACACAGAGGAAGTCACGGGAGGGACCAAAGGGCAGGTGACTCGCAGACCACTGCACGCAGGAATAACAGGCACCGCTGCACCAGCCAAGGAGACAGAGTAAGGGTGCACCCGAATGGCACCCTGAGTCTGGAATGGAAGAGACAGGAGCGTGAGGAGGCCGGACTGTTAGTGAAATCAGTCATTTCGGAGGCACCGTTGCGCTCTGGATCGCCACACGGTGAGGATTACTTGACACCAGACTCTGACATTGCAGCTACCTGAGAGACGCTACCAAAACGCAGAGATGGACTACTAGATCTGAACCCATACCAGGCTTGGAAATATTGACCCCTTTTTCCTGCTCTCCTGCCTTTCCTACTATGCTACCTACCGGTGCTGGGGGAGATGGGGACTCGGGATGGCCACAATGAAAGGGATGGGGGCGATCCAACAAGCACGTTCCCCTACTTTCTGCCACGGCTGGCTGTGCCCCGTACCTTGTTGTTAATATAACCTTTTTGCAGTAATAAGTTGCTATATTTGGGTGCAGTGCTTGTGTGGTGTGGATGATTGTGTGAGGGGCCTTGGAGAACTACTTGCACGTTTACCACACCATCTTTAACAGTTCCTTGGTATCGAGTGGGGGTAGTGATTCGCTCTCCCTCTCCTCTGGATTCTAGAGTAGATAGCGGGGCACACACACGGGCAGACACTAGTTATGGGAGGTGTTTACCCGGGGAGGGTTGAGGATGTTGAATGTGGTTCCGAGTTGTAGTTGGTGTTCTGTTTTTTATGCATGGGGTACTGTATGCATTGTGAGGAGGAGAGGACATAGTGTTACACTACTGAGTGTGCGTTGTACTGGAATACACGATTGGGGTGGACACGGACAGGGTGGAGTGGTCGGGAGGGGGGGCTGCGACTGTTGGACGACATAGCTCAGGATGAGTACCTTAATGCAAATTGTTACATGGAATGTAAGGGGGCTGAACTCTTTTGTAATGCGTTATAGAGTGCACAGCTGCCTTAGCCAAATAGGTGCCCAAGTTGCCCTCCTACAAGAGACACACTTGATGGAGAGTGAAGCATAAAAACTACAGAAAAAGTGGCGGGGACAGTTGTACTCGGTGACATATTCCTCCTATGCTAGGGGGGTCTCTGTTTGGGTTACCCCTGGGGTGCCTTTCCACTTCAAAAGCCTGGCAGCAGACGTACAAGGCCGCTATATATCCTTGCACGGAGATTTTGATGGGCACAAACTCTGCATCCTGAATATATACGCCCCCAATTAAGATGATGCGGAGTTCTTTAAAACACTGCAACAAGAATTAGTACCCTACATGGAATTGCCCGTCACCTGGGCAGGAGACTTTAATTGTGTTCTGGGTGGCACTTTAGATAGGAGCCCACCAAAACTCGGCACTAAGCCACATATGACAGCCAAACTCTGCAAGTTCATGAGTAGCCTGCACTTCGTAGATAAATAGAGGGAACTACACGCCACCTGCACAGTATATTCCTGTTACATGCCCACCCGTGGGGCGCACAGTAAACTGGACAGGTTTTTGCTGGCAAACATCGGAACATTGGATGTTCGTCGTGCTTCTTATCAGGTGAGGTTTCTATCAGATCATGCCCCTTTGTTACTAGAATGCGAGACCCATACACCTAGGAAGATGATCCCTCTATGGAGAATGCGGCCTGAGATACTCGGGGACCCTGAATATAAGGGAGATATACAGGCGGCGCTAGATAGATATTTTAGCGTGAACTGGTCTATAACGTGGACACGCGGCATAGAATGGGAGGCCCTAAAGGTCATTCTTAGAGACTAGAGCATTGGTAAATCCTACGGTAATAGGAAAAAACTGGAGCAGGCGCTTACACAGCAAGAGTACGTGCTAGCTCCTCTCCAGTGCCAAGTTGCCAGCAGAGATGTATCTGAGACAGATTGCCGCAAGGCGCACACAAAAATAGGAACTATTTGGAATAGGCTGGAAAGTTATATATGTAGGCACAACAGACAGCGGTTGTTTCGTGAGGGAGACCCTCGGCCACATGCTGGCTTGGCTACTTAAGCGCGAATGGCCTCTACCACTAGTCCTGTCATTTCAAGGACCATCCGGGGAGAGGTATTTGGGACAAGTACGTGTGAATCTACTTTTACGGGATCACCTGAGGCGCATATACACTTCACCGAAGAGCGAAGATGGCAGCCACATGTGCAGGTATCTTGACGGGCTTCAAATCCCCCAGCTTGTTGAGGCACAGACTATGGAGCTAGACGGGGAAGTAACGCTAGAGGAGCTACAGGAAGCTTTGGGGGACATGGTGCACAGTAAAACGTCAGGCCCCGATGGTTTACCAACTAAGTTTTATCATGCATATTCTGTAATGGTTTTCCCTCGATTACTGGAAACATTCTGCGAAGCCCACGGTGAAGGCTTACTGCCAACATACATGAGGGAAGCTCTGATAGTTATGATACCGGAACCAAGGAAGGATCCAGTGGACCCTTGCTCCTACAGGCCACTATCTATGCTAAATGAAGATGTAAAAATACTTGCAAAAGTACTGGCAACCCGCCTATGGCGAGTTATACCCCATCTAGTATGGGATGATCAAAGCGGATTCATTACAGGGAGGGGAACCCATATGAATTTGCTGAGGTTATCGCATGTAATTCATAAGACGCGCAACTCTGCAACCCACACTGCGCTAGTGGCCTTCGACATAGAAAAGGCGTTTGATACCTTGTCCTGGGACCAGAATGGGCACTGGACTAAACTTCCTGTCATGGGTATGTCTGCTGTATATGGCGCTGCAGGCACAGGTGGGAACAGGGATGGTAGTATTGGACCCTTTGATATTGAACGGGGCACACAGCAGGGCTGCCCACTGTCACCGCTGCTGTTTGCGCTGGCTATGGAGCCTCTGGCCATACAACTGAGGCTAGGCTTGAAAAGGTGGGGCATAAGGGTGGGGACCAGAACGCACATCGTACTGCTGTATGCAGACGATGCCCTGGTGTATGTTACTGACCCGGAACTATCAATTCCGCTTTTGTTACAGAGTATGACTGACTTTGGAGGGATATCTGGTCTCCAAGTCAATCATCTGAAGAAGGGTGTTGTACCCCATGGCGGGGCTGACAAAAGTTGAGGTGGCGTTGCTGCCCATGTAGAGTTGACATGGGAGACCGAGTCCTTTCAGTACTTAGGCATGCAAATAACCCACTCTCCTCAACCTCAATACGAATTGGACATGGGTAGAGTAATGGATTGCCTCCGAGCCTCTGTTCAATTTTGGATTACCCTCCCACTGTCAGTAATGGACAGAATTGCACTTAGTAAAATGGTTTTACTCCTGCAATGCCTGTATGTTATGCAAAACTCGTTTTGTGAGCTGCCTTCTTCTCTGTTTCGACAGATTGATAAACTGATGCGATCGTTACCCTGGGCAGGTAAGATATGCACAGTCCGCCCTGAGGTCTTGAAGTTAGATATAGCTGACGGGAGACTGGGGCTACCTGACCTCCACCTATACTACACGGCGGGCTTGCTGCAGTATGTGACCATGTGGTGCAGTGATACCCCAAACTGGGAAAAATAATTAGTAGAAGGTTCTATATGTATATCTCTATTACCAGGCCTGCTCATGTGCGGAGCTAGACTACCTCAAGATATCCCCTTCCTAGTGTCGCAGGTGGGTCGGAAGTGAGAGAGGGCTGTCACGCGAGTGTTGCAGAGGGCGCCATATGCGTGCCTACATCTGCTCTGGTGCATTAACCCTTTTGCTAGAGTCACTGAAACACTAGATTTTTCAAAATGGCAAGCAGGCGGATGAAATAACGCTGGTGATTTATACCACAATGGCACATTTGTCACGTAACAGGAGGCTGGGACACTCTTTGGAATTGACCAGGGACAATTTTGGACCGCCTTTCCTACAGAACCCACTGAATCCCACCTTGCGACGGCTATTATAGACCCAAGATGGGATTGTGGGCTACTTTCTTGCACCTGCAAGGCCCTAAAAAGAGATAGAGAGATTAATATAAATGGGACGAGAGCTATGTGGGAGGCGGACCTGGGATCTCTGTTTACCGATGGGGAGTGGAATAGGGCAGGCTCACTAGTGCGGGAAGGGACTAGCAATGCCGGATTGAAACTGATAAATTATTTATATTTGCACAGAGTATATCTGACACCGCAGCGCCTTCACAGACTATTCCCGTCACGTTCTGATGGATGTGCTCGATGTGGCACGACCCCCGCCAATTTCGAACATGTCACTTGGACATGTAACTCTATTCTATTGTTTTGGCACCAAATAGTGCGAACACTGAGAGATGTAACGGCTGTGAAATTGCAGGTATCAATGAGCCACTGCTTGCTGTGTCTCCTCCCAATTCCTAAAAAAGGGCGCAAAATGGTGTTCAGATTCACGCAGCTGGGGCTTGGTTTGACTAAGAGGTGCATTGCGAACCGATGGGCAAATCTGACCCCTCCGACACAGGAGGCGTGGCTAACTGACCTCACTGAGTGGGCAACTGCGGAGGAAGGTCTCCTCTGTAAGATACGTATGGATAAACACGCAGAACGAGATCTGGAAGTCTGGTGTGGTATGATCGAAGGACTGCATGGGGAGCCTGTGGGGGAAGATAGGGACACCTCCGCTGATGAACACCAATAACGAAGTGCGAGTATGTTATGCTCTTTGGGTGGTAAAGTGGCAGCGCCAGATATGTGGTTGAGTGTGTCTGAACGACGATATGCCCCCTCTCCTGTCAGTTCTGACCTGCCTTGCCTCGGCTCCCTCCCCTCTTTGTTCAATCCTCTTATCTTGCCACAGATTGGGTTCGGCTGACCCAACTAAGGGTCTAAGCTGGCTAGATATTGTTGACTGGTCTGGTGGTGTGCAGCAGCTGTTCTCTCTTCACGTTTGTATCTGGTAATATGCACTACCGTATCACAGTTTAATAGTTAAAAGTTAACATACTTTGCACTGTATCTGATATGGGCAGGCTTGCCCATCACAACCTTATGCAAATGTTACGTAGTCACGACAGAACATTGTATAATTACTATTGTATTGCTCGGCCATATGTTTTGTATTGTAAAATACTGGAAACGACTGAGAATAACAGAGTCGACATGGAATAATGTTATATTCGATGGAGCAGGATAAGATGTATGATTCATGAAGTGAGATTATCATACGGTGCAAACATGTATAAGTTGTTATAGTTGCATAAATAAAACTGAAAAAAAAAAAAAGCTTTGTAGAAATATCCGGTTACAAAATAAATACAATTAATACAGGAAAATCAGTCACACTAATAATTAACATAGTAAGGGAAGAGAAGGAGAAATTAGCAAGTTCCATTCAGAAAAGAGGAAGTGCATGTTTCGTGTTTGGGGGTATACTTCACACCAAACTGTCCAATCTATACTCAGCCAATTTATCAAAACTACTCTAGAAAATATAAGAAGTCCTTGGGAAATGAAGAGAGAAATATATCAAGTGGCTAGAGAGAGGGCCAGTCTTCAAAATTGAATGTTTTCCATTAATTACAACAGAATTCCAAGTACTGCCAATTCATATTGAAAAAATCAGTGCTCTGAAGTGTTCAGAAGACAGACGCTTGAGTCTGTCTAGCAAAGCAAACCTCCCAGTTTATGGGCGAAACTTCAGAAGACACTAACCAAGAAGGAAGGTTTGGGGGTGGCTGCTTGCACAAGAATGTTATGTAGCCACCAACTCCATCTTCTTACAAAATAGGTTCAAAGACAGTCCAACAAGCAGAAGTTCCACATGGACAGAGCAATAGCCAGGAGGGCCCAATGGGACATCATATTATAACCACAAGTAACAGTTCCACTAGTCTTTATTACAGGCAGACCCCAGCCACAATCCTAGAAACTTAGGGAACTATCATACCAGCCAAAGGTCTTCCATCATACCCATACCCATACACACCTGCAAACTAAAACCCGAACTTGTGAGACAGGAGTATTTGCTGGATATTGGAAAGGTGACAGTAGGGGGTCTCTTCAGATCATTTGAAAATTGTAAGAAAACCTAATACCTCCTAGAAGACGAAAGATTCAGGTATTATCAGTGTAGGTCGCTAACAGAAAAGCTGCAATCAGACAGAAACACACTTTGAGATACAGTGAGGGGAGTCTTGGGAACCAAAGGAATCATTTCCTCAGCACACACAAGACTAGCATCCTCGACCACTACACACAAATGGAAACCTATGAAAAAATGGGGAAAATCACAGGCAAAGCTACCTCAGAGGAAACTTGAGTGACTCTGTGAAAAGATGTAGTGAAATATAATAAATTAATTCAACACATAGAATAAGATATCAGAATTATAATGTGGTGATATATGACACCAGATAAGATTAGCTATCTATTCCTGTGGCGTCAGATGGCTGTTGGAAAGGGCGAGGGGACACAGGAGACTCGCCAGTGATTGCAGGCTTCAGGAAGGACATGCTAGCTGCCATGAAGGATACAGTGGGGTACCCCATACCAGAAAAAAACAGACTTTAATACTAGAAGTACACCCAGATGGGTGGAATATATCACAAACAGGGAAACTGGAGACGAATAGTCTTGCTCTTAATAAAAGCAACTAACATGTTAGCAAGAACTTTGAAACAAAAACCATGCTATTGGCAGTACAATGGTTTGGGGAAATCTAGGAAATTATTGCAATGGACCAACTGACCCACCAAATCATCAGAGTCAAAGCTAACTTTTCACAAAAACATAGTCTCCAGCACTGTGTTACTTGAGCACAATTTAGAGGGAGTTAGCATGTCCCCGAAGACTAAGCCTTTTTGACTAACCCTCCTCAGATAACAAAAAGAAAAGGGAAAAATAATAAAAAGGGCAATACTGCAAAACACTCAAACCTATAGAACCTTAAATCATAGTTATTGCCAGGCCGAACTCCATATTACTGGAGGGGGGGTGAAATGTGACGAGACTTACATGTATATTAAAAGTGATAAGAAAGAGGGTAAAAAACAAGAGGACAAAATGCAGATGTAAATGTAAGATTTATGTAAAGTGAATAAGTGCAACCTAAAGTGGAAGGTTTCGTTATATGAGAGCATGACAGAGAAAACAATGGGAACGATTTTAAAAACAAAAGGGGCAACATTAAAATAATTACTCTATAAGATGGCACAGGAGCTCACGATATTGGCATGGGCTCAAGCTAAGCATGTAGGGCTAAGAGTGCGTTGGCTTGGAGCAGTTTCTTTGATGAACAAAATGGGGGTACTGAAAAGACATGTAACCCAATGAATGTTTGTAGAAGAAGGCTAGCGACTGCAAACTCAATGTCAAGGTCTGAATTAGGCGATATAATAGTTTTGATAGTGCAAACCCAAGGTGATTTGCCTATATTAAGGAGCTGTGCACTGATACTAAAGATTTCAGGTACCTGATCACCAATATGGTGGAAAAGTTCAGAACCTCTTCTCCAGTTTACCAAGTCAGGATCAAAAGAAGAAGTAACCGACTGCAAAGTTCTTTCTGATAAAGGTGCTGACTCCCGGAGATTCCGTATTTGCATCCCTTCCCAGGTGCCAGAACGCTTCTAGAACTTTTTACTTAGCTACTCCTCCTCACTGGTGTTAGGTAGTGCTACCCTGAATAGACAGCAGCGTCTCACAGCTGCACCGGAAATTACATGTTGCCCTCCATATAAGCAGGCCCGCTGGAATTATGCGGCAGGGGAGGACGAAATTATGCATCAGAGTTGACTGAATTATGAGGCAAGAAAAAAACAAATTAAGCAGCATTATGCAGCACATTTTGGGATAGTGTTACTTCCTTATTTTGTCATTGTTACACTTGTTAAAACTGTCTGAGCATTAGTTGCAACGCATTAGTACCAGCTGAACACCCGAGCTCAGCAAGAAGCTACATACAGGTGACCAGTCAAACTTTGCAAGGGGCGCTCCACTGTGCGGTAACACGTTGTTGCGTTTTTAGTAACTTTTTAACAGTTTGAGCTAAAAACAAAATTTCTGCAGATTATGCAGCAGATGATGGATTGTGATGGAGCTATAATGATGCCAAATCGCCGCAACTGCAAAATCTCTTAATTCCAGTGGGCCTTCATATAAGGCAATATGTGCACTGGGACACTTGAGTTTCTCAACATTTTTAATTTGTGCATTTTCATATTTTTTTCTAAAACATTAAGACAGATTTTTCACACTGTGAAACCACAAGTCTTTCGGTTTCAGGCGTGTTGGGTAATGGCCCTCATGCCTTCTGCATCTGGCGCCTTGGCAAGGAACATTAACCTGCATCATGTGACTTATGTCAACAAATGCATCCTAAGATGCTGACGGAGAGTCAGAATAAACACTTTATGGTCTCATTGACGTTGAAGACCACTCCAAATCTCATCTGTGATCAAAAACCAGATCGAGGACTACATCTATGCCAACATCAAGGTCTCTCCCACCTAAGCAAAGACATAATAAGCATTAAAAAAACAGAGCACTGTCCATCCAACTATAGAAAGAGGAGGGAGAGAGGAAGGTAGGAGTACATAACCCCTTCCTCATAGAGCCAGTTTCAACTCTATTGTCTACCTACCCTCAGAATAGCTTCTGATACCTGGTGCTTATGCGAATCCGAAAGGAGCTTTAAAAAAGGTAAAGTTACAAACAGTTGCTGTGTCTGCATCTGATATGCATTTGTCAGCTCCTAAATTACGTCCATTAAGCTTCTGACACCTTATAGTTTTAGGTGTCAGAGCTGTCCCTGCTAGAGACCGAACTAGCACAGACTTCAAACAGAAACACTATTGAATGATACAATTATCCCTCAGACCGGCTAGAAAACCTGTCTCTCAGGTTAGCCATCTTCCAGGCTATGATTTCAGAGGGAAGAACTGTCACGTTACACATATCTTACAGACTCAGGCAACAATCCTCAATCAATCAATCAGAAATTTGTAAAGCGCACTACTCACCCGTGAGGGTCTCAAGACGCAGAAGTGGGGGGAAGGGGGTGGGAGGTGCTGCTACTGTTTGAACAGCCAGGTCTTGAGAAGTTTCCTGAAGGTAAGGAGGTCTTTTGGTCTGACGCAGGTGGGTGGGAAGAGTGTTCCACGTCTTGGCGGCGAGAATGATCTGCTGCCGCTTGTAGTTCTACGGACGCATGGGACGGTTGCGAGGGCGAGGTCAACGGAGCGGAGATGCCGGGTTGGGGTGTAGAAGGAGTGCCGTCTGTTGAGGAATTCTGGTCCGGTGTTGTGCAGTGCTTTGTGAGCATGGTTGAGGAGTTTGAAGGTGATTCTCTTGTTGAATGGAAGCCAGTGCAGGTCTTTCAGATGGCCTGTGATGTGGCAGTGGTGGGGGATGTCTAGGATGAGGCGTGCGGAGGCATTCTGGATGCGTTGCAGCCTCTTCTGGAGTTTGGCCGTGGTTCCTGTGTAGAGGGCATTGCCGTAGTCCAGTTTGCTGCTTACGAGGGCTTGGGTGACTGTTCTGGTTTCGGTGGGGATCCATTTGAGTATCTTTCGGAGCATGGGGAGGGTGTTGAAGCAGGAGGAGAAGATCGCTTTGACTTGCTGGGTCATGGATAATTAGGCATCCAAGATGAATCCTAGGTTGTGTGCGTGGTCGGTGGGAGTCGGAGTGGCTCCGAGAGAGGCAGGCCACCAGGAGTCATCCCATGCAGAGGGAGTGGAGACGAAGATGAGGACTTCCGTCGTGTCAGAATTGAGTTTGGGGCAGCTGTTTTTCATCCATTCAGTGATGGCCTTCATTCCTTCGTGGAGGTTGGTCTTGGCGGAGTCCTTGGTGAGGAAGAGGTTCAGCTGGGTGTCGTCAGCGTATGAGATGATGTTGAGGTTGTGGGATCGGGCGGTGTTAGCGACCTGGCCATGTAGACGTTGAAGAGGGTCGGGCTGAGGGACGCACCCTGGGGTACGCCACAAATGATTTTGGTGGCCTCCAAGCGGAATGGGGGGAGGCGGACTCTCTGGGTTCTGCCGGTGAGAAAGGAGGTGACTCAGTCCAGGGCTCTGTCGCGGATTCCTGCATTCCTCTAGTTTAAAGTGACCTGACAGAATCAGAGGTAATTCATTGGCAAAATAATTTTACACATTTGATAGGAGAAATAATACATTACATAATTTATGTTAGAGAAAACATACATGTAGGAATAACTACTCACAAGGTTGCATAGTTCCCACAGACTCGGGCTTTGGACAGCTAGGCCTATGTTTAGACATCCTGGGCTCATGTCTATAACAAATCTATTAGTCAGGTTGCAAACATCGCACACACAGGCATAGAAACTACCACTTAGTTTACATGGATATTAGGCACAAAAACCTATGACAACAGAGCTATCCTTCAGGTTTGTAGACGCTCAAGTCTCAGGCAGCAAAACTATTTTCAAGGTGACATATTCTTATGAGCTTATGCTTCCAACAGGAACACTAGAACTTAGATTGCACAGAACCTACCAGTTCCGGTTTGTGAAAGCAGAGCTATCCATCAAGTTAGTGAAAGCCTTCGGGCCCAGGTATCCAACAGCAAAGCTCTCTGAGAGGGTAGACAGATATTACATGCTAGGACCTCTAATTGCAGACATATTCATCCAGCTTCTCCTTTGGTTACAGAGATCTTCCAGACTCAGGTCTGTGGCAATCAATGCTAATCTTTGGTGTATTCTTCGAGATAACTTACAAGCAAAAAATACAGATAGAAGACTATAAATGGGCTACAAAGTTCCTACAGGTTTAGGGCCTGACTTAGATTTCGGCAGACGTGTTAAGTCCATCACAACAGTGACTGATATCCCGTCCGCCGAAATATAAATCCTATTTCCTATGGGATTTACATTTTGGCAGACGTGATATTCATCACTATTGTGACTGAGTAACTCCCCCGACGAAATCTAAATCAGGCCCTCAGTTTTCAAACAGCAAAGCTTTCATTTGGGATACACCTATTTTAAAGTATCAGGTGTCTGACAGCATAGTAATTCTCGGGTTACATAAATCTTACAACTAACCTTTAGTTAGACAGATATTACAGGCCCACAGTCATGACAACATAGCTGGCTACCAACCTTTAAGAATATTTAGCTTCCTGGGGTGCACATGATTATATGTATATATCTAAAAATGTATATTTATTTTACAAATATGTATAATATCTATTGTTTTTTAAATATATGGATACTATTTAGGCCTGCTTAACAAAGGTGTACATTACTTACGGTAATATATATATCTATGCTTAACATGTTTATAGATCATTGTATAGTTTTTAGGTTGAGCCTAGGCAGTGCGCATGCGCTGTCTCTCAGCATGTTGTAGTCTACTTCTGTGGACTTTCACCACGTCCATCACTTTCATTCATTCCTTGGCCTGCCTTTTAAATGATTTACATTTGTCCAGCCTTGAGGCTGCTTTGTTACCATCTTGGAGACTGACCCCGTTACATGGATTATTGCATGATCGGCCATATACCTTAAGTGTGGCATACTACTTTTTTCTTTTGCCTTTGCGCTTTTGGTGGTATGTTGTTTCTTCCTCTTTCTTTGTTTTGTTAGTATGTCAATTGAAAATTAATTTAATTGAAAGGAGAGCAACAGATGTAAATCCAAACTATGGCAAGTTCCTTCCGTTGGGTGGAGCTGTTGTGGGTTTTTGTCTATAAGGGAGTAGGCCTGCCTGGACACCGCAGAGTTAAAAAAACACTTGTGGTTGATCGTATCACTTTGTGACATTAAACCTTCAGTGGGACGTGCTCACGCTCACTTACTACCATTGGCACTTGGAGCGCACACACAAATATTTTTTTTACTGTTCTGGACTCACTGTATCCAGACACAGAGCTCTGTACCATGCATTGTGAGAGAATTTTTGCTGCTGGAGAGTTGCATGCATTTCGATACGAATTTAACCATGATAACATCAGTCGATTGAGAACTTGCAACTAAAGTTGAATAACTTTTCTGGATTAAGCCTGTTTTGGTAACCAGTTTAGACTTTCACTTTTACATCAGTTGCCGGGCGAGTATGTTTTGCATATGGATGGTTTATCTTTGATATTTGCAACACAGATACTTTTTCTTTTTTCCAATCAGCTGCTAACATATTGAAATAGTTGTCCAAGTGGAACTTTGGCTATAGATTCAGTGGTCCTGATTTATACTTTTTTAGAGCCGCATTTGTGCCATTTTTTGGAGCAAAAGCCGCGCAAACTTACAAAGTTCAATTATATTTTGTAAGTTTGCGCCGCTTTTGCGTCAAAAAATGACGCAACTGCGCCGGTAAACAAGTATAAATCATGCTCAGTATCTCTCGAAATACGAAATGTCTTCTTTAAACACTCTTGACAGGAAAATCCACTCTAGGCGTTTAGTACTCGTGGAAGAGAATCCTTTTTACCAGTTTGTCTGAAGTAAAGAACGAAAAAGGAAAGGTAACCCTTGTTTTAACCTTGATTTATAGCACTGCTTTTGTCTGTCTTCCAGGCATAATATTTTTTTTGGTCGAATGCCGACGTGTTTTCATATTAATTATGAATGGCAGGTTATTAAATGAATTTACAGGGCCCAGTCTTTTATTATGAAGTTGAGTTTGTGGCTTTCTTATTAATTTTGCTCTGTTTTGGGTTGTACTTTCTTCACGGTTAAACATGTTACTTCAACTTAAGTGAAATGAGCTTTTGTAACCGAACACCCACGACTCTACTCGGACATGCCAATTCATCAGTACTGATGAGGTGGGTTGTGTGTCACGAGACAGGAGGGAGGGTGTGTCAGTTCATCGGGGAAATACAGTGGGTGATGATGTGTTTTTTTTATTTTCTCCAAACAGCAGAGTTGAGGAGTTGTGTTGTCCTTTTCGGTTAACCTTTCACTTGAGTCTGAGAGACTACCTGTTGTATTTACTTGGTGAAATCCCTAAAAGGTCACAAAGAACATACAATGCAAATCCACTAGTTATTGATGTGTTCATTTCCGTTTGTACAAAATCCAAAATACGTTTTAAAGCTGTACACGAGTTGGCAGTCTAATTAGCATTTGTGGAATAAATCGCATTCCAGATCAATGTTTGGTGTTGCAATAACGAAAATACCGGTGCGGCTTCTCTACCTTTGTGTTCTTTTGAGTAAATGGAAAGTTTTGTAATATTTTGCCTTCTTCATGAGCCCAAGTTTCACAGGAACTTTGTAGAACACTTAATAACTTGTATTTCGTCCCTTAAATTGGCGCCTATGTTGCATTTATTTGTATACACAGCAAAGGGCGCTTTTCCCAGTAAGCAATACATTTTAACTGATCGATTAAAGAATTTATTTGTGGATTTAGTTTCAATATTTTTGAGTCGGATTTGCAGAATAAAAGGTAAAGTAAGGGGCAAGTGTCCATTAACAGAATATGCAATGCACAGATGAGTTGTTGGACATCAAGCCTAAAATCCTTAATCCCATCTACCACAACCACATAGAAAGCTAATAACAAAGAATTGTTGTTATGTTTTAAGTATGTGTATGTAATTAGATACGGATATGCTTCTTACTCCTGAGGCAGCACCAGAGTGCTGTTGGTGGATGTGTAGCATGTTACACCGTATGTTGTCCTGGGTTAGAACAATGTGGGTTAGTTAGTAGCGTGGCCAGTGTGAAGTGTTAGTGCCATGTATGATGGTCAAATGTGTGTTTTTATGTTGCAATATACCTGTGCAACTTCAGCATGTAGTGTAACCAAAATTGAAAGAAATGGAAAGCAAAAATATCTAATATAACAATTTTAATGCTAGCCTGAGCTCGATGCCAAGAGCAAAGACTAAAAACTGAAAGATTAAGTCATATGATCAACCAAAGCACTTGTTACAAAGCCGCACAAATGTACATGTGTTTGCCACTAGGTTTTCACATTGAAAGTTAAAAGGGGTGGGGCATGGATCCTATTAGAGACAGGACCAAAGGTTAGTTTCAAATAAAGCACCTATGGAAACAGGTGCTTTCTGGGACAGAAATCTATCGCCTTTAAAATGCCTCATCCTGTTACTTAGAGATCTCATGGGTACCGGTACCATGGTAGGAGGGCCTTTACACCACTTCCATCCTCATTTTGTAGAGCTCTGCAGGCCTGGTATACCATGCATGGATGTATGCCATATGCTTCTTAAAATGTTCAGCTACTTCACAAGGCAGGTCCTCCTCTTGTGTTTAGGCTGCATGCTGGGACTAGTTTGTGTTTTAAGGGGCTTGTTTGTTATATTATTCTAGTAGGCCTGAAAATATGCAATGCACTATGCCCTCTAGGGGCTAAATATAGGGTTACGCTGCATTATGTTCTGCCATTCTGTTTTCATGTGGTTACGCTCTTTAGGTGCTGACCATGTTTCTTCCAAATGCTATTTTTATTGTGGTGCCTTATAGGGGCTGTTCTGAGCATTACAGTCAAGATACTACAATATAATAAATAATGACAATATTTCAATTTTTTGCTGCAGAGAGAGAAAGAAGGTAAATGGAAGTGCTTTAGTTATATGCAGGGCCCCTGGAATTATGTGGCAGAAAGGACCAAATTATGCGGCATGGTTGACCAATTTATGTGGAAAGAAAAGTCCTGTTATGCATTTGCAATGCCAATAGCTCTAACTCAAGCAAATGTGATACCTATTGTATTGCAAATGATTGTTTACAAAAGTTGTTTGATTCAATGCTTATGGGTCTCTGCTTTATTTATCTATCACAATAGGCAAATATTATCATAACTGTTTATCTACAAGCAGTTCACTATTGAAATATTGAGGAAAAGATAACATTTACAAAAAAATAAGTAAATAAAACATTGATTTATAAAAAATACACAAATAAATTACCTTCAAGTAATGCAACACTTGAAAGTCTGTGTTTACACAATACAACGTTAAATCTCAATATATTATCTTCCTTATACATATATCCCCTTTCTATGTAGTCATGTATCTATATATTTGTTACTTTACTCCTACTGTAGAAGGAATAAAACCTTTCACTCTCTCCATTGCACTAATCTGTCTCAACTGATACCTCTCTCAATCTATCCTCCATCTCCACCCTCTGACTCATCCCAAACCTCATTCTACTACTGTGATGTCCAAAATAAACCTTTCTAGACTCTTCCCTACTCTATCCCCCCTGGCTCACCCAAACCTAATTTTACTACTCTGATTTCCCAAACAACCCTTCTAAATGCTTCCGTCATGTATCTCTCCTTTGACTCCTCTCAAACCTAATTTTACTTCTATGATATTCCTAATCCCTTTTTACAGACTCTTCATTCCTCCATCTCTCCTTTTACTCATCCCAAACCTCATCTTATTACTATGATCTCCAAATTAACACTTGTTAGATTATTCCCTCTTCTATCCTTCCATTATTATATTTAATCTAACTAACAGACTCACATTTCCACCCCTCAAATTAACTCATATTTACCTGTACTAATCCACCACTAATCCTTTTGAGTTCCAGGGTAGCGTGCTACTTGCCAAAAAGCGCTTTGACGTCTCGTCAGGGGGAGTAAGCGCTATATAAATACAATTACACACTTACATCTTGTGTTTATGGAACACCATTGTGGACAGCAGACTTATAAAGCTAACAAAATGTCCCACAAAGGAACAAAATCACTTCAAATATGCCATAGGGGATAACGTAAATGAAAACAGATTTTCATTCAATCTTTTTCAAGTAGCTCTTATTAGAGGCTCGTACAGCTGGCGTAAAGACACTGCCTTTTCATAAAGGAACTCGAGTACAAATAGTTATATACTTACTTGGCTCATATATAGGGTAGGATTGCAAATTTTCCTCACACACGCTGGGCAGGCCTAGTTCACAGAGCAACTCAGTAACCTATAGTTGGCAGTAGCAGATATCTGGTCACTTTAATCAGAGGGCAGTAAAAAGTATCCAAGACCATTGGGCCAAAGCCCAACTTGCCCATGCTTGAAGATCTGCCTCGCATGGATACCATCTCGTGAGCCCCATGAACTGCCCCGCCAATCTGCAGTTTTGGGACTTGGGACCATGCAAAACCCCAGCATAAGTAGACTAGAAATTGTCTGTTTTCTGAGTTCTAGATGAACATTCCTCCAGATCCATGCCCAGGATGAGAACAAAATAGCAGCCCTGTACTCTTTCCACTGAAGCTTAGCCTGAAGGCCTTCACATCAGAGGTGTTGAGAACAATCTGTGCAGAAAACAACAAAGCAGAAGCTCGCTGAAGAGGTGCTCTCTTCTCCTGATTCAATAGACTCAACTAAAAGGTACGTTGGGTAACCAATCAGAAGTCTCTACTATTATTCAAAGTGTGATGGTCCTCTTAAAGGGTGGAAAGCTCCTAAGCCAGTCTCTTCCTGACCAAACTATTCAACAATAAATTTAGGAAGTAAATGTCTTCAACACCTCCTAGTTAGCCTGTGATGTAGTGTCATTGATGTGCGAGGCCTGGGCTGCAAGGTCATGGAGCACTACAAGCATGTTCTATTCCAGGATCTGGCGTCTGGGATATTACTGCAGAAAACTCCCCATGCATAGAGACTAATTAATGGAATTAGGAACGTCATAGCTTACTTGTAATCCTCCATAAAAATGCTAACTCTCGTTTGAAAACAGGCTGACACCCTAAAGACATAAGTCAATAACAATGAGGAGAGAATTCAGAAAATGCTAAAAACAGTAGCAGAGAATAAGTGAAAATAGCAGATTTTGAATAGCGCTTGGGAAATTATCTTCCACCTTTGGGCAGAAGTTAAGAGCTGCAGACCTTTGGGCATCTGCAAGTATGTAGGTTATAATATGTGCCTCCTACGCTTAAAGAATGGGCATTACTAAAAACCATTACTGAGGAAGTTCTCTACCAAACATCAATGAAGAATAGCATGAAGAGCCAAGTACACATAAGGAAGCTGTAAGTCTCCCTGTTAGGGATTCTAAAACCAGTGCAGCATGATTACGCATAGGGTTAATAACACTAGGTGACGATGTTCTGAGAGCAACCTTTAGAGTCTCATTAAGAAGTCTGCACTAAATCACTCTTGGAGTTAGGACAAAAAGGGGATAAAAATGGGGGAACTCAAGCAGAATTAGAGCCCAATTACAAGTAGAACCCTGAGAATCCCCCCAAAACAGGAATTCATGAGGTAATCGGTAATTTCAGGCCTGCTTCACTTGGTTATTCCTCATTTTCCCTCGAAATTTCATCCACGGACTCAACCTGCCAGGTGGAGGTTTAGGGTAAAGTACTCCCACCAATCCATGAGTTACTGAGGATCTTGTCATTCCAACTCAGACAATAAATCTCGTTACCATCTGAATCTGGATGCCCAGTGACCCACATAATGAGACCACCATTCTGTGTCTATTAAAGAAGTCCTGAACTAAATCCAAATTCGATGTTGAAAAGGAGAGATGTGAAATGAGTCATAACAGCATTTATGTGTCTTTGTGCGCAGGTGTTAACGTTGGACTCATTACAATTGAATGTTCTGATCTAGTGCAGTTTCCGGTTTTTCCCTGTATTGATCCAGTAACATCTATTTGGGATTTGCAAGAAAGGGAAACCCCTGGGCAGAAAAATGTGAGGGCCATATTATACCTCTTTGGAAAGATTAATCTAAGACCTTGCTTGTTCTCTGGGAGGTGATCTGTTATTTTTGAGGGGTTAGCTCCTATCACTTTGTTTGCAGCAGGTGCAATATAGTACCAATGAAATGTCTGGTACTGATATTTTAGAATTGAGACACAATGCTTTAAATCCCTGGGAGCTGCCACTGCTAAGGACTGGTGGCGCTGCAGAAGTCTTTCTGAGCCAGCCCTGTAAATACTGTCCTGGACAGAGCAGCCAGTGTGGTGAACAGCCCCAAAGAAGTCCACCCTGGATGGGCAGCCAGGACAGCTGCCGAACAACAACAAGTAACCCCATGGTCTTACTGCACCTGGGGAAGCCACTGCGCTCGCTTCAGAATGTGTGGTGTAAAAGTCACCCTAAGACTTTGAATTGAGTTGCCTACTGTATTCATGAAAAGCTTGGGCAAGCTGCAACTGAGCCTAATCCTTGCCTATACCCTGGCATAGCGAGGATGGTAATACCGGGCCCCAACCTCTGTAGGAAGGAATACTATTACCGGGGAACAGAAGAAAGTGTAGCTCCTCGTTATTTTTAGTGCAAGTTACAACAAATTCGTATGGTGGAACAATTGATTGAGTATTTCGTTTGCTGTGAGATTCACAGTACTTACCTTTTTCCCCAGAAGATAAGCATAGGACTGGGCATTATCCTATTGTGTCTTTCGACTGCTGAGTTCTGAATTCTTGCACCTACAATGCCTAATAAGCTTGTGACTTCTAGCTGATGCTGCCCTTAGGGTCATGGGTGTAAAGTATTGCCCTTGGCTTGCTTTACAAAGAAATTGTAGCATGGGCCCCAGGACACCAATGGCAAATTAACCCAACCACTATATTTGAGGACCAGGAGACCCCTTCTGCCCTGTGGCCCACACAATCGTGGTCTCATACAGACACTGCTTACGCTTCAGGAAGCGCAAAATAGCTGGGCAACGGTGGTTAAATACCCTGGATTCAATATGAGCTTTGAAGTCAATATACAGCTGTCTGAGCTCCAGGGGTGATTCCTCCGCTATGGCGGAGGAGCGTCGCCCCTTCCCCCACCAGCAGCAGCTGCAAACCTCTACAAGTAAAATGATAATAAACAATGTTTATTATCATTTTATTTTTAAAGGGGTGGGCCACTGGGCGATGACAGCCATGGAGGGGAGTGCAGAGAGCACTCCCCTAAGTGCGCATGTATGTTTGGCCAGCCATCTCGGGCTGGCCAAACACACATGCGCACAGGGCTCTCCCCAACTCGGCACTGTGTTGCTGAGTTGGAGAGAGCAGCCCCAGGCTCCCACTCTGCCTTGGAGCGCCCAACCAGTGCGCTCCAGACAATCAAAATGCTGCTCTGAGCACCATCATGATTGGCCTCAGGGCAGGCTGGAAGTCTGTGCTTGCAGTGCGGCAGTGCGATTGAGGTACGTTTTTTAAAAATATTTCTTTTTTTGTTTGTTTTGTTCCCCCCGCCCTGCCACTCTGCCCAGTCACCAGCCACGACTGTTGAGCTCTAAGGGTGTAAAATAATTAAATAAATCTGTAGAAAGTACTGAACCTGAAATGAAAGTGCTCCCATCGTTGCATTAGAATGTAGAAAACAATATACTCATTTTATACTTACCCATGCATAAAATATCACTTGCGATGCACTGTTGCTGATCAGCTGTGTATGATCCAATGGATTAAATATTATATAGTTCTAAAAAGAAATGGCAATTATAAGTATCGTTCAAGTAAGATAAATATAAAGCAGTTCTGTGGCATCACCTTTAAAAGTGTTTCCAAAAACGCAGAAATTTGATTTTGTTTTGTTTTTTCTACATTTGACAATGTATTTAAGTTTACTGGTATTTTTTTAATTGATTAGCATCTGCAACAGACATGTAAGTTTATATTAAAAACAGTACTTGGGTGTTTTTCGGTGCTTGGTATGTAAAACAAGGGAGAGGGCAAGAGAGCTGATAAAGAGACAGTTAAAGACAAACATTGATCATACATCAGTCCTCTTTGTAATCACGATATCCTTCGTCCAAGTTTCACCCTTACAGAGTGAAACATATGTGGCAGAGTGACAACTGAGATTAAGGAGGTGATTTTCAAGGCCCTTCTGAAGGCATCTAAGATGGCAGCAGATCTTAATTTGGCAGTTGGGTGCCCGCCTCCTTAGAGGTTGTCAGGAGGGAAAATAACCCATACTGTGGGGCAAGGAAAGCGATGGGATGGTAATTTGGGGTTTGCAATTGGAGAGGGCTGCCAGGGGTGTAGCTGGAAAGAGATCTCTAAAAATGTTGACGTGATCTTCGGCACACAGAAGAGTAAATCTACGGAGGCCATTCCCTGTCTTACATCATCAGAAGACTTTGTCGGCTGCTCAGAATGCCAATCTGTAAATTCATCTGTAACAGCAAATGTATCAGGCAAATGACCAACTGATCCAACCAAGCGTCTGATTTAGACTTTGGCAGACGGGTTACTCTGTCACAACGGTGACGGATAGCACGTTTGCCGAAATATAAATCCCATTGTATCCTATGGGATTTATCTCTCAGCAGAGGGCCATCTGTCACTGCTGTTAAGGGTAACCTGTCGGCGGAAATCTAAATTAGATCCTAAGTTCTGAAAGCCTGGAGGAGCCTCTATGAAACAAAGTAGGATGCCCCCTAGTTCTCTCTTGGCTTCCTCCAGAACCCCAAACTGAATCCTGGAACTGTTGTGAAATTCAATAACTCAATACCTTCCTAGAAAACAGGACCACCAATGTTCCATAACCACAAGGTCCCGACCCAGGGGGGCAATGGAAGAGTACAACTATAGCCCAGCTTAAAGAAAATGCCGAACCTGATGTCATTTGGGATGTCATTTTAACAAAGCTCAAGAGAGTCCACACAGCACTGTGAAGTCCCCTTATAATCATTGGCTGTGCTGAGGGAAACTTTCTAGCGACTGTAGATCGAAAGTATTAGAAAGATAGTGGTACACACTTACGATTGTTCTGAATTCCCCCTCCCACAATTCCACTACACGAGCATAAAAGTCCCATGCTAATAATTCCCTCCTTGAATGTGATGGGCCACAGATTCTCATTTGTGACCAATCTAATAATTTACCTGTTCATTCCTAAACCAGTTGGGTTAATAACCTTGTAATTTAATATTATGTTTTTTATATTTCCTCTGCGCGTGTTCAAAGTTGCACCCGGCTTTTTACTACGATAACCCCATGATCCCAAAGAGCAGCATGTCCCTTCTGTCTTGTGTTGTTTATCTGTAGGTGGTTTGTTTTATTCATTACACTCATGCAGCAAAGGCCAAAATAGCCAGAGTGAGATGAACTTTGCTGGCCTTAAGTTGGTTAATAGCTGCAGCTGATGTTGTGGTCTGGGTTAAGATTTGTGGACCTTGGCGCCTGGAGGTTTATATTCTGATCCTGGTCTCAGTCTTCTGGTCCTGGCAGGAGGACAGCACTTCACCCACCATGGTGTCATTGTAGGCAAATCACTTTGCCAACTGTGCCTTAAAATGTAAATGTGTGTTGGGCGATGTTGGAACATAACTCGTTTTCGCTGCACTCACCAAAAGGAAAATTAATATGTTATGTGACAGGTGCGAAAGTCTGTGAATCTCCACTGATCCCAGTGATAATGACCTGCTGGCACAAAGCAGGATCGGTCCAATCACGCACATTATGTCCGAGGATGTCAACAATACTAGATGTGTTTCACAAGATGGGGTGTTAAAATCGACGGTCGTGTGTCCGCCTGGGCCCTCGGCTGGTCCAGGCACAGCACTGATCTCCGCTTGAGAGGAGGAGAGGCACCCACGCGTGGACAGTACTGGGCCCCGGGGATGAGTTCAGGAACTTTCTGGAGCATCTCCCGCTCCGTTAAAGTACTACAATGACACCTTCTGGAGCTGACTGCCTTATTTATGCCCCTGACGGACGTAACCTGGCGTCTGTCTGTCAGACATGAGTTACACTGACCTGAATATTTAAAATTTCAATAAACATAACACTGAGAAAAATATTATATGTGTAATGAAAGTAAGTGCGGCGCACTACTACATGTAATGCCCAGTCAGCGTATTATCCATTCATTACCACACAGCACCTATTTCAACACTCCCCCGCCCATGAAGGAGGGCAAGCGCTGTGTTTCAGGTGGAAATGCTTCGCGGACAAACATCACAACGGCGCTACAAAAAAAAGTTATCAACTACCATCACTGTAAAGTTTTCAACGGCAAAACTGGGATTAGAGCATAGTACAATGTGACGTCATCCCTCGCCTCGCGCGCTGGCGTGCGGTCTCACCGGGTCCGCTCTGAGCAGGCTCTCGAGACAAACCTGCAGTCACGTCAGCAGGAGGGAGCCTGCTTGTGCAAGCGGACATTATGAGAGGGAGCAGCCGTCAGCGCCCAGGGTGAGCACTCCCGGCACATGATTCACCACTTCAGCCTCTGTGCCCTGTTTACGAGCTCCTCGCTGCCTTGCGTCACTTCGGAGAACACTGAGGGAGCACACACTGTGCCAGGCGCGCCCTGTGGTATCCAGCAGCAGCTGAGCAAACCAGGGCGGCGAGAACATTCACCTGGCACCGTCGAACGAGGAGAAACTCAATGCAAAGCAACTGAAACTAAAGAACTAACCGCGGGGATTAACCAGCAAACGGAACAACACTCCCTCTAGTGGGTAAACAGATAAATGACAGTGGTAGCAGCTAACCACGCTTCTCATCCTAAATCCCCTACTAGATCTTGGAAAATTAATTTATATGCTTGAGTGTCCTTTTGAGCCCAAATTCGTAGCAATTAAAACAGCCTAAAATCTAGTACTAAATGTCATGTAAAAAATCTAAGCGTCTATATGAATTGTATGAGCTGTATGTTTTAGGAGGAAGAAAAATGTGCATGACCTATCAACCAAGGGATGAAGATGCCTAGCTGATAGCGCCAATAAAATATATTACATACATTATTTATATTTAATGTTACCAAAACAAAAAAGGTCTTGGCTAAAGCGTTTTTAGGAGTAGACAACGTCATTACTTTAATGGGAGTTGCATTAACTTAAACTGCCTGGCCTCTGTCAGTGCATGAAAGCAAGCCTCCCCCTCCCCCCCGCCAGTCTGTGCACAGCGCATCAGGAAGTACCTGCAGGTGAGAGCTTCAGTTAGGCTTCCCTGCGGAGGAAGCTGCTTTTGAGCACTGTCGGGGGTCCTGGAAATACATTTACCTTATTGAATTTATCATTAAGGTAAATAAATCGCCCGCCCCCTCTCAGTGGTCCTAAAAGCAACTGTGTTGGATTTTTTTTTCCATATCCCTGGAGCAACACTGAGACCGGGTCGTATCAGGAATAACAGTCGATATTTGTCTGTTCTGAACTCACCCAAATATTTTGCTCGTCTCTACTTGTGAGTTCTGTATGTATTTATGTAGATTGTAGTTGTATAGCACAACCCTAGCACGGCTAATGTAAAAGACTTACCCACAGACAGAGCATTCCTCAATCGCAACACAAAGTCTACAACTTGCTGCTTTAACATTTGTGACCCAGGAAGAGATTATATATATATATATATTTTAATCAATGGGACACTCGGTAAGCATAGGATTTTCCCCATAAAGGGCAAAAGGGGACAGTTAGTGGTTAAACATTTAAACATTATAGTTGTAAGAGTTTAAACAGATGCGAAGTGGAACATAATGCACATCCCTGGAAGAGACAGGCATGTAACAATAGGCTTAAGGAGCTCTAAGAATTCAACAGAAAACTGAAACATGTTATGTATGCATTCATCATGCAGTCTAAACACGTCCACATGAAACCTTCGTGCTGTGGCCTTTACCTGCCGACCATAATTTGTACTCAGCTCTGCTGTGGAGACAGCTTTTTCCTCACTCGAAGTCCAGTTCCATATTGCAACTCTCTGATAAAATAAAAAGAGAAATCCAATTTCACTCATGAGTTTTTATCACACACAAATTTCACCGGCTATTGAAGTCCTGACATCTCGCAGGTAGAGTACACACAGAGCTTCTCCCTGCAGAAGCACATATCGAGGACCGGCCTGTGCTAATAGAGACTATGGGCTGATTCACATCTTGGCAGAGGGAATACTCTGGATATTCTGCCCGTTATGATCTCCATAGGATATCATGGGATCGTGATAAGGCGGACAGGATATCTGTAACATTTGTGACAGAGTATTCCCCTCGGCCAAGACCTAAATCAGGCCTTATCTCTCCTTACATTGGTTTCTGGGCCCTCACTGTACATCTTGGTAAATTATGATCTTCTAAAACAGCCACGGAAGTGACACCTGGGTTTCCTGCTTGTACTAATGTAACAGATTCATACAGGTGGGAAGAGTAAAGCTAGCATGTTCCCAGGTTCTTAATACAGAGGGAACCAGCTGGACATTCTGCAGCTATAAGCAGCTGAGTGAGTAACCTGTCAGGAAGTTTGGGCGATGGGCAGGACAGGCTTGATGGGAGTGTACACCATGTACAAGTATATTTGCAGCTGTGACAACAATCATTCCTTAAATAGGTTGATAATGACTGGACAAGGTCACAATGCACATGTAACATTTTGTGCCCTAGTCAAAGTGATCACCAACGTCAATTCACCAAGATGCCAGGGGTAACAGAGAGGAAAAAGTTAATTATCTATAAGAACGGTTCTCCATTATTGGCATCTTTCATGGCTTAACATGCATGGATTATTCCCCGTCCTTGGGCTGGGAGCCTCCATGTTAACATAGCAGTGTATATTTATACTCAATAACATTGAACTTTACATAGGCTATCTACACCCTATCCACATCATTATACCCACACTCTAGCCAATGAGAGACCAGCATCCCCAGCTCTCTCTCTTCGGTCACAGGCTTCTGAATGCCAGATTTTGTAGCCTGCTAGGTGTCATACTTATTGAGTGGAGCCTCTTGAAAACAGGAGGTTAGTGGCATATGGGAATATAGGAAAGACAGCAGTGGTGGAGAGCCATGATTACTGGCGTTTGTTCTTCTCCAGCTTTGGACCTTTCACAGATTCACATGCTTGAATTACCAGTCCTAAAGCATTAGATTAAAGATAGTGAAGGGGTGCAGAAGGCTTACCTAATCTATTTAACAGACAGCCTTTATGCGGGAAGACAGAATTTGAGTAATCTTTTGCTGTCCAAGGAAGGCAACATTCTTTCTGCTGGTGTGGTGGGATTTGCAAAAAGGTTGGAAAATAAATATAATGATGTAAGTGAAATGTTGCTGCCACTTTAGGAATGAATTTTGGGTTTGTAGCCAATATTACCTTGTCTTCTGAAAAACATAGAAAAGGATTTTTGCATGACCAATGTAATAGCAGGCAAAAAGATGTCTCTGAAGGAGGTGTTTTAAGGCCGCTTTATGAATTGGTTCAAAAGGTGCACTCAGTAATGCTGCCAGTTTCAAGTTTAAGTTCACATTCCAGAGACAGTTTAAGTATATGAGGAAATGCCCCCAAATAATCAACTCATTAATTCATACATTTTTTTTTTTTTCAGACAACAACTCTTGCATGGAGATCTTGGAAATGCTGATACTGCAGCCTGATGACCCTTTATGAATGCAAAAGAATGACCAGATTTGCTATTTGCAACTTGAATGGAAGAAACCGAGGGGACTTTCTAGAGGATTCAGTTTTCCTTTTTCAGTCTATGAAATAAAGCATTTCTACTTCATATTATAATTTTTATGGTTGAAGTGGCTCTGATCACTTTAAAAATCCCCAGGTATCAGTAAATGGCCAGACTCTAGGTCCTGATGAGCCAGTCTTTTAGCTGGAGGAAATGGGCGTTTTCATACTCATTGGGGAGCTGGCATGAATCAAATCAGTTTTATGGAAATATCCCATAACTCAGAGGACCAATCTTGACATGGCCACACCGGAGCCTGCAGAATTATTGTGCACCGCTCCATCTTGATCTTGCATAATACTCTAGTTATCAGAGGAATTAGAGGGAAAGAGTACAGGAATGTTCCCACTGATTGAGAATACACCCTCTTTTGATCTTGGGCAAACCACCTGCTTGCAGACCTGAGGAAAACGTTACCTACCTTCAGTAACACTCTTGCTGGTGGATACTCTAACTGCAGATTCCTCAATTTTAGAATAAAGATCTGGAAACCTTTCACAGCAGTGGGCCTGTGCAAAAGTAGCTAGCATTAGGCGGCTCTGTGTGGACATTGTTATGCCCCAGAAATGGCGAAGCGGAGCCAATACAGGCGCCACCCTTGCGGGCTGATGTCAGTTTGATTCTGCTTGTGCCTTCAGATGTAGAGCCCAAAACTTAATCATACGTACCATTGAACAGATCTCTAGATTGGCACCATTTTAAATGAAAAATAAAAACATTTCCATAGAACAGGGAGGTGATAGGACAGTGAGGTAACTGTGGTATCCTCTAGAAGGAATGCTACCAAGGTCCTGGATGACTAAATGAGCAAAATGCCATCATGACCAGATTGTCAACGCAGCAGAGCTTTGAGAAAGTGTGCACTGATGCCCACATCACAGCCTGACAAATGTCCAGAGCAGGTACTCCAGGTGCCATCGCAGTTATAGTTACTTTCGTCCTGATGTAATGGGTCCTCAAACCTTTTGGGGACTGCTTTTTAACCAATGCGCAGGAAAGATTATAAATGTAGGTGACTATCGACAGTGACTAAGGACCACATGTACAAAGCTTTTTCACAGAATCGGGCCATTTGCCATTCGAAAAAAAGCATTTTGCGATGTACAGACCCTTTTTTGCGGTTCGGTAATCTGTTTACCGAATTGCAAAAATGGTTTGCGTTTCGCAATTAGAAAGGGGCGTTCCTTTCCTAATTGCGAGTCGCAGTGCAAGGTAGGATTGTTTTCTGACCGTGAATGTGATCACAAAACAAGTGCAGACGGGAAGGTTCCCCTTTGTGAATGGTAACAAAAATACTTTTTCAGAGCAAGCAATGGTCCCATGGACCACTGCCTGCTCTGAAAAAATGAAAAGAAAACTTGTCATTTTTGTTTTTAAGGAAAACGGGCTGCATTAAAAAAAAAAAAAAACGGCTTTATTTAAAAGCAGTCACAGACTTGGTGGTCTGCTGTATCCAGCAGGCCACCATCGCTGTGAGTGCAGCCGTTCCCAATGGGGTCACAAATTGCGACCTGCCTCCTGAATACTTATGAGGTAAGTTATCTGTGACCCCATTGGGAATCGTAAACAGTGTGACGTACACTGTTGTGCATATGGTTTTGAGGCTCGCAATTTGCAAATTGCGAATGAGTCACAAATTGTGTGTCGCAAAACTCTGGGTTGTACATTTGGCCCTAAGTACTTTTCTGCACCGTCTTGCCTTTCTCTGCCACAGAGAAACCCACAAAAAGCTGATCGTCCACCCAATGTTTTTTGGTACAACTGATGTAAAATCTCAAAGCTCTTTTCATGTCTAACCAATGGAGTCTTTTCTCCTCTTTCGAGGAGTGAGACGGAACAAAGAATGCTGGGGGGTGGGGGGGCTGTTGAATTGCCCAATATGAAAAGGAGTTATGACTTTTAGCAAAGCGGCTACCCTGGTCCTTAACACCAGTTTGTCTGGAGAAAAGGTGGTGTAAGGTGGTTTACTGAGAGGGCCTGAAGCGCACTCAGATGCCGGGCTGAAGTAACTGCAACAAGAAAAACAGGATTCAGAGTAAGGAGAAGCAGCTGTGTAACAGGTGAAAGGGAGAACACATTAGGAAAGTCAGGACCAAATTTAGATCCTATTGTAACATCACAAAGGGCTTTAGAATAAACATACGTCATACCTATTAAAATCCTCATCCCAACAGGTGATTTAAGAGAGGACAGGTAGGGCGTGGCAGAGGCAAGGATCCAAGATGGTGCACTTGCCTAGGCTCCCAGACAAGGGCCTCTGATGCTACTTAATATCACTGCTTACACTATGTTGCAGGGGCTGTTGTGGCTCAGACTGGAGGTACGGGCACCGCACGGGGCAGTTCAGTGTCACCCCGTGAGTGAGGAACACATCTGCGCTACTGAAAACTAGCCCGCGGCGCTGATGAGAAGGCCGCCTGTGGCACAGCGCAACACTCTGCGGCAGTGCGTTGACCCTGAGCAGGTGTAATTGCGCCTAAATTAAAAGTTATTGGGCCTACCCAACGGGACATATCAGTGCCAGGAGACCACCCAGCCTGATAGGTGGGGCACTGAAACCAGCGGCCGCCGCAAATCTCAAGGGAAGGGACAGGGACGTGGGGGGGGAATTTATCTCTTCCCATCGCTGCCTCCTGCTACCTCGCTCCTCTTCTTCTGATGCCCCTTCATTCACTCAGACACCAGCACAGGCTCCCCAACAATCCTGGCACTGCTTTCATGCTAAATTTAGCATGAAAGCAACGTCAGGACTGGTCTGAGCGGCTTGGACTGCTGCTCAGACACTGCCCTGCTGTTCAACACAGCTGGGTGGTAGAAACCTAAGTGCGCATGTGTGCTTGGCCGGCCTAGGATGGCCGGCCAAGCACTCGTGCACTCTCTCCTCCTCCCACCTCCCGTGGTCAAGCCCTCCCCCTCCCTTCACATGCTGCTGGCTGAGCTGAAAGATGAAACGATAATGAAATATTGTTTTTTTTCAGCTCCTGGCTTAGCAAAGGGAGGCGCCCTGACTGAAACTACTAGCAGGAGATGCAGAGGAGCACACCCACCTGCCACTCATCACTGGCTGCTTGCCATAGAGTCTGTCCCGCAGAGGCAGATGAGGACCGATTAGGCCGCTGAGTGCTGAGACCTTCGAGGATGAGTTGTTAATGGTGTATTCCAGCAACAAGCCCCTAAGGGCTTTCATGATTAAGGAGTTTCTAAACAATGCCAAGCCCAAAAAAATGGTGTCTCAGGGGAGAACACAGGGCAGATGCTAGTAGAGTATAAGGCTGCCGCCACAGACCTCACCACCCCTGCTGCGAAGGGAGACATTCAGACACTCCTCAAAGAGATGAGGAGAGATATTGCGGCCATCCACACCACCATTACTAGGCCCTTACAGCGCGCAACCAGTTGGTGAAGTAGGTGGAAACCTGCATTGATTCAGTGGCGGAAGCAGTGGCGCAGCGGGATCGGGAACATGACTAGTTAGCCAAAAGTGTCAAGGCACTAGAGAATCACTAGCACACACTATCTGATGCCTGGGAGGACTATGAAAACCGCTCCCTCTGCAATCAATCAGATTTGTGATGAGAGTGCCACTATTCCGAATTCTGAACTTGAAATCTTTGTCCAAGCCCTATTCCGCCATATCCTTCCTGATGCTACAGACCAGGATTTCACTCTAAGACAAAATCAACCGGCATCAGGGTGCTACAATGTACCCTACCCCATTGGTCATCTCCTGACACATCTTTGTCATTATCTTAGTCACTGAAAGTGGGTGATCCGATACCGTCATTGTTATCATCATAATCTTAAGCAACCTCTTCCACGTGATGTTTTTCGCCCCAGCTAGACACAACTCAGTCTTTTCCACTAATTGGTATTATTGGTGGGGTTTGCTTTGAATGGGTTCTATTGTGCAGAATACCTTGTGGGGATGGATCTTTTGTGGTACTTACTACAAAACTGCTGGTTGTGGAGTTGAAGCATTATCTGTTGAGGAAACAAAAGTGGAGGTAAGCGTTGGTAAATTTCTTTTACCATTTCCTGTATGTATTTAATGTTTGCTGTAATACTTGAACCATTGGCAGTTTAGGAAGTAGTAAGTGCTCTGTTCTGAGTCTTTTTTGTAACGTGGCTCCTTGAGTCTCATCTTGTTCCTCTTCTTCACTGAAAAAAAACCTTTATGTGATCCAAATCCGGCTCGTCTTCACCCTATTGGTCAGATGATGCATACGAAATGAGTCTTTTTGGTGGTTGCAGATGGACTAAGGGCCTGATAGAGTTTGGCGGATGGGGTTACTCCGTCACAAATCTGATGGATATCCCGTCTGCCGTATTATGTTTTCCTTTATTTTCTATAGACATCATAATATGGCAGACAGGAAATCCGTTACATATGTGATTGAGTAACCCATCCGCTAAACTCTAAATCAGGCCCTCACTAATTAAGGAGGAATGATTGAAGAAAGTGGAGATTTTAAATATGCGGATGATACCAAGGACACTATCAGTGGTACAGTAGACAAAACAGGTGGTTGCATTGTTGGAAATGCTGCTCCTGAAGCTGCAAACCTACATTGTTGTACCATCGACTGTTGGCTCGTCAACAAATGGCTCGTGGACAAGAAAGCCAGAGACATTCCAAGTGGTATTCTTGTCAGCGGATTCTCTTCGTCGATGACAGACCAGATGTTACTGCAGAGAACTTTGTTGACAACTGCCTCATCAATCGTTATAGAGACCAATGACTGTGTTGACAATCAAGTTATTTCGATGGTGACTGCAGTTCTAGTGGTTTTGAAACCGAGAAAGCAGAGTTGTCTGCATCTTAGATGCTTTCTCTGTCACTGAGGCAGACATAACTTGTTTACCTAAATATGAGGATTGTGAAGAGGTTTTCTATTTTTTTACAGCCACTTCAGGCTCAAGTGACAATACCTTTTTTTGTCTTCTCAGAGTGTCAATGTCAATGAGTGTCAATGGTACACAGAAAGATCACTGTTGTGTATTGATGCAGGTGTTCAAATAAAGCACCACTTTTTGTGCTGTCGCACTCATGCATGGACATCAACTACTGTTTGAACCCACATGACATCACAATGTTGGGCCCTTGTTGCCTTCTCCCCCACCCCCCCCGGCCCATCAACAGTCTTGTATATGTTGGGGCAGAGCTGGTGGGCCCAGCAGAGAAAAGCACAGCAAGTAAACACAACTTAGAGACACGTTTATATATGATTTTGGCATCACTTTTGCGACCCCTCAAGTCTGAGATAGCAAATGTCAAATTTGCTGTAAGTTGAAGGCTGGTAAATACCAGGACTTATGAATTTTGTTTTGTGTAAGCAGAAAAATCTGCATGCTCTTCTCCCATTTTAGGGAAAAAAAACTTGTGATGGGTGTTATTCATCACACCTGACAAATTCCAGTTCCAGGGTGTCAAATTTTATGCTAAACAGTACATCACCCACTGGGGCACTAGTAATCAGGGCCTAACTCTCAACAAGGCGTGAAACAAGGATAAGTCTCAACAGGGTGTGCATTAGGTTGCATCCACAGCCAGTATTCAATCATTGTTTGCCCTAAGATCTCCCACTACATGGATTTTGCACCTAAGTCTTGCTTTGCCATTGCCAGCTTGCTACAAGAACAGTGGATCCTGAGCAATGATGACAGAGGAGGCTCCTTTTTATAACTCATGGTGACAACATGGCGGTTTCACAAGACTGATGGGGAATGCTGTTTCATGACTGGTTCTGGTATTGATGTGTGATGGTCGTGTTATCAATTAAAGTCCCAAAGCTCAGAGAACAATGCTTCTACTAGGGGAAATCCATGCAATTTGACACAAAAGTCGACTCAACCGTAGCACATTCTCATAACTACTGATGTTTCCACTGGTTCACAAGTGCTGAGAGCTGCAGCACAATGAGCAATGGGACGCTTGAGGCACTGACATTTGACACACGGAAATACGAACACTCTCTGTAGAGGATTACTTGGGATAAATAATAGCTGTCCCCAGGCAAGCCAGGTGGTCTAACAAAATATGTACGCAGGCTGGGCCAAACAAATGTGATTCTCTAGTTGACAACTACTGCATTCTACCTTTGGGCAAGTCAGGCAAGATTTAAGGAAGATCCACCTCATGAGGACATCCTTCCCTTAGCCCTGTACGAGACATGAAGGTGTGGGCGTACCCCGTCCAGCCCTTAGGCAGTGCTGGGGAACCTTCTGAATGAACACTGCCTCTTTGAGAAAGGCAGGGGGCAACATTTAGAATGGGAAAGGCCAACTATTCCTCTCGGACTGCCTTGCAAGGTCACAGATTTTTAATATTTTGAGATCCCAGTCTAGACAAGTTGAGATAATTTGTTACCCCTCCTCCTCCCTGGTCCTGTCTCAACTAGGGGGTGCTGTGAAGATGACTTATTTTTCTTTGCTGTCTCCTCAACCTGCCTGACAGACCAGAGAGAGATCTGAGTAGGGGGTGGGGCAGAGCCAAGGAGGTGAATCACCTGATTTTGTTGTTAAGGGTGGCAAAGTTTCTAGTTAGGGCATATTCTTTTGTCTGATTGCTAGTTTAGAAAGGTTAATGAAAGCCAAGTGTTGAGTCTTCACACCTCATTCTGCCCATGTTTTGGTTACCCTTGCTTGGAGCCAGCATTGTCACTACATTGTGAGAGAGCCATCACCTGGCACAAAAGCCGTGTCAGCATTACAGCCAGACAATGACATCTGAAAAGAAATCCACCCCCCACCCCAAACCATTTCCAGAACCTTAGACAGTGGATCACATCCTCAGTCCGGAAACTGAACATGAAAAGTGGGACCCACCCCACGTTGTTCCAATTCAAAGTTCTTCTTGATCAAGGAAAGGAGTACCCTGCAGAGTATCCAAGAAGCTTGTATAAGGCTAGGGTTGATATCTGCATGACAGCCAGCCTACCAGAGGTGAGGGTGCATCACCTGAAGTCTGCACAACGTGCTGGAGAAGCTATGGGGCTTTTTAGCACATAGAAGCCTACTTGTCTGCTCACAGAGGGAAGAGAGATTACCTGGTCCTGCAGGACAAGATACTATAGCCCTGCTATATTCCCAGTATGTGGAACACCCAGAAAAAGGTAGACTGCCCAAGTGGGCACATCACTGGGACGGACTTGTGCCATAAGGGGCCACCCAGTCTCCCAAAGTGTGGTTCTTGTGGTAAGCTGCGTAAAGAAACTTTGAGCCAAGGAACAATGTGCTACCTCTGCAGCCCGCAAGACTGGCACTCTCTCTTGTGATGCAACGTCGTAGGAACCATCACCAGCCCAAGGCAGCAACTGCGTAAGCTGATCACCCAACAGACTGGCCCCGGGGCTCAGACTGCCAAAGAAGGCTAGTATCCGCCTGTCCGGCTGCTGTGATGATATCTACAGCTGTCAAACAAAAGGAGTGAAACCGCAACTATGGTCCTCCAGAATTTAACTAGATCGTGATCGTGTAAGCAGATATGCACACCTTCTAGCTCCAGCTATGTCACATCTCTGCTAAGCAGGCAAATGTGAGGCCTAGCCTCAAAAGATTGAAAGACTAGAACACCAACAAAAATTAGCAGCAATAGGAAGGTGTCTTTATCAGTGAGACTCTTTGGATTAAGAACTGTTTGAACTGACCCATGTGGTAACCACTCACTAATATTTGCACCTGTGCCTAGCCTTGCCTCAACCCGACTTGCAGGAAGTTCCATACAGTCATTGAGGGACACTGTACAGCAGGGAGAAGGGCAACATAGAGGGAGAACTGCTTTGTTAAGAGCCCATAGTTGAGAAAATTAAACCTTGCAGTTGTACTCCTATTTGTTTAATATTCCGTACTGCTGTGCAATTATAGTACTTTATTTAACTAAAAAGACCAGCACTGGGCTGGACGAACACGTTACTTACCTTCGGTAACGGATTATCTAGTAGAGATAATACCTAGCCGCAGATTCCTTACAGAGTCAGCCATTCCTCCCGGCTCTCTGGACAGATTTCTAGGTTTAAGATTGATCTCTTTCAGGGCCCTAATTTGGTTCCAGTTCAATTCGTGGCTCTGCGCTGCTGGTGTAGAAAGTCGTGAGAAGTAACTGACATCTGCGCGCCAAGGCAGACCTATGTAGGTGACTGTGATGTCAGTTCTAGCGCGTACAACACCGCCGATGCACAGAACCGAACAAAGCCACCTGACAGTGGGCAGGGGTACTGCTCACGCATCATTGGAAACTAACGTGTGGGACACATTTACAGAAAGCTCCTTAGGCGCGATCAAAATGGTGAAACCCAGGCAGCATTTGGAGGATCTAATTGTGATTTCAGACTCTGAACCAGAAGAAACTTTAAACACTATTGAAGGGCAGTTTGAGATTATTAAAAAGGATGCTGCTGGTTCTATTATGGCAGAGGAGTTTTCTTGGGGACACACTTCTGTCGTGTCCCGCTAATTTTCTCCTATGATGAACGAAGTGCAAGGGTGGCAGATGAATAACAGAGTGAGCACTCCTTTACAGGCAAGCACCTTTTTATCTGGGGGCAGTCACAAGTGAATAGTACAGGGGGCATGAGCAAGGCGAGACAGAAAGAGACAGGGGCAAGGGCAGGTCAGAGGGTCTGGATTGTTGGTTATATTGGTGAAGCAGATCAGGAACAGTCTGGAGCCACTGGTGGGGTTCCTGGTTGTGGTGTACTAGGTGCGCCAAGCAGTGCTCATGGTCTGTTCTCTGCATAGCTATCCAGTGGAATCAGCAGCAGTATCCTGCCCTAGTCAAATCCAGGTCAGTTTGTGAGCACCGGGCTGAAGAGAAGGATGGGTCCAGAGTGACCGTCCAGACATCAGATCATGCTCGCCTCCCTATTTGGACGACGGCTGAAATGGAGATGGAGAGCTGCTGGGTACCAGTTCCAGGGTGAATGTGGTGCTGGATGTTATGCAAGAAACGGTTGAATTGTGTTTGGATTATGATGATGGTGGTGAGTATTTGGATGAGGGTGAGATTGTGGATAAGTGGTTGCAGAGGGCACTGACAGCTAAGAAGGTGACTGTAGCGGGAACGGGTGATAACACAGGTTATGGAGTTGGTGTTTTTCAGAGGTTGGTAAAGCGTCAGGAAAACAATGTTCTTGATAGGCGCAGGTCCACCTTGACGAAACAAGAACCACATTTGCAGTTGAAAACAGGTTAAGTAAGCTAGAATGCTGATAATGACAAGCAGCACAGGAAGGATGTGCAAACAGTGCAGATGATGGTATCTGTGGGAGTGGGCAACAGTCCAGAGCAAACAAGTTTAGATACACCAAAATCGGCAAGTAAAAAAATAAGTTGGTATTGATGCAATGGTTGGTGATAATAATGTAAAGGAGGTACAGCCAGTGTCTGGCATGTCTACAAATGAGGAAGATATCGGATGAAGCCGCTGATGAAGGGACGAAAAGCGATAGTGTAAAGAGCAAAAAACTCCCATAGATGGGGATTTCTATGCCACTGATTGCTCACTTAACGCAAGCTACTAAGGAAAAACTTTGGGAAAGAGAATTTGTTGATGTTTTTAAATTGCTTCACTGAGAGATTCAAGCAAAGGAGGGTTCAAAAGAAGAAGAATGTGGAGTTAGCTACGAGACCTAAGGTGCCCACCAATATTGAGAATTTGTCCTTTCTGGCGAGTGAACTTAAGCTGGACGGAACCGGTGTTCTGTTCACTCAGAAAATAGATGAGCAAGAAAGACGCCTTTAAATCTTGTTTTTATCTTGACACATTTTCTGTCTGTTCAAGGACAGTGGTCAAATATCAGTTTGTCATTTTACTAATTGCTTCTTATCGTATCCTGGAAAAGGTTTTCTTTCCATTATTTAATTTAGAGGTTTTTTGTCAAGTGAGCTGTCTGACAATCATTGTGAAACAAAAGGATGTAAGATGTCAGTTTTTTTTCTAATACACGACACTTAAACAGCTTGTAAATGAATAGTACGAGTATTTAAAAATATATCTGGAATTACAAAAGAACATTTTATTTTGTAATTCAGAAGTGCGATGTAAACAAAGATTTAAATAAGAGCAAAACAAATCAGAATGCATTACTTGGTGATGTGCAAATGACAAATATTTGTAGAAACCCGACTTCCAAACATTATACACTATACAGGTTTATCAGTAAAACCGCATGTCAGCGGGAAATGTTGTGGCCATTTTGTTGGAAAATCTGCTGATTGCAAGAGAGTGTGCTACCACTTTGTGCTTCAAGTATTTATTTATTAAAAGTGATATGAGAAACATTCCTGCCCCTGCCCTGATGACAATGCTATTAATGAACTAAGAGGAAAGACAGCGGTTATGTGTACCCTATATGTGGCTAGATTTGTATTATATATGGAACAAGATTTAGGCGGTGATTCCAAGGTACCGCCGTCAGAACACCGCACCGCGGTCGAAGGACCGCGGCGGTGATTCTGAGATTTGCCCTGGGCTGGCGGGCGGCCGCCAAAAGTCCGCCCGCCAGCCCAGGGCAAATCAACCTTCCCACTAGGATGCCGGCTCAGAATTGAGCCGGCGGAGTGGGAAGGTGCGACGGGTGCAGTTGCACCCGTCGCGTATTTCAGTGTCTGCTAGGCAGACACTGAAATACTTTTTGGGGCCCTCTTACGGGGGCCCCTGCCGTGCCCATGCCATTGGCATGGGCACGGCAGGGGCCCCCAGGGGCCCCGCGGCACCCCCTACCGCCATCCTGTTCCTGGCGGGCGAACCGCCAGGAACAGGATGGCGGTAGGGGGTGCCATGGAGGACTCTGACGGGCAGCGGAAAGTCGGCGGTACACCGCCGACTTTCCGCTTCTGACCGCGGCTGAACCGCCACGGTCAGAATGCCCAGCGGTGCACCTCCAGCCTGTTGGCGGTGCAACCGCGGTCATTCGCCCTGGCGGTTTTTACCGCCAGGGTTAGAATGACCCCCTTAGTCTATTAAATCAAACAAAAATGTTTTTGTGCAGCAGACATAGGTTGAACTCGTGTATTTGAAGGTGCTCTCCTATGTGATAAAGAAGAAAATGGCAGCTCAGAGAATTAAAATATTTGCCCAGGATCACATAATTTGAAACCAGTCAAGAGCATTGTAAATAGGTTGAGTAGATTATTTAAGTCACTAGACCTGCAAGTGTATTCTCCGAACGTCATCCGGAGCGATACGTTCTGTTATTTAAATACATGGATGTAATAAGGATATCACAGAAGGATTATGGTAGTTTTGCATGGTTTCGGTATGACAGAGAATTCCGTGCTCACCTCGCAGTGAATCCTGAAAAAGAATATGGAGGTATGGACAGTGAATTTTGGATGCAATGGATGACACCGGCATGGCCTGTTCCTTTAGTACATACTACCAGTGGCTTACTGATTCCCTATAAGCCCTTTCAGGGTTATCCAACTTCCACAGGGGTAGGAGGGACAGGGAGAGGCAATCTTCCCCAGAATGGAGCATGCTGGTCATTTAACAGAGGAGCATGTATGCGGATGTGATGTAAATCCCAACATGATTGTGCAAACTGTGGGGGGAAGCATCCGATCACCCAAAGCGTTGGTACCTCCCAAATATGTGACAAGAGGGACAAGGGCATGGCAGAACTACACAGGTGGTTACAGGAAAAGGGCTCTACACCAATTAAATTCAAGGTTTGAGCATGGGGAAGTGGTGTCAACAAAACTGGACAAGGAAGTTGGAGAAGACAGGATTTTGGGTCCTTTTTATGAACGACCGTTAGAAAATCTCACATTATCCCCTTTAGGTGTGGTTCCAAGGAAGCAGCCAGGTAAGTTTTGACTTATTCATTACATATCGTAGCAAGCAGGTGAGTCTATCAATGATTTTATAGCTAACGAGGACTCTGAGGTAAGATATGCTTCTGTGGATCATGCTATTCTCCTGGTGCTGGAATGTGGTCAAGGTGCAGAGATGGCCAAATCTGACATCAAGTCATCCTTTCGCCTTTTACTGGTTCACCCAGATGATTTCTCACTTCTGGGTATACAGTTTGGTGGTGCCGTTTATGAAGACAGAATGTTGCCAATGAGTTGTTCAGTTTCTTGTTCACTGTTTGAAATGTTCAGTACGATTCTGCAATGATATTTTCAGTTTCGGAGTGGCTTTAAAACATTCATTCACTATTTAGATGATTTTCTTTTTTGGGGATTTTCTGGTTCTGGAGAATGTCGAACAGCTCTAGAGACTTTTAATTCTGTGATGGATAACATAGGCATGTCATTAACTACAGATAAATAGAGAGCCCAGTTACTAGTTTAACTTTTTTGGGAATTCAATTTTCTTAGTTCCTATGGAGGTGAACTTGCCAAGAGACAAAGTTCACGGTTTGTTAGTGTTGCTGGAAGAAGCGGCTGGGTCAAATAAGATGGAATTAAGGAAGGTCAAGTCCCTTTTAGGCTACCTCAATTTTACCTGTCAAGTGGTTCGAGCAGGACAAGCTTTTTGTAGAAGACTTTGTTTTGCCATAGTGGGTGCTACTTTGCTCCATCATAGAGTGCATTTCTCTATGGCCATACACGCAGACATGAGAGCTTGGGGGACTTTTCTGAAGGAATGTAATGGTGTCATGATGTTGTCACTACAAGATGAAAGTCTGTGGCAAATTCAGATATTTTTTGATGCGTCAGGTGCTCATGGTTTTGGTCTGTTTTGGGGATGGTCACTTTGTGGCAGAGCAATGGTCGGCAGATTGGACTGCCAACAGAAACAGTATTGCTTTTTTGGAATTTTTTCCTTTAGTTGTGACTTTGGTTTTCAGGGGCTAATTGATGGCTAACAGACAAGTCACTTTCAATGTGGATAATCAGAGTGTAGTGGCATTGGTCAATACACAGAAAGCAAAGGATGGAAAGGTTTTGAGGTTGCTCAGAATTTTTCTTTTGTGTCGCTTGAAGTTTAATATTCTTTTTAGGGCGAGTTATGTAACGAGTATTGACAATAATATTGTGGATGCATTATCTTGTTTGCAGTGGAGGAGTTTCCATGGGTTGGCTTCGGGAGCTGAGGTGAAGCAGACAAAGATGCTACAGGACCTTTTGCAGTTGGGCAGATGAGAATCCTAGATCTTATTGCGAAGTCAGTGGTGGTTCCTTCTCGGTGGTCCCTAGAGGAGATGAGGGTTTGAAGGGGAAGGATTTTTGAGGCAAATAGATGCGATGCAATACGTTATGTCACAGATGGGTTGGGTTTAACCACAGTTACGATTTCAGGAAAGCTAGCAGCGATTTCCTTTTATGGAAAATGTTTTTGTATTTAGGTGCTGATAGAAAGTGAGGTGTGTTGTAGGACTCTATTAGGCTGGACACGAGAAGGAGGGGTCAGAATACATAGAAGGAGGCCTATCTCATCAGACATATTGTTGGGGATTCAACAGATATCTGTTTTTCTCATTGGGAATTTGTTTTGTTTTCTTTGTGCATGGTTTGGTTATTCCATTGAGTGTTTCAGATATCAGAACTTTGGGGTTTGAGAGGGCGGGTGGTCTTTTGAGGAGGCATGTTTCAGTTGTTACTAATGCAGTGCATGTTTAGTTACCACATTGTAAGACTTACCAGGTGGGCAGCGGACAAGAGATTATTTTGGAGAGTGTACAGAACACCCTTCACTCCCCCTAAAGATGTGGTTTGGTCAGTGCAATATACAGGGGAGGGGGGTGGCCTATTTTTCATGATGGTTCTTTATTAACTTCTTTGCAGGTTTGAAAGGTTTTAAGAAGGGCACGCTTTATTCTAGGTTTCTCACCTGAGCAATTTGCGACTCATTCTCTCCGTATTGGGGCGGCTATGGAAGTCTGAAAATTAGGTCTCTCTGATGATGTTATCAATGCAAAAGGAAGGTGGAGATCAAAATGTTACAAACACTATATTAGGTTGTAGGTATTTTATTGTTTCTTTATTTCAGTCGGTTGTTTGGTGTTTAACTATGCTGTGTTTTTTGCTTGTTTCTTAGGTTGTGTCCCTGGTCCTCTCTACAGTTTTTCAACAGTCTGGATCATGGGATATTCTTTTGTTCATAGGGGTGCCAAGAAGCAGAGAAAAGAATCTATGGAAGTAGCTAGGACTTGATGGCCTAGGGTGATGGTTTGCTGGTGGAGTAAAAGTGGTACGCGGTGGGGGGAATTGTTGGGGTTTTTAACTCTCCACCTTATTTGGAGGGTATGCACTGATCTTCTAGTTTTACACCTGGGGGAAAATGACTTAGTGAGGATGTCAGGTGTTGGGCTGTTAAAAGCAATGAAGTTGGACCTTTCTTGTATTAAGGAGTCTTGGGCGGGTACTCATTTTGAGGACTGAATTGGTTCAGAGAATGGCGAGGTGCTATAAAACCCACAGCAATAAAAAAGCAACGACAGAAGGTGAACAGAGATATGAGGGGTTTCTGTTGCTCCTTAGGCTATCGATTTTGAGGCATTAGTGGATAGTACAAGACCATGCTGTGTTGTTTAGGCAGGAGGGCGTTCATTTATCCCTATTTGGAAGGTAATATTAATTGATGTTGTTGTGCTTGTTGGTGGCTCAGTTGCTAGGTGAACAATTATGACATTGATGTTTTGGTTAACTAGTTTAGACTCATTGTTTGGGGTGGGGCAGGAAACACCTCTGTGTTTTCCTGGGAAGCGGTGTCGGGGCAATTTTTGGTAATAAGGGGGGCTCTGAGGGTCGGTGACCACAGCACATGGATGGTGGGGATATAGTCATGGAGCAAGGAGATTGATTGGGCAAGGGTGACAGTGGAGAAAATTATGACATCAGAGGGGAAAGATGACTATGACAGCTTCGGGTATGAGGCATACGAGGACATTTCAAGGAAAATGGTGAGTTTACTAAGGGTGGGTGGGGTTAGGAGGTTCCTTTTTGTATTAGTGACGCTTTATTAGTTTTGTAAGACACGTTGCCTAGGTAGCTGGTGATGAATTGCAGACCTGTTCTATTAAAGCAGCATTTTACCCCATTAGTAGGTGTGGAGTGTCTTTTGTAACGCCGTCTTGCCTGAAAGTTTCCATGTGACAAGGGAGCAGGGGAGAATCAGAAGAGCCGGACGTTCCAAACGGCTATCCCTGCCAAGGACTCAGCAGCCGGGAGAAGGAGAGCGAGCCACTGACTCTCCACCCAGGAGGATTGGGGGGCCCTGCCACATCTGTCTCTAGAGCCCGAGCCACAATCCCTGGCATCAATAGAGAAAAGGATTAAAGGAGTGGTGAAGACCCTATTGCGGGCACCTACAAGACTCTCTCACCCACCGAATGCCGAGTGGAGGCGAGGTCTGCCACGCTAAAACCTCAGGAGAAATCCTACACCTTCCAGGACTATATGGTAGACCCTTGAACATTTGAGACTGGTCAAGTATCCACTGTGCTGCAGTTGATATTCTTTTGCTCATACTTGCAGCAGCGGTTTCTTCTCAAGGGCGAGGGAGTATCACCCCTCACCCACTCCGAGCCACACAGGAAAAAAACAGAATGGCAATGAAAAAATGTCATTGTCATTTTTTTTTTTCCGGCACAGCGTGCTCCAGCTAAGACACATGCTGGGCGTGTCCTCTGCGGTCGACAGCAGAGGACTGGAGCAGTACCTGGACTGGACGCTCCAAAGTGGGCATGTCACTTTGGACGGCTGTTTTGTGCCGGCCAAAGTGACATGAGTGCTTTGAAGCTCTCCATTCGGCTGTCTTAAGACAGCCGGGTGGAGACCAAGCACAGGCCTCTAGGGCCTAAAGGAACATCCAGCCAGGCCACTTCATCCAATATAGGCGCTGCTCTCATGCTGGCTAAAAGCATGAGAGCAGTGTCTGGATTGTTTAGGAGAGCTTTTCCTCTGTTGGAGAACAGAAGAACATGGAGGAGGATACGCAGGCTGTGAGTGCCATTTGTCATGTGTAAAGCATGTGTGTGTAATGTATGTTATTTGGGTTTTTGGAGGGAGGGTGGTTTACTTTAGGTTTTGGAGGGAGGGGATGTTTTATTTTAATTTTTTTGCGAAGCAGTCAGGCCCTTAACTCGTCCCATCCCACTGTTTTCAAAGGGCATAAGAAGACGCTGCATACTTGCATATTCTGCAGTCATTCACATCTGGTGTTCTGAAAGTGTGTTTATTCATATATTTTGTTTGTGCCATAATCATCTGTGGTGAGGAAGAATGTAATGTTGGTAGCCAGGGTGTCCCAGGCGACGCCCCCACCCCTCGCACAACCCTGGCCACAGAAGACTATTAATGGTTGAGCCTAGAGGGCATAAATAAAGAGGAAGGGGTGTAACTTGGTCAGTAAGACTGTGAGGGGAGCCTGGGCTTCAGATTTCCCAACATTCATGCTGGCATATAATGTTAAAATACATTATAGGACAAGAAGAGAGCATGACGAGAATGGCTTAAGAGGCAGTGGAAATGGAGAGTAATGAGAATTGGCAAGAGTACTAAGTGAGAGAAACAATATTTTGTAAAATAATCAACGTTTTTAGGGCTTTCTAAACAGAGATGGGAGAGAGTGTGTGTTTTTGTCAGTGTCTTCATGCAAAAATCAAAGGTGAAACCCAACAGACACCTTACCATACCTGACTGAAAGCCCATATTCATCAGAAAAGTCATTAATTAGGAGGGTGTAACACCCCACACACCTCCACTTCCCCCCTCAACTTGAAGCTACGCCCCTGGGCGGAGGGCGGCTTGGGCAGTTCCGCGCCAGCACAGCATTACGTGCCTGTGTCATTAAGCGGCGCGCGGAGTAGCGCGTGGCACACGCTCGCTGTGGCCAGGTGCAAGCCTTCGCCAACCCAATGGGGGGGGGGGGGGGGACACAACACCTACATACCACATATATCCACCGTCATTTTTCTTCTATGAGTCTGTGCGTGAAGATTTTATTTTATTTGGTGCATGTTATGTAGAAAACGTCATGAATAAACACTATTTTGAGTTGTGCATTACACACCCGTAGACAGAACGAGTCACAGTTGAGAAAATATGGAGACAAATGTCGACACTAAAAATAAACAAAACCCAATAGAGTTGAGTAGTCTGGCCAGCAGACACCCTTCATTGACTGAAAAAATTGGCAGACGAACGCGGTCTTTACCTGCACTGTTCCTCCACCGACCGTTGCTAAATATTTTGTGTTACTTGACATTGCAATGGCAACAACGCCCCCTTCTGGATGGCTGTCGAATATCGTGCGAACCGGAATACTACAAAGCAAAGTACAAACATTCGGTGGGTTAGGGCATGTGTTTTTTGCTTCTTTGTATACCGGCAAGACCGGTATTGTAATGTCCGTGCCGGTACACATATTTGAAAAATCACCTAAAGGCGTCATCGTTTCCCTTATCGGTTAATACTTTAAAAAGTAAACTTTAAAACGTGTTCTACAGCTACCCTAATGACTGATAATTAAACAAAGAAAGAAAGGACTTGTTAGAAAGAATACAGACAATTGTCTTTGCAGAATGCTAAAACGTGAAAAGGTGAAATTTTTTGCTAGGAGAGGTGGCAACCCTAAATTCCCTTCCAGCAAACCCTAAATCAAGCCCAGGATCTGCAAGCAGGGAATTAGCCCTGAGCGGACATGATCCCCTTTATTTACCCCCTTCGACCACACCCGGCTATCCAGATGCGGGCAACGTCTCCAGCCCCTGACATAGAACCTGGGTGGCTCCCTACATTCCAACGCACTTCGGTCATGCCCTGTTTATACCCTTCCCTACCTCTGGCCCTTTGTTAGATGGGGCATGCAAAGTCCCGTAACTTTTGGCTGTGTCCAGGTTGAGTCTCATATAGGTAGCTCTAGAATGTCGGTGGCTGCTCCTCCCTTTGCTCTCTGTCTGGTGTCTTCTTGCTCCTAGCGAGGTTAATCACAGATGAGCACTTGGTCACTGGGCCCAATCAGTCAATCCTGTGCTTTCTTTGAGGCTCGTCTGATGGTAGGTCCTTTGGGCCTTCTTTGGGTGTCTGGGGTGTCCAAGGTGTGGGCTGCCAGTTGGGCCCTGATGGAATTCTGCCAAGTACAGGCCTTCCAACCATGATTGTCCAGAGAGAACATTTAGTGGTGATAGGTAGTGTACTGCGATATATCCATAAGAAATGGTGGAGACTCCACTCCAAGACCTTGCTTTCATCTACTCCAATACAGTACAGAGGGCCTTGTTGAGAGTTCTACATCTTCCTTGGCTTGAGGACAATGTGTTTAAGGGTATGGGATGGGTGGGGTTTTGGTGTAGAAAGAGGGTTTTAGGGTTCAGCAAAGGGTGGACCTAGGGGTAGTGAGTGAATTTATGTTTCAGAGATGGTGGAATTTTGGGGTAGAAAGGGCTTTTAAGCTTCAGGGATGAGTTTAGCTTAAGTGTAGTGAGAGATATTAGGAGTCAGGGATGGATACTGTTTAAGGGTTGTGAGGGCTCAGCGAAGGATGGTGTTTATGGGTGGGATGAGTCTGCGAATTAAAAGCATCCAAAGTAATTATTTAATAGTGTAAAGGATACAAATATGAAATATTGTAGTAAAGCACTAAAATTCATATTTCAGGAAAACTGTTTCTGAAAGTAAGAACTGCAACCATTGCATTTACATTTATAAAGTAAGCATTGAAAAGCCAATTTCGACCGAAGGACATTCTATGAATTGGTTTCTACAAAATGGTAAATGCCATTCAATGTGAAAATTTCCATTAAACAGTTTAGATGAAATGGTTTCTCAGTAATCGTATTCCATGACAGTGGTTTTCTATGAAATCACATAGAACTGTTTTTTCTGATTTTGTGCCGTAATACTGTTTGCAGCTCTGCGGCTATGGGAACGCTCCAAAGCTCTTTTGTGGCCGCTTTCACCACCCTTCTGCCTGAGATGAGGCAGCAGGGCCAGCGTGAGCGGTCTTCTGCCACTAGAGGGTGGACGCCTCACATGTTTCCTGTTGTGGGCATTTCTCCTTGCCTCTGACACTGGGAGCGTGGTCAGGGTTTCCTGTGTGAGCCCGCCTGAGGGCCTCCGGACGTGGCAAAGAGATTCTGTGTGCCCAAACCCACCTAGAGTAAGAACACCCTAGCTGGGGCTGTATTTGTGTTTTTTGCCTGCATTGAGCATTCCTCTCACTATTGGACACCAACCCAGGCAGCAACTACGAGCCCTATCGAGACAAACGGCGTGTTGGTGTCCCAGTGAGGCTTCTCACCTCACTACTGTGTAAACTCACAAATAAATGGCACCTAGGCTATTTGTCAAAAACTCCTGTGTACACCACAGCCAAAATGGTCCTCTGTAATGATGCACGAGTTCGAGGACTCATTTGTTTAGGAGGAGTCAGTCTCATATTTTCCAATCACAGACAAGTTCTGTGAGCAGGGCTGGCTTTAGGGCAGTGCGACTGGTGTGGCCGCACTGGGTGCTGACCTGGGAAGGGGGCGCTGACCTCAGGTGGGGGCGCTGAGTTTAACAATGACGTAAGATTGAAAAATACCTGCTGTAGAGTTCCTTGTATGTTCAGCTTTCAGGCAGCAATGAAAATGTCAAGATAACTCTTGTGATTAACGTTCCCCCTAGAGAAAGATAGAGTTCCGTCTAGTGGCAGTTTTGACTTGCCATAAATTAGTGCAGAGGGTTAATACACCTACTGCAAAGAACACATTTTTGTTGGTAAAGCCAGTCTTTATCAGCGCTTTAAAATAAATGATATGGATGTGAGAAAGGGGCTATGTAGAGATGAGGCGCACTTTTGCCTGGTGGTAGTGAGGGAAAGCAAGACGGTCATGGGCGGGGGAATGGGGGTGGAGGGGAGAAAAATGATCGTCGCACTGGGCGCCACCAGCACTAAAGCCAGCCCTCACTATGAATGCTTCCATCCTCAAAACAGTCTCGGACGCAGTGACAGAAACTCCTCCAAATGGCCCAGAGGTGCCTTAAACTCCTCACACGGAGAGAAGACCTGCAAGGGACTGCCGCCCTCCAAACCCTAGGGCAGCTTGAAGCAAGACACCCGAGAACCCACACAAACGCCAGCACACCCCAGGGGTCAATGTGGATGCTTTTGCCAGGCTTAAGAGGGTATTCATGAGCCAGGCACCACCACAGACCCCCCCCTTCCCAAACCCCAGCTACTGCTGGAGCTAGGTGCACAGGAGGCCGACCAGCCTTCATCTCGCCTCCTGATACCGAGGAGTCCGCCACGAGATCTGACAGGGAAATAGAGCATGACAGGCCACGGTGACCGTCGGCATTCCCTCCCTCAAGGCAGTCTCAGACGCAGGGGGCACTTGGACAGAAACTCCTCCAAATGACCAAGAAGTGCCTTAATCCCCTGACACAGAAGGAAGACCTGCCAGGGCCTGTGGTCCACATACCTCCAGAGCAGCCTGATATGAGACACCCCAAGACTCTGCGCAAATGCTTGCACAGCCCAGGGGTAAATTTGGATGCTTCAGTCTCCTATGGGATTGTAGGAGGCTGGACTAGCTTGTAGTGAGTACCAAAGGGTACTTGCACCTTGCACCAGGCCCAGTTATCCCTTATTAGTGTATAGGGTGTCTAGCAGCATAGGCTGATAGATAATGGTAGCTTAGCAGAGCAGCTTAGGCTGAACTAGGAGACGAGTGAAGCTCCTACAGTACCACTAGTGTCATATGCACAATATCATAAGAAAACACAATACACAGATATACTAAAAATAAAGGTACTTTATTTTTATGACAATATGCCAAAGTATCTCAGAGTGTACCCTCAGTATGAGGATAGCAAATATACACAAGATATATGTACACAATACCAAAATATGCATTAATAGTATTAGAAAACAGTGCAAACAATGTATAGTTACAATAGGATGCAATGGAGACACATAGGGATAGGGGCAACACAAACCATATACTCCAAAAGTGGAATGCGAACCACGAATGGACCCCAAACCTAAGGGTCGCTGGGACTATTAGAAAATAGTAAGGGTTAGAAAAATAGCCCACCCCAAGACCCTGAAAAGTGAGTGCAAAGTGCACTAAAGTTCCCCAAAGGACATAGAAGTCGTGATAGGGGAATTCTGCAGGAAAGACACAAACCAGCAATGCAACAACGATGGATTTCCAGTCGAGGGTACCTGTGGAACAAGGGGACCAAGTCCAAAAGTCACAAGCAAGTCGGAGATGGGCAGATGCCCAGGAAATGCCAGCTGTGGGTGCAAAGATGCTGCTACTGGACAGTAGAAGCGTAGGTTTCTGCAAGAACAACAAGGGCTAGAGACTTCCCCTTTGGAGGACGGATCCCTCACGCCGTGGAGAGTCGTGCAGAAGTATTTTCCCACCGAATGACCGCCGCCAAGCCTTGCTAGCTGCAAATTGTGCGGTAAGGGTTTTTGGACGCTGCTGTGGCCCAGAAGGGACCAGGATGTCGCAAATTGCGTCAGGAGACAGAGAGGACGTCGAGCAAGACAAGGAGCCCTCTCAGCAGCAGGTAGCACCCGGAGAAGTGCCAGAAACAGGCACTACGAGGATGCGTGAAACGGATGCTCACCCGAAGTCGCACAAAGGAGTCCCACGTCGCCGGAGAACAACTTAGGAGGTCGCGCAATGCAGGTTAGAGTGCCGTGGACCCAGGCTGGACTGTGCACAAAGGATTTCTGCCGGAAGTGCACGGAGGCCGGAGTAGCTGCAAAAGTCGCGGTTCCCAGCAATGCAGTCTGGCGTGGGGAGGCAAGGACTTACCTCCACCAAACTTGGACTGAAGAGTCACTGGACTGTGGGAGTCACTTGGACAGAGTTGCTGGATTCAAGGGACCTCGCTCGTCGTGCTGAGAGGAGACCCAAGGTACCGGTGATGCAGTTCTTTGGTGCCTGCGGTTGCAGGGGGACGATTCCGTTGACCCACGGGAGATTTCTTCGGAGCTTCTAGTGCAGAGAGGAGGCAGACTACCCCCACAGCATGCACCACCAGGAAAGCAGTCGAGAAGGCGGCTGGATCAGCGTTACAGAGTTGCAGTAGTCGTCTTTGCTACTATGTTGCAGTTTTGCAGGCTTCCAGCGCGGTCAGCAGTCAATTCCTTGGCAGAAGGTGAAGAGAGAGATGCAGAGGAACTCGGATGAGCTCTTGCATTCGTTATCTAAGGAATCCCAAGAGACAGAGACCCTAAATAGCCAGAAAAGAGGGTTTGGCTACCTAGGAGAGAGGATAGGCTAGCAACACCTGAAGGAGCCTATCAGGAGGAGTCTCTGACGTCACCTGATGGCACTGGCCACTCAGAGCAGTCCAGTGTGCCAGCAGCACCTCTGTTTCCAAGATGGCAGAGGTCTGGAGCACACTGGAGGAGCTCTGGGCACCTCCCAGGGGAGGTACAGGTCAGGGGAGTGGTCACTCCCCTTTCCTTTGTCCAGTTTCACGCCAGAGCAGGGCTAAGGGGTCCCTGAACCGGTGTAGACTGGCTTATGCAGAAATGGGCACCAAATGTGCCCATGAAAGCATTTCCAGAGGCTGGGGGAGGCTACTCCTCCCCTGCTGCCTTCACACCATTTTCCAAAGGGAGAGGGTGTAACACCCTCTCTCAGAGGAAGTCCTTTGTTCTGCCATCCTGGGCCAGGCCTGGCTGGACCCCAGGAGGGCAGATGCCTGTCTGAGGGGTTGGCAGCAGCAGCAGCTGCAGTGAAACCCCGGGAAAGGCAGTTTGGCAGTACCAGGGTCTGTGCTACAGACCACTGGGATCATGGGATTGTGCCAACTATGCCAGGATGGTATAGAGGGGGCAATTCCATGATCATAGACATATTACATGGCCATATTCGGAGTTACCATTGTGAAGCTACATATAGGTAGTGACCTATATGTAGTGCACACGTGTAATGGTGTCCCCGCACTCACAAAGTCCGGGGAATTGGCCCTGAACAATGTGGGGGCACCTTGGCTAGTGCCAGGGTGCCCTCACACTAAGTAACTTAGCACCCAACCTTTACCAGGTAAAGGTTAGACATATAGGTGACTTATAAGTTACTTAAGTGCAGTGTAAAATGGCTGTGAAATAACGTGGACGTTATTTCACTCAGGCTGCAGTGGCAGGCCTGTGTAAGAATTGTCAGAGCTCCCTATGGGTGGCAAAAGAAATGCTGCAGCCCATAGGGATCTCCTGGAACCCCAATACCCTCGGTACCTTAGTACCATATACTAGGGAATTATAAGGGTGCTCCAGTAAGCCAATGTAAATTGGTAAAATTGGTCACTAGCCTGTTAATGACAATTTGAAAGAAATGAGAGAGCATAACCAATGAGGTTCTGATTAGCAGAGCCTCAGTGAGACAGTTAGTCATAACACAGGTAACACATTCAGGCACACTTATGAGCACTGGAGCCCTGACTAGCAGGGTCCCAGTGACACATACAACTAAAACAACATATATACAGTGAAAAATGGGGGTAACATGCCACGCAAGATGGTACTTTCCTACAGGGATCCAATGGGGAAACAAAACATGACAGGCCACGGCAGCTATCGGCACTCCCTCCCGCGGGGACAGCCCCAGGCAATGTGGATACCCGTGACAAGGACTCAGATATGCTGGACCCTAAAGAGCTAACGCATACGTGGCAGGCAAAATGGTTAAGCCCTGGAACAAAGAAATACACAACAGCCTGAGGGAGGGGTGCACTCGTCCATCGCTGGACCGCAAGATAGCTTTGAACTCTGAGATTGATCCTAGAATGTCTACGTTTCTAGCCAAGCACGTCAAGGACTCAAAAAAGGGAATCAACCGCTCATGGCAGTCGTATCAGGACAAACTTCTTGATGTGACAGATTCCCGGACTAAGATCCTGCATATGGAATTAGACATGAAGGTCTCAAGTGCACTAATTTCTCTTGAGATACTATCGGACTGGGCCCAAAGCACCATAAGTTTTCTGGGCAATGCCAACTACCCCATCTCTACTGAGAGGTGCAGGTCCCGTCTGATTAAAACAGACCCCAAGTTGGGGGCTTTGACAACTTCCAAGAAGGGCCAAGTTGAGCAAGGTGGGCTCTTCGGGGAGTCTCTCATAAATGAGCTCGGCACGTTTGTCTCCACCTTTAACTCTCCAGGGAAGGCACAGTCCTCAATTAAGCATATTTTTACCCTCCCGGTTTCACAGGGGTTGGCCAGGACAGGGGGCACTTGGCCGGTCCCCTCAGCTCCAATCCTCCACTAGAGGTCAGGCCTCCAAGCGGGGCCAGTGGCAAGACACTTCCCAGTTCGGGGTTTTATACCCCACCAAAGGTTATCCTCAGCACAAAGGCGGTTCCAGAGTTGGAGGCAATCCTGCCAGTGCTCAAGGTGAGTGTAACTCTCATTTCTCACAAACAACTGGAGTGCCTGTTAGCACATTTTGCGAAGAACTGGAAAGCTTAAAATTCAGATTCCTAGGTCCATTCAGGGATTCCACACAGAATTCTATGGATAACCGGTTCAACTCTACCCTCCACGACCCCAATTCTTCTCAAAGGCAGAGGCAGCACTTATCCAATTAGAGGTCAAAGAACTCCTCTCCAAAGGGGGCATCATTCCTACCACAATACAACCATTGGGATTCCTCAGCAGTCTATTCCTGGTGGAGAAATGGGATGGAGGCCGACGCTCAGTGCTAAACCTCTGTGAATTCAATGAGTGGCTGGTCTTCTGTCACTTCAAGATGGAGGGAGGGAATTAATCTCCTTCGGGACCTCTATGTCTGGATCTCAAGGACACTTACCTAAAGATCCTGATGTACCTGCCACATCATTGGTTCCTCCAGTTCCAATGGCAAGCTCAAACGTTTGACATCACAATCCTCTCTTTTGGCCTATCCTGGTGCTTCTCCAAGGTTTTAAAACCTATGGTGGAGCATTTAAGAGCTAGTGGGATAAGCATATTTGTGTACCTGGATGACATTCTCCTCATGGATCAGTGCCCACAGACACTGATGTCCCACCTGAGCAGAACAACCACTCTCCTTCAATCTCTGGGCTTTATCATTAACAAGGGGAAATCAATACTGTCTTCATCCCTGACCCTCACATTTTTGGGCTTTATGTCAAATTCAATCGAGATGAGCTCGAGATTACCATTCAGCAAGACTTCCAAAATACGACACAAGATACACAGAACCTTTCCCAAAGAGTATATATCTCTGATGCAGATAAACAGGGTAGTTCGCCTCCTATCCTCCTCTGTACAAGCCATATTTCCTGTGCCTCTCCATTACCAAAGACTATAGCTGTCTTATCTAGTTGGGTGTCTCATATACTCCCAGTCCCACTCTCAGAAGATGCAAAAGGAGAACTTCAGTGGTGGCCTGGAATGGGTGTGCTATTTTCAGCTCCCAACTGTATCTAGTGATAGAGTCCATCGCCAGTGGCACTGGCCGGGGAGCACGCTGTGGGGATTTCACCACCTGAGGCAGATGGTCAGTCGCAGATCAATCATTGCACATCAATTGCCTCAAGTTGATGGCCGGCTCCTTCGCAGTCAGATGCTGGACGAAAGTCAGTGTTGTGTCCTTTTGAAGATGGACAACATGGTGGCAGTTCGCTACACCAATCGCTTAGGAGGCACAAAGTCCAGAGCCCTCTCAGACTTGGCCCAAAATTTTGGGAATACTGTCTTAACAATTATATATCAGTGCTGGTGGAGAATCTTCTGGGCACAGCCAACCAGGTGGCATGCTGGCAGTCACGCTATCTGAGAGATGCAAGTCTTCAGCAGTTGCATCCAGCTTTGTTTCAAGCCCTCTTGGACTGCTGGGGCCTGTTCACGGCGGACCTCTTCGCGTTTTGGCTGGATCATCAAATTTCCCGGTACTCCAGCTGGAGACCAGACCCAAGTTCCAGACCTTTCGCCAAGCGCTGCGTACCTCCGCTCTACAGCCTGGGCAGACAGCATGATCAAATTATATCAGTCGGCTGAACTTGATGGTTGGGTTGGTGTAAGCACAGAAACTTGGATCCCTTGAGGGCAGATGTTGTCCACATCTTGAATTTTCTGGCCTCGCTGGCTCCAGAAAGCATGGCCTGTATATTTGTCAATACCTGTCGTTCAGCAATTTCATCAGGACACACTCATATTGGCAGTCATTTGGTGGGGGAGCACCCTCTGGTTAGCAAATTACTCAGGGGAATTTGGATGTCTCTCCTCCGGGTCCGAGATATTTGGTTCTTTGGGATGGGTTATCAAACCTTTCCTATCTTGGCCTAGTAATCGGTATCTGTCCAGGAAGGAGCTGTCTGTGAAACTTGCTACCTTGCTATGTCTTGTGTCTTGTAGAAAGGTCTCTGAAGTCAGGCCTCTGGACATTACGGGGAGAACGTTTACCCCAGACAGGATGACCTTCCTTGTATCTGGATGTACTAAATGTAACTCTCAGATTATTTCTTACTCTGCCTTTGCAGATTCTTCCATACTATGTGTGATGTGCTGTATTAAGGCATTTGAGGCCATGAAGGAGGAGGTTTGCCCCCCATTCCTTGGCGAACAACAGTTACCGATCACCATTAGGAAACCATATAAAGCACTCTCTTTTCCTACAATTGCAAGGTGGGTGCAATTGGCCATGCAAGAGGCTGGCATCTACACCAAATTGTTTGGGGCACATTCCACCACAGGAGCTATGACTTCTAAGGCCTTTGACCTTAGAGCTTGTCTGGAGGATATCTTTAATGCAGCAGACTGGTCCTCAGACTCGACTTTCAAATGGTTTTATTTCAAACAAGTCCACTACTTTACAGCTCTGTTGGTTGGCAAGCTTTAAACTAGCACATTCCTCACCTCTGCCTCTGACATAGAATGGAAAATCTCCTTGCTATTCTAATGAAAAGTTTCAGTTCTATCAAGGACACTGAGAGGAGGATTACCCCCCCACCCCTGATTGCTAGGTTAATATTCACTCACCCTACCTGAAGAGGGAAATGATCTTAGTTCATTCCAAATAAGTGTTTGAAGACTTTTCCTAAACAATGCACAATATGTCATTAATATGATTCTGTTTTGAATTTGGTATTCTAATCGCATGCACTTGGTTTATCACATCCAGTGCCGGCTTTGGTCACCGGAAGAAAGAGGTAGAGTCAACGGAGGGATATAAAGAGTGATCCCTGTTGCTGACTGGTTGAAATGAGCTTCCCAATAGTTCATGGGAAATGAAGTTGTTGTTTTGGTTTAAGACGGCTGCTGTAAAGAAGAAAGAGAATAATCCTCGTCTCTATGTCCTTAATAGAATTGGAACATACCGTTACTACAGCTAGGACATTTTTCATTCCCAGATGTTCCAAGGACTTGCTGAATTCACCTCTTTGGAATGCGGACCTATTATCTGTTCTGATCTCCAATGGCAGGCTAAATGTAGCAACCACTTTCTCCAACAACGGAGGGATCTTGTGAATGCCATTGATGTTGTCAAACAACTATCTGGTCTTTACAGAGTCCGTTAATCTCTATCACTACTAACGTCAGTCAACCATCGGGAAAATTGCCGAAGTCCAACCTGACTGATGTCCATGGAGTACTACAGGGCTCCTCTGTCACAGTGGGATCTGGGAGTTCTTCTCCTCCCATCAGCTGGCATGCCTGGCATGGCTTTACCATTTCTCCCCTGCTGCATCCAGCCTGGAAAAACCACAACTTCTCCCTAATTCATGATTTTGTCTAGGCAAAACTGGACTCTTTAGAGAGAGTTAGGCAACACAATTCTATTCACTCTCAAAAGGAGTCCATCTCCAATGGTGTTTAACTCCTCTCCCATTCTCCACAGTATAGACAGTATCAGCTTGTTGGCATGACCCCCAACAGGGGTCATGCCAACAAGGTGAGAGCCTCTGAATAACGTTTTCTAATAATGTTGTTGCATCGCTTTTACAGCTTTCTGTAGGCCGTTGTTTTCTCTTGATGCCATCACAATTCCCTCCAAGATCATGGCTTTTAAGTAGGCACTCAGAGCATCTAGATTGATACATTCTTCTGTATTGTCACTTGGTGGTGTCATTCCTCATCGGGGTGCACAGGGTTCCTCAACAAGTAGCCCGCCAGTTTGCTGGTGCTCTACTTGTAGATAACTGTGAAGGCATACTGCTGGAGATGATAGACAGATAAGAGGCACTCGTTCAGTAAACACTTGTATAACAGAACACCATGCTATGTGTCTTTAGGATGGTGTAAGATATGAACAAAATAACTGAAGAGGCGAAGCAGTCTCTAATTCAGTTCCAAAACTCTTGAACTTTAATGTTAATGTCCAAATTCAATCCTTTCAGTTACTCAGCAACACTGCCATGAATCATAGTCTTGATATTTCTTTGTTCCAATCAAACCCAACAGCCAACACGTGTTTTGTCCAGGGGAAACCCCATCGACTGTTTACTGAACAAGTGCCTCTTATCTGTCTATTAACTATTATCTGTTTGGCTTGCCACACAGTTGGGGATCAGGGGTGTGGTCCTCCAAGAGTGCACTGTGTGATAATTTATGTTAAGGACTCATACTTACCTCGTAGCCTTGGGCACCATTCTTTCCCTCAAACAACACCCGTTCTAATTAGGAATCTTTATACTGCTGGAGAGGCACTATCCACCTCTCACTCCTTAGCTGGGGATGCTGCGCTGTTGCAGCAAACAGGTGAACTAGCAGCCTGTGGACCGTGACAACTCTGAACTCTTTTTTGTGGAGCTACAGATGGAAATAGTGGCATCCCCACTTGATGATGATGGCTTCCCTCTCTATCTAAAAAGGCCTGTTTCAGTGTTAGTTTGAGCCCTGCTGGCAAATGCGGGTGGATTCCATACTCCTTGTTTGTGTTCCTGGACAAGGACAGCACCAAACCTAAAAACGCTTGTATCTACAATGAGGTTTGTGTTTTGAGGGAGTCAAATTAGGACATCATGGTGTCATGTAGTAGTTCTTACTTGATGATGTCATATGCCTCGTCCACCTAGGCATTCCGCTTCTACTTTACATTCTTCTTTGTTAGCATTCTCAGGGGTTTTCAACGCAGTTAGGAGATTGAGGACAAACCTGCCACAGTACGTGGCCATACTTCTGTGGCATTCAGGGAGGTAGGAGCTTTTTGGATGCATCTGATTTGCATGGATCCACGTTCAGGCCTTCTTTGGAGAATGCCTAACCAAGGAATTGGGCCAGCTCGCTCCCATGGGAGTAAGACCCCGTACAAAAGCGAGCGCTCTGGTTGCCAGCAACATGAAAAAAATGTTGCTGGCAGCCATTACAGAACTTGGGGATTCAGGGCCTGATTTAGATATTGGCGGATAGGACATAAAGGAACTTAGATTTCGGCAGACAGGATATCAATCACTGCTGTGACGGAGTAACCCGTCCACCAATATCTAAATCAGGCCCTAATTCCCCTGTCCTGAAATTTAAAAATAAATAGTATAAGGGCGCATGATAAGGATACCCTAACCCCCTAGGCCCTATGCGGGGACCCATAGGGACCACCCAGGGCTAAAAAAAGAAAAAACAATTCTTCAAAAAATTATGCAATTCAATGAGACTCTCAGGATCAAAAAAAAAAATGGCAGCTGGGCTGCACTCATTAATTCTGTCATAGGGAGCCCACTACTGGGGCTGTATTCATTAAAGCGAGGGGGCTGCATGCTCCACTCCCTGAGCCACCAGAGGACCCGGGGAGTTCACCCCCGGGGCAGAAATTTGTTTTTATGGGGTGGGTGGCCGATTGACTTCCCTCCCCAATCCCCCGGAAGCCTTGGGGGGCCCATCCCTGGGGCTGAAATGTGTTTATCTGGTGAGGGGAGCTATGCAGCCCCCTCCTCAAGCCTCGAGAGGCCCGGGGGAACCCACCCCAAGGGTCGAAGATACTTTGTATGGGGAGGAATGCTGTGAAGCCCCCCTCTCAAGCCTCAAAAGGCCCCAGGGGAACCCACCCCAAGGCTGAAATTAAACAAAATTCGTAGGGGGCCTTGCAGGCCCCTCATCGAGACTCAAAAGCTCCCTGGGAGCCCACCCGGGCCAAAATGTAACAAAATGGGGAGGGGGCTGCACAACCTCCCTCCCTGAGCCATTAATGGCCTGGGGTCCCCATTCTTCTGGTCCGGCTCACAAGCTATGTCCCAGGGAGCTGGCACTCAGGACATAGCAGTTTCCCTGCCTGCACTGGCGCAGGCAGGGAAACCTGTGTTTGCTGTCACTTGGCAGGAGCATTTTCCAAACTCCTGTCGAGCTGGAGCAAACAGCACGTCCACATCCAGTGGGTGGGAGCTTTGAAAATGCTCCCGCCATTTGGGAGGGGACTTTGAGTTGTTTCTCTGCCTGCACGTAAGCAGGCAGGGAAAGAGATCAAAATATTGTTCTCACCAAGCCCCTGGTCCGCATCACAGTCAATGGTATTGCATCTCCAATATTCTGGCTCCAGCGAGGCACCCAACAGGGTTGTCTGCTCTCACCACTAATATTCACTCTTTCCCTGCATCCTTTGTCAACCTGGATTAGGCAGGATTCTTTGATCCATGGTTTATGATGGTCAGAAGACAGGGAGGTTAGGATCTCACTCTACACCAATGATATCTTGCTTTATGTCTCCTATCCATCCCTATCTGTGAACAGAATAATGCACATACTTGCACAGTTTGGTGCCTACTCTAGACACACCATTAACTGGCAGAAAAGCCTGATCTATGTGCTCCATGGTGAAACGCCACAAATACCACAGGATTGTGGGTTAAGGGTGGTACAGGATGGATTCTGGTATGTGGAAATCTATGTTACAGGTGAGCCCAGTGAATTCTACACCAATAACTTAGCACCACACCTCACCTGTCTCAAGCAAGATGTTCAACATTGGAGGGCATTACCTCCTTCACCTCTAGGCCACCCAGCCCTATTTAAAATAATGTCCCTCCCTCGCTTCCTCTACATGCTCCAAAACACCCCATACCCAATCCCAGACACCTATTTCAAAGAAATTAAGGGAGAGGTGAGAGTGCTACTTTGGAATGGTGCACAGCTGCGAATTGCCATTTGTAAACTCAAAAACTCCTGGTATGAGGGGGAAATCGCCCTTGCAGACGTTCAGATGTATTACTGGGCTACTCAACGAATGACAGGACATTATTGGATGCACCTCCAAGAAACAGAACCTGCTCTTCAGATGGACAGGTGGATAATGCACCTCAGGGGCTATTTAAGAGCCCAGTATGGCAGTAAGCACCCCTCCACCTATACAGGCCCTACGGCTACCACCCTAGAGATATGGCATTCTGTGTTGTAAGCAATGGGTTGGCACAATAAGATAAAGCAGGCCACCCCCCTATGGGACACAGTTAGCTTAGGCACCCTGGGGACACAACAAAGATTTGCAAAGAGGAATCTCATAGGCCTTTTTATGGTAGGAGACTTGTGGACATAGGGTAAAATTCTCTCTTTTTTGGATCTACAAGCTGGGTACCACCTTGCAGAAATGTATCACTACCTCCAAATACGTCATGCATTACAACAAGCTTTACCCCCCCCCCTCAACATTGCACTTTAGGAAGCATCCTCCCTCGAAAGTGTGCTACTCGACACATACATGCCCCGCAAAGCCATCTCTCTTACATACAAAAAACTCATCAACTACATGCCCGGGATTCTGACCTACCTAATGGAACAATGGGGAAAAGACCTACACATCCTAGATGACTATCAATGACAAGAAGCACTGGAATACCCCAAAGAAGTTGCTATAAAATGTGCTTTTGCCTCATACAACGTATAATCCTGCAGAGGGCATACTATTCTTGCACTGCATTGACAAATATGGGGAAAGCAACAGACAACAGCTGCTGTAGACAGTGTGGCCAACTGGGAACTTTTTTCACATTTTGTGGAGCTGTCATGGGGTGCAACAGTATTGGCGTAAAGTACTTGAAATTATTTCCACTGTGAGTGGCCATTTGCTAGACCTCGATGCGAAATGGTGCCTTCCTAACTTCTGGACTCCACAGACCTGTCTAGAATGGAATAAATGTGGGTTACACTGGGCCTGATGGGTGCAAAACGCAACATTGTGCGATGCTGGGAGGCTGGAGAGCCACCCCACTTGAGAGACTGGAAGAGGGACCTTGACTGGTGCATGCTCGCAGAAAAGGTTGTGTATGAGAGGAGAGGTTGTCCCCAAAAATGGACTAAGATATGGACAACAATTATGGTATACTTATAGGGGTGAATTCATTACCACTGTTGTTGCAAGAATGTCATTGATGCTGCAGTTTTTTTTCAACTAATGTTACAGAGTTGATTACCTATGGTTGAAATAATAAAAGTAGCTTAAAAAAAAAAAAATATATATATATATATATATATATATATATATATATATATATATATATATATATATATATTGCTCCCTGCAGGCGTGTGCCAACTTACGCTGTATGCAGGGAGCCAACCGGGGCTCCCTGCAGGCGGGTGCCAACTTACGCTGTATGCAGGGAGCCAACCGGGGCTGAGGGGGCCTTGGTGCTCCCCCCCATGGCCTCCAACAAGAGTCTGGTGGGTGTCTTGGGCGAGCACCATGGCACCCATCTTTGGATTTGAGGGTCCCAAACCGCCTCCCCCTAAAAATAACACCGGGCCCCAGGGGATGGCGACTCTTGGGTAAAAATGTAACTTGTTCGCTTGCAGGTCATGCAACCTGCAAGCAAAGAATACTAGGCCTAGATCTTATACTATGTGGCAGCCCAGCAATGTTCTTTCTCCCTCTGTGGTGACATGAAAATGGGTCGGTGTCTCAACATCTCCATTGCAGACAGTTACATCGATGATGCCTGGCAGCGTAAGGGGCTGTTGTCCACCGTATACATAGAACTGGTGCACATCAGGACTAAGGGGAGGGCTGTAGGATTCAATACCATTTAATGTTCAGCAGGTTTATGGACGCCTGTCACAAATAGTGCTCTCACTGGAGTGCCGGTGATGGTTATTTAGCAAATGGGATGGGATTTCCCTTCAATTCTTAACTTGCTTGGCATGTGAAACTAAAATCTTCTATTCACCATCGTCAAATTGCTTTGTCTGTCTGGCATCATGTCTCTGTGGGTGTTGGGCTGTTCTTTCTCATTCATTGTTAGCTGTTGTAAAGCTGAGGTGATGTGTTGCCGCCCTGGGTTTTACTGTCCTTGTTCTCCAGTTATGCACACTCAGGCAAAGTGGTTTGCCTTCCCACATTTGGAGCATGTCTTTCCCTGGGCTGAACACACTACCTCTTCCTTGACTGACGTTGCTCTCAGAAAGCACTTGGTTTGCTGGTCTACTGGCTAGGGCCACTTCCATTTCTTCTGCCCAGCTGTTAGACAGTTCATGGAATCTGTCTATGATTAGTATGTCTTTCAACTTGATTCCAGGTTGGCGCAGTATCAGACATCTCAGAACCGATGATCTACATCCTTGAATGACTTGAGTTCTGACTTCCTTCTTTTGGTTATCGCCAGTGCAGCGCTAATCAACTCTCTCAGACATGTATAAAATCCATCTATCATTTCTCCTTCTTTTTGTGGAGCCTGTCACTCATAGTCTGGATTAAGCGGCAGGTGAAAGTAATCACTCTGTGCTGGAACCTCTGATTCGCCCCTGTCCAAGGGAGATTCTCAAACAGATTACATATTTCTTCGCCTAGGAAGTGCAGCAAAAGGGACATCTTCGCTCTGTCACCAGTTTCTCACGTGGCCCTGAAATGCTTGCTGACTGGACCAACCATGTCTACCACTGTGGGGCTGCTGTTGCAGGATTTATCATTTCAGTAAATGGAGGTAGTGCTGTCATGGATAAGTGTGCGGCACCCCCCCCACCACATGTTTTGCAGATTAGCTTTGTATGGCAGTGGTGGATTTAACGTTGGTGTCCCTTGCTGCTCATCAGCCATGCTCAGGGACCGCTGAACTTATTTCTGTGTGCCTCATGGTTCTGGCTGTGCAGGATTGATGAGGCATTGCTGTGACAGCGGTTGACTTCGGGGTAGAGCACTTAGGGTACCTACAATGTTCTTAACTATTTTCAAGTACCCCACCCTTCCCAGTTCAGTCCACCCCACTCCAATCCAATAACCCCTCCCCAATGCAATCAACCCTACTCCAATCCACCCACTCTAATCGACCCCGCTCCAATCCAATCCAACACACCCCACTCCAATCCACGCCATCCCACTGCAGCCCACCACACCCCAACCCACCCTATTTCAAACCACCCCACTCCAATCCACCTCACTCCACCCCACCCCAATCCACCCCACTCACTCCAACCCACTCTACTCCAGTTCAACCCACTGTCTCCCAATCCACCTCACCTGATCTCAGTTCAGTCCACCCCACTCCAATCCATCCAGCCCACCCTACTCCAATCCACTCCACCCCAATCCACCCAATTCCAATCCAGTCCAACTCATTCCAAACCAATTCGCCCCACTCCAGTCCAATCCACCCTACTCCAGTCTAATATACCCCACTCCAATCTTGTGAATCTAATCCTCCCCACTCCAATCTAATCCACCCCACTACCTCAGTCCACTCGAACACACTCTGCCCTATTCCACCCACTCCAGTCTACGCCACACTATCTGCCACTGAACTCTACTCCTTTCTACTCAACTCTACGACACACTTCTCCCCTACTCCACTCTATGACACTCCAACAAATCAACTCTACAACACTCTACTCCCCACTCCACTTGACTCTCCACGCCATTAACATTTAGCCATACTGAACAGCAGCCACACTGGTGTGCAACATGGCAAAACACATTGCCAAAGTCAATAGCTCTTGTATAGGTGAGACCTATTGGCTTTGCCAATGCTTATTTTACTTTTCTCCTACAGATGGAAGTCTAATGGGCGGGTTGGCTGAGCGGGCAGGAGCTTCAACTGGCAGGACCTAATTTCTATGAGAGGGGACTCCCCTTCAAATCCCGTCCTCCCTTGCCACTGTAATTTTTGGGGATTTTCGGGGGCCTATGCGGGTCTACGCAGCTAGAGTGCCAGCATGAATACACCCAACACGGGATCTGCAATCTGGGAGTGATACCCATGCTCCCCGTTATTGAACTCTTCAGCCACGCCTGGCCATCTGGGTATGTGCAACATCTAGAGCAGGGGTCTTCAACCTGGGGGGTGGGTCCCCCTAGGAGGGGCCTCAAATGATCCAAAGGGGGGCACCATGCTGTGGCCCAAAAAAAGCATTATTATGTTAATAGCAGGGCTTTGTTTTAAGCTGAAAAAAAATAGCAGCAGCAAACAGATCTGACACGGGCCATCACCAACATGTTTTGTCATTTATATCCAAGCTGGGAGTATGTGTCAAATGGGAAGGTACTCCAAATACTGTTTGTAAGGAAATGGCTCCCTGTTGCAGTTACGCCCCCACTTTTTGCCTGATACTGATGCTGACTTGACTGAGAAGTGTGCTGGGACCCTGCTAACCAGGCCCCAGCACCAGTGTTCTTTCACCTAAAATGTACAATTGTTTCCACAATTGGCACACCCCTGGCACACAGATAAGTCCCTTGTAAAAGGTTCCAGTGGTACCAAGGGCCCTGTGACCAGGGAAGGTCCCTAAGGGCTGCAGCATATGTTGTGCCACCCTAAAGGACCCCTCACCTAACACATGCACACTGCCATTGTAGATTGTGTGTGTTGGTGGGGAGAAACAGGCAAAGTCGACATGGCATCCCCCTCAGTATGCCATGCCCACAAAATACTTATTTATAGGTAAGGTAAGTCACCCATCTAGTAGGCCTTACAGCCCTAAGGCAGGGTGCACTATACCACAGGTGAGGGCATAGCTGCATGAGCAATATGCCGCCACAGTGTCTAAATCCATTCTTAGACATTGTAAGTAGTGTGGCCATATTAAGTATATGGTCTGGGAGTTTGTCAAAAACAAACTCCACAGCTCCATAATGGCTAAACTGAATACTGGGAAGTTTGGTATCAAACTTCTCAGAATAATAAACCCACACTGATACCAGTGTTGGATTCATTACAAAAATGCACACAGAGGGCATCTTAGAGATGCCCCCTGTATTTTACCCAATCCTTCAGTGCAAAACTGACTGGTCTGTGCCAGCCTGCTGCTGAGAGACGAGTTTCTGACCCCTTGGGGTGAGAGCCTTTGTGCTCTCTGAGGCCAGAAACAAAGCCTGCACTGGGTGGAGATGCTTAACACCTTCCCCCTGCAGGAACTGTAACACCTAGCAGTGAGCCTCAAAGGCTCAAGCTTTGTGTTACAATGCCCCAGGGCACTCCAGCTAGTGGAGGTGCCCGCCCCCTGGACACAGCCCCCACTTTTGGGGGCAAGTCCAGGGGAGATAATGAGAAAAACAAGGAGGAGTCACCCACCAGTCAGGACAGCCCCTAAGGTGTCCTGAGCTGAGGTGACCCCTGCCTTTAGAAATCCTCCATCCTGATTTGGGGGAATTCCCCCAATAGGAATAGGGATGTGCCCCCCTTCCCTCAAGGAGGAGGCACAAGGAGTGTGTAGCCACTCTCAAGGACAGTAGACATTGGCTACTGCCCCCAGACCTAAACACACCCCTAAATTCAGTATTTAGGGGCACCCCAGATCCCAGGAAATTAGATTCCTGCAACCTTAACAAGAAGAAGGACTGCTGACCTGAAGCCCTGCAGTGAAGACGGAGACGACAACTGCTTTGGCCCCAGCCCTACCGGCCTGTCTCCCAACTTCGAAGAAAACTGCAACAGCAACGCATCCAACAGGGACAAGCGACTTCTGAAGCCTCAGAGGACTGCCCTGCAACCAAGGACCAAGAAACTCCTGTGAACAGCGGCCCTGTTCAACAATCTGCAACTTTCTTGCAACAAAGAAATGACTTTGAAGACTTCACGTTTCCTGCCGGAAGCGTGAGATTTTCCACTCTGCACCCGACGCCCCCGGCTCGACCTGCGGAAAACCAACTCTACAGGGAGGACTCCCGGGCGACTGCGAGCCAATAAGTAGCCAGAGACGACCCCCCTGAGCCCCCACAGCGACACCTGCAGAGGAAATCCAGAGGCTCCCCCTGACCATGACTGCCTGTAACAGGGGACCCGACACCTGGAACCAACACTGCACCCGCAGCCCCCAGGACCTGAAGGAACCGAACTCCAGTGCAGGAGCGACCCCCAGGCGACCCTCTGTGTAGCCCAGGTGGTGGCTACCCTGAGGAGTCCCCCCTGTGCCTGCCTGCATCGTTGAAGAGACCCCCGGGTCTCCCCATTGCTTTCTATATGAAACCAGACACCTGTTTGCACTCTGCACCCGGGTGCCCCTGTGCCGCTGAGGGTGTACTTTCTGTGCCTGCTTGTGTCCCCCCCTGTGCCCTACAAAACCCCCCTGGTCTGCCCTCCGAGGACACAGGTACTTACCTGCTGGCAGACTGGAACCGGGGCACCCCTGTTCTCCATTGAAGCCTACGTGTTTTGGGCACCTCTTTGACCTCTGCACCTGACCAGCCCTGAGCTGCTGGTGTGGTAACTTTGGGGTTGCCTCGAACCCCCAACGGTGGGCTACTTTGGACCCAACTTTGAGACTTGTAAGTGTTTTACTTACCTGCAAACTTAACCTTTACTTACCTCCCCCAGGAACTGTTGATTTTTGCAGAGTCCACTTTTAAAATAGCTTATTGCCATTTTTGTCAAAACTGTACATGATATTGTGATTATTAAAAGTTCCCAGAATACCTGAGTGAAATTCCTTTCATTTGAAGTATTACTTGTAAATCTTGAACCTGTGGTTCTTAAAATAAACTAAAAAAAATATTTTTCTATATAAAAACCTATTAGCCTCGAGTAAGTCTTTGAGTGTGTGTTCCTCATTTATTGCCTGTGTGTGTACAACAAATGCTTAACACTACCCTCTGATAAGCCTACTGCTCGACCACACTACCACAAAATAGAGCATTAGCATTAGAATTATCTACTTTTGCCACTATCTTACCTCTAAGGGGAACCCTTGCACTCTGTGCACACTATTTCTTACTTTGAAATAGTATATCCAGAGCCAACTTCCTACGCTGTTCAAAACTCTTATCCCACCCCCACTTTTAAAAATCACCCTGTGGATACTTTTACACGTCAGTAAGGCCTGCCTGACCAGAACAGTATGTGTGGCATCAACTTAACATCAATGTTTAAATAAGTGTAGACATTTTCAAACATTGCCAATTTAAAAGAATAATTGTGAAAAATATGGAGGGGGGACCTGATTATTTTTTTCCACTGGGGGCAGTAAAATGTTTGAAGACCACTGGTCTAGAGCCTCTGGCGTAGGTGCCATGAGGCTCCCTACAGTGAATTATATTGCAGGAAAATGACTGGGAATCATGCTGTAACCGATGGAGTAAATTTTTATTCAGTATGTTATATCTTTTAGAGGAAAGCCAATCTCAGACTAGGTGATATTTATCACAACTGGAAAATATCTCCCTTCCCGACTTATTGGGATTTATTGCACATGGAAATTTCCACCCCTGTTCAACTACACTTAGAAAGGTGGCCAAAGTGTGGTAGTTTTCAAAAAGTCAAGAAGTGGAAAAGCAAGACCCTAATTAAAAGTGCCCTGGAGGGTTATTCAATAATTCCTGTACCCGGTCAAATCTGTTACCCTATGGTTTGGACTGCCCCGGGTGCCATAGTATTTTCAGTTTCAATTGGTGAATGACATGCCGATTTGGTGTTTTTCACCTTAAAACCGCATGTTCCATCATCTAACGGCATTTTTGCCATATTAAATTTTAGCAGATTTGAAATATGAAAAATTATCTGTGTGCGCAGATGCGTACTTAATCACGCCTAGTAATTATTGAGTGCGGTAAGTTCAGCATCACTTTTAATTGAATTGCCATCTCTTCCAAACTGGTGTTTGCTCAGAGATCATAAAAAACGGAGTACTCGTAACCAGGCCTATAAACTCAGGTGTGTTGAACAGGGAGACTGGAGAGTTAAACAGTACAAGACAAAAACTAAGAACGTTAATGGCAGATCTTAAGAGAGGCAAGGGTGTTATCTGGTTGGTTTCAGGCTCTGAACCTGCACCATGCATAACTGGCTGTTGAGGGAAGATTTGTGTGGGCAGAAATGGTAACAGTTTCTGTTGCTGAAAGAAATCCAACAGTTGTGGAGCCTGTGTGTGGACACAATGCCATCTTAAAGATTTTTTGTGGTTTTGGGCAAAACATATGTTGGGTCTCCTGCTTAGAACAACTTTGAATTTGGCAACCATGAACAGCTAATTCAAGCACTTTTGATGCCAAACAATGTTGAATTATAAATGTAACTTTCAGAAACACAGGCAGACAAAAGCTTAAAGAACCTCAACCTGCTCAGCATAGTGCCAGCCAAAGAATAACCTTGTTGGGATCTGTGTAATTCACACCACCCTGGACTCCCCTGGGTGTTTAGTTTTCAGAAATGTCCGGGTTTGGTAGGTTTCACAAGAAAGCATGAGCAAGTATTGATAAAGCTGTTTATGGTTGGATCTATATTTAATGTGGTCTTGCAACAATACCATTTGACACACTGCTCTGAAGATGTTCACCCTTCCATCTGGTGAAATGTGATTATTTTCTCTTTTATATTCTTCCCCTGCCTTGTCTCTCCTCTCCTCTTTCTTTGTTTACACTTCTATGGCTAGACCGTGATCCCTGACACTTCTGAGCTAAGGTAATGGGAGATCCCAGCAGAAAGAAGTACAGAAAACTAAATAGAATAGTGAAGCAAGAGAGATGAAGTAGAGGGAGAAGGGAAGGAGAAATCAAGATTATATAGGGGTAAGCGAGATACAAAGGCTTATGAGGTAAGGGGAGAAAGTTGAGGCTGTCGAATAGACAGACACAGAAAGGTAGAAAAAAGAAGAGGTGTGTAGAGAAATAGTAGCAGAGAAATTGATGAGATCATATCGGCAAAAGAGTATAGAGGCAGAGAGAATGGTAGAGAGAGGTGAAAGGTAGAAGAACAAGTTACTTACCTTCAGTAACAAATTATCTAGTAGAGACTCTATCTAGCTGGGTTTGCCCTATTCACAGGAGCCCCTGTGCTGGGTTTGGACCACATTCCCAGAAGGGCTTCATTGAAGGGTAACATTGGCTCCGATGTAGCAACCCCTGGCTGAAGCACATCCGTCCGGAGATTAGTCCTGACTGGCACCGTAGGCAAGTCTAGGTCCAAGACCTCAGCTGCCCTATGCACCACCATAGCAGAAGATGCCCCCTTCTCCGTAGCCACAGTGGGAGGAGAGAGCATGCGAGTATCTGGAGAAGTGTCCAGTCCACTGGCTTCTCCTAGATCCGCATACCAGTCCTCATGCTCCAATCCATATTTCAAAGGGTCCTCTGGCCACTCCCACTCCTCACCTGTGCCTGGCTGTTCCAAATAAGCCTCAGGCACTGATCTGGGCCTAATTGGCGCCGTAGAAGTCAGAATTTGCGTTGTACAACATCATTCCGGCTCTGGATCATCCGGAATGATGATGGGACTACCACCACCAGTGGGCACCAGTGGTGTTGGAAGTGTCGATGTCAGGCCCAGCGCCGGAGGAGGTTGACTGTGAGAACCCAGCGCCGGTCCGGATCCACTATTGGATCCTGGGGTCCCCAAGGGCGCCGTGGCCAAAGCCGTCGCCGTCAAATCCAATGGGGCCTCTGCTGACCCTGCGGGGCCCGAAGACCCACCCAAGGGTGCAGCCCGCTCAAAAACAAGGCGCATAGCCTCGTAAAATTCCTTAATTTGAGCAGGGATCGCTCCGGTTCCCGGAAAGGGGGAAAGACGCAAAGTTGACCCTGGCGACGGCTCCCTGGAGCCACGCTCGGAACGTCGACGACGGGCATGGCAAAGTCGAAGTCCACTTTTTGTGCCTCTTACCTGAATGCCCCGATGACCTTGAATGTGAGGAAGATGACTTGGGGCTCCTGGAGTGGTGCTGCGACCTCCTCCAAGAGCGGGACTGTGATCTCCTCTGAGTCGCGCCGACCGAAGATGGCTGCTGGGCAGCTAGAAGTTTGAGAGATCTCTCTCTCAAGGCCTTCGGAGCCATGGACCGACAGTCGGAGCACGACTTTGCACTGTGGTCCTTTTTGAGGCACCAGAGACAAATTTGGTGTGGATCAGTGACCGACATGGCACGATGACAAACGCCACACGGTTTGAATCCAGTTTTACTTGAATTCATTCACAGAGACAATCTAAAAAGTCTTCGCCGAAATGTCAAAAAAAGGGTAGCTCTATCCGGACCTGCGCTTAACCGGCGCAGAAGGATAAGAACTGACGTACGCGCACCGGGGTGGTGCCTATATAGAAGACCGTGACATCGCAGACAGCACCAACGACGCCACGCAGAGCCGGATGACACAAATGGAACTGAACAACGCCACCCGACGGTGCGCACAGGGTACTGCTCAGCAGAAAAAATTTCGGAATCGAAGCTGACGCCAGGGAATTCTAAGGTAAGGAATCTGCAGCTAGAAGTATCTATCAGATAGAGATGGTAAATATACATTGATCAAACAGTGAGAGAGAGAGGGAAAGATGTAGAGACAGGTGAAGTAGAGAAATGTGTAAGGAGTTACAGAGAGAGGGGAGGCAGAGAAGGTGAAACAGACAAGGCATACCAAAGAGATGAGAGAGAGGAGGTAATGATAAAAATTGAAATGGGTAGATCTAGTGAGAAAGGTGTTGAGAGAGGAGTAAATTGCTGAGATATGAGACAGAGGAAACAGGGGCAAAGAGAAAGTGGGAGGTGGAGAAGGGAGGCAGCAAACTAATAACTTGGATTGAGCAGTTAGGTATGGAGAAGGAGAGAGGTGTCGTAGAGATTGAAAAAGCAGAGACAGAAGGCAGATTTATAGAGAAATTAGGTAGAGACAGCAGGCTGGAAAAGAGTTAGCAAGTCATGAGTTAGAGAGAGAAGGATAATACACTGGAGAGGTGAAGTGGATGGAGAAAAGATACTGAAAGGTGATTTGGAAACAGACCATTGAGTTGCAGAGATAAGGATAAGGTAGAGCAACAACTGAGGTGAAGCAAGGGGGCAGAGAGGTAGAGATCTAGAGATAGGCCTAGAGACTGGTAAAAAGGCAAAGGCATGACATTAAGGTTAAGAGAGGTAGAGGAGAATGAGTTGTATATTGAGACAGGTGTGATAGACGAAGGTGAGGGAAAGAGCTAAGATTGGGACTATGGTTAGAAATATTGGTAAATCGAAATAAACGAGGTAGAAGAGGTGATGTGAAGTAAGGAGAGAGGCATGAGACAGGTATATTCTTTTTAAACGTAAGTGTTTGCAGCTGCCCAAGAGTGTGAGTGTTAAGACCTTGCATGCCCAGCTATCAAATTAAAACATAATCTGTTTTTTATGTGCCTGTATGGTTGGACTTCTTTTTCCTGGCAACTTTAAAATAAGCCCCTCCAGAAAGTGGGAGCCTTAGGTAATTACACACTTTGCCAACACTTTAAACTTTTGCATCTAAAGGAGAGGATAGCTATATTTAGATTATGTCCAAAATCACCACATACCCTGAAAAAGTGTCCCAGATTATAATGAGACTTTCTGGTCCTTTGTCAGCTGTTGCAATCCACCGCCTGTCTTCACTTACACAAACACAGGATATGGAGCTACAATGGCCCTAGGAAACACAGAAACATTCCTTGTCAATACAATCAAATTAATTTAACCTGTGTTATTTTACAGTACCAAAGAGAGCAAGTGCCAGTATTAGAGTCAGTTTTACATTTTATGCCATTTTATAATCAGTTGCAACAAACAAGGTGAGAGAAAGCATACTTGAATTAAATTCAGTCACTGACGATCACTCAGGCCATTGATCATTCAGGGCTGCATTCCAGAATATTGTTTTTTGCTCACTATGCCACTGTAGACAGAGATCTGTCATATGCAAATCAGTCTGGGTCGGGCTCCAATAGAAGCAGACTAATTCAAAGTACCAGGCCAGATTCCTTCCAGATGGGAATGCAAGCAACCCAAGACTGGTCTGGACCTACTTAAGGCTTTTGAGTGAGATACAGCTGGATTCCTGTGGCACAGTGAGCGTAAGACCCATATCTTGGCACACACGTCATACTTAGGACACTTAATGCAACAAACAACAAGGAGATGGAACAAATACCTGAAATAATTTCAACCACTAGTGATTGCTTGGGTGGCATTATAGAACATTGTTTTTCACCGCTCTGGTTAGAGACCTATCGTGCAAATCAGTCTTAATCCTGTTTCAATAGGGACAGCCTAGCCCAAACTGCCAGGTCAGGTGATCTGCAGATGGGAACACAAGCAACCCCAGACTAGTTTCGACCATACTTAGGTCGCATAGGTAAGGTATAGCTTAGGCACGGTAAGCATGAGACCGACGTCTGAGTAGATGTACCCAGACATGGGTCTTCTGCTCATTGTGCCATAGCACTCAAGCTGCACCGTACTGACAAGGGCAAAATAGGCCGGAAGTGGTTTGGGGTTGCTTGTGTTCCTGCTCAGAGGAAAACTAGCCTTGCAGTTCGTGCTGGACAACTGTACCTTTATAGGCACTCTCAAATGACTTCTAAAAGCATCATCAACTTGTTTAAAACCTACCTAAGTATTAAAAGGAGACATGATTTTGTATACAATTTTAGATTTCTGATGAACCTGTTCATTTTAGTGCGCCAAAAGACTTTCGGAGATAAATTATCTTTAAAATACAATTCAGAAAAATTGCATGGCGTGAACAACATCAGTAAAACACATGTTCCTTGTTTCAATCATGAGAGGGAAGATTAGTCAGACAATCAAACAAGAAATAGAGTCAAGAAGTAGATCACTGTGAGTACAGGACAGCCCACCGTCCTGCATGTGAATGCAAGAGTACATCCAGTTTAATAAATTACTTGAAGAATTACAAACCTCAAAGAGACAGGTTACCTTCTGAAAAATGCATATAAAGTCTGGTCTAGGTAAGTTTATGTGCTAGGATGAGCACCAATGAGAAGGCTTTTCGACAGAATCTGGCTTCATTTATTAATCATTTTTTTGTAAAGCGTATGGTGACATGGCTGAATCCTGGTGCTGAAAGACAACAGCCAAGTTAGAGAGGGAGTGTTACAGCTTGAGTTGGCATAGCCCTGTTTTACCTCCTGAAAAGTTGTACATTGTACATTTGTCTCGTACAGAGAGGCATGGTGTTCCATTTGGGGATCAGGAAGGAGTAGGTTCTGCTACCAACTCTCGAACGTGAGATTTTGGGAATAATGAGCAGATAGAGGTTAGATGATTAAAGGTTTCTGGCTGGAACCTGCTTAACCAGCTTATGGTCCAGCTAGGAGGGTTTTATTTGTTGTATATTGATTTGTGTGTGATGCTTACTGCTTTGAAGAGGAGTCTTTTGCTCACAGAGAGCCAGTGTTTGGTGTCAAATGTTCTTTGACTGATGGGGGTTTTGGGATATTCAAAATAAGTTTGGCAGCTGCATTTTGTACTGTCCAGATGTGATTTTGGATATATATAGGCATGCCTCAGAATTTTCATGACTGAACCTAAGCATTATCAGTTTCTGTACCACTATATTGCGGAACGACGTTGAAAGAAATTTGCTGAGTGTTTTCAAATTGGCGAAGGAAGTGCCAGCCACTGTGTTGACTTGTTTAAAAAAGGAAAGGTTTGTATCCATGAGGACTCCTTTGTTTCTGTCGTGGGCCATAGGAGAAAGAGGAGGAGGAGGGCTGAGTGTATCTGCCAACAATCAAGGGACCAGTGCCAGGAGCGATTACTGAAGAGTAAATTTGCAGTTTTATCTCCAAGTAGCTTTAGGTAGTTAGTATTCATTGACTGAGTTATCTGAGGCATATATTTGACCTCATTTATTTTTTCTGTCTTCTAAATTTTTTGATAAGGAAATAAGCAGTTGCGTACCATCAGCATATGACAGTAGGTTGAATTCAAATGATTTTACCAGTGAGCTAAAGAAGTCATGTAAATACTGAACAGTGGGGACTCAAGGAGGATATCTAACGAATGCCACAGTAGTGGGTGAAGTTGTCTGACCCTAAAGTTTCCATTGGCACTGATTGGACCGTATTTGAGAGAAATAATTGTAACTAGTTGAGAGCCTTCTAATGAATGCCAGGAGCATAAGTGGGGAGATCAACACTAGTTTGGATACGGTGTTAAAGGTCTCAGAGAGATCCAGGGCAGCAGAGCCTTCTTTGTAAAAAATCACCCAAAGCTCATCAGACATTGCCAGCAGAGCAGTTCTGTGCTGTGACATGATCTGGAGCCAGAATGAACTGAATCAAGCATGTCATTGGCCTTGATGTATGAGAAGAGTTGGATGTTTACAGGCTTTTCCAGAATTTTAGCCGGCAGTGACAGAAGGGAAATAGGCAAATAGTTGGCTAGAACTTGAGAGAAACCAATTATCTCAGTTTGTGGCTCTATTCTAGAACCTTTGGCCCAATATGTGGACACCTTTTTGAAACCTTTTGTGCCGGCCACTCAGGCCTATTTAAGAGACTCAATGTGGATGTCATTAATAAAATATAAGGTTCTTCCTTTGACGAAAATGAGCAACTATTAGTAACATTAGATAATGAGGCCTTCATTATGACCCTGGCGTTCTATAGACTGCCAGGGCTGCTGCGGTGGTGGTCGGACCGCCGCCAATGTGGCAGCCCGGCAGCCACATTATGACCATGGCGTTACTGCCATGGTCCGACTGCCGGCACCGCCACTTTTCGGCTGACCGACAGCCTGCCGGTGCTGGCGATCCCAATCCGCCAGGACACTGCTGCAAGCAGCACTGCCCTGGGGATTACGACCCCCCCCTCCTCCACTTGCCCCTCCATGTAAGTGCTGGCGGAGACAGGGTGCAGGAGGCACCATGGTGGCCTCTGCACTGCCCATGCACTTGGCATGGGCAGTGCAGGGGCCCCCATGGCCAGCCCCATTGCGCTTTTCACTCTCTGCTTTGTTGCGCTTTGCAGAGAGTGAAAAGCGCAATTGGTGCTGGTCACCCTATGCACTGCAACAATGCCGCTGGCTCAATTACGAGCCAGCGTCAATGTTGTGGGCTGTTTCCTGCGGGAAACTCCTCGTAATAGGGGCCACGGGAAGCAGACCGCACTGATGGTCTCCTGACTGCGGGACTTCAGCAGACGGCCTTTTCCGTCTGCTGAAATCATAATGGGGGCCTGAGTCTCTTTATGCTTACATATCACAAGATGAGGCTCTAGCAGTAGTAAAGGATATTCCTGACCCAAATCAAGACCCTTTCAGGTTGCCACTAAATGTTTGGTTGAACTTGCTACCTTGTGTCTTAAGAACAATTTCTTTGTATTCAAAGGGGATTCATATTTACAAACTAAGGGAGTATCAATGGGGCGTAGCTTCGCACCAGAGATGGCAAATTTGTTGATGTCATATTTTGAAAAACGGTGGATTTAGATCAACACTAATCCATTTAAATCCTACATCACCAAATGGTTGCGATACATGGAAAGAGTCTAAAGCATGCCTATCTCTTCTCCATATTAACAGGATATTGTCTTACACTGGTTAAACGCAAGGACTCCAGACTCAAAGCTCAGTATGACATGTGACAATAAAAAAATCTATTTCTTTGACCTTTGGATTATAAACAGAGAAAGACAAATTGAAGTTAGTCTTTTCACCAAATTGACTGAACGTACCACTCTCTCGCATTTTTCAAGTGGAAATCCGCGTACTCTGAAAAAACCTTCCTTATGGACAATTTCTCTGGATTAGGAGGATTTGTTTGCGCAAAAAAAACTATTTTGAAAATGGAAAGATTCTGATGAATAAATACACAGAGGCTACGCAAACAAACTGGCCAAGGCAGTCATGAAGAGGGCCTGGTTCACACCAAGAGAAACTGCACTAACCCCAAAATTACATCAAGAACCCAATCTTCTGACGTGTGTTCTAACATACAATCCCAAAGCAAATAAAGTCGAAAACATAATTCTGAAATACTGGAAAATCCTAAATCTCTTAGGAATCCCTCAATCCATGTTCTCATTTAAGATAGGGAAGGACTTAAGCTACCATTTGGTCAGAGATATAAGACCTACAGAAAAGAAAACGAATTTAAGAGAAATGTTGGGGTTGCCTATAGTGGCAGGACATTCTAAGTGCAATAATTGTACGGCATGCCAATTTGCTACTAACAGCAAGAATATCACCATTAATTGTAAAATACATACACAAAGTTTCATATTGCAATACTAAAAAATGTATCTTCTGCATCCAATGTCCCTGTGATCTTACTTACATAGGTCAAACTACCCATTCTGTTAAAACCAGGGTGTTACAGAACAGATCAAGGACAAGGTGTACATTAGCAGAAGCCCCTTTGGTAGAACATTAAAAGAATAACAACCATAATGAAAATAATTTAAAGTAGACAGTCTTATATGTAATGGAGAAAATTAAAGGAACGCAAGCATCCAACATTTTGAATAACATGGAAGCAAGGATGTTTGAAGTACAACACTGCGACCCATGGCTTTAATGACCTTGATGAAATGTGGGCCATGATTTGACAAATAGGATCCGCCATGAGTAACCCTAATCCTTAGAATATAGATGGTAACACATGCAAGGAGGTTTCATAATTAACCTGTGAGTCCTTTTTTAGATAATGCTCAATATGTAAAACTTTGTACAGATGTATTTTGTCTATGATGCTAAATTATATGTTGCATTTTTGCTTAACACCAAGGTATCAACTCGTTGGTACTGTGGCGCGCTACTAGAAATTATGTAGAGCCTGTGTTTTACTGAGTTTTATTTCCAAAATGTACACAGTTCATTATATGCTATGTATTGGATAACTATGTATCTTTATGTGGCTCTTGTACCATGCAGCAGTCCGCCTCACTAGTCTTACCAATGCCTTATGGGAATTTGTTTCTTCCAGCACTATCACAAACATGCTATGGTTAGGTTTATGTTTTACACAGATGTTGAAGGTTGTTTCACTTTACCCCTCCTTCCTCCTGGGTTCAACAATGTAATCAATGGAGACTCACTCTGGTTTTTGTTTTATTCTCTATGGACCGAAATACTTCCGCTTTCCCATCCCTGTGCCTTCGCATTTCTTGAACGGACTTACTGGATCCAGCAGGAGGAGCATTCACAGCTAGACAATTGGTTGTGGTGCAGGAAAGTGACTTGAGAGCACCCTCGCTTTCTTATTGTGTTGGGATACACTCACTGGCTTTTCGCTTTAAGTGTAGACGGCCTTCTTCAGGTTCGAGCCCAATAGTTGGTGCGTTCACATGGAAGTGACGCATACAATTAAGTAAGTGGTTCCTGCCTGCTGTTTTACTGTTGTTGTTATATAGTGCTGGAAGAACGAGTTACTTACCTTCGGTAACGACTTTTCTGGTGGATACATTAGCTACCTGTGGATTCCTCACCTAATGAATACTCCCATGGCGCCAGCATTTGACGGAAATCTTCTTACTAGTCTCTGCACGTCGACGAGGACGTCACTCTAGCCCACGCGACGCCGTCTGACGTCATACAGGCAATAAGAAGTCCTCGCCGACGTGCCGATGACAGTACCAACATTTTTTACGTGCATGAGAATAATAATAATAACCCAATGCAATGAAAGAGCAAAGCAACATCTCTTAATATTGTAAATCACACAACATTGCAATAAAATAGCTGTAGATTTAATATAACCTTTTTTTTTTTTTTTTTTTTTTTTTAAACAAATAAATATATTCATACATACGAATCATGTATATACCCAATATATATATAGATTTATATATAAATATACACATATATACAAATATCATACATGCAAAATGTATTGCAACTTTGAAGACCAAAAGGAGCACACTCAAGGATTGCTTGGAGAGACCAAAAAGGCAACGGGGAGGCGGGTGGGACCGTGAGGAATCCACAGGTAGCTAATGTATCCACCAGAAAAGTCGTTACCGAAGGTAAGTAACTCGTTCTTCTGATGGATACAACTACCTGTGGATTCCTCACCTAATGAATAGAGTCCCAAAGCAGTACCACGCCCGGCGGTGGGTGCCTAAATGGTCAAACCAAGAAATCCTGCAGCACTGACCGTGCAAAATGACCGTCCCTTCTGACCTCAGAGTCCAAACAGTAATGTTTCACAAAAGTGTGAAGGGACGACCAAGTTGCGGCCTTGCAGATGTCAACCACAGGAACACCCCTGGCCAAGGCCGAAGAGGCCGACTTAGCTCTGGTGGAGTGAGCTCTAATGCCCTCAGGCGGATCCTTCTTTGCCAAAGAGTAACAGATTTTAATGCAAAGAACAACCCACCTGGAGAGTGTTCTCTTGTGGACTGCCTTTCCTCTCCTCTTGCCCACGTATCCGACAAACAGCTGATCCTCCAGCCTGATATCCTTCATTCTGTCGATATAGAAGCTCAACGCCCTTTTTGGGTCCAGGCGATGTAGTCTTTCTTCCTCCTTTGAAGGATGAGGCGGAGGATAAAACGTGGACAAAGTGATTGTCTGAGCCAAATGGAAGGGTGAAACAACCTTCGGAAGGAAAGCAGCCTTGGTCCTCAACACCACCTTATCCCCATAAAACGTTATATAAGGGGGTTTAACCGATAAGGCCTGCAACTCACTCACTCTCCTTGCAGATGTTATAGCTACCAGGAATACTGTTTTAATAACCAAATACCTTAAGGGGCAAGAATGCATAGGCTCAAAAGGGGACCCCATAAGGAAAGTCAGGACCAAGGACAAATCCCATTGAGGCATAACGAATGGTTTTGGAGGATATTGATTCAGAAGACCTTTCAAGAATCTGAGAACAATAGGGGATTTAAATAACGATGGTTGGTCTGGAAGACAAATGAAGGCTGACAAGGCCGACAAATAACCCTTAATGGTAGCTACTGCACAACCTTTCTGCGCTAGAGACAGTGCAAAAGACAAAACATGTGACAGATGAGCATGTAAGGGATCAATCTGTCTCTCTCCACACCACATAACAAATTTAGACCACCTATTAGCGTAGATAGATTTAGTGGAGTGTCGCCTGGCCGCTAAGATAACATCCACTACATCAGGCGGGAGAGAGAAGGAACTCAGGTTGCCCCGTTCAATCTCCAAGCATGTAGGTGCAGACTCTGGAGGTTGGGGTGTAAAACCTGCCCCTGCGACTGCGAGAGGAGGTCTGCCCTGAGAGGGAGACGGAGCGGAGGGCACAGTGAGAGTTGGAGAAGGTCGGAGTACCATACCCTCCTTGGCCAATCCGGAGCTATTAAGATGACTTGGGCCCGGTCTTGGCGAATTTTCCTCAACACTCGAGGAATCAAGGGTATGGGGGGAAACGCGTAAAGCAACTGGTCGCACCAGGTTATCTGAAACGCGTCTCCCAACGCTCCCTGCATCGGATACTGGAGGCTGCAGAATAACGGGCAATGCGCGTTCTCCCGAGTGGCAAACAGATCTATCCGAGGAAACCCCCACATCTGGAAGATTAAACAGACTTGATCTGGATGGAGACGCCACTCGTGGTCTGCCGAGAATTGGCGACTGAGACTGTCCGCACGTACATTCAAGACCCCGGCCAGATGATTTGCCACCAAGCAAATCTGATGGTCCTTTGCCCAGGACCATAGCCGAAGAGCTTCTCTGCAGAGAAGGTACGACCCTACTCCTCCCTGTTTGTTTATGTACCACATCGTGGTAGTATTGTCCGTCAGGACCTGTACCGACTGACCACGAAGGGATGGGAGGAAGGCCTTGAGAGCCAAACGTACAGCCCGTAACTCCAACAGATTGATATGAAACACCTGTTCCTCTGGAGACCAAAGCCCTTTGATCTCCAGATCCCCCAGATGAGCTCCCCATCCTAGGGTGGAGGCATCCGTTATTACCGTGGCCACTGGTGGCGACTGCGCGAACGGCTTCCCCTGTGAAAGATTGTTGCCCGCAATCCACCACTTCAATTCCACAGCAGCATCTCTGGAGATCTTGACAGTACCTTCTAAATCTCTCTTGTGTTGAGACCACTGCCTTCGGAGGCACCACTGAAGAGCCCTCATGTGCCAGCGAGCATGCGTGACCAACAGAATGCAGGAGGCGAACAGACCGAGCAGACGAAGGACCTTGAGGACTGGAACTACCGCTCCATTTCGAAACATTGGAACCAATTCCTGAATATCTTGAATCCGCTGAGGCGGAGGAAAGGCTCGACTCAATGTTGTATCCAGTACTGCCCCTATGAACAGGAGGCGCTGAGAGGGCTCCAGGTGAGATTTGGGCACGTTCACCGAAAAGCCCAGGTCGAACAACAACTGGGTTGTTGACTGCAGATGATGCGACACAAGCTCCGGGGACTTGGCTTTGATCAACCAGTCGTCCAAGTAAGGGAATACTGCTATCCCCCTCCTTCTGAGCTCCGCCGCAACCACTGACATCACCTTTGTGAAGACTCGAGGTGCTGAAGTAAGACCAAACGGGAGGACCGCAAACTGATAGTGCTGCGACCCTACCACAAACCGGAGATACTTCCTGTGCGACTTGAGTATCGGGATATGAAAGTAAGCATCCTGCAAGTCGACAGACACCATCCAATCTTCCTTGTTCAACGCCAAAAGCACCTGTGCTAGGGTCAGCATCTTGAACTTTTCCTGTTTGAGGAACCAATTCAAGATCCTCAGATCCAGGATTGGTCTCAACTGACCATCCTTTTTGGGAATCAGGAAGTATCTTGAGTAACAACCTCGACCCTTTTCCTGCTCTGGGACCAACTCTACCGCGCCCTTTGAAAGGAGGACTTGAACCTCCTGTTCTAGCAACAGGAGGTGTTCTTCTGAACAATAAGATGGGCGGGGCGGGATGAGGGGCGGGAACTCCCGAAAGGGAAGGGCGTAGCCTTTTCCCACAATGCCGAGAACCCAAGTGTCCGTTGTGATAGACTTCCACTTGTGGAGAAAACGCTGTAATCTTCCCCCTACAGGAGAGGAGTGAGTGGGAAACGGTGGAAGCCTAAGGCTGCTTCCCCTGCTGCACCCCTCCAGAGGACAAGGAAGAGGCAGAGTGCTGTTGAGAGGCTCCTCTGGTACGGACCCCACCCCTCCCCCTCCCTCTAAATGACCTATAGGGGAGGGAAGAGGCGGGTTGCTGGAACCTCCCCCGAAAGGAAGAGGAATAAGAGCCACGCCCAAATCCCCGAAACCTCCTGAAAATTCTAGAAGAGGCAGAGGAAGAAGGAGCTTGCAGTCCTAACGATTTGGCTGTGGCTCTGCTCTCCTTAAATCGTTCCAAGGCTGAATCTGCCTTGGCTCCAAACAGTCTGTCCCCATCAAACGGGAGGTCCAGCAGGGTCGACTGCACATCCGCAGAGAACCCTGAGTTTCGGAGCCAGGCCTGTCTTCTTGCCACCACAGCCGTGCCCATCGCCCTGGCCACCGAGTCGGTCGTGTCCAGCCCAGACTGGATAATCTGGGTCGCGGCAGCCTGGGCGTCCGAGACCACATCCAAAAGACCCTGGGGAAGCTCCGTGAATGAAGACGAAATATCATCCATCAGCGCATGGATGTACCTCCCCAGAATGCACGTGGCGTTGGTGGCCTTCAACGCCAAACTGCATGACGAAAATATTTTCTTGGACTGCGCATCCAGTTTCTTGGAGTCTCTGTCTCCAGGCACCGTCGGGAAGGAACCAGGCGCTGACTTTGAGGAACAGGAGGCTTGCACCACCAAGCTCTCCGGCGTAGGGTGTCTAGAGAGAAAGCCAGGGTCAGATGGTGCAGCTCGATACCTCCTGGCCACAGCCCTATGAACGGCCGAGGAAGACACCGGCTTCTTCCACACCTCCAACACCGGATCCAGCAAAGCCTCATTAAATGGCAAGAGAGGCTCAGCTGCAGCAGAGGCCGGATGCAATACCTCTGTCAGCAAATTCTGCTTTGCCTCTGCCACCGGCAAAGGCAGGTCCAAAAAGCTCGCTGCCTTCCTCACCACAGCATGAAAGGAAGCAGCCTCCTCCGTATATTCCCCTGGAGATGAAAGGTCCCACTCAGGGGAAGTGTCCAGCCCACTGGCTGTATCCAGACCATGCAGTCCGTCTCCAGAGTCCTCAATCTCTCCCTCCTCTAGGACTCGCTGGTACTCTTGCTCTTCTAAAAGACGGAGAGCACGCCTCCTCGAATGAAGTCTCTCCTCGATACGCGGAGTCGACATGGCCTCCGCCGACGTCGAAGAACGGCGCCGATCTCCAGAAGCATCTGACGCCGCGTCCGGCGCCACAGGCAGCTTCGGCGCCGAGGCAGGAGCCGATGGACCAACCGGAGTCACAGGGCAAAATCCTGACTTCGACGGAGGGGCAACCTCCGGGGCCGAAACATCCGAAGCCACCGGAGCGGCCACCGACGCCGGCACCGGCGCCGAGCCCACATTCCCAAAAGGGAGAAAGGGCATAAAGGGTGCCGGCCGAAGAGGCGCAGGATCACCCAACGAAAAGGCCAAGGGCCCCGAAGGACCAGCCGGAGCAGCTCCTGGAGCCATCTGCTGAAAGATGGTATACATCGCATTAAGAAACGCGGTACTATCGGCTCCAGGAGTGGGAAAAGCCGGATACTGGGGTGCCTGGATCGAGGGCGACCCCGACGCCAGCCTCGACGTCTGCGACGCCGGAGAAAACACAAGAGGCTGCACCACCTCAATCACTGACGCCTGACCAGGTGAAGTCGGTGACGCCGGAGAGGGCAACGGCGTCGATGGATGCGGCGTGACCGTGGGGCTGACCTCCCAAGTCCTCCGACGCCGAGCCGAAGGTGACCTCGAACGAGACTCCTTGCTGGAGTGGCGTCGTGAGTCTCTACGGCGCCGGGAGTCTCGATGACGCCGGTGAGACCTTGGCGAAGAAGACTTCTTATGATGTTTCTCCTTCTTCTTTGACTTTGCCATGAATAACTTGGCCTCGCGCTCTTTGAGGGCCTTCGGATTCATGTGTTGACATGAATCGCAAGTCGAGACGTCGTGGTCGGAGCTCAAACACCATAGACAGTCGGAGTGAGGATCTGTAACTGACATCTTGCCCCCACACTCTCGACAGGGCTTGAAACCCGACTTCCTCTGAGACATTGTTACCGCAGAGAAGACTACGCAGCAGACAATACACTGTAACCACGAAGGTAACAGTAACTCCCTCGAAGATAACCGTTTCGAATGCACGGAAAAAAGGGAACTGTCATCGGCACGTCGGCGAGGACTTCTTATTGCCTGTATGACGTCAGACGGCGTCGCGTGGGCTAGAGTGACGTCCTCGTCGACGTGCAGAGACTAGTAAGAAGATTTCCGTCAAATGCTGGCGCCATGGGAGTATTCATTAGGTGAGGAATCCACAGGTAGTTGTATCCATCAGAACAGTTTAATAAGCATGCCTTTATTCTGGGGTCTGGTTCTGCAATGTGAAGGCATTTCCATGTGAGATTTACCTATCCAAGGAAGGTATAAAAACGTGGAGGAATATCTCAACTTGGCTTTTCCCGGATACTTATTGTCATAGGTAAATGTTTGTGTTACCGGTTGATTTTGATTTGGCTTGCACACTTGGGCCCTCATTATGAGGTTGAAGCCAATCCACCACAACGCTGCCTGGCCCGCAGGTGCGGTCGCACCAACGTGGCTGGCAGTGAGCTCCTCCGGGCCGGCAGCAGGCCTCAGGCCGCTGCCCACATTACGCAGCAGCAAACCAGAATTTTCATGGCGGTCACCCAGCCATGAAAGCACTGGCGGAAACGCATCTGGCGACATGAATCCCCATTCCTGTCGCCGGCACACACACCCCAACAAGTCCACACAATTCCATGCACCCGCCCACACACGTCCATGCACCCCCCCACCCAACCGCATATATCCATATAAACAGCCCAACCTGCTCTCACACTGACATACACCCCCCACTTGCACTCACACATACGCACCCCCTCCACAATCATTCACACCCCCACCCCCTCTGCATTCATGCACACCCCCATCCCTCCACGCATGCATACATTCACTCACTCCCCCTCCGCATACTCACACTTGCACACCCCCATCATCCATACACTTGCACACAGACACCCCCACTCACTCACAGACTTGCACACATGCACCCCCACTCACATCCATCTCAATACACACACCTACTCATTCACACCCTCCTCCACATACATGCAGACACACACAGCCTCCACGCATACATACATACATACACACATGCACACTCATTCAGGCACACATACACACCACACAGATGCACCCAACACCCCCCACCACCCTGTTTTCGTGTGATCAACTTACCTTTTCCGGCGAGGTGGTCGTCCGGGAGGGGATGGATTCTGGCGTTTTCCTCTGCCAGCACCGTCAACAGGACTCCACCATGCTGTATTACATATCGTAACACGACCGGCAGTGTCTTGTTGCCGTGGCGGTGCTGGTGGTGGAACCACCTCTTCAACTCTGTTGGTCAGGTCGATGGAGTCGGATTTCCACCCAGAAACGGGTGGAAGTCCTTTCAGGTCTCCTAATATGGCGGTGTCTGGCGGTCTGTTGACTGCAGCGGCTTCGCCGAAGTCGTAATGAGGGCCTTGGTGATTAAGTTAATCCACTGCTTTGGCTTGTCATGATGTATGGTGGTGATGGGGATGCAGGTCTCTCTCTTTACTCACTTGTGGTGCGTTTGCGACACACTCTGTCCCCAGTTTGGTGGTAGCAATGAGTTTGATTTTGGTTGGTAAGGCGGATGCCAGTGTGTTTTGTAATGTGATGTGCCTGAAAGTTGCATTCAGTGTATTTAAACACATCTGTAATTTATTAGGCATTATTGCATTTCTTCCCTAAGCCTAAGAAGGCCCATAGTCTGAGGGCTGCAACAGGTCAACGTCTTGTGGAGGAGTCTACACCCAAATGTAAAAAATAATGGAAATCATTAAACTACACTAAGCAATGAAACGGAAGGCACATGTGTACTGTAATTCAGACTACCTCCGATTGTGGATTTTTTTTCTTAAAGGATTGTCTAAACCACATATACACAAAAGAATGGAAAACAGCCTTTTTATTTATTTTTTATGTATGATTTGAATTATATTGTGGTGTCTTTGTTTTTTGTAAAGTGCAAACAAATGGTGTCTTCAATGATAAGTAACTGGAGTACTGGGTTTTGAGCTTGTGTATAGAAATTGTAAAATCAATTTGTCTGATGATTTATATCTTCATTATACCGGTGACTAATTCAAGTTTTCACCTGGGCGAAATTTTTGTTGATCAGTCCCCAGATTGCCTACTCTAATTGTTCTATGTTAGAACTTGAGGGTTGACATAAGGTTTCCTCAGAAGTGGGTGGGTAGAGGAGATTTCCCATGTGTTAAGACATTTTCCCAACGGTAATGAAAGGTTGCATAAGTGCATGATGTGCAAGCTGAGAGTATCAGCTGCCAGTTAAATGACTTAAAGGTAGCAGAGGGTCAAATATGGAGCGAGATTTAGTCACTGTCACAAGAAAGAGAGGGACAACTTCATTTGATGAGGTATCCTCTGAGAACCTCGAGTGGTGAACAAGTCTTTCATCATGTTGTAAACTTTTTCTTTAAAAAGCAGTCTTGCAAGTTTGTTACAGTGCTCTTTGGAGGAGAGTATCTCCAAGCTGCAAACCTCTGGATTATTAGGAGATTTCCCAATCTTGAATAATTCCTGACAAAATGTTTTTGGCCTTAGTTATAGTATTGGAGTAATATTTAGCTTTTCCTCTTTTTATATGCTGTTTAAATGTGGCTACTTCTTTGTGATACTGCAGTTTAAGTTCAGCCTTGTACTTCTTTCTTAAATTTCATGCTAACAGTTTGCACCTTTTCCTATCAACTTTAAGCGCATCATTAAAACAGGGTGCAGATTTGGTACAGCGATTCGGCTTAATGTTATGAATAGGTGAGAAATTATCTAAGGTCAAGGTTAACTTAACATTACAGCTTTCTAAGGAGAAATTAATATCCTCGAAAATGATGAATGGAGTCTCATTCCATGCCACACTGAAATTGTTTGTTGAAATTTTAGACCACATGCGAGATTTGATCTCAAGACATTTGTAAGGTGGGTTAGAAGTTCCTGTGCAAAAGGGTACTTGAAATGAGAGGGCTGCAAATTCAACCAAGGAATCTTAAGTGGTTCATTTATACTCAGGGCAGTTATATTGCTAAAGATGAAATCCAAACTGTGGCCTGCTGTATGAGTTGGTAGGGCAATGTAGTTGTAACATTTCTAGAGTCTCTAGAAGGTCAGTGGTGTCCTATTGGTATTGTCCTGAAATTGAGCCTCCCTGCACCATAATATTTGGTTTTGTTAGGACAAAAGGTGCAAGAAAAGAACCTATGTTGGCAATAAACCTATTTCTTGACTCAGAAGGGTAAAATATAAGAGCTCCTGAAAAGGAGTAAATGGGGGTGATCCTTACATTAAATGGTAATTCCTCTGAGTTGGAACTAAGAAAAGATTTAGGGTTTTTGGCTCTTAAATGGGCATTTAAAAAATGGATCATTATAAGCTGTGAGGTGCACAATCACATGCTGTCCAGGAACTAGAGGCTGTAGAAATACTTACATTGCTCTAGACAGAAACTACCTCTAAATTCTGATTGAAAGGGTCAGTAAATTACAGGATGAAATTATAGATTGTCCCTGGTTCTTTTCAATATTTAAATATATAGTCATAGGGCACATCTTCAGAAACATAATGCTAATGTAGCTATTCTGGCAGTCCTAGCACCACCCTTCCTTAATAGATAGACAGTTATTCTTTTGATAAAGGCAAAAAAAAAATTCTATCATATTTTAAAACTTTATGAGACATTAACACATTAATTATCATTTAATAAAATGAAATCAAAATGGTTATTTATTTGTAGTGCTCGTTCTGCATCATAGGAATCTCCATTGAAGTCATAAACTTAAGAATAAAGTGTGGGGACCCCGTAACACTTAATATTAATATATATGTCAATGTATATACAAAGAGGGTGAAAAGGATGACATGTTCACATGTTGCAGAGCATCATCCAAAAGCCTACACCACGCAAACGTTTCCACATTTTAGATTGCTAGTTGTGCCAGAAACCTTTTCTCAAAAACTGAATTGCAGCACCCCTAAGTGTAATGATGCCTACATGCTGAGGCAATGAGAATAAGTGCAGTCTGACAGATTTACATTATAATCTCCAGGTTGCATTAAGGCACCAGGGTCTTCCACTACATATAATGCCTTGCTCTAGAAGTTGCTTTGGAGAGTAATTTTATTTCTGAAGAAGAATTGTGGGGGTTAGGACTAAGTTTCAGAACGTTTTTATACCGGGCACCTGGCAAATGAAGTCAGGGAGGAGAGTAGTTCGCTTATGGTTCAATGAAGGTTCCGCTGATGCAGAACCAGGATTACAGTTAAGTAATCATTTCTCCTACATCGTAGGATCCTCACAGATTATCATTAATGTGATGATAGATTAGCAAACTAAAAATATCTTAACTTCGTGGCTCTTGGGCATGAGGCAAAATACCCAATATGAGAAACTGAAGGCACTTTGAATATAGGATTCACCAAGACGTTCCTCAGAACAGTTTTAAGAGCACTAAAGTCAGTTATTGTATTGGAATCATGACAAAAATGTCTTGTGAAAATGTGGACTGATTTCCAAATAGCTGCTTTGTATGTGTCTGCAAAAACGAATGCTTCCCAGACGTGCTGTGGTGGCTGCTTTCCCCTTACTGAAATGGGCTGTAGGTCTCTTTGGGAAAGGTTTACTAGCCAATTACTGACACAGGGGCATAAAGCATGCACTCGAACAAGAATCAGACAGTTGTGAAGCGGACATACCCTGGCAAGGTTGGCTGTAGTTGATAAAAAGTTGGTTAGATTTGAGTAAAGTATTTATTTTATCTAGATAAAATCTAAGAACTCTCCTGACATCTAGAGAGTACAATGCACACGGTCGCTAAAGAATTGCTAAAGAATTGCTAAAGAAAACGCAGAGTGTAATGTTCTGGTAAATATGAAATTCTAATACCCCTTTAGGGAGGAAAGAAGGATACGTTCTCAATACTACTCGATTTGTATGAAACACTTTGGAAGGACTTGAATTTCACTAAACCTACAAGCTGACATAATATACATTAGAAAAGCAGTCTTCCAGGAAAGAAGCCACAATGATGCCTGGTGAACAGGTTCAAAGGGTGGGCCCAATAGTTTTAACACATGAAATTGAGCTCCCAATGTGCAGGATGTGTACTTGTTGGAGGAAATACCTGATCAGGCCTTCTAAAAAGTCAGAATGTTTAAAAAGCAACTTTGATTAGGACCATTCCAGTAGGCTGTTATAGCAACAAGGTGGACTTTGATGGAAAACAAATTAATTTTGATTGGGCCAAATATAACAGGCATGGCAGAATCAATTTCTCTTGTTCGGTGGTTCAGTGGACACCATAAGGAAAACTTCTTCCATTTGAAAAAATAGCAAGTCCTAGTTGAAGAGTTTTTAGGCTCCCTTGGAAGTCCCATGCCTGACTGGGGCAGTTTCAGATACCCATACTGCCTTATCCTAGGAGCCACTGACAAATTGGATGGAAGATATAACCCTGTAATCTGGTGTGTAGGCTGGGTTTGTAGGCCAATCTCTTGAGAGGCTTAAAGATATTTGTAACAGGTCCAGGTACAACCACTGCCTTGTTCATTATGGAGCGATGAGGATCATTATCGCTTGGCAATTTCTGAGTTTCATTATGAATGTGGATAGCAAAGGAAAAAGAGGAGCAATGTGAAGTTATATCCTTAATCAGTTCATTAAAACGATACAGGCCAATGAATCGGATTAGTATTTTTTGTTTTGGGATGTTAAGAAGCGATCTATTGTGGGATATTCACATTTTGCAAAATTTCAATGTTAAATAGTATTGGCCAGAGCCCATTTGTGATTTTCTTCTTAAAATTGAATTGTGAATTTCACCTGTTGATTTCAGATTTTTACTAACTGAACTAACTTTATGTAAAGTATACTGCCCAAGACCTACTACCAGATGTTTTGTGACTTGAGTGACAGAGTGATTAATCTCATGCCTCCTTGATTGTTCAGGTAGTGCATGCTTGTTGTGTTGTCTCTATGAATAGGAATCATCAGATATGGTAGAAAAGCCTGGTGAGCCAGGTGGTCTACCTGAAGTAGGAAGATTAATATTTTGATGTGGAAATCAGATACCACTTTAGGTAAGAAGGATGGAGGAGTTCTCAAGAGTAACATGAACAATGGTAAATGCTTCCACTGTTAATAGGATTTGTAATTCACTAACCCTCCTTGGTGATGGGATTGCAATTTAAAGGCTGTTTTCCTTTAAAAATGTTACAAAGTAGTTCTATGTATAGGCTTGAATGGCAGACAAATTAGTTTAAACACTAACATCAGCACCCATTGAGGTTATGGTCTTTTCACTCTAGGAAAACCCTTCTTGGCACTTTCCAGAAAGTCTTTAATTGCTGGAATTTTATAGAAGGACAACTTCTGTGGAGATTTTATGTAACCCTATTACGTCACCTAACTGAACTTTATTTGGCTAAACATAGCCAATATGAAAGTAGTAAATCCTCCTGGCACACAATTTGGCTGTGAGTCTTACTTTGGCACCAAATGCGGAACTCTTTCCATTTCAATACTTAACAGGATCTTTTTGACAGGTGTTTTGCTTCTTTTGGTATTTACATACATCAGGACCTAGGTGAAAATGGCTGTATTGTATGATCTGCTGCCAAATTTCACAATTAAGGGCTTTGATCTAGCCATGACATCTGGCCAAACTATCTGGTTTGCAGGGCAACCATTAGTAATGCAAGACAGACATTTATGGTAGGTCTGGGTAACACCGTTGTCCCACCCAATCTAGTGCTATTATAATCATTTTTGTCCTTGAGCCCAAAGTTTCACATTTACTGTTGATGTGAGTAGGATCGGAAGAAAGACCTGGACAAATGGCATTGACCATTTGATCAAAAGTTAATTCCCCACTAAGTTTAATTCTAGTGCCCTGGAATCAAAATCTCTGCATGTTTTGTTTGATCCATGGGGAATAGATCTAAGAATGGAGTAACCCATTTTTTGAAAATGTTTTCTTTGTTGTTCAGAACCCATCCATGGTTTTCCTGGTGATGTTGGCTCAGGTAATTTACTTCTTTATTCTGTATTCCTCTGATATATATCACCAACACAGATTATCCTCTGACAAACAAGGGTCCAATGCCACATGGTTTGTGCCTACAAAGATAATTGTCTTCATCGCGTTCCTCCTTGTTTGTTGGTATGAGGTATAATGTGCAGGCAGTTGAGGTATTGTCAATTTGAATCATTATGTCCCTTGAGAAGGAAGAAAAGCTTTGAGTGCCAAGTGCACTGCTTTAAATTCAAGGAGATTGAAGAGATAAGTCTTTCTTCTGTTTGTCCATAGTCTTTTAATCGTTAAATGTTTCATGTGGGCTCTCCACCATGATAAAGATGCATTTGTGACTATGGTTTGTGCTGAAGTTGGTTGTTTGAGACCTATGGTCTTCGAGACGCTGCAGTAGCAGTCTCATGAACAATCTTGTGTTTGGCAATATGTATATGCATGATGCCATGGATCAGTGAGGCAGCTTGGCAAGCTGTTGGATCATTGGAATGTCTTAGCTCCATGCATTTTTTCTTCATGGATAATACTCTTTCCTCTTAAGGATAGACACTTTAAACAAAAGTGTGTATCTTTGTCATTAGATAAGTGAGCCACTGCACTGGTTTTGGTATCGATTTACTCATGTTGATTTGGAGAGGAGCCTGGCCATGATTTTAAAATCCCCTGCAGCTTTCAACTGAGAGACTGCTTTTATTAGTCAGTCATCGAGGGAGGGATAAACAAATATAGTCTTTCACCTTAGATGGGTTGTGAGTACTACCATGCATTTTGAGAGGGATTATGGTATGAAGCTTAGGCCAAACTATAGCAGACTGTACTGATAATCGTTTCCTACAAAAGATTTCAGAATTTCCCTGTGAATTGGGACATAGGAATGTGGAAATAAATGCCCTGAAGGTATATGGTACATACTCTTTCGTTCTTCTTTATGTGCAGCTAGAATTAATGGAGAGCCAGTATTCAGAATTTTTCCTTGGTCATAAACGTGTTGCCTTTCCCAGCATTGAATATTGTTTTGTTTATGTTTATAAAACACCTGGATTAACTTCACTCGTTTTGTTGGCTTTAGTAGCTTTTGTAAATCAAGACACATTTTATCTTTTAGTACAGACAGCTGATGGTTTGATGTTGGTTTCGGTGGAATGAGCAGTGGAATTGCCCTGAAACTAATTGAATATTCTCTTTGTTTGATGTTTAGAACTCATCTGTCCATTTTACTAGTTTCCACTCTTTCATGTAGGATGTCATTGTTTTCCATACAGAAGTGGGTAACTGCAGGGGTTTTAGACCATCATTGTTTGATGCTAGATGAATTCCTTCTTCTGTAATGTAATGTGTTATGTGGAGTGGTCTTCTGCTCTCTCTTGATACCGCTTATGGTACTGTTATTTTTGCAGTTGCCTCTGTTGTTGAGGTTGATACAACCATCATGAGGAATGAAGCATCTGATGAAAATACTTGTCTTTGGATCCACACTTCTGTTTAAAAGTGTTTTTTCTGTTTTTCCAGACCAACAGCCTTTAGGGTCTCTGAGTTTTTCATTATGCTGTTCAATACGTGCTGAGTAGGAAATAGGCAAATTCACAATTTTGAATTGCGCATTGGGGTCTAAGGTAGCAAACACAGCCATGAAGATCTTCTCAAAGACATTTTATAACAATAGCTAGTTGCAGCAAGCTCAGCTGAGTCTACTGCTGCACTATTCACCTGGTTGGGGACTAGGGATCCCTCCTTAACCATCTCCATAAAGTCTTGTTGCCAGTTGCTGTCCCATATATCTCTACAGTATCTCCTAAGAATAGCTGTAGCACTGACATTCGTCAAGTGTTTGAAGTTCATACAACATTTGTTAGGCCCGGTTGAATTCAACCTTTTGCTCTCTCTTTCTCTCTCAGGTGGAGCAGCTGACTACAGTGCAGATTAGTGTTTTTGTATGTCTGCTATGACTAAGACTGACTACATGCAGGTTTATATTTCTTTAAAAGGTAAGGTGTTGTTGCTTTGACTGTTGCTGTAGTCATACATTTCTCCTCTGCAAAGTCTTTAGACCTGGTAAAAGAGACAAAAGGGGTTTAGTCAATTCTCTTGGTTGGCGTGTGTCCGGTAAGACCGACATCACTGACTGAAGTGCCTTTAAAGTTATGCTGAGTTTCTCAGCTCCTCTGGCGAGTGCTTCCTGGAATGTTGACATTCCTTCTACTGGAATGACTGTGGAAAGAGAATGTGCCTATAATATTGGAGTGTAGAAAGAGTGGAGAGTGATGAGTCAGTAAGGGAATCATGACTGCACTTTATGTTGTGTACTGACAGGTGTGCTTCGGGTAGATGCAGTGGTTAGAGAAGAGAGTTTGCACTTTCTCAATGGAGAAATGAGGGTTGACTTGGAGGTTTTCTTTTAGTGGTGAGAGAACTAGAGGTGTAAGAGGTGCCTGGATCAAATGGTATGGTTAGCCTCAACGAAAGATGTGGAAGAGAGGCTGGATCTGGATCAGCAACCATTCTAGGGCAACCAGAAGGAGTAACAGCAGTCTCTTGTCTTTGCCTCTTATATGGAGACAAATGTGAGTGGGTTGGAGTGGGTTGAGGTAGTGGGGTGAATGGACTGCAGTTGGGTGGGGTGGACTGGACTGGGGTAGAGTGGGTTGGGCTGGATTGGGGCCGAGTGGGTTGGGCTGGATTGGGGCCGAGTGGGGTGGGCTACATTGGGGTAGAGTGGGATGGATTAGAGAGGGCGGACAGGATTGGGTGAATTGGATTTGAGTGAGGTGGACTGAAATAGAGTGAAGTGGACTGGATTGAAGTGGACTGGAGTGGGTGGATTGAAGTGGAGTGGAATGGAGTGGGGTGGATTGAAGTGAGGTGGATTAGATTGAGTTGGGGTGGGTGGATTGGACTGGAGTGATACGACTAGGGTGGGGTGGAATGGACTGGGGTGGATTGGATTAGATTGGGGTAGACTGGTTTAGAGTGACGTAGTTTGGAGTGGGGCGGACTGGACTGGAATAGGGTGGATTCGACTGAAGTGGAGGGATGTGGATTGGACTGGAGTGGGGTGGACTGGACTTGAGTGGGGTGGACTGGACTCGAGTGGGGTGGACTGGACTGGAAGCGGGTAGATTGGGGTGCGGTGTACTGGACTGAGTGGGGTGTATTGGACTGGAGTGGGGTGGATTGGGGTGGACTGGTTCGGAGTGGGGTGATTGGACTGGGGCGGGCTGGGTGGATTGGATTGAGTGGGATGGATTGGATTGGAGTGGGGTGGATTGGAGTGTGGTAGACTGAAATGGGAGTGTGGGATACAGTGTACTGGATAGGAGTGGGTGGATTGAAATATGGTGGATCAAAATGGGGTATATTGAAATGGGGTGGAGTCAGCTGTGGTGGGGGTAGAGTGGAGTGGATTGGAGTGGGATGAAATGGATTGAGTGGTGTAGGTTGATTGGAGTGAGGTGGAATTGGGTGAGGTGGAATTGAGTGGGGTGGATTGGACTGGCATGGGGTGAGGTGGACTGTATTGAGTTGATCTGATTGTGGTGGACTGGATTGGGGTGGAATGCAAAGGAGTGGGTGGGGTAGACTGGAAGTAGGGTGGATTGGAGTGGAGTGGAATTTTTGGAGTGGGATGGATTTGATTGGGGGGATTTGACTGGGGTGGATTGGACTGGATGAAGTGGACTGGATTATGGTGGACTGGAGTGGAACAGAGTGGAGTGGGGTGGGTTAAGGTGCTTGGAAGAGGTTGATTGAAGGGGATGGATTAAGGTGGACTGGATTGGGATGGATTAAGGTGGACTGGTTTGGATGGATTGGCGTGGGGTGTGTGGGTGGATTGGACTGGAGTGGAGTAGACTGGATTGCAATGGATTGGACTGGAGTGGGCTGGAATGGATTTGAGTGGGTGATTTGGGTTGGATCGGAGTGGGGTGGAATATTTTGGATTTGAGTGAGGCAGATTGGAGTGGGGTGGACTGAAGTGAGTTGTTTTGTATAAGAGTGGGGCAGATTGGAGTGGGGTGAGCTGATTTGGATTAGAGTGGGGCAGACTGGAGTTGGATAGACTGTTTTGGATTAGAGTGGGGCAGATTGGAGTGGGACAGACTGTTTTGGATTAGAGTGGGCAGATTGAAATGGGGCACATAGTTTTGGATTGAAGTGGGGCAGATTGCTTTGGATTGGAGTAAGCTAGATTGTTCTGGATTGGAGTGGGGCAGATTGGAGTGGGAGAGATTGTTTTGGATTAGAGCGGGGCAGATTGTTTTGGATCGGAGTGGGACATATTGTTTTGGATTGGAGTGGGGCATATTGTTTTGGGTTGGAGTGGGGCAGATTGTTTTGGACTGGAGTGGGGCAGATCAGAGTGTGGCAGACTGGAGTGGGGCTGATTGTTTTGAACTGGGGTATGGCAATTTGTTTTGGATTGGTGTGGGCAGATTGGAGGGGGCAGATTGGAGTGGGCCCAATTGTTTTGGACTGGATTGTGGCAGATTCTTTTGGATTGGAGTGGGGCTTATTGGAGTGGGACAAATTGTTTTGGGTAGGAGTGGAGCAGATTGCTTTGTATTGGAGTGGGGCAGATTGTTTTGGATTGGATAGGCGCAAATTATTTGGATTGGAGTGGGGCAGATTAGAGTGAGGCAGCTTGTTTTGGAGTGGGGCTGTTTGTTTTACAGTGGCGCAGATTGTTTTACAGTGGGGCAGATTGGTTTGGATTGGAGTGGGGTTAATTGTTTTGGATTGGATTGGAGCAGATTGAAGTGGGCGGACTGATTTGGTTTGGAGTGGGGCAGACTGTTTTGGATTGGAGTGGGGCACAATGGAGTGGGGTGAACTGTTTTGGATTACAGTGGGGTAGATTGGTGTGGGACAGATTATTTTGGATTGGAATGGGGCAGATTGCTTTGAATCGGAGTGGGGTAGATTGTTTTGGATAGGAGTGGAGTAGATTGGACTAGGATAGATTGTTTTGGATTTCGGTGGGGTAGATTGCTTTGTATTGGAGTGAGGAAAATTGTTCTGGATTGAAGTGGGGAAGAATGGAGAGGGACAGATTGTTGTGGATTGGAGGGGCAGATTGTTTTGGATTGGAGTGGGGCAGATTGTTTTGGATTGGAGTGGGGCAGATTGTTTTGGACTGAAGCGGGGCAGATCAGAGCGTGGCAGACTGGAGTGGGCTGATTGTTTTGGACTGGAGTATAGCATATTGTTTTGGATTGGTGTGGGGCAGATTGGAGTGGGCCCGATTGTTTGGGACTGGATTGTGGCAGATTCTTTTGGATTGGAGTGGGGCGGATTGGAGTGGGACAGATTGTTTTAGGTAGGAGTGGAGCAGATTGTTTTGTATTGGAGTGGGGCAGATTGTTTTGGATTGGAGTGGGGCAGATTGTTTTGGATAGGAGTGTGGCAAACTGTTTTTGATTAGAGTGGGGCAAATTGGAGAGGACAGATTGTTTTGGAGTGGGGCAGATTGCTTTGGGTTGGAGTGGGGCAGATAGCTTTGGATTGTAGGGAGGCAGATTGTTTTAGACTGGAGTGTTACAGATTGTTTTGGAGTGAGGCAGATTGTTTTACAGTGGGGCAGATTGTTTTGGATTGGAGCGGGGCACATTGGTGTGGGGCAAATTGCTTTGAGGTAGGGCGGATTGTTTTGGATTGGAGTGAATAATGATGATGGCAGTGCTTCATCGTCAAGGTCAAGCTGATTCTTGACAGTGAGCAATTTGGGTCTCAGGATCTTGAAAGAGATCCTATGGTCTTCCATGCAGACCAAGAATGCTGGCAATGAAAATTATGATGTTAATATATTTCCTTATTTCCACCTCTTATTGGTCTTGACTCCCTGGATCCACTTCTGTGGAGTTCCTTTGAGATTGTAGGCACCATCGCAGTGTAAACAGAGCAAACCCAAGAAGGTTTTTCATCTTTTATTTTTCTTCTTCTTCATCTTTAATCTCCCCCCCCCCTCAATTTGCCATGAAGTCTTATTCCCTCTCTATCCACAAGGGTCCTCTTTGACACTTTTTTGCAGAAGTCACAATCCTTGATGGACTGGGGAAGGTAGACACATACTTAGTGTGGGTCTGAAACAGCCTTCTTTCTCCAATGGGAGGGGCAGTTATCAATTAGAGAAGGCATTCTGACACAAACAAATCTGAACGGAGGGAAAACTGTTATGCTCAGCTTGTCATGTGTAAAATACATTGAGTAAAAGCAAGAAAAAGACTCATAAAAACAGGTGTAAAAAGCTTCAAGTATGTTCTTTCATCCCATTCACATGAGCCAGAAAAAAAACTGATCCCCTAAGGAAACTGCCAGAACAAGACCGCATGTATAGGGAAAGCCTCCGGGGCCATACATAGATAGGTTTACATTATAAGATTTAAAAAGCAACCTATAAGACTGCACTTTTCCTCATTACTTCAGATGTAGGTGTTAGACCTGTCAGCTTTAGGATGGTCTTACGCCAAACTTTTTGCCTGCTTGCCTCCATTGTTCTGTTTGTTTGCTTCTGCCGGCCTTAGGACTCTGTGCATATACGTCACCCTAAGTTGGGGCCTAGGTAGCCCGTGTGGCAGGGTGCTGCCTAATTAAGAAGTAGGACACATACTTTTACGTTTTAGCCTGAGTGAGCCATGAACCCTCAAGAGGTCCCCCTCCACTCCTGGACCCTTGGTTGTGGTGCTAATTGTGCCCAGATGGTCATTTTCCAAAACTGAGGATTTAGACCAAATTTGGCCAAAATGTGCCTTGAGAACTAGGAGACGAGGACCAACATTCTTACCTATCCGCATCGTTGGTCAGATTGACTTTGCAGCTTCTCCCGCTACGTTTTTCTCTGCAGCAGCAAATCCGTTTCAGCGGTCCTTTGCCAAAGAGGTATTTGACCTTGTGGAACTGTCTTCCGCTAAAGCCTTCTGCTTTGTACAGCTGGAGATTTTTGACTTCCATCTCGACGACGAAGTCCAAAGTTAAAAATCTTCACTGTGGCTTCGCACAACAGCTATCAAACAACGATCCCTCCTCGTACACTCCTGCAGCCTTGCCCCGCTGAACTTCTACCTTCTCAGACATTTTCTCTTGAAATTGTTACCGAAAGTAAGCAAAGACCGGGCCCAATCCACTTCTTCTATCTCTGTAATCTTACCTTTCAACTTTGACTAGGCCTCGCATGACCAGATGTCCACAGATTCCACTTTTATCTTTTAGGTGATAGTTTGAACCTTAAACTTTAAAAATTCATAACTCTGGTTCTACTGATTGGAGTTTTGCCATTTTTGTGTCAAATGTTTTATTAAAATATACTCTATTTTTCTAAATTGGCTTGTAATTTTCTTCTATTGTTTTATTATTTGCTGTATTTGTGCTGCATAAATACTTTACACATTTATTTTTGTGGCAAGCTGCTATTGCTTGACCAGGATTTCACACCACAGTCAACCAACAACCCAAGTTCTCACAGTAGGCAACAGTTGATGTTAAAGGTGTTGCAATGCAGTTTTAAGACGAGGCTTCTGGCACAGTGTAAAATTCAGAATCTCTTGCCTGGTGTAGGCTACTGGATGGTGCTTACAATTAGACTATGTTGCACTGTTCACCCTCTTTGTATTTAAATAGAATTTATATTTTGATATGAAGGGTTCCAGCTTTCTTGCAAGCAGTAGATGCATTAGTCTAACATTTATGTCTATTGAGACAGAATACATGTCAATAAAGGCAAAACAAGAGGAATTGTAATACATAGACGATGTTGTAATCACATTCCTCATGGTAATTATATGGGCATAAGGGTTGCTTTCTGATGACTGGTGTCTTCATATAAAAAACAGAGCAAAGTATGCTAGCCATTGTGACTGCTTGAAAGAGAGTGGGCACTATAAGAAACACCAGTTCTCAGGTACATGTCTCTTGAAGAGTGCACCTTCAAAAACATGACCTCACTCTCTATGTCTGCAGTAATATTATAAGGACATCATGGATCTTTGAGTAACTCCTCTTCCCGCATAATGTGATCAACTGGGGAAGCCTTGATAGGAATCAAGGTGTCCAGTAAATTATAAATTAGGATACATGATATATCCATTAATACAGGTTTGACCAGCATTGGCATTCAAGGACCAGAGCCAAGTCAGTTTTTCAGACAACTCACATAGGTTACATTTATGTGCAAAAAAATGTGCATTTACAGTATCAGTGGTTATCTTGAAAACGTGGCTTGATTGAGTCTCACAAAAATAAACATTGGATACAGTTGTTCTAACAGCACACTAACATTCTTCAAATAGGTAGGTCTCTGCCCCGCAGTGTGTTCAGAGTTAGTACCTGGAAATGTCGCTGCTGATTGAGGTTGAAATCATGCAGGACAGTGGTGTGAGCACAGAAGTACACTATCACCTTCTGATCTTCATCATGGAGATTGAACACAGGAAGATTGCTGTTAATGCCAAATGCCCAATTCATATTCTAGAGGTAAACAAAAAATAGTAACAGATTAGAAATAACCATTTAAGTACTACACAGATGTCTGCAATACATTCTAAACATATTTGCAAGGACCTGCTCCAAGTTCTGTTTGCCCTTTCTGCTATTTGCTAATTTTTGCTTCCAATGTGTTATCTCTTTCCTATGTTTTCTATCATACTCTAAGTTAAAGAGATTTTTATTTTAGTTAAACAAGAGGGAAGATGGCCTGATCTCAGCTTTCTGATAAACAAAACAGTCTTGTCAGGATGATTTTTCAAACAGAGATGTAATCCTTTGCTGTAATCACACCCTGAAGGCCTCTTCAGAACTCATGTGCCCACAACTATGTTTCTCCCATTCCTTCCAGGCTGTCAAGCAACTTTGATTGGCTAAATTCATCAGAACAGGTCTCTGTTATAAGGCCATCCTGATTAGCTGCTGACTAGCCTTGCCCCAGATTACTCATCCTGCCATGGACAGTCTGTTTCAAGATGGGCATGCCATAAATAGTGCAGCAGTGCATGACCCATAGTGAAATGCCAGTGTACATGTTTCTTAGTCCTCAGGTGCAAAAACAGAGTCCTGAAAAGCATTTGCCAGTCATCTACTTCTGCTTCTTGGAATCACAAAAATTTTTCACCAATCAATCATGAGGCGACTAAAAATTGAATTGCAGCATTTGCAGTTGCAAACCAAGTTCACCATCTTTGAGGAAGAGCACCTTCTTTAGGATGGACTTCTTATATTGCTGCTCGGACCCAAAATGGCTAGAGGCTCCTTCCACTTGAAGTGCACTCTCTGGAGGGAGAATGACTGGGCCAACTCTGGAAGGATATAGGACAAATGCCGTTGGAGCTGCACAATTTGGTGAATATCTTTGCGTATTGGGGGTTTAACCTAATTCAGTATGCTGAAAACGTATCTTTAGAGCAGATGATGGGTGCATCAAGGTATACCTTTGATACATCTCAAACAGGGATTTACTTCTATTACAGATATATTGGCAATGGTTTCACTGCTGTTCTGGTTGATGGCTTTTCCTAGACAAACTAAACCTTTGACTAAAATTATTCTAACTGATCTAATGGCCACAGTCATGGTGCAGAATATCCCCTGATTAACATAAGTTAAAAAAACTTGGGACGCTGGCTCTTTATTCATTCTGGGGTGTCCGTGAATAAGCAATGCTGAAACTCAATTGGTGTTTTCAGCAGACTTTCCTGTTACAGACATTATTCATCTAACTGAATGTAACATCTAAGAGGACCTTCATTACAAATAGAGACATTGAACTTAGGGCCTGATACAGAGTTTGGCAGATGCATTACTCCATCATAATGTGGTTGATATCTCTTCTGCCTTACTACAAGTGGCATAGGCAAATATGCACTTGTAATAAGGGGGTCAGTATGTCCTTCACATTTATGATGGAGTAACCCATCCAACAAAATCATAGAGCAAGCCTATCTAGAAAGATATATAGCACTGTACTTGTTTACTCCAAAAGAGTGATATTACAACGAACTAACCAGTAATCGAGACGGTGACATGATCGGAACTTGTACAACTTTGTAAATGTTGGCTGCCCCTAAATTAATTGCGAACCAGATGGGAAAAAATTGATTTGATTTGTTACTGATTAGATAAAAAGTCACACTGACAGAGAAGTAATTGTCTATTAAGGAAAAATGCATGAAAACCTTTTGGGGAAGATATTTATGGTAAATAATTCACAAAAAAGCTATGGCTAGTGTGACCAGTCAAATGTCAGTCTCAAAGTATGTGTTGGTGCTCCACCCAAAAGAGCATCCAACTACGAGAGATACTGCTGCCACAGATGCAGAAATTCCAAACAGTTCCATGCTGAGGTGGTGGCGGGGGGCACACTTAAATATCTTGATCAATCTCATCACAGTAGTCCTTAGGTCTTTCAGAATACGTCTTTATTTAGTGGTCTCTTGCATCTCTTTAAAAACAGCCAACAAATTTTTTCTCAATAAACTTATTCAGGGTAATATAGTCATCTTTCAAAGTATTATCAAATCGAATAATCCCTTTGTTTTTATTTAGCATTTTATAAATTGGGTTCAGTGAATGAAATGCATGACTCTCACACTCAATTAATTTCTCATATAGCATAGACAGTACACCACTGCTGTACAGGTATCTTTCAAAGGATTCTAGAACACGAATACATACACTGGAGATGTGACAGAATGTGGGAATGGTGGACTTTCTAAGCTATATGAGACATTGAGGTGAGATTCACGCATTTCATTTACTAAACCTGATTATAAAATACTACATATACAAAAATAGATCATTCTTTTTGATTATAAGCATTGTGAAAAACCTAAGGACTATTGTGATTAGATTGGTGAAAATATTTGAGCACCACCTCCAGTGTACAACTATAAGATATTGCTAGCTGATAAAGCCCTTGGTAATTTGAGGCTTATCATATACTTTTATAAAAGAGGATGATTTAAGCAATATCATCTGCTGATGAGAAGGAGCAGACATTTACTGAGATCCAATATAAAAAACTCACAGAAAGATAGGTCAAAATGACTAATTCATGCAACATGATTCATAACATTATGTGATTAACTCTGTGCAATACTCACAAGTGCATTTGTCCCAGCAGTGGGAGGTTCCTGCTCAAAAACTGTTTTTGGGGTAGCAGTGTACACCAGGGAGTCTTCAGTCGGGGGTCTGCAATAAATAGTTTGTTCTTCTTCAACACTTTCCACTTCAGAGCAGACTTCTTTGACACCTGAAAAGGATTTCTCCTGCTTTATATCTACGAAGGATGGTTTTTGCTCTTCGCTCACCTTGACATCAGAAAGAGACTTTTTCTCCGCTTTGATCTCTCTCAAATCTAAAAAGGACGTTTTCAGCTGTTCCATCCCTTTCACATCTGAAATTGACCTTTCTTCCCGTTTGATTTCTTTGATATTAGAAATGGATTTTCCACCATGTTCAAGGACTTTGATATCTGAAAAAGACTTTTGCCTTTGTTCAGTCTCTGTTACAGCTAACACTGACTGTTGCAGTTTTTCAATACCAATTACCTCAGAAGTGGACTTCTGGCCATGTTCAATCTCTATGGCATCTGAAAGGGAAGTCTCCTCCTGTTCTGTATCCACAGCATCTAAAAGGGAAGTATCCTCTTGCTCTATCTCTTCAGCATCTAAAAGGGACATCTCCTCCTCCTGTTCTGGCTCTACAACATGTAAAGAGGTTTCTTCTTCCTGTTCAATATCTTTGACATCTAAAAGTGACATTTCCTCCTCCTCAGTCTCTTGGACACCTGAAAGTGATGTTTCTTCTTGATCGAAATCAAAGGCACCTGAAAGTGTCTTCTCATCTTGTTTGGAGTCTATGGCATCTGAAAGTGGAGTTTCCTCTTGTTCAACCTCTGTGGTATCTGTAGGTGACTTTGGCTGTGGTTCAAGCTCTCTGGTGTCTGAAGGTGATGTTTCCTGCTGTTCAACTGAAGATGGCAGTTCACTGTCCATTTCTGGAACCTCTGGATCTATTTGTTGACCATGGATAATAACTTCAGATTGCTCATATTCTTCTTCAAATTCTCTTGCTGTTTCCTCTGAACCTTCACCCTCATCTGCGACAATTTCCTTAAGAAACAATTATTTTAATTAAAAATCATCTATTGTTTAAAAAAAGAAAAACACCTAAACACTCTTTAAATATACATGTATTTTGTTATGATAAACACAAAAATAACTACCCCAGCTCAGTTTGTAGTGATTGTGATGTCTATCATGTGTATGCTGCCCTTAGGCCTGGGTTTAGTTTGCAGAGTTTTGTAACACGGAACTCTGTGAAGTGACCAAAACATTCTGCCAAGCTATGCGGAGTTCTTTTGTGCCAGGTGTTTGTCCCAAGCTTTAAAATCGGTGCGAATAGCACCACGTGCAGCACAAGAGGGTGCTGCTTCTTTTCTGGCGCTAGTAGATTTTCTAGTTGAGCGGCAGCTTCCTCAACGGGAACGGAAGGTTTCTCAACGCAAGCGGTAGCAACTATCCGCGACCGCCCACATTGAGAAATCTCACTGGGAGGTGGCCTGGAGTAAGATTTAACTTACTCGACAAATTAACATTGGCGAGCGCAAGGGACAAAAAATCTTCACTACACAGAGTTTTTCGGAATTCTGCGCTATAAGCGGAGAGCAGAGTGGGAAAAACTCCACAAACTCCCCTATCTGGGATGTTAAATTGAAAGTGCATTCATGACAAAATACATTTCCTATTTCTCTCTTGGTGTTTCTTTTGTTTCACCTGATAAGTTGATTTGATGACACCTTTCCCTGTAGCACAATAAAAGCTGTGGGTCCATTAGAAGCATGGGGAGTGAAGGAGCATCTGATGTTCATGATAAAACTGACATCCTACCCCAAATCCTGAGATCCTCCACACCTTCTGCCCTATGGACTTCTGCATATCAGCTGTTGAGAGATCAAGGATGGGAAACTGGTGATGATCAGTCACTGTCCAGCTACATTATATCTGGGGCTAAAGTATGTGAAATTGAAAGTGTGAGTCAGAGAGTTTCCAGAAATACTGTAGTGCTGGGGATCTAAGGTGGGCTGTTCAGTGGTTCCTGGGACCTCAGCTATGACCATGAAACCAAGCTACCCCATAAGGGTACTTAGAAATGAGGGAATGTTGAGCCAGGGCAGAGTGATCTGTAGTACAAGAGTGCTCGAAGGAAGGACAGCTGATTCTTAGGAGGTAATCAAGGGCATTCCTAATGCATGGTGCACATATTGTTAGGGTGCTGATCTAATATTACTCTGAACAGAGGTTCCCAGCCAACAGGGAGATGAAAATAGTGTAATCACTTTCATTGATGTGATCATTCTAAATGCACTTACTTATGGAATGGTTAACTACCCTATTATATGGAGGCATGACATGTGAGCCGCAATGTCTCCCAACACCTGGGCAATTGTACCCAAAAACTGGATTCACAGATGGCTAAGGAGGAGACCTTCTTCTTGCAAGATATTAATGTGACATTGTACTTATTCTCCATAAGACATTAAATCATGAGGGATTTAGTGATAAGGTGCGTATGCTTTGAGGTTCCAGGTGCCAGATGAGTGAACACTTCAGTACATGTGGTTGATGGAAACCCACAGTTATTTTCATTTCCAACAATCTCAGTTATTCTAAGTATACAAAATATCCATCTCCATGCTTTTCTCTCCCTCTGTGCTGGGCATTGCAGCATACCCACCAACGACATACTTTATGCTGTATGGCACAAATATGAACAAATTAATTAAATAAACTAGTCAAACTGTGCAGGTTTTGAGGAAGGAGATGAAGGATTTCAGCACAGAAATGGACAACAAAACAACAGGATCAACGACAATTGCAATTATATTGGTGCAGAGGAAGACAACTATATTGCAGGATCTGATTAATGGGATACAGAAGTCAGAGATTTAATGTCTACCATCTAACGTGAGAACTACTGCGGGTGAATAACATAACTGTTATGAGACTTCAAAGGTATGAAGAAGGGTGGTTCTACAACTTCTCTCTAAATGTGTCTGTGATACTTGCACATTTCTGACTTCCTGAACACTGAAAATGTCTGCAAGACAAATAAAGGGAACAGACCATTTACCATTCCTGCACATACCTTGTACTTCTAGTGTCAGAACACAATGATCAATGCATACAGGAAGTCTGGTAAAGTGAAATGGAAAAAACAGTACCACCAGAGTTGTTAGTGATTTGCCATCTAAGTCATCAAATGCAGAATAGAACTATGTAACAGATTTGGAGAGCTTCAAACATTCTGTTCTGTTTTAATATCTGAAGTTTCAAGCAACATTCCAGCTTCATCAAAATAAATTCTTTGTCAAGCGTTTTGAGCCTTCAGGAGACATGAGAATATCATATGTAACATTGTGCTACAGGGAGTATTTGAACCATGCACATGATTAAGTTGGAACAGAACAAGGCATATAGAGGTCACTTTCCAGGGAAAATAAAATGAAACAACCTATATTATCCACAAGAAGGAAAAGAGGAAACATGCAAGAAGGCTACAAGATGCATCTGGTATGGTGGCCCTATAGTCATGTCCTGCAAGAGTAACTATCTACAAGCACTAGTGATAGGGAACAATGTTTGAGTTGCCTTTGCAGGAACCTCTGTTACCTAAGAAAATTACTTCATGATGACTGGCGCACCAACTGCAACCATAATTGTCCCAGACAGAAAAACCCCAGTGCTGCAGGGACATCTGTTATAAGGGTCCTGGAAACAGACATCCAGTTGCCAGAGCCTCTTTCCAGAGCTGAAAGTTTTGCCAGGCCACCATGTAGCAGATGTTCCAGCTAGAAGAATGTGTTCTGTTGACACTTCTGCCCCCCCCCATAGAACTACATTAAATACCCAAAATAGTGACTTTCATAGGCTTCATGTTTGCTGATTTCTGTGTTTAAATCTCATTAAGTCTGCTATAGATTGAATATTCATTAATGGCTGAATAAATCTTAGCCAAAAAATAACTCTGTGTAAACCAGCATTTTAAAAGCATGTCCTTGTGGGCAGCACTTTTTTCCACCAAAAGGCTCATGTTTGCTGGGTGGAGAGGCTTTGGATGAAAAAGACCATGGTGCAAGGTCCACCACTACATGGGGGCATGGTAGAAGCGTTGTCACTGGAAATAGACTATCCAAAGTAGGGGGCCTGTGACCCACACCAATATTATAAATAAATGTACATTATGCACTGGGATTTTTCTTGTCTGGGACCGTCATCTCTGTAGTGGCATTTGCAGAATGAGCAAGCAGGAGTAGAGAGTCTGTTGCATGGGGGGAGTAAATGATATCTTACAGACTGAACCAAATTGATGGTCTACAAGTACCATTTCCATTTGGGAACACAGCCAATAGGCAACCTCTAAATGGGGAGGTGGCGTACGAAGTAAGCAAGATAAGTATACCATCTATTTTTGGCAAGTGTCAATTTAATGACCATCTGCTAATGAAACAATTTAGAATGGACTGAAGTATATCAACAGTGGAGCTGCCCTAAGCAGGATGTGTAGTCATAGGAGAGCTTACAAGTTACCAAATTTATATCAGGTTTTGGATAATGTGAGGTAAATCTCAGTCTTTGAGTATGTATTTCTTTAGCAGTTTTATATTGCATGAACGAGACCTGGCGTTATCATAGTAAGAGAACATTTTTGTCAAGCACTTGACAGCCTGTGAATTGCCATACAAGATTCAAGATCTTTAATCAGCTGCCTTGAAGAGATAACACCGGACACTGCAAACCTAAAGTGGGGGGGTACTCAAGAAAGTTCATATTGTACCCGAGGCACCCCATTGGATAAGGAGCTGGAGATAAGAACAGCATTTAGTTACTTGTAAAATATCATAGCAGTTTTTTAGCTGAGCACCGGGTCTTTTATGTTTGCATTTTGCATTTAAGATTCTATCACGATCACCGTCTAATAAATACAGTGGTCTTCAAACTGGGGGGCCTGAAGTAATCCGAGGGGCGGCGCCAGGCTCTGCACAAAAGAAGCATTACACAGATAACAGTGTTTTGTTTTAAGCACAAACATGTTATTGCACTTTAAAAAAGGTAAGAGTACTTAACTGCAATGTTTAAAAACGTCTAGACATATTTAAACATTGCCATCTTTAGAAAATAATTGTGAAAAATTCTGAGGGGGGGCCCAATGATTTTTATTTTTCAACAGGTGGAGGCGCGGCATAAAAAAGTTTGGTGACCACTGGTCTTATAGAAGGTTAAAGTCACTCTCTATTATTATGCCTATGCCCTTGGGCAGGTCAGCAATGATTTCGTTGCAAAAAGGCCAAAACTGAGGATCATTGTAATTTGGGGTATAAATATTTAAGAAAACAAATAAAATCAGTATTTTCGGGTCTTTTGCCAAGGTGATTGAGCATCTCACAGCTTTATCCTGTTAATGTGAGATCATGTTGAGGTTGGATTTCTTTGATACAAGTGTCACGACCCCATTGTTCTCTTGCTGAGTCGGGGAGTTTGCTCAATCAGCAATCTAATTGTAGTTGAGTTTTAAAGCCTTCTTATATGACAAATGAAAGAGCTAGTTTCCAAAGATAACCCAAAGTCCTTTGTTACACTACAGCAAACTTACAACCTTTCCAACATGGACTTTTACACATTTCTAAAACTCAAGGCTGCACGAGGGAGGCTAGAGAGAACTCACGTAGCAGATCTGCCAATCAGTGCTCTGTAGGTTTACAAGATCTGGCCATTTGGCCCCAAATACATTCTCTTTTCTCACCCTCCACACCACACCTTACCCGCAAAACTATTCTATAGACACAAAACTAAAAATGCCCTTTCAGGTAATTTTATCCCTGCTGCCTCTTGGGGGAAAATATGGTCCTTCCCATTCAAGAATAATGCCCACCTGCAATCGTAGTGTAGAAAGTGTATTCTACACAACACCATTTGGTCGCCAAGCAAACTCCACAAACTCGGCCTCATCAAATCAGAACTCTTTTGGATCTGCTAGATGGCTTCCGAGGATCTGACACACACGCGATTCAAATATGCACATGTTCCATTTCTTTAGACCCAAATAAAAAAACCTTACTGAACAAAATCTTTAAAATTCAACTAACCAGCGATGCCAAGATAGCTTCTCTTAGCACTTTCTCAACCACAGACCTCCCTACCCTACATCCTGAAAACCTCCTACTAACAGATCTCACACTTGCTATCAGCACAAAACGAATGCTGCTAATATTTCTTTCCCTATGTGGTGGGCCTGGCTTTGCCTCACTGGAAGTGCTCAAAGTTTCACCCTTGGCTTACATAGCTTTACATAATCCAGCTGGTCCAGAGCCCTCACACATACTTTTCTCACTCTACTTTCTCTCCTTTACTCTACTTTTCATTGATAGTGATCCCTTCCTCTATTCTCGTATAAAATGTCTGTAGTGTGTAATGCTTCTGTAATGGAATGCTTGCTTTGCTGACCTAGGGAGATTCCACGTTCTATGACGCGAGTCTCCTGGAGTCAGTTGAGCTGGGCATATTCCCTGAACGGACCTGTTCTTATGTTATGTACTTACAATAAAGGTTGCTCCTTGTTTCACCTTCAACGCTCAGTGGATTACTACAATTTGGCGACGAGGGAGCCGGCTTCTTCGAACCTTCGTTTGTTTTTGTTGTTCCAGTCCGGATCGTTTTTTTGTTTTTTTTCACCGTGTAGTGCTGCCTGACTGCGACTGCCTCCGTGGAACATTCCGTAGGTGTATTTTTCCTGTTCAGTTCTTATATTTTTTATGGTTCTTAAGCCTACGGCATTTTATTTTAATTTCTTAACACCGACCGTTGGTGTCAGGCGCTTACTAGGCGCGAGTTCAGCACGAGCGTCTGTTATCAACAGACGCTGCTCGTGCATTTCCATGTACTGACGCCGCTTCAGCTGTTCGTCTCCTTGGCAACCAACACGCTAAGGAGATCGACGCAGCGTTTACTAGCGTCTCCCTGGTGACGGAGACGCAAGCCTTTCAATAAAAATAAAAAAAAAGAAGAAGAGGGATACGCGGAGCACGGTTACAGATTCCACATACTTTTTAGTGACAATAGAAACGTGGCGGAATGGATGTTACTTCTACGGTGTTATTTTTTATCTTAAATTAAAGGAATAGAAGTATAATTGAAGCTGGACTTGATTTATATAATAAATAAAAAAATTGAAGATAATATACCTACTGTGAAGAAGGAGTAATAACAGGTCCGGGAAGGGAAGAGAAATTAATAAACATACAAATTTGTGTTCCCTATATTTGCCTTGGATATGGCTCAAGCTAACTTTACAATCGTTCCCCCACAAGCATTTTGGGCCATGGGTAATTCTCCACCCATTAAGTGGCAAGAGTGGAAGGACTATTTTCTAAATTATTTAGGAGCTATCGACGTGGATAACAAGATGTCTGCAGAACAGAAAAAGAGAATTCTATTGCATTCTTTGGGTCCTATGGGCCTGAAAACATATAGTAAAATGTCTAAAAATCCTGAAAGTGGCGACATTTGTGTTTTTAATGCTGCGATGCTCGATCTCGACAAGTATTTTGCTCCAAAAGTCTGTATGGGAATCGTTCGTTATAAGTTTTTCCAAAGGAAACAAGAAAAAAATGAACAGGTGGATGATTATGTTGCAGACTTAAAGAAATTGGCCCTAGACTGTAAATTTGGGACAATTCATGATGAGCTTATTAGAGATCAAATCGTCATGCACTGCAGCAATCAATCTATTCAAGAAAGACTTTGGATAAATGGCGATTCTCCTCTGGAATAAATTTTAGCCATAGTAAGGAAAGCAGAGATCTCTGAAAGATGCTTATCTGAATTAAAATCTACTGGAAAAAATTAGGATGGCGTTTATAATGTGACCAATCGGAAACCTGGAAAAACCTTACAGAGTGGGGAAACTGAAAGAAGGTGTTACAGATGTGATAACAAAGATCACTTAGCTCACTCCAAGTCATGTACAGCGTTAAAAGTTAAGTGCAACAAATGTGGAGTGGTAGGCCATTTTGCAAAAGTCTGTAAATCTAAAAAGAAAATTGTCAAGTATTTATATGAAGGTGGAAACATTGTAAAATGTGACACAGTGGAAACGGATCCCAGAGGGATGGATGAGGATAAGAATTTCATCCTTAATATAATGGAGGTTAACACTAAGGAAAAACCCATATGTGACATGGAAATTGGTGGAGTACCTGTTACAATGTATGCGGATTCCGGTTCTCCATTCACAATCGTGAATGAAGATGTGTGGAACAAATCTTTCGTGGAGAAAATTGGCAAGCAGCTTTCCCCACCTGACATTCAGCCGGAAAGTTATACAGGAGAAAAGATAAACTTGTTAGGTTTTAGATGGTTGGTATTCTCATTCAAGAATAGGAGTGCAAGAGATAAATTATATGTGGCAAAAAAAGGACCGTCTGTTCTAGGTTGGAAAGATCAAGGACAGTTACAGATGATTCTGAATCCAAATGGTAAAGACAAAGTTTTAATGGTGAACGACGAAGACTACTCTTTGAACTCCTTGATGGAAACCAAATTTTCAAAAGCATTTAATAAGTGCTTGGGGAAACTTACCGGTTTCGAACATAGAATCATACTAAAGAGAGAAGCTGTACCAAAAATTCATAAAGTCAGAACTGTACCAATTGTGATCAGAGAAGAAGTTTCCAAGGAGTTGGACACATTAATGTCAATGGATGTGATCGAACCAATTGAGAGTTCGGAATGGATTTCGCCTGTAGTTATGGCTCGGCGTAGTAATGGAAAAATCCGTTTATGTGTGGACTTAAGGTATTTAAATAATAATATTCTGATTGATCGTTTTCCTCTACCCAAAATCACGGAAATGGTTTCTAGTCTGGAGGGTGCTAGTTGGTTTTCCACTATCGACTTGTCTTCTGCATATCATCAGATTTCCTTATCTGAGCACTCCAAAAGACTAACAGCCTTCATCACACCCTTTGGATGCTTCCAGTACAAGAGGATGCCCTTCGGTCTTGCGTCTGCAGCAGCTGTTTTTCAACGCCTTATGCACAAACCTTTTGGGAAAATCAAAGGGGTTATGTGTTTCCAAGACGACATTTAAATTTTTGGAAAGGATAAGGGTATACATGATGAGCGGTTGGAACATGTGCTGGATGTGTTGGGTAATAAGGGGTTGACTGTTGAGTTGAGTAAGTGTAAATTTGCAAAGAGGAGTGTGGAATATTTGGGACATGAGATAAGTGGTGAGGGTGTTAGACCTAAAGCCTCTTTGGTGAATGCTATAATTGGGGTGTCTCCTCCTGTGTCTAAGGACGAAGTAAGATCTTTTTTGGGCATGGCGGAGTTTTGTGCCAAATTTATTCCGAACTTTGCCAGTAAGGTCTACAATTTAAGATCTTTGCTCAAGAAGAACTCTTCATTCATGTGGAATGATGCATGCAACCATGAGTTTGAGTGTGTAAAAAGGGAATTAAGCAAAGCTGCATGTTTAGGAAGTTTTGACCCTAAGTTGGATACTTTTGTTACCACGGATGCAAGTAAAAAAGGCTTAGGTGCTGTGTTGTCTCAAAAAGATTGTAATGGTAAGGAAAGGATTATACTTTTTGCTTCCAGATCGTTGTCTCCTCCAGAAGTGAAATACTCAGTTATAGAGAAGGAGGCCTTGGCTTGTGCTTGGGCTTTGGAGCACTTCCGTGCATTCGTGTGGGGAAAAGACATAACCATTTGCTGTGACCACAAACCTTTGATTAAACTGCTTACAAGTGAAGGAAGTGTACTGGCTTCAGCTAGAATTTCAAGGTTGTATATGCGTCTAAAGGATTATATTTATTGCATCGTGTATGTACCTGGCAAGAGTAATGTAATGGCTGATTGCCTTTCTAGATTACCTAATTTGTTGGAGAGGTGTGTTGATGACCCATGGTATGAATGGAATGTGGCTCTTATACATGATTCTGGTAATCCAGCACTTAACGAAGATAGTTGGAGGAAGGAAATGGAGGTGGACACCAATTTACAGTTGATTTTCAAATATGTGTTAGAGGGATGGCCTAAGAAGGATCTGTTACCTGAACAATGCAGAAGTTTTTGGGAGGTCAGGAATGAACTCACTGTTGTAAACAATGTTCTTTGGAGAGGTGATAGAATAATTCCTCCATCAGGTTTAAGAGAAGTAGTCTTAGATTTGTGTCATGAGGGACATTTTGGCATTGTTAGAACTAAGTCGGTGGTTAAAGAGTTGTTTTGGTGGCCTGGAGTTGACAAGTCGGTGGAAAGATTTGTCAGAAATTGTCATGTATGTTCCTCTGCTGACAAGAGTTTGTGTAACCTTAGACCACCTATGCAGCAAGCGTTTGTTCCCAGGCAACCATGGGAATATGTCGCCATCGATCTCTTAGGTCCAGTTGGTAGCTCTCAAGAGTTTGTAATAGTCCTTATTGATTTGTTCTCCAAATGGCCAGAAATTGGTATTTTAGAAAAAGCAGATACGGTAAGCGTACTGGAGTTTTTGGATAAGATTTTCCTCACAGAAGGCATTCCTTCTAAGTTGCTAAGTGATAACGGTGTGCAGTTTATGTCTGATGCTGCAAAGAAGTATTTTTGGAGGGTGGGAATTGAACATAAAACCACATCTTTGTATAATCCCAGTGGAAATGGCACTGTGGAAAGGTTCAATAAAGTCATTAAAGGAATAATTCAGAGTGCAATGAATGTGGGAGAGGATTGGCACATTGCCATTTTTAAAGCGGTGTGGGCGTATAGGATTACTGAGAATGTGACTACTGGTCTCAGCCCATTCGTTATTATGAGGGGAAGGAGTCCGAGAGGCAAACTTAACCCTGCTTGGTTGATTGAGACAGGTATCCAACATTGGTCAGTGGAGAGTGTAAGGGATTGTTTGGACAGGTCTCTTGAGAAATCAAAGTCTTATTATGACAAGCTCCATCATGTCAAGCCTGTGGAAATCAATGTTGGTGATTGGGTTAGAGTAAAAAAACCTTATAAAGTTAAGAAGGGAGAAAGCCAGTACTTTGAGCCTGAACGTGTTATGGAAGTTTTGCACAATGCCGTTAAACTAAGTGATGGTAAGGTGTGGAATCTTAAGCGCATTGTTTTACTTAGAAATATACAGGGACCTGGGTGGAATGAAGTCCACATCAACAGTAAGAGAGATGAGAAGGGAAGGCCTGTATGGGCTGAATGGTTGGAAGATGAGGTTACGTGTCATAATGCCGCCCCGTCTCCACAGATTCTTCAGGATAGTGTTTTGTGTGAGGAGGTGGGTGTGAGTGACTCGACTGCAGGGTCAGAGAATGTGAATGTGTCTGAGTGCGCACTTCAGTGTGACTCTGTAGAAAGGAAAAGGAAAGTGATGCCTCCTGGTTGGTTGAAGGATTACGTGTTAGGATACTTAGCTGACGTCTCTGATTTTCATGTTTAATTATTTTTCTCTTTTATTTTATATTTTATTTTCCTTGTTTTTTTCTTTCGCATTTTATTCTCTTGTTATTGGAAAAGAAGGGGGATGTGTAGTGTGTAATGCTTCTGTAATGGAATGCTTGCTTTGCTGACCTAGGGAGATTCCACGTTCTATGACGTGAGTCTCCTGGAGTCAGTTGAGCTGGGCATATTCCCTGAACGGACCTGTTCTTATGTTATGTACTTACAATAAAGGTTGCTCCTTGTTTCACCTTCAACGCTCAGCGGATTACTACAATGTCTCCAGGGTGTTTTTTGGTATTTAATTATGCTTCTTTTACAAACTTTACAGTGGTAATTGTTATCATTTAGAACTATAATGCTTATCTTCTGCATTTAGAATTTTCTCCACTAATCGCACTAATTACTTTCACTTGTATGATGTTTCTCACTGAATACTTGTAGCACTGACATCAATGCTTGAGCCTAATAAAAACTTTTGAAATGTAAAATAACATTGGTGAATTTGATTTGGTGGATTGCTAACAGAACCAAAAGTGCAAGATTGTGGCAGCAACTACATTACACATGAAAGAAGTTATTATTATTGTTATTAACAGGGAGTTTATGATAAGTCTTCCTTTTCAGTATCTGTGTGCCATTAACATAGCATGTTTAAGGAATTTTAGTACAAGAAAAATATTTTGGTTTGTAAGCCTAACACATCAGTTTCTGACTGAGGGGATGTGTCCCTTGAGTCTGAATAGCTATCGTAGCCAGAATTATTAGTAAATTCTTACCATGGTTAAGTGACCTCGTCTAAGGTTAAATGAGCAGATGCACAAATCAAAGATAACATTTTAAGAGTAGGCCATAGCCTGCCCATTCATTACCAGCAGCAATCAAAAGATGAAAGGATGTACCAGATTGTAGCTCATTAATTTGCTTATTACGCTGGGTACTGTGATGCAATAATACAGTGGTCACTGCTACAGAGAACACTTAAAGATATATATGCGAGAAAATCCTCTTCCTTGTCTTTACCTGCTCAGAGCAGGAAACTATCCCATTAGCTCTAACACAAATATATATTGCTTACATGTAGAAGTGTGAAGGGTGAATGTCTATAAAAAGGAAAGTAAATACTGACCACACTCCAGGAATCGTATGGCCTGACACTTAAATGGTGCATGTTAAAATATTTCACGCACCGTTTATTTGCCCCAGATATCAAGGAACTCATGAACATGCACTGGTGTGCTTGTGTAGGTGAGCGCTGGCTGCTGTCAATGGATTTGCATTGGGCAGAGCAATATTAGACAGTGGTGGTAATAGATTTCAAATGTAACTGTTTTATTTAGCCAATGCTGAAGTGTCTACCTAGGTCTACAATTTGTAGTATGATCAGTCGTGCAATTTCCCAGAAACTAACATTTGAAAGACATCATTTTACTAAGGAAAGATTCAAATACTTTGAATATTAATTGTAGCACCTATTAAAATGAATGTAGTTACTAAATTTGTTTCAATAAACTTACATTTAAGCTCCCCCTTGAGGACACTGCCCGGTCAGTGGCAAAGGAAGTCAACAAGTCCTCAGGAGGAGGTGAGTGGGAAATTATTAGTTCTTCCTCTCCTTCTCTGCTTACTTCAGCATCTGCCTCCAAACTAGGTTCAGTTTCTTCCTTGTCAGATGCAGGCTCTTGGGGAAGGTCATGCTCCACAACCCTAGGTGTTGAAATGTTTTTGCGGCTTTCAGTTTCCAAAACAAGTTGCCCCAATGCATCTTCTTCACTCTCTCCTTCATGGCCAGAATGTTCTTGTACTTCTTTGTCGTTTTCATCTGTTTTTTCATCTGGGATTTCATTTGGTTCGGCCATAGTTTCCTGAAAAAGATAGATTTACATAAAGGCATAGAGCACACATTTTCACTCGTATTTAGAAGTCAAATTATTGTCAATGGTTACAACGTGGTTCTAAATAAAGGGCCAAACTACAAATCTTCAAGTCATAAAGTGCCCACAGAAACCGGCAGGGATAAAAACTCTCTTAATTTAAAATCCAGTGTGCAAACATGTTTCCTTTTAGATACCAACTCTCAAGGTCATGAGGTTTGGCAACGTGGGATATTCTGGTGCTGGCTCTGCAGTAGCCTCCTTATTCACAATTAGCATCGACCCCAGCATCAGTTACGGGCTTATTTGATATTTCTCCCATACCCTTTTTTTTTTTGCAGTCACCCCTATTATAATGCTGCAATTATATAACAGATTGTGTAGATTATCTGTACAGTGAAAAGGATGAGTTAAGAAGGATTCCAAGACTGCAAACGTTGGAGGCTGACATAGGAGTGCACATGGATTTAATTAAAATGGTGTTGGTCTCGAAGTAGTTGCCTAAACTATCATGGCCTACCAGAATAGAGGAGGATTGACAAGAAAATGTGAATCCTAGGTTTAGGCATTAAACAAGTTAAGATTGCCATGACATATATGTCAGGTGAAACTGGTTTCAGAGGTTAGTCTCCTAAAAAGCATGAAGCCACTCTTTCATCATCTGAAGTAGGAATGCGATTCACACGACTAGATTTATTTCAATTGGAATAAGGGACCTTGAAGGGTGGTATGTTCTGAGGATCTCCTGTAGATATTGAGAAATCATTTTAATGCAAGATTAACATATAATAGACTATATTTATACAAAAAAAAAGAAAACAAATTCAAAATACATTCTAAATAAATGTAATGATATAGACCTATAGGAAAAAAAACATACAAATTTTAATTAAAATGACACACAAACATACCACACTAGACCCAGAATGGAGATAAAACTTTCTTTGTCTAATCAAACAAGTTACTTACTGTCTGTAATGCCTTATCTGGTAGAGACTCAATCTAGTCGCAGATTTCTTAATTTAGAATTATCCCCAGGCATCAGACTGGATCCGAACATTTTTCGTGAGCAGTACCCCTGCGTGCTGGTAGGCGGCATTGATCACCTCTGTTGGTGTTGTCGTCCCCACCAGAAGTGATGTGTGCAGCGCCTATATAGGTGCCACCCCAGTGCGCTGACATCAGTTTCTTTTTGTGACTTTCAACGGCAGGAGCACAGAGAAAAAATGGAACACTGACCATTTGTGTGGAAAACTAGGGCCCTGAAAGGAAAAAGCTACATCCCTAGAAATCTGTTCATAGAGTGGGAAGGATGGGTGGGTCGGTCGGTAAGGAATCTGTGGCTAGACAGAGTCTCTACCATATAAAGCTTTACCAAAGGTAAGTATATGACTTCTAGCTGCAGATTCCTTACCTTAGAATAGGTACCCACGCAATACCTTCCTGAAGTTTGGTCTGCGAAACAATTTTTTTTTTAAATTCCCATTGCTAGGACGTGACTGTCCAGGCAGTAGTGCTTGCCAAACGTGTGCAGGGATACCCAATTTGCTGCTTGGCAGATATCCAGGACCAGAACTCCGCATGCTAACGCAGTGGTTGCAACCTTAGCTCTGGTAGAATGAGCACGCAAGCCCTCGGGGGTTGCTTCTTAGCCAGTGCATAGCAGATTTTAATACAGAGCATGATCCATCAGGGGATGGTCCGCTTCACACAGCCTTTCCCTTCTTCCCTCTGACATGCCCGACGAAGAATTGGTCGTCCATCCGGAGCTCTTTTGTACAGTCAAAGTAGAACAACAACACTCTTTTTTTGGATTAAGTCAGTGGCGTCGCTCCTCCCCTTTAGTGGGATGTTGGACTGGTGATGGACAGGCTTACATGAAAAACAGTGATGTCTTTCGGCAGAAAGGAAGCTCTAGTTCACAGAACCAGCTTGTCTGGGTAGACGTTCAGGTATGGAGGCTTGGATGACAAAGCCTGCAGCTTACTGACCCTTCGGGCAGATGTTATTGCCACCAGGATGGCTGTCTTTTTGGTAAGGAGCCTGAAAGGACAGTTGTGCAAGGGCTCAAAGGGAGCACACATTAGGAACATCCGGACTAAATTAAGGCCCCAGTGAGGCATGATAAAAGGAGAAGGAGGAAACATGTTGCAAACCTTTCAGAAACCTATGTACAATAGGGGATTTGAAAAAGGACGGCTGGTCACGCAACCGCAGAAAAGCAGATACAGCAGAAAGGTAACTCTTTAAAATGCCTAGAGCAGAGCCCTGCTGAGCAAAGGAAAGAACAAATAGAAGAACCTGGGAAAGGGGGGCAGAAAGAGGGTCAACCTGTCTGTCTTCACCCCATGCCACCAACGGCAGGTGTATACTGTTTTGGTGGAAGGACGTCTGGCTGCCAGAATATCATTGCAGACTTTGGGTGAAAGGTGGAAAGCTGTCAACTGCTGCCGCTCAATCTCCATACAAGAAGATGGAGTGTTGATAGATTCATGGGGAGAACCCTCCCCTGTTGCTGCCACAGAAGGTCCTCCTGAAGGGGAAGCCTGATCGAAGGACCGATGGCCATGCTCAACAGCTTGGGATACTAAACTCTCTAATTCCAGTCCGGACTAACAAGGATGACTTGGGCCCAGTTGTTCTTGGTCTTCTTGAGAACTCTGGGTGGGACTGCTATAGTTGGAAAGGCATACAGGAGGCCTGAGCTCTTGTTGAAACGAAAAACGTCTCAGAGTGAGAGCTGCCTTGGAAACTCCAGTGCGCAGAACTGCTGACATTGCACATTGTCAGCAGTGTCAATAAGATCTAACCAAGGCTCTCCCCACTGCTGAAAGAAACCTTGCACTACCTCTGGATGAAGATGCCATTTCTGATCTGCTAGGCATCTTTGCCTGAGTTTACCCACCCTGGCATTCATAGATCCCACCAGGTGTTGAACAACCAGGGATATGCCATAATGTTCCAACCATGTCCAGAGATGCCAGGCTTCTTGACAAAGAGTCCATGATCCAACCCTACCCTGTTTCTTGCAGTAACACATGGCGGTGGTGTTGTCTGTCAACACCTGCATTAGCATTCCCGTGATGGAGGTTAGAAAGGCTTTAACACCTGCCGGATCACACAGAGCTCCAAAAGGTTGCTGTGGAGTCCTGATTCTGCCAGAGACCAAAGGCCTCCGATCTCCACTTCTCCCGGATGACCACCCCATTTCAGGAGTGATTCATCTGTCACTACTGTCAGATCTGGCTGGGGAATGGAAAGGAGTCTGCTACTGACCTAATTGCGGTTTGTTAGCCACCCCTGCAGGTCTTTTGCAGTTCCCTCCAAGATCTGGACCATGTCGGAGAGATTCCCCTGATGCTGCGCCTTCTGGAACTTCAGGTCACACTGCAGAGTCCACATAAGACAGGAGGCATGTGTCATAAGCAGGAGGCCAGGACGTCTAGCTGCCTCCGGGTCAGTATCACCAAAATTCAAGATAGAGTCTGAAACATTGGTAACATAGCCTGAATATCCTGGACTCGCCACTCGGGAGGATAGGCCTGAAACTGCACCGTATCCAGAACAGCTTCAACGAAAGACAGCATCTGAGCAGGAGTTGGTGTGACTTCAGCACGTTGATAGTAAACCCCAGTAAGTGCAGTAAGTCTTCTGTAGTCTGGAAGTGGGAGACGACAGACCGGGGTGAGGCAGCTTTCAACAGCTAGTCATTGAGATAGGGGAAGACTGGCACCCCTGATCTCCACTGTTGAGCTCCAACCACCAGCATCACCTTGATGAACACCCAAGGGACACTGGCAAGGCCAAAATGGAGCACAATGAACTGAAGGTGTTTGTGGCCCACTGTGAACAGCAGGTAACATGTAGGCAGGCAGGACATGAATGTGGAAATATGCGTACTGCAAAATCAACGCTACTATCCAGTCTCCCAGGTCTAGCGCAGACAGAACTTGAAAGAGCGGGAGCATTTTGAACTTCTCCTTCTTGAGGAAGAAATTGAGAGGATGCAGGTCTAAAATACAATGAAGCCCTCCGTCCTTCTTGGGCACCAGAAAGGGGTGGGAATAGCAACCATGACATACTACTGGTCTAAGCACCCTCTTGATGGCTCTCTTGGCCAACAGAGCTGTAATTTCCTGGCAGAGCAAGAAGAGATGGTCCTCCATCAGCAGGTTGCATGCAGGTGGCAAGGGTGGAGGGGTGGACATGAAGGGGAGAAAGTATGCACTCAGGACAATTTGGAGAACCCGTCTGTCTCATGCGATAGAGTTCCTGTGGGGCAGGTGATGGTGTATCCTGCCTCCACCTGGGTCTCCATGATGGTAAGAGTGCCGACTATAAGGGTATGAAGGCTGCTGCTGCTGGGCAGGTTGTGAACTGGCCTGACCTTTGGCTATCCGGCCGACAGGACCTGTGGGTACCACTTCCTCAGCCACACAGAGGCTAGGAAGCTTGCGTGCCTCAGTGGCTAGGAGAGTATAGACGCGGCTGGAAGCCCCTTACGTGGCCGCAAAATGCAGATTGGAGGTAGTGAGGGGTTATGAAAAGGTCAAAAGAGCTGGCTTTAGCCCTGCTATCCTCAAGGCACTCCAGCTCTGAATCGGCCTTGTCTCCGAAGAGACAGAAGCCATCAAAGGGGATGACCATAAGCGATTCTTGGACAGCCCCAGAAAAGCCAGTTGTCCTCAGCCAGGCATGGCGCTGTAAGGCCACTGTCAATGAAACTGTTCTGCCCAGTATGTCAATGGTATCCAGTCCACATGTGATCGTAAACCTAGCTGCATCTCTCCTGCAAGCAACAGCCTGGGAGAGTATGGTCAGGGCCTCCTCCAGGACCATGGGCAGACATGTACAACCAAATCCCAAAGAGCATGGGAGTAACAACATAAAAAGCACAAAGTGTTCACCAGACCGCAGTGCCAGGCTGGTGGAAGAAAACATCTTCTTCTTTCCGAAGGTGTTCAACCTCTTGGATTCCCTGTCTGGTGACTCAGTAGGGAATGCACCAGCATTTACGTGGGAGGTGGAGGCTTGGACTACCAAGCTCTCAGGGGTAGGGTGTGGTGTGAGGAAGTGTGGGTTCCCTGGTGCTTAAATAGCCATGGCACACCACTTCCAGCAAGGGCAATGTCAACTATGCCACGCAGAGCTGATCTATGCCACCTACCAGCTTGCAAGGGTACAGCTCACGAAAAATGTTAAGATCCAGTCTAATGCCCGGGGATTTCTTTCTAAGATAAGGGATCTGTGGAAACAAGTCTCTACCAGATACAGCAGCCAGCCTTCCAAACAGAAATTAAAAGCAGATTAATCACAACAGGCTGCAGTAAACGCCCTGGTTACTGATTCTATTATACTTGCTTTTCGAGCATGTTTTTTCACCTGCAGTAAAAATAAACTGCAGCTCCCATCATGCTTAGATAAAAGAAGCACAGCATACTGTTAGAAGGGAAATAACCAGTCAAAGAAAAATCCCTTGACTGGGAGACATAAGTCTCTTTTCTAAGAACCTTATCATCTTTAATTTCTTTATTCAATGCAAATGTGTTAATTCTGTATACATGCATGTGTGTTATGGTTATTTTTAGACCTGACAGCCTTAGGGTGGTCACCCCTAACTTTTTGCCTGCCTCCCTCCACTTTTTGGACACTGTTTTTGCTGGCTTTTAGACTCTGCGCACTTTACCACTGCTAACCAGTGCTAAAGTGCATATGCTCTCTCCCTTTAAACATGGTAACCTTGAATCATACCTGATTGGACTATTTAATTTACTTATAAGTCCCTAGTAATGTGCACTATATGTGCCTAGGGCCTGTAGATTAAATGCTACTAGTGGGCCTGCAGCACTGGTTGTGCCACCCACTTAAGTAGCCCCTTTTCCTTGTCTCAGGCCTGCCATTGCAAGGCCTGTGTGTGCAGTTCACTGTCACATCGACTTGGCATTTAAAAGTACTTGCCAAGCCTAAACCTCCCCTTTCTCCACATATAAGTCACCTCTAGTGTGTGCCCTAGGTAACCCCTAGAGCAGGGTGCTGTGTGGGGGAAAGGCAGGACATGTATCTGTGTAGTTTACATGTCCTGGTAGTGTAAAACTCCTAAATTCGTTTTTGCACTACTGTGAGGCCTGCTCCCTTCATAGGGTAACATTGGGGCTGCCCTCATACAGTATTGAAGTGGTAGCTGCTGATCTGAAAGTAGTAGGAAGGTCATATTTAGTATGGCCAGAATGGTAATACCAAATCCTGCTGACTGGTGACGTTGGATTTAATATTACTATTCTAGAAATGCCACTTTTAGAAAGTGAGCATTTCTTTGCACTTAAATCTTTCTGTGCCTTACAATTCACGTCTGGCTGGGCTTGGTTGACAGCTCCTTGTGCATTCACTCAGACACACCCCAAACACAGGGTACTCAGCCTCACTTGCATACATCTGCATTTTTGAATGGGTCTTCCTGGGCTGGGGGGTGGAGGGCCTGCTCTCACACAAAGGACTGCCACACCCCCTACTGGGACCCTGGCAGACAGTATTGAACTGAAAGGGGACCTGGTGCACTTCTTAGCCACTCTTTGAAGTCTCCCCCACTTCAAAGGCACACTTGGGTATAAAACAGGGCCTCTGCCCTACCTCATCAGACACTTGCTGGATAAGAAACCAGAACCAGAACCTGCATCCCGCCAAGAAGAACTGCCTGGCTGCCTAAAGGACTCACTTGACTGCTTTCTACCAAGGACTGCTGCCTTGCTGTTGCCCTGCTGCCTTGCTGAACTCTTGTCTGGCTGTAAAAGTGCTCTCCAAGGGCTTGGATAGAGCTTGCCTCCTGTTCCCTGAAGTCTCAGGACCAAAAAGACTTCTCTTTTTCATTTGGACTCTTCGTGCGGCAAAAATTTCGACGCACAGCTTGCTCTGCGGCGAGAAAAACACCACACACCGACGCTGATCGACACGACGCCTTCGGGGCGACCGGAACTTCGACGCACGGCCTCGCAAGGACAATGCCGCCCGACTTCCAGAGGGGAAACCAACGCGACGCCCGCTGTGAGAGCGAAACTTCGACGCACAGCCCCGCGGAACAACGCGCAGCCGGAAAACAAGCAGGAGAATCCACGCACAGACCCCGGGATATCTGGTAATCCCGTGACCCACAGAAAGAGACTGTCCACGCGCCGGAAAACGACGCTCGACTTCCCCGCATGAAAAATAACGACACAAGTCCGTTTGTGCAGGGGAGAAATCGACGCACACACCATTTTTCCACGTATCTCTTCTTCTGCGGCCCTTTGCGGAGAGTTTCCACCAGAAACCAGGTACTTTGTGCTTGAAAGAGACTTTGTTTGCTTTTTACTTAAGACACTTTATATCACTTTTCAGTGATATCTCTACAATTTCACATTGCATCTTTATTCGTTTTGACCTACAATTATCCTGATAAATATTATATATTTTTCTAAACACTGTGTGGTGTATTTGTATGGTGCTATATTGTGTTATTGTATGATTTATTGCACAAATACTTTACACATTGCCTTCTAAGTTAAGCCTGACTGCTCGTGCCAAGCTATCAGAGGGTGGGCACAGGATAATCTTGGATTGTGTGTGACTTACCCTGACTAGAGTGAGGGTTCTTGTTTGGACGGAGGGTAACCTGACTGCCAACCAAAAACCCCATTTCTAACAGTTATACAGTATATTCTTGTGATTTGTCATAAATGATCTACCTGAATTCACGCACCCCCTGCAGCACAAACCCTTTGGCTGCCTGTTTACAGAGAGTGGAACTCTCTGCAGTTGAGGTAATGTGTTTCCAAAAGATAATGCTGTTCGAACTTGTATTTATGGTTCATTATTTGAAAACCTTCACTATTAGGGTGAGTGCTGTAAATAAATGTTTTAAGGTCACACTTCACTACTGACGTTGGTTCCAGTACAAAAACAACAAAAAATGTGTATACACATGTTTGAAAAGTTTAGGCTATGAGGCTAAGTATAATGCTCCCAGAATGCTCTCCGATTATATGCAAATGAAGTGTCATTTAGTAAAATGTTTTGATGCATGCTAGTATTTCCCAAAAATATTTCTAATGGAAAATCGGTGTAACCATTTTCAACACGATTATGGGAAGCATGAAAATAAACAAACACTGACAAAGCCAACTGATCTGACATATTTTTATAAGTCTTTTAGCTTCATCAATGCGTGTCTTGTTTTGACATGGCTTTTGTAACACTTTATTGTTGTGGGAGCTACCAGGCCCTCAACATTGTAACAAACACTGGCAAAAAAAAACCAAAACGTTTTTGAACTCTAAAAGCACATGTTGCCACCAGTGGCATAACAAAGGCCCCGCAGCCGCCCTCCAGGGGGCCCCTTCAGCACAGCACCTGCCCTGAGTGAGTCTGGAGAGGGGGCTCCTCCATGTTCTTTGCAAAGGGGCACCCTCCAGTTTCGTTACATCACGGATTGCCACTGTAGTTCCTGACACTGAACAAAACTACTTTGTGTGCCAATATGCTCCTTGTGGAAGAGAAGAATGCGATCACTCACAGTAAAGCCAGCCGAAAGAGAGAGAAATAGAAGTTTAATAAAAACAAAATGTCTTTGTTAACACCAGACCTAATTAGGGACCAAGACCCACATGTAGGTAGCTTTTTGCATGTCGCAAACAGCGACTTTCGCTGTTTGCGACGTGCAAAAAGCACATTGCGATGCACAAACCCAGTTTTGCGATTCGGTAACCTGGTTACCGAATCGCAAAACGGGTTTGCGACTCGCAATTAGGAAGGGGTGTTCCCTTCCTAATTGCGACTCGCAGTGCAACGTAGGATTGTTTTGCGAATGCGGGCGCAAACCAATCGCAGTTTGCACCCATTTCAAATGGGTGCTAACACTTTCACAAAAGGGAAGGGGTCCTCCTGGGACCCCTTCCCCATTGTGAATGTCACTGTAAACATTTTTTCAGAGCAGGCAGTGGTCCTGCGGACCACTGCCTGCTCTGAAAAAATGAAGAGAAAACGTTTCATTTTTCGTTTTTGTAATGTATCTCGTTTTCCTTTAAGGAAAACGGGCTGCATTACAAAAAACTGCTTTATTGAAAAGCAGTCACAGACATGGTGGTCTGCTGTCTCCAGCAGGCCACCATCCCTGTGAGGCCGCCATTCGCAAGGGGGTCGCAAATTGCGACCCACCTCATGATTATTCATGAGGTGTGCATTTGCGAAGCCCTTGCGAATCACAGATGGTGTCAGGGACACCATCCTACATTCGGATTTGCGACTCGCAATTTGCGGGTCACAAATCTGAACCTACCTACATGTGGCCCCAAATTCTTAAAGAAAGTCACAAAAGTGCACCCATGGTATATGTCGTACCCCTATAAAATATTTGTGAACTGTATTTTAGCATGGGTAAATACGCATGTGTAGATTTGCTCATGTGAAAATCTATTGAGCATTTGCAAGTTCATTTTCCCTCCAGCCACTTTCTTCCCAACCCTGGAAGAAGTTCTAATCCTGCCATTGTCAGGAGTAAATGTCCACCCTTTCTTATTATGGGAAAATATTAGAGAGAAGCTGGTGAAAATCTTTAAAACATGCAGGTTAGTAGGTTTGCAGACTCAAAGGCATTCCAGCCCTGGAACTATTGCTTACTGCTTCCTCCAGCCCCAGTATGCAGATCTGCAGAAAGGTGGAAAAATAAGGAAATTGCTACAGTAGGGATTGAAACTGCAAGTATTCAAGTCCTACTATGGTAGTAGCCCTGGCATAATCAGAGAGGCTATTATCAGAGCTCTTACATAATGAGATTGCTGCTATAATTTGGCGCCACACTACATGGCACCAAAGGGACAAGTAGATCTTTTTACAGGACAAGTAGATTTGAGAAGCAACCTGTCCCGTGGACAAGTAGATATTTGAATAAATTCCACACCCCTGAGTGTGCTGCCCCACAACAGCACACAGTAGCCCTTTCTCCTTCTCTCCTCACGCTGGAGAAAGCTGCACCTTTCGAAAGGAGCGTTCCCCGTATTGGGGCGGCCCACAGAACTTCGTTGCAGGATGCCATCTCATCGGCTTGGGCATTCCTTTGTTACACCACACCCTGAGGGCCTGCCTGCTTTTGCAACCTGCCAATCCCATTTCATCAATAATTTTCAATTTAAGGAGTCGAAACCACTCATAATTATTTTACAACCAAAACGAGTCAGTATTTAATATGAAAAATATGATAACAATTTACAAATACCAATAGCAATTTAAAAATGATAAAATATACGTTAGATCACAGTTGCCTATTTTTCACTTTACTTTTACTGTTAATTACTGCTGCTGCTCTTCAGTCTTGCTTGTTCTACTTATCTGATATAAAATGGAGTCACACATTGGTGTAGAGGAGGTTCAAATCTCCAGAGAAAATATCAATTCCTTTATTAAAGACACTACAGCGGTTTCTGGTTTTATTACAAAAATGTCTAAAATATTTGAGGCCTCCATGCAGAGAATATTATCAGGAGAACCTAACACAAAAAGTCATTAATTCAAAAAGGGTAGTAAAAAAACCTTCTTCAGAAAGAAGCAGACAAAAACAAAGACTCTAAAAAATTACAACCACTATCTAAGGTGGGAATTTAACAAACAACATTTAATTATCTATACAGATTGTACAATCACATGACGCAAATGATTATAAGGGTGATACAGACAATGACATGGATAAACATAGTCCAGCCATAATGATCTGAACTCGGCTCACGGAGAAGAACTGGAAATCTTCTCTTAATAAATTGGGGGAGTTCTCTTCCATGAATTCCAGTTCTAATTCAAATTCTATGGGTAACACACTCCTTGATTTTTAAGGTCAACCGATATTTGATCCTTCTCTAATACGTCACCCAAATTCAACCAAATGGTCTCATTATGAGCATGTATCACAATACGTCTCAAATAAATTGAAGCAAACTTTGGATAAAATATCTCCAAACAGATTCCGCTCAGAATGCCCACGGGCCTCTTTATCTGATAACATAATGGATAATCCTACAACTGATCCAAATATGTGTCTCTTTTTCACTAAGTTTGTAAAGGATCCTAAAAAAGTATTAGACAGGGCATCAACTATCTTTCAAGGTAGATGATGGACCTTACAGGTCCTCTTACCACAGGCCTAGACCTGGATGAGGAGATAAGAATTGAGGGCACAAGAGTTGATCCTTTAACCTTATCCAATTGGGCGCAGAGAGGAATCTGTCTCTTAGGCAATGCTAATGCGGCTATGTCTCAGGAGTGACGGAAGAGCTTACTTTTAAAGACCGACACCAAAGGTAGTAATTTGGTAATTAAGGAAGCAGGTCAAGAAACAAAAGGCTTAGTTTTTTGTAATGCCTTTATCAAAGGTCTAAGCAAATACGTAGACACTTTTGTCTCAATGGATAAAGCATAAGCTTCCTTACAAAAAATGTTAGACATCTAGTTTTTGGGAGGGCTGGCAAAAGCAGGAGCCACTTTGCCGGCCGTTATTGCTCAAAAAGTAGATTTAATAAAAACAGAGGCTCCTTCGAATGGCAACAATACTTCAAACCACAGTTTTATCTCCAGAGGAATGTAGGTTACAGCCATGATTTCAGAGATAAACGATCCCCAAAACCATGTAAGAGTTTTGGGGCCTGATTTAGAACTCGGCGGAAGTGTTACTCCGTCACAACGGTGACAGAAATCCTATCCGCCAAAAACTAAATCCTATTCTATACTATGGGATTTTGATTTCAGCAGACAGGATATCTGTCACTGTTTTGACGGAGTAACCTGTCCACTGAATTCTAAACCAGACCCTTACTTTCTGTTCATTCTCGTGTGGGAGGTCGCTTAGCTCTATTCCCACCTGCATGGCAAAAGATAACTGCAGTTTCATGGGTACTTCATAAAGTACTTGGTTATTGTATAGAGCTTTATGCCACTCCAACTGTAATTCCTCATCCTCTGTCTTTTCTGATAGAACAGGAGCTTTTAATGCCTCAAGAGATTCAGTCTCTGCTTCTCAGACAGGCAACAGAAATATCTCCTTTGGATCCATCAGGGTTTGTAACAACAATATTCCTGGTTAAAAAGAAATACAAAAACATTGCATCTGGTAATCAGTTTGAAAAGCTTTAACAATTATGTAGTTTACTACCATTTCAAAATGGAAACAATAATCCATTGCAGGGATTCTCTACAGCAGAAAGTCTGTATGGTACGCTTAGATATTCAAGATGCTTATCTTTCAATTCCAATTCACCAATTAGCCAGCAAATACCTACAATTTCAATGGGCAGACAAGTTTTATCAGTTCAAAAACCTTCCCTTCGATCTTTATTCAGCACCTTGATGTCTCACCAAGGTCATGAGACTTGTCATTACATACATGAGAACTCAGGATGTGAGATCAATCACTTACCTAGACAATGTTTTTCTTCTAGCCCACGACAAAGACTTGCTGTTAGCCCAACTAACAAAATGTATAAAAATCCTTCAAAACCTAGGTTTCCTCCTCAACTAACACAAATCTGCATTACAACCAACTCAACAGATGGTATTTCCAGGTTTCCAAACAGACTAAGGCAAATCAATTCTTTAACATCCAAAGGAGAAAGTTAGATTATTCAAGTTTTGAGTTGATCCACTTGATCTCTCAGACTTTTGGCACAAGTTTTAGGTTTGCTAGCATCCTCAATCCAGGCCATATTTCAGGGTTCCCCACACTATCAAGTCTTACAAAGGTTAAAGATTTGCCATTTCCAAAAAGAGTCTCTCTTATGAAGACATAATTCAATTAGATTAAGGGTCCTGTTCCAAACTAAAATGGTGATAAAACACATAGAAGCATGGAATGGAAAATCACTTTTTCTACAGCACCAGGTCTTGTTTTAGAATCCAGTGCAAGGTAGACTGGTTAGGGTGGAAGATGTGGTCCGTACTCAAATGGCAGCACATGGTTGGAAAAGAAGTAATTGTTGCACATCAGTCGTTTAGACGTGCTTATCCATAAGGACCATCTCTCAGCGGTTTGGTATATAAACCATCTGGGATGTACAAGATAAAAACCTTTAGCCGAGTCAGCCAAACATTTTTGGGCCTTTTGTCTTCATAACAAGATTTCAGTCCAAGCAGAATATTTACCAGGAAATCTAAATAAAATAATAGATTGGTGTTCTAGGAATTTTCGAAACGGAAGCAACTGGCATCTTCATCCTTCAGAATTCAAAAAGTTTTTTCCAAATTCAGTCCTTTGCAACAGATCTCTTTGGTTCTTGTTTAAATGCTCAACTTCTTTCTTATTACATTTATAATGATACTTCTCGCTCAGATTCAATGCCGAAAAGGTACAGTACTTTTGATCACTCTATTCTGGCAGTGTCAACCCTGGTTCCTTATTGTTATAGAACTGTCAGTGGACCAACCAGTTCTACTTCCATCCTTTATGACTTTGCTTCGGAAGCCGCAAGGGTTACTACACAAATGTATTCTCTACCAGTTCCTCACCATGATAGCATGGAGGGTTTCGGGTCAGCCTGGAGAACCCTGGGATTTTCAGCAGAAGCTGCTCAGCTGATTCAGCAATCTTGGGACCCAGGAACAACAAAAACATACAGAGCGGCCTGGATGATTTGGAATAGCTGGTGCAAGAATAGGGGTGCAGATCCCTTTTCAGCAGCTATATCTTTAGTAGTTAAATTCTTAGCTTCTTTAGCTTCCCTGAGGAAGGCTTACAGGACAGTCAATACATATCAATACATATAGATAAGCAACACAGTAAGATTTAGAAAAATCTCCTTTAACAAAATGTACCCCAACAGGTGTCAGAGAAGACCCAGTACAAACCATAATGTTTGTTTTCTATCCTTATCTTTCCTCTTCAACTTAAACTCTGTGTGAGAAATTATTTACAAGAGTATATTGCAAAAACAAATTATTTGAGAATGCCCTTCTAATCTCAGTTCTTGATTTCTTTTAGATCTCTTAACAAATCTGTTTCTCCCCCTGCCTTGCTTTGCTGGGTCAGATGGTTCTACACTTTAGGTGGCACTGACACCTCTGTTTTTGGGGCTCAATCCACTAGAATGTTTTGTCATCCAAAATCCTTTAAACTTGAGTGGGCCTGGATGATATTCTCAAATCTGCTGATTGGTCAAACGTCTCTACATTTAAAACTTTGTAATGCAAACCTGTTTCTCATGTTGCTAAGTTAGTGGTTACTATGCTTTAAAGCAGCATACTAAGAGGCTCCAGTCTTGTGATAAAAATTTAGATTTTTGTAACTTTAGTGAAAGAAAGTCTTGATTTTACTGAAGACATAGAGGCAAGTATTATCCAACTGCAACTGTTTATTCAATCCACCCTTTCTTTCTTATAGTACCTGTCTCATCCACAAACCAGACATTTTGAAAAGGACCTCCAATCTACACATACCATCGGAAAACACCATAGTTCTTCACTTGATCAGTTCTTCACCAATCGGAAGGCCTCTGATGATTCTGACTACTCTTCTGCTCAGCCTATTTTTTGTGGATTTCTTTAGAGACCTTTTTCCGTACTAGTGACTTAAGCAAATTGTTATGATTGCTGTTCCTATGTTTTTGAAGTTCTTGATATGCTCCTGCAAGAAAAGAGGACTTTTAGTTCCCAGTCACAAGATTAATAGGGTTGCTGTTATTTGTCTAGGGATTGCCTTTGTGACTGCATTCTGTAGTTCTTTTATGTAAGCATGATGGGAAATGTAGCTCATCATGGCTGCTGTTGAAATAAATGCAAGAAAAGTCATCATAATACTTGCCTTTGCGTCTTTAATAAAGCCAAGACTTTCTTTCACTAAAGCTAAAAAAATCTCCATTCTGACAATTATTGCACAGGGGTAGAGTTGAGCTGGAAGGTCTACTGAAGGACTATTGGGAGGATCACTGAACTCTTGACAGCCTTTGATCAAACAAGTGTGCAACAACTCATTTTCCAATCTGCCCTAATTCAGTAATTCTAAGGGGAAACATTGCAACAGTAGACGTAAACTAGTACAGGTGCATTGCAACTACAAATAAATTAAGTAAACTATTAATAATCATCAGTGACTATTACCTACTATAAGAACCAGGCTCTAGGTATGCAAACATATGCAAGGAGAGCCTGGTATAACAGGTCTTAGCATGTTTGCATTGCCTTAAGAACATCTGGGGCTAGAGTACAAGATGAAAACATTTCATGACCACAAGGGCTCTCATTCTCTCAGCAGCCACCACCAGGCAAAAAAGGAACTTTATATCATCCCTGCATGCAAAGACGGTGGGGTCAAAACTCAAACAATTAATAATCAGGGGCCTGATATGACGTGGGCAGGTGGGATCTATCATTATAGACAGTCCTTTTGTTCAACATGTTGCATATAAGCAGATTTGAATGACAAAGTCTAATAAAAGTGAACACACAAATACAGACTCTCAAGCACAATTTACCAACCAGCAATCTATACAAAACTGTTTTGACTCGCAAAATTCCAGAAAACAGCATGTGATCAACCCCCATTAAAACTAACATCATCTGGTACACTGAGCCCGTCAAGTAGCCTCACAAACACTATTACTATGGCTGAAATCAATCTTATGCCCAATTTTCAGATTTCACCAGCAGAACCAGATAAGTAATGTGAGATTGACTCAGTTTTTACGAAGAGCTAAACATTCCATTTGTTGACTCTATGGTTATACGGAAGAGACATTGGAGCATATAATCTGCATATGTCCTAAATTACGGCACATACAGAGACAATATCTATATGATACATTTAAAGGCGTGAACATAACATCTACAAATGAAGCACTAAAATGTTATTTTCTATTGTAAACAGACTCTTATATAGTGAAGATAATAACGTTCCTGAACCAAGCATAACAATTATTAACAAACTGATATACCTTAAGTAATATTTTTTAAACAACTTATTAGGCAATAGAACCCACTTTGTATGGAGATACTGTAGTTGTTCTATTAAGTGTTATAATTTGTAATAGTATTATTTATTGCAATTCATTTATTTTAATAAAATACTTACCTAATACTACATGCTCTTCACACATTAAAAGCTCCAGCTCCAACACTAATTTTTTATAATATTTTGTCTTTGTTATTTTTAATAGTCACATAATAAAAAGCATATAATGTTGAAACTGTTACATTACACCGAGCGTACAAGTGTACAATAAGTTGAATACATTTGGTGGGTTGCCCCCCCACTCTCTTCTTGAATAAGCAATCTGCTGAAAGTAACTTTAGATCTATCATGGGAAGAGGTTCAATTGGAGGGGACTGCAAGCCCTGAAGTACCACAACAAGATCCCAGGAAGTGAGGAGACAATGGCCTGCCACTTGTCTCAGAGAAACACTTGAGGAGTCACGATACTAAGTCACCAATCGGAAGGACATATGCACCTCTACAAGCTCTAACCGCACCCCATAGGCTCCTCAAAGTGGAAACCGCCAAACAAAAATGGAATCCATCTCTGAGAAAATCTAGAACTCTCATGGACCTAAAGCACAATGCAATAAGACTTAAAAAAGTATGCCATGTCTCAAAGTTTTGCCAATGGCAGGGATAAACTCTTAAAGTATAAGGCCTACAGGATTGTTGCATATCCTGTGCGATTTCAAAGACCGGCCAAATGCTTTCAAGGTGATCCTCTCAAACTTCAAACCCCCAACCAAGATGACTGAGATTGCATTATGATATATTGATGGAAAAGATCCAAGGAAGAAACAAGTGGGTCATCAGTGGATTACAGGAACAGCTGGCCCAACACGGAATCACCAAAAAAAACTTGAATAATCTTTCTCAATATTCTGAAGTTTAGAGGAAATGGGGGAAATGTATGCAGCAGCCTCTGGGGCCACAATAGGGAAAGAAGCATCTAGCTCCTAAGCCCTCAGACATGGACTGAGAGAACAACATTTATGAAAAATATTTTTTTCTCTGCGACAGGCAAATTCAGCCAAGATTGCCTGTAACTGTTGGAATAATAGAAAACAGAGACTCAGTGTTACAGAAGATGGGAAGATTCAACTCAATCTATCTGCAGTACCGTTCTGCTCGGCATATAGACAGCTGTCAGCAAAAGGAGATCAGACTCTGCCCAGAGGAACAGCTTACTGGCTAAGGAGGCAAACTGATCTCCCCTTGCGGTTTACGTAAAACTGGGTTACTTGGTTGTCTATTCTCACACAAATCACCCAATCTTAAAACACTGACTGGAAATTAAGCAGAGTCCAAATGATGGCAGCCAATTCCCTCCAACTGGAAGAGTTACAACTCTCTTCCGGAGACCACCAGGCTTGCACTGAGGGTTCCTCAAGGACTGCTTGTCAATCTACAGTTAGGACTACTGGGGAATGAAGAGGCAAAAACACTGCCTTGTCTTGGTTTTCTGGGATCAGCCTCCCTTGCAGAGGCCCATGTGTACAAGGAAGGGTTACTAGAACCAAAGTTGGGTAATTTTGGAAAGAGGAGGTGCATTTGACCAAAGAATGCTATACCAAGGGCTGAAAACAATTTTGAGACCAAGGGGACCACCACAGGGGCAACGGCCTCCCGTTGCACCCTCAAAAAGTATTTTGCTGATGCTTGAGGCTTCACCAATAATAACCTCAGACGGGATTTCAATTTCATGGATTGGGGAAGAAAGACTTGTGCCACGCTAGTGTGGATCCCTGCCCTGATGTAATGATGAGTCCATCAGTGATATATGTGGAATTTCTTTGAGTTGATTATGAAACAATGTGACTAGCCTGCCTGTGGCACCTGCTGCACATTCTTGGACTGCTTGGAAAAAGAGGAGGCACACATCATTCAATTATTCAAATATCTTTAAAGACACATAATATAAAATACCAACCAGAGGAGCAAGATCTCTTGTGATTACTGTTGGTGCAGAGAACAGGCTAAATGGTAAAACTCAGAACTGATAATGTTGATCCGGGATGCAAAAATGCAGGAATTATTGTGAATCTGGATGCACTAGAATGCATATATCCATTTTTACATCCAAAGATGCAAGATAGTCCCTGGAAGACCTCAGGAACAATGGACTGCAGATTTACTATCTTGTACAGCATATGGAGAATGAAGGCATTCTCTTAATGTCCAGAACAGGCCACAATTATTTAGTGTGTTTGTGAACAAGAAATAGGATTGAAAGTAAATATGTCTTAGCTCCCTCTCTGGAACCAGAATGACAGCACCTTTGAAAGCAGGAACTGGATTTCTTGAAGTAGAGCCTGGTGTCAAAGAGGACAATGAGGATGAGGAGAACAGTGAAACCCCTGGAAAGGAGGCTGTAAGAAATGTATCTTGTAAATGAAACGGATAACCTGCAGGACACCAGCATTAGAGATAGAGGAATTCCAGACTTTCAAATATTTTTGCAGGTGGGCCCCACCACATTGTCATTTGACAGAAAGTCATGCCTTTGAAAGAGCTGGTAGCACGTTTACAACTGCATGGAGTCTGCATGAAGTCTGGATTTATCAGAAACAGGGGCTCTTTACCCACAATATTTCCCTCAAAGGGCTGATTTTGTAGTTTGATAGCAAGAGGAGGCCAAAAGTTATTCTGGAACATAATGTGCTGCCTCTGCAGAAAGGAAAAATAGAAGCATTCATTTGCAGTCTTCTACAGACTTGTTGATCATTTCTTCCAGATGAGGGACAAACTACTTAGTTCCTGTGAAAGGCAAATGCATTAAAATGGATTCTGGGGAATTGTCAGTCTTCCAGGAGTGCATACATTTTGATGCTGTGTAGCAATTGAGGAACCAGACGTTGCTGCAGCCACGCATAAAAAGCCAAATGAAATATCTTAGAGACACCTGATTTGTTGTTCCATAACTGAAAGAACTGAAGTACAATTGGTCCTTGCTGCAGACTACCTGCCAATGACTGAAAGTTTCTTAACAGAGACTGAGCCACATAAGTTGAGAAGGTGTTTGCACATCTGGAAAAAACTGCAGCAGAGTAAGAGATTTTAACAGCTATTTCCATCTTCTTACACACCAAATCTGAAATGGGCTTGTTTTCTGATATAAAGTAAACCAACCATAAGAGAGTTCACTTTCATTATAGGTGGATATGCCTCATTCAAATTCTAGAAACTGTTTTTCTTTGACAAGGACCTAGGAAATTTAGGTTACTCAAATTCTTTCCATTTCCTAGATATAAGCTTACAAACTGCATTGTGTAGAGAGACGTTTCTGGCTCATTTTTTCTGGTATTGCTGGAAGAAGTTTTTTAGCCTCATTTGGTACGGGTTCAAAAGAAGTCCAAATCATTCTTGTATGCAGTAATACTTCACAATCGGCACCCCCTCACATCATGCTCCTCCTCTTGATCCTCAACTTTAGGTTGAGGCTGCTGTGCCCACTTAGTTTGTTTGGTAGTTGGGGGTCCATTTCTAAAGCGCATGGCAGTAGCAAAAGATGTCTCTATCATCATTTGAAACTCTGCAAAGTGGGAATCTCAGGGTAGGCTGATCACACAGAAGGTGATGTGTGGAAGGTTTGCAAATAGTCTAACGACTGGCAATCACTCAGGGTAGTATTCCAACCCACTGTAGAAAAAAGCCTGCCTTAATCAAATCAGTACTGAACCTGCTCTTCATGGGAATAGTCCATCTTAAATTGCCATGCGAGGCACCCTCCAGAGGGAAACCAAGTAACTCCAATCTGGTCCCTGCCTTTGTTAAGCCTCATCAGTGAGGTATAACTTGGTTACTATTGCACACTGAGTAAGGGATCCACATATGTTCCTGTTAAGCGAGCACCTGGGCTTGGCGATTCTGGCTGGACTGTTCCTCCTGGAGCAAGATCAAGGCAGATTTGCATGTTGCTGGATCTAATCTGAGGTCATACAGCAGGGAAACAATTATGAACTGGGATGCAGCCCTGAATAATTACCAATGGCTGAGATTAAATCCAAGCATCCCACCCATCCCTTTTTTGTTCATTTCAGTGTGATGCCCTAAGTGTGCCAGGGATAACCAGATGTGCCATGCTTACTGCACCGTAGGAACCAAGCTGCACTCGACTGAAAAGGCCCAATCAGACCAAAACCAACTGCTTGTATATTGGATACATACATAGTGATTTACCCGGATGATAGTCTGATCTGTTTTGACACCCTAGAAGTACAATGATGACACATAACAGAGGTTTTCTGGACACTACAGTTAAATCCCCTTTACATCACATTGAGGAGATGCTATTTTGGCTGACTCTTTCTCTTTTGGGGGTTTTAAGTTCTCATGTGAGGGCATCAAAATGGAAGACAACAAGGTGCCAGGGGTAAAAGATTGGCATTGTGCAAACAAAGTGAATTAAATTCAATATTTCCTGGAGGTCACCAGTTTCTACAGGCCATTTCTCTGCAGTAGGAACACCCTTAGCCAAGCTCGCAAAAAGGAGTTTCATTTTTATGAGCACTTGAACACCAGGAAGTTTTAAGGCTTTAAAGAATGCCTTTCTCTCGGCTCCCGTTTGCAACATCCAGACTTTAACCTTCCTTTTATTGTAAATGTGGATGCTTCCCCAGTGCCTTTGGTGGCATTTTGTCCCAGAGACAACATAAAACTGGTATGTTGCACCCTGTGGCTTTTTTTCAGCTTACAAAAACGATGCTATTTATGAGGGGGAACTCCTGGCATTTAAGGAAATGTTCTCCCATTTAATGCTGTATCTGAAGGGTGGTTAGTGTAACGTAACTAGGCGGCCTGATCCCAAAAATCAAGACTACATTAATGAAATACACCCATGTTATACATGCCAAATGGATTCTTTTTTTAAAAAAAATTGACTATGACATCACATAGAGACCAGGTCTATATCATGTTAATGCAGATGCTCTATCTAGAAAACAACCCAGAAGATCAAATTGTTCCAAGTGTATCCACCATTTTAGCTATCCAGAGTTCAGCGGCAAAGCTGAGTGGGTTGTACAAGAAGTAAGGGTTCAACAAGCTTTAGTGGATCATGAAGAACAAGATCTAGATCCAGATCAAGATCCAGGAAGGCAGAAATATCCGAGGTCAAATATTATTATACTGTTATGTATAGCTCTTAGAGAGCCTTTATTGTATATTTCAGTTTCTAAATGTGATGACCCACTGCTATGACATAGCAACAGTTGATAAAAAAAACTGCCTATCCACTGTTGTGATGTCATAAAGGCCTTCCAGGCCAGGATGACAGGGCTCCTTAGGAGCCTGTAAGTGCAGTGCTGCTTGACTGAAACAGAAAGCACAGCTCCAGGAGGGGAAAGGAAGGCAGGAAAGATGGTAGGGGGTTGGTCTATGACGGCACGTATGTTTTTTTTTTTACTTTAGGACACGGATACTTAATAGAGGCCATGTTACGTATAGCTCCCCCTTACTCCTCTGCCACTGCTTAGCAGTTGCACGCAGGGGAAAATTATTTTGGGGGCTATATATAACATAAAATTATAAAGTGAATTACAGGAATGTTTTCACCTTGGTCGTTCCGAGTAACATCACAGACAACTCAAGCTTCACTCTAATGGTCTATTTAATGTCACTCAGAATCCATCAGTGGAAAACATCCCTGTAATTTACTGTAATTCCCTGTTACTCATCTATAATTCTATATATCTATATAATTTATGAATTCAAAGTAAAGGATTACAACAAATCTTAGAATGGAGGTATTGAACCCCGAGGGCGGACCACTCCAGCATATGAGTGGCCACAGACATACTACCATTCATAGTTCAGTGATTAAAAGTACAATAGAGCTAACTAAATTATAGAGGAGTACACTGTGTGTACTCAGGCCACGTTAAACAAAAGACCCCCAGCAGGATTGTTGCAACCTTTGCCTGCTCCTCAAACCCCAAGAGATCAAACCATGATGGCTTTCATAGTCAAATTTCCACCATCATAAGGCTTCAATATCCTTTTAGTGGTTGTAGACTCTCACTAAACTTGATCATTTTATGCTTTTGAAGGTTGTGAGAGTTCATGGATGTCCAAGAATGATTATTACTGATAAGCGAACCCAGTTTATCAGTTGTTTCTGCAACACCCTGCTGAAACAATTGGGGACAGTCAATAAGTTATCATCCACAGACAAATGGTCAAACAGAATGCCTCAGCTAAACCACTGAGCAGTAACTTTGTTGTTTCCTAATCAACAGTGCACCGGATTGTGTTCTGTGGATTCCTTCTGAAGAGTTTGAACAACAACTCCATTCATACTTTCAATGGTATTTTTTCTTTTTTTTACTTGCGCAATACATCCATGATTCTGGCCTCTAGAATTTCACAACACACAAGTTCTTCCAGTTAACAATTTGACACTTCAATTAAAACAAAAGTTCAACAGAGGACAGCCTAGACTTTGGCTCAAGCAAAACACATGTGTACATTTTTAGCAGATAAGAACAGAAGACCAGCACACGCCCATGGCTTCTAGAGGTGGCAAGAGCATGGGCAGCTTTGGTGGATTGTATGAAAGAACCAGACTCTCTATCAACAGTGGCATTTCCCAGAAACACAGATACCCAGGAACAAGATGGGAACTAAATGAATGAATATCCTTTGTACTGCTTAACATGTACTGTTAGTTCATGCTGTCTAATGTTGTGGGACTATGAATGTAGGTTAAACGTATCTCATAGACCAGGAACTGCTATGGCTGGTGAGACACTGATGCTCTTTGACACAGCAAGGTGAGGAGGGAGGACTTGTTAAGGGAGGGAAGTTGGGTGCTGGGAGAGTTATTTAAATGGTTGTAACAGAACCTCCATTATGACTTATGTGTACTGATGTGGAATCCCAATAAAATTCCGTTAAATAAGAACAGAAGACCAGCACCTGTTTTTAAAAAAAAACACTGTGTGGTTATCATCAAAATGTCTTTCCAACCTAGGGTTACATGGTAAATTTACACCAAAAAGTTAAGGCAATTGTACTGTTCAAAACCTGTTGGGAAGTGACTGTGAAGTTATATCTTTTTCGTACCTGGAAGATTCATCCTTTGGTCCATATTTCCAAAATGAAACCTGCATTAACTAAAAAGAGGCTCTCCTTCCTGTTGTAATCATTGATGGTTTGCCCAAATTTGAAGTGGAAGACATACTAGACTTCGAACTTAAGAGAGGGCAAAACCAGTATCTGGTGGGGTGAAAAGGGTATAATGTGTCGGACAGATACTTGGATCTTGAGGACTCTGTATATGCCCCTTGATTAATTAAAGCATTCTATAAAACAATTCCATCACATGCCTGCTTCTGCATCTGGTGGGATGTGGGGCGATTGGGAGGGGGAGTACCTTCGGGAATTTCTTAACCTATTCAGGTTGGGGAAGGGGCTTATATTGCAATTGATGCACTTTGCTCTTGCGCTGATGCCAACGAAAAACCAGCACTTGACAGCTGGAGCATGTTACCCATGCGGCATATGCGGGCAGGAGATACCAAGGCTCAAAAGATCCTTCTTGGTTAGAATAAATAGAGCTCATAAAGGTTGTGGGGTGCTTAGCAACATTAGTGAGTTGTAGGGCTTTGTAGCTCACACTGTTTTTCTCCCTGAGGAGGGCCGTGTGAGGGTTTGTTAGATCTTTGCCTTTCCTTAAAATCATTTGATATCCTAATTGGTCCCATTTCTACAGTTTTCCTGCTTCTTCTGTGCTTTGGGCTGTATTCAGTTGACCATGTGATTTTATTACAAGACCGGAGGCTCATATTATGCAGTCTTTTTTTGCTTTTATTTAAACAGCAGCCAAGAAGAAAACTACATTTCCCAAGAAAAGAAACTACAAAGTGACCTCACAATAAGGACAACCAATAGGACATTGAGTACAGCTACTAATACATTGACTGTGAACAATAAGACCTCTTTTCTAGCTGCTCTCAGTCAAGATAAGGACTCTAATTTCATTCAAATCATATCTTTCGTGTATTTATTTATTTATATGTATTTTTTTCTATGCAAAGCTTTATTTCATATAGGCTTTATTCTCTTTGCCCGCTCGCGCTTCCGTTCTGTTTACCTCCTTAAACGCTTCTCGCGTCTACCAACGGCTATTTTTAGCTGTTGGGGGCGCGTGTAGCCGGCGTTTCACTCCCGCTTGCGGACGCCACTCCCTTACCGCATTTAGCCTGTTTTCGACGGTTTGCCGATTCACGACGCTTTTCCTCAGCTGAAACTCCCCTAGGAGGAGTTTCTTATCCCCGTGGACAACGCAAGGCATTCTTCTGACAGGAACTCCCTGGGAGGAGTTTCCTTATACTGTTACCGCCTCCTCAGTTGCGGTAGGATCCTCCCTCTATTTTTTCACACGCCCACCCCTTCAAGGCCACTCCCTTCCTTCACATCCTGATTTTAACCCTTTAGTTGCTGGGTTAAATTTAATACCTGTTTTTTCCTCAGTAATTTTGATATTTTTTAAGTGTTTCTGTGAATTTTCATCTTTCAGTATGTCTGAAGAAGATTCTCAATTTTTCAAAGAATCCTTAAAGTCTTGCATCAAGGATTCTGTTCAGCAAGCAGTTTCTGTATCTTTGTTGGACATTTCCAAAAATGTAGAAGCCTCATTTTCCAAAATTATTTCTGCTTCTAATGTGCCTTCAGCGAAAGGCAAGAAACACGCGGCCTCCATTCCTGGGCCTTCAAAAGACGTTTCTGTTTCCTTTGGTCCTCCCATCCGGGAGGTTTCTAAATCGGGAATTCCTTCCTCCCCTATCCACGTTACCCATTTACGAGACACAGATGATGACTCTGCTAGTCACGCAGATGATTTGGACGGATCCTCGGATCCATATGTTTATGGGCCTTCGGAGAAAAGGTGCAAGATTTCTCCTATTGACGGTGGTGACGTTCACCCTGTGCCTTAGGTCTTGGTGGACCACTCGGGTGAACCTATGTTCGACCCTTCATTCATGTTTCATCCAAATTCTAAAGAGTGGTTTCCCACTGACCATGTGGCGGACTATGTCTCATTTTATTTACGCCACTCTCTGGATAAATCTACCAGAAATAAGCTGAAGTCAGAGTGTCCTCGCCCCTCCTTATCCGACAATGTCACTGCTACCCCTGTGATTGATCCAGACATGCTCATGTTTTTTACGAAGTTTGGGAAAGACCCTAAAAAAGGAGTTGACAGAGCCTGGTCTGGTTGCCAGGATAAACTTTTGGATTTAGTGGGACCTCTCACTAGAATTTTTGATATGACTGAGGAGGCCAAAATGGACCATTCCCCAATAGACCTTGTGGTCCTTTCCAATTGGGCGCAACGCGCTATCTGTATGCTTGGGAATCCAAGCACCCAATGATCTATTGAGAGAAGGAAAAGTCTCCTTTAAAAAATCGACTCGAAGCTGGCATCCTTGGCCTCCAAAGAAGAGGGCCCTTCGGCTAAAGGCTTATTATTTGCGGATTCCTTCATAAAGGAACTTTGCAAGTATGTCTCCACCTTCGCTACCCTGGACAAGGCTCATCTTTCTATTAAGAAAATGTTTTCATCACGGGTTTTCGCCAGGGCCGGCAAAGGCAGGAGTTGCTTTGCCAGCCGCTCCCTCAGAGGTCAATATCCCAACCGAGACTCCTACAACCAGCAAAGCCAGCCTGATACCTATTCAGGATACAAACCTCATTTCTATTCCCGTCGCTCAAGAGGGTATCGTAACAGAAATTATGCCAGCAAAGGAGACCAATTGTCCGGTAAGTGTTTCCAGTTCTGGCCTTCCTCCAGTAGGAGGCAGACTGGCTTTATTTCTAGATTCATGGCTGTTTCTCACATCAGATCCCTGGATAATACAATCCGTTCAAGGTTACCTTTTAGAATTTTACCAACCCCCAACTCAGTTCCTTTTTCCTCTTCCCCTTGTGTTTTCTCAAGAGCAAAGCCAACTTCTCCACAACGAGATTCAGTCTCTCCTTTCCAAGCAAGCGATAGAACCAGTTCTGTTCGACTCCTCCGGTTTTCTCAGTACCATTTTCTTGGTCCAAAAGAAAAACCAAAAGTTTTGACTTGTTCTGAATCTAAGAAAATTCAACAATTTCGTAATTTATCGACATTTCAAGATGGAGACTATCCTCCATCTCAGAGATATTTTATTACAAAACGATTGGTTGGTCAGACTGGACCTTCAGGATGCTTATCTCACAGTACCAATTCACTCCTCACACCGAAAATTCTTTCAGTTCCAATGGCAAAACTCTTTTTACCAATTCAAGGTCCTTTCTTTCTTGCTATCTTCGGCCCGTTGGTGTTTCACCAAGATTCTCAAGCCTGTAGCGGCCTTCCTTCGATCTCACGGTATCCGTCTGATCCTTTACCTAGACGACTTTCTCCTAATGGCACAAGACAAAAACCTTCTTATTGTTCAGTTACATTTTTGTCAGGATCTTTTGCTCAAGTTAGGTTTCTTTATCAATTTTCAGAAATCAGCCATAGTTCCAGCTCAAAAACTGGAATTTCTCGGTTTTCTCATAGACACAACTCTTTCAATTCTGCAATTTCCCCAGTTCAAGGGTTCTTTAATCAAGAAAGAGATTTGTCTCTCTTTATCTCTTCCTCACATCTCCCTCAGAACTTTGGCCCGTCTAGTGGGGCTCCTCGCTTCCTCAATTCAAGCTATTTTCCCAGGTCCTCTTCATCATCGTGCACTTCAACGTTTGAAGATACGTCATCTTCACAAAGGCCTCGCCTATTCCGATCCTGTGGTTCTAGATTCCGAGGCCAAAGAAGAACTTCTGTGGTGGCTAACCCACCTAGATGCCTGGAACGGGAGAACTATCTTCTCTACCGCCCCAGATCTTGTATTAGAATCCGATGCAAGTCATACTGGTTGGGGCGTAAGATGTGGTCTGTTCTCGACTGGAGGCGCATGGTCTCCAAAGGAGTCCTTCTTGCACATAAACGGTTTAGAGATGCTTGCAGGTTCCTTTGCCATCCGCTCCTTTACAAAGGACAGGGTAAGTTGCACCATTCTTCTCAGGATGGACAACTTTACCGCCGTCAGATACATCAACCATCTAGGAGGCACCAGGTCCAAGATTCTATCTTCCCTAGCAAAGCATCTCTGGGAATATTGTCTTCCTCGTCAAATATCTGTCAAAGCGGTTTACCTACCAGGCAATCTGAATACAGTCGCAGACTGGTACTCCAGACATCTTCACGATTCCAGCGATTGGCAATTCCACCCTTCAGTATTCAATCATCTTATTTCCATCTTTGGTGACATGTCCATAGATCTTTTTGCTTCTCGTCTCAATTCCCACCTTCCTTCCTTTTTCAGTTGGAGGCCGGACCCGCAGGCTCTTGCCACGGATGCTTTCCTTCAGATTTGGCCGTCATCTCTTCTGTACGCTTTTCCTCCTTTCCTTCTGATTTCCCGAGTTCTTGCACAAGCTCGCAGACAGCAATCCATTTTACTTCTCATGATTGACTTTTTGGCAAGCTCAGCCCTGGTATCCAACTCTTTTGGAATTAGCTGCAGACTGTCCGGTCTGGCTTCCTCATTTCCCCAACCTGCTGTTGGATCCCCGGGTTGACCCAGGGTCAACAACACCACTTGGTCCTCGACAATTCTTTATTCCTCATTGCTTGGAAGATTTCGGGTCGTCCTGGAGAACCCCAGGAATTTTGGAAGATGCTCTTAAGCTCATCCAACAGTCCAGAGCCCCGGGTACCTCCAGGGCCTACAAATCTGCGTGGGCCATTGGGTCCAGCTGGTGTATGGACAGGAGTTCAGATTCCTTTTCAGCTGATGTAGTGCTGGTTGTGAACTTCCTTGCTTTCTTAGCCTCCCAGGGTAAGGCCTAGCGCACTATCAACACTTACAGATCAGCCATTTCAGCCGAACATCATAGAGTCAACGGTAGACCGATTGGTGAACATCTCCTCATCTGTCAACTTTTAAAGAGAGTAAGATGTGTTTTTCCTCCATCTCCTTAATATAATATAATGTGGGATGTTAATCTAGCGTTGAAATTCTTTACTGCTTGGCTGGATAATGATTTGCTTTCTCTCAAACTACTATCAGCAAAGTTGACTATGCTTCTATGTCTGATATCTCTAAAACGTGTTTCGGATGTTAGAGCTCTGGATGTTACCTCCTTCTTCTTCTGTCCTTTTGGTGTTTCGTTTCAGGTTCGAAGACGCACTAAAACTAACCTATCATCTGTTCACTACCCATTTTTTCCCTCTCAACCCAAACTATGTGTTGGAAATTGTTTGAAGAGTTATGTGCCTCGTACTGCAGATTTCAGATCATCCTCAGCCTCCCAATTACTTGTTTCTTTTCAAAAACCCCATAAACCTGTTTCTTCTCCTACCTTAGCACGTTGGGTCAAATGGATCATGTCCTTAGCTGGGATCAATGTAGATTCTTTTGGAGCCCATTCTGCCAGAGGGGCCATGGCCTCTCTGGCTTTCTGTGCCGGGCCTCTTCACAGGATATTTTCAAGTCTGCAGACCGGTCGAATGAAAATACGTTAAAAACTTTTTACTGTAAGCCAATCTCTCATGTTTCAGACTCTGTTATTGCTAGGCTTTGAACATGCATAATATGAGCCTCCGGTCTTGCAATAAAATTGAGATTTTCCTAGCCTTGGTGTCAGAAAGGCTAGATTTTAATAAAGACACGGAGGCTAGTATTATCCCACCACCTGATTAACCCTTCCCTGTTCCTTTATTGTAGTTCCAACTCCCTCTTCTGGCGTTGGCTCCTCCTAATCAACTTGTGATTCTTCCATCAAGACAGGATCCTTTCTTCAACGCTTCACCTTCCTGTGCTCAAGTCTACGCTCGCCAGCTCCAGTATTGTTTGATTGACTTTTTCACTGCAATGACCATTTTATATACAGTTTTGTTCATTACTTATTCTCCTCTTTAATTCTTGCATCAAGAAAAGAGGTCTTACTGTTCGCAGTCAATGTATTAGTAGTTGTACTCGATGTCCTATTGGTTGTCCTTATTGTGAGGTCACTTTGTAGTTTCTTTTCTTGGGAAATGTAGTTTTCTTCTTGGCTGCTGTTTAAATAAAAGCAAGAAAAGACTGCATAATACTCGCCTCTGTGTCTTTAATAAAATCTAGCCTTTCTGACACCAAGGCTAGGAAAATGTCAATTGTTTAATACCTTTTTCGTGAACAAGCTAGTAAGCCTGGTCATTTATCATTTTTAAATCCTATACATAAGCATTTACTTTTCATGGGCATGCTAGTAAGAGTTCCTTTTGTTTATTACAGAAACTAACTGTATGTCTTCGTAAGAGCTAACAAAACTTCATGAGGCAACAAACTGTATTGGTCCTCTTTGGAACAGTTTCATGTTTTTCTTCCGTAATTCCCCACTCACCCCTGAGTGACATTCCTCAGTAGTTTCTAAAACTAAGAGGGTATCTTTGGGAAGGTTTTCCACTTTCAGACTTCATACTTGTATCCTTTGATGGTTTTACACCTTTACCACTACCCAACATATCTGTGATATCCAAAAATTGGCTTTCATCAGACATCCAGCAGCACTACCTGGTCAACAGCACACAACGTCACATGCCAAACAGAACAATTTCCTCCTTTGGCAGACCCATCCATTCAAAAAGTAATATCAAAAGGTAATTGTAGTAAACAATCCACCAGACTGAATACCAATTTCAGGGTTTATTTAGATAATATCCAATCTACGTCCAGCCGTTACAATCTCCCCAGCGCGAATGCCTCCTCACTCCCCCGCGCTCCTCGTTCCCCATTCCACATTCCACAATCCACATTCCACCCGTGATTACACTTGCTCATGTAACACACTTTCCCTCTTTAAACAAAAACAAATAATTAGCATAAATGTACATATGACAACCAAATGATGAACAAATATAACTAAAAACAATATCAACATAATGCAATAAAAACATTCTAACACAATGCAATACAACATTGTAAAAAGAGTTCACTTTTCCTATTGTTCTCTTTGTTACTAAACAAAATCTTTGAACTTGGTAGGTTGGCCCTTGTCCTGGAATTGGACTTTACTCATGATGCAACTGAGGTATCCCCCATAGCAACATTAACATCACTATCACATAACTGCATCGACTCTCCCTCTCCAGATCCATCCTCCACAACCCCCTGTTGATCACAACCAATCCCTCCATTCCTGTATTCCCCAGACTGCATACCATTATGAAACTTAATCCATGGATGTATTGCATAATTCTTGTCCTGGCATTTACCATTCCATGCACACTTAGCTAATCTATTCACATTCCAGACTTTGCCATCCTGCGTAACAACACTATTCCTGAAAACTTTTATCACTTTCAAAGCCTCTCCAAACTTAGCCACCCCTTTCACCATGAAACCAGGTTCACGCACCTTCACCCAATCACCCACCTCAAAACTAGGTTCTTTCACTTTCCACTTATCATCATACCTCTTCTTGAAATATTCTTGTTTTCTCCTTACCCTTTCTCTGACTTCTTCTACTGAAACTACCTCCCAATCTTTACTCTGCTTCTTCTTAAACCACCATGGGCACAATTTAGACACAGGATGTCTGCCTTTAAGTAATTTGAACGGACTCACCTCTGTAGTACTTTGCGGATTAATACGATAATACCACAACTTCTCCCTCAATTTCTCTTTCCACAAACCACCAAATCCACGCGCCCAGAAAATACTATCCTTAAGAACTCGATTGAACCTCTCTACTTGACCATTACCTTTAGGATCATATAAAAGGAGTAGTTATATGTTTGATGTTACTGTATTTAAATTTTTTTTGCATCTCACCAGAAGTTAACTGGACACCATTGTCCGAGATCAAAATTTCTGGATAACCTTCCCTCGCAAACACCTCTTTAAAAAATTCAACGATAGTTGCTGATGTCACCTGGGCAACCAATTTCACCTCTGGCCATTTAGAAAAATAATCTATCAATACCAAAGCATAACGTGTATCTGTTGGAAGGGAAGAAAATGGGCCCAAAATGTCAAATCCCAATTTCTGCCATGGAGAATTCGGCCAGGGAACAGGAATCAGGGGAGCAGGCACAGTCTTCAACATTTTCTCTGCATTAACACACACGCAACACTCCCTCACTACCCTGTCCACCATTTTATCCAGCCCTGGCCACCAAAAACAAGTGCGAATCAATCTTTTCATGGATGACATTCCTGGATGTCCCTCATGTGCCAATCTCAAAATCACTTCTTGCATTCCCTTGGGAGGGATGCATTTCCCATTCTTAAACAACAATTCATTCTCTATATCCAACTCATCTTTAACCTTACTAAACGGCTCTATTTCAGCAGATACATTACTCCGCCGTGGCCAACCATCTCTGACATATTTCTTAACTTCCTGGAGTACTAGGTCCTCTTGACTACATCTGATCCATTCATTCTCTTCTATACAACCAAATTCAGCAGACATATAACCAGACACAGCAGATACAATGTCACACTCCAAAATACCCTCAAAACCTTCTCTCTCATTTTGCGGAAGGCGCGATAAACAATCCGCAACAGCATTGTTTTTTCCTGGCACATATTCAATCTTAAAACAATACTCCTGCAACCTGGAGACTAATCTGGCAATACGGGCAGTAGCATTCCAGCCTCCACCTGGAGATAAAATCCCAACCAAAGGCTTGTGGTCTGTTTGCAGAATAAATTTAGACCCCCAGATATAGTCCCGGAAATGTTCAACAGCCCAAATGCACGCTAACAATTCTTTTTCAATCACTGCATACCTTCTCTATGCCTCAGTCAGAGTATGAGAGGCAAAGGTAACATTCCATTTGTCCTTCCCACACAACTGAGACAAAACCCCACCGATCCCATACATGCTTGCGTCCACTTTTACAATGCATTGTGCCCCCACACAGAAAGGCTTCAAAGTAGGTGCCTCAACAATTTCCTTTTTGATCATCTCGAATGCATCACTTTGTTTATCTGTCCAAGCATACTGAACGCCTTTGCGTGTAAGTTCCCTCAAAGGTTCCATTTTGGAAGCAAAATTCTTGATAAATTTGCTATAATATTCACACAAACCGGTGAAAGATAATAACTTCTCCCGATTGTCAGGAGCAGGAGCATTGACAATTGCTTCAACAAGAGAACGTTTGGGAACCACCCCTTCACTTGAAATGGTGTGACCTAAGTACTCAACAGATTTTTTTTAAAAATTGCATTTCTTCTCCTTCAAGGTTAAACCATTCATACTCAGTACTTTACACACATTCTCTACATGCTGTTCATGTTCTCTCTCATCCTTCGAGAAGATTAAAACGTCGTCTTGAAAACATTTCACGTATTTGTCCATGTCCTTAAAAAGATGAAACATCGCTCTCTGGAAGACAGACGCAGCTGATGCCAAGCCAAAAGGCATCCTTCTAAACTGGTATAAGCCTTGCGGGGTGATAAACGCTGTTAAATGTCTAGAGTCTTCCGTTAATTCAATTTGATGGTACGCTGATCTCAAATCCAATGTGGAAAAGATTTTCGCCCCTTCCAACATACTAATAACTTCATTGATCTTAGGAAAGGGATGACAATTCACAACAATGTGGGCATTTACAGCTCTCAGATCAACACACAGTCTCAAAGTTTTGTCTAACTTCCGTGCCAAAACAATCGGAGAAACCCACTCGGAGGATTCAATCTCCTCTATCACACCTTCATTCACCATTTCAGATAATATCTGTTTTAACTCTTCTCTTACACTGATGGGAACATTCCTAAGTTTCTGTATCACAGGTTTAGCATAAGCTTTAACTTTAATTCTGTGGCTATAATTGGCTAATTTGCCCAATTTACTAGTGAAAACTTGTGGAAATTTAGACGCTATCCACTCAGTTGCTTCCTTTGACTCTACCACTAAGACAGGCTCGCTACATCGGGGGTTCAATATTATCCCCAGTTTGCCTTGGTCTCTCCATCCCAAGACATTCACACCTTTAGCCGCAACATACAATTTAATGCTCGCACATCTCTCTTTAAAATTGATTACTGTATCAACAAAACCAATCAACTCAATAGTACCCCCTTCAAAACTTTCCGCAATAATATCAGACTCTTTCAAATCTCTCCTCTCCCAAACCCCATCAAAAACTTGTTTAAAACAATCCAGTGTGACAATAGTCCAAGGCGACCCTGAATCTGCCATTAATTCCAATTTCCTTCCAGCAACTAGCACTTCGCATCTTGGTTGACCTAAACGTACATACCCAACTTCATCTCCTTGCTTAAGCGACAACACCATGCCTCTGCACTCGCCACCAGACTCATGACACTCTTCACCATCTTTCTTAATACTCACACACGCCATCTTTCCTTTGGTAACATAGGGCCAGATGTAGCAAAATGCTAATTTGCGACTTGCAAATTGCGAGTCCCTGCGACTCGCAATTTGCAACTCGCAAAGAATGCAGTACGGTGTCTCAGACACCGACTGCGACTCGCTATAGGGTCGCAATGACCACCTCATTAATATTCATGAGGTGGGTCGCTAATTGCGGCCCCATAGCGAGTCTAGGCACTCGCGAACATGGAGGCCTGCTGTCGTCAGCAGACCTCCATGTTCGTGACTGCTTTCAATAAAGCAGTTTTTTTTTTTTTTTAAGTGTAGCCCGTTTTCCTTAAAGGAAAACGAGCTGCACTTAAAAAAAAAAACGAAACCTTTAGTTTCGGTATTTTTTCAGGGCAGGGAGTGGTCCCTTGGACCACTCCCTGCCCTGAAAAAATATTTGTGGGTCCATTCACAAAGTGGAAGGGGTCCCATAGGGACCCCTTCCAATTTGCGAGTGGGTTACCATCCACTTCAAGTGGATGGTAACTGCGACTCTATTTGCGACCGCATATGCGGTCGCAAATGGAATTGCATTCCACTCCGAATCGCAAATAGGAAGGGAACACCCCTTCCTATTTGCGATTCTGAAATGCATATTGCGAGTCGGTACCGACTCGCAATATGCATTTCTGCATTGGGAAACGCGAATAGCGAGTCGCAAACGGCAATTTGTGCCGTTTGCGACTCGCTATTTGTTTCCTACATCTGGCCCAAAGTTACCTTTTTTTACATCTTTGCATACCCGAGCAAAATGTCCCAACCTTCCACACTTCATGCACTCTTTTCCAATCGCTGGACACTGAGGTGATGATGCTAGATGGTTCAAGCTACCACAACGGAAACAGGAAGGTTTATCCATCCTGTCATGTTTCCCATATTTCTTCCCTGTTGTAGTATGCTTGACAGAAGAATTACCACTCACCAATGCACCCACCACCTCAGATTCTAAACATTTGACTTTATCAGCATCTTGTACTGTTCTCATCCATTGCTCGGATTGCTCTAGAGCCTTTGCAGTAGAAATTACATCCTGTAATTTAGGGTCTCCCATAACCCACAGATGCTCTTGGATTTTCCTACTCTTGACATGCACTATAACTTGATCCCTGATCATCTCATCAGTCATAGCTCCAAAATTGCAATGTACAGATAATCCACGCAGTGCTGTAAGGAACTCATCAAATGTTTCTTCTGAATGCTGTACCCTTGTGTAAAACTTGAATCTATTTAATGCTAGACTTGCAGTAGGTTTGAACCTCTTCTCCAATCTCATAAGCGCCTCTTGAAAGACGTCCACCCCACCATCTGCCTGATCTTGTAATGGTATAGGGGGTAAAGTTCTGAAGACCATTTGCCCCTCAGAACCCAAACAATGCAATAAAATATTTTTCTTCCTTTCCTGTGACATGTCGTCATCATCAATAGCTTTCATGTAGGTTAAGAACTCCTCCTTCCACCTAGACCAGTGCATTGGTGGATCACCCTTGCTCTGTAAAAATTTAGCTGGTGGTTCAAACTGCATTCCTCTCCTTATTTACAATGAGAGAAGAGAAAAATAACACAAAAAGAAAAGAAAACCAATGCAACCACTTGGAGACAAGCAATCAAAATATGTATCTGTTTCCACCAATTATTCTTCCTTGAAAGTCTGTATTTCCAAAAGGAACTGAACTTTAGTCCCTTTTTAGTATCAACACAAATGTTTATTAGTCCTTCCTCACTGACACTGAACGAAACAAAGTCCTTTCTCAATATCCACACCTCGGAAACAGGCTCCGCCCAAAACGAAATCAAAGGGCAGGATATGCAGTCAGATTCGAGCTGAAATGTGGTACACAGGTAAGAAACAGTCCCCCATACAGGTAAATAGAAAAATAAATCACGCGTGGACCTCAAAACCCTTCCGAGCTTGAAGATTCGAGTAGGCCTCCAGGCATAACAACACAGAACCAGGGTCACACGGCGCGTCGTTTAAAATTGTGCTGCGCGAGTATTCACAACAGCTTTTACTAAAAAACGAAGGCAAAGAAAGTTGAAAAAAACCAAGTAACAATAGTAAAAATGTCAAACTTGCAAAAGAACGTCCCCCTTTACCGCCGAATACAATTCTCAAGTCAGTTTTCCTTTCACAATGCACTCGGCTCCTCGTTCCTCAGAGAATACAGCTTTCTCTGTGTTGCTCAGCAGTGCTGCTTGATAGTTTACGCGTGGTTAACGTAGAACTCGTCGCCAACATGTAGTAAACAATCCACCAGACTGAATACCAATTTCAGGGTTTATTTAGATAATATCCAATCTATGTCCAGCCGTTACAATCTCCCCAGCGCGAATGCCTCCTCACTCCCCCGCGCTCCTCGTTCCCCATTCCACATTCCACAATCCACATTCCACCCGTGATTACACTTGCTCATGTAACAGTAATACTTCAGTTTAACCTCGATGGCTTCAATAATGCTATTAAATCACACGATCTAAGGCATAAAAATGTTGTTTGCAAATATGTTTACCACATCCATATAATAGATCATTCCCACTTAAGTACATTTTATAAGTTCATTATCAAAGTTATTTTACCAAGTTGCTTGCTGTATTAACTCCTAAACCTTATCTCCCCTCATTCACACACTCATACATCTTGCCAGATAAAAACAGTGGCTCCACTACAATACTAAACATCCCCAAACCACAGTGTGCATCATATCCTATTACATTAGCCATTATAACACTGGTTGTCTAGATCCACTGAACCAAAAATACAAACAGGTCCATCTTCAATAGAAGCATCAAATTACAATACTTTATTTACAGCAGGGTTCTCTAGATCATAGTAAATACCAGTAAATACCATTATTTAAATTCTATTTCTGCCATAGATCACAAATTGTAAATTATAAATCATAAAAGGTAAATCAGCCTTGTGACTGACACTGAATCTATACCAACATCACTTCCAGGTGACATACAATAAAGGAAGTGACCACCACCAAATAATGTGTCTCTACACTCACTGAAAACAAACCGATGTTTACAAAGAAAAACAAAGAGATAGGTTTCCAATCTGTTTACTTAAATCTTCACATATCCTTCAGGGCACCTAGCAAGAACAAAGAACAACCTAGGGTCATAATTGTTACTCACCAATTAAACTAGAAAGACAATTATCTATTCACCTTTTATCTCTCCTCATTCTTGTAAAACTCATTTTCATCATTTGTATTTCCAAGTAGATTCTATATGTACCTGTTCCACTGTATACACTGACGAACTACATGCCGCTCTACGTAGTCAATTAGGCCACAAGCTTACCACTTTAAATGAGATCCCGATTTTCAAACTCAAAGCTTTGTGATGTGAAAGATTTACTCTTTTTGAGTGGTAGTGCAAAGAGTTAACAATTGGGCTGTGAAGTGTGCGCTTTTAATTGTAAATGCATTTATATCACGCTTAATGCACCAGGAGATGTTGAAGGAACAGTAGTGCAAAAAAATTGCATTACGTACACTCTGGGTTTTACTAAAATCTATATTTTGGAAGCACCATTTTATCTTGAACATTTTGCGCATTTTGTAGCAGTCTGTCTTATACCGTGTGTAATGCAAGTTTTAAATAATTAATTACATATTCACAGTGCTTTCGGTCACAGGTTTTGACTTGGTAGCACTGCAAATAAACAAGTAAAATTTCTCCAGTGCACCAACCAAGACTTAATTCCGTGGCTATCTGGTTTCACATAGACCTCTGCAGTGCCTTAACTAATAGAGGTTACATAATGTACTATAGTGCATTTCCCAATGAGTAACAACTTTTTTTAATTTATTTTCCATTTAACCTGCATGTTATTTTCTATATAGCTACCACCTGACGGTGAAAGACCAAAAAAAACTTTTTTTTTTTTTTTTTTTTTTAGCCACACCTTTGACTCCGCCCCACACTCAATGGGCCTGCCCATTGAGACTTTTTGACCGCTTTTGAAAATCCACTTAAAAGTTTAATAGTGAGTACCATGGCCAAATACACGATTTAGGTATACATGCTTTCAACTTCTATTTGTTTTTTTTTCAGTTCATGTTTCATTTTATATCATTTTCCGTTTTTCGTTTACTTTCGTTAATAATGAATTGTCTGGCTGGTAACGTTCTTAATTCTGCATGATTTGTTCTACTTGTATGATCCATTGGACTGAAGCAAATAAATCCGTAATTTAATGTTCACCGAGCTCTCAAGTATCTTAGTTTAATGCATCAGTTGTTTATCCAGTCCAGGTTTATTCTCTGCTTTTTTAGAGAATTGTAGTTCTGCTTTTAACGGAATTAGTGAGACTAAAAATGTTACTGGGCTAAAGTCACTCATGTTTGAACTGGTACGTGAAGCAGGCTCTGTGTTCATGACTTATTTGCTTGTTTTTTATGGCACTTCTTGTAAAAAGCCAGCCCTTTTATTCAGAACTACGTTTCGAGAAAGCAAATCAGAATATTTTGTGCTAGGTTTGTATGGGATAGATTTTTACAGCTAAATTAAATTATTCTGTTGATATCGCAATATTGGAAAAAAATATTTTTACGCAACACAGGATTCCCAATGATGCCTACAAATGATATTGGAAGACAAATTATGAGTTGTGTTTCATACACAGATAAACTGTTGAACGGGTTAATTCGCCTATTCTCACTCACACTCACCTGTTCAGAATGGACCCTGAGGACGACCAGACAAGTCACTGCCGCTGCCAGCTAAAGCAGCGTTGTCGTGGTAACTGTTTGTATGCAATCCCGTTCCCATGACATCAAACGACCTTCACGGCACTGTTCGCGCTGCACAGCATGGCATGGAAACAAACGATGGGCAGCAAAGCTCAACTATCAAGGCTGCCATCTTTAAGTAGTCGTGTTTTCGATCGGTGACAGAATAGACTATATCTGTTGAAAATGGTATCAGCGAAATCATATAAGGAGGGGTTGTACTACCCGGATATATATTTATAATATTCTATAATTCACAAACATAAAAGCATATATGTATAGTCTAGTAAGGTAATAATTAAACAACCTTTGAGTGAACACGTTTAAGTGATCGTCTAACTGTATAAAGCCTTTAGATTACTAATTTTCATCTCATCAACCGGGGTACTTTCATTAAGGGCCGATGTAGTTCTCAGGCGGCGGCTAGGTCTAAAATAACTGAAGTGACTTTCTCAATTATGTCCGTTTTTTGTGTTAATGCCAAAACGGTCGTGAAACATCCGTAAATATATTGTAAGACTCGCCTAGGCAGCGCGCATGCGCTTTTTCTTTCGAGACATACTGTATCTTCTTTGTGTGCTTAAAGCACGCCCATCACTGTTTATTCGTTCGTTTTTGTGTTGTTTTAAAATCCTTGCTTTTCTGTGGACACTTGGTTATGCTTGCCCCTCCTTTTATTGTTCTGTTTCCTCCCATAGGAAATTTGGCCTTTTTCTCTTTTCTCCATTTGTTACTTTGGGTGCACTACTTTTTGCTTTTGCCTGGTATGGCTTTGGGAACAAAATGTGCTCAGATCATGGCATGTTCTGATTACGTGTCCCTTTATGATATTTTATTACACATCAGGACTCGTTTTAGGCCAATTAATCTTTTGACCCAGTTGAGAGACACCTTAGGACGAGATAACTAATCAATATATCAATCAATACATCAATAATGTCATCAATATTTATCACAACAATGCATTTCACTTTAGTCAATGTCATTAATCAATTCAAAGACACTACCATGACCTTTCAGCCATGAATAACCACACCTTGTTTAATAGAATTTTATGAATTTTATTTCCTATTAATTACAGTCTAATAGCAAATGCGTTAATCTCAACACCAAGAAACATAATAGCATAGTCACGATATGGCAACTTTGGTAAGCTTTCATTAAAGCGAGAATCACAAACATCAGAACATAACACAGCGTGAACATAGATCAATTTAGCAGAGTGTCAATAACGCGTCAGTTCAACAAAACATAATCTTGGTCGTTTGTCTATTTGCATCAGTTTGATGAACACCTGTCTGAACCACTGATTAGCATTAGCATGTTGGGCTTCATGCAAAACAACTTAGAACACCAATTTGGAAAACATCTGGCTAAGGTCTCTGTCAAAAGCAAGCAGTTGGTACCTAGAAAGGAAAAGCAAACAGACAAATTACAATTGCATTGTCATAATTACCCTCCAAAGTTTAGGTCAGCGCACAGGATCAGTCTTCGTCTTCAGGACATCAGTCAAATCGCCATCAGTCAGAACTCAGCTCCGGGGCATAAGGGCACTTTCCTCATAAGGAGGTAAAGTGTAAAAAATGGACAAATCTAAAGGCGAGGATGGTTTTAAGTAAACCAACAAATCACCAAACTGAGTGACAGAGTTTCTGGATAAAATCAATAGCATTCCCTAACCCACCTAAATGACTCCCCGTGACATGAGTTTTTATCCCTTTTTCGATGTACATTCCCCCAAAATTCTATTGGACATTTGCTATACCCCACTATCTTTAACCTATCATAAAGCACATTAGGTAATCTAACTCTTCACCCCATATTATTTTACAAGTTTTTGATTGGTCTTCGTAATTGACGTCTTCAGAGGTGGTACGTCCGGTGTGATTTCATCCTTCTGTAATTCTTTGCACATCTTTTGGTCAGCAGTTTCATTGTCTTCACTGGTTTGAATGACCTTGTACATTACATTAATCTACATTGTTTCAATTCACTTTTAACATTTAGTCTGTGGACGAGGGGAGATGGTGAGAACGGATCTAACATGGTTACATTCATCTTCCAAGTCGAAGAAAAAGAATAAACAGTGTCATGGCCCCTTGTGAGTCAGCACACTGGAAAATAGAAAAATGCATTTAATATGAGAGCCAAGCAGCTAAACTCCGACTCATGCTAACTTAAGGCCTATGAGGTTTTCAGTACAGATTTAATAACGCAAATGCTAGTGTAAACTTATTTAAACGTAATATAAACATTTTGATTATCATTATTAGTTCGCGTCTATATTGGTGGCCACTCATCGTGGTCACTATTTAGGCGCACGTCTAAGCAAAATTACTATTATTATAGTTTCTATGCGGCATCATCACACCTTAATTCATAAACATTTCATGTTAAAATATATTATATAAGCTAAGCTCTCTCAGTTCTTTTGCATCATTTGTTTTGCCTCTGTTGTTTTTCAGATCGTAATGTGCTCAGATGTAGGTCTTTCGGCTTAAAACGGGCTCACATTACGACCTTTTTATTGTTTTGGAAATATAAGTGGCATTTTGCCTATTTTGTTAGCTTTTGGAATGTATTTTTTAAATCTTTTAGACGAAAACGTGCACAGCTGTTGGCCTTTTTGTTAGTTTATTTGAAATAAACATTTAAACATTTTACAAAACTCACGCTGGGTGTGGGCTTTTTGTTCCGAAAGCAAAGAATTGTGTTGTGTTTTGTAACTGAAAGCTCTCACCCGATGCATACATTGAAAAATATTTTAAACTTTAATTAGAAAGCCAGAAAGCAATTCAGACCAAAACACACACATGTGACATAAGCACGGAGTTAGAATCCCAGTGGAAAAAATAAATAAACAAGTTTGCTTCGGGTGAGCACTTTTGCCGACCACAAAACAATAATAAAGTTGATTACGAAAGCAAAGAATGGCGTTTTGTTTTGTGACCAGAAAGTGTTCACCCGATGTGTCTTTTAAAAAAGGTTTCATTTTTGCTGAGATTCCGACTCTGAAACTTTCTTATAACATTCATTTGTTTTTCTTTGAGGTATACTTAATTTGTATTGGGAATATGGCAATTTATAAACAACTTTATTATTGTTTTGTGGGCAGTTAGCGCTGACGCGATGCAAACTTTGACAAAGGTTTTGTTTTTCCTGGGACTCTGACTCTGTGCTCTTGTCCTGTATGCATGTTTTGGTTGCAAAACATGCGGTAGCGGTAATCCATGCACTCAACATGTCTTTCTTTGTCCCCCCCCCCCTTTTTTGCTGCTCTTCCTGTTCATGTGTGCATTAGCATCATCAGGCGGAGGAGAAGTGGCATCGTAGCACGAGGGAGCTGCATCTCACATGGCCCTGGAGGGCCATGCAACCGACTCGGAGTTCACCAGTGAGACGGACTGCGAGGGGAGCTCCACAACGGGGACACGTGGAGACATCAGCGACACAGACACGCCCTCGGAAGGGAGCTCCCTTGTGGTGGCGGCAACATCCGTGCACACCGCAACAACAGGTACAGCCGCCACCCAGCGCACCAGCTCCGCCCTCCAAGCAGCCCCTCAGCGTTCGCCCCGTGCCCGCTCGCACACGAAGGCGGGCATCTCCTTCGCCCCAGGCACCTCAGGCCCTGCCCCAGTTACCCCTGCTGCCCTCAGTGAGGAGGTCATTGACCTCCTCAGGACGCTCATTGTTGGGCAGTCTACCCTTTTGAATGCCATCCAGGGGGTAGAAAGGGAGGTGCACCGGAGCAATGCATACCTGGAGGGCATTCATTCGGGTCAGGCTGCCCATCAGCGATCGTTCAACGCTCTGGCCTCAGCACTGACGGCAGCCATTGTCCCTGTCTCCTGCCTCCCTCCTCCAACTTCCTCCACCCAGTCCCACTCCCCTGTTCCTCTGCCTATCCCAGACACACCTACAGACCAGCCTGCACACACCTCAACACCCAAGGGCAGCTCATCCAGACATAAGCACCACACATCACACAAGCATTCACACAAGCAACAGCCACATGCAGACATACCAACAGCCACTGCCTCCTCTGTGTCCCCCTCCTCCTCGTCTCCCTCCTCCCTCCCTGTGACGTCTCCACTCACACTTGCATGCACAACATCATCAGCCACTACGTCCATCACCAGCACACCCACCAGAACACTCTGCACATGTGCAGTCACCACCCCCACTGCCATTTACACGTCCCCTGTGTCCTCTCCCAGTGTGTCTGTCACCCCCTCTTCCAAACCACACAAACGTAGGCAGCCACCCACCCAACAGCCATCCACCTCACAACAGCCTCCGTCACAAGCACCTGCACCCAAAGACACCACACTTGACTCTCCTACAACCACATCCTTTTCCTCCACTCCCATACCCACTGCACCTACCCTTCCCACTGCTCCTAAAAAGTTTTTCCTGTCCAAAATTAACCTCTTTCCATCACCTGACCCACCCCCTCCATCTCGTAAGAGTCCAATCAGCACCTCAGCCACCACAACCCCTGGACCTACAAGGACCATAGTACAAGGATATTGGAGTCCACCACCTTCAAGGGCAGCTACATCGGCCAGCAGTAAAGGGACAGCCAGCCCAACCCCTGGGAAGAAAACCAAGAAAGGCAAGGCCCGGCGCAAGAGGCCAGAGACGGCAGCCTCCAAAGGCACTACCCTGGCACCATCAGGAAGTGGGGTGCCACCTGGCACATCTACAAAGGGAGGCAAGGGCCACAGAGAATCACGGAAGGATGGCAAGGGCAGCACGGCCGACAAGTCCGGCAGCATGCGAGCTGCCCAGGAGGGCCCCACCAGCCCCATTCCGGGTGTGAAGGAGGACACCCACGGGCCCGGGACTCCAGCACAGGAGGGTCCCGCAAGCGAGAAGTCGGATGGCGAGTGAACTCCATATATTGGCCGGATATGGTGCGCTGGAGACACATGTCAAGAACCGCTGAACAGGGCCCTTCAAGACAAGCACCGCTGAACAGGGCACCGCCGTCTCAAGAACCGCTGAACAGGGCCCTTCAAGACAAGCACCGCTGAACAGGGCCCTTCAAGACAAGCACCGTTGAACAGGGCCCTTCAAGACAAGCACCGCTGAACAGGGCACCGCCGTCTCAAGAACCGCTGAACAGGGCCCTTCAAGACAAGCACCGCTGAACAGGGCACCGCCGTCTCAAGAACCGCTGAACAGGGCCCTTCAAGACAGGCACCGCTGAACAGGGCCCTTCAAGACAAGCACCGCTGAACAGGGCCCTTCAAGACAAGCACCGCTGAACAGGGCACCGCCGTCTCAAGAACCGCTGAACAGGGCCCTTCAAGACAGGCACCGCTGAACAGGGCCCTTCAAGACAAGCACCGCTGAACAGGGCCCTTCAAGACAAGCACCGCTGAACAGGGCCCTTCAAAACAAGCACCGCTGAACAGGGCACCGCCGTCTCAAGAACCGCTGAACAGGGCCCTTCAAGACAAGCACCGCTGAACAGGGCACCGCCGTCTCAAGAACCGCTGAACAGGGCCCTTCAAGACAGGCACCGCTGAACAGGGCCCTTCAAGACAAGCACCGTTGAACAGGGCCCTTCAAGACAAGCACCGCTCCGCTGGGCCCTTCATCTCAAGCACCGCTCCGCTGGGCCCTTCATCTCTGCACCGCTCCGCTAGGCCCTTCATCTCAAGCACTGCTCCGCTGAGCCCTTCATTTCAAGCACCGCTCCGCTGGGCCCTTCATCTCAAGCACCGCTCCGCTGGGCCCTTCATCTCTGCACCGCTCCGCTGGGCCCTTCATCTCAAGCACCGCTCCGCTGGGCCCTTCATCTCAAGCACCGCTGGCCCATTGGCAGAAGGGGCAGGCCCGGATCTGTGTCGGGCAGGGCTGCACGATGCACTCTGGGCACCATGCCTCCTCCAGTACCAGTGGAGTCTGTAATCCACTTGAGAGACTGTGGCTTTGCACTCCCCAGGATGTAACAGTGGGCAAGCCACCCACTGTAGAGACTTGTGAGACTGTGGCTTTGCACTCCCCAGGATGTAACAGTGGGCAATCCACCCACTGTAGAGACTTGTGAGACTGTGGCTTTGCACTCCCCAGGATGGAACAGTGGGCATGGAGGCCCCTCGTGGATCTGGCGTCGTGGACTCATGTGACTGAGGTGCCTCCCCTTCCCTTCCCCCTGAGGTGCCTGTAGTTTTTCTATCTGATGCCCCTGCAGTGTTCTCTCCAATGGATTCGGGTCTCCTGTGTGGACTTTGCCCATGTGTTGAGGCCCATTGGCCCACGTACAATGACTGAAACCCAATTTGGACAGGACAATTTACATATGTGTATATAGTTATAGATGTTGGAATTTTTTTTTTAATTAGCCTTACAATATATTTGAATTTCATGATCATTTTATTTTATCTTTGCATTCTTCCGGGGGGTTTGGGGGGTGTCACTCTGAGTTGTTGCTCTGCATTGATGTGTAGGTAGTTGTGGGTGAGGGTGGGTGTGTCGCGTATGTGTGTGCCCGTAATCTTTTCTCCTCCCCCCTCCCCTGTGTCGTAGGTGCAGTACTCACCGTTGTCTTCTGCGCCAGCGTTCGTGCTCCTGGTAGAGGAGCAGGTAGACAATAGCTGGTAGGATGTGTAGTTCTGGTCCCATGCTGTCCAGATTCCTCGTGGAGTGTGTAGAGGTGAGCGTTTTCCCGTTCGTAGTCTGTTTCCGCCGTGTTTTTATCGGCGGGGCTCCCACCCCGGAAAAGGTGGCGGATGGTGAGTTGTGATAGGGTGGGCGGTACATTGTCTCCCGCCTATCTGTTGGTGGTGACCGCCGCGCTGTTTGTTTGTCCCGCCGTGGCGGTCGGAGTGTTAAAGTGGCGGTCTGTGTTGGCAGTTTCCGCCAGGGTCAGAATTCCATTTTTTTGACCGCCTGCCTGTTGGCGGGTTGGCCGCCGCTTTAACACCGACCACCAGGGTTGGAATGACCCCCTAATTGTTGGTTCATTTGGAAACAAGCCTGCTAATCAGACACAGACTCAGAATACAGTGATGTAACAAATGTTGAGGGAGCAACCCTGCACAGTACATGTAGGGGCCACCCTCTGAACTCATGTAGGAGCTCCGAGGCCAGAATACTCTGCTGAGGGACCCCCTGGAGCCCGGCCCTCCGCACCACTGTCAGAATACGTTGCCTCCTCACAGCAGGGCTGTCTCCATCCTGTAGCACCCCAAAAATATTTACAAAGACTTGTTAACGCTTTACTTTAAAGTGTGCTTAACATAGACAAAAGGCTTGCTGCTACAGAAAGGTTGCTTGCAACTTCCTTCTCCACCCTTCTTCTGTAATTGCAATACCAAAAGGCCTACCCTTTGCTGTCAAATGCGCCTACTAGACTGCTCTGTTGCCTTTGTAAAGGGCAACTTTTTCTTTCAAGTCTATGAGGTCACAGCACTGTTTTAAATTTTCAGTGATTATTTAATGTATGACAGATTTTTTAATTAACCTATTTTGTTACGATGGCCAGTACTTGTGTGTACACAGTGTGTTAATTTTTTGGGACCAACGACCCAGGGCAAAGAAATCGGAATAAATCCTAATTTAAATGTGAGTTTTGAGGGGGAAGACGCACAGAGCCAAAAAAGGGATCTTTCATTAGTTTGTAAACATTTTACAATCAAGTGTAAGAAATGTTCCCTCGGAGGCTCTGGATGTAACGGTTAGGTCCCCGGCAGCACCGCTCGGGTGCCGAGGACGTAACCGCTACGCCCAGCTACCGTCCCTCAGGGTAAGCGCTAGTGCTCCTCCCGAGGGCCTGGCACCGCCCTCTCCTGGGCAGGGATGGAAGGGGAAATGCTTCCCTTTCCACCCCCGCCCCGACCTCCCTGTGGCATCTGATGACGTTTGCGTGCAATTGCGCGCTGACCTCATCAGAGGCTGCCTCCACCGCACTGGAAGCTAAGCTTCCAGCACGGATCGGAGGAGAAATGCGATGCTATCGGGCAGCAGAAATGCCCACTAGACACCAGGGATTTTTTTTTATGTTGTTAAGCAGCCCCTTGGGCAAGGGCCGCTCCCCAGGGAGGCAACATATTTTTAGGCCTTTTCTGCCCCTGTCAGGGACAGAAACCCCTAGACACCAGGGATCTTTTTTTCTGTTTATTTTGTGCTACAGATGGTGGGGGGGGAATTGATTTTAGGCCATTTCTGCCCCCCTTGGGGGCCGGACGGCCTATTTTTATTAGGCCAATTTGCCCACAAGGGCGTCAGAAACCACTAGACACCAGGGATATTTTATTATGCCAGTTTCACGTGAGGGGAGCGACCCCTTAGGCAAGGGTCGCTCCCTTGGGGGGGGGAGGATTTGTTTTATGCCATTTCTGCCCCTCAGGGGGGCAGATCGGCCTATTGTAATTAGGCCGATCTGCCCCCGGGGGGCAGAAACCCCTAGACACCAGGGATCTTTATTTATTTATTTATTTTTTTTTTTTATGTCGGGAGTGACCCCTTAGGCAAGGGTCGCTACCCTGGGGGGCAAATTGTCTTTAGGCCATTTTTATTAGGCCGATTTGCCCGGGGGGGGCAGAAACCACTAGCCCCGGGCAGAAACCCCTAGACACCAGGGATCTTTATTTTTATTTATTTTTTTTATTTTTATGTGGGGAGTGACCCCTTAGGCAAGGGTCGCTACCCTGGGGGGCAAATTGTCTTTAGGCCATTTTTATTAGGCCGATTTGCCCGGGGGGGGGCAGAAACCACTAGCCCCGGGGATTTTTTTTGCGCCAATTTCACGCAAGGGGAGTGACCCCTTAGGCAAGGGTCCCTCCCCTTGGGGGAAGTGGTGGGGGGGGATTTAGTTTAGGCCATTTCTGCTCCCCTTGGGGGCAGAGCGGCCTATTTCTATTAGGACGATCTGTCCCCAGGGGGCAGAAACCACTTAGGCACCAGGGATTGGTGTGTGTATGTGTGTGTTTTGATCGGGGGGCAGCCCCTTGGGCAAGGGTCGCTCCCCATAGGGGCATATTACTGTTGGTCATATCTGCCCCCCTTGGGGGCAGATCGGCCTATTTTTGGAAGGCCCATCTGCCCCACAAGGGAGACAGAAAGCCCACCAGAGACCAGGGAATATATATATTTTTTTTAAAGGGTGGAAGTATGGCCATACCCCCACCTCAAATAAATGGGGCCAAGGTTGTTCTGCCTACTGGTGGGAAGTTGGGGCAATTACCCCTGATTTAATCCAGGGGGGGGGGTAGAAAACCTACCAGATGCCAGGGAATTAAATAAAAAAATAAAAAATAGTGGGGTGGTGGCTACCAACTAGTATGGGCATGGTTATGCCCCCACCCCAACTGAAGGGGGTAACAGTCTTTCAGCTCTCCCCGCACACTAAAACATCCTATCCCACGGCAAGCAAGAGGACATGTGATTATTTTGGATTTTGGTTTTACATTTGGGCCATGAGAGCTTGGCTAACTCTCAATATTGTCCCACTTGGAATGTTGAGGGCTGCACTTTTTTTTGGACTTTGGGACGCTGCCATGTAGAAAAATCTACAAGACCTAGACACATCTGAAAACTAAACATCCGGGTGAGTCCAGGGTGGTGTGCTTCACATGCACCCGCACCATTTTCTTACCCACAATGACCTGCAAACCTCAAACTTTGCTGGAAATCACACATCTTCCCCACATTTTTCTGATGGAACCTTCCGGAATCTGCAGGAATCCACAAAATTCCTACCACCCAGCACTGTCTCATGTATGCCAATGAAAATTCAGCCCCACTTGTCAGCCTAAAAATGTTTTTTCAAACTGCCCTTTTGGACCTCCTTTGGTTCCCCCTCAATTTTGACATGTTTTTGGCTCTTCCCTGTCACAGGCACTTGGCCCACCTACACAAGTGAGGTATCATTTTTACCGGGAGACTGAAGGGAACATTGGGTGGTAGGAAATTTGTCCCGTTGCAGTGATCCCACACAGAAATGTGGGAACATGTTATTTTTTAGCTAAATTTGAGGTTCACTGAGGATTCTGGGTACAAAAAGACACTCGGGGATCCCCACAAGTCACACCTCCCTGGACTCCCTCGGGTGTCTAGTTTTCAGAAATGTCTGGGTTTGGTAGGTTTCATTGTATGGCTGCTGAGCCCAGGACCAAAAACGCAGTTGCGCCCCGCAAAGACAGGTAGTTTTGTATTTGATAATTTTGATGTGTCCAGATAGTGTTTTGGGGCATTTCCTTTTTCGGGCACTAAGCCTACCCACACAAGTGAGGTACCACTTTTATCGGGAGACTTGGGGGAACGCTGGGTGGAAGGAAATTTGTGGCTCCTCTCAGATTCCAGAACTTTCTGTCACTGAAATGTGAGGAAAAAGTGTTTTTTTGGCCGAATTTTGAGGTTTGCAGGGGATTCTGGGTAACAGAACCTTGTGAGAGCCCCACAAGTCACCCCATCTTGGATTTCCTGAGGTGTCTAATTTTCAGAAAAACACAGGTTTGGTAGGTTTCCTTAGGTGACGGCTGAGCTAGAGGCCAAAATCCACAGCTTGGCACTTTGCAAAAAACTACTCTGTTTTCTTTGGGAAAATGTGATGTGTCCATGTTGTGTTTTGGGGCATTTCCTGTCGCGGGCACTAGGCCTACCCACACAAGTGAGGTACCATTCTTTATCGGGAGACTTGGAGGAACGCTGGGTAGAAGGAAATTTGTGGCTCCTCTCAGATTCCAGAACTTTCTGTCACCGAAATGTAAGGGAAAAGTGTTTTTTGGCCATATTTTGAGGTTTGCAAAGGATTCTGGGTAACCGAACCTGGTGAGAGCCCCACAAGTCACCCCATCTTTAATTCCCCTAGGTGTCTAGTTTTAAAAAATGCACAGGTTTGGTAGGTTTCCTTAGGTGCTGACTGAGCTAGAGGCCAAAATCCACAGCTAGGCACTTTGCAAAAAACAGCTCTGTTTCCTTTGGGAAAATGTGATGTGTTCACATTATGTTTTGGGGCATTTCCTGTCTCAGGCACTAGGCCTACCTACACAAGTGAGGTCCCATTTTCATCGGGAGACTTGGAGGAACGCTAGGTGGAAGGAAATTTGTGGCTCCTCTCAGATTCCAGATCTTTCTGTCACCGAAATGTGAGGAAAGTGTTTTTTGGGCCAAATTTTGAGGTTTGCAAAGGATTCTGGGTAACAGAACCTGGTGAGAGCCCCACAAGTCACTCCATCCTGGATTCCCCTAGGTGTCAAGTTTAAAAAAAAGCAAAGGTTTGGTAGGTTTTCCTAGGAGCCGGCTGAGCTAGAGATCAAAATCCACAGCTAGGCACTTTCCAAAAAACACCTCAGTTTTCAATGTAAAAAATGTGATGTGTCCATGTTGCGTTTCCTGTCGCAGGCATTAGGCCTACCCACTCAAGTGAGGTACCATTTTAATCAGGAGACGTGGGGGAACACAGAATAGCAGAACAAGCGTTATTGCCCCTTGTCCTTCGCTACATTTGTGCCTTCCAAATGTAAGACAGTGTGTAAAAAAAGACATCTATTTGAGAAATGCCCTGTAATTCACATGCTAGTATGGGGACCCCAGAATTCAGAGATGTGCAAATAACCACTGCTTCTCAACACCTTATCTTATGCCCATTGTGGAAATACAAAGGTTTTCCTGATACCTATTTTTCACTCTTAATATTTCACCAAATGAATTGCTGTATACCCAGTATAGAATGAAAACCCATTGCAAACTGCAGTTCATTTATTGGCTCTGGGTACCTAGGGTTCTTGATGAACCTACAAGCCCTGTATGTACCCACAGCCAGAAGAGTCCAGCAGATGTAACGGTATATTGCTTTAAAAAAATCTGACATCGCAAGAAAAAGTTACAGAGTAAAACGTGGAGAAAAATGGCTGGTTTTTTTACCTCAATTTCAATATTTTGTTTTATTTCAGCTGTTATTTTCTGTACGAAAACCTTGTAGGATCTACACAAATGACCCCTTGCTGAATTCAGAATTATGTCTACTTTTCAGAAATGTTTAGCTTTCCAGGATCCAGCATTGGTTTCACACCCATTTCTGTTGCTAACTGGAAGGAGACTAAAAGCACAAAAAATAGTAAAAATGGGGTATGTCCCAGTAAAATGGCAAAATTGTATTGAAAAAATTGGTTTTCTGATTCAAGTCTGCCTGTTCCTGAAAGCTGGGATGATGGTCATTTTAGCACCACAAACGCTTTGTTGAAGCCATTGTCAGGAAAAAAGCCACAAGCCTTCTTCTGCAGTCCCTTTTTCCCATTAAAAAAACAATTGTATTTTGGCTAATTTCTTGAACTCCTCCAGGGACCCCACAGAGCCTGGGTACCTCTAGAATCCCTAGGATGTTGGGGAAAAAAAGGATGCAAATTTGGCATGGGTATCTTATGTGGACAAACTGTTATGAGGGCCTAAGCGCGAACTGCCCCAAATAGCTAAAACAGGCCTGGCACCTGAGGGGGAAAAGGCCTGGCAGCGAAGGGGTTAAACACTCAAGGGCTCGTGTTGTCACGCTCCATTTGCCATTGCCTCTTTCCCCCAAGGCTCATGCTCCCTTTGTCACAACATCCAACATGCATCAATTATTTAACACAACATTAAAGACTATTTGCATAATAAGAACACATACAGTCTGCACTTACTATACACACACAGTACTGTAAAACAAAGAAAAGAAATTGCGAAGGCGAGACCTATTGGGTTTGCCAAAGCTTGTTTTCTATTTTCTAACAGTAGATTCTAAATTCTCATGACCAGTAAAATGTTTTAGTGGACGGGTTGCCTTCTGTTACAGTTAAAGCTACTACGTTGTTTTCCTGTAACTTTTTTTTTTTCTTGTTGTAGAGTGAGAGAACCCTCCTATAGCTGCCAAGGTTTCAGATTGCTTATGTGTGCCATTTTCATAATTTCAGTGTAAATTATGAGTGGCATTTCAATGACTATGAGTGACACTTGTTTGCAAACAAAAGTCAAGCAATGAAGACGAGGGAAACATAAGCCCTCAGGAGAGTGAGGCTGAGGCATGTATAGGTCACAGCCAGGCTGTATTATTTAAAAAGATTTCAGCTTGCTCAACCCTATAAAAATAATTTGCTGAGCGGTCCACCCTGGCCTGCCACTGGCTACCTGCCCTTCCCAGCTGGTGGCAGAGCTGCCAAGTTTTCAGATTGCTTATGTGTGACATTTCCAAGGTATCAGTGTAGTTATCAGTGACATTCAACTGTCAAATGTGTGACACTTAAGGTGACATTTTGGTGCAAGTAAATCCAACCAATGAAGTGCATGGAAAGAGATATACATTAGAAATTATACCCTTTTGATCAATAAAAAGCTCTAAAATAACTTGAAACTACTTCAAATCCCTAGAAATGGAAGGGTAAGATACTGATTGTAAGGAAATGGCTCCCTGTTGCAGTTGCCCCCCACATTTTGCCTGATACGGATGCTGACTTGACTGAGAAGTGTGCTGGGACCCTGCTAACCAGGCCCAAGCACCATTGTTCTTTTACCTAAAATGTACCATTGTTCCCACAGTTGGCACACCCCTGGCACACAGATAAGTCCCTTGTAAAAGGTACCAGTGGTACCAAGGGCCCTGTGACCAGGGAAGGTTCCTAAGGGCTGCAGCATATGTTGTGCCACCATAAAGGACCCTTCACCTAACACATGCACACTGCCATTGCAGATTGTGTGTGTTGGTGGGGAGAAAAAGGCAAAGTCGGCATGGCATCCCCCTCAGGATGCCATGCACACAAAATGCTGCCTGTGGCATAGGTAAGTCACCCCTCTAGCAGGCCTTACAGCCCTAAGGCAGGGTGCACTATACCACAGGTGAGGGCATAGCCGCATGAGCAATATGCCCCTACAGTGTCTAAGTCTATTCTTAGACATTGTAAGTACAGTGTGGCCATATTAAGTATATGGTCTGGGAGTTTGTCAAAAACGAACTCCACAGCTCCATAATGGCTACACTGAATACTGGGAAGTTTGGTATCAAACTTCTCAGATTAATAAACCCACACTGATGCCAGTGTTGGATTTATTAAAAAATGCACATAGAGGGCATCTTAGAGATGCCCCCTGTATTTTACCCAATCCTTTAGTGCAGGACTGACTGGTCTGTGCCAGCCTGCTGCTGAGAGACGAGTTTCTGACCCCCTGGGGTGACAGCCTTTGTTCTCTCTGAGGCCAGAAACAAAGCCTGCTCTGGGTGGAGGTGCTTAACACCTCCTCCCTGCATGAACTGTAACACCTAGCAGTGAGCCTCAAAGGCTCAGGCTTTGTGTTACTATGCCCCAGGGCACTCCAGTTAGTGGAGATGCCCGCCCCATGGACACAGCCCCCACTTTTGGCGGTGACCCCTGCCTTTAGAAATCCTCCATCTTGGTTTTGGAGGATTCCCCCAATAGGAATAGGGATGTGCCCCCCTCCCCTCAAGGAGAAGGCACAAAGAGGGTGTAGCCACCCTCAAGGACAGTAGCCATTGGCTACTGCCCTCCCAGACCTAAACACACCCTTAAATTCAGTATTTCGGGGCTCCCCAGAACCTAGGAAACCAGATTCCTGCAACCTAAAGAAGAAGAAGGACTGCTGACCTGAAGCCCTGCAGTGAAGACGGAGACGACAACTGATTTGGCCCCAGCCCCACCGGCCTGTCTCCCTACTTCGACGAAAACTGCAACAGCGACGCATCCAACAGGGACCAGCGACCTCTGAAGGCTCAGAGGACTGCCCTGCATCTAAAGGACCAAGAAGCTCCTGAGAACATCGGCCCTGTTCGACAAACTGCAACTTTCTGCAACAAAGAAGCAACTTTAAAGACTTCACGTTTCCCGCCAGAAGGGTGAGACTTTCCACTCTGCACCCGACGTCCCCGGCTCGACCTGCGGAGAACTAACACTACAGAGAGGACTCCCTGGCGACTGTGAGCCTGTGAGTAGCCAGAGTTGAGCCCCCCTGAGCCCCCACAGCGATGCCTGCAGAGGAAATCCAGAGGCTACCCCTGACCGCGACTGCCTGTAACAAGGGACCCGACGCCTGGAACCAACACTGCACCTGCAGCCTCAGGACCTGAAGGAACCGAACTCCAGTGCAGGAGCGACCCCCAGGCGACCCTCTGCCTAGCCCAGGTGGTGGCTACCCCGAGGAGCCCCCCCCCCCCCTGTGCCTGCCTGCATCGTTGAAGAGACCCCGGGTCTCCCTATTGCTTTCTACACAAAACCCGATGCCTGTTTGCACTCTGCACCCGGCCGCCCCTGTGCCGCTGAGGGTGTACTTTCTGTGCCTGCTTGTGTCCCTCCCGGTGCCCTACAAAACCCTCCTGGTCTGCCCTCCGAGGGCACTGGTACTTACCTGCTGGCTGACTGGAACCGGGGCAGCCCTGTTTCCATTGAAGCCTATGTGTTTTGGGCACCTCTTTGACCTCTGCACCTGACCGGCCCTGAGCTGCTGGTGTGGTACCTTTGGGGTTGCCTTGAACCCCCAACGGTGGGCTACCTTGGACCCAGCTTTGAACCCTGTAAGTGTTTTACTTACCTGTGAACTTAACAATTACTTACCTCCCCCAGGAACTGTTGATTTTTGCAGTGTCCACTTTTAAAATAGCTTATTGCCATTTTTGTCAAAACTGTACATGCTATTGTGATTATTCAAAGTTCCTAGAATACCTGAGTGAAATACCTTTCATTTGAAGTATTACTTGTAAATCTTGAACCTGTGGTTCTTAAAATAAACTAAGAAAATATATTTTTCTATATAAAAACCTATTGGCCTGGAGTAAGTCTTTGAGTGTGTGTTCCTTATTTATTGCCTGTGTTTGTACAACAAATGCTTAACACTACCCTCTGATAAGCCTGCTGCTCGACCACACTACCACAAAATAGAGCGTTAGGATTATCTATTTTTGCCGCTATCTTACCTCTAAGGGGAACCCTTGGACTCTGTGCACACTATTTCTTACTTTGAAATAGTACACACAGAGCCAACTTCCTACACTGATACAAAAAGATTTTTTGGCCAGAAGATGTAAAGTAAATAAATTATCATAAAACATCTCACACCCCCATGCCATTCCATTTTATTGCACCCTAACAGGTAAGCACATGCTACAAAGATCAAATGAACACAGGTCAGATATTTTGTTGTTCCAAGGGGTACAAAAATAAGCAAAATCACCTAAAGCCAGTAAATATTTTCCCTTTGTCTGTACAAACTTCAAAGAACAAATGTAAATAGAAAACAGTTTTAAATGTGTTCTAGAGCTGATCCATGACTAATACCTAAATTAAGCAAATACAGAAATGGCTAGTACAAATGAATAAATATGGATTTGTTTTCAGTTCCATTTACTATTATGTCCCAGCATTTGCAGACTCTTGAAACAAAGAGAACTTCTCTTAAAAAGATGTAAACACTAGGCAGAGTGCTTGATTTGCCTCTGTCTGCTGCCATTCCAGTGCCTGGGAGTGTGTCTCAAAGCTGAGAGCTTCACCAGATCTGCAACATGTCTTGGGGCTTCAGCTGGGGGAGGGGGACGATGGGCTACAGCTACAGTTCAAAGCTATGTCACACCGGCAGCTCTCCAGCACAGTGTCAATTCTGGATGATTAGTGGACCCCCTGCATGTTGTTTTCCAGCGGGCCCAAAAGAGAAGGCATGTTTGGAGCACAGGTTGAGTGCCCTGCTCATCAGGTGCCTTGTGTACCTGACAGCCTCATACTCTCTCTGCCTGTGACGTGCGACCCTCCACAGAAAAGGGAAGTTTAATTTGCCCGCAGTCGCCACTCATTGACTTCCCATAATCATAACACAACACACAGTGCAGGGGTGGCACCAGTTGCTGGAAAACAAGCAAGGTAAAGCGCCGCCCCCAGATCATTCAGTGCAGACACACTGCTGGAGGATTTGATAATTGCGGAGATAGAAACTGTGTTGTTGTCTTTCTGTAACAGCCACCTCACATGAGGCTGCGCCGCAGCTGGACTGAGAGTGAGGCTCGGCTGACTGAATGCAGCCAGGCATGGCTCAAACTCGAATTCTTCCCAGAATATATGCAGCAGGCTGTGGTCAAGTGGCACACAGTGTGTGCACTGCACTCACCAGGCTCGCGCAGCTTTACCTAATGAAGTGCGGTTCCAACATCTGTATCGGCTTGTGCCACGCAGAGCCAATGGTTTCAGGAGGCACTATAAAGGTGTGACTGTAGGAGGCTGGCCTGGCTTATAGTGGGTACCTTTGTGGTACTTACACCATGTGCCAGGTCCAGTTATCCCTTATTAGTAGAATAGTGGTGTTCTAGCAGCTTAGGCTGATAGAGGTAGCTATAGCAGAGCAGCTTAGGCTGAACTAAGAGACATGCAAAGCTCCTACTATACCACTTATATCATATAGCACTATATCACAAGAAAACACAATACTCAGAGTTATTAAAAATAAAGGTACTTTAGTTTAGTGACAATATGCCAAAAATATCTCAGAGGATACCCTCACTTAGGAGGTAAGTAATATACACAAATTAGATGCACACAAACCAAAATCGGGTAAGTAACAGTAAGAAAAGTAGCGCAAACAATGTAGAATCACAATAGGATGCAATAGTTAGAAATAGGCCTAGGGGCAACACAAACCATATACTCCAAAACTGGAATGCGAACCACGAATGGACCCCAGGCCTAGTGTAGGTTGTAGAGGCTCGCTGGGAGTGTCAGAAAACACTAAGGGTGTCCAAGATACCCCACCCCAAGACCCTGAAAAGTAGGAGTAAAGTTAACCTACTACCCCAGAAAGACAGTAAAGTCGAGATAGGGGGTTCTGCAAGAACAACAACTGCCAGCAAAACATTAAAGATGGATTCCTGGACCTGAGGATCTGTAAAGGAAGGGGACCAAGTCCAAGAGTCACGCAAGTGTCCAGGGGGGGCAGGAGCCCACTAAACTCCGGATGAAGGTGCAAAAGGGCTGCCTCTGGGTGGAAGAAGCCAAAGATTCTGCAACAACGGAAGGTGCCAGGAACTTCTCCTTTGGTCAGAAGATGTCCCACGGCATGCTGGAGGATGCCGAGTTGTTTCCACAAAGAAAGATCGCAGACAAGCCTTGCTAGCTGCAAGAGTCGAGGTTGAGGATTTGGGGAGCTGCTGGGGGCCAGGAAGGACCATGAGGTCGCCCCTTGGAGGAGGAGACAAAGGGGGTGCTCAGCAACTCAGAGAGCCCCCACAGAAGCAGACAGCACCCGCAGAAGTACCGGAACAGGCACTTAGAAGATCTGAGGACAGCGGTCAACTCAGAGTCACAAAGGAGGGTCCCCAGCGTCGGAGTCCAACTCAGCGAGTTGGGCAATGCAGAACGGAGTGCTGGGGCCCTGGGCTAGGCTGTGCACAGAGGAAGTCTTGGAAAAGTGCACAGAAGCCCGAGCAGCTGTAGATCACGCAGTATACAGGATTACTGTCTGGCGTGGGGAGGCAAGGACTTAACTCCGCTGAATTTGGACAGAAGGGCCACTGGACTGTGGGAGACACTTTGACCCAGCTCCTGTGTTCTAGGGACCACGCTCGTCAGGATGAGAGGGGACCCAGAGGTCCGGTGATGCAGAAGTTTGGTGCCTGCGTTAGCAGGGGGAAGATTCCGTCGACCCACAGGAGATTTCTTCTTGGCTTCCAGTGCAGGGTGAAGGCAGACAGCCCTCAGAGCATGCACCACCAGGAAACAGTTGAGAAAGCCGGAAGGATGAGGCGCTAAAATGTTGCTGGTAGTCGTCTTGCTACTTTGTTGCGGTTTTGCAGGTGTCCTGGAGCAGTCAGCAGTCGATACTCGGCAGAATTCGAAGAGGGAAGTGCAGAGGAACTCTGGTGAGCTCTTGCATTCGTTATCTGAGGAATAGCACAGAGGAAAGACCCTAAATAGCCCAGAGAGGAGGATTGGCTACTGAGAGAGGTAAGCACCTATCAGGAGGGGTCTCTGATGTCACCTGCTGGCACTGGCCACTCAGAGCTGTCCATTGTGCCCAACACCTCTGTATCCAAGATGGCAGAGGTCTGGGACACACTGGAGGAGCTCTGGGCACCTCCCCTGAGATGGTGGGGACTCCTCTTTCCTTTGTCCAGTTTCATGCCAGAGCAGGGCTGGGGGATCCCTGAACTGATGTAGACTGGCTTATGCAGAGAGGGCACCATCTGTGCCCATCAAAGCATTTCCAGAGGCTGGGGAAGGCTACTCCTCTCCAGCCCTTCACACCTATTTCCAAAGGGAGAGGGTGTAACACCCTCTCTCAGAGGAAATTCTTTGTTCTGCCTTCCTGGGACCGGGCTGCCCATGCCCCAGGAGGGCAGAAACCTGTCTGAGGGGTTGGCAGCAGCAGTAGCTGCAGTGGAGACCCCGGAAAACAAGTTTGGCAGTACCCGGGATACATGGAATAGTCTCCCCAATACCACAATGGTATTGGGGGGACCATTCCATGATCCTAGACATGTTACATGGCCATGTTCGGAGTTACCATGGTGACGCTACATATAGGTATTGACCTATATGTAGTGCACGTGTGTAATGGTGTCCCCGCACTCACAAAGTCTGGGGAATTTGCCCTGAACAATGTGGGGGCACCTTGGCTAGTGCCAGGGTGCCCACACACTAAGTAACTTTGCACCTAACCTTCACCAAGTGAGGGTTAGACATATAGGTGACTTATAAGTTACTTAAGTGCAGTGTAAAATGGCTGTGAAATAACGTGGGCGTCATTTCACTCAGGCTGCAGTGGCAGTCCTGTGTAAGAATTGTCTGAGCTCCCTATGGGTGGCAAAAGAAACGCTGCAGCCCATAGGGATCTCCTGGAACCCCAATACTCTGGGTACCTAGGTACCATATACAAGGGAATTATAAGGGCGTTCCAGTGTGTCAATGAGAATTGGTAAAATTAGTCACTAGCCTGCAGTGACAATTTTAAAAGCAGAGATAGCATAAACACTGAGGTTCTGGTTAGCAGAGCCTCAGTGATACAGTTAGACACCACACAGGGAATACATATAGGCCAAAAATTTATGAACACTGGGGTCGTGGCTAGCAGGATCCCAGTGACACATATCAAACACACTGACAACATAGGGTCTTCACTATGAGCACTGGGCCCTGGCTAGCGGGATCCCAGTGAGACAGTAAAAACACACTGACATATACTCACAAACGGTGAGGGGTAACAAGGATAGAAAGAGGCTACCTTCCTACAGTGACTTATGCATTTTAGTGCGGTGATGCAGACACCACACTAAAATGCATTAGTCTAACGCATGATGCATGGTACTTAGCAGGGCTGCACTTCTGGATGGGATAGCAGGTTTTAGCTGGAAGAAATGTATACGTGCCAACATTTTAAAACCAGTAGAGAGATCTTGAAAAAAAGTAGCAGGGGACTTCATTTTCCCCTACTAACACGCATTGAAGCAAAAACAGTTTTAGGTTGGGGACAAGTAAAATAAAGCTGTTTTGGCTTTCAAAATCAGGAGTCTCCCATCTGAATCAAAAAAATTATAGCACACGTGAACAAGAATTTTATGTCAAGACCGGAGGCTCCTATTATGCGTTTCTTTTCTTTCTTTAATCAATAGCTCAGTCAATAAACATACTACAAATCCCAGCAGGCAAACAACTAAGAGCCAATGGGATTGAAAACATAGTCCTAACAAATGAACCAATGAGGATGTACACATAGCATTATGACATCACTTGACTGCGAACAGCCCTCTTTTCTTGCTGCTCGCAGTCAAGTTAGGTACATTTTCACCTTTTTCCTCACAATTTATTACCTCGTTATTATAATATTGTTATATATATTTTATTTTACTGAGTGTCGCGCTGCTCCATAGCGCGTTTCGCTTCATTCCCAGTCGGCAAGTTGCCGCACTTCATCTCCTCGCGCTCTGAATTTTCAACGTTTCTCTCAGCGCCTCAGGCAGCGGTCGCCATTTTTACCGCGTCTGAGGCATGAAGAGTTGCGTGGATAACCTTCTCTGCCCGCATTTTCAGAAATTCCCTGAAAACTTACCTATCTTCTGCTTCCCGGTACGCGACTGCTTTCCTCTCTCCCTTCCTCCGATTAAGGCAGCGTCAGCATGTTGCATAAACCTTTGAAATACCACCCACAGGCGGAGCTTTGTTTTTTCAAGCCCTCCCTCTCCCATTTAACCCTGTTTGTGCTGGGTTGCCAAGAAGCTTCAATTCAGCTTCATTCATTTTATTTTCAACATGGAAACAGAGGGCTCTCCTTTGGGACAGAACGTCCCTCATGATTTTAATCAAATAAGACAGGAGCTTAGCTCTTTTATTAAAAGCTCTATGCAACAAGCTGTTTCTTGCTCCATTCAGAAATTATCAAAACATTTGGAAACTTATTTTTCTAATTTAATTTCCAAATCTATTTCGGCCCAAACTGCGGGGGAATGCAGTCAGCGCCTCTCACCCAAAAAAGCACTAAATTTGGCGCAAAAGGACAGTGAGGTTTCCTCACACATGGCAGAGGACGTGGTTCCTCACAAGGCTCCTTCCACGGAGAATAAAAATTTGGATATTGTCAAAACGTCTTTAAAACAAAAATCTAAATCTAAAAATATTATTCCTCCTATTGTAATTTCTTCCATCCCTGATATGGATGATGACATGCCTGACGTCGATTCAAATACCTATTTATCTGACAGGGATTACGACAGTTCACTACCTTCCCCTCCTTCAAAAAAACCTAAGACTTCCTCTTTTCACTCCTCCAAGCCCAACCCCCTTTCTGACGCGGAAGGTTTACCTATGTTTGACCCTTGTCACATCCTTCATCCCAACTCTACCGAATGGACTCCCGCAGACCATGTGGGCGAATATGTTGCTGCCAAATTGTTTTCCCCTTTGGATAAGCAGACCAGGGCCAAGTTGAAATCAGAATGCCCTCATCCTTCCCCTCCTCATAAATCCACTATTACGCCCTCAATTGATTAACCATTACTCACATTTTTCACAAAACTTGGTAAAGATCCTCGGAAAGGAGTTGACAAGGCATGGTCTTCCTGCCAGGACAAACTTTTAGATGTAATCAGTCCCCTTACTTGTATTTTTGACTTGGCTGAGGCAGCCAGAATGGATGGTACGTTTATCGACCCTGAGGAACTCTCTTTGTGGGTTCAACACTCTTTCTGCCTCCTCGGGAATGCCAATTCCACCCTTATCCATGAGAGGAGGAAAGGCCTTCTTCTAAAGCTGGACCCGAAATTAGTTAACTTAGCAACTGTACATCCTCACATCAAGACTGAAGGTTTACTTTTTGGGGAGTCGTTCATTAAAGAACTGAGCAAATATGTGGTCACTTTCACCTCGCTAGACAAGGCTCAGCAATCCCTAAAAAAAATGTTTACCAAACGTGTTTTTGCCAGGGCCGGCAGAGGTAGGAACCGCTTTGCCGGCCGCGGATACTCTAACCAAGGTTCCCGTGGATTCTACAATCCGTCATACCAGGAATATAGGCCACAATTCTATCCCCAGAGGGGCAGAGGTGTCCGTTCCAGAGCCTACAGGAATTCTAGATCCTCTAACCAAGCAGGTAAGCCCACCTTTCGGATCCTTTCCGATAGGAGGTCGTCTTTGTTATTTCTTCCAAAATGGTTGTCAATCACCTCAGATCCTTGGATTCTCAACACGGTTCAAACCTTTATTCAAGTCCTAGTCAAAAAAAGTTACCTCCCTCTCTGTGTTTTTCCACAGAAATGACCGATCTAATTTCTCTAGAAGTACAGTCTCTTATTAAAAAATAAGCCATCTCTCTTACCCAACCACATCCTTCAGGGTTTACCAGCCCCATTTTCTTAGTTCAAAAGAAGAACAAGAAGATGAGGCCAGTAATCAATCTCAAGCATTTCAACCACTTTGTGGTCTATCGTAATTTCAAAATGGAGACCATCCTTCACCTCAGAGATACGCTCCTTCAAAAAGATTGGCTGGTCCGTCTAGACCTCCAAGATCCATATCTAGTGGTTCCAATTCATCCAGACTTCAGAAAATATCTCCAATTTCAGTGGCTAGACCAACTATTTCATTTTACCTCTCTACCCTTCGGTCTATCGTCAGCTCCTTGGTGCTTCACCAAGCTCATGAGCCTGTAGTAGCTTTTTGGAGGGCTCAAGGGGTGAGACTCATAATTTATCTAGACAACATTCTCATAACGAGCCAGTCTCCCCAGTCTCTTCTAGCTCACTTAACTCTGACCTGTTGTCTTTTAGCCGACTTAGGTTTTATCATCAACAGAGAAAAAATCCATTCTCATTCCGACTCAACTCATAGAATTTTTAGGCTTCCAAATAAATTCTCTTTCGGACACCCTCCTTCTCCCGGCTGCCAAAATTAAATCCATAAAATCTTACGCATCTCACTCCTTTTTCTCAGATCTCTGGCTCGAATAGTGGGCTTCCTTTCTTCCTCCATTCAGGCAATATTCCCAAGTCCCCTGCATTATCGGGCTCTTCAAAGACCGAGGATTCAACATTTGAGAAAAGGCCTGTCTTATTCAGACATAATCCCACTAGACCTCGGCTCACGTACAGAGCTTCAATGGTGGATAGACCATTTAGATGCTTGGAACAGAAGGAGCATCTTTGCATCAGCCCCAGATCTTGTGTTAGAATCAGATGCAAGCCGCTTAGGCTGTGGGGCCCGATGTGGTCCAGTCTCGACTGGAGGTACTTGGTCTTCAGAGGAGTCCAAATTGCATATCAATTGTTTAGAGATGCTTGCCAGCTCCTTTGCAATCAGAAGCCTAGTGTCAAGGAGACCAGATCCTCGGGGCTTGCGCATGTTCTCAACATGTCCACCTCTTGGCAGCTCCAAACTCCACTAGTTATATAGCACAGAGTTAAAGAATGGCCAAGTGGGGGAATGAGTTTTGGGTTGGAAACAGCGGGGAAGGAGACCTGTGGAAGCAAGAGTTAAACAACACAATTGCAAGATTAATCACAATGACTTTCAATAAGTTTTGTTTCAAATAAAACACTTATGCTGAAAACATGAATGGCCTAAGACTTCACTATAACTAGGCCTCAAGAATCTATGTACCTGAAAATCAAGAAAAGGTTATGCAAGGTTTTCACATGAACATTCCAGAATTAGCATATTATGGCCCTGATTCTGACCCCGGCGGTTCCTTACCGCCGGGGCCGGGGATGCGGGAGCACCGCCAACAGGCTGGCGGTGCCCCGCAGGGCATTCTGACTGCGGCGGTTTGGCCGCGGTCAGACAAGGAAAACCGGCGGTCTCCCGCCGGTTTTCCGCTGCCCTTGTGAATCCTCCATGGCGATTCTGACACCCCCTACCGCCAGCCTGTTCCTGGCGGGTCTCCCGCCAGGAACAGGATGGCGGTAGGGGGTGCCGCGGGGCCCCCGTAAGAGTGCCCCACTTTGTATTTCAGTGTCTGCTATGCAGACACTGAAATACGCGACGGGTGCCACTGCACCCGTCGCACATACCCACTCCGCCGGCTCCATTCGGAGCCGGCTTCCTCGTGGGGAGGGGTTTCCCGCTGGGCTGGCGGGCGGCCTTCTGGCGGTCGCCCGCTAGCCCAGCGGGAAAGCCAGAATGGCCTCCGCGGTCTTTCGACCGCGGAGCGGCCATATGGCGGCTCCCTCCACGCGGGCGGCGACTGCCACCCGCGGGGGTCAGAATGACCCCCTATATTTTGAACAATAAACACTCTCCAAAATACTGTTTAGAACACTCTCTGCATTGTAGCAAGAATCAAAGAACACATGGTTTCTTCTCTACATGAATGAACTGTACAAATATCATGAAATACACTCCTACGTCAATTTCTGATTAAGAGTTTCAAGACTTAAAGGTTCAGTGAATATTATGCTCTTTATTCAAACCACTCATCTAAGTTTCAATGTCTAGAAATGATCGCGCACTCCGCCGATCTGTATTACAAAAGTTAAGCATCAGGAAAGAATCGCGCACTCTGTTGCCGATTAGAACATCTAGATTATTATGCAATGAAATGATCGCGCACAACGGCGATCTATGATTCAAGATTTAAATGCAGGGAAAAGAATTGTGCACTCTGATGCCGATTCAGAATTCACAATACAAATGTCATGATATGATCGCACACACTGCCGATCTGAATGCACGAACTAACTGCCTGGAAAGAATCACGCACACTGTTGCCGATTCAGGATTCACAATGTAAATGCCATGAAATGATCGCACGCACTGCCGATCTGAATGTCACAAAGTAAATGCCTGGAAGGAATCGCACACACTGTTGCTGATTCGGAATTCACAAGGTAAATGCCATGAAATGATCGCACACACTGCCGATCTGAATGTCAAGAAGTAAATGCCTGAAAAGGAATCGCGCACACTGCTGCCAATTCGGAATTCATGATTCAAAGACCATGAAATGATTGCGCACACTGACGATCTGAATGTCACAAAATAAATGCCTGGAAAGAATTGCGCACACTGTGGCCGATTCTGAATTCACAATGTAAATGCCATGAAATGATTGCACGCACCGCCGATCTGAATGCCAATAAATAAATGCATGGAAAGAATTGCGCACACTGTTGCAGATTCTGAATTCACAATACAAATGCCATGAAATGATCGCGCACACTGCCGATCTGAATATCATGAAATAAATGCCTGGAAAGAATCGCGCACACTGTTGCCGATTCTGAATTCACAATACAAATGCCATGAAATGATTGTGCACACTGCCGATCTGAATGTCAAGAAATAAATGCATGGAAAGAATTGCGCACTCTGTTGCCGATTCAGAATTCACAATACAAATGCCATGAAATGATAGCGTACACGCGATTTCAAGTTTAGGCCCAAAACTCGAATGTTTTTGGAAAAAGGAGTCAGGGGCCTAACCCAACCTCCGCCTTACCGCCCTGCCTGAAGATCACAAAATAAGCAAGAGCAGGCCTGGAAATGGCTGGTTAGGCCTCCGGGACAGAAGCTCTGGAAAATTCTGCTGCTCTGCACCGGGACCTCTGCATAGTGAGCATGTGGAGCTGGGCTGGCTCCATTATATAGAGCCAAACCCCGCCCACCAGCCACACCCAACCATGCTGCAACAAAGACTTCTAAAAAGTCTTAGAATAAAGATCCACACCCGGTAGTCCTGCAAACAAGCCTTGCAAATGAACAATGAATTACAAGCAGCATTAATGACTTTTCAAGGTGAAAGTTCTGCAATGCAAAAGGTTAACATACTGCATAGAAACACAATGCATGAAATATGCCTCTGCATAAGGACTGGATTTTTGCATTTACGTCGCTCGTAGAGCGCGCATTGTCCTGATGTTGACACCTAGCAAAGAACAAGGTTCATTGCTGTATCCTTCTCAGGACGGACAATATTTCAGCAGTCCGCTTAATCATCTCGGGGGCACAAAATCCAAACCCTTAGCAGAACTAGCCAAGAGCTTCTGGGAATTTTGCCTTTCAAACCATCTTTCGGTTCATGCAGAGTATCTTCCAGGTTCTCTCAACTCAGTAGCAGACTGGCATCCGCGCCATCTTCGAGACTCCAGCGATTGAAGCTTCATTCTTCAATTTTCCAAACAATTCAGAACAAATTGGGCCCTTTTATATTAGATCTGTTTGCATCCCGCCTAAACACTCAGCTCCCTCAATTTTACAGTTGGCGCCCAGATTTGTTAGCCTTGGCATCAGATGCCTTTTTACAAGATTGGTCTCTCTCTCTCTCAATTATGCTTTCCCTCCTTTTATCATGATCAGCAGGGTACTAGCACAAATCAGACATCAGCAAGCCACCTTCGTTCTTATAGCCCCTATTTGGCAGTCCCAAATTTGGTTTCCTACCCTTTTGGAACTTTCTGTGGACTTCCCTTTTCTTCTTCCTTCTTTCCCGAATCTGTTGTTGGACCCACTTCACCGCCCCCACTCCCTCATTTTGGACAAACTCCTGACCCTATCGGCATGGAAAATCTCAGGACTTCCCAGTCTCTCCCTCTCATTTCGTCAGAAGCTTCACAATACATCTCACAATCCTGGGCCCCAGGCACCAAGAAAGCTTATAAATCAGCCTGGTCTTTATGGCACAGCTGGTGCTTGGGAAAACACATCAATTCCTTTTCAGCAGATGTGATTTTTGTGGTCAATTTCCTTGCTGCAGAAGCAAGCAAAGGCAATGCCTTTTGCACCATTAACCTTTACAGATCAGCTATATCTTCCAATCATGCCTATGTGAATGGAAAACCAGTGGGAGAACATCCTCTTGTCTGCCGACGTTTGAAGGGAGTAAAGTTTTCTAATCCTCCTATGCCCAAATACAGTCAATTGTGGGATGTCAATGTTGTTTTAAAATTCCTTTTGTCATTGCCTGATAATTTAATGCTTTCTTTGAAAATGTTATCTGCTAAGCTAACAATGTTGTTATGTCTGATTTCTATTAAACGTCTTTCTGATGTCAGAGCTTTGGACATTTCCAACCGCCAATTCACTCCATCTGGAGTGTTATTTACAGTAGTACGTCGAACCAAGACTAATTTAACTTCCGTTTTCTATCCTTATTTTCCACAGCACCCAAAGTTATGTGTTGGACAATGTTTAAAAATATATGAACAAAAGACTGCAGATTTGAGAACACTCTATGTATCCCAACTTCTTATTTCTTTCAGGAAACCCAACAACCCTGTTTCGGCCGCCACTTTGGCTCACTGGGTCAAAAGGATTATGTCCCTGGCGGGTATTGACACTTCCGTGTTTGGGGCTCATTCTTCTAGAGGAGCTATGGCTTCCAAAGCTTTCTGGGCTGGTTCCTGTCTAGAGGATATTCTTAAATCTGCAGACTGGTCAAATGATAATGTATTTAAAGTTTTTTTTATTGTAGACCAGTTGATAATGCCTCTTTGAATGTAATTAATATGCTTTAAACTCGCATAATAGGAGCCACCGGTCTTGACATAAAATGTAGATTTTCCTAGTCTATGACGGGAAGTCTTAATTTTATTAAAGACACGGAGGTGAGCATTATCCCACCTCTTGTTTAATATTTTCTTCCTCCCTTTCTAGCACCATCATCCGCCAATCAAACTTCCTCCTAATCCTTCATCCTTCGCCTCCAATGCCAGACTTCATGGTGCATCGTCTGCCTCTACAGTTTCATGGTCTACGGTTCCTAGCTTTCCGGATCTTCCTCATCTCAACAGATTTTTGGACTTTTGCTCTGATTTATTTTATTTTATTTTGGTTATTTTTATTCTTTGCCCCATTTTTCCTCTATTTAATTCTGCTTGATTTGTTTCCACAAGAAAAGAGGGCTGTTCACAGTCAAGTGATGTCATAATGCTATGTGTACATCCTCATTGGTTAATTTGTTATGAATACGTTTTCAATCCCATTGGCTCTTCGTTGTTTGCCTCCTGGGATTTGTAGTACGTTTCTTGACTGCTGCTATTGATTAAAGTAAGAAAAGAAACGCATAATACTCGCCTCTGTGTCTTTAATAAAATGAAGACTTTCAGTCATAGACTAGGAAAATCTACATTTTCAATACTATTATTGACACAGAGATGAAGATTATGCATTCTCTTCTGCTTTATTTTGACTGCACCCATATAGACAAACACAATAACCATAGAGTTGACAAGAAAAAACTACAAATCCCTGAGTTCCAACATGACCACATATTTCACAGTAGTGTCCAATTGTATGTGATTTCATAGAAATACCATTTCATGGAATACGATTACTGAGAAACTATTTCATCTAAACTGTTTAATATCAATTTTCAGAATGAATGGTATTTACCTTTTCGCAGAAACAAATTTAAAGAATGTTTTTTTGGTCAAAATTGGCTTTTAAATGCTTATTTTTTAAATTGTAAATGCAATGGTTGCAGGTCTTACTTCCAGCTTTACTTCAGGGATCACTGGTTCATAGTTATATCTTTTACACTGTCAATTACTTCGTATGCTTTTAATTTGCTGACCCATCACACCCATAAACACCATCCATCACCTACCCCTCACATCCCCTAAAACCATCAATCCCTGCCCCATAAAATCACATTTGAGCTACACTTATCCCTGAAACTGAAAAGCCCTTTCTACCCTAAAATTCCACCATCCCTGAAACATAAAATCACTCACTACCCCTAACTCCACCCATTGCTAAACCCTAAAACTCCTTTCTAAGCCTGAACCACCCCATCCCATACCCTTAAACTTCAGCACACCCACACTCCTCCCATCCCTAAACCCTAAAAAACCTTCACCATCCTTAAACATGAGCCATCCATGACCTATAAGAGCTCATCATCACCATAAACTACTCATCCACGAACCTTAAAAAACATTTTATACATCTAAACTCCCCCATCCCTGAATCCTTAAAACCCCTCACGATCCTAAACTCCACCCCTTCCTGAACCCCCAAACTCTTCACCATCCCAGCAACTACCCATATGTGAACCTAAAAAACCCTAACAAGCCCTAAACTTCACCTTCCATGAATCCTAAAACCCCTCACATACCTAAGCGCCACTCATCTGTGAACCATAAATGCTCCTCACCAACCACCCAGGTCTGAACCCAAAAAAACCCTTTATATGCCATAATCTCAATTATTCCTGACCCCTAAAAATCCCTCATCACCATGAACATTACCCATCACTGAACTCAAAACCTCACAGTAGTCCTAAACTCCACCCACTTTTAATGTGTTCCATAATATCTAAATCTGTAGTGGTTGGTAGGGAACCAGATCATTGTTTTCTCTACTTCCTCCTTTTTTGTCTTTAACCTTAGCAGGGGTGCCAGGTTGTAATAAGGATAGGTTTCTTAGGCACCTTTAGCCCATTTTAGCAGTTTTCCCAGCCCTTCTCACATCCACTCACTACAGGCATTCTTTCTTAAAAAGATCTCCGTCAAAGGCATTGCACTACTGACCTGACGAGGAGCATGGGCGACGAGGAAGCATGTCACCCAATGGTGAGTGAGGGTTACTGTTCCTGTTCCATGTGGTGACTGAAAAGACCCCTACCCTAATTGGTGGAATGGTGTAAATGAAGGGCACAACAGGTTCAGGACTGAAAAACAAGTAAGTTGAGAAGGCAATTTCTTCACTAGACAGGAATGCCACTGAATACCATCTTAGTCCTGCAAAAAGAGATGGTTCACCTATTCGGCTGTTTGAGTGCCAAACACTTTTCCTTTAGCCTGTCACTCTAATGGCTTGCAGTTATGCAGTACCACCTATGCCACAGAGCTCATACTCGTGGAGTGACAAGAAAAAAATACTCTGTTGATGTGGACCTCCTGTCCATGCTTATCACACACATATGCATAGTTTTACTGCACTGATACACATTGCTCTGTGGTAGCGTCTATAATCGGGCCCTGCAGTTCTCTAGCAGAGCACTGTGTCAGTGTTAAAAAACCAAGGGCAGCCCTGTGTTACACTAACCACAATGGACAGCACAGGGTTAATCATGATCTGCACTATCAATTACACTGCTATGTTGTTGTGAAGCTGGCTAGCACAAGGTAAGTATTTTAACAAGCATTGGCAGAGCCAATAGGCCTGGCGTTGGCTACCAGTCTTTTGGATTTGTCAGTGGCTGTTTTGGCTTGTCTCAGCTCTTGTAAAACCTTATTGTTGGCGGAGCTATCAGGCATTCATCAATATGAAAGAATAGTGAAAAGCCCAAATATATTTTCATCTAAAAAAAACATAAATTTCCATAGTTTTCCATGGCAAAGAAAGGAACTACTTTGTGTTAAGATGTGTCTCTTGTGAAAGAGCAGAATTCTAACTAGCGTGTCACTCATGCAAGTTCATCATCAACACATAGCTTTATTCGGTTACTTTCAACCATTAAAAGCAAAACAACCAACAATTGAATAAAAAAGGAAATAGGAATTAAGTTTAAAAAGTGATAAGAATAAAATAAAAACATATGTTTCAGCCTTAAAACACATAACATTACTTTCCTTAAAAATGCACCTAACCCCCTAATACCTATCATTTAAATTAAACATGGGGTTTTATTTCAGTCTAGGTGTATGATTAAAATTTAGCAACTAAAACACTTTAAAAAAAAAAAAAATTGTTCCTCATCATCATTTTTCCCCAGAAAATTAATTCGTGTATGCCAAGCAGCTACAATATACTTGCTAACCGCACAGGATAGAGGGAGAGAAGTTTCCCTCATCATGATCCTTAAGGCAACAATACAGTGTCTTGCCCCCATATTCCTGCACACACGTCGTAACCACTTCCGTCGCGCAATCAAATAAGCAGGGCATATAAACATAAAATGTACAATAGATTCTGAAATGTGATTACAACTCGGACACGGATCAGGACTTGGAGTCGCACTCCGTGTACTGCCATAGGATTTAAGAGGCAGACAACCATATCTGAACTGAATATATAGACTCTTACTTAATGGGTCAAGAATTGTATCCATATATGGTTCCAGATATGGGTACCATTTAAAATCAAAGAATTGTGAAGTCAATCTGCCGTGTGTTGAGCACAGCAGGTAGTTTTCCCTGACATATATCCAGTAAACAGTTTTCAAATGATTCTTCTGATCCTTCCTTATACTTTCTGGATGACTCCAAAACTCACTAAGACCCAATCTATGAAACCATTTTGAGATGTGGTTAAACCAGGGAATGGTAAGTACATTTGGTCTATCTAGAATGTCTTGAATAGACTCCTTGTATATGGATAGCTCAGGGGTGGTCCATACACGGACACAGAAAAGCAATGGTCGTAGGGCAATTACATCTGAGATGCGTGAAAGGCCAAGGTCCCAGAACATTGGCAGCAGTGGGGTACTGCGAGGACAGGCCAAAGTTGACCTTACAAAGTTGTTTTCCCCCACTGCAAGCTTGCCAGTGTTCGAGGACCCCCAAATTTCTGCCCCATAGACCGCAGCGCTCTGTGCCTTTGCTCGGTAAATTTTAATAGTTGGAGTAATCACTCTCTCAGAGGTAGACTTGTAAAAGCGTAAAATGGCCCCAGATCTCTGTGCCAGAAGAGCTAAACTTTTATCGATTTGGGCCCCCAATGCAGATTGTTGCTAATTTTCACCCCCAAATAATCTATGGAGCTTACCATACCTAGGGGGGTTCCATTATAGAAAATTGAGTATCTCTTAGTGGGGTCGCAGCCCAGGGTCATAAGTTTAGTTTGCTATGGTTGAGTTCAAGTCCATAGTCACCACAAAACGAACTAAACTTATCCACCAGTACCTGGAGACCCATAGGAGTTCTGGAGATCAGGAGGGAATCATCAGCAAATAGCAAAATTGGAATTTTATGGTTGTTCAAGGATGGAGCATCATTTTGGCAGTTGGTAACGACTTGCACCACCTCGTTGATGAACAATGTAAATAGCGTTGGGGCAAGAACACAGCCCTGGTGCACTCCTCTTCTAATATCTATTTTGTCGGTGAGTTCCCCCTGATTACCCCATCTGACTTGTGCAAATGTTTTTTCATGTAATCTTTGAATTAAATGCACTAAGTTTCCTAGGATACCGATTTTGTTTAATACTCCCCATAGTTTCTCTCTTGGGACAAAATCGAATGCAGATCTTAGATCTACAAAAGCAACATAACGTTTTTGCTTAGATAGGGTGACATACTTCCAAAATAGTAATGACAGCCTGAAGACTTGGTCCATGGTGTTAGTTTTAGGGCGAAAACCGGCCTGTAAGGGGGATAAAATTTGGTTGTCTTGGATCCAATCGGTAAGCCTATCTAAGACTTGCTTAGCAAACGTCTTCTGAAGGATATCGATAAGGCTGATTGGTCGATAATTTACAGGTGAACCGACATCACCCTTTTTGTGAATCGGTATTATTTCTGCACCACGCCAAGAATCCGGAATAGGGCTACCAGCTGCTATGGCATTAGACAATAAATTGATGTACCATGCCCATATCTTTGGTTCTGATTTAAACAGGTCCCCTGGGATCTTATCTGGGCCAGGGGCTTTGGCTGGCCTCAGAGAATTAATTGCGGCTGTTGTTTCGGCTAAGGTAAAAACAATGCTCTCATTTGAAGTCTTGTTAACAGCCCAACACTCATCATACCCAGGGCCCTCCAGAGCTTGCGTTGCAGGCAGAGCATAAATTCCAGAAAAATAGGACACCCATCTTTCGGGCTGTATGTACATACCAATGTCATCATTGCCCCTTTTCGAACTAGAGGTCAACAGCCGCCAAAAGGAACTATCATCTTTGTATTTGACTGCTGCAAGCAGCTTCTGCCATATCTCATTATCCCAGTCTTTTTTTGCTTGTTTCAGGGCATTAACATACCGACGTCGGGCCTCTTTAATAGCCACTTGGGTAGAGTTTTTTACAGCCTCATTTAAATTAGATTTTGCTCGCACACAATCCTGATTATACCAATCCCTACGAGGGGTGTCAGCAGGTCTCGGTTTGGAAGGGATTCCCCTATAGGAGATACCCTGTAGGGAATCCACCAATTTATTGTGGATAGCCATAATGGGAATATCAGAGGCTTCTTGTTCCTCATGATCTGCAAAGAGTTTTAAAAATGATGAATATATTTCCCCAATCAAATACGGGTTGGATTCAACCTTTGGCCAGCAGACCCGAGAATGTCTATGATTCAGGTAAGGGAGTGGGACGTTATTGATCGTTATGTGCTGGACTCTTAAAAATGCATGGTTGATCAGTACAAGGCACAGAGGATTATGATCGCTATCCAAGCGAGGTAAAATTTCCATGTCCAGTGAACTTGACCATAGCCTAATGTCCACCAGAATATAATCAATAGTACTAAATGAAAGCCCTCGCTTGAAAGTGATGGCTCGCTCTGAATCAGATTTAGTGCGGCCGTTACATTCTCTCAGACAAAGGGAAGACAACTGAGATGCAACACGGGAAACGGGCAAAAACGCCGTTTCCTTAGATTGGGGAATACCCCAAAATTCGTCCTCCTCAGTAGTCAGATTGCTGATGGTGTTGTCCAACACAAAAGAACAATTAAAATCACCTGCTATAATCAGAAGATCTGAAGGGTCCAGAAACTCTATAAAGTTAGTCAGCTGGGTGAGAACAATTGATTCTGACCCACGTGGAACGGATCTTGCATAAGTATTCAGAACTATCATCCTGAATCCAGGTCGGAATGTGAGTTGCACACCCAGCAGATCATAGGAATTAAACTTTATCATGGAGTGGACACATTCTAGCTTATTGTTCAATAAAATCATTAACCCTCCTATCTGTCTTCCAAAGCCTCCGGAGGCAGGTTGGGCAGCAGAAAAATAGGTTGTAAAGCCTTGTATGGATAACTGTTCTGCAGTCCAAGTTTCCTGAAAAAGACAGATATCTTGTTTATTAACAAGGCTTACCCATTCCGGGTCATCCAACTTTGACTTAATTCCTGCAACATTCCAAGATATAATATCGATTATGGGAGGCGTAGATATTGGCTTAGTTCTCAATAGGGATGCAGGAGATGGAGTCCCTGTGAGTTGACACTCATCATTTACTATTTTAGGAAGTACTGTGCAGGGGGCGATCAGTCAGTCTAATTCAGGAAGTAAGGGGGAAGGGTTCACGGATTTAGATGTTGCAGAGTTATCTGAAGAAGAAATAACCCCGGCTACAATAGTTCCAGATGTACAACATCCTCTACATAACGGAGCCCCAGGCGGCTGACTACTAAGTCTAAGATTCGATTCCCTACCTGTACATAATGTACCTGTCCGTGTATCAAAGGCCAGGAGATCATTAACAAGACGCTGCATAAAGAAATCACATTAGAAAAGGAGTGAACGAAGGGCCTACCTTTACCAAGGGAATACCTGGGGAGGACCCTAACATACGAGGCTAGTGGCCTCTGGTATCCTGGAGAGGGAGCGTCCCCTTATAGTCAGACTTGCATCAAAGGTGGGCGCTCAAAGGTGGGCGCTCTCTGTGCGCCTATACTGACCTCTCCTCAGGACCGCTTGAAAGCCCTCCCAGGTATTCCCTTGGTAAAGGTAGGCCCTTCGTTCACCCCTTTTCTAATGTGATCTCTTTATGCAGCGCCCAATGAGCATATGCAACAGGGATCCAATGCCCTGATGAATGCCCAGAGAACCTCCATAGCTCAATTTCAAGGGCAGAAACATGTCGGCTACTTCTTTTAGATAGGTGACCTTGTGAGTCATTGCCCTCACACCGGTTCCCCAGTTCTTTTTAATCACACCACACGCAACCCTTTATTAAAAATTCACCCGGGTATCTGAGTAGGTGTTTTTATTTCCCTAGCATAGCTGGATCCCCTTTCCAGAAATAAAATTAATTTACGCACTCCCACCTGTTCCTTTAACAGTGAGGTTGAGTCCGCCCAGGTGGCACTGTCCTACCTGGGTGGGGCTAGGTGGTCATATGATGAAGCATGACACTATATAGTGTGTGAGACCACCTAGTCCCTAAAGGAAATCCCCCTCCCAGACCACACACCACACCATAGCGCACCCACATTTCACCTCCAGTTGAGGGTTACGGGTAGTCCAGTGTCACAATTGGTACACTATCGACCTACCTTCGTTACAATGACACAACAACACCCAGTGGACAAAACGATCTGGTTGGAACCCCATATATTTAAGTAGATAGATATACAATTTTAGTAAAATCAAAATCTTGGCTAACAAAGTCCTGAAAAGTCTTGAATGCTTCAGATGCATATATGTAACAGCATGCATGTTCAGGTATATGTCATTACATACAGAGACACAGATACTGGGTACCGAGGCCAATCCCACTTTTTTCATCTTATAGGACCAGGGATGAAGGGGTGGTGATGAGAGAATGAGAGGAAATGTGGTCTCACAGGCAGATTGGATGGTAGACAATCTTGACTGGATTCTTAAGCTTAGAGACGGCACAGTGACAAACATACGAAAACCAATTATCTGTGAAAAGACAGAGTGAAAGACAGTTAAAGGGAGTAGATATAACAATATGGATACAGGACCTAAACGCTCATGTGGTGACCTATGGAGTCTTACTGTAACTAGCCTCCAGATAAAGCAGGAAACTTGCCTGAGACCTGAGGATGGTCGAACTCTACAGGGCTGCACTGGCAGAGTACTACAGCCAAAACAGGACCCCTAGAGCATGGATAAGGGTACGCAAATACGGGAGATAACAGGGAAGGAAACACAGAACACAGTCAATGAGGACAAGGTAACAGGAAGGGAATGAGGAAACCAAGGAGGTAAAAATATCAAACTTGTAGAATTGAAAATTGGTGTGTACTTATACAAAAGCAAAAGAGTTTTAGTAACCGCTATTGCCAGACACCTGCTCTCAGTTCAGAATCTTTAGGGGGCTCTATCTATTCTGCCTGGGAAGTGCCCGATTTCTACAAGCCCTAGAGCACCTGGTGCAGCATACGTCTGGTAATGACCTGGAAGTATCTGTCCTGCATGACTGTAGTCTCTATTGCCCTGTCATCCAAATCCTTCACAAGTGAAGCTTCATGGGCCTTTTCAGTAGTGTTTCTTTCAGAGAGCTGCAAGTGTGTAGGTGTGAGTGCATGAGTGTATGAGTGTATGGATGTACACGACACACCTAGCAATAGGTGTGGAACATATTGAAGGAAGTTGGGGCATTAGTTGAAGGGGGTAAGAATCCACCTCAAGTAATAATCCAAACCTTGTCAGAGAGAACCACTAAAGTCACTAAATAAACCTAGGCTCAACCTTTAGGTTGATATGGCATGGAGTAAACAGGCTTAACTTAGAGGCAATGTATAAAGCATGTATGCAATATTAAAAAATAAATAAAGTTAAAATGCAAAACAATAAAAATCCCAAAACAAATTAGAAAAACAGAATAAAAATGAATAAACAAAATGACAAAAATTCTATAAAGAGATCCGGATTTATGCTTTTTTTAAAGCTTTCAGTAGAAATAGTGCCAAGAAGCACAAAGTGCCAATGATAGTCATTCTTCACACTGACTGTGATGTAGCTCGGACGAGATACACTAGTCATGGTCACCTGGTCAAAGATTTTACCTTCTGTCTTTAGTCCTTTAAGTCCCAATCCACCACAGGAGTACTAAAGCCCCCAGGACCTTATGGTAGGCACTCAGAGGCTCACAAAGTGTCAGACACCAAATAGCAGGGTCTAGTCCAGGCTTAGTTGTAACTGGTCAGCTGAGCAGTTGTGGGAAAAGGCCTCTTGTAGCTTGTTGTGTCCCTGTAGTTTTCACAAGTAGTCACCCTTGGAGTACACCTCTTTGTCGTAGGCACAAGAGAGAGCAGGTTCAGTCCTTCAGGGCTCGTCTCAGGTTGCAGACAGCGGATTTAGTCCTCTTCTGATCTTCCTCAGGTCTAAGAGTATTCTGGAGTGGGTGCCTGCAGGTGCCACATTTAAGCCTGGAATGAGCTAGGGGGTAGGACTGATCCCTAGGGACACCCTAACCAATGGGATAAAGGTTTCTGGTGCTAACTCCACCCACATTAGGAATTTTCAAGATGGCTGAAGACTTTGGTGACACTAAAATTGGACTCTGAGAGCTGGGTGGGTGTGTGTGGGGACTGTACTATGGCAATCTTAGTGTTGTCCCACATCTAACACCAATCTCCAGTTTGGCAATCTTTGTGTTGTCCCATATCTAACACCAATATCCAGTTTGGCAATCTTTGTGTTGTCCCATAGCTAACACCAATATCCAGTTTGAGGCATCTTCTGTACCCAGAGCAGCCTCAAAGACAGAAGTCTGATAGAACAAAGCTGAGTTTTAAGCACCAAGACATGGAATACACAAGACTTTTTCTAGCATTCTGACTTTGCCCTCTGATGTGCGCCCTGAATCTTTCATGTAAACCCAACAGACCTGAGAAACAGGCTTTGACACTGTAATGTCAAAAAGATGCCCACTGTGATTGAGGCCTGTTTGTCTGTCCCACGTGTCAGCTGCATTTGCCTGTGACAGGGAGGCCTCTTTGAAGTATGCTCCCAAGTGTTAAAAGTGTTCAGCGCCACAACGCCTCTGGGAAATCGAGTGCTTTACAAATTTAAAATCAAATCAAAAGAAACACCTTTCAAGCAGGACATGACATTCAAGCAGGATTTGACACTTTAATGTCAAAAAGGATCCTCCGAGGCCCACACTGTATATGCTGTCAGGTTCAGATGGCTCATCTCTGCCAATTCAGGGCAACCGAATGTTTGCTCCTGGGAGCAAGTTCACACCTCATTCCAGTCTACTAAAATGCTAATTACTGGCTGGAAGAAGTAGGAGAGCAAAATTAAGATTTAGCTTCCAGTGTCTTAGGCAAGGCAAAGGTAACTTTCTAAAAGGCACCTTTCTAAAACACGTATAACTAATTCGACTTCACAAGTGAATTGAGCTTATAATACACATTTAAAAAGTCCAAAAATTAGATTTGTAGCTATTTCCTACCTAGAGATAACATTTATTAAACTTAATATTGTATCCCAATGCTTTCCTATGGAACAGACAACTCTGCTGCAGTGAAAATAGAATAGGTTTTAGGATCTTTTCCCTCTAGGGACATGTTTAACATTAAACTTCTACATGTCCTACTTTTAAAAGCTATATACACACCCAGCCTTACAGGAAATTAGGCCTACTTACAGATGACATACTAATAGTTAAAAGGAACAAATAGGCCTTTCAAAAGGGGTTATTTTGACTGCACAGCCAGGTTACAGCGGTAGGCCTGGAAGCATGCTTTATAGTTCCACTGTAGTGGATGGCACAATGGGAGCTGCAGTTCACTAGTAACATATAATTTACAGGCCCTGGGTACACTTGGTACCATAAAACAGGGACTTATAGACAAATTAAATAAACAAATCAGGTGTATACCATGTGTACCATGCTAAAATGAGAAGCACAAGCATTTTACCACTGTTTCCAGTTCTACAGCCAGCAAAAATGGAGATCAGCAAAAAGGCAAACAACCTGGAGTGACTCAGAAATGGCACATTTCCAACACATTTCCACTGTAGTCACCACTTTAAACTGGAGTTTGTCATTCACAGGCAGCCTGGTCCCTGTCATCAGCAGATTCTTTGGTTCAATAGGCAACAATGGTGCCTTTCTTCTGTGTGTTAATTATCAGGAGACAATATTGCTCCCATGGTGGGAAAGTAACCTCAGAGTTGGGCTTTTTCATCAACAGACTGTTTCTTGAGGCTATAGGTTTGCTAGGTCAGTGTGGGCACATTCCTAATTGACAGTCTTATTGTCAAAGTGAGTATGGTGGCTGGCAGATGCAGGTTTGTCATTAGCAGATATTTTGGTCCATGGATAGTCACTGTATAAAAGTGGTTGGTGTTTCAGAATGAAAAATGTGTTTTATTTAGTTAGAATTATACTTTCTTATTGAGTTAATTTTGACAAAAAACTTTGTATTTAATAGCAAAATATGTGTGTTTTCATAAACTGAGATGCTGATGGTTGGGGAGAAAATTCTTGCATTTGCAACTATATATATTTATCTTAGATTTGACTCATAATTGCTGCAGACTCTAATCTGTTTGATTAGTGATACATATCTTCTCTCAGAAATTTCAAGGTCTTCAAACTGAAGCACTAGCGTTGCTACACAAGCCTACACGATTAATCTAGATTGACGATTGGGAAATTTCTGTATTTTTTTTCAAATTTTTCTACCCCTTCTATGGAGATTGTCAGTCTTAATATGATTGAGAATCTCCTTGGAAGGGACCGAACAAAAAACGTTAGATAGATGCAAAGAAAACAAGAATTGGCAAAGCCATACAACATGGGCTTGCTATAGGTCAAATTCTGCCACAATGCAATCCTAGTCCTCCGTCCCACCAACAGACAAACTCTCAATGACAACTGTGTGGGGTGAAAATTGATGTTAATCTACTTATCCACTGTTCTTAACCCCATGATATAGATATAATACCAAGTCAGGAGTAATGTGTATGAGCAGCATGTGTATGAGTAACCTTGCACAGCCTGTGTGCCTGTCCTTTTTCACCATATGTTATATTTGTTGCTGCATCTAGTTGGCTACGGTCTTCCATATTTCTACCATGGTGTTCACACTCTGCTCTTTTGCCTCCTACTGCTGTTTTGTTATATTTATATATTGATTTATTTGAATTGCACCAGTGAGGATTAAAGTCTATTTTGTTTTTATTTAGTTATAGTTCTTATGAAGCATGCAGACACCCCAAGACATCCTGGGGCTAAAGTAACTAAAGATACATCCATCAAATGGCACTTCCTAGAGTTCAGCAAGCAGGTCTTAACTTTCTTCCTAAAGTATAAATAGAGAGCCATCTAAGTTCCAGAGAGAGAGTATTACTGGTCGTACCACCTTGAAAAGAGAAGCCCCTGCCACACTGATGTACGTTTTTGAGCTTAGGAACTTTTAAAAGTAAGGCACCAAAGAAATGCAGGCTCCTTAGCAGCAGGTGCCAGGCAAACAATTCTTTAGTAAAGAGAGATCCCATGTCATGAAGAGAAGTGAAACAAATGCATACACTTTTCAAAGGCTATGCTTGTGCACAGGAAGCTAGTGCAAGGCCTGGTGGAGGCGTGATAAGCCAGCTTGAGAAGAAGGGGGTTCAGCTGCATCCTCCACCGGCTGATGCTGAGGAATGGTGCAGGGTAATCCAAGGTACAATGGATTCGAATAATTGATCTGAGCAGCCACAACTGCTTGAAGAATAAGATAGTGGGTGTTAGCCAGAAGGAAAGGCAAGATTTTTCTTAGAACTTCAGGATGAAAAAAACAGGAGACAGATACCTTGGCCACTCCCACTTTAAAGGATAATTTGTTGTTGAAGACCACACCAAAATATCTGACTGCCTTAGTAGTAGGAAGTCAGGGCCAGATGTAGGAAGATTCCAAATTGCGACTTGCAATTTGCGAGTCCCAGCGACTCGCAAATTGCAACTCGGAATTTGGAATGCAGAAAGGTGTCTCAGACACCTTCTGCGAGTCGCTATGGGGTCGCAAAGACCCACCTCATTGATATTAATGAGGTGGGTCGCAATTTGCGACCCCATAGCGAGTCAGGGCACTCACGGGGATGGTGGCCTGCTGGAGACAGCAGACCACCATGTCCGTGACTGCTTTTAAATAAAGCAGTCTTTTTTTTTCAAAGGGTAGCCCGTTTTCCTTAAAGGAAAACGATCTGCACTTTGAAAAAAAAACGAAACCTTTTGTTTCGGTATTTTTCAGGGCAGGTAGTGGTCCCTTGGACCACTGTCTGCTCTGAAAAATTATTTTTGTTTCCAGACACAAAGGGGAAGGGGTCCCATGGGGACCCCTTCCCGTTTGCGCCTGGGTTACCATCCACTTCAAGTGGATGGTAACTGCGCTTTCAATTGCGACCACCATTGCGAGTGGCGAATAGGAAGGGAACACCCCTTTCTATTTGCGAGTCGGAAATGCATTTTGCGAGTCGGAGCCGACTCGCAAAATGCATTTCTACATAGCAAAGTGGCTTTTGCAACTCGCAAACGGCGTTTTTGGCCATTTGCGAGTTGCAAAACCCTTGCTACATCTGGCCCACAGTGACTAACAGTGTCAAGCCATCTGTCTGAAGACCACATCGATGAAGACCACCCAGTACGATATTCTCAGTTTTGCCCCAGGGTAGTTTAAGGCAATGTTTAGAAATCTAGTCAGCTACAGACCTCAGTCCTAACAGAAACCTTCTATGGGCCACACTGGAACTCCCAAACCTTCTGAGAATCAGATATATGTCAGCAGCTCAGCACATACATGAGCGGTGGAACAACCTAGTAAGGCCCACAATTGAGGCCACATCCAGATTAAATAGGGCTGGGGTCAGTGAAGAACCCTGTGAAACTCCATGAAATGCTTTAACAGTTGATGACCTGAAAGTTGGGAAAGGGGAGATCAATCCACTGTCTTGATCCATATGTAAAAAAAAGCCTGTTGGTAAGAGTGCATGGTAGTGCACATACTGTCAGATGTATTTAGAGACCAGGTATTAAGGTTTCCATGTGCTTTGTATATCACGCAACGGACTTTACATTGGATTGTGGCAGGGAGAAAGAGCCAATGTAGGTTTTTAATGTAGGAAAAAATGTGCTCAAACTTTGTTTGGTTCTTGATTAATCTAGTTGCTGCATGAAAATCTGATTTAACCGGTGTAAACAGAGAATCTGTCACGTCGCGGCCGGCGGGGTCGGGCCGCCGCAGCGCGGCATTCTTTACATACCGCGGCCTGTGTGCGAGCCGCAGGAGAAGCCGCGGCTTGCGTACAAGCCGCGGGAAACACCATAAGCCTGGTCAGGGGTCGCAGCACTCGACGCGCCCCCTTCTTTCAGTTCTGCCGCAAAGGCAGACGCGGCAGGGCTTGAGACCCCGAGTGGGTTTCAGGCCTGACTGCGCATAGCGCATTTAGTGCGCTTTACATTTCAGTATACATTATATAAACATCTGCTCACCACTTACCAATGTCTACAGGCAAAAGCCGAATACTTGCACATGGTGGTGTTTTTATGCCTGCCTTTTCCCTTTCCCAGCATGCTGCCCACTTCCTCTCTTCCCAGCATGCATTGTTTCTCTTTGTTTGGACGCATGTACTTTATTCACTATTATACTCTTTCCCCAATCCAAGATGGTGGTGTTTCTACTTCCTGTCTAGAGGTATATAAGGGGAATTCAGCGGCTTGTTCATTGCGTTGCAACACTCCTTTGGTGGTAGTCACGCTCCGGCTGGTTTCCTCTTGTGGATCCAGTATTTCCTGACCTATCTTCGTCTCCAGTCTTCCTGTACCCTCGGATCTTCAGCTCTAACGCCTAGGTGTCCTCCTTCTGTTTCAGGGAGTTCCTGTTGGAGGTTTTTTACCCTATTGGGTTATTGGGTTTTTTCCTCTGGGACTCCTTCTGGAGGGCACGGACTGTAGTGGCTTGCTATTGTCAAACAGCACCGTGGCTACCGGAAGGGGTCGCCCCTACCTCGGCCAGAGCAGAACCTGCCGGAACCGGGGTTGTTCCCCAACCCTCATCAACTTCGACGGTAAGCCCATTGAAAACCGTGACAGATTGCAAGGCCCAAAGATCCAGTTGCAGTCCGGAACCATGGATAATCCAGTGGCAAATACGGAACCCACGAGCCAGACCCTGCTCCTGACGATACAACAACAGGCTCAAGAACTCCAACAGCTACGTACTGAAAATACCGTCTATCGACAAGCCTTTTTATCCAGGACCACTGATGTACCCTCAGTAGCTGCCACTACACCTCGTTTCTCCGGGGATCCTAACAAATTAAAAGAATTCCTGGATGCCTTGATGGTTTATTTTGCCTTTCGCCCCTCGCAATTTGTACAAGACAAGACCAAGGTGGGGTATTTGATTAGTGCCTTATCGGGGCCAGCATTGGCTTGGGCCACTCCTTTAGTGACAAGAAATGATCCTTGCCTGTCTAATTATTCCACCTTTGTCACTACTTTTAAACAGATGTTTGAGCGCCCTGGACTCGAGGCTTCAGCAGAAGAAGCTCTTTGCGAAATCCAACAAGGGAATCAATACAATTATTGTACAATTACAATACATCACCCGTTTCAGACAATTAGCAGCAGAAACATCCTGGGTGGAACGTACCTTGGTGACACTGTTCCGCAGAGGTCTCAGAGAGGACATTAAGGACGAACTGGTGTACTCTGCTAGAATAGAGAACCTTAAAGGATTGATGGATCAGACTCTGACGATAGAATATCGGTTGAACGAACGAAGAATGGAGAAAAAGAAGAGTCGTTTGCCATCTCACTCAGTGACGTCTCACACCTTCTCTCATTGTACCAAGAAAGTCCGTCCTGAACCTAAGGGGACTACCGAGGAAGAGCCAATGCAAATTGATACGGCTCGAGGACCTTTATCAGCTAGTGAAAGAGAACATAGACGAAGGAAGGGGCTTTGTCTATATTGTGGTGCAGCTGGTCACCTAATTCGCACCTGCCCCATTCGTCCAACCAAGCCTTTGGGAAACGCCAACTCCAGTCCTCAGTGAGAAGGGTGAGGACGGGATATTGTGAAATACCTTCCATTTGTTCTTCCAGGGAGGAAGGAACTGCTCTTTTTCTATTACCAGTTATCCTTCATTTAACTGATGGTCGGGAAGAAAGAACCTTGGCTTTATTGGACTGCGGAGCCAGTGGCATCTATTTAGATGAAACCTGGGCCAAAGAACGACAGATAGCACAAATACCTAAGGAAGTACCAGAACAAGTACACACAGTGGATGGATCACTCTTGGCCTCAGGACCCGTACAATATACCACCCCTACTTTCTGTCTACAGTTTGGGAAACACCAAGAAAATCTTTTGTTTGATTTAATTTCATCACACACCACGTCATGATCCTGGGAATTCCATGGCTCACATGGCACAACCCTTACATCAACTGGGAAACAAGAACTATTTCTTTATCCTCTCACTTTTGCCAACACCACTGCTATCTCGCAGGGGATTATTGGTCCCCAAAAGGTCTCTTAGCGGCACCCCCTAAGGTAGGATGCTCTATTAACGTCCTACAGGGAGTTCCCAGGCATTATCAGGAATATGCCGATGTATTCCAGAAGCCAGAAAAACCTGAACTGCCACCCCATAGAGAATACGATTGCGCCATTCCTTTAGAACCAGATACAGTGGTTCCTTTCGGGCGAATGTACTCTCTCACAGAACCCGAGAAGCAGATTCTTAAAGAATACTTTGATGTGAACCTACAGAGCGGGTTGATTGCTCCCTCTTCTTCACCTGCAGGGGCTCCTCTCTTCTTTGTGCCTAAGAAGACTTAAGATTTGCGTCCCTGTATTGATTTCAGAGGATTAAACAAGATCACTATTAAAGATCGGTACCCGTTACCCCTCCTTAAGGACATCCTAGAAGCAGTCAGAGGGGCAAAGAGATTCACCAAGCTGGATCTCAGAGGAGCCTACCATCTTCTAAGAATTAAAAAGGGTGATGAATGGAAGACTGCTTTTAGAACACCCTTTGGTCACTACGAATATCGAGTAATGCCATTCGGACTCACCAATGCCCCTTCCATTTTTCAAAGGTTCATGGATTCTATCTTTTCTGATCTTTTGCAACAAACAGTGGTGGTGTATCTCGACGACATTTTAATCTTTTCTGTTCATCCAGAGGAACACTCTAAGCATGTTCGCCAAGTTTTAGAGCGACTCCGACAACACCATTTATTCTGCAAACCTGAAAAGTGCGAGTTTGATCAGACGGAAGTAAAATACTTGGGATATTGCATTAACCAAACTGGAGTCGCCATGGATTCAGACAAGGTGCAAGCTATATTGAATTGGCCATCTCCTTCTTCCATCAAGGAGACTCAGTGTTTTTTGGGATTAGCCAATTTCTATCGACAATTCATTGCAAACTTTGCCCAGAGAACCAGCTACATTACTCAAACCCTTAAAAAAGATCATCTAAAGAAGGGCTTTTGTTGGACACAAGACGCAGAGTTAGCCTTTCAGGATTTAAAGAAAGCCTTTATTCAAGCCCCTATTCTACGACACCCAGACACCAGCAAACAATTCATTGTTGTCGCATTCGCTTCAGAAAGAGCCATTGGGGCTGCCTTTCTGCAAAAACAAGACGATGATGATTTAGAACACCCTGTATTCTGCCTGTCACACATTTTATCCGATTCAGAGCGGAACTATTCCGTGTTAGAACGTGAATTACTCGCCTTAAAGACCGCATGCACAGAATGGAGACACTTTCTGATGGGCTCAAAAGAACCTTTTGAAGCCCGGACAGACCACAGAAATCTACAGTGCTTAAGAAACTTTCAGTGTCAGAATAGCCTGCAGGCTCGATGGGCTTTCTTTTTCAGCCAATATGACTTCTATATCACTTACATCCCTGGTTCTCAGAACATCCTGGCGGATGCCTTGTCCCGACGTTACCCTGAGTGCAGCGATTCTACTGTACAGAACCTATTTGACAATAACAAGATCATTGGGGTAGTACAGACTTTTTTAGACCAAGTCAAGTCCAAACATGCCCGTCTAGAAGAGACAGAGCTGAATAAGTTGCGTCCGCAACTGCATATAGATCAAGGCTATTATTATCATGATAAGGCCCTGTTCTTACCCACTAAAATAGTACAGACTGAAGCCTTACGTATGTGCCATGATTCCCCCATCGCAGGTTATCGAGGAATGAAAGCTACCCAAGAACTTCTGCTTCGCTCCTTCTGGTGGCCAACTCTCAAGACAGATACTGAGGAATATGTATCATCTTGTCCTATATGTGCTCAAGCCAAGACACCCCGTACTAAACCAGTAGGATTACTTCGCCCACTACCAGTTCCCCCAGGTCCATGGCACACTATCTCCACAGATTTCATGTGCGCATTACCCTCTTCAATGGGAAATCACGTAATAATGGTAACCGTGGACTCCTTCACCAAGATGGCTCACTTCACGGCCTTAAGAAAGTTACCAATGGCAAAAGAATTAGGTCAAATCTTTACACAAGAAATCTTTCGGCTTCATGGATTACCTCGGGTCATTATATCGGATAGGGGTCCTCAATATATCTCCCGATTCTGGAACCAATTCTGTAAGACATTGGGAATCAAAGTGGCCTTATCATCTGGGCTCCATCCTCAAACCAACAGACAGATGGAACGACTCAATCAAGGTCTCGAACAATATTTACGTAGATTCTGCAATGCTACGCAGAGTAATTGGGTTACCTATTTACCGCTTGCAGAATTCTCCTATAACAACTCCATACACAGCGCCTCGAAGGTCTCTCCCTTCTATGGCTCCTACGGTTTCCATCCCAAGGCCTTTCCAACTCCCCTGAGAGATAATTCCAATCTTCCTGCCATTTCCTCCTATGTTCGACAGCTACGGGGTGTCCAACGTGTTATCCATTCCAACCTTCTGGCCACTAAGTCCCGCATGAAAAGGATAGCAGATAGGAGACGCTGTGCGGCTCCTCAATATCAGGTCCATGATAAAGTCTGGCTCTCCTCTAGATTCCTACCTCTCCGACTCACTCAGAACAAATTCAAACCCCGCTTTTATGGTCCCTTCCTAATTCTCAAAAAGATTAACCCAATGTCTGTGCGTCTTCGCCTGCCCCGGACGTGGAAAATTCACCCTGCATTCCATGTCTCTCAACTTAAACCTTACCTTCCTGATCCTTTTCACAGACAATTTTCTTGTCCCCCTCCTCTGTTGGTTGATAATGTGCCCGAGTACGAGGTCCAGGAAATCTGTGACTCTCGGTTTTTCCATGGGCGCCTCCAATATCTTATTAATTGGAAAGGTTACCCTATGAGTGAGTGTTCCTGGGAGGATGCCCCTTCAGTTTATGCCCCTCTTTTGGTCCGTTGCTTTTTTCGACTCTTCCCTCACAAACCTGGGGCCTCGGGGGGGACATACTGTCACGTCGCGGCCGCCGCGGCCCCTGCGGCGGCCGTGGCCGCGGGCTCGGGCCGCCGCAGCGCGGCATTCTTTACATACCGTGGCCTGTGTGCGAGCCGCGGGAGAAGCCGCGGCTTGCGCACAAGCCGCGGGAAACACCATGAGCCTGGTCAGGGGTCGCGGCACTCGCCGCGCCCCCTTCTTTCAGTTCTGCTGCAAAGGCAGACGCGGCAGGGCTTGAGACCCCGAGTGGGTTTCAGGCCTGACCGCGCATAGCGCATTTAGTGCGCTTTACATTTCAGTCTACATTAAATAAACATCTGCTCACCACTTACCAATGTCTACAGGCAAAAGCCGAATACTTGCACATGGTGGTGTTTTTATGCCTGCCTTTTCCCTTTCCCAGCATGTTGCCCACTTCCTCTCTTCCCAGCATGCATTGTTTCTCTTTGTTTGGACGCATGTACTTTATTCACTATTATACTCTTTTCCCCAATCCAAGATGGTGGTGTTTCTACTTCCTGTTTCCTACTTCCTGTCTAGAGGTATATAAGGGGAATTCAGCTGCTTGTTCATTGCGTTGCAACACTCCTTTGGTGGTAGTCACGCTCCGGCTGGTTTCCTCTTGTGGATCCAGTATTTCCTGACCTATCTTCGTCTCCAGTCTTCCTGTACCCTCGGATCTTCAGCTCTAACGCCTTGGTGTCCTCCTTCTGTTTCAGGGAGTTCCTGTTGGAGGTTTTTTACCCTATTGGGGTTTTTCCTCTGGGACTCCTTCTGGAGGGCACGGACTGTAGTGGCTTGCTATTGTCAAACAGCACGGTGGCTACCGGAAGGGGTCGCCCCTACCTCGGCCAGAGCAGAACCTGCCGGAACCCGGGTCATTCCCCAACCCTCATCAACTTCGATGGTAAGCCCATTGAAAACCGTGACAGAATCAGGGACCAGACATTCATACCAGGGAGGGATAATTTTGCACAGTCTGAAAGCTGGCCGAAGCTATTGGTGCCTCTTACCTGATTTGATCCTTGAGAGATAGCAAAGAATCAATGAAAGAGCCCAGAGATTTGGTGAAAGATAGAAGATTGAAGACATCAGCTAAATCTATTCCATTCATATTGAAGGGGCTCAGTGGTTAATCTGTTTATAATAAGGACAAACTCAGTTTAGTTGTATTTAGTTTGAGATTTGTGGTGCCATCCCAGTTTGCATGAGGTTTAGCCAGAATCTGAGTTTAAGGATGTCTTTCACTGGTGATACTTTATTTTAGAACACTGGATTGTTGAGAGATCCTGTTGTAATTATTCAATAAACAACAACTTAGTTATAAGAACTTTATTCCTCGAACTCCTCAAGTCACCAACAGCCTTTGACTCTCACCAACATTCTAAGGTTAGCTCCCAGCCAGTCCATTTGTTCTTGCATTCCAAGGGGACCGGAGCATACCAATGTTAACTATATATAGTATTTCATTTACATTATAAAATATTTACTACTACTAAATATGATAATAGTATATAATAACATAAATATAATTAAAGATTAATGTCCATGTATAAACAGTCTTAATTAGATCATTTGAGGAGATGAATCAGGTTGAGCCCTACTTACAACATATTTCCCTTCCTTTATGAGCAAAAAATAAAGTCTTTGTGCCATGCAGGGCTCCTTCTGATTCTTACATTACGTTCCTTACAGTTTGCTGAATTCCCAATTTCATTCTTGACTGTTGAATTGTCTTTGCAATCACTCTTCTTCTCTTGCTGATGTACGATACAGTCCATGCTCCAGTACCTACCATCTTCTAATCTGACAACATTCTTATATATTTCTTTAATCCTGAGTGGTTCAGAGAATTTACTGCTCTCATGTAGTATGCGATCTGGAAGTCTAACCTTCACCAATTGTCCTACCTGCCATGACCTGTCCTTGGTACCAACTTTGTCATTAAACCAATTCCTGTACCTTTCTTGTTTGCATCTCACACATTCAGCAGACTCTTCTCTTTGCACATACACTTGCTCTCCCCCTTTCAACCAGTTGGGATTGAGTTTGGTACCAGGATGTCTACCCTTCAAGGACTGAAAAGGAGAAATACCAGTAGCTACATTCGGTGTGGTGTGATAAGACCACAACATCTGTCTTAACTGTTCCTCACATGACGCGTTTGACATTTTCGCCCTCTGAATGCATTCTTTAAACATTCTATTCATTCGTTCGACCAAACCGTTTGCCTTAGGATTGTATAAGGCAGTCCTGAAGTGATGGATGCCCCAAGTTTTTAGGAATTCTCTCATAGCATCGGAAGTGAACTGTACCCCGTTGTCCGTTACTAATGTACTGGGTACTCCCTCTCTCATGAAGGTTTCAATTAGGAAATTAGTAACATCTGTCGTTGTTACTTGGTTTACTATTTTAAACATCGTCCAATGTGACTGATAATCGATTAAAACAAGAATGTAACGGCCTTTGCTACTCAGGTCATTTATTGGACCCAAAATGTCCAGCCCTAGTTTGTCCCATGATCTTATTGGAACACACATAGGTGACAACGAGGCCTTCCTTGTTATATTGATCTTATCACTCATAGCACACACTGTACATTCTCTAACCAAGTTTTCCACTAAACCATCCATCTTGGGGAACCAGTACGTAGCTCGCAATTTGTTTTTCGTCATACTTCTCCCCAGATGACCTTCATGCACTAACTCAATTAATTTACCCCATAGCTTGCCGGGGGGTACGACCCTTTCTCCTCTCATGACTAATTCATCACAAATATAAAGCTCTAATCTGACATCCCAATACCCTTTTAGATCCTCCTCCACATCTCTCAAATTGTTAGGCCACCCGTTGATAATTTTTTCTTTCAATAAGTTTAGTACACCATCCCTCTTAGTCTCACTCACCCATTCCTCCTTACCGAGACTTGTTAGTTCCGCTTTTAGTACAGGTTCCTGTGTTAGTACTTCCTTCATACACTCTTGCTTATCCATTCCTTCCATTTCACGTTTCATGGATCTCGATAGGTAGTCAGCAATGGCATTTTTGCTACCAGTAACATACAATACGTTAAAATTATAATTCTCAAGATCCATCATCCACTTGGCTATTCCAGGAGTAGCCCTTTCTCTACCTTGAGTGGTAAATACACTGACTAAAGGTTTATGATCAGATTTGATTGTGAATGGTAAGCCCCCAAGAAGAATTTGAAATGATTCACTGCCCAATAGCAAGCTAGAGTTTCTCTTTCAATAGTTGAGTATCTACCCTCTGCTTCATTTAAAGCTCTGGAAGCGAATGCTATAATCCTCTCTTGACCATCAATTCTTTGAGACAATGTTGCTCCCAACTCTTGACAACTGGCATCTGTAGTCACCCAAGTTTTTAACTTGGAGTCAAATTTCCCTGAATGAGGAGATTGAACTATTGCTTCTTTGATTTTGTCAAATGCCTGTTGGCATTCTATATTCCAATTAAATGGTACATCCTTCTTCAGAAGTTCCCTCATGGGAACAGTGACCATAGCAAAGTTCTGCACGAATTTTGCCATGTATTCGGCTAGGCCCAAGAAAGACTTGAGTTCTTGTTTATTTACAGGGGGTAGGGCTTCTTTTACTGCTTTTATTAGGTCATATTTAGGTTGGATCCCTTCTTTCGTAATTCTATGCCCCAGGTATTCTACCAACTCCACTCCGAAACCGCATTTTTCTTTCTTGATTGTCATACCAGCCTGACTCAACACCCTGAAAACTCTTCTCAGGGTATTATCATGTTCTTCTACAGTATTACTATAGATTAACATGTCGTCCTGAAAGCATAGGACACGGTCAATTCCTTTCAAGATACTTTGCATAATGCGTTGAAACACAGCGGCTGCGGACGCTAGTCCAAATGGCATTCGGCAGTATCTGAAAGCACCAAATGGCGTTATAAAGGAGGTAAGTGATTGTGAAGAAGGATGTAACTCAACTTGATGGTATGCTGAGGAAAGGTCAATAACGCTAAAAACTTGAGCTGGACCCATGGTACTTAACATCTCATTAATTCTTGGTAGGGGAAACCTTTCTACCCAAATACAAGCATTTAAATCTCTTAAGTCAACGCATATACGTATGCCTTTAGCTCCTAGCTACTACAATGGGGGCTAGCCATAAGGAGTTCTCAATTGGTTCAATGACTCCCAACTGTTCCAATCTGCTTAACTCTTGCTTCAATGGTTCTTGCATGAGTAAAGGAATAGGTCTTACTTTGTGAGAAACCGGCACTGCTTCATCCTTAAGAATGATTTTGTGTTGATAGTCAATCAACTGGCCTAATTTATTATTAAAAATTTCAGGGAACTCCCTACATAGAGCATTATCTTCGCTTGAATTATCTATCATGAGTACAGGTTCTTCTAAATTAGGGTCCAACCATATGCCCAACTCTTTTTGATGCTTCCAACCTAGAAGATTTGATCCTTTATTAGTAAAGTAAACTTTACCAATAGTCTGTTTTTTTTTTAATGTAATTTGCATATTTAACATTTTCTTCAGAGGTATCGGGTCATTATTGTATCCACCCGGGGATATATCGGCTGGTAACAACCTGTAACCTCTTTCCTTGAAACACTTTTCATAGGTGCTATAATCTATGAATGTAAACGGTGAACATGAATCAGCTAACACCCTTACTCTCTCACCGTCTAATATGATGTCACACGAAGGGTATGTCTTGTTTGTACTTTTTGTTTCATTGCAGCCTTTTACTTGTAATACAAATTTATCCCGATACTCCAGATTGTCATCTACTTTGTGTACAACTTTCTTTCCCCCAAACTCGCTTTTATCATTTTTGCACACTCTTGCATAATGTCCCCTGGCCCCACATTTCCTGCATACAATTTCTAGCAGGGCCCTCAGGGTTATTTGCAAAATGTCTGCTATTGCCACACCTATAGCATCTACTTCTTGTGTTGTCAGAGTTATTTCTCTTATGTAACGGTTCCTGATTTTTACTTCCTTCCTCAAATTTTACTTCTTTTAACTCTTGTTTGGTACTAATTTTAACCTCTTTTACCTCATCAGTAATGGTAGTATTTTTCATTAATCGCATGCATTCTACCATATGTTCTATTCCTTTGGCTACTTCAATTGCTTCCTTTAAAGCAGGGTTCAGAATTAATAATTTCTCCTGGACTTTGTTGTTATTAGTGCATCTGACTAACTGGTCTCTGATCAATGAATCTTCGAGATATCCAAAATCACAGGTAGCAGCAAGTCCTTTCAAACATGCTACGTAATTTGACACTTTTTCCTCCTTACCTTGTGCCCTAGAAAAAAATGTATGCCTCTCCAGAACCATATACATTTTTTGTCCAAAATGTCCTTCTAATTTCTTAACTGTGTTTTTGTATACATCAAGTTCTTCCCCATCCTCTTCTTCTTCCTCTGGGTCTGCTAAATTTTTGTAAACTTTCCGCCCATGTATCCCCAGATTATGCAACAGGAAATGCTGCTTCCTTGTTGATGAACATTTTTCCCCACCAATAGCTATCAGGTAGGATTCAAATAACATGATCCAATCCTTCCACAGCAAGTTTGGTTCCCCAACTTCATCCAGGAACGGGGGCGGTTGAGACATGCTAGCAACAGTCATTTTGTATTGGACAAAATCCCCTTACAGAATAATATTTAGAGTTGAAATTTGTTACTAGCACACAATGCTCCTAAATTTGTTAAACAGATATTCTTTGAGAAGCTTCCATACCATAATGCAACTGTCCTTTACACGTACAAATATAAAATTTTATGGCCGTCACTTATTCAACTATACTTATGTATTTTCCTTAGAATATTGTTCACAAAATATGCTTACAATAAAGACAGGCTTCCTGTATATTCTCACACAATGTTCCTTACTGTAACCAGGATTACTTTCCGATGTCCGTTTTGAGAATATACATTCAGTCTGGGTTGGCTTCTCTCGTCATCTCCCATCAACTGTACCATCAAGCGGTAGCGTGAAAATATGCCTCCTACTGCAGAGAATATTTATGTATTGCCTCCGCCCCTTTGGCGCCGCGTAGTCACACCACTTCATAGACTAGACCGTCTCTAACAATACCTCCTGTCAGTTTACTTGCTGCGCTACCTTCGTCTCGTAGTCAAAACTTGTGGTTTCCGCGATTCCTGCTGGCGCTCCGTAGCGATCGGTCGCCTCCTACTCCACAGCCTCGTCACGTACAGGCTGCTTTCACCTCACAACGTCTTCTGCAATCTCAGCCACTCCCGCCAGCACTCCTTTGTGATCGGTCGCTTTCCGATCCCAAAACACGAGGTCTTCCACACGATACAAGACTCGACTCACCAAGTAACTTCCTGGTAAGAGCAGTTCCAAAATCCGTCTTCTGTCTGTGTTGAGTGGATAAGGTTCAATTACCTCACCACCGTCCTGTTCAACCGTGCTTGTGTCGCACACTGGACACTACAACAGGAATCACCACAATAAGGAGATCTTACACTTGTGACTTCTTTTCTTCACAGCGATCACCTTGATAAGGTAAAGGTCGATGACAGCACTGACATCAGGGGTGAGGAGTTCAGCTGTCCCCTGCACAGCATCCCACCCTCGTCGCCAAATTAAGTTGTTGTAATTATTCAATAAACAACAACTTAGTTGTAAAAACTTTATTCCTCGAACTCCTCAAGTCACCAACAGCCTTTGACTCTCACCAACATTCTAAGGTTAGCTCCCAGCCAGTCCATTTGTTCTTACATTCCAAGGGGACCGGAGCATACCAATGTTAACTATATACAGTATTTCATTTACATTATAAAATATTTACTACTACTAAATATGATAATAGTATATAATAACATAAATATAATTAAAGATTAATGTCCATGTATAAACAGTCTTAATTAGATCATTTGAGGAGATGAATCAGGTTTAGCCCTACTTACAACAGCTCCATTAAGGACAATGGAGTAGCTCCGGGCTTATAATGGCTGGTATATGCCTGGACCTCCAACATTCCAATGTTTGTCTTCATGTTTCTCCCTTTTTAATTTACAACATTCTACCCTTAGAGGGTGGAATGTTGTAATAGCCTTATAGCTCTTATACTTTGGGCTATACCTGTTGTTAAATGCCCTCATCCTTGTCATCGAGTTCAAGGCTTTAACAACCGGTAAAGCCCTCTGTAGCTGGCTATATTTCAAGCAAGGGAAGGCTCTGGGCAAAAGTTTAAGTTTTTAATAGATTTCACTAGCTTTCAAGGATGATGATTAGAAACTGAAAAGCTATGTGTATTTGGCCACTGACTCCATCTTTACCACTGACTCCATTTTGTGCTTAGCTTCGAATGCTGTCACAGCAGCGGCACAGGGTTTTTCCACACCAAGCTTGTTTTCCACAAACATTTGCTCTTTTCTCACCAGCACAGGGTTACACTGTGTTGGAACACAACATGGGGGATGTGAAAGGTAGACGCAATAAGAGAGTCTCAGCCTGGGAATGTTTTCATCAAGGAAAAGTACAGCTCTGTCTCTGGATTGCGCATTGGAGCAGGGCCCGTTCCTTTGCATGTTTTCGCCGCAGACCGAGTACACCCAGCACTTGAATTTCATAACCGAAGGGAAGGTGATTACTAGAATCTTACTCTTGAGTTAGATTAAGGTATATAAGGTGGGGAAACTTGGCACTGAGAAAGGAGCTCGCCTGAAAGTGGACGCACTGTTCAGAGAGAAAATTTCATGTTGGAAAGACCTCCTGCTTCAGCCGTTCAATGTTCCTCGGCTTGATGCTGAAGGATTCAACCCCCATGGTGATCCATTTGAATTCTTAATTATTTAGTTTGACTATTTATATATTTTCACTGCATATATTCACTGTTGATGTACTGCACATTTTCTGCCTATTGTCGTTTGGCTGCTGTGAGTATTTTGGCATCTACACGTTTAACTGCATTCAAGTTAAATGCTTATGTTCATATTTTCGTGTGCTTTGATTTGATATCTGGGAAGTGCCTTAATAAATTAATTACTCAGACTAAGAGTGCTGCATTATTTGGCATTGTTTCCTCTTAGTTTAAAGTAGAGCAACACAGAAACCTGTGAGAAGGGAGGTGTTAATGAGATCCAAGATAGGTTTATGTGACCCAGGAGAGAATGATTTAATGAGAGATGGTGTAATTAGATTATCAATACAGGGTTGTTTGAGGCATTATAGGTCAGTAATCAAGGAGTGTGTTGTTAACAGTCTGAAGGAGTGCCAAGGCCAGGTATGTGGGAGGTATTTGGCGCTGTGCATATGTGGGAGTTGGTATGGTCGTCATTTGTCCTGCACCCTGACAGTGAGTGTTGGGAAGTCCCAGTAGTGACATCATATTAATAAATAGCTGGGTGGCAATGACTCTGGGTATCAATAAAACAGGGGCATCCAGTGTCTGTGTGCTTAAATGCAGTGCAGCTGCTTAGCAAACCCAAGAACACAACAAATTGTCCACAAAGACGGGCAGAGAGCAGCCACAGGCTGCACCTCACAATTGTAGATGCAGCACCTGTGCTAGGCGGCTGCACACATTGGTGGCACACACTACGTCTGGGCTGGAGTAGGCCTGCAAGTGAGTTACACCACTTGAGGGCATAAATTGATGCACCATATTCCAGGTGTGGTGCAGATCCCCACCCAATTGTGAAGTGATGTACCAACACAAACTGCCTGTAAGTGCCATAGAAGCCTGCAGAGAGGCCTGGAACACTGTAAGCAATGCCAAGCAACACAAGGCCATCAGCACCATGCCCAAGTGCAAGAAGCCGTCAGTTTCTGAAGTAATTCTGGATGGAGAAACTTGATATGTACTTTGAGGGGTGGAAAGTGGGAGAAAGCACGCCAGGCTGCTACACATTGCAGATGAGGAAATTTGTAAACTTTTCTTGAACCTACCAGATGCAGGCCCACCCCATACATTTACTACCATGGTCACCGTACTCAATAACCACTTTGAACCCATGAGAAGCTCAGACTATGAACAATTTTTGGTGTTGAAAGCTAAGTAAGGCCTGATGAGTCTATTGATGCTTTCTTCACTCACCTCAAGGATCTGGCAATTACATGTACACTGCACAACAAGCCTGACAAGATCAGGGCGCAGCTAATTTAAGTGAGCGTGTCAGCCAAACTCTGCAGAACAAATTGTGCAGCAACCTGTAAAAAAAGCAGTAAGACTTCCTAACTCTAGACTGATCTACAAAGCTCTAAAAAATGCATGCCTCTTACATGGAAGCAGTGCTGCAACGGCCGATAACTAGTGAATTGGTTAACAAGATCACGGAAGCTGCACCATTGACCAAGAAGAGAGGCAAATTCCAGCCATCGTGACAATGTGGATACTGTGGAGGACCCTTCGCACATCAGGATGAATGCCCTGTCTGGAGAGGGGAATTGTGCAGACTGTAGCCAAACAAATAATTTCACAAAGGCGCCCAGATTGTAGAGACAAGCTACAGCCCCAAGAAAGGCAGGGGTCAACATCATTGCTCCCTCAATCAATGACCTAGAGAGAGGGAATATGGACAGTGACAATGAAGACGAAGTTGCAGTACCTATGTTATGTGACATCAATCACGTCTCAGCAATGTGAGATCACTTCCAAAGTGCCAAGTACAAGTAAGGTGACAGCTCATGATGGCTATCATTGACACAGGAGCTTCCATTAATATCATGGTTCAAGAGGTGTATGAATCCTCCCACAAAAAGCACTGCTAAGGCCACAAATACTAGAGTATGGGCGAGATGTATGTAGTTTTGGCTTTGGGATTTCCTAATAGCTAATCTTAAGGATTTGTTATTATGAAATCACAAACTGGGATGTATAACGGTATGTTTAACACTGTTTGCGATTCCCAGTGGGGTTGCAAATGACCTACCTCATCAATATTCATGAGGTAGGTCGCAATTTGTGACCCCATTGGGAACGGCCGCACTCACTGGGATGGTGGCCTGCTGGGGACTGCAGACTTCCATGTCTGTGACTGCTTTTTAAATAAAGCAGTTTTTTTTAAATGCAGCCAGTTTTCGTTAAAGGAAAATGGCATGCATTTCAAACAAAAAAAATGAAGTTTTCTTTTAATTGTTTCAGAGTAGGCGGTGGTCTGTAGGACCACTACCAGCTCTGAATAAATATTTCCGCTTCCACTCACAAAGGGGACCCCTGGGAGCCCCTTCCCGTTTGCAAATGGCTTACCACCAACTTCAAGTTGGTGGTAACTGCAATTGTTTTGCAACCGCATTCACCATTGCAAAACAATCTTACATCCCCTTGCGACTCACTATGAGGAAAGGACGACTTTTGCATGCCTCTTTCTAATAGCGATTTGTAAACCTATTCTGAGAGTTGGTAACAGGCTGTTTGCGACAGAGAAAAGGCTTTCATACATCTGACCCAATATGCCTATAGGCACCAAGACCCTCTCCTGATAGCTGGAGTATTCTACATACAAGTAGGCCATGGTGCAGTGACCTATGAACAAAAGATATTTGTCACCTGTGTTGGTTGATTAGTTTTTTTAAGACCTTTGCCGGGTATGATGGGGGGAGGTGTAAGGAAATGCCTTTCTTGGCATGGTTACCCCCTGACGTTTTGCCTTTTGTTGATGCCAGTTATGATTGAAAGTGTGCTGGGATCCTGCTAACCAGGTAAACCTGCTAACCTTGTAAATGGTACCCCTGGTACCAAGGGCCCTGTGGCCAGTGAAGGTCTCTAAGGACTGCAGCATATATTATGCCACCCTGGGGACCCCTCACTCAGCACATGCACACTGCCTCACAGCTTGTGTGTGCTGGTGCGGAGAAAATGACTTAGTCGACATGGCACTCCCCTCAGGGTTCCTCTCACTGCCTGTGGCATAGGTAAGTCACCCCTCTAGCAGGCCTTACAGCCCTAAGGCAGGGTGCACTATACCACAGGTGAGGGCATAGTTGCATGAGCACTATGCCCCTACAGTGTCTAAGCAAAACCTTAGACATTGTAAGTGCAGGGTAGCCATAAAGAGTATATAGTCTGGGAGTCTGTCAATTACGAACTCCACAGTTCCATAATGGCTACACTGAAAGCTGGGAAGTTTGGTATCAAACTTTTCAGCACAATAAATGCACACTGATGCCAGTGTGGGATTTATTTTAAAATACACCCAGAGGGCATCTTAGAGATGCCCCCTGAATGCCAGTCCGGCTCCTAGAGCTAGGCTGAACAGTTTCTTCCAGCCTGCCACAACCAGACGAGTTTCTGGCCACATGGAGTGAGTGCCTTTGTCACTCTGTGGCCAGGAACAAAGCCTGTACTGTGTGGAGGTGCTTCTCACCTCCCCCTGCAGGAATTGTAACACCTGGTGGTGAGCCTCAAAGGCTCATGCCTTTTGTTACAGCACCCCAGGGCATCCCAGCTAGTGGAGATGCCCGCCCCTCCGGCCACAGCCCCCACTTTTGGCGGCAAGGCCGGAGAAGATAATGAGAAAAACAAGGAGTCGTCACCTACCAGTCAGGAAAGCCCCTAAGGTGCCCTGAGCTGAGGTGACCCCTGCCTTTAGAAATCCTCCATCTTGAGTTTGGAGGATTCCCCCAATAGGAATAGGGATGTGCCCCCCTCCCCTATGGGAGGAGGCACAAAGAGGGTGTAGCCACCCTCAAGGACAGTAGCCATTGGCTACTGCCCCCCTGACCTAAACACGCCCCTAAATTTAGTATTTAGGGGTGACCCTGAACCGAGGAAATCAGATTCTTGCAACCTGAAGAAAGAAGAAGGACTGCTGACCTGAAAGCCCTGCAGAGACGACGGAGACACCAACTGACTTTGCCCCAGCCCCACCGGCCTGTCTCCAGACTCAAAGAACCTGCACAGCGATGCATCCGACGGGGACCAGTGACCTCTGAGGACTCAGAGGACTGCCCTGAACCTAAAGGACCAAGAAACTCCTGAGAACAGCAGCACTGTTCAGAACCTGCAACAACTTTGCAACAAAGAAGCAACTTTTAAAAGAGACTCTCCCTTCCCGCCGGAAGCGTTTTTGATGACTTTCAGCAAGTTGCTGGTGTGCTCGGGCCGATGCTCAGAGAGGGCAGAAACCCACTCCTCTTCTACAACAATTTCCCAGGTGCCACAGGTGGTTCCAGTGGTGGTAGGTCTGAGATATTGCAAGGGTGTGACAAGGGTGTTATCTGTCCAGCACATAGATGCTGTTTGTTAACTGTGCTGTTGCTGGTTGAGCAGAAAATATGGTTCAATTGGTGTCTGAGTGTGTTTAAAAACCTGCTGAGTAAGGCCAAAGTTTCAAAGGGTTTCTAGAAGGGCCGTAGAGTTTGGCTAGGTGCAGTCTTCTAGGTAAAAGGTAAGATTTCAGAGGAGGATGAAGGTGCTGGTGTTGACGATGAGCAGTCTGACGAACCCCATGATGTCACTGGTGAAATTGGTGAGGGGTCCTGCTGGCCTGTATATCAGGGTGCTGCCCAGGGAGAAGTTGGCTATGATGTGTATCTTGAATGTAAGGTGTTTTGTGTAGCTGGTGGGGGTGTCTGTGTAAGTGGTGAAGCTGACAGTATCTTGGATTGTTATTCCACCTCTGGGCTTGCGTTGATGGTCTTGCCAAAAGATCTTGTATCTGGCAGTGATAGCTGTAGTGCTGTCTAGTGCCAAGGTTGGGGCTATTCATGTTTTTGTGAGAAAGAGCAGATCCAGAGTGTGGTCATGCAGTGGGTTTGTTGATGAGTGAGCGGGTGTTGAAGAGCATGCATGCAAGTGTGGAGTGTTGTTTGGTTTATGTGAGCATGACATGGTGGCTGATTTGTCTTGAGTGTGAGCAGGTAGGGTAATGGGTGCTGTTGGTGCAGGAGTGATGGGCGTGGGCGAGTGCATAAGAACTTGCAGGAGGTGCATGTGCACGCCCCTTCCTTAATATGTGGAGTGGTGTGGCAGCAGTGTGGCAACCAGCAACCAGGGTTAGGAATATAGAGGAGCATGGTAGCCAGGGTTAAGAGCATGGAGGAGCGCAGCATGGTATACTTGGGTAAGGGGAGAACCTGGGTTCCTGATGCTGGGCGCAGTCCAGGTGTCAATGTGTGCAGATGGCCTTGCCTCTGGCACACCCGATTTGCACATCTGTGTTGTAGCTGCCATTAAGTAGAGGCGGAGGGTACAGTGGGAGGGAAACCAGTCATGTCACTTCCTGTGCAGCTGGATGATGGAAAATCCAGTGGTCACTTCCTGTGCAGATGAATGATGGGAAATCCAGTGATGTTACTTCCTGCCAGATGGGCATTGAGAAATTAAGTCCTCTTGCTTATCTTCCTCTTTTAAATTTCTAATTACTTCAGTTAAACGACAGTACATTCAGAGGTCGATTATTAAGTATAATTAACAGGGTATTTAGACACTAAGGCCCTCATTATGAACATGGCGGGATTTCCCGCCGTGCTCATGCTGATGGTCTAAACACAGACCGCCAGCCCGTTGAGGACTCCGCCGGCCCAATAAAGAACACTCCACAGGACCGGCGGGCGGAAACAGTGTTTCCGCCAGCTGGCCCTGTGGAATGCTGGGCCCGGACATTCCCGACGGCTCCACATGGAGCCGTCAATGCCGCAGTGTGGCGGGTGCAGCAGCACCCGTCCCGCATATCACTGCCCGTAGTGCATGGGCAGTGCAGGGGCCCACAGGGGGCCCCGGAGCACCCCTTCTGCCAGCCTTTCCCTGGCAGGGTAAACCACCAGGGAAAGGCTGGAGGAACACGGGTTCTTTATCCGGAGGGCAGCGCTGCCCTGTCGGATAGAGAACTCCGCCATCGTCAGGCTGCCTGGTGGCGGTAGCCTGGTTGGGGGGGGGAGGGCCGCCTGTGGCGGTCTCCCTGTGTTCGTAATATGGACCGCCATGTTCATAATGACCCCCTAACTACTGATGAAAATCCATAGTTAACTGAAGTGTAGTTAGAGACATTTGTTCCTGAATGTTAAGGGAATATGTAATGACAGGTTTTGCAGCAGGCCATTACTACCTGTGATTATGGCCTTTAAAAGCCAAGGTGGTGTCCATCTATGAATATGTAAGTGACTTCTGGTATTCTGCTGTCAGACGTTAGAGGCCATTTTTGAGCAACATGTTCTGGGATTGAGACAGTTAATCCCATCAGGATGTATTCCTCTGAGCTAAACCTTCTAGACATATTTTACTTGCCAACCAGTCATACCTACTTTTTTATCTGCAGGACTACTCATGCTCCCTCTTTGTTGATACTTAATGACATGAAATTAACATTTCGAAACATAAACAAAACGTTCATTAGTTTGTAGCAAAATCCTTAAAACTTCCTGATAAACCACCCTTAACGGTAAATTTGTGCTTCACAAGAAAAATACGTCCTCCATTGTTTTTTGGCTTAATGCAAAAGTGAAAACACAATAATTGTGAAATTATATGTTGTATAAAGACTCTAAATCAACTGTTTATGTTATTATTGTGTTGAATTTCTCCCCACCTGTTTCATTGCTACGCTTATGCCTGTCAAAGGCACTTGGAAGGGTTTACTGTAGAACCAGAAGCATTGCTGGGTAGATGATACCATGGCTTTATCACTGGAAGGGGCACGGAAACTGTTCTTGTTCTTACTTTGGATAAGGTAACTTATGACAAAGTAGAAACATATTTATAACAATAAAAAAAAGAGCAAGGGAATACTATCCCCAGGTTATCAGATTGGAGATTTGGCATTGTTTAGCACCAATGATCAATTAAGAAATGTATTTTATTGACCATTTCAATATTGGTAAAGTGATAGATCACGTGCATTTGAAGCCTGAGCTCCCTAGACCACTGGAAGCTAGACTGTGCAAGCCATATGTTTTTAAACAGGGTATTGTGCTGACAATACCTTGTGCAGAAAAGTATTATTTTCGCAGGAAAGTTATTACATTTGTAGCAGCTGATATAGTTTACAAAAACATATTTTGCAAACATAGAGCACGGCAAGGGTTGGTCCTTGGTGAAAGGTTGTGTGCAGGGGCAGGCAAGAGACAAGGCGCTGCACACAACCCCTGCCATGCACGACTGAAGTTTAGCCTCTTAAAGTTGCTTTGGTACACTACTTGATGAAAGTGAGCCCATAAGTCAACCCAAGCTATGCACATCCTTTTGCCTCTGGCCGTGCACAACAAGAGTTAGCTGCTTGAAGTGGCTTGGGCACAGTGACAAAATGATATCTTAGGGTAGAATACTCAAATATAATGAGATATAGACAAAATATGCAAGATTTGTTAACTTTAAACCAGGTCCCCAAAACTCAAAAAGTCCAGAGAGAGCACAGTGAGGCAGAATGTGGCTTTAACCTGGTTTTGTGGAGGATCCCAGACCCAAAAAATGCAATTATAAAGAAAAGGTGACTCTTAAAAAGACCCTTTTCATGATGTTTTCTCTGCTGGCTTGAACATAAGACAGTCTACATTCCTTGAGGTTGTTTAGGAAGATCTTATCGCCTTCTGCTGTTAAATGGACTCTAGCTTTTCAGAAAATTCCAAGAATGTCAAAATAGATTTGTTGTAGATCAATCTCCTGCGACGGTCCAGCATATAAGAAGAAATAAGTTTGTTGATGTGTTTATGAGATTTGTCAAAATTGATCAGTCCATTTCCACTTTTATTTATGCAAACATATTTGAATATACAACATGTGTGTGGGGGAAGGGGTGCATCAATTTTGCAATGGTTTATCACAATTGCAGCGATTGTGCCTAAATTACTGCCTCCCCAGTGCATGCTCATTATTTGAAGTTGCTCACATGTTGAAATGCTTTTTACCAGGTAAAATGTGGTGCCATTTTATTCCACTGGTACCAATCCATGTGATGTCCACCTGAGGCAATCCCATTACCGTATCGACTCTGTTAAGCTCTTGGCCACTCTCAAGACCACTGAACACAAGAATGACCAATGACCTAAATGCAAAGCATGCTGTTGAAACCCTTCTCAGCGTCAGAAAATTAGATACAAAATGAGAGTTTATCACCATGACAAAGCAGTGATAAAACTTGATTGGATAGCGTAATGTAGGGTTTGATTGGTCATTTTCTGTCACAGTTACAGTCATGTGTAATCAATAGGTTGTGACTTCTCAACAGCTTTACTATTTTGCTGTGAGAACTTGACCACTCACCTGAAAAGTAGGTCATCTGCAGGGGCAATGACTGTTCCCCCACCTACCCAGGACACCTCTCAGCACTACCGGAGTAGCACAGGAGTCCTGGCAGGTAAGGGTGGGGGATTGGACCAAAGAGAGAGAGAGGCAGGCACTGCCACTGCTGCCAGGTCCAGCCTGGCTCTCGGTGCTTTGGAGTACAGGTGGTGGTCATCTACATTGTTGTTGAGAGGGTCTGATTCTGTCACACAACACGTATACTTGTACTCTCTCCTCACACTGTAGGGGCAGCAGGAGTGCACAACTTATGCCTGAGCAGTTCTCTTTAACTTTGTGTCACAAGATAGAAGTCATTCTGGGTGCTGTTTTACACACTGGGAACCATAACAATATAACACATATAACAGGACATGCATTTTTCTAGAAACAAAAATACGTAAACACTGTTTGTAAAATAGGGCCTTGGGTAGGCTTTGTGAGGTTACTCCCAAGTTCAAACACTGATAAGAATATTGCTCAACACATAAAGCGGTTTAAAACATGAATGGTTTCTTTCAATAACAAGTGGCACGCAAGTACAATTTCACCAACAAACTCCAAAGCATGCCGCTTTGTTTAAATGCTTCAATACAAATAATCATACTCTGAGATAAAGAGTTAAGTCACTCTTATGGACAAACAGTGTGTGCCATGTTTAGTAAATGACAAGTCTCTGAGCACACTGTGAAAAATGCAATTTAATCAGCTTGGTGTTTCATTTGTGTATGGTAGTGAGCAAGATGTTTGGGGCCGTGCAACTGAATTTCCTGCAATCGAACATGGTGATTGTGTACTGAGGATACCTTATAGGGGTTTCTGGGTCCAATATAGGAAGCATTCAAGGATGTTGACCGAATACACAGTAAAAAGTAGAGACTCCTGTGACTGCATGGGTGTATTATTTTACACAAATTCTACCAGGGGTAGAGCTTTCTTCCATTTACTGGACCAGGATGACACGAAGCATATCAAAACTTGCTCTAGGAATTTGTTGGTTTGTCCATACATTTGGGGGTGATAGGCAGAGGACAAACATCTATTCGCAAGGCTGAGCAAAACCTTCACCAAAAAACGTGAGACAAACTGGGTCCACGGTCAGACATTATTACTGAAGGCAAACCATGTAGTTTCATTACATGCAGGATAAACAAATCAGCTAGAGTAGAGGCACTGGGGACTCATTTTAAAGGAGTAAAGTGGGCCATTTTTGTTAAATAATCTACCACGACCTAGATGACGGAGTACCCATTGGAGATAGGAAGGTCAGTGATGAAGTCCATGGTATGCCATGGACCAGGTGGGATGGGCAGGGGTTAAATCATTCCCACAGGTGGGGTGTGAGAGGTCTTTGCTTTGACACAGATGGTGCAATTTTGGATGTATTTTGTGACATCTTGTGTCAGTGAGGGGCACCAAAACCACCTTTTGCAGATTACTAATGTATTTTTCTCGCCCAGATTTCCAGCAAGGGCTGAATCGTGCCCCAGTGCAAAATCGTTCCTATAGGTCTGGAGTGGGAATATACAACCTGTCTGAGTGATAAAGAAAACCTCCTTGTGGGGCAACACTCTGAGAGTAGTCAGTTGTCTTTTGAGCAATTTGTAATTTATCAAGAACGTTGTGAGGTGAGCATATGACCACAATTTTCTCAGCTGGTATGGTAGGATGGACCTGTTTGGAGTCTGTGTCATCCTGGGAAAAACCCAATCTAGACAGAGTATCTGCTTTCTGCTGCGTGTTCCCTGGTCTGTATGTAATGACAAAGTTGAATTCGTTGAAGAACAGCAACCAACAAAGCTGTCTTGGAGTTAAGGCTATGGTGGCTTCAAAGAATTGTAGATTGCGATGGTCTGAGTAGATGGTTATGGTATGTCTTGCCCCTAAAAGATGGTGGCACCATTCTTGGAAGGCGAGTTTTATGGCCAACAGCTCTCGTTCTGCTACTGTGCAATTCTGTTCTGCTGAGAGTAGCTTTTTAGAGAAATACGCCACTGGGTGAAAACAGCCTGTTTCTGGGTCCCGTTGAGAGAGGACCCCTCCCACTGCCAGCTAGGAAGCATCTGCCTTCACAAAGAAGGATTGTGAAGGATCAGGGTGGAGGAGGATAGGGGCTTTAGTAAAAGCTTCCTTGAAATATTGGAAGGTGTCTTCTGCTTTCTGGTTCCAATGGAAAGACATGCTTTTCCGTAGTAAACGTGAGATTGGGGACACCACAGTGGAAAACTGGGAGATAAACAGTCTAAAGAAGTTAGCAAAGCCCAGGAATCGCTGGGCTTCTTTGACAGATTTTGGGCTTTCCCACGTTAGGATGGCTTGCACTTTAGATTTATCTATGGAAATACCCTCTGGAGCAATGATATAGCCAAGGAAATCAATTTTTCGAGCATGAAAGACACACTTCTCCAGTTTAGCGAACAACTGTTGTTCTCTTAACTGCTGCAGCACGGCTTTGACATGTCTGATATGTTCCTCAGTAGAGGTGGAATAAATGAGAATATCGTGTATGTACACTATCGCATAAATGTTGAGGAACTCCTGCAGTACTTCACTGATAAAGAATTGAAATGCCGCCGGGTCGTTGCAGAGATCAAATAGCATTACTGTATATTTGTAAATCCCAAACTTGGTCCAGAAGGCAGTCTTCCAATCATCACCTTTGCACACACGGATGAAGTGATAGGCCCCTTGCAAGTCCAGTTTACTGTAAATGGTGGAGTTGCGCACTTGATCCAGTAACACAGGTATCAGTGAAAGAGGAGATCGATTGCTTATGGTCGCCTTGTTTACCGCACGTTAGTCTATGCAGGTGCGCTGCTCGACATTCCGTTTTGGCATGAAAAAGAAAGGCAAGGATACTGGGGACGTGGAATGGCGTATGAACCGCTTAGCTAGCAGGTCATCAAGGTAGTCCCTAAGATACTGGGTCTCTGGCTCGGATAAGACATAAACCCCACAACATGGCAACATCATCCTCAGGAGTAAGTCTATTTGGAAGTTGTATGACCTGTGAGGTGGTAAATGAGTCGCTTTCTGCTCCCAAAACATGTCATGAAAGTCTTGATATGGTGCTGGTAGTATCTGTGGGGCTGTTTCCACCGGTGTCTGTGAGGAGGCACAGTGGAAAGGGGTTACCAGGTGGGGAGAATCCTGATAACAGGAAGGCCAGCAGTGTTTAGAGTCCAGGGTTACTTTTCTGGTGACCCAATCTATCTTGGGGTTGTGTAGTTGTAACCATGGAATGCCTAGTATAGCCCCAAATACAGGCCTGTCAATTAAGTCAAACTGGATCTGCTCGGTGTGGCCATTTGCGCAGACCACGGTTAGCAGACATGTCTGATAGACGATGAGTCCAGAGGACAATTCAGAGCCATCCACAGCTCAGACAGGTTCCGGTTTTAGCCAGACTGAGATCGAGGAAACCCGTGGCCCCTGAATCTAGTAAGATTGGAAGAACCTTATGGGCTTGTGGGGAAAGTATCAAGGTCAGAATAACTGTCATGTGTTGGGGTGCGAGAGTACTGGTGTTAGCTAACTGGTAGGAGACCACTGGAGATAAACAGCTCAACAAAGCGGCCTCAGGTTTCATCGAGCTTGGCACTCACTGACCTCATTTCTAACCACCGCTCCCACTGCTTTCTTGGAAATACTGGGTTTACTTGTGCAGCCTTTGGCAAAGTGCCCCCACCTTGCCACTGTAGAGGCACAGATTCAGTTTTTGCCTACGCTCCTTTACTTCTTTCAATAAAGGTCCCTGAACTCCACCTATCTGCATAGGCTCGGAAGTGTCATGACTGAAGCTTGAGGAATCCTTCCCATCAGCCTTCAGTAGTACTAGAAGTTGTGTGTCACCTCAGGACTTCTCCCCATTACGTTCTCCCAACCAATTGTCTAAGCGAACCACCAAGTCAGTGTACTCTGAACAGTCAGTGGGTGGGTCAACTATCTGTGCCAAAACATCCTTCAAATCATCCCAAACGCCACGATAGAGCAAGGACGTCCTTTTCCCCTCTAGCCACTCGGTTTCTGCCACTAAACACCACTAAACAGTTAAATGAGGTAATATAGGTTAATAAATCCTTGTTTCCTTGATGTAAATTTAGCAACTCATTGTCGCTAGCCTGCACAAATAGGCATTTGCCGAAGAGTTTGCACATAGCCTCTTTAAACTGGTCGAATTTGTACAGTATGGGATCATTACGTTCGACCAGAGGGACAGACCATGAGGCTGCATTCCCCCAAAGAAAGGAAATCACAAAGGCCACTTTGGCAGTGTCATTGCGAAAAGCGGTATGGCGACACAAAAACTGCAGCTGACACTGATTCAAAGAGGCATGAAACATAGCACCATCACCATAGAATTGCTCTGGCAGGGCAAAAGGAACAGTGGTGATGGGCGGGAAAGGCCACGAAGGAACGAAGGGGGGAGCATTTAAAAAAATAAATACATTAAAAAAAAAAAAAAACACTTACCTTCGAGGGGAGACGTGTTTCTCTCCCCTCCGTCCTCTTCCCGGCTGCACTGACTCCCAACCAATCACAACGCTGCTGACCACTCACCTAAAAAGCAGGTAATCTGCAGAGGTGATGAGAGTTCCCCTGTCCTCCTAGGACATCTCTCTGTACTACTGGCGTAGCACAGGAGTCCCGGCGGGTGTCCTCAAAGGGTGAGGGGATTGGACCAAAGAGAGAAAGAGAGACCACCACTGCTGCCAGGTCCAGCCAGTCTCTCGGTGCTTTGGAGTGCAGGTGGTGATCTTCTATGTTGTTGTTGAGAGGGTCTGAGTCTGTTACTCAACACGTACACTTCTACTCCCTCCTCACATAGTAGGGGCAGAAGGAGTGCACGACTTATACCTGGGCTGTTTTCCTTATCTTTTTATCGCAAGATATAAGTCACTCTGGGTGCTGTTTTACACACTAGGAACCATACCTTAATATAACACACATAACAGGAAATGCATTTTTCCCAGAAACAAAATACATAAACAATGTTCGTAAAGTAGATCCTTGGGTGGGCTTTGTGAGGTTACTTCCAAGTTCAAACACTGATAAGAATATTGCTCAACACATAAAGCAGTTTAAAACATGAATGGGTTCTCTCAATTACACGTGGCACTCAAGTACACTTTCAGCAACAAACCCCACAGCATGCTGCTTTGTTTAAATGTTTCAATACAAATAAACATAATCTGAGATAAAGAGTTAAGTCACTCTTATGGACAATGTGTGCCTAGCTTAATAAATGTCAAGCATCTGAGCACACTGTGAAAAATGCAATTTAAATAAACATATTCGGTGATAAGGAGCTAGGAGCCAGCTGTAGCAAAGGGTTTTTTCCATTCTGTGTCAATGGGAAAATGTGTTCGTACATATGGCCCTAAGTAACTCTAACATGAGTTGTTTACATGCCAAGTCTCGATGCGTTTTTATCTGACAGCTGCAGGCTGAAATCAGAGTTGACTCTGGTTACTTGCCCACAGGAGGATAGCTTGGAGGGAGTTGTCTGGCCAGCTCCAGACAGCAGCTCAACAGGAATCAGAACAAAGCCAATCACTGCCTGACCTCCCAGACGCTACTTATAGCCAGCCTGGAATGTTGTAAATAGCAGCACATGACCAAACAGCAAGAGGAGGTTGCCTAGCAACCGGAGGGAGCAGCTATCTTGGAACGTGTAGAGCATGGCTGTTTACCAACAGGCTCCATGTCAGTAGTAAAAACAAGCTTTGGTAAAACAAACTGTGTCAAATAAACAAGCCTTGGTAAAGAAACGAGCCATGGTAAAACCAAGTGTCAACTCAACTCTGGTAGTCTCACACAAGTCCAGACTTGATGTGGTTGAGCCAACATCCCCCGGGGAGCTTGTAAATACAACACAGGAGGCAGGCTCGGGCAGGGGCAAGGGAGTCCAACATTTGCGGAGTCCAACATTTGCTAAGTCCAGTTGTTTTCTTTGTTAACTACAGCAACTTAAACAATCCTGATCTAGGATGTTCATGTGAGAGTAGCTTTACCTAAAAGGCTGAGTTCAGCTCACAGAGAGGAGGGGGAGAAGTCTTATGTGGTTCATTTGCTTACTAAGATTTTTAAGAGAATAATTCAAAGACTTTCCCAGTCTGAGCTGAGCTGTGGGTCTATTGTTGCTCTAGAAGCCCAAACATAAGTCCTGCCAGCAAAAACTGAATGGTGTCCAAGATAGATTGCTGCAAGCACTACAACACATTTATTTCAGTTCACAATCAGAATAACATATATACACACACACACTTACTTTCTCCCTCACTTTCACCATTTCATTCACTCACTCACATTCACTCACCCTTTCATTGACTGCCTCACTTACCTTTGCTGACTAACTTCTACTCATGAGCCTACTCTCATGCACTCCCTCTCACATCCACCTTCACTTCTATGCACGTTTGCTTTCACATTGACCGTTTCAGTCCCCTTCACTCAATCACCTTTTCACTCACTGACTCTTCTAGTTTTACTCCCCTTTATGTATCCCTCACTCGGTTTCTCATTAACCCACTCATGCACTATATTACTCATGTCTACCTTATACTCTCTTATACTTTCACTGTCTCACATTCATGCACACCCCCTAACTCTCTCCCTCATTTTTTTCAGACTATTTTTTTTCTCCCTCTACTCGCTTCCTTTCAGTCTTTCACTCGCTCTGATAAACTGTCTCCCCCACACACTCCATCACTTTCACTAACTTCCTCTTTACCTTTAACACTTACTTATCCCCTCATTTTCACTCAGTGAACCCTTCACTCACTGGCTAACTTTTTAAAGCTGTTTTTTCTATTAGTTTTAAATAGAAAGTTTTAGTAACTTTACTTGTAAGTGCTGTGATAGGGAAAGTCATTCTCTTACATATATATATATGTGAATTGTACATGTTACGTCAGTATTACCAGTGTACAATGTAATACTTACTGGCTAACTTATCATTACTCACTCACATTTTCAATAAACCTTTACTCACCAGATCTAAGTCACACTGACTTTTTCTGTCCCCTTTCTCATGCACTTGCTATCTCAAACATGCTCCCTCATGCTTTCACTTATTCCTTGACCCACTCTCTAACTTTTACACTCAGATGAATCACTCTCACTCTTCCATTTCACACAGTTGCTCACTGTTTCACTCGCCAGCTTGTCTGCATTTTTACTTTCTTTCATTTGCTTGCAACACAGACAGATTTTGATCTTTTTTTATATATCATTCAAGTGTGTTCCGCAAATATTTGTTTGATTAAATACCATAGTTTTTGTTGCAATTTTTATTTTGGGGGAAAAAGAAAACCAGTCCTCATTTTGCAACATTGGTAGGTCTCACAAAAAGTGCAGGATGGGAACAAAGAACTGGGGTGACTTCAAATTCTTTTTTGCAAATCTTCTGGTGTTCTTTCATTTGGATCAGCGCAGCAATCCAGTTGTGCTCACCACAGCACATGCCACACACCAAACCATGCAATCCCACAGTTTGATACACCAGAATTAACAGATTCCTGCTTCTCCATAGAATTTCTTTATTCAATCCTTACCCAGTAGGTATTACATACAAGCATGTGTGCAGAATACTTCATGAACACTTTGGCATACCTACTCTTTTTTTTTTTCTTTCCAGAAATGAACTGCAGTTCATGCAGCGCCTTAAGAGGTTTGTGCATCGCTTGCTCAGCGTCTTCTCACAGAAATGTAAGTTACATAGTTGGATGTCAATCTTTTCACCCTGTTGGAATGATAAAATATGTCCAGACAATTGATTCTGGCAGCAACCTAGAATCCTCAGACTGAACACTTTCCAGTTCTTCAATTCCTTCTTGCTTTCTTTTCTCTTATCCTTCTTGTCCAGAAGCTATTGGGAAGTAAAATAAGTTTTGTTTCCCCCCCAAAAAAAAACTGCAGAAAAAAAAGTGTACATCCTCCTTTGCTGCAGAGCTCTCATTTTTAATTTTTTCAATTGAGATATAATGAAAGTCTAATATCAAAATTACGCTACAGAGATGGCACCATATCAGATAAAAAAAAAACAAATAAATAGCCGTCATTAACGGACTATCAAACGTACATAGGAACAACTGATAAAAAAAACAGATTTAATTGCCAATAGAAAAGATTCTCATTTCTTAAAAACGGAATCCCTTAAAACTATGCCATTGTTTCACATTATCATATCACAACCAGGTAAAGTATCCCATAAGCCCCCCTTATCCGGTTCCCACATTTTCCTTAGCTTATTGCGGCTTGGACGATTTTTTTTTATTTTTGCAAGCTCCAAGCCACAAAGAAATATTAACTCCCGCCACCAGGATAGGGGATAACGGGCTTCCTTTTGCAGCAAGGAACGAGGAATCGTTAGTCTTGCAGAAGTTACAGCAAAAAAAAAAAAAAGACACCAGCAACCTCTTCAGGGACATCAGGGTTGACAATAATCCTGCAGAGTTAATTTACCAGCACAAAAACTTTATGCCAAAGGTGTATGACGGTGCCACAGGTGGCAAAAATATATACTGTAGCAACCTCAGGTGAATCACACCTATAACAGGTCAATGTTTCCCTCAGGCCCCACGTATACAGTGGTGTATGATACGTATTGTTTAATACTTTAAAACAGTGTACCTTCAGCAGAGAAACATTAAGAGTGCTCTGAGCCAACATACTGGTGTATCGTATCTTGGACACAGAGACATTGCACGGTAATCTAGGAGACCACTTTGCAGCAAGTACCTCAGATTTATTACCCACATTCCCCTAATGCCCCATGATCGAATAAAAGGCCATGCTTCTTAATCTTACTAAAACTCAAGAAATTAATTGCGATTCACACTAATGTCACTATCAGGAAATCACTGTATGAATTCTCTTAATTGTAGATAGCAAAACGCCCTGAAATTGGGGAGTTTGTAATCCCTACTGAAATCCTGTAGGGATATGAGGGTTCTGTTCTTGAAAAGTTAGCCTAGATTTCTGAATTTTATCTACACCCCAACATCTAAGAGGGTGGGAGGCTAGGATTGTTCCCCAATGAAGTATATTGGTAAAACCAGGGTACTTGACTGGTGGATCGAATAGCCTGCAAGACCCTGTGGTAAACCATTAACGTCTTAAAAAGCGTGTGCTTAAAGTAGGCAGTATCAACCAATCCTTGGTTTGGCTTATTCGTTGTTGGAAAGGTCCGGTATTCAGGGAATAAACAGTCGAAATCCCATACACCGAGCCCCACTACTGCGGAGAGCCGGAACAGGAGTACAGCTAGATAGTAATTCCACAGAAACGCAAACATCCCTCCCTACGGGGCAGTTAAAGGTAGTGAATGGCACAATAAAGTTTTTATAGGCCTAAATGAATTTTTGTCAGCTACCTTCAACTTTATTGAAAAAGCTTTTATGCAAATACAGAGGAACAGATCTAAATAAATATAAACAGCATGGTTGTATGATCATTTTAATATTGTTGCATCTCTTAATATAACCAAGATGGAGTCTATCCCACTTTCTAAATAGAGGGATTCCGTGTATAGCATTTCATAGTTCAGGGATACAATACTTCCCATATCAAACAATATTTGGATACCCAAAAACTTAACCGAGGTTACATAGCGAGGGTCCTCTTTTTCACATTCCTTACTGATAACCTCCGTTTTGTCAATATTCAACTTATAGACCAAAACAATCCCAAGAGCTGTAGCTGCTGGCAGCGCCATTACTGGAGATGATGTAAGTACAGCAATATCATCAGCATAGGCCAGAATCTTAGCGGCCCAGTTGTGCAGCCTCAGTGGTGGAATTAACGTTGTCATCTTTAGTACACGAATATAGGGATCCAGGTATAAAGCAAATAACAGCGAAGAAAGAGGGCAACCTTGCCTGGTTCCCCGACCTATCTGAATGAACTCAGACCGCATTCTCATATATGATACCAAGGCCGTCAGAGATGAATATAATGACTTGGCCCTGGGACTAAAGCTCAACCCTAATCCCATCTCTAACATGACCGTCCACAGGTACCGCCAGGAGAGCCTGTCAAATGCTTTTCGGTATTCCAACAGGATCATCCCGGCAGACCCATTTAGCTCCCTTGCCACATCCAGAGCGGAGATGGCAAGATTAACATGGGAGGTGGTGTGTTGAAAGAGAACAATCCCTTTGCTGCATCCGGTCAGTCAATGAGGTGATAACAGTGGCAAGTTGATTCAACAGGACCCGAGTGTAGATTTGGAGTCACAATTTATCAGAGACATGGGGCGATATGAGCCGCAAATTAGAAGGCCTTTGTACTTTTTTTTTTTTTTTTTTTTTTAACACATACAGAGGCATACATTTCTCCCCAAGATGGCGGAGTCAATGTTAAAAAAGCAGACAAGTTCACTAATGCAGTAAAAAGGGGAGTCAGGATATTCTTAAATTGCTTGTAAAACTCAGTTGGAATAGATTCAGGCTCTGCTGCGTTGGCATTCGCCAGTTGCATAACAGTAATTTCAATCTCTTCTCGAGTCACTATGCTGTCAAACACAGCTTTTTGCTCCTCTGTGAGCCGGCTCAATCTTAAGGTCTGCAGATAAGAGTCAATCATGCGGCAGCACATTCTTCCTTATATAAGTACAAATAGAACTGATGAAATATTGCCAATATTTCAGGACTACTCATAACCACCCTGCCCAGCAGAATCCCTTATGCCCCGAATCAAATTACTATTATTCTTTCCCTTCAATTGCTCCATCTCCTGCTCCATCTCTTCACTATTTTATAAGCACAAAAAGCACCCCACTCGATATTTCGAGCATGCCCTATCCCATATCCATTTCTTTAAATGCATCTGCAACATAGTCATCTGGATGTTGGGAAGCCTCTAACAGGATGAATATTCCAGCTCAATTTGGATAGGCCTTCTCCGCAGCCTAACTTCTGTAGTCCGCTTCTCCTTGCCTTTATGAATAATAATAATATAGCTTGTGGTCTGACACTGGATAAAGGCCTTTATGGCATCCCAGACCATAATAGCACTTGCTGTCCCCCTATTAATATGAATGAATTCACTCTGCCCAGCACCCATGTAGTTGATGTATTGAGGGTCCAGCAGTAGCATACCGTCAAAAGTCCATCTGCGTAAAGGCGGGGAGTCAGTGATATAGCTAGGCTTGGCAGAGTGAGCGTAGATTATGGTCTGACATAATCCATGGGTTTAATTTACTAGTCACAGCAGACAGGAGGCTATAGCTAACAAAAACATATCCAGCCGGGAGGATGTCCCAGACGGGATAGACTGAAATGTAAATCTCAAATCGTGCCACCAACAGACCCATTAAATGTCACACAGAGCATCTGTAGTGCAAATCTGCTTAATAGCTGCCCTTGACTTAGCCATGCTCCCCTGAGTAGCTAACAGCGAAGTAGTTATATCCACCTCCATCCAATAAGCAGTTAAACATAGGGGGATCATCTGAGTCTGAGGCATAAACCACACAGAATATTGGGAAAATACTACTGCTATCTATATGTGCAATTAGCCATCTCCAAGAACTGTCAAGTTTAACCTGGTGGGTAGACCATTCTCTCCCTTTAGAGAGTAGGGCTACTCTCCCCCCCCCTCTCCTTTGGAGTATCAGTCCCAGCTGCGGCCAGGGTGTGATAGCCTAAACCGCTAAGCTTGGACAGTTCCCCAATAGCAAAATGTTTTACCTGAATGCTGACAAGTTGTGGGTTAAGCGTAGTGAGCTCTTCCCTCACAAATCCAGCTTTTGCACTAGCGCACATACTGTTGCTGTTCCAACTAAGATTCTGTAGCCCCTGGCTGCAACCACAGGTAATGTTATCCACTGTTAGATTGAGAAAGATTACTATGCACAGCATGATGGTTCAACTCCATTGTCAAGCATACTATTTCTCCTCTTTTTACCAATATTAACCCAGGTGCACCCCAAGCCCTACAAATCTTACCCTAGACCAGCCACAGTCCATCACATCCCTCCCCCTCATACTTCCCACCTCCACAGCTAGACCACTCTGCCAATCCAATTTAAGACACCCGTGCCCATTCCTGGCCCACTTGATCAAGTAGGACCTTGTTGTAGGCCTTGGTGTGACACCAAACCAACACCCTAAACCCAGAGTTGGCGACCCAGCTAACACCAAGCCCGCCCATCTCTAAGAGTAATAAAAAAAAAAAAAACTCAAACAGCAGAAATACCCCCATACGAAACAAGAACAAAAGAAGGCAAGAGAGCAAGACTACCATAGGTGTAGTTACAAAGGGAAAGAGAGGAAAAAGAAGAGAAAATGCAAAAAGAAGGGGCAGAAGAAAGCCATAAAAAGCTTAGGACAACTCAGGGTCACAGAGATCCCATGTAACATTTAAAAAACAATGGCAATTAGAGATTTAAAAAAAGGAATATTTTCATCTAAACCCTAACCAAATGATAGGGTACAGGATGCGAAGCACCTAGTCTTTACAGCCCCCCCCCCCCTCTCCCCCATATGATTTCAGCAAGTCTTGAGCCTTCTCTGGATCTTGGCAGTAATTTGCTAAGTTGGGAAACCGCCTGTTGAAACAGATAAACAGTGTATCTTCTAGGGTTATCCCCCTCAATTCCTTCAGGTATCTCCAGCACACAGAGGTTATTACGCCTCATTCCGTTCTAAACATCCACCAGTTTCTGTGACATAGACTGTTTGCCCTCATGCGGTTTAATTTGATCCTTTATACCTTGCTTAGATGAAAACAAACTTACAGATTGGTTTTCTATATCACAGAGGCAGCCGTGTAGAGTATCCATATTTTTAGACATTGCCCTTAGTACACCATGTGTCTTCATATGGGAGGTCTTCAGGGCTAATGAGTCCTCCATGTACTCTTCCCTATGTAGTAGGAGCAGGTTGTATATGGAAGCAAGAGGGGGATCTCCTCATTAGCAGGTGTTGGCTAGTCAGGCTGCACTGATTCCGGCCTCTGATGAATATTCAATAGCGGGTTCGCTGAGGCGGCCAACTGAGATGCAGAAGCCGAAACCTATCGTAAAGTTGCATTAGTAAGAGTTCATTCTACATCATCCGTGTCCCACAGTAGCTCAATCTTGCTGGCAGTCTGAAGGGACCATAGTACTCTCAGGCATCGTACCCAACTTTCTGATTGGTTTTAACAAACTTTGCTTGGTTGCACTCCCCTCAGCCCCGGCCAGCTGAACGCTAGATAAATAGCACCTGATTCTCCCAACTGTCCTCATCATTAGACCCAGAGTCCAATGTCGTCTAACTACCAGTCTTGTCACATAGGTTCTCATTATCCTAATGAGGCTACTGAATTTGGGCGGTAGGATTGCATAGATTGTGGGGTACTAAGTACAATTCCACACCATGTGACACCTGTCGGCCAAATCTGGATTTTCCATCTAACTAGCAGCGCCACATCTCTACCCAAGAGCAGGGCTGGTTGTGGCAACTGGGCACATGACAAGACGACTCCTCGGGGGAATTGTGGTCAATCAGATCTTATCCCTTTCTCTCAGTCACGTTAGTCTCACACAGGCAAAGACAGAGGCAGAATATAGTTCAATAAGTATTTATTGAAGTAACTGCATCTTAGATAAAATGGCATGTATTGCAATAACTAGGACGATAAAACATAATAAAAGCAAAATAGTGACAAGGGGAGTGAAACACAAAAACAGTCCCATCATACTGTCCCTAGGAGTGATATATAGTTCTCCTACCTAAGCTATGTTAGAGCACAGCATAATAAGCATTAATCCGCCCTTCAGGATTCCCCCCTGGGAAGACATAATCCCTCATACCTGAGTAAGGAAGCCTGTAGTCTAGAAAGACACCGTCCCCATGTAGGCCAGGGGTTTGTCAGTCTAAACAAGCAGCTGTAGCGAGGCAATCAACATGCAGTGGTGGTCATCTGGTATGAATCTCCCTCCAACGTGTATGGGACAATGGAGTGTTTTTATAATAAAACAGTTAAACCCACGTTGGAATGTGTTTCGATGAATGTTGGAGACACAGCGTACCACTATTGCCGGCAACCCTATTGGACTGCAGCCTTGAAGAAAGCACAAAGTGAAATGAATGTCCTACTGAGAACATAAGGCTTTCCTAGGTGAAAGAACAATTAGAAAGAGAAAAATAAAACAACACCGCAAATGTGGCTATTGCTAGAAAAATAAAGCGATGCAGACTAAAATGTAACTGGGCTAAAGTGCACAAAACAGGCCTAGTTTGCTAAAATAATGGGTCTAAAATATGGCTGAAATAGCTATACAACAGTCTCAGAAGGGATTGTTGGCAGTAAGTTACCCTTATACCGAAAAAGTCTATCATTGTTCTTTTAACTGAAGGCAAAGGAGTCCTCTGCCTGCGCACATACCTTCATGACCTGGCTCCTGGGTGGCAATGCAGAATCTCTGCCCTCATTCTCATTGTGAAGCCAGTCGTCCACCTCCGGGCTCCCCTGCCTATCTTGCTTGCCTTGCTCACTCCCCATGTAGGACAGAGTGCTGGGGAGATACCTCTTTCATCTGGGGCCCCAGTATCTCCACAAGGTGGCCGACCATCCATCAGTAGTTTGGGCTTCTTCCTGTGGGACTCAGGCACCAGCCCAGCCGTAGCAGCGGTGCTGACTGCCTCCAGCTTTGGGTCATGTGGCTCACTTGTGCTGGCCGGCTGTGTGCCCTGTGGGAATGGGTGGGGGGGGGCTCCCACTCCAGTCTCCGTAGCTTTGGTCAGTCATCTGCCTTGAGAGCTCAGCATCTTCTCCTTGTCTGCCTGGGTGGGTCACAGGGGGACCAACTGAATGCCAGAGCAAGACAGGTACCAGGTAAGGCGCCCACAGAAGACGCAGAGCAGCCTCCTCCCACAAGCTGCAGCACGGCCTCAAGGCCAGTATGGAACATGGATCCAGAAGGTAAGCATTATGTTGGATGCTACCAGCAGCTGTAGAGCGTGCCGGTAAATAAAAGACAGCAGAGCAGCATCTGACATCTGGTTTGTCTCGAGCCTTCTCACTATACATTAAGCAGTGCTTTGCCTTGTGTAGATGGGGGGGGAGTCCATTGCATTCTCCTTCGATCCTCTGAGAGGTGTGGTGGTAAGGTAGCCCTGTGCTGCCAACTTGGTATAAGACGCTAAAAAGCTCTCCTATGGCAAGCAGTGCAAAGAACTGATCTAGAAAGATCAGAACTATTTATATGTGGAACAATCCATTCTCAGGAATGAAGCTTGCAGGATTCGCTTTACACATTTTTTGGAGTCACATTATTAAGAATGGGAGCATCCCCTTTCAAATTGTTTGAGAGCTGTGATTCTGTAAACCAGTGCAACAAACTTCCCACTGTAAAAAACATAACAATATTGAAAATAAACTATACATCTTCGTGTCTATTCTGTTTTTATATTAGGCCTTCCTTCAAAGTACATTAGAAAATAGAGAATGAGATTTTTTTTTTTTTAAATTCACAAGGTTCTCAGTTCTTGTTCCCGGTACCAAATATTCGGAACAGAAATCCCACCTTCCGGCATTACTTGCAATTCCTGAAATAATTTACCACTGACTGGATGAAAAGTTTCACATAGAGAAGAACAAGCCCATTTCCTATAAAAAAAAAAAATAAGACGGACGCCACCTTCCAAATGGACACAGATTTCACATTCACTTAAGAGTCAGATTATCACTGTGGACATATGTAAAGAAGAAAAATGCATGGAGATAAAAGCAGCCAGACTCAACAAGCTGCCAGAACCAGAATGGGTACAGCACCATTGCCAGAAGAGAAAGATGAGGCTGAACTGCCATGCACTTCAAACATCTGGGTTATGAATCATTGGCATGGAAGTTCTTCACTCACCCAAGGGGTAAAAAACAAACAAAGATAAGTTCACCTAAAGTAACATACACCGTAAGTAGCAAGGTCCTCTATAGAGGACACTCAGGCATGGACTTATTTGGCACAGTTGGTATGATTAAGCAAATTTGTGCTCAAATGAGAGGAGGAAGAAGAGGAAGAAACCATCCCTTCTGATGTTTTGTCCACAATTGAAGGGCAGTCTGACCCAGGATTTCAGCTATTTCCCACATTTTTTAAATATTTTGTTTATTGAGTTTGATATCCAGCATACAACATAACAAACAGTAATACATCAAAGGCCACCGTAGCATCAATATCATAACATCTCAAGTGTACATACTAAATATTGGCAGCTACCAGGTCTGCGGCAGTGCTCTAGCACAGGCCAATCATCAACTGGATTTACCCTTGTGAGGGGCAACCTGGAACACATACGGTAACTAAAGTAATTATACCTTAACATTGGATCTTGTGAGACCAGAGGTATGCAGAAGAGCAGCTATGGGCATCTTCTCACAGTATATGTAATGTCCATTACCAGACGCCGACATCGAGAAAAACAACATTCAGCACCTCAGCCTTCAATTTTTAGACTCTTTCTGTCCGCAAAGCCAGATAAGTAGTCAGCGGACTCCAAATGTCTTTAGATCTAGTCTGGGTCCGCATCAGTTTCCTGTATTCTGCTCATGGCAATAAACAACATCCTCCAGCCGTGTATTAACTCAGGGGAGGGTGATTCGCCCCAACAGATTGCTAACCTACGTTTGTCCAGAAGAAGCATCAAAGCAGTTAGCTTGCACACCTTTGGGGGAACATCCTGGACAAATCCCAGCAAGGTTACGAGCAGGGTATGGTGGGCCTTAGTGCCTGTTACCTCAGTAGTCGTATCAAATACCTGTGACAAAACCCTTGGTACCTCTGGGCAGAGCTACACCAGGTTCAGGAAAAGTATTTGTCATACTTCGGTGAGCCGAACAGAAGAGTGATTTCCACACTACTGAATCATGACTTGAATAAAACACACTTTTTTTTTGTTTTTATCTTTGAATAACAAATGTCCACATTTTCAGGAAAAGTTTAACTAAAAAAAAATTATATATTACAAAAACTAAAAGCTGGCAAAAAACAAACTGATAAAGATAGGTAAAAGAACCAAAAAAAAAAACCACAAAACTATAGCAAAAGTACAGCACCTGTAACAGATTGGTAGTGGAGGCTGGTTTAAAATTTTACAGAGTCTGGGTTGGTTGCCGGCAGCAGGTTGGGCGCATGGCCCAGCCTGCTAGGGCCTGCAGCCAAACCGCACTGTGCACATGATCTATAGCAATGTCCGCCAGGAGTCTGTGCCGGGATTGCTACTAAGTAGCAGGAGAGTTGCAAGGAGCAGTTAGAGCTGGTTTTTGATCACAAAAGACCCTGAAATTCACTGAAGAAACAAAGGTCAAAGTGAAGTTATGGTTAGCTTTGGTTACAGGGCTTTCTTTCAGCTTATGCTAAAAGAAAACAAAATCGGAGGAAAAAACAGTTAAAGAGCAGTTATGGCTACAAAACAAATCCTAAAAAACCCGCTGAAATTTGGCAGTTACGGTTGGGTAAACTAATCATAGCTTGCACCCTGTCATGCACTGCTTATAATCTCATGTAGGGCTTATTACATGTTGAGTAGCATCATTGATGACAAAACTGATGCAATTATGTATGCAGACAGAGTGATAAATGAAAAAAGATATAATACACAAATTAAGCTAACTAAAAGATGTTAATGGAGGATACATTTCCTAAAAAGATCTTTGGTCGGTATAACAAGCTACCTATAAAAACAATGTTATTGTAAAAAAATGTTTTGGAAAGTTATTGGAGCACAAGATGTTCTGGGAAACGAGGTTTATCGTTTAAAAAAATATATTATTTAGCATCCCAGAGGTATCTTTGAGATAGAATAATGTATTTTCAGAGCTATTTCCTTTTCGCCAGCTTTAGGAAGACCTTGTGCCAATGTTTCCCCAGAGTCCCATTCTCACTGTGGTAGGAAGAGCTGCAGCAAAGACAGTCAGATTCCTTTTACAGGGAGTGCAGAATTATTAGGCAAATGAGTATTTTGACCACATCATCCGCTTTATGCATGTTGTCTTACTCCAAGCTATATAGGCTCGAAAGCCTACTACCAATTAAGCATATTAGGTGATGTGCATCTCTGTAATGAGAAGGGGTGTGGTCTAATGACATCAACACCCTATATCAGGTGTGCATAATTATTAGGCAACTTCCTTTCCTTTGGCAAAATGGGTCAAAAGAAGGACTTGACAGGCTCAGAAAAGTCAAAAATAGTGAGATATCTTGCAGAGGGATGCAGCACTCTTAAAATTGCAAGCTTCTGAAGCGTGATCATCGAACAATCAAGCGTTTCATTCAAAATAGTCAACAGGGTCGCAAGAAGCGTGTGGAAAAACCAAGGTGCAAAATAACTGCCCATGAACTGAGAAAAGTCAAGCGTGCAGCTGCCACGATGCCACTTGCCACCAGTTTGGCCATATTTCAGAGCTGCAACATCACTGGAGTGCCCAAAAGTACAAGGTGTGCAATACTCAGAGACATGGCCAAGGTAAGAAAGGCTGAAAGACGACCACCACTGAACAAGACACACAAGCTGAAACGTCAAGACTGGGCCAAGAAATATCTCAAGACTGATTTTTCTAAGGTTTTATGGACTGATGAAATGAGAGTGAGTCTTGATGGGCCAGATGGATGGGCCCGTGGCTGGATTGGTAAAGGGCAGAGAGCTCCAGTCCGACTCAGACGCCAGCAAGGTGGAGGTGGAGTACTGGTTTGGGCTGGTATCATCAAAGATGAGCTTGTGGGGCCTTTTCGGGTTGAGGATGGAGTCAAGCTCAACTCCCAGTCCTACTGCCAGTTCCTGGAAGACACCTTCTTCAAGCAGTGGTACAGGAAGACGTCTGCATCCTTCAAGAAAAACATGGTTTTCATGCAGGACAATGCTCCATCACACGCGTCCAAGTACTCCACAGCGTGGCTGGCAAGAAAGGGTATAAAAGAAGGAAATCTAATGACATGGCCTCCTTGTTCACCTGATCTGAACCCCATTGAGAACCTGTGGTCCATCATCAAATGTGAGATTTACCAGGAGGGAAAACAGTACACCTCTCTGAACAGTGTCTGGGAGGCTGTGGTTGCTGCTGCACGCAATGTTGATGGTGAACAGATCAAAACACTGACAGAATCCATGGATGGCAGGCTTTTGAGTGTCCTTGCAAAGAAAGGTAGCTATATTGGTCACTGATTTGTTTTTGTTTTGTTTTTGAATGTCAGAAATGTATATTTGTGAATGTTGAGATGTTATATTGGTTTCACTGGTAATAATAAATAATTGAAATGGGTATATTTTTTTTTTTGTTAAGTTGCCTAATAATTATGCACAGTAATAGTCACCTGCACACACAGATATCCCCCTAACATAGCTAAAACTAAAAACAAACTAAAAACTACTTCCAAAAATATTCAGCTTTGATATTAATGAGTTTTTTGGGTTCATTGAGAACATGGTTGTTGTTCAATAATAAAATTAATCCTCAAAAATACAACTTGCCTAATAATTCTGCACTCCCTGTATAGCTGACTGTGCTAACCCCTATATACAGGTCCTGCTTTGGCCGGACCAGGGTGAATCTCCTCTAGCTGCACCCTCCACTGAAGGCAAGCCTCATATGTTCTCGTTCTCTCTCTCTCTACTTAATCTCTTCCGTATTCCCTACTCCCCTCCCCACAGGCACATGGAAGTCGATTCACAAAAATGCCAGGTGTAGCGGACGTGCCGTCACATGCCCTACAACCTCCACTTTCACGCACACACACAACTTACACATACACACAAATTGACACTTACACTCCCTCTCACATAAACAGATTCTCACCCGCAAGCACGCACGCACACACTTAAAAGCATTTTTTATTTTACATAACTCCAGGGAAGGGCATATTCTAGCTAATTATACTCAATTCTTATTACACTAATAGTGAATAGTGTATGTTTTCAGGCCCAAACCGTGTTGGGCACAATAAAGGAGACTCCACACAGCTCAGGTCTCCAGTCGGAACTGCGTCAGTGCAGTTCAGTCTTTATTTTATCACCTCTGTTCTGCGCTCCGCCCGGATGCGCAGAACAGGATACATTGTTGGGGAGAGCCTGGATGGCTCTCTACATCCCTCCCATGTTTTACTTCACACAGAAGAGGAAATGAATACACTTAAACCATAACCAACTACAAATGCCATACCAGAGTGGGCAAGACATGAACACGCACATAAAAGAGAAATAGAAACACAACAGTGGGGAAAAAGAACAAAAAGGAAAACAAACAGAGGAAATGTCAATGGACCCAGAGGATACTCCAGCTGGTGATACGACCTCAAACGTGGGCTCCTCCTCAGCCAAGGGTACAGACAAAGTCTCTAAATTGGCTGTTGGGCACAGGGTTAGGGCGCAGATGTTACCGTCCACCCCTAACAAGTGATTCCTCCTGGTCAGCGCTCTCTCCCAGCGGGTGCCTTATGCTGGGCACGGCTGTCGGAGTCTTCTCTGTTCCGACTTCCTCATTCGGAGATTCAGCCATCGATTTGTCAACCTCTCCTTCCTATATAGACGTGCACGACACTCCTGCTTTCCTGAAATGCGATATGTTTCTGGTGATTCTCTGTCTGCCTCTGGCTGCTGTTATCATGGAGCCTCTTACACTGATGACCTGCCAGGGTTCAGGCTCAAACGGAGTTTGGAATTTCCCTCCTGATCGGCGACTCTTCACTACCACCCGGTCCCCTTCCTGCAAGTCTCTGAACCAACCTCGCCTTCTTTCAGTGGCCTTCCGGTTCGTGCGCTCTCGGTGCCTCTGGGTGGCTTCGACATCTAGTTCTGGGGATACCCAAAGAGGGCCGGATGGGATGCAGTCCTGAGGCGGGACTTTGAACATCAGTGCAGCAGGCGCACAACCTGTAGTGCTGTGAGGTGTTTGGCGATAAGCACTCAAAAACTGTTGCAGACATTGCTCACTGTCTTCTCTTTGTTCAACACCTATTCTGAGGGCTCGGTTTAGAGTCCGCATGAACCTCTCAACGTCCCCGTTAGCCTGTGGCCAATAGGGCATGACCCTACGATGATGTATGGCCAACCCCTCCAGGTAAGACCGAAATTCCTGCACATGGAATGGTGACCCATTGTCTGTCCTGATTTCAGTGGGGAGCCCAAACATGGCGAATGCCTTCTGAAGCACTGGCCGAACATTCTCAAATGCCGTAGACAACACTACGTCAACAACAGGGAATTTTGTGCACGAATCAATGAAGACAACGGTCAACCACCCATCTGGGAAACTTCCAAAGTCCATGCTCAGCTTCGCCCACGGCTTCTGGCTTGCTGGTTCAGTGATGACTGGGCAACGAGGTGGGTCCCCTGACGTGATGACCCATGAGTGACATTTCCCCACCAATTCATCTACCTGACTTTCCATACCGGGGAACCACACCTTTGCTCGTAACCTTGCCTTAGTCTTCGCAGCGCCTTGATGACCCTGATGCGCTAACTCCACCACTCGGGCCCATAAACTCTGCGGCAGCACAATTCTCCTTCCTCGAAGAACCAGCCCTTGACCATCTGTTGATAGCTCATCGCACATCCTCCACATCCCCTGCATGGCTACCTTGCACTCATGATTGGCCACTTGTGTCTTCTCCAGGAAGAGCTTCCATTTTCTGTGGTCCAATGCTTCCTTGACCTGGTTTAACAACATATCTTCCTTGGTAGCATTCACAATGTCTACTATACTAAGGGCCTTGGGACAGGCTGATTGTACAATTATGTTGACAAACACTTCGGTGCTCTCCTCATCGTTCTCCTGAGAGTGATCGGTCGTCATTGGAGATGGGTGGCAAGACAACTAGTCTGCAGGGTTATTCACTCCCGGTCGATAGGTAACGGTAAACCGGTAGGGTTGCAGGAGAACGGTCCACCGCTCTATCCGTGGGGGCGCCAAACGAGGGCATCCGGCAAAGAATGCGACTAAAGGCTTGTGATCCGTTACCACCTGAAACTCTTGCCCATACAGATGAAAATGCTTGCACGCCCAATGAATCGCCATACTTCGTGCTCTATCTGTGCATATCGTGTTTCAACGGCTGACAACCCTCTGCTGGTATACGCAACCAGAACCCACTCTTGAGGGTTCTGTTCCTGAAGAAGGACAGCGCCCAGACCTACCGGACTGGCATCTACTACCACCTCTGTGCGTCTGTGGGGGTTAAAGTAAGCCATTGTTGCCTTGTCCAGTAACGCTGTTTTGATGTTCATGAACGCCTTGCCAGCCGCTGGGCTCCATTCCCACCGGTGCCCTCCTTTTGTGAGCTGCCGGAGAGGCTCTGCCATTGTCGCAAGTTTCGGAATGAACCTCCCACAGTATGTCGCCATACCCAAGAAACTTCTTACTTCAGTGGGGTTCTTGGGAATCGGCACTTGGCGAATGGCATCAGCTTTCCGTGGATCCACCTGTAGCCCCTCTTTTGAGAAGACATATCCGAAGAACTCCACCGACGTTTGGTAGAACTCGCAATTCTTCTTGTGGAGTGTTAGTCCGGCCTCCGCTAGCCTCTGCAGTGTGGCCATGAGATGTCGATGATGTTCCTCTCTGGTCTTGGAGTATATGAGGATGTCATCACTCAAGTTGATCACTCCCTGCAACCCTGACAGCGTCTCTCTTATCACGTTTTGGAAGACTTCGGCTGCCGAGGATACCCCAAAGCTTAGTCTCTTATACCGCCGGAGCCCGACGTGTGTGAAGAATGTCGTAATGTTCCTACTATCCGGATCCAGCTCCAGCTGGTGATACCCGGCATTGAGGTCCAATTTCGAGAACCACTGTGCCCCATTCAGATCAGCTATGATGTCATCCATCGTAGGTGTTATGTGTCTCTCCCTCTTGATGGCCTTGTTGGGAATGCGCATATCAACACACAGACGGATGGCCCCAGGTTGCTTGGGCTTCGGTGCTATCACCAACGGTGAGACCCATGTTGTTGGTCCCTCCACCTTCTCGATCACCCCTTGGTCTTCGAGCAGTTGTAACTCTTTCCACTGCTGGCCGCAAATGGAACGGTACATGTCGGTGTCTTAGGGCGACGGGCGTGATTCTTGGATCTATGTGGAGGTTGATTCTTTTATCTTTGAGCCGGCCCAACCCTTCAAAGAGCTGCGGAAATTCGTTGATCAGGCGCTCAGCATGGGAGTTGTATACCTGTCGCGCAAAGAATACCAACTCCAGCTCTTCCGCGGTGTGACATCCCAGCAAGGTACCTCGGTCTCCGGTCACCACATAAAATTTTGCCTGTGTTGCTATTTGCCCGTTGGATACTGCCACTTCCACAGTGCCTTTTAGAGGAAGGGGTTCTCGGCCCCCGTAGTTATATATTTTGGTGGTGGTTGGGGTAAGCGATGGCGCTGGAGTCAATTGCTTGAACAGGGGGTCATCCATTACATTTACAGATGCTCCTGTGTCTATGAGGCCGTTCGTCGATTTGCCGTTAATATGAATGTTGCTCATGGGTGGTGGTCGCTTTTTCTGCTTCCCCTCGCCAGTGAATGAGATCACGAAGATGTCCTCGTCAACTTCAAAGACTGGGTCTCTTTGGTCTGTGGCTGTTCTGGACTCATCGACATCTTTAGTTACACTCCTGACTTTGGCGTCTTTTCCTTCCTGGTTTCCTTGCCAGCCTCTCCCTGACCTGCACACCCTCGCAAAGTGGTTGTCTTTGCCACATTTGTTGCATGTTTTACCTTTCGCCGGGCATCCCATTGTCGTTTTGTGTTCATACCCGCAGCTTCCGCAGGCACGTGTTCCTTGTCTAACAGAGTTCGGTTTGCGCCCTGGCGGTTGACGGGTTTGTATGGCGTCTACCTGCTCTTCCTTCACCTGAACTGGGCGTGTGTTTGAAGCAGCGGCCAGCGACTGTCCCCTCAACGCCGCCATGGCATCTGCCCGGCTCGTCGATAGTTCATGGGAACGAGCCAGAACCAAGATGTCGTCGAGAGACATGCCTTGCTGGCGTAGGATGAGCTTCCGTAGTGCGTTTGACCGGCATCCCTGAATGATCTGTGCCCTAATCTCTTCTTGTTGATTAAGGCCTACGCACAAACTTGCCAATTTCCTTAGGCGTGCATAGAACATATCCATTGACTCAACATCCGTTTGTTGCGCCTACCGGAGTTTGAAGCGTTCAAAGTCTGAGTTTAACTGTGGGTCAAAGTGTTTGTTTAGGGCTTCCACTGCCACGTTGAAGTCTGATTTATCACCAGTACCTGGGAGGGAATCAAATAGTTCTTGCAGCTCGTCTCCTCCCATCAGCAGCATGAGCGATCTGCGCACTGTCCCATCTTTTTCACTTGTGGCGCAGAAGTAGTTTTCTAGACGATTTAACCAAAGGCGCTATCTTGGCGCTGCTGTGGCCGGGTCAATCAGTTGGCTGAACGGGGGCAACGCAGTGACTGAAGAGTGAGTACTGGTTCCCTCCTGCACGGGCACTTGGGGGTTTTCTTGTTGTGGGGCGCTCATTATGCCTTTGGTCGTGCAGGCACCTTGCTACTATATTGCAGAATTCTTTCTTGCAGCTTTTTTTTGACAATGGTATTTTTTTTTTTTACAGTTGTTCTCTCTTTAGAATGTCATTTATTGTTGAACTTTAGCTGTTTGCACTTCTGTGTACTGCATATTCTGAAGTACTGGCACGTCTATATACTGTTTTATTTTTCTGGCTCCACTATGCTTCTATTTGCCTAATGTGTGTCTCTACTTATTCCTCTTGAAAGTCCTTTATTTCTCTCTTTTTTTTTTTTTTTCTCTCTGGGAGGGGGGCTCCACTCACGTGTCCCTGTGCCAGGCTTCTATGTTTCTGTAGTTCTCTTTTTTTTCCTGTTAGGGGTTCTCTCCCCCTTTTCTCTTTTTTTTTTGTGTGTATGGGGCTCCTGCCCCTCTGGCTCTTTACGCTGTGTTCCCCTCTCCTGGGGAGCACAGCTCGAGCACACGCGGCTGTTTGCTCACAACGGGGTGTACACGGGCACTCCTTGCCACGCGCCGCCCCCCCATGTGATGTAGTTGGCCCCTGAGGCGCGTGCGCTGAGGAGCGCTGGCCGCGCCTCTCCCTTTTCCTGGGCCGCAGTAAAGAATCGCCCGAGGCCAGGTGCAGGACTCCTTCGGGGCTGGCGGCGGCGCAGATCACCGCCGGTCACACACCGGAGCAGAGGTGGGGCTCACCTTTGGAGGTAGGGCACACGCTGTTCCTTTTCTTTTTTCTTTTTTTGCTGTGCGCAGCCCGGTTCCTCGACTTTGTAGCTGTCGATGCGTTGTGGGGCACAGCACAGGTCACCACCTCCGTTGTCGTTTTCTTTCTTCTGCCTACGATTGTATATGCAACGCAGGATTGCTGGATACACGCCTCGTCGCCAATGTATGTTTTCAGGCCCAAACCGTTTTGGGCACAATAAAGGAGACTCCACACAGCTCAGGTCTCCAGTCGGAACTGCGTCAGCGCAGTTCCGTCTTTATTTTATCACCTCTGTTCTGCGCTCGGCCCGGAGGCGCAGAACAGGATACATTGTTGGGGAGAGCCCAGATGGCTCTCTACAAATAGTATATTATTTTTCACTATTGGTGTAATAATAATTGACAGAAAGCATACAGGGTGGAGCCCCAACTGATGTCCATAAGGACGAGCTGCCATGGTGTTCTTGCACTGAATTTGCCTCCTCTGAGGCCAGGGGTCGCAAAAAGCAAGCCAGGGGTCGCAGCTGCGACCCCTGAATGACGTCCAAGCACAGGCAACTACTGCCGCCACTACTGGGCTATAATCGAGCTGTATTTTCGGGATGCTGAGCAGCATATCTGGCTGGCTACGTTTACATCAAGTTAACCCTGAAAGATAAACCCCATCCTCTCTCCCCGCTGTATGCAGGTGAAGGCGCGTCCAGGCAGCACCCGTGCGGGTTTTCATCACCCAGCTGTGGTGATTGAGTTGCGTGTTCCAACGGTCCATGCCTGACACGGCGGGCAAACTGCAACCTAGTGTGCTACCATTACGTGAAAATAATAACATGAAGGATACAAAATGAAGGGCTGTAAAAATGAAGATTAATGTGAGGAAAAATGATCAGTGAAAAACAATTTTGTTTTTTTAGAACGGCAACATGACATTTATGAACATGTACTGTACAAATTTAGAAGGGCAAGGATTCCGAACACGTTTAAATTGTTTAAGTTTAAAGCGATGGCGTAGGAATAATGCACTATTTGTCAAGTGTAAATCATTCTTTACTTTGAGTTTGTCTTTGTTTTGACCCTACTTCTTGAATGCAAAGTAAAAATTTTACAGACTTAGTTTTGTATGTCATTTTTTTATTTGTTAAGCACAGCAATCTTCTGTTTCCTATAGATTCAGTTCGCCACCAGGATCGCGTGGCATTTGCCAGCTCTTACACACATTGAAAAAGAGAAGTCACAGAAGCCAGCACCAGACTAACCATGCTAAAAGGACAAGTTACTTAACCTTTAGTAATGCTTTTCTCACCTCAGCATATTCTCCTGGCATCAGAGTGGAACTGGAAACTCTTGATCAGTATCTCTGCAGGCAGGCAGATGGCGCCATGCAGCTTTGTGTCGATGTTGCCTGCGTCAGAAGTGTTGTGTGCAATGTCTGTATAGGCACCACCTCAGCGCACTGACACCAGTTTTGTTTGTGACTATTTCCATCCCAAAAGCGCAGAGCCACAACTGAACAATGTCTGACCAGCGCACAGGGATCTAACAGGCTTCAGGTGAAGAACAGATACCGCAGAGCAGGGAGCATTGGTGAAGAATCTGCAGTTATATACCCACTACCAAATGTAAGTAACTTGTTCTTCTGATAGACTTCTGCAGATTTCTCACCTTAGATGCCTATCAACACCTCCTGAGACCTGTGTCTGCTAACAGGCTTAAACCAGAAAGCCTTAGAGGACCAAAAGGGCAAAATGGCCATCCAAACGGACCTGACTGTCCAATCAGTACTGCCTCTTAAGCTTGTGGAATGACACCCACATGGCAGCCTGGCAGATGTTCAGGACAGGTAACCCACATGCTAATGCAATAGTAGTGGCCTTAGCCATGGTGAAATGGGTCAGTGAGCATCCGAGACACTGCTTCTTAGTGCATAGTAGATTTTTATGCATAGTACAATCCATTGAGAGAGAGTTTGTTTCTACACTGCCTTGCCTTTTTTTTTTGCTCCAGTGAACATGACAGAAAGCCGATTGTCTACCTGGTATTCTTTGATACGATCAACGTAAAAAGAGAGGGCTCTTTTTAGGTCTAAATGATGGAGTTGCTTCTCTTCCTTAGAAGGATGAAGTAGGGTGAAAAATGTCAGCAGCAGATGCTTTGGCTGACGTGGAAAGGAGTAGCCACTTTCGGTGAACCAGATTGTCCAGGTATATGTTGATGTATGGAGGTGTAACCAAAGAGCTTGATGCTCACTTATTCTCGTGGCCAATACAGTGGCCATTAAGAACATGGTCTTAATGGTCAGTAGCCACAGAAGACAGCTACGTAGGGGTTTGAATAGGCAACACAAGAATCGTCAGAACCAGTCTGAGGACCAACTGCAGGATAGCAAAAGGGGTAGAAGGGAACAAATGTTGCACATCCTTATGGAAACGTGTCACAACAGGTGAGTTGCACAGTGAGAGCTGATCCGGTAGCTGCACAAAAGCGAAAATGGCAGAAAGATAAACTTTAACGGTGTCCAATGCAAGCCTTACTGGGCTAAAAACAACAAACAGCAGCACCTCCAAAAAGGCAGAAAGTAGATCAACTTTATGGGAGGAATACCACGACACATTTTTGTTCCAAGGGCAGGCGTATAGTTTTTGTTGAGGGATGCCAGCCACCAAGCTGACATTACAGAACCCAGGAGTAAGATCTAAAAGCATTCAACTGTTGCCGCTTAATCTCCATGCATGAAAGTGGAGCAGAACCCTGCCTTGTTGCTACAACAGAGTTGCTTCCAAAAAGGACAGCCTGATTGGAGGACATAGAATCAAGCTAAGGAGTTTATAATACTAAACCCTCCTTTTCCAATCTGGAGCTCCAGGATGACTTGGGCCCACTCGATCTAGAACTACTGGAGAACCAGGGGTAGGAGTGGTATTGGCAGAAATGCGTACAGGAGTCCTGGTTTCCAGTCTAACCGGAACATGTCTCTGAGCCGAGCTGCTTTGGAACCCCCAACACAAATTAGTGCTAATATCATGCATTCTCATCGGTGGCGAATACATCAAGCCGATGTTCTGCCCCATTCTTGGAAGAGACTTTGTGCCACTTCTGGTTCTGGATGTAGATTACATTTTTGATACAGGTGTTTGTCTGTCCTGGCATTCGGAGATCTCGCTAGCTGTTGCATGACCAGGAAAAGGTCCTTGCAAAGCAGCCAAGTCCAGACGTGCAGGGCCTCCTGTCACAGGGTCCATAATCCCACTCCAGCCTGCTTGTTGCAATACCACACGGCAGTGGTATTGGCCGTAAACACCTGAACTAGCTTAACCTTGTTGGATTGGAGAAAGGCCTTCAATGTGACGCAGACAGCCCTCAGGTCGAGAAAATTCAAATGAAGTGGAGATTCTGCTGGAGACGAGGGTCCTCTGATCTCCACCACCCCTCGATGGCCGCCCCCAACCCAGACATTGGTCCCCACTGTGAGCTATGGGTGTGGAAGGGTAAGGATTCTGTCTGTAATCCAATCGCTGCTTGTCAGCCACCACTGCAGATCTTTTGTAGACTCCTCTAAAATCTGGACCAGGTTGGAGAGATTACTCTGGTGTGTTGCCCACTGAGACTTCGGAACCCACAGCAGAGTCTGCATGTGCCATGGAATGTACCTTCCCAACAGGATGCAGGAGCCCATCAGACCAGAAGCCTCAGAGTCAGAGTCAGTCTCACCAGAATCCAGAACAGCGGTCAAAACATCTGGATCATAGCCCAAATGTCCTAGACTCTCCTCTAAGGAGGATAGGTGTGGAAATGCACGGGGAACGCTGTCAACATGCAGAAGGTTCGCCGCAGTCTGCAGGTGGGCGCTGACTGCCTAGGGCGAGCCCACCTTCAACAGCTAGTTGTCAAGGGAGTGAAAGACTCGGACCCCTGCTCTCTGCAGATGTGATTCAACCGCTTACATCAATTTTGTGAACACTTGAAGGGAACTGGTGAGGCCAAAGGGGAGCACACCAAACTGGAAATACTCCTGGCCTTCCATGAACCACAGGTAATGCCTGTGGGCCTTCAGGACAAGAATGTGGAAATGCATGTCGTGGAGGTACAATGCTACCATCCAGTCTCCAGGGTACACAGAACCGGAACCAAGATGAGCATCTTGAATCTCTCTTTCCATTGGACGGAGTTGAGAGGGTGAAGATCCAGAATAGGACAGAGGACTGTCCTTTTTCGGCACCAGAAAGTAGTGGGGAAAACAACCACACCCTACTCTGATGCTGGCACCCTCTCAATGGTTCCTTTGGCCATCAGAACCTGCACTCCTGACTGAGCAAGGAGAAGTGGTCCTCCGTCAGCCTTTCTGGGAATGGTGGCAAGGGTGGCAGGGTTTCCAGGAACTGAAGGGCATAATGTCTCTGCGCACTATGGAGCACCCACTCGTCAGAGGTTACTGCTTGCCATTGGGGCATGTGTGCCTGAATATGCCACTAAATCAAAGGGTGTGTTGTGTTGAGTACCCAATAAGGAGGTTTATTGGCTGCAGCAGCCATAGGGGTGAGGGACTGTACAGTATACTGACTGTGGGCCTTGCATCCTCTTCGTCCATGCCATGAAAGGACCGGGAAGCTTGCTGGCCTGTAGGATAAGGTTGGCAATATGGACACCCATTAGAGCCCCGGCCATGGCCACTAAATGGATGAAAGGACTGTTTCTGTACTGAGAACTGAAAGAAAGGCCCATGGGTCTGGCAGTGACCCACTTCTCTTTGAAGTGCTAGCACCATGACAACCTTGTCGCCAAATAGGTGGGAGCTGTCAACCTGTCTACCAGAGACCAATAACATCTCTTGAAAACCAAGTGGACCTGAACCAGGCCTGGAAGCAGTGTGCCACCATAGAGGCCATGGCCCTGCCTAGTGAGTCAGTGGTGTACAGTCCACACTGAAAGGTGATCTTGGCTGTGCCTCCGCAAGGATGATAATCATCCACAGGATTGGGCCCCAAGAGCTCCCTTGGGATTGGCGCAGAACCTTCTTCTGCTGCATCACCAGGAGCTTCCTTGCCTGCTTGCAGATCACCTTCAGATGCATGGTGCAGAGCTTGGGGTTGTGGCCTGACCCCAGTCACCACCGGCAAACCAAGTGTGGGTCAGAGACAGACATCTGTCTGTGACATTCTTCACACAGTTTAAATCCCATGGGTTTGTTGGGAGACATGTCTCTAGAACACTAGGAGCTAAACGCAATAAAATGTTGACTGAGGCAGCTCTCAGGGTCTGTGCTGTTGGTACGTAATAAAGGAATTGATGTCAACGCCCCAGGGTGGAACCTATATAGGCACAATGCACATCACTTCCAATGCGGATGACGTTGACAAGGAGATGACTATCGCCATCTACCGGCATGCAGAGGGGCTGCTCAAGATTTTCCAGGTTCAGTGTAGCACCTGGGGAATATTCAAAAGTGAGGAATTTGCGGTTAGAAGTCTCTATCAGAAGGGATGATCTGGTCCTCCAGGACAACAATGTTATCAGGATCATCTTCGAGTGACAGTGGTCCTCCTTCCCATCCAGCACTGTATTCACATGCTACATGTCATTCTGGGTTCCTTTCATTTCTGTCTGAGAAACTCCTTAGCATCAATGGTTAAACCACCCCGACATTAATATCCCTTACATCATGATTTAAAAGACTATCCACTTATTTATGATTGCCCGGATTCACTAACAGAGTCCATGCTAAATGGATGGACTCACTAATATGCATGGTTGAAATTTGTGCAAGCTTCTATGCCGAATCTCTGTTCTATGAGGTATGTCTGGCAAAGAACATAAAACTGTATGTTTTTGAACATGGTGTTCCTGGAGACAGTAGGTGGACAGGCCAGCGTTTGGCACCACTCCCTATCATGCAATGCCCTCCCCAAGTCTACCTCACACAGGGGACCAAGAGAAATCCTGATGTGGTTAAGTATGGCTCTGTAGAGCCATGTGATCAGATGGCCACCTTCCCCCATGGCAAGAAGCACCCAAAGAACAGCGTAGTTAGGCGGTTCTTCATCCTGTGTCAACCACAGCATGTAGAAGGCATTGTGTAGCTGTCCGCACGTAAGAAAGTTGCCAGGTAGAAAGTTGTGATCTTTCCCGAGTTGGTCGAACATCAGAAGGTGGCCTTTAGAAAAAGAGCTCAACTGTGACGGTTAAGGGCCGTCTATGCCAGTATCCCAGATCTGAAGTGGAGTACATCACCAGGTAGGGGGAAGACCCGGTAGTCGGAACCCAGAAACATATGTTGTGGCGTGGCATGTGAGGAAGTGCATCTTGTGGATACACTTGTGGGCTACCACTACTTGGAGAGAGTGCAAGTGTTTTTTTAAAAAATCATTTTATGCACTTGGCACAGAGTACACCCATATCCTTGTACCACGGACTTGTTTATGTATACATAAAATGCATTTAGGTTGGATTTAGTTTAACCAACGTGTAACTTTGTATAAGCATATTGATGAGTTACTCCTTGAGGAGTTGTGTTACACTTTATATATACTCATTCCTATCTCCTGAGGGATTATTAGCTTGCCCTATTGTGTATCTAATTTGTGTACTTTGTGACAGATCCTTGGTAGAGACAGTGGGGTGAGTGGGTTTATGTAAGTTATTAATTTCACAGAGTAGTCCAGGATTTAGAAGACTACAGAGCACCGGTTTGTTGTTCCAGTTCTAGTGGATCATCCAAGCTGCAGCCAGAGTCTTAATTTGCATCAACTCAGTTATTCCACCCAGATTAAAACCTCAACATCTGAACAACAGATCATTTACAGTGATTTTTGCACCAGCCTGAATTCCTAACTTCAACTCATTTAGAATCATTAAGTTACTCACCATCCATGTTGTTTGTAGTCGATATGTATAATATACAATGTATACATATATATATATTTTTTTTAGACAAGATTAATCTGCGTTTGTGTTTCCCGTCAGATGTGCATTTGACTAAAACCTTGGTAGAAAGGAAAATCCAACAGTGACCATTGTAATGATGCCATTGACAGGCTTCTACAATCAAGAGTACAGGCTTGTGGAAGAGGGGGTCCCTGTGGAACCTCACCCAATTTTCATTTCCCTTCATTTTATTTATAAAGCGCGTACACATATGCAACGTAGAGAGAACAGTAACACGCATTTTACATGGTAAATAACAAAAACAATAAGGGTGCAGAAAAAGGCAACTGTGTTACGCCAAAAAGAAATGCTAGAATGTATAAGAGAAAACCCCAAAGTAGGTGGCTTTCAGAGGCATCAAAAATAAGTACAAGAATGGGCATTGTACAAGAAAAGGTAACAGGTTCCCCAAGTTAAGGGCAAGGATGGCAAAAGATTAAAGTCTGAGAAGCGGGGGGGAAGCGGTGGCAGTCTAAACCGGAGACAGAGCAACAGAAATGTAGTAAATTGGTGGCACATCAAGAACATATTGAAAGAAGATGCGTGAAAAATGCTATTGGAGATGGAGAGAGAAAGGCAGCATTGAAGAGAACTAAGGTTGGGAATAAAGTCTAGCAGTAGGAGATTTAAAGAGAAGACAGAATTAAGGAGAGATCTTAGAGGAGTAAGTGAACAGGTAGGAAGACCAATTAGTAGGGTAAAGTAATAGTCAAGGCAGGATAAAGTAAGAATGAGACCAGGGAGAACTATGTGGCAATTTCATAAATTGTGAAGTTGACTTTTTTATTGTTCTAGAACGAGAGAGAACAACTTCAGTCCGGTGTATCAACCTGGACACCTGCCTGAGACAAATCATGATAAATTGGTCCAAGGAATATAGGCTAACACATGATTCAGGTGGATTTGAAGCTGACACGGAAGCGGAGGTTCCCTTACATCCTCTAGAGTGTTCTTCTTACTTTGACTATGGCAGACACAAGATTGAACAGCTCCCGAGACGGTCTCCTTATCATTCTAAGCTGCAGCTAAATATCCTTTTATATACATCTGGAGTACTGCAACTTGAACTCATTACAATATACTGCTGTGCCCATGTCAAACCATCATGGCAATTGATATGCCTGATTTTGTACAAGAGGTTCGGGATCCTTCTGCACTATTGGTGTGTTCTGTTCAAACTTTATCAACCTAGTCAGCTCAGATGTAAACAAAGGTCTTCACATTCACCTTTTAATTATTTGTGCATAATTTGAAATACATTGACGTCACCATCAAACACTAATTCAAGTGCTATTCATCCCCAGTACTTCTGCAACTTCCCAGGACCATGCAGACTAGATTCTTTAAACTACACTCAACCATATTATAGGCACAAGAAACAAAAGAATTCCCTCAAACCAACATTTAACTTTTTTACCACTGAACAAAGCAAACAATGAAAATGAAATCACTTCTGTGACGAAATGAAATGTAACACAATACAAATATCTGTGGGCACTTAAATAGTTATGATTAATAACCAGACCAACGTGACTCATTTTCTGAACTGTTAAAGGCCACGTGGGTTCTGTGGAATTTGACGGGGTGTATAAAAGACCACTGATGTATTTCACTGGCCTTCCAGGATGATACAATTTGACTTCAGTGGTTATTTTACTTCCAAGATGCTAAGGTAAGGCATTTCACCTGTCAGCTCAAGCTCCAAACTTTACATTAGCTCTGATGTCCTCTTCCCAAGGCAAATGGAAGCTGGAATGGACTAGTTTAGAACAAGTAGAGTGGAACAATCCTCATTAACGGGTGTATGTGTATAGTAAACCAGTGTCTTGGGAAAGGCATCATCTAAGAAAACAAAATGCCACCTATTACAAATTTCTTTAGTGCTTTTCTAGTGGCATGATCCACCTTGCATTTAGTATGGGTGTGATGGTAACTTTAATTCGAAACAGAAAACAAGGGTCTGGAAACTACAGCCAACCAAGGAAGAATAGGGTTCAAATTGTTTATTTTAAATGGAGCATCCCTTCTTACTTTAAGTCAGAGCTTTCTAACTCGGGTCAATCAAACAGTCTCTGGCCCAAGGATGTTCACCAGGTCACAGCGTCCAGTGATGAAGCCAACCAAGTCCAAAGGGACACTGGCCAAGAACACAGTTATGGCAGTGATTTGCTTCTGTAGGACGCATAATTGGACATTTGCTGCAAGGGCTTCGTCATTTAAGTTTAAACTTTTAGGTATTTACATTTTTAACAAAATGTGCATTTATGTATTATTTCAAATTTTAGGTATTTAATGTTCTGAAGTTTATTTCAAAGTTGTTGTATTTAGGTTTCTACATTTAGGTGTCAAACCTTATTATTAAGAAGTGCTTATTCTTATAAAGATATATATTTGTAAAGGAAATACAAAAATGGCATATACCAGTAGGAATATGTTACTTACTCTGTAAGCATCTGTTTGTTGCAAGTAGTGCTATAGATTATATGCTCAGTATACTCCTGCCATCTAGTGTTAGGCACAGACATTACAAGATGTTTTTCTTCAAAGAAGTCTTTCGAGAACGAGGTCTTGACATCTCAGTGACTCCTCCTTTGGATTTAGATGAGCATGGTCACTGACTCCATTGTTAGCAGTGAGAGTAAGTATGGAGTACTGTGTTCAGGAACAACAGTAACCATGTAAGTATAAATAATAACCCTAAAGAGAAAGATATCTGTAACAATCACTGGCATTCAGGGAGGACGGTGAGCGCATGTGAATCTACATGCCACGAACAGTGCAAGTAACATGGATGGCGCAGAGGTCTGAAACTAATTCCTAAAGAGACTGACCAACTGTGGCCTGTTCTCTTTATAGGACGTCCACCCAATAATTTTTCACAAAAGTGTATGGAGTGGACAAAGTGGCAGCTCTACATACGGTCTCTACGGGCATGTTCCCCAGGAAAGCCAAAGTAGCGCCCCACTTGTGGGTGGAGTGTGGCTTAGGGTGGGAAGGTAGGGTTCTTTTAGCTTTAGCAATGCAGGTCTGGATGTATTTAACAAACAACCTGGCAAATCTTGCCTTACAAATGGTGTGGCCCTTCTGAGGCTGGGAGAAAGCTACAAATAGCTGTTAAGTATTGTGAAAGGATTTGGTCCTGTCAATGTGATACAGGAAAGCACACTTAACATGAAGTGTGTGTAGTGCTCTTTCATCTACTGAGTCAGATCTTAGGAAGAAGACTGGGAGCTCAATGGATTGGTTAAAGTTGAAAGGAGAGACCACCTTGGGGAAAACCTTAAGACTGGTTCCGAAGACCACTTTGTTCTTGTGGACTTGGAAAAAAGGGTTTCTGAAGAGTGAGAGCCTGGGATTTGCTGAAGCGTCTCAGTGAGGTGACTGATAATGAAGGCAACCTTCCAAGAGAAGAACTCCAGGGGGCATGTATGCAGGGGCTCGCAGGGTGGCCACATTAGTTAGGACAATGTCAAGGTTCTAGACTGGGGCAGGAAGTACCCTCGGTGGGATTACTTGCTTAAGGCCTTCCATAAAGGCTTTGATAGTAGGAATTTTGAAGACTGAAGTGTGTTTCCTGTTCTGCATGAATGCAGCAATAGCGTCTGGGTATTGCCGGATTGATGTATAAACTAATTCCGACCTCTGAAGGTGTAGGAAGGAGAGTGTTAATGTTGTCTGGGGTACAGTATTGCACAACATATTTCCACTTACCAGCATAGCAGGTGCATGAAGTGGGGCTACAAGCTTGTGAAGGCCCTAAGTAACCAAACTCTATGACCTCAGGAGGCAGATAGCTCATTTAAGCTGCTTGGGGTCTGGGTGCCTGTCCTTGCTGTGGTCTTGAGTGAGAAGATCCGGCCTGCTGGGGAGCTTCCTGTGTGGGACAATGGACATCTCAAGCAGGGTGGCAAACCACTGCTGTCTGGCCTATGTTGGAGCCACCATGATGAGGGTGAGGGATGTTTGCCTCAGCTTCCTGACCACATACAGAACCAGTGGGAGAGGAAGATAAGCATAGAATCCTTACAGATTCTGATTTCATCTGTGCTTGGATTTCCCATTAAGGACTGAAAAACAGCAGTGGTGCTGCACTTTCGGTTTCACATCTTCATACATGCCTAACTTGGTTATAAAACCAGTTTCACCCTATTTTTCGGTCATTAATGTGAGCTCCCAGCACAGCTGAAAAACTCAGAATAAAGCGTGGAACTGCAGCAACAATAACACATCAATCAACTGATGGTTGTCATTGCTGAAGTCAGGGGCGGTTTACTTTTACTGAACCAACAGTGCATGATGAAGGCCTAACCCGTTCAGTGGAGACAGTTTTAACCAACAGTGAAGGAGGAGCCCTCACTAAGCTGGTCACCACCCACTCCTTTCTTCAACTCATCGGTGTGCTCCACCCCTCTTTGCTTGAAAGGAGTTCTGCTGACATCACCCTGGGTCACAGCAGTATATACCCAATTGCAAACCTATTTAACACTGCTTAACCTAGCCTCGCCGATCAGTGTGATGTCACTGTCTCTAAGGTGATGTCTTTCTCGTTCGGGACATGTGATGGGCTCTTTTCCTTGCACCAACCCCTCACTCAAAAAAATAAAACCATCTACACTAAAACATCACAAGCATCTGGTAACTTGTGCTAAGCTGCTCAAATGTCCTCCTCTTTCTCCCCATGATGGCAGGGCAACACCCATAATGCTTACGCACCAGTTACTTATGGCAGCAGCTCTCATCATGGTCCGGTGAGAGGCACAAGTTGTAAACGGCTGGAGATTGGCCCAGGGATAATTAGAGTGAGACTAAGGGCATCTCTTTAAAGGCGTCCGTTCCATTACTTCAAAAGTGTCTTCATTCTCTGAAGGGAGTCTGGAGGACGCAGTGGCCTGAAACGCCCCGACGGCTGAGAGGGGAGTTCATTCGTCGATGGGACAGATGGATGGGATCAGCATCACAAGTGAAAAAACAAAAAGCATTGAAGAGTCTTCTCGCATTGAGGAGGAAGTCATGGACTCGAAGCCGCAACAGGAACTGAAAGCTGTTAAGACCAACATGCTGGATGGCAGGGAAAAAAAAAAAAATCTAAGAAGGACCATGTTCATCTACATCCATAGGAGAATCCACCGAGACCTCATGACTTAAAAGACATCGTTGAAGAAAATCAAATTGCAAGATTAAGCCTAAGATCAAGCCTAACATTAAATGACAGAAGTATGCAGAGCATGTGTGTCTACAGCCACACATGCTAAGTACACATGATTGATCCTAGGTTAAAAGCTGAATATTTTTGCCCTCAAGTGCAAGTGTATTTATAATGAGGATCTAAAGATTAAGTTAGGTGACAAGGGCTACCTGCTGAATATTCTAAGCAAATGAATTTAGGAATCTTACCAGTGGCAAATACTCAAGGGCTCGGAGGCTCATGTCAGAAGAACTGACTTACAAGATGGTGGATACCAACGGTTGATAGAATATAGATCCTTGTGAATGGCTTCTGAGCTCTGATGGGGTAGCCTCAGAAAGTAGAGTTTGAAAAAAATGACTGGGGCCAAGCAGAAAAGGAACCTAAAAGAAAGTGACAGTCCAGCTTTCAGTTCGAGTAGGGGGAACAGATGTCATTTGGAAGTGACTTGGGCCCTCAATAAAGCCTCAGGTAAGGGAAAAGAGGGGCAAAGGGGCTAGAAAGGTTCAAATCAGTTTCTTTGTCTTGTATAAATACTGAAGAATCAGTAAAGATCATTAAGAGCAGTGTAATCAACCATTTTTTTTAATGACAATTCTATTGTGAACAATTCCACTGAGCCAGAATAGCTGAGAAGAAGCACCATACTATGTCAATAAGGAATTGCCAGAATAATCAAATGTGGATAAAAGCTGCATTCACGTTTTCCTTGTTCTCTTGCCTATGCATGAGACTGGTGTGGTTGACATTTCTCAGTTGGAAAAATCTCTGCAGTCTGAAGGATCAGGTATTGAATTATTTCAAAATAAAATTCATAAATGTTCAACGAGCACCTCTTCCCCATAGAAAAATCCAAACGGCAAACAAAAATAGCCCAGTTGTGATCTTATGCTCATCTCTTCAGGGGTATGATGTTACACCTGGAAATGAAGCAAAGAGCCTGCATTAGCCACTGTACATTAAATGATGAGAGATTAGAATAATTTTAATTTTAGAAAAAGTAACAAATACAAATCCACTGCTGGCCATGAAATCTGTGATACGCATGAAGTCAGAAGGTCACCTGTATGTGTGGATCCACACATTTTTGTTAAAGATGATTTTCTTAGTCTATTCTAAGCCACAAACTCATTCAGCAGGCCAACATTTTTAAAGGTTAGTACAAAATCCAAAGTAGAAGTGCAGTTGAAGAATCCTTACCCCAGCAGTCCTTTTCCACTCCATCGTTGAGGCGTGAGCCCTAAATGGACTTTCTTGCCCTCACGAAGAACTGTCAAACTCAACGGTTTCTGAAATTGATATGAAAAAAATCACTTAAAAAAAAAAAAATGTAAACATCAAACGGATCCTAGTAATTCTTTGCAATGTGAATCAAAACAGCAGCTGAAAGTAAAATTACTTTTGTGAAAGGAGATTTTAAGATGTTTCTTGGCCACTTCTGTCTTTCCCAAGTATGGCATAGAGTGGATTCAAACATGTTATAATACACGATAGTAACGGAATAATCAAGCCAGAAAACTATCCGAGAGTATCATTCACCCACTAAAATCTACTTTCACCTTTACGAGGAAAAAGTAAAGCAGTATAGGAAGTGAAAACGCTAGTCACCCAAAGTAGAATGATGTACTGTAAACACCCCACAGGAATAGCACGAATCGTACCTGTCTCTTGCCTTTATTTCATGATTTCTTTGCAGAGAGAACACAGTGCATTTACAGCACTAAAGATATGTATACACGCACATACGTATATATATTCACTAAAAACAAAGGTTACAGGGACGTTAACAATTATACTTATGTTAAGAAACTAACTCTGGCCTGAAGGGACTTTACTGCATGAGTTATAGTTCTTTCAGCTAAGTACAACTATAACTGTTGAATTTCCATGGCTTTCTGTGTGCAAAAAGTGAACCTAACTATAACATCCCTGTAACCTTTCATTTTTTAGTGAACATTGTGTGTGTGTGTTGAGTTTTTTTTTTTTTAACAAACTTTTATTGGTTTTCTACCTTAGTACAGTTCAGCATACATCGCATAGTTCAACTATCTCTACATATGAAGCAGAAATATAGCCATATGATCGAAATTCCAGACCTGCAAGTGGAACTGGATATTCATATATTATTTAACAGTAATGGAGAACAACAAATCCCTATCCTTACCTCCCCGCTTTCGTTAATAAGTATATGAGTTAAGCCATCTATGTTGCCGGTATCGATGTGCCTCGCAGGAGTACGTCTACTAGAAGGGGGGAGTGGAAGGGGGTGTAACATATGTGATCTGTTTACAAACACCCCCACACATTGTGAGCCTTATGTGGGGGAGAGTGAGGGCCCAAAAAAAAAAAATGAGCTCCTTGGTTCGCTGTTAGGTTAAGCCTCAACATGTCTTCTCTCTCCTCATTCAGTCTCCCTAAGGGACGCTGTTCTCCTCAATTCTACTAATTCTGTGCCTCATTCTACTAGTGTGTCCCACTCTCGAGATATTGGTTCCTTCTCAACCCCCTATATTGTTCTCTCCTAAGAGCTGAACTTTCAGCCTCGCTCCAGCGTAAGACTTTCTCTCTCTCCATGAATGGATGGTTGGTGCATGCGGCGACTTCCAGCGCCTCGTTATTTGTCATTTTGCCAATAGCATAGCCAGATCTATGAATTGCGAAGTTACCTTAGAGCCACATGTGTTAGGTTGCCACCGCAGGAGGAAATAAGAAGGCGCCAGTTCCACTGTCACCTCGGTGATCTCCAACAGAGTGGCTCTGATTGTAGCCCAGTACTGTGAGAGGGACGGACACATCCAGAGCACATGGAGAAGGTCGGCATCAATGGTATGACACCAAGGGGACTGTGCCGTTTTCGTGTGATACATTCTATTGAGCCTATGTGGAGTGAGGTATGCACAATGGAAAAGGTCAAATTGGATCAGCTTAAATCTAGGATTGCGGGATACTTTTTTAGCACATTGTAACATGTAAGTCCACTCCTTAACCGTAATGTCCCTATCTAAATCAGTTGCCCACTTAGTTTGCAACATATCTAAAGATGTGTGGAGATGTGCTCGAATCCCTCGGTATAGCCACTGAATGAGATGTCTGCTGTGACCCATTGTGTGTTGTGTCTAAAGGGCTTTGTGTGCTACTGGTTCTGCTCCCTGTGGTGCCCAATAAGTGTGTACATAGGTCAGTATTTTAGCACGGGTTAAAAAGAGTGTCAGATAGATCATGTACTTGTACAAAGTCTGAGTGCAGCATTAACATGCCATCTTCAAACAGGTCCCCTAGTGTAGGAGGTCCCTGTTGTTCCCACATTCCGAGCATAGCTGCCATGATCATTCCTGAGGGGGTAGGGAGACCGCACAAAGGTATGCTGGGTGCGCAGGGGTTGGTGAGGCTTTGTATTGTGTAGCTATTTTCCAGTAAGCCAACGCCGTTCGCAACTGTAAGGTAGCCTGGGAGGGTAATTTTGGGGACCCAGGACAGAGCAATCAATGTATGAAACCTTTCTTCCATAACGCCACTGTACAATTTATCTCTTACAGGTTATGACGGGCCAGCTGGTAGGACAGCCATTGTAGTTGGCCCGCTATACAGAAGGCTTTGAAGTCCAGGGCTCCCAGGCCACCCATGTCAGGGGCTAACTGTGGACATCTGTGCAGGAGGTTTATCTGGTTTGAGAAGCAAAGTGTGTGTGAGTTATAGTTTCTTCAGATAAGTATAACTATAACTGTTGAATTTCTATGGCTTTGTGTGTGTAAAATGAGAACCTAACTAGAACATCCCTGTAACCTACGTTAACTGTTTTTTAGTGAATTTCTAAGGCTTTTTAAATTCTATAATGTCCCTGTAAACTTTGCTTTTTTTTCCTAGTGAATCTTTTTTTCCCCTTTATTGTAAAGTAATATTGAATTGCCATACGTTAATTCAACCGTCACCACACACAGGGTTGGCCGTGTGTGAGGGGGGTTTGGAGAGTTAGTGAGGGTGTATTTTTTTTTTTTTTTTTACAGTGAGGTTTGTATACACGGATTTACAATGGGAGCCACGATGAGCGCTGCGGAGGAGCCGCAGATCCTCGTGTACCCCCCAATTTTTTTTGACAATTTCTCACCCATGAGGGGTTGTTCAGAGACCCCTCCATCAGTCCTATGGGGCCAGGATACCTCTACCCTGACCACTTTTTAATCCCCTTCCTCCTCCCTCCCTCCCTCCCTCCCCAAAGGAACGAGCTGACAAACAAAATTGCGGCCGCAACTTTTCTCTCAGATTGCAGACAGACAATCAGGGCCTTGCTTTTGGCTTGTAAAGCTGCATCCCTAGATATAAATACATCTTTTTTCTTTAATAACTCCAAAAGTACTGACAGATTTGCACCAAATCACAAAAATAGATCTTTCTGGACTAATACCAAGCTTTCTGCCAAATTTGGTGTAATTCCATCCAGTGGTTCGAGCTGTAGTGGTGGTTAAAATCCCTAGGGGAAATTCATGGGGAACACACGTTTTGGGACACCCTCTTTTTCTCAGTCCCCACCAGATGACACACTGTGAAACTTTCAAGACAGCAGCTAAAGTGAGTGGGAAACTAGCTTTGAAAATTTGGTAAAGATTTGTCAAAAGGTGCTAAAGGTATAGGCAAAACAAAAAATGCATACGTTTCCTACAGCAAGTAGGTCCCAACTATAACTACCTACCAAATATATATATATATATATATATATATATATATATATATATATATATATCCATTCTCCTCTGGCGATAGCCAATATCTTCATGAAATTTATCTAGTTTGACACTCACTTCAGCTGCTGTCCGGAAAGTTTCTGGGTGATTTGTCAAGCAGGGGCTGAGGAAAAGGCTTTTCCCCATGCAATGTCTAAGGGGAGTTTGTAATTTTAATACACTGCTACAGCACGAACCGCTGAAAGGAATTACACCAAATCTGTCAGAAAGGTAGATCTTGGTTCCGAGAGAATCCCTTTTATAATTTGCACATGTAAATCTGTTCAGTAGTTTCAGAGTTATTAAAAGAAAAAAATATAGATATCTCGGGATGTGGATCCCTCTCAGATCTTCCCATAGCTGCATAATACACAAGGCATATGATGAAGCACTGGCAAGGCTGCGTTGTCACAACTACCAGAGGTACCTGGCTTCAGTATCTGAGGAGGAGGGTAAATCCAGCAGAATGCTAGCCTGGTTGGTGCACCCTGGAAATGAGTGCACTCCGATTACAAGACTCCGCGTGGCAGATAGGACATGTGTATATTCCCCGACAGACATAAACAACACGTTTAAAACTTATAACACGTCACTTCAGGCAGCCTGAGGATGAGCTGCAGCGGATGTTGGGACACCAATTGCAGACACTACCACTATGAACACTTGAACAGGCAGACAGGGACCCCTTGGGTGAACCAATAACGTTAGAGGAGGTCAAGGCCGCCATTAAACAACTGGCAACGGGCAAAGCGCTGGGCACAGACGGACTCCCTATGGAGTTCTATAAGTCATCTGCAGACATCCTGGCACCCAAATTCGTTGTACTGTACATGGAAGCATACGACAAGGGTATACTTCCAGAGACGATGAGGGAAGCGCTTGTGGTCTCCTTGCCCAAAACTAAATCTAAAGAGGCCTCAGTGACTGATTTCAGACCACTATCTATGCTAACTGCGACTTAAAGATATTGATCAAAGCCTTGGCTAATAGACCACCCCCTCACATCTCCCAACTAATACATGAAGACCAAAATGGTTTTATACCCGCATGCAACACATCTCTGAACCTTAAAAGGTTTATAGTTACTTCTGCAAGTTCCTCATGACATGCAACACCCTAATGCTGTGCTCCTTTCAACTGACTTGGAGAAAATAATTGACCCACTGAGATGGGATTATTTACGGGCGGTGAAGATCAGGAAGGGACTGGGTCAACAATGGGTGGAGATACTATATAGTTTTCCAGTGGCAAGAGTGAGGACAGGCAAGACAATATCAGAAGCCTACAGAATATTCCGAGGCACCAGTCAAGGTACCTTGCTGACATCCTAAAGAAGCTAAAGAAGCTCTCGGAGGGGACGCTCAGAGAATCTGTGCACATTAAGGAAAATAGCATTGCTCATCTCAGGAGCTTTAGTGGCAGCCAGCCAAAACAATGGTAGGGACGCATGCTAAACAAGAAACACACACACACCGTGTCAGCCAACTGGGCATGTATAATTATCTTCTGTCCCCACTCTCAGTCTATCAAAGTTACAAGAATATTGGTCACGGTGTAGGCTCTGCTCAGTCAGACACTCACTATGTCAGTGAACAGTGAACCAAGAAAGAAGTCTAAGCAGGAGCCAAAGTGGGGGTAATGGAAGTGTAGGACTGCAGGAGCCAGAGGGAAAGTATGTGAGTTGGGTACATGATAAAGCCAGGAGCTGAGGAGAGCAGAGGCAGGAACCAGAGCATGGACAATTAAGAGACTCACTTCTTTCCAACGGATGGGGTATGGCATGTGCAACCATAGGCAGTGCTTAATTGGAGCCAGTGGGGTCCACCTGCACTTATTTTTGGGGACTGGCACTTATATTCCTGCATCAGATATTTACCAAACGCAAGAGGAAAAAGCAGATTGGAAAGAGGGCGGATGAGAAAGAAGGAAAAACCATCACAAAAGAAATCAAGACCCTGCAAGATTGAGAGAAAGAGGCAGTGAGTGCAATAGATTAAAAAGGCATGAGATGGATTTAAGACTTCCAGCTTTGGGATTCAGCGAGAAAATTTTAATTGCACTACCCGCCGGCTTCTGAACAGAGCTAAGGGCACCACCTCTCTTTTATTTACAAATTAATAACTGTCCGGTGTGGTGTGGTCTCTCCTTGGTAAACAGTGGTGCTCCCTAAAAGCTGTGCATGGTTTGAAGTACCATCAAAAGTACTAAGGGTTCATCTCTGGAATAATTGTGTCCATTCCTGGTGTATTATTGACTCTGCCATAATATTGGTCATCCTTCACATATTCTGGGTATTTGTGGTCTACCTGGGGCATACTGGCAACCATCACTGAGATGCAAGGGGCATGATGAACCTAACTTTGGCTATTGCGCAGATAATGGTGACCCACCCTTGGCATACTAATTGCCAAGACTGACACTGGCATCCTGGTCATTACAGTATCCAGCCTTGGCACAATGGTGGCTCCGGAACAACAATTGTGATTATAATGACTGGTCGTTTGAAGAAGAAACTGTGCATGTGAGCAATTTGTATATTTGAGTAATAAATGTAAATGACAAAGCTGATGTTTGAGGACTATGTATTTACTAAATATGAAAACTGGTCTTTTGAATTCAAATTGAATGTTTGCCCAACCAACTAAAATACATACTTGATACGGAAATATGTTTTATTTTGCAGTCACTATGATTTTGTGCCTCAGGACAGCACCAAGGTAAAAGCTGTTAGTAGGTCAGGATTATTCCCTTTAAGCAGAAGTAGCTCTTCGTATAGTAAAGGTTGGAGACCACTTTACTAGACATTTGCAATTTGCGACCATTATGTTTGTGGCCAGTACTGAATTTTATGAACAGACATAAGGACTAATAGGGTGGCTTGTAAAATTCTGAATCCGAGTGGGATTTAATATGACATACCTCATGAATAGTACTGCAAATTGTAATTCACTGTAATAAAATTTTTGTTTAACTTCGAGTGAGAGCAGGCATTGGTACAGTGGGCCAAAGTTTACTCTTAACCACTTTTCTTGCATTCACAAATGGGAATGGGGTTTCAAGAGGATCTCTCCCCTTTTGCATATGGCTTACTACACTACCCCAGGTCAAAGGTTTTTTATTTTTTTTCAATGTTTTACGACCAGATTTCAGTTGCAAAATTGTTATACATCACATGCCTATTTGGTATTTGGAAGGAACGCCTACAACATGCCCCTTCCAAATACTGACCCAATATCTATACCCAATGTCCTTTTAGGAGTTGTCAAAACTTTACCAACTCCTAACATGAGATTTCTACATTGGAAATTCCACTTTTGAGGTTGCAAACTAAGATTTGGAGTTTTTGTGACCCCAAAAATGGATACTACATCTGGTCCCAAGTGTGTTTAAAAACACTATTAGTTTATTATGAACAATTGTCGTAAGATTTTCCATATGTAACACTGAATAGGGCAGCGTAATAACTCACAATAGCTGGGACAATCAACAAGACTACATTTTCAAAGGAACCTCATTCATCAAATAAACATTACACAATGTCAGTAAACAGACAGTTTAGGCAATACATAAAAAGTAAGAAAAGTAAATAAGGTGAAAGCTCCAAGAGGCCTGTAAATCAACATCAGGATAAACAAAATGTATTTGAAAAATATATTCTTTTGGTTACAGAGCCGAGCATAAAGACTATAGAAACATTAAACAGTCAAAATTCAAATTACGTACACAGTCAAAATGTGTTACATAAGCTACTATCTATACAGAGCACTTCTACACCAACAAAGCAGAGAACACTGAAGACAAAAGAGCAGTACACCTGGCATAAGACACTGTAACCAAGTTTGTCGCTGTTTTGACCTTCAGCTTTATTATATACACACAAGGCCATCATCAGGACTGAAAAGTCATATGCGATAATAAGGATCAGCTGAAATAATTTCTTTATGTCATCATAAGGAACATTTCTATATGTATCGCTATATATCCCTTAGGGCGATATGTCCGGTATCAACAAAGGCAGTTAAAGCTCATGAAGACTAGGATACCCAACTTATTCATAATGGTCATCTAGAGTTCCTACCCTACAGGGCGTCCTCTGACTTAATCCTGGCACAGTCGGAAACGCTGTGAGAAAGTCACAGCATAATCCTGTATAGCGAGTAGCGTGTAAACAGTTGCATGGTGCAGCCCATGAGATCCTCCTGCTTGACGATATCCATTACACATGCTAGAGAAACTACAGCGCGAGCAACCACGGGAACCAATGTATACCGAGTCCAGATTTTTGAACAATGAAGTTCTTTTGGAAGCAGAGGATTATATTGTAAGATTGTTTTCATTACCTTGTACATGCCATATCTTAGTTCACAAAACATTCATCACTGTAACCTCTTCAGACTTTCAGAATAGCTAGAGATAGCCTGTTCACAAGGAAGAACAAGGGTATAAGCTTGCCTGTTACAGATATCAGTGGTTAAGAAAAACCATCTCCTATGTATCCTAGCAATAAATACAAGTGAATGTAGGTCAGAGGAGATGCCTTTTATGTCTTATAACTTGCACTATCATTGCTCAATACTTTGAATTTTAGAGATTAACAACTATATATGGCGCATAGTGCTTTCACTGTCTCAACCATTCCAACAGCTGCTTGGCCTCCCAAATAATGACCTTCAATCTTTCTGTGGTAAAGTACCACCTTCATGTGAAGGCCAACCTTTTATTCTGCATATTGCAGGAATTCGATTTTGGGAATTTTAGTGTTTGTATAATGAACAAGAGTCTTGGAATGAATTTTAAGTTACACTACCTGGGCTGTGATAGAAATCTGGGTCTGGTTTATGAAGCATATAGTGGTATTGGAAAATATAACTAATTTGTGTTGACTGCTTTGGGTGGAGAGTCCCTTGATTTTCATATATTCCATTATAATATGAGGGGTTTTAGAGAGAATTCTCTTTAGTCAGTGATATCCTATTCAAGAATTTGCCATTTATCCCAAGTCTGGCTTTTGTGTGGTTGGAATGAACGAGAATATAAGTTTTCATAGTTTTTCCCATTCTCGTTTTATCTAGCGATTGTTGCACAAGGTTCCACTAAACACTATCAAACAAGTTCTTGGCATCCAAGGCAAGAAGGATCAATTTAGTTTGTGTTTGTTTGGCAACATTTATGAAGCGCACCTTCAAACGTATGTTATTCAACATCTGTTAATATCTAACAAAGCCAGAGTGTTATGTCGGCATTAAGATTGGTCATATGTGACTGTGTTGAGTGACTTGAATTCTAGGGAAAATTGTCACATCAATATTGAACAGTGTCACAGGCCTGTAAATGGCACAGTCTGTTGTGTCTCTTTCCAGTCGTAATATCAGTGAGTGTAGACTATCATTGTCACCTTCACCTTTCCTGTGTGAGAGGATTAGTTAAACACTTCTGCCAGATGTCCAAATAATAGGATCGAAAATTATTTGTAGAGCGAAGCTGTGAAGCCATCTGGTCCCCACAGCCTAGTTCCCTCACATTCAACCTTTGGCCATTATCACCTCAAAAAGGTTATCAGCTCTTCTAACTGCTGTATGTCTTTGGGATTCACAAATCGGAAATTTAAAGTGGTTAAAATACGCTTTAAATAATTATCTATTAAAACCTTGCTGACAGCTATACAGAGAGGATGGTGAAAAAGCCTATCTCATTACAAGTCTGTCCACTGTCAGATATAATATACCTGATGTCATTTCTCATAGGTACCTTCTTAAGCTGGTATACATATAAGCAGTCTGCTTTGGTCACATTGCTCATAATATTTCTGACTGATTTAGTTTACGTGCTGCTTCAGTGCTTAGCAGGTTACCGAGCTCCCTACCTGCCAGGCACAGGGATTTGTAAGTCCTTCACAGCCCGTTCATTTTGTGCTATTCTTCCAGGTATCATTTCTAGATGGCTGTGTGTAGTATTAAGTTTCTCCTTCATTACTGTTTGGGATGAGACATATTACATCCCAGATGACTCAATTTTCATGTTTTTCCTGCAAATTATGTTCTAATGCCTTTTGGCTAGAGGTCTGCACTATCCGATCCCATAAGCTGGTTCACACGTCTGTCATAGTGGACGTTTCTTCAGATACACTCGTAAACATTTCAGCAGCATGATGGCTGAGGAGAGGTCCGACAGTGCCTTCACTCATATCTTCATCTCTAGCACCAAAGAGACCACTTTTTTCCTACTAGAATGTAATCTATTTTTGTATATGTTTAGTGTACATTAGAATAAAATGTATAATCCCTTTACTATGGTGGTGTTCCCTCCAGATATCAATGACAAACAGGTCTTCTCTGTACGACTGTCACCAAAATCACAACTGTTGTGCTACTTAATGTAATGCTATGTCTTTGCAAGCTTGTGCAATGAGGGTACTTCTGATTGCAAATCATCAATCCCTCAATTGCCATCTGCTACAACAGCAAATGTGGATTCTTGATCCTCTGTAGCCACTGTAGCCTGAATTTCTCCTTCCTCAATGTCGGAGAAGCGTTAGGACTCTTTGAAGTACTCTTGGTGCAATCATGACATTGCTTCCTACCCACCCACTTCTAGTCAATAAATAGTTGGCTACCGTACCTTGCAGTCCAAGGTAAAAAGCAGAACTCTTGTGCTACCCCTCAACAATTCCCTCTATCCTACGGACTCAAATCGGGTGCCACACACTCATACCATTCATGGCATGAGAGGAGGAACATTTGATGCTTGTCACAATTGGATACAGACAGAATCTCTAGGAGTGCTGGCAAGGGAGGGTTCTGTAGACCTCAACATCTTTTCCCCAGAAACGTTCAATTGAAGGAGAGTTCAAATAGCAATAACCCAAGCTGCTCCTAAATAACAATCTCTGGCGTCTCTTCATGCTTCAGAATCATCAATTTAGGGAGTAAATGGAGCCATATGCAAAAGCCACAAAGAAGGAGCTCCCAAATTTTGTGACCAAAATTCCCTGCCTTCGACACCCATTAATTTAGAAAACACTTCTGAGATTTTTCTCCTCCAAACATCAGTGCTGTTGAAACGTACTTTAATCAGATATGTCTCAAACACAATGACTACAAAATCTAATCAAAGCTAATTCACTGAAGGATAGGAAGAGAATAGCCAGGAAGGGGCAAAGGAGACCATGCCATCATGCTTAGATGCCATAGCACAGCCTGTTGTCCTAGTAACTAAAAACCTTTTTGGAGATATTAGACACAAACCACAATATATTCACACTGCGGGTGTGTAGCCAACTTATCTTTAGTAGCTAGCCTGCCTTTTTATCCCTCATTCCTTCTTATGAAACAAAATTAGCCTTCTCCTAAAATCCTTTAGCTTACTCAAATGAAATGAAAATATAAGCATGTGTCCTAGCTGGCCCTACTGTCTAAGCCACGTTTTGTTGTGCAAGGTCCTGCAGGACTCTTGTAAATGACCTAATATGGGCCTCAACTCCATTCTTTTATTCTTGTGTATGCCATTTGTAGCCATCCCAAGAAAATGAAGCAGTACAATATGTTCTTTTCAATTCTAGCTCCATATTACATATAGGATAAAAGGATTCTTGGAGTGCAACACACTTCTTCAGTATGAACAAGCAGACATTATAAAATAAAAATACATCCTCAAGAGTATAAATCCTGATTGCTTTCTGAAACATCAATGTGGTAGGCATGCCTCTACTTACCCCTTCACAGTGCTGCACAACAGTGGCAATATTTTGCAAGGTCTGAAAGTTGTGTTCATTTACAGAGCCAAACTCAACAATTTCATCTCCTATTTGTAAACCCTAAAAAAACAAAAAGAGGAAAATAAAAGTAAGCGAGAGATGGAAGACACATAGTTTAACATGTTTTGCCACATAGCAGAATGGTGTGTCTTTAAAAAATATTCATCTTGCCCCTCAAAAAACATATCAGGTGATTTTTCAAAGAAGTCTACATATGGCTAGCACAATGTTTTTATTGCTAACGTCCAGGACCTATTTGGTCTTGAGCAACATAAAAAAGTATTATCCTAATAAAGATATTAGCAAATAAATAAATGTAATTTGTATCACTTCCATCCACAGACCTGGGCTTTCTGGACTTACACCAAAGAATACAAACTCATTTCTCGAACTCTGAACCTTTAAGATACATTTCCATATAAACATATATTTAAACTACTGTCTATGTGAATTGTATATATATATATAGACACATATATATATATACATACACACACACACACACACACTTATATACACACATTGCAGTTTTATATAGCACAAACTCGAACCAAAGATATTGTAGAGCTTTACATGAGCGCCAGTTATACTACACAAGGTCACATTAAGTTTTTTAGGAACAGGGAGATTAAGGGATTTACCCAGAATCACAGGATGTGGAGCTGACGCAGAGACTCAAACCTGGGTCTCCTTTTCCAAAGTCGGTAGCCCTTGCCAAAATACCACATGCTCCCTCCTATCCTTTTCCATATCCATTTAATGTTTCCATAGATTTTTAGTTCTCTACACAACTATAACATGGTAAATCTTGTCGTATTACCTAGGAACCACTGCCCACATTTATTAGGTGCATCTCTTCTTATCCACACCATCACCATCCTTCTCTTGTCCAGCAAACGGTTGAGTTGGATAAGCTTCCACGCAAGCAGGCTCTCCTGCAACCACACATTGTTAACTTTTACAGTCTTTCACCCAGAATCTAGCAACTTGTGTAGAATTATCACCAAGCACACTCGTGTATCTCCAGTCCAAGGATATCTTTTCTCTCAAAATTCTTTTCAGTAGATCATATCAATTATATTGATTTGTGCTTTTAATTTGTGGATACTGTTTTAGCTAGTTGACAGCATCTGTCTCACAGCACACCTGATAATCCAAATTAAATGATTACATTTCACTGTGAAATGTGTTTACTAGGTTTAAGTCTGTGGCTACTCTTCAGCTCATTATATATTCTGGCCAACTAATTTTACACAAAAAGAGGGAGAAGGTGGATGAAAAGCTGGGCCTGCCCTCCTAAAGAACTATGTAACCTCACAAAACCCAGCGGGAGTGAAGTCTCCACCGGAAAAATAAGGAAAAAAAGTTTTTCCTTTAAAAACCCTCACCCACAAGGGTTACCCCTTGGGGGTATGCTTCATCATTGGGTTCCTCCCGTTCTGCTGCGGAACGGGGCATGCTACAACCTACGTGATACGCAGGAGCACTTTATTTTAGAATATTTAGTGACTATGACTCGGGTGAATGGAAAGATAGGGGGGGGGGTCAAAGTGGTTAAAAATACGTGACTCCTGCAGCTTTAATACTTTCATGGATACCCTAGTGGCGTTTTGAATAAAACGGGGGGTATGAGAAAGTAGGGTATGTTATGTACCTGCCTTCCTGGTCTACATGTTTCAAAGCCCATCCATAGGCTTATCATCAGGACCAAGGGTGACTCCCTGGTTCCACTCCTTGCAGAGAGATTATATATACAAGCATGTACTTTGCATGCTGAAGATGGGAGCATAAGGCACCTATCTCATGTGGTGACATCAGAGTATTACCTGTGGAAACATATGAGGCACAATTAACCTGCCCTCAAAAAATGCTGGGCTAAACTTAATTTATTAATCAGCTTGTGGGTGAGGTGCCAAGACTGAGCAAATGACACCCTATACATGTAGAACACTTAGGATTCTTGGCGTTCAAGTGCTGGGTGCAGAGATGTTATCATATTTGCATACTGCGATGTCTGTGGAAAATACAAGACAAACTTAAAACAGAACAAGTAAAGCACGTGCAAAAAAAAAAAAAAAAAAAAAAAAAAAAAAAAAAACAACCACAAAACACACAATGTTCTTGCGCAGGATCCACTGTAGTTTATTGGCTCTGGTACATTTCACTGTGAAATGGGTCTACTGGCTTTCTGTCTGTGTCTACTCTTCAGCTCACTGTATATTCTGGTCATCCACTTTAACATTCACGTGAACATAGGCAGCGTGTTTTGGAGGGTGCCTTTTGCTTTTTAATAGGGAAGGCCTCACAAACGCTCCTTCTTCCGGTTCCCTGTTCCTTATAACTATTCTTTTCAAATTCATACTCTTGGATCAATAAGTCTATGGCTAGGATGTCTATCATTCACAATACTTTGAACACTGAGAACGTTCGAGTTCAAATCTGTTTGCAAAGTAAGAGATTACGTTCTTGAATATTAGCGGGTATTCGCGCTCAGTAGCCTATATTCGTGACACATTCCATCAATTGGCACATGTAATCAGGTTTAGTTTTTAATGTTGAGGGAGCTGTGCCATGAACCCCTTCTATCTTGGACAACTTTTAAGAACAATTGCTAAAACCTAAGTGCTTATGATTGTAGCTGTGAGGTCTAGTAATAACTGATCAAGTCCGTCGCTGCAAACAACTCCTATTGTATCTTGTTGTTATTATAATTCACAGTACTCTCCGAGTGTTGCACTTTAAATAAAGTCTTTATAAGGTTTCTGAATTTTCTTAAGTGTCACACTCTTTATTAAGTGCAGTTTTAGTAAAGGAATGTATGCATTTCAGATATTTACAACAGAAGCCCTGTCCACCAGTGTAGAAATCATATTGTGCATAATATGTTTCATTCACTTTTTCATCTGGTTTTGTCTAAATGCCCAACTACTTAAAGCTACCCAGCTAAATGGAAGAAAGGTTGTATATTTGTTTCTATTAGGTTGCAGGCAAATGAGATTATTGCTGACTGAAGTGACCTCCTACTGGTACCGTCAATAATGCTCCACACAATGCTCCGAAGTTATTATTTTATTAAGAAACGTGGCATTACAGGAAGCAGGTCCTCCGCACTCACACGCACCGAGGCTCAACTGTCAAGACATAGTTAAAGTGTCAGAGTGGCACGTATAACCTACCTATGTCACCGTACTTTAACAACATTCTACCTAAGCACACAAAACACATCCTCCCCCTTTTTATTTAATCAGCAACAACAACCCCACACAAGCACCTGAACCAAAAACAAAGACAAAACGATAACAACCAAAACAAACACAACCCCCAAACACACTAACCTAAAAGAACTCATTAAACGTAAACATAACGCACCCATCCCCACTGACCCTGAATACTTGCAATGTACCCCACCACAAAATCCTTCAACCAACCAGATGTCACCGTCCTCTTCCCCTCACGCAACTCACTTCCCGAATGTCCCGTCAAACAATCCAATTCCTGCCTTCTATCTTCTGCACAACCTCCACACTCATTAACACCACCCTCGTGGTTAGTGCAAGTTGCACTGTTACCCGTAGATGCACCATCCATACCATCCTCCCGATCAGGGTCAGACGAACTATTCTCCATAGCCATATAACGTCTATCCCCTTAATTCTCTAGCCAATCAAAGGTCTTCCTCTCATCCACAGTCTCACTCACTTTCCCTTCACTACCTTTTATCTCCTGTCCATTATAATATATAGGAACATGGTTGAGATTCCAAACTTTACCATCACTCAACCTAATAGCATTATGTAGCACCTCCACTACTTGCTCCAGCTCAAAATACAGACTCTCACCTTTCTGGACTCTATATGGTTTTCTTACTCGAACCCAATCACCCACTACAATCTTGAAAGGCCTTACATTAGGAGTTTTGTCATAATAAGATTTATTTTTTTCTTGTGTTCTCTCCAAACAGTCCTTCACCAAATCTGGGGACCAATGTTCAATTCCAGTATCCATTAACCTACCTATGTCACCGTAGGTTCTACGTGCCACTAGGACACGTGGAACCTACCTGAGTCACCGTTCCTCAACAACATTCTACCTAAGCACACACAACACATCCTCCCCCTTTTTATTTAAGCAACACTGACGTAGACCAAGTAAGTTTGTACAATCTTACAAATTGACATATTCTGGTCTAGAAGTTGTTGAAAAATGATATTGTCAGCTTATGGCTCGATTTACTCTCCCGAATGCCCAGTTGCATTTTTCTGTAGGTGACCTTGGGCGGCAATGTTTAGGGCCTGTATGCAACAGAAGACATTCTGGGCTTGTAGATGAAGTTCTGGCCCAGGTCAGAAGAAAACCAATACCTGATAGCACCAATACCTGACATTTCTCATGTCTCTGTAAAAACAAGTCCAGACATATGCTTGTTAAGTATTTAGGGAAATTTCTTCTTCATGCACAAAACAAAAGTAGATGTTGTAAACAAAAGAAAATCATGCCTGCTCTAGGTGTCGGTGCAGGCATTAGTTTTTCCAATCTACTACTTTTGTAATTATCTTGTTTAGAAAGTTAAAGAAATCCAATACTAATGCCCAGATGGATCTCCATACTCCTCGTCATCCAAGTATTCATTGCTTTTGTAACCCTTTCCAAGAACAAGTTTCATTTTTGCTCCCATATAAACCAAATAAAGGGGGTTCCTTCCAGATTCTGAACTTCAATTAGGGGTAAACAGAGGCACCTTCTTATTACACAAACTAAGTTAACTGCCACACAATAGCTCAAATGACCCTCTCCAACAGGAATCACTTGCAAGCACGGGGAAACCTGTGTATATTAGGTGGCAGGCACCTTGTAAATCCTCAGTTTATAGCTGTCATTGATTGATCAGTGTCTCTATCCAGGCTAGAGCAAAAAAGATGTTGACGCACATCTCTGGGGATTTGCTCAAGGAACCTTTATGGTTAATCCAGCACACATTTACCCCGTTCGAGACACCTAGCAGAAGACCCGGTCAGCATTCCCAATAAGTAACATCCAAACTATATCAGCCTAGCTTCTTCTTGGTGGATTTCGCTACTTGTTGTGCTCATGCCAGGTGGGGGCACACTCCACTGAACCTTTATCCATCTGGGCTCCGTTTGTTCCTTTAGGGTATATATATAGCGCATGCCACAAGTAATCTGATGTTTCTGAGCTGGAACACTAATCCTTTGCTTGTTTATCCTGGTGATATTCAGTGGTAGGACCATGGATGGTGGGATGACTTCATGCTCCTAAGACAATCCAATAGCTCCGCCAACCCCACTTCAATCACCCAACAACTGTGCAGGCCTTTGGCTGCGCTCGGCAGGGGGTTAACCACAGGGCCTTTGGCAAATCCTCTGCATGCAGGCAACCTGAGAGGAGGGCACGTAGACCACACCCCGGGCTGATTTCAGCCCCAGGGGCCCCATCCAACAGGCCCATCGATAAATAAATGGGATGGGGGCACACAGTCCCCCTTCCCAGACCAAGTTTTACCCAGGGGACCCCATTTTCCAGACCCAGCTGCCAAAAATGAGGGAGAGGGAACATGTGGCCCTCTCCCCAAGCCACTTTGGCCCCAGCAACCCTATCCCCCAGGGCCCTATACCTTTTTAAATGCAGAGGGGTCACACAGCTGCCCTCTTTGAGCCAATATCGGCTGCGGGGACCCCAACCACTGAGGGGTGGCCAATTAAAAATGGGAGTGGAGCGACCATACACTCCCCTCCCTGGGGTGAATTTGGCCCGGAGGATTCCATCCCCTGGGACTTGGCCAGTCAATGGTGGGTGCCCTGGCCCCACCCTGGGCACCCAGTGTCTGTTGGGGGCCACAGAGGAAGCCCCAACACCCTTGTGGTCCCAACTGGCTCCCCTCCTCCAGCGGGAGCTGGCATTGCTCCCACACGCAGGGAGCAGCAAAAAATGGTGTTCCCGTTACGCAGCAGCAATGTTTTCATCTATTTCCCTGCCTGCTTCGGTGCCCCATTTTTTTTTTTTTTTTTAAATGGTGACTGGAAAAGCTATATCTTGGTTTTGAAAGCATGCTTTTTGTGATTTGGTGTAAATCCATTCGGTAGTTTTGGAGAAATTATTTTAAAAAAAATATAGACTTATAGGTACGCAGATCCTCTGCGGATCCTACTGTCCCTGTGCAGATATCTGATTGGGTGTCAACACTTCAACCAGGAAGTGTTGGCAGCCATCTTGGGACTTGGCTTCAGCAGAGTCCCAGAAAAAAAAAGCAAAACAAAAAAAAGAAAAGGGGCATGGATAGGGACACTCTGACCCCTTAGCTCTGGTGCTGGTGTCCTAGAGGAACCCCGCAAGGGCTTTTTTATTTTTAAACATCAGAAAAATCCTCAGATCCGAATCCGCAGATTTTTCTGCCGTTCATGCCCTTTTCATGAAACCCCTGGGTGGGCAAAGTCCCGGAAGCATGTAAAAAATGAGGGGGGGTGGGGGGGGTGGAGTGGTGCACAGGACCCTCCTCCTGGGATTACCAAAGCCCCGGGGACCGCTACCTCCCCAGGGCCAATATCATATGTTAGGCAGGAGAGCCATGTAGGCCCTCTGCGGCCCGCCACCTCCCCAGGGCAAATGTAATATGGTATTGTTGGGGGGGGGGGAGGGGGGGAGTGGGAGAAGGTGGGAAGGGGGCTTGTGGCCCCCTTCCCGAGAGCCCCAGGGACCCCCATCACCCCGGGGTGAATGTAATATGGTATGTGGGGGCCCACTTGCCCCCACCCACCCCTGCAGCTAAAATCTCACTAAATGCAGGGGGCGGGGAGCCAGCTGGGACCGTGGGTGCCTTCAGGTGGGAGGGAGAGAGGGGCACCCATGTCCCGGGTTCAGTCCGGGGAGGGGGGCTGTGGGCCAGGTGTGGCAGCGAACCCCCGCTGAATACAGCCATAGGTGATTGGATTAATGTATAGTTATGAAAATTACTTTACATTATAAAAAAAAAAAACACAGAAATTCACTAAACAAAAGAAAGGTTACAGGGACATCATAGTTTGCAAATAGAATTTAAAAAACATAGAAATTCAATTAAAGAAAAAAACAAAAGGATACAGGGACGTTATAGTTAGGGTCACACTTTAAACGTACAAAACCATAGAAATTCACCCGTTATAGTTAGAGTTACTTCAAGTAACTATGATTTGTGCCCTAAGGTAACCATAACTCACGCCCTCGTCATGCACTGCTAATCCCCTCACAAACCACAGCAATCATGACATCTTTGATAACATCATTGATAATGTCACTGTAACAGCTGCAGTAAAATTATTAATCACATAACTGTGCATGGCAGGGATGCAAGTTATAGTAACCTTAGGGCGCGAGTTATGGTTACTTGATATAACAGCTGAATTTCTATGGGCTTAAATGTTTAAAATGTGACCCTAACTATAACGTCCTGTAACCTTTGTTTTTTTAATTGAATTTCTATTTTTTTTTAAATTCTATTTCCTAACTAGAACGTCCCTGTAACCTTTGTTTTTTTCAGTGAAAATATATATTTCACAACACTGTACAGAGGTGCTCGAGTTATAGGACATTTTCGGATGGGGCACAAGTTGAGACTAACTTCAGAATTTGATGTTTCAGGGTGATTGGTCAAGTGGGGCCAAGAAAAAGGGGGCGGGGTTCCAAAATGCTTTTTCGCTTTGCATTTTCCCATTGGGATTTTGAACACTACTACAGCCCGATTTGCTGGACAGAATTACACCAAATATAGCAGAAAGCTAGCTCTTGGGACAGAAAGTGTGCATTTTGTGATTTAGTGTAAATACGTTCAGTAGTTTTTAGGACACTAAAGGTTAAAGAAATAGAGATAGCTAGGAATGCAGAGGATCCACGGATGTCCCTGTGCTGATATCTGATTGGCTGCCACCACTTCAACCAGGAAGTGTTGGCAGCCATTTTGGGACTCGGCTTCCGTTGAGTAACAAAGACAAAATGTTTTTAATAATAAAAAAATAAAAATAAAAATAAAGGGGGTCAGGGTAGGAATACCCTGAGTCCCTAGCCTTGGTCTAGGGGCCTACCTAGGCACCCGCCAAGGCTAAAAAATTATTTTTTTTGTTTGCTTTTTTTAATTCTCTGAAAAATCTGTGGATGGATCAGCAGATTTTTAGAATATTTTTTCTTTAAAAAGCACAGTCTCACACACTTTAAGTTCATTTGTCCACCGGGTGGGCAAGGTCCTGGGGGCATTAGGGCATTTAAATTTAGAAGTGGGTGCACAGGGTTCCCCCTCCTAGGGCTTTTAGAAGCTCCACGGACCACCACCTCCCCGGGCTACGTGTAATAACTATGCAGTGGGCCACACAGCCCCCACCACCCCCTTCCCTGGGTACCACCAACTCCCTGGGGCTACATATTTTAAATAATAATAGGGGGTCCTGCTTCACCAAGCAAAAGCAAACACTCCACTTCCAGCAAGCAGGAGCTTTAAAAATCCTCCCACTTGCGGGAAGTAGAGACTTCATCTCTTTCACGGTCCGCAGACATGCAGGCAGTTACAGAGATGAAATTATTATTGATACGAATAGCAGCTCTCTGCCTGCAGGAGACACGGAGGCTCCTGCAGGAGGTGGGGAGCCAGCTGGGACCGAGGGGTTAATTTTTTTTTTTTTTAAATCACTTGCTTTTGTGAAGTGAAATCTTCTAAGTGTGTTTTCTATGCAGTCCCAACTTATAAAGTTATCTGATGAAGACGACTGGTGAACAATCACTAAGACAAAGTTAAGAGACATATAACTTCACTAGAGACATTACCTCGGCTTCCATTGCCGAGCTAAAGTGTAGGAGATGCACTATGCATTTACCCATCGAGGTAGCACTTAATAATTAGCCAGTAGAAAGTACTCAAGTTGGGAAGGCATTCTGCACAAAACGCAGGGCAGGATTCATTCTGGCACAATGCTCATTTCACAGAAATTAAACCTCAACAGGAAGCATTTACAGATATAAACAAAGCAGGTGCCCAAGTTTATGATCCACTTCTGTAAAGTATTAATCATCCAAATTTCCTGCGCATGGTGAAGGCAAAGCAAATGTTTTGTCTCTGCATTTTGACCTTGAAAGTTAATTTTAAACCTTAGCGGTGTTGGCATCCTTGCTTTTTTTAATGCAATATCTCATGTAGTGCATGTGATGAGTGGGTTCTTTCTTGTCAACTGCTGCTGAGACCAGATATTGTCTTGTCCCTTTCTAAAAATACAAGTATGTAAAATGGTCTTGAAGCCCACCCTGTTGGCACTGCCCCATATACAGTAATGATATACAACGTGTTCCCCCCCAATTTTCCAAGGAAGAAAGGAGGCCGTGTGTAGTGTGAGGTTGGGTGATTATAGGGGGTTGGCCGCAAGGTGCCGCCAACCACCACTGCACACGCCCAAAAGCTGTGTGCAGCGGTGGTTGGATTAAGGTATAGTAATTAAAATTACTTTAAGTAAAAAAAAAAAATTAAAAAAAAAACAGATTCAATAAAAGAGGTTACAGGGATGTTATATTTAGGAAATAGAGTTAAAGATACCATAGTAATTCACTTACAAAAAACAAAAGGTTACAGGGACTCTATAGTTAGGCTCACATTTTAAACATACCAATCCATAGATATTCTTATGTTTGTACTTGGGGCACAAGTTATAGTTACTTGAAATAACTCTAAGGTAACTTTAATTTGCGCCCTCGCCATGCACTGCTAATTACCCCACATACTGCAACACTGCACATCTTTGATAACATCATTGATAATATCAATGTAATATTTGCAGTAAAACTATTGAGGAGAAAACTGTACATGGAAGGGGTGTGACAGTTACTTGAAATAACTAACAATAACTGCTGTATTTCTATCGTTTTGTACGTTTAAAATGTGAGCCTAACTATAACAATCCTGTAACCTTTGCTTTTTTGAAGTGTGTATATATATATATATATATATATATATATTTTTTTTTTTATTTTTTTTTTTATATGCTTTTCACAACACTGTACGAAGGTGCTCGAGTTGTAGGACATTTCGAATGGGGCACAAGTTATGACTAACCTTAGAATTTGATAGATTTGTGTATTTTTAAATTGGTTTTGTATAGAAAAGATTAAATAACGCTTTCCTGATAAGCTTTGAACTTTATTTTTCTATTATGAATATACATACATACACATATCTATATGTGGGTGGGGCAATTAAGGGCTTCTGACTACTGATGAGGATCTCCTGGAGGAGAAATGTGCTACAATATGACAGCAGTAGACATAAACAATAATATACAGTCAGAGTTATTACTTACAAAAAACTGGTCTTCATTTGCACACATGAAAGGCAGGGCAGTGAAAAGTAGACAAAAGACTAAACACTGTTTGAGGAAAAGATATGATCCCAAACATACTGTTAGACATTGGAGCACATATATAGTAGGATACTATTTACACACAATAAAATCAACATACTGACAAAACTATGCAAAGAGAACAGGATATTGTTCACGCATAGTGGAGGCAGGAACCTTAAAGGTATCCACAAGATAATAATATCTCTCCATCACGTGTGGGTGGAAATAAGACTCCAAACATTTATTCTGTTATTAACAACATGTGCTAGATTTTACCACAAAAATCAGCATTACACTACACACTGGCCAATCTAAGGAATGGCCAGTGAAATTCTCTGGTACAACCACATATCAGTTCACCCAGTTAATGAGCTACAAAATAATATAATAAATAAATGATATTACATGTATTCCCTTTCCCCTCGTTTTTTCAGTGCAGCTCAGGATTCAATCCAGACGACAGTGCTGCAGAGACAAGATTCAAAGTACAATAGGCCAGCACCCAAAAGTGACCTTGTTGCCAGGCCACAAATTAGGAATGCTAATGTTTGACAAAGAAACAGGCATCTTTAATTGTCCAGTAATCAATAGCTCCAAACTCCAATGAGGATAATGGAAAATGTATTAGTCAAAGTTCAGTGGACCCGCAGAAGCTTCAAGATGGTTTAAATCAAGGCTCAAGGTACTAACTGGGATCAACAGAAGGATCAACAGAATGGTGGCACCAAACATTAGCACCCAACGGGTGTCAAACGTTGGTTGGTATCTCACTGACACTTGGTTGCAGGCAACATTCTACAGTGGAAGACCACTTACAGGACTAGGAGCAGAAACCCTGGACAGCTGAGTACACTTGTTTTGGGTTAGAGTGGAGGTGGACCAACTGGGATATCACAGGAACAGTAAGTCACAAGGAGATTGGCCCATAACGTCTGAGATCAGATTGAGAAGGTACATTTGACCAAAGATTGTGCTCAGCAACCTTCTTTGGGACATGAAAAATGTTCACAACAGGGCCACAAGAGGATGTACTCAGTCCGTAGAGCATGTCTCCAGGGGCAGAAGGGTCTTAGGAGCAGACATTTCTTTTGTCTTTCTAGAACATTTTCAACCCTCTTGTCATGAGGAAATTGATCTTGCGTGTTAGGTTTGGGCCAGATCATACAAGCAGCAGAGATTTGTGGCTCTTCAGTACGCTCTTGTTTCAAGATGTTCTCCACGCAGGTCTCAGACAGTTGGGCCTTGTACTATTTTTTCAGCGTAGGCACATCAGCAGGGTATTTTCCTTATTGAGGCTTCTACATATTACATCAATATGAAATTCAAGTCCTGGTACTATGCCAATTCTCAGAGCTTACTTCTTAAGTCCTAACAAAGTGCTGGCTCTGAAATCCAGTACTTAAAGCAAACTGGGGGCATAATGAGATGGTATGACACGCTCACATTCCATTATCCCAGCCAACCAGATGAGACCACTACTTTCTAGATATCCTACAATGAAGTCACTCGTTCAGTAAATGGTAGCAAATGGTTACTTGGATATGTATTGTAATGTCACAGGTTAGACATCGAAATGTGTTTGAATGATTGCTGGGCAGATTCCAAAACAGAGCTGGCGGGGCTGCCTGAGTGGCTTCAGCCACTTTACTGTTCACAGTAGGCCTCATGCCCTAGCAGGCTGCAGATATAGAATTGTTGCAGTCCTTGCAGAGGGGCACCTTCTGGAAAATGCATTTTGTGATCATCAGTCACATACTTTGCCTTCACGTCCATCCCAATCTCAAACTTGAAAAAAATAAAATATGTAGCACAAAGTATCATCCGCCCCTCGTCCCGTTTCCTGGAAAGTCACTCAGTCAGGAGTACAAAGATAAAACCCATCACCCCTCTGCCCATCCCCTCATTCTCTATAGAACAGAAGACCCCTTTAGATCATTTTCAAACAGCAGATTCTGTGCTCCATCTCACCTGGTATCCTCATAATTCAGGGCTATATGAAAAAGAAACTACGCCAGACTTAAAAACGCTCACTACATTTTTAAGATGAACTGCATACATCAGTTTCAGATTTATATATTTCAGCCCATAACTATCAAACTGCTCATTGCAATAATGTCTAACTTTGTGCCCAGTTTACCAGTGTTAGACTCTGGTTAATTACTAATCCTATCATACAGTTCAGCTAACTAGAACATCCTTTAGATGGCTGCATTTTATTCAGTAAGAAAAGACAAAGCATAGATCATCAGGTGGGCAACCATTAACTATGTTGCCAGCCTCCAAGGAGGGTAGACTGACCATCAAAATCTTAAGGAATGTCGTTTCAAATGTTTGTGTTAGGAGAATCTGGATTTCAATACAGACACTGAGGATATATGCATAAGTAATTTACTGCCATCTACATGATGGGTTTAAAAGTAACTTTTATCCGGACACCGAATGCGAAACTTTGAGCATGAAAATCCTTAAAAATCGTAGAAAGACAACCACCTCCCTTTTTCTCTCTGCTCTGAAGCATCCATCAATGAGAAAAAAAAACACCAAAATGAAACTGCCCCCTATACCAACTCTTCTGCTCATTGAGACTGTCAAAAGAACACACAAACAAAATAAAAAGAACACCACAATTAAACTGATATCAGTAATTTCCAAATATATTTCCTAGAACATCCTTCTTAATTAAAATACTATTTTTCTTTTTACATTATCTCCAACTACATATTCTTCTTACTTCATTGCACTGTACTTGTAATAAAGCCACCTCAAGGGTGGGCTCAAACGGCTACTCTTAGCCTCTGTGTCTTTAAAGAAATTCAGATTCTTGTAACAAACACTTTGGGAATCAACATTTCATATCAGGACCAGAGACTCAAAGCCCCTAAGAGCCACAGAAGAAACATGCTCACCAGAATTAAGATAAAACCTAGATAATTCACTGTCATTTGACCAGTCAGCTGCTTTCAAAGTCTCTTACAAATGTACATCTGGAAAAAAAAAAAAAAAAAAAATCTTTAGTTTCCATTGCCCCTCGCTGAATGTGCTCCAGAGGTACTCAAATCCACTCCAGATTCACTCACTAGATTCCTTACCCATCTGGCTATAGTAGATGAAATTACACCTTTGTAGTGTTTAACACAGGACAGAAGCAACTGTTACTGACATCAAATATTTTAACATTAAATGACTATTCTGAATATCAAACAAAGTAAATTTGCCAACTACTGTTGTAAAGATAGAATCTTATTGAAAAGCCAAGACTCTACCTTATCTAAAACAAAATGTATGCCCCATATAGAGCTATACTTTGGATTAGGATGCCTATGCAACATAATATTTTTCATAAACCTGCAAACTAGAGTACCTCTTCCAACTGATTTTATCTCTACTGAATTATGACCTACTGCAGACCTATAACAATGCATAGTTCTGTAACTTAAATTTCTTTCAAACAACACAGACAAAATGTAGTTAACTATATTGCACAAGCTCCCATGGGAACAAATCTTTCTCTATGCACCAACAAACCCAGACCTTCCATGAGCTGATATATTGTTTCCTTGTCCTTGGTGCCCAATAGTCTCTGAGTAACTCTTGATCCTTATGTGAAAGTCCCTCACAACAGTCTCCTCTCATGAAATCCTACAAGAAAGATAAATAGACTGCTCAACACTAAAATATGTTCCTCTCATTCTGGACCTACCAACAAACCTGGTGATACCGAAATCAAGTAGGATTCCTCCACTTCAAACTCAATCATCCTTGCAAACCTGTCCAGAATGCACCCTTGCAAACCTGTCCAAAATGGAGTCACTAACACTATTTGACATTTGTTTTCTCACCATCGGCAATACTCTCTGAATCATTACAAAAGAAGGTAAAGCATAACCCTTCAGCCCTTCCCCGGTTTGTTGTATTGCATACACTTTCTGGGCCTGATCTCCAACTGCAATACCTTGTCAACTGCCTTGTCATACTTTAAGCTAAAAGATCTACCTACAATGGATCTCAAACAACTTCACAAAAACTTCCCCATTGAGACTCCAATACTTTAATTGCTGTAATCTTTCAAATATCTGGAGTTCCAATTCTTACTATTGCTCTGAACAGGAAGATATTCTGCTCTTAAGCATATCTTGTGCTCAAACAAAATCACCAAGTTTCCTTGGCTATCTGTGCGAAATTCTTTGATTAGCTCCGTCCTAGAGGATTGATATAATGAACAACATATACATTGCCCTTCTGTAGTAAAACATTTTAATTATATTTAACAAACTCTATGAGATGAAAGCAAGATTTCATGCTCTGAAAACAGATGAAGTGAGATGACCTCCCATCCAGAGACCATCTGCAAAGTGCTTCTTGGTGATCCAAATGAGCTCCCCAACCAAGTAAACTTACATCTGTCTCCAAAATGAAGTCTGGGGACACTATGAAATAGCTCGGCCATTCCAGACCTCCTAATTTTTCAGCCACCAAAATAATTCCTCTCTTGCCTCCACGAGTACCTGATCTCTATACCATAAACACTTCCTCAAGCTTTCTGTTCTTTATATCTGATGCTTTATAGCGAACAGGAAACACCATCTGAACTGAAGACAAAAACAGGTCTATAGCCCTCACCTGAGCCCTCAAAGAAACCCTTTTTTGTTGAGTGCATATCTCAAATGTGCTTTTATCTTTTCATCTTTGGAGATTTATTTTCTGGCAAGCTCAGCACCATATTTTAGTTATCCACCTGAAAACCTAAAACAACCTCCAGAATCTGGCTTGGTTCCAAAACTCCCTCCTCGACATTTATTAAAAAAAAAAAAAAAAACCAACAACAACAAAAAAAAAAAAACTTCCAACAAGTTCATCACCAATTTCAAGTAATTTCTTAATTTCACTTGATCCTAAGACACGATAAAAAAAAATGTACCCTAATACATAATCATGTGAACTGCCCTTTTGTCTCAGATAAGTTATCCCAACCCTCATAACCTTTGTAAAACACCTTAGAGCCAAGGCCAAACGAAAAGGAAGGCATACAAACGGATATTGGGTACCTGGCCATCTGAACTGAGGATACTTTGAGCTTTCCTATGAATCAGGAATTGTGAAATAAGCATCCTTTAAATCTATTTTCACTAATCAATTTTTCTGTTGTAAAATGTCTCTTAAATGGATTTACTCTATCTTGAAACGTTTGTATTACACAAACCAATTCAATCGCTTAAATTTATGACCAGAAGCCATCCTTGGTTCTTTTTTTAGCTGAAATATTGTACTTACAAAAATCCTTTAATCTTCTGAAGCTATTTCTATTGCACCTTTCCTAAACATTTATTGATATTTTTGATTCACTAACGAGGTCTGTTCTTTTGACAACACAATTCACTATGGCTCTCATGGCTGAAAAGGAGATGCAATGAAATTCACTTTATAACCTTTTATCACATGTAAGACCCATTAATGCTTTCTGAAAAAGTTCAACTTTATCCAAAATGCTTTTAAAATAGAAGAACCAAACCTTGTCATTATACTTACCTGGTTACTTTGCTGTAAATGCCTAGACCTGGTTTACTTTGCTGTAAGTGCTTAGACCTGCCTCTTGAATGGTGACCTCTCCAAGTTCTCCCTCTCTGAGGAAAGAATGCTGCTGATAATTGAACTCCTCTAAAAGCTCAACATCCTTGTGTTTAATAGGACTTATTAAATGCGCGGCCAGAGAAATGTCCCCTTCCCCTGGCTCTTCCACCATAAACTCTCGAGAGAACCTTGGGCTTTATCTAAACTAATAAACGTTGACACATACTTGCAACCACATTTAACCAAGCCATCTCCAAAATAAACGCCCTTTAGGATCCCCAATAGGTTCATTTCTTTTGGAAAGAAAAACACTAACGTGGGACTAATACTCTTTTAAATAGCTTTTCTTCTCTCTGCTATCAGAGCCGCTTTGGTATTACCCGAAAAGCACAAGGCTCTTTAACTACAGCCACGTAATAAGTAAATATTCACTTGGACTCCTTTTGACTTGCTTCCTTTGCCATGTTCAAAATTCATGCAAGAGGCACAATTACATCAAGCAATCTATCCTGGTATCGTTTAAATGCCTGTTCTAGATCTATCCATGTATCAAGACAAATTTCAAAGGGAAAACTGATCCATTCTAGATCTACATCAGGAGTGGCAATTGCTTCATCTTCAAATACACTGTGTGAACACTCAGCATGCATAACTGCTCTAGTATCCCTAATGGTCTGCTCATGCAAAGCTTAATAAATTCAGATGCATGAGACAGGGAACAACAGTCTGCGGATCCATGATTATACTTTTTTCTTTATCCAAAGCCACCCTCTTATCAATATCCATATTCCAAGACTCATCATCATATGCGTCAAAAAGGTATTCGTCAAAATGTGATGAATTAAGGTCCTTATCAGGTCTAAATTGAATCTCTGTTGTGCCACAAAGGACATGTTCTAGCATGCTGCAGAGGACACATCTTGCCTCTATGGTGCTAAGGTCACCTTTCTCTACTGGAGGATAGATGGTCATTAGCACATTTTTCCAGATGTTTTTTCTTCATTTTCCTCTTACCGCCTTGCTTATTCTTTTCCCTTACATCCTCTCAAAGGATCAAAATTCTTTGCCTACATCTGAAAATTCCATTTGACATGTGCCCAAAACCGAGTCTACTGCCTCTTTCCCCGATGATCCTACCTCCTTTACAACAGTTCTCCTTGTGAGGTATTCCCGAACCTGTTTTAGTTTGAAATTCCTGCCTCATGACATTTATTTATAACATGGACCCAACAAAACCTATATATACTTTGTCAATACCCTAAAAACTTCAAATTATAAATCCAAAGAAACCCCCTCTTTAAAAAAAAGGTTGTGGCCAATTTTGAGTTTCTTACCTCAATCATAACTATTTCCGATTGGGTCTGTCAAGAAAAATGTCAACAATCCCTTAGATATAACAGTTTTTATGCTCTTGCCAAAGAAGGCATCGCACACACTGAGCAAGATTCATTCAATACTTGGCAAATAGCGCAAAACAAAAATGGCGTCCATGACACAGAATGCAAAAGGAGCCCAAACCAAGACGGTAGAGATGACTCAGTTGTTCGGTTGCACTAAATGACAGTTTGTGTCAGGAAAGAGCCTGATTACTCGAATTAAACAATGCACAGGCTATGCAAAAGCCCAAGGCCACAACCAGCTGTAAAGATAACAAGCATTGGCAAATGCAAATGGCCTCGTCTATACAAGAGCTATTGGCTTTGGCAATATGTTTTGCCATGTTGTACACCACTGTGGCTGCTGTTCAGCATGGCTAAAAGTTAGTGGCATGGAGTGTCAAAGTGGAGAGTGGGTTTATTGGAATGTCAGAGTACAGTAGGAGGCAAAGAGTGTCGTAGAGTTGGGTATGGGAGTGAGTTCAGTGGTAGAGGGAGTGGAGAGGAATGGGGTGGAGTGGACTGAGGTAGAGGGGTGGATTGGATGGGGTAGAGTGGGGTGGATTGGACTGCGGTAAAGTGGGTGGATTGAGTGGAGTGGGATAGACTGGGGTGGATAGAAATGGGTGAGCTGGAAGGGACTGGGGTGGATTAGACTGGATTGGGTGGGTGATTTAGATTGCAGTGATTGGGTGGTATGGATTGAATTGGAGTAGGGTGGGGTGGATTAGACTGGACTGGATTCACTGAAATGGAGCGGGGTGAATTGAACTGGAGTAGGGTGTGGTAGATTGGAGTAGGGTGAGGTGGACTGGAGTGCAGGAGGCTAGATGGAGTGGGTGGACTGAACTGGGATGGGGTGGGGTGGATTGGGATGAGCGGGTGCTCTGGAGTAGAGTGTGGAAGGAGTGGGGTAGGCAGGATGGATTGACTGGAGTGTGGTGAAATGATTTGGGATGGGGTGATTGTAGTGGGGTGGGGTGGACTGTAGTGGGGTGGATTGGAGTGGGATGGGGTAGCCTGGATGGACTGATTAGAGTGCAGTGGAATTAACTGGGATGGACTGGGCTGGGGTGGATTAGAGCAGAACAGGGTGGATTGGATTGGGGTGGAGTGGAGTGGAGTGAAATGGGGTGGGGCAGACTGGAGGGGCTGGTCTGGATTGGATTGGACTGGGGTGGGGTGGATTGAATTGGGGAAAATTAGATTGGGGTGAACTGGTTTGAAGTGTGGTGGATCTTGATAGGGGTAGATCTGATTGGGGTGGCTTGAGTGGGCTAGACTAGATTGAGTGGGGTGGATTACTGGAATGGTACAGTGGACTGGATTGGGGTGGACTGGATATGGGTGGGGTGGACTAGACAGGGGTGAGGTGGATTGTATTGAGGTGGGGTGGATTTGACTGGAGTGGACTGGATTGGAGAAGGGTGGACTGGACTGGTGTGGGTAGATTAAGGTGGTGTGGGGTGGATTGGACTGGAGTGCTGTAGATTAATGTGGACTGGACTGGAGTGAAGTGGATTAAAGTGGATTGTATTGGAGTGGGATGTACTGTGTGGTGTGGATGGACTGGATTGGAGTAAGGTGGACTCGTTAGCAGTGGACTTTACTGGAGTGGGTTATGTTGAATCGGAGGTGCGAGGGTTGGATCGGACTGGAGTTGGGTGGAATGGGCTGGAATGGTGCGAGGTGTATTGGATTGGAGTGGGGTAGATTTATCTTGGCTGGATTTGATTATAGTGGGGTGGATTGGGGTGTGGTGAGGTGGATTAGATTGGGGTTGAGCAAATTATTTTCGATTAGAGTGGGTTGTTTGGGATTGGAGTGGGGCAGGGTGGAGTTGGTCAGGTTTGAGTGGGGCGGGCTGGAGTACAGCAGGTTATTTTGGATAAAGTGGGATAGATTGCTTTGGATTGGGGTGGGATAGATTGCTTTGGATTGGAGTGAGGTACATTGTTCTGGATTGGAGTGGGGCATTCTGGAGTGGGACAGATTGTTTTGGATTAGAGTGGGGCAGATTGGAATGGATTGGTATGGGACAGCCTGTTTAGGATTGGAGTGGGGCAGACTGGAGTGGGATGGATTGGAGTGGAGCAGACTGGAGTGAGGTAGATGGGAATGGGGCATATTGTTTTGGATTGGAGTGGGACATATTGTTTGGGATTGGAGTGGGGTGAATCAGACTTGGGTGTGGTGGTATGGAGTGGAGTTGATTGAGTGAGGTAGATTGGATTGAGTGGGGTGGATTGGATTGAGTGGGTGTGGAAAAGGGTGGAGTGGGATGGATAAGGGTGGAGTGGGATGGATAAGGGTGGAGTGGGATGGATAAGGGTGGAGTGGTATGAATTATTCTATTGAGTGCAGTGGATTAGATATGGGTGGTGTGAACTGGATCGTGGTGGGGTGGATTGGATTGGAATGAACTGAACTGAGATAGATTTGAGTGGGCTGGATTGGACTGGAGTGGGCTGGACTGGATTGGATTGGAGTGCAATGGGTTGGATTGGAGTAGGGTGGGTGGACTGGAGTAGGGTGGATTGGATTGGTGTGGACTGTAGTGGGGTGAATTGGGATGGAGTTGGGTGGATTGGAATACGGTGAGGTGGACTGGAGTAAGGTGAAGTGAACTGGATTGGAGTGGGGCACGCTGGAGTAGAGCAGGTTGTTTTGAATTAAAGAGAGTCAGATTAGAGTGGGGCAGAGTGAAATGGATTGGTGTGGGGCAGGTTGTTTTAGATTGAAGTTGGCCAGATTGGAGTGGAGCAGATTATATTGGATTGGAGTGTGACAGATTGTGTTAGGATGTCTTGGAGTAGGGTGGATTGGGTTAGGTTGGTGTGGGGTGGACTGGATGGGACAGGGGTGGATTGGATTGGGGCATAATGCATTGGATTGGAATGGGGCGGGTTGGAGTGGGATAGATTGTTTCGGATTGAGTGGGGCAGACTAGAGTGGGGTGGACTGAAATGGGTAGACTGGAGTGGGGCAAATTGTTTTAAATTGGAGTGGGGCGGATTAGAGTGCGGCAGATTGTTTTGGATTACATTGGGGCAGATTGGAGTGAGGCAGACTGGATCGGGTAGATTGTTTTGGATTGGATTGGGGCAGATTGTTTTGGATTGGATTGGGGTAAAATGGAGTGGGACAGATTAGATTGGGGTGCGTTGGGAGTATTGGAGTGGGTTGGAGTGTATTGGATTGGTGTGAGTGGTTTGGGTTGGAGTGTGGTGGATTGGAGTAAAGTGGAATGGATTGTAGGGGGGTCATGGGAGTGGGGTGGATTGGCGTATACTGCACGATGTGTTAAAGCATCATTTCAGAAATTACATGTAATAAAGAAGCAAAGTCTCTTTGCAATATGTCAAACAAGATAATATTTTGCAAAGAACCCCCATGAGCAAAATCAAAAGAAAACATGAGAGGAAAGTGAGAAAAGACGACTTCGCAAAATAAACAAAAAGTTAGCTATAAAAACGAAAACCTTGCAATTTTGTTTGTCCTGCAGGACACATTTTTAAACAAACAGTCACAAGCCTTCTGCTTGCATCACCCTAAAAGTAGAAAAAAATAAAAAAATAGTACCTCAAACACGCTTTGAGCAGCGGACGGGGACTGATTACGTTGAATCAATCAGTGCCTGGTCCCTGCTCCAGAGAGGAACAGAAATGATACTTGCCTGGCAGTGACGAATTACGAGGCTGTGAAGAAGAGTGCCACTCAAGCCAACAAACTGTAAGCGACAGGTGGACTCCAAGTCCTTTACTGAACACAACAGGGTCTCACAAGCGAGACATGTGCTCGCAGGCTTGACACTAAAAAGGGCTCACGCTGCCTAAAATACAACATCCAGCAAAGAAATCACATACATACCAAATTTTACTCAAGTTTAATTCGTAACAGCAACCTATAATATATCCATAACATTAGATCAAATTACATTACATGATATAAAAATATTATAGAGTTATAGAAGTGAAAACGACAGGGTACTTAACTGGCACAGAGCAGCAAAGAAAAGAGGAAGTGGTTGCTGAGTTACAGCTTGTAAGGGCTTTTTTTTGTCCTAATTCTGTAATGTTATCTCTGTTTAAAGGTTACTTTGAAAAGTTGCATGCAGGTAGCAATAAAAAAAGACATATGCATAATGCTTACAGTCGATCTTGACATGAAACCCCGTTAGCAAGACTGATTTTCTATGTATGGCAAAGCAGATTCTTAACCATTAAACCAGGTGAGGTATAAATGCAGGACAGGAACAAATTACATTTAAAATGAATCAACGGCAAATAGTTTATTTCAAATGGTGATGTAAAGTACGGACAAAATGACAGCCATGTGGCGAACAGGAGTCACAGTGGTGGTTACGCAACCACCTAAAAGGACATACTGTCCAAGGAGATAATTATGTCAGACAGAATCGGTTCATAGACTGAGCTGCTAAAATATTGGGATAACATTTTGCACTTCTAAATGGACAGAGGATTGACTAAAAGTCTCTGTGTTACACTCAATGCACTTCACCAACCATAAAAATAACAACGATGATTGTTAACACCTACTGCTATGTTAGCCGGAGATCCTGGAGTAACAGCATCCACTTTAGCGAAAGGATGTGGCAGAGGGTCGCTCTGGCTGTGCGCCTCGGCTTGCGCCTCCACCTCGTCCTGTGCGCGCTTCTCTTTCTCTCGAGCGTGCAGCTTGTGTAGGGCGTCCTCGATCTGCTGCATTACGGCTTTGTGGTCATTTTGCAGGCCTGAAGGAGAACCATCGTCAATAGGATCAGAGTGAAAAACAGATGTAATGCCCTTTGTAACTGCAGCATTAGACATGATGTGGCCTTCTTCAGTGAAAGCAACTTAACTCAAATTTCATTCAAAACAAGTGCTTCTTGCGATCTTGTCGCCTAGGACAGGTCAGGGTGGAAGCGAGTGTACGTGGTACTCCCATCACCTGTATGGCCTAGCCCGAGGAGGACACTGGCTGTGGGACACCTCGGATTCCACCGCGTGCCCCGCCACTGCTCTGGCTCTCATTTGCAAACTGTATGTCAGTTGTAATGTGACCTCAGTCTGTGGTAAATCCGCTCTCCCACTGCCGGTGTCCTCATTGTGTGCAAACATGAACCAGCAGAGGGTAATCTATGGACCCCAACTATTTCTAAGCTCAAATGAGCATTAATGTGTAAAACACACATGTGATTTATAAAAGTAAAACTGAAATCAAACATATTGTCACATCTTTGGGGCTACATTCATTTGTTATTGTAAAACGTGATTTTCACAGGTCGACTGTAAAGCGCACACGCAGTCAGGAGGCCACCTGAAAGTGCTGATTAACTCGTGTGTATACTAGGTCGCATTTTTTTAATGTCTCACAAATATTTGGCTGTAATTTCATGTCACACCTGATACAGACTTCAACATTTCTGCATACAAACAACAGTGTACACTTTCAGAATCAATATCTGCGTTCATCAAAATTATATTTATTTACATTATAAGTACATCAGGTATATGAAAATGAATATATGTTTAGAAATGTGCGGAGTATGCTTTACATTCCAGTTTGCTTGCTGTCTAAAACATTCACTGCTCTGCGTCCACAGACAAGTAGATGTACACCTATGCTTGCTGGGTGAATTTCATATGCTAGAGAAGCAGCTAGCAGCACTGCCTTGAGGACTAAGGATGAGAAATTACCACTGAAACCAGAGAAGCAGCTACAACATTCTCTGCAGGACCACAAATGAGGACCAGAGAAGCAGCTTGCAGCACTTCCTAGAGGACAAAGAATGAGGGATTACCACTGGGACCAGAGAAGCAGCTGCAGCACTGTCTAGAGGACTAGGAATGAGGAATTACCACTGGAACCAGAGAAGCAGCTAGTAGCACTTCCCAGAGGACTAAAAATTTGGAATTACGACTGAAACCAGAGAAGCAGCTGCATCATTGTCTGCAGGACCGAGAAGGAGGACCAGAGAAGCAGCTTGCAGCATTGTCTAGTGGACTTAAAGAGGAATTACACATGGGACCTGAGAAGCAGCTTTCAGCACTTCCTAGAGGACAAAGAATGAGTAATTACCACTGAAACCAGAGAAGCAGCTGCATCATTCTCTGCAGGACCAAAAATGAGGAATTGCCACTGGGGCCAGAAAAGCAACTTGCAGCACTGTCTGGAGGGCTAGGAATGAGGAATTTCCAACAGGACCAGAGAAGCAGCTTGCAGCACTGCCTAGAAGACTTAGAATGAGTAATTATCAACGGGTCGAGTAAAGCAGCTTGCAGCACTTCCTAGAGGACAAAGAATGAGGAATTACCACTGGGATCAGAGAAGCAGCTAGCAGCATTGTCTACATGACTATGAATGAGGAATTACCACTGTGACTAGAGAAGCAGCTAGAGCACTGTATAGAGAGCTAAGAATGTGGAATTATCACTGGGACCAGAGAAGCAGCTAGCAGCACTGTCTAGAGGACCTAGAATGAGGAATTGCCACTGGGACCAGAGAAGCAGCTAGCAGCACTGCCTACAGGACTTAGAATAAGGAAGTGCCTAAGGGACCAGAGAAGGAGTTTGCAGCATTGTCTAGAGGGCTTAGAATGATGAATTACAGATGGGAGCAGGGAAACAGCAAGCAGCACTGCCTATAGGATTAAGAATGAAGATTTACCACTGGGACCAGAGAAACAGCTGCAGCACTGTCTTGAGGACGTAGAATGAGTAATTACCACTGGGACCAAAGAAGCAGTTAGCAGCACTGCCTATAGGATTACAAATGATGATTTAACGTTGGGACCAGAGAATCACCTAGCAGCACCATTTGGAGGACTTGGGAATGAGAAGGACTGAAAGTGGATGGGTGTGGGTTTGCCAGGGGTGTAAAACACCCACACAGAACCAATTATTTCTAAAACAGCAGTGGAGGGAAAAGTGACTTGAAAAACATCAATTAAGTATATCCTAGCAGAGGCACAAGAACAAACAAAACCTGGAGCCTTCTGCGCCTTTCTAAACACAATATTTTCACTGGTGTGGTATGAACACGTTGCTATGGACAACCAAAAGAACACTATTGCTGCAATTCCCAGACTGGAGGAGGGCCATCACACTCTAACAGGAGGAAGCGTGAATGTAGTGTGATGGCTAACAAAAATGTGCTTAGGGAAAACACCTGGGAGGAAACTAAGCACACAAAGGAGGGACATTTAGAAAAATGCACCAATAAAAAAGGAAGCATTTAAGACAAGCACAACAAAGAACGAATGGCAATAGTGGGCGTGGTTACAGCCAATAGACTGAATACAGCATGTCTTTATTGCATACATCAGTCTACAAAGTAATGCAACCACACACATCATTGGCTTATTTTTCTTTTTTTAAAGCTATGCTACACAGTATCAGGGTTGCTAAATATGATGGTTAGAACCAATGAAAAGTTGATAGGTCCCAAAGGTGTGACCTACTGAATTTGCCAATGCTGGTTTCAATCTGGCACCATGAACACAGCAATAGTCATGGCATTACTTTCAGAAACTGCACCTGCTGTAGCCTCTGATAATTCATATTGGACCCACCAGTGGAAGGAAAAAGTTGTACCATATACTCAGTTTCAAGACTGCACTTCTCTTTGATTTGTGTCACAGAAGCGTGGCTTATAGATCATTAAGACAACTTTCAAAGAAGGAAAGAACAAATTATCAACATTTACATTCACTAACCCCTTCCCCGCCACGGACGTAATGGTTACGTCCATGGCAGCGCCCGTGTGGCGCCATGGACATAACCATTACGTCCTGGGACTGGCAGTCGGGGGAAGCGCTAGCACTTCCCCCGAGGGCCGCCCCCCAACACCCCCAGGCCAGGGCTGAAAGGGGAATCCCTTCCCCTTTCACGCCCACCCCCCCTGCCCCCCCCCATGACGTCAGCGCGCGATCGCGCGCTGATTTCAGGGAAAGGGGGAAAGACGCGCTGGAAGCCATTTGCTTCCAGCGCGTCTAAGGGAGAAGGTGAGTTTTTCACCTTCGTGCGGGGTGGGGGTGCTCTCAGAGAGGCATCGAGGGAAAGGAAAGGGTTTTCCTTTCCCTCGATGTCTCTTTGAGCATTCCTGCTGCCCGATCGCGATGCGATCGGGCAGCAGGAATGCCCACTAGACACCAGGGATTTCAGTATGTGTGTGTGTGTGTGTGCTTATTAGTGTAGGGGAGCGACCCCTTGGGCAAGGGTCGCTCCCCTTTGGGGGCACATGTATTTTACGTCGTTTCTGCCCCCCCTGGGGGCAGATTGGCCCTATTTTTAGGCCGATCTGCCCCCAAGGGGGGCAGAAAGCCACTAGACACCAGGGATTTTATTGTTGCTTTGTATTTTTTGTGTTGGGGGGGCGGCCCCTTGGGCAAGGGTCGCTCCCCTTTTGGGGCACATGTATTTTACGTCGTTTCTGCCCCCTCTGGGGGCAGATTGGCCCTATTTTTAGGCCGGCAGAAAGCCACTAGACACCAGGGATTTTATTGTTGATTTGTATTTTTTGTGTTGGGGGGGCAGCCCCTTGGGCAAGGGTCGCTCCCCTTTGGGGGCAAATGTATTTTACGTCGTTTCTGCCCCACCCGGGGGCAGATTGGCCCTATTTTTAGGCCGATCTGCCCCCAAGGGGGGCAGAAAGCCACTAGACACCAGGGATTTTATTGTTGATTTGTATTTTTTGTGTTGGGGGGGGGCGGCCCCTTGGGCAAGGGTCGCCCCCAGGGGCCCTCATGTATTTTTGGGCAGTTCTGCCCCCCTTGGGGGCAGAGAGGCCTATTTTTTTTTAGGCCTTTCTGCCCCCAAGGGGGGCAGAATCCCAATAGCGCCAGAAATAGTATGTATGTGTGCTTTGTGTTGGGGGGTGGCCCCTTGGGCAAGGGTCGCTCCCCCCAGGGGCGCAATGTATTTATCATCGTTTCTGCCCCCCTTGGGGGCAGATTGGCCCTATTTTTAGGCCGATCTGCCCCCAAGGGGGGCAGAAAGCCACTAGACACCAGGGATTTTATTGTTGATTTTTATTTTTTGTGTTGGGGGGTGGCCCCTTGGGCAAGGGTCGCCCCCATGGGCCCACATGTATTTTTGGGCAGTTCTGCCCCCCTTGGGGGCAGAGAGGCCTATTTTTTTTAGGCCTTTCTGCCCCCAAGGGGGGCAGAATCCCAATAGCGCCAGAAAGATATGTTTGTATGTGTGCTTTGTGTTGGGGGGTGGCCCCTTGGGCAAGGGTCGCTCCCCCCGGGGGCGCAATGTATTTATCGTCGTTTCTGCCCCCTTGGGGGCAGATTGGCCCTATTTTTACGCCGATCTGCCCCCAAGGGGGGCAGAAAGCCACTAGACACCAGGGATTTTATTGTTGGTTTTTATTTTTTGTGTTGGGGGGCGGCCCCTTGGGCACGGGTCGCCCCCAGGGGCCCACATGTATTTTTGGGCAGTTCTGCCCCCCTAGGGGGCAGATATGCCTATTTTTTAGGCCTTTCTGTCCCCAAGGGGGGCAGAATCCCCATAGCGCCAGGGATACTGTGTGTGTGTGTGTGTGCTTTGTGTGGGGGTGTGGCCCCTTGGGCAAGGGTCGCCCCCCCCCCCAAAGGGTGCAATGTAATCTGGGCGATTTCTGCCCCCTCCCCTTGGGGGTAGATTGGCCTATTTTTTTTTAGGCCCATCTTCCCCCAAGCAGAGAAGACTAGACACAGGGGAAAATGAAAAAATGGTTAGTGGCGGAGTGTTTGTCAACTGGCGAAGTATTTGCTTTTATGATAATAACAGTTTTTCTCCTTTTTGTTTTAGTTCAAAGCTTTTGCTGACTTTGCTGTGGCTTGTTGCAGTTTTGGCAGTAGTTGTCCTGCGGTTTGCGTAGTTGCATGTTTTAGGTAAGTAAATAAATTTACTCCAAGTGAGTATTGTTGCAATGCATGAATGACATGTTTGTAGGTGGTGTACTGAATGCAGGATTGTGTGTGAAATTGTCCTTAGAGTTATGCACAATGATTATTGTGTTGTCTTATGTCTAATTTGCTTTTTTTTTTCTCTTTTTAGTGGGATATCGTTGGTGATTGCTGTGGCTGTGCAGAGTAGTTGCTGGTGAGTCAAGCTTTTTCAGGCAAGTGAGCAGTATAGTTTTTGAGTTTATAATTCTTAGTGATAAACCTATACTTTGTTACTTATCTTACACAGTGCTGGTTGTTGGTGGTTTATTTGTCCAGTTAATTTTAGTAGGAAGGATCATGGCCAGCCGTAGGATGACCGCTCAGCAGGTTGTTAGTGTGCTTTTTGAGTCATCTTCTGACCATGAATATGAGACTGACTCTGCATCTGAGGCAGAGGAGGAAGTGAAGGATTCTGGAAGTGAATTTTCTGTCAGAGATGAATCATCTGATGATGAAGCCACTCTCAGTGCTGATGAAGGGCCTGTTTTAGAGGAGGACAGTGATGTGCCAATGGTGCAGGAGCCAGCGGCTGAAAGGCTTCCCATTGGAAGACCTGACGCATGGGTTGCACCAAACATGGAGCAGCCACAGTTGCCTGCGTTTACTGGTTTTCCAGGGTGTCGAGTTAATACGGAAAACTTTTTGCCCGTCAACTTTTTTGAGTTGTTTATGGACGATATATTTTTGGAAGAGATTGTTGAGCAGACTAATTTGTATGCAGAGCAGTTTTTGAGGGACAACGCTGCCAGACTTAGGCCACACTCTAGAGCTAGCCGGTGGATTCCCACAAATCTGGAAGAGTTGAAAAAGTTCTTGGGTTTAACTTTTTTGATGGGGCTGATAAGGAAGCCGTCGCTGTCTTCATATTGGTCTACTAGTCCCTTGATGGCAACTGCTATATTTCCTGCCATCATGAGTCGTAACCGGTATGAGCTTCTTCTTCGGATGTTGCATTTTGTAGATAATGCTTTAGCCTTGCCACAAGGTCATCCTGATTCTGACCGTCTTTTTAAGATTAGACCTGTCCTTGATCATTTGGTAGATCGGTTTTCAGAGATCTATGTTCCAGGGAAAGAAATATCTGTAGATGAGTCTTTGGTCCTGTTCAAGGGTCGTTTGGTTTTTAGGCAGTACATTCCTAGCAAGAGGGCACGGTATGGAATTAAATTGTATATGCTGTCAGAAAGTAGTACAGGATATGTTTATAATTTCCGGGTCTACACTGGTAGGGATTCCAATATTGACCCCCCTGGTTGTCCTCCCACTTTTGGAGTTAGTGAGAAAATTGTGTGGGAACTTGGTAGACGACTGTTTAACAAAGGTCACCATTTATATGTAGATAACTTCTACACTGGAGTTCGGTTGTTCAAGGAGTTGTTCAGAGTGGACACTGTTGCTTGTGGCACAATCCGCTCTAATCGGAAAGGCTATCCAAAAGAGCTTGTCTGTAAAAAACTTGAGAAGGGACAGTCCAGTGCCTTGCGGAATGATGAGCTGCTAGCTCTGAAATTTGTAGACAAGAGGGATGTATACATGCTAAGCACCATCCATGATGAGAGTACTTCACCTGTGGCTGTTTGGGGTCAGGTTGCCGAAGTGCGCAAACCTGTGTGCATCTTAGACTATAATAAGCACATGGGTGGTGTTGATAGAGTAGATCAGAGGTTAGAACCTTACACTGCTGCTCGTAAGTCTTATGTGTGGTATAAGAAATTAGCGCTTCACTTGTTCCACTTGGCAACTTTTAATGCTTTTGTTGTGTTTAAGGATAGTTCTCCAGAGTCAAGGATGACATTTGTGAAATTTCAGGAGTCTATCATAGCTAGCCTTGTTGTGCTGGAACAGGCAAGAGTTCCTAGAGAAGCAGTGGTGGAGGATGTGGCTAGATTGAAAGATCGTCACTTTGCTGAGCACATTCCTCCCACGGCCAAAAAAAACTTTCCTGCTAAGAGATGTAGAGTCTGTGCTCGAAGAGGTATCAGGAAGGAGACTAGGATGTACTGCCCTGATTGTCCTTCAAAGCCTGGGCTGTGTGTGGGTGGCTGTTTCAGGAGCTACCACACACAGAAGAATTATTGGGAAATTCCGTGAGCGTAAACTGGTGTTTTATATTTTTATATGTTCGGTTTCACGGTTGGCATTAGTCATGTATTCAGTTAGAGCTTTTGTGTTTGTAGTTTTGTACTAATTTATGATTAGTGGTTTCTTTGTTGTTTAAAAACAAAAAAAAGGGGATGGCATGTGTAGAGTGGCGCTTGGCTGGCGGCGTGGGTGTGGTGGCGCTTGGCTGGCGGTGTGTGTGGAGTGGCGCTTGGCTGGCGGCGTGGGTGTGGTGGCGCTTGGCTGGCGGTGTGTGTGGGGTGGCGCTTGGCTGGCGGTGTGTGTGGGGTGGCGCTTGGCTGGCGGTGTGTGTGGGGTGGCGCTGGGCTGGCGGTGTGGGTGGGGTGGCGCTTGGCTGGTGGTGTGGCGCTTGGATGGCAGTGCCGGCCAAACGCCAGTCCACACACTCATCAGCTGGTGTGATTGCTGTATCAGGCATGTGGGCGTATGAAAGTGATGGGCCCATGACTGACGCTGTCTGTGGATGCGAGTCTTGTAATGTGCTGGGCCCGTGGCTGGCGGCGTGAATGGTCTAGTGCATGTCATGTATGAAAGGTGTGTGAATGGACTGTAAAGCGGTTGGTGCCTTGTCGTGGCTTTACAGCTCACAAGCTGTGAGTCATTGGTTCAGTTTTTTGGCCTTTCAGTTATTACCAGTGCATTTCACTTTTGTGAAATCTCTTGTTAATAAAATTTGATCTACTGAACCATCACTCACCCTCGTGCCAAATCCAACCAGTATGTGTGGTACAAATGACAAAACCTGCTCCGTTGTAATCAGGCGTCGCAGCACACTTGAGACACGCTAGGTGCCTCAGGTGGGACCCCGATGATGAAGCATGCCACCAACTTGGTTGGTGGGTGAGGGGTCTTCTTCACATAACCTAAGTGTGTTTCTTTTCACAATTTTAGTGTTTGGCACATCACGGACGTATGTGCACACATCAAAGTGATATATTCCAAAAATACCTGTGTTTGGGGGGGAGGGCCCACCTATGTTTTTGGTCCTGGGTGCGGCCGTCATGTAGGGAAACCTACAAAACCCAGAAACTTTTTAAAACTAGGCACCCCAAGGAGTCTAGGGAGGTGTGGCTTGTGTGGCTCCCCCAACATTTTCTTACCCAGACTCCTCTGTAAACCTTACAATTTGCATAAAAAAGCATATTTTCCTGATTTTTCTTAGTAGGATCACCGCTCCAGCACAAAATTCCTACTCCCCAGTTTTCCCCTCAGTCTCCCAAGTAAAATGACACCTCACTTATGTGGGTCCCCAAAGCAGAGTCCGTCTAAAGATGTATAAAAGAATATGCCCTTATAAACTTGCTGTGCTATCCCTTCTATCCCTTCAGGTTTTGGGCCTTATTATGTTGCAGGCACCTGGGCCACCCACACAAGTGAGGTATCATTTTTATCGGGAGACTTGGGGGAACGCTGGGTGGAAGGAAATTTGTGGCTCCTATCAGATTCCAGAACTTTCTGCCACAGAAATGTGAGGAACATGTGTTTTTTTAGCCAAATTTTGAGGTTTGCAAAGGATTCTGGGTAACAGAACCTGGTCCGAGCCCCGCAAGTCACCCCTCCTTGGATTCCCCTAGGTCTCTAGTTTTCAGAAATGCACAGGTTTGGTAGGTTTCCCTAGGCGCCGGGTGAGCTACAGGCCAAAATCCACAGGTAGGCACTGTTTTCTCCCAAAATTTTGGATGTGTCCACGTTGCGCTTTGGGGTGTTTCCTGTCGCAGGCGCTAGGCCTACCCACGCAAGTGAGGTACATTTTTATCGTGAGACTTGGGGGAACGCTGGGTGGAAGGAAATTTGTAGCTCCTCTCAGATTCCAGAACTTTCTGCCACAGAAATGTGAGGAACATGTGTTTTTTTAGCCAAATTTTGAGGTTTGCAAAGGATTCTGGGTAACAGAACCTGGTCCGAGCCCCGCAAGTCACCCCTCCTTGGATTCCCCTAGGTCTCTAGTTTTCAGAAATGCACAGGTTTGGTAGGTTTCCCTAGGTGCCGGCTGAGCTAGAGGCCAAAATCTACAGGTAGGCACTTCGCAAAAAACACCTCTGTTTTTTTCCAAAATTTAGGATGTGTCCACGTTGCGCTTTGGGGTGTCTCCTGTCGCCGGCGCTAGGCCTACCCACGCAAGTGAGGTATCATTTTTATCGGGAGACTTGGGGGAACGCTGGGTGGAAGGAAATTTGTAGCTCCTCTCAGATTCCAGAACTTTCTGCCACAGAAATGTGAGGAACATGTGTTTTTTTAGCCAAATTTTGAGGTTTGCAAAGGATTCTGGGTAACAGAACCTGGTCCGAGCCCCGCAAGTCACCCCTCCTTGGATTCCCCTAGGTCTCTAGTTTTCAGAAATGCACAGGTTTGGTAGGTTTCCCTAGGTGGCGGCTGAGCTAGAGGCCAAAATCTACAGGTAGGCACTTCGCAAAAAACACCTCTGTTTTTTTCCAAAATTTAGGATGTGTCCACGTTGCGCTTTGGGGTGTTTCCTGTCGCTGGCGCTAGGCCTACCCACGCAAGTGAGGTATCATTTTTATCGGGAGACTTGGGGGAACGCTGGGTGGAAGGAAATTTGTAGCTCCTCTCAGATTCCAGAACTTTCTGCCACAGAAATGTGAGGAACATGTGTTTTTTTAGCCAAATTTTGAGGTTTGCAAAGGATTCTGGGTAACAGAACCTGGTCCGAGCCCCGCAAGTCACCCCTCCCTGGATTCCCCTAGGTCTCTAGTTTTCAGAAATGCACAGGTTTGGTAGGTTTCCCTAGGTGCCGGCTGAGCTAGAGGCCAAAATCTACAGGTAGGCACTTCGCAAAAAACACCTCTGTTTTTTTCCAAAATTTAGGATGTGTCCACGTTGCGCTTTGGGGTGTTTCCTGTCGCCGGCGCTAGGCCTACCCACGCAAGTGAGGTATCATTTTTATCGGGAGACTTGGGGGAACGCTGGGTGGAAGGAAATTTGTAGCTCCTCTCAGATTCCAGAACTTTCTGCCACAGAAATGTGAGGAACATGTGTTTTTTTAGCCAAATTTTGAGGTTTGCAAAGGATTCTGGGTAACAGAACCTGGTCCGAGCCCCGCAAGTCACCCCTCCTTGGATTCCCCTAGGTCTCTAGTTTTCAGAAATGCACAGGTTTGGTAGGTTTCCCTAGGTGCCGGCTGAGCTAGAGGCCAAAATCTACAGGTAGGCACTTCGCAAAAAACACCTCTGTTTTTTTCCAAAATGTAGGATGTGTCCACGTTGCGCTTTGGGGAGTTTCCTGTCGCCGGCGCTAGGCCTACCCACGCAAGTGAGGTATCATTTTTATCGGGAGACTTGGGGGAACGCTGGGTGGAAGGAAATTTGTAGCTCCTCTCAGATTCCAGAACTTTCTGCCACAGAAATGTGAGGAACATGTGTTTTTAGCCAAATTTTGAGGTTTGCAAAGGATTCTGGGTAACAGAACCTGGTCCGAGCCCCGCAAGTCACCCCTCCTTGGATTCCCCTAGGTCTCTAGTTTTCAGAAATGCACAGGTTTGGTAGGTTTCCCTAGGTGCCGGCTGAGCTAGAGGCCAAAATCTACAGGTAGGCACTTCGCAAAAAACACCTCCGTTTTTTTCCAAAATTTAGGATGTGTCCACGTTGCGCTTTGGGGTGTTTCCTGTCGCCGGCGCTAGGCCTACCCACGCAAGTGAGGTATCATTTTTATCGGTAGACTTGGGGGAACATAGATTAGCAAAACAAGTGCTATTGCCCCTTGTCTTTCTCTACATTTTTTCCTTCCAAATATAGGAGAGTGTGTAAAAAAGACATCTATTGGAGAAATTCCCTATAATTCACATGCTTGTATGGTCACCCCGGAATTCAGAGATGTGCAAATAACCACTGCTCCTCAGCACCTTATCTTGTGCCCTTTTTGGAAATGCAAAGGTTTTCTTGATAGCAATTTTTTACTCTTTATATTTCAGCAAATGAATTGCTGTATACCCGGTATAGAATGAAAACGCACTGCAGGGTGCAGCTCATTTATTGGCTCTGGGTTCCTCGGGTTCTTGATGAACCTACAAGCCCTATATATCCCCGCAACCAGAGGAGTCCAGCAGACGTAACGGTATATTGCTTTCCATAATCTGACATTGCAGGGAAAAGTTACAGAGTAAAACGTAGAGAAAAATTGATGTTTTTTTCACCTCAATTTCAATATTTTTCTCTTTCAGCTGTTATTTTCTGTAGGAAAACCTTGTAGGATCTACACAAATGACCCCTTGCTGAATTCAGAGTTTTCTCTACTTTTCAGAAATGGTTAGGTTTCTGGGATCCAGCATTGGTTTCATGCCCCTTCCTGTCACTGACTGGAAGGAGGCTGAAAGCACAAAAAATTGCAAAAATGGGGTATGCCCCAGTAAAATGCCAAAATTGTGTTGAAAAATTGGGTTTTCTGATTCAAGTCTGCCTGTTCCTGAAAGCTAGGAAGCTGCTGAGTTTAGCACTACAAACCCTTTGTTGATGCCATTTTCAGGGGGAAATCCACAAGCCTTCTTCTGCAGCCACTTTTTCCATTTTTTTTAAAAAAAACGAAATTTTCACTGTATTTTGGCCAATTTCTTGGCCTCCTTCAAGGGAACCCACAAAGTCTGGGTACCTCTAGAATCCCTAGGATGTTGGAAAAAAAGGACGCAAATTTGGCTTTGTTAGCTTATGTGGACAAAAAGTTATGAGGGCCTAAGCGCGAACTGCCCCAAATAGGCAAAAAAAGGCCTGGCACAGGAGGGGGAAAAGGCCTGGCAGCGAAGTGGTTAAAAAAAATGTAATTTGAAAAAAAAATTATCTTAAAACCGTTACATACAACAAGATACTATTACAGTAATGCACAGCCAGCACCCAAGCTAAAAAACAAAAAAACAAACCATGTACACTTTTCTTTCAATGAGTTGATTCTGCACTAGCTGCACAATATTTATAATTGAGAAATAAAACATAACTTTAAGGATCCTGAAAGGTTGCTTACATGCAATGTTATGCCTTGCTGTTCGAACTTGATAAACGTCAATATCGGCTCTCGGGTACCCTTCATTGTCCACCAAAGGTCCAGTTAAACCAACAGATTTCTGCTGTGGTAAAGAAGTAAATGCATAGTTACTATAGGTTAGGCTACAACATGTTACTGTTTGCACATTTGTTCCTTCTCGTTTCAAAATGAAGAGCGTCAGCTCTCGGGCAACACAGCGTGGCTCCATATTTCACAAAAGTGCATTCTAGGCCAGTGGTTCCCAACCTTTTGACATCTGTGGATCTCCACTTTATCATTACTGGAACCCGGTGACCCCCACTGAATCAATACTGGAAGCCAGAGACCCAGGCCTAAACATTGTTGATGATTTGAACCGCAAAACAATACAAAACAATATACAAAAATACAGAAACAAATATTGCATCAAACACATACACAAATAATAACATATTTGATATAATTTGCAAGCCTATTAAAATTGAAATTTTTCTTATTTCATTTGACAGTTGAGCTTTTCTTAATTCAGTTGTAGCCACACATCGTCCATACTATATTCTGTTTGGTGCATGTGCCCCGCTCCCACAAATCGATCTGAGGATACTAATTTAATTTTCAGCCTCCAATTTCAAATTCCTTGGAATTAACAGTTTGTTTTAAAATGTTAAATTGTACATTTAACCACTTTATTTATATACACTTAATTAATCTGTTCATATCAGTACATTTTCTAAGCAGTCACAGACCACCTAAGAGGGCTTCGCAGACCCCCAGGGGTCCATGGACCACAAGTTGGGAAACACTGTTTTGGGATATTGTCTTACCTGGGTTAAAGGGCTAAGTCACAATATCCAACTAGCATTTCCAAGCATTCCGCACTATCGCCGAAGTTAGAATGACCCACTTTGTGGTGTGGTTTGATTATTCCAGATCACGCTAATGAACTCTAGTTAGATGCTGAAACAGTTTCCTGACATTGGTTAAACCTGTCATCTAATTAAAAAGATGATCTAAGCCACTAAGTCATCAGATCGGGTTCCAAACCATGGATGATTCGAGAATCTTCCTAACCCAGACAAATGTTTAGTGGATGTCTTTATAGGACAGCAGCATGCCAGGAACTCAGTAACAGTTTAGGACAGGTTCAGTGAGACCCTAGAGGTGGAGTGGAGGAACCTAGCCAGTGGCTGCTGAGGAGGATACCTCAGAGCCAACTCCAGTTTCTTTATGCCCACGCCCATAACAACTTCATTCAAAATCAACACATTCGTGTGGGAGTCATGGACGCAGTTTATTTAAAAATTAACATTTCAGGGTACGGGTAACCTGTCAAAGTTTAGTCATGGCGCTGACTATGATGAGGCAATAGTCTTTTAGATCAGTCTTGGGTGCGGGTCCCGGCTCCAGGCCCACCTCCACCTTCATCCCCACCCCCACTATGGTTAGGTATGACTGGTATCATGTTTGTTGTGTAGCTGGAAACCCGACAGGCCTAAGTTGAGAGTGCTGTTGTCTTGTGCAGAGGTCCCCAACTTTTGAAACTCATACATTCTCTCTGCCCATCACCTTCTTTATATCATTCTGTAGTGCCACCACCTTGTCTTGTGCAATTCTTGACATGCCTCTGATAAGAGTCCAGTTCTGTGCCTAGGAATTCTGATCTAGATGTCAGACCGATGGTCTTATCCTTTGCAACTGATTCCTAAGGATGCTCGGAGCTGGCTGAATTTACTTACCTGCCCTGTACCTTGGTCTGTCATGGGTCTCCTACAAACAAAAAGTCATATAACTACTATAGCTTACCACCCCCGGGGTGCTGTTTGTGGAGTTCCCATTTCAGGAATGTGCTGAAGCACTCAAAATACGCATAAAATATTACACAAGCATTTGTCAAAATGGTATTTATCTTCAAACTGGAAGCCTAACAGATGGGGAGCCTCAGTCTTAAATATGATAAAACAATTTATTTATGTGAGTAAAATTAGGTTATAATTCCAAAACGGTCATAAAATTACTAAAAAAAGAGGCAGAGATGGTGGCAAGGGCAGACGCATAAGTCAGAGCTCCGACTGAAGCCCCAATTAGCTTGTGAAAATCAGACACAAAATCGACTGATCTGGGACAAGCTAGAGACCAGCACCAGCTCAAAACTAGACACAACTAACAGGCTATCTGAAGACAGAACAACCGCCACGTGGCTAGGCCGGAGCTGGCCCGGGTGAGGAGACTCAAGGGTGACAGTCATAGGGGAGCGGGTGGCGGCCACTGAAGACTCGCTGTTTGCTGAGGAGGCATAATCGACTGGGGGGGGGGGCGAGATTAGGCCCGAAACAGAGAAGGTGAGCTGGGAGCGGGACTTTGATCTCGGGTGCGGGCGGTAGGCCGGCCACTGCCCGACTTGAGGCCACAACGGAGTTGTGGACTGTGCCGAGACCTAAAACCTGGAAGGCGCAGCACAGGAGGAGACCTGGTCACTCTAGAGTGAAGCCTCCTCTGTGGGGCTAGGTCACAACAGGCAGGGCCAGGTGTGACCAACAGTGGCCCATGTGGGGTCCCTTGGGGAGCATGGATGACAAAGGACTTACGGCTGCGGCCGTCCTGCCATGGTGCCGAACGAGCTAGGAGGTCACCAGGAGAGACTGGACACAAAGGAGGGGCCCTATCCACATACCACAGCAAGGCCAGTGGTGGTCTTCAGTGAGAGGGCAGGGGGCACGGGTTGGAGGGGCACAGGTTTGCAGTCTACGTGGCCCTTATGTCCTGATCTGGTAGCGAGGTGGAGGTCACAGGAAACCCTTGAGGACTCCCAGAGGTAAACAAACACCAGGCAGTGGTGCTGTCAGGCTGGGGAACACAGTGATGTGTTGGAACCCTCCCCCCCCAGGAGAGCAAAGAAACACCATGCAAAGTCTGCCAACCCTCCGCATTACAACCCGCACTGGAAGAAAAGGCTCCAGCCAGCAAGGGGGGGCAGGTGGTGGCTAGACAAGGATAGGCCCCTGGTGCACAAATATGGTGAGGAGGGCCCAGCCCTAATTCACCTAGGGCAGTGGTTCCCAAACTCTTGATCCACGGCTCCCTTGACATATTGGCCACTGGCTGCGGCTCCCCATTTTGTTACTTTTGTTTGGCACGTGGAAGATGTAAGCCCAGCCTCAGGAGTAATTCCATTTTTCTCTCTAAAATAATTGGGGTGAAGCAGTGTGTGTGTTCTTGCCCCCGTCTGTGTATTCTTGCCCCCTGTCTGTGTGTCCGTGTCTACTGTCTGTGTGTTCCTGTCTACTGTCTGTGTTCCTGTTTACTGTGTCCTGATGCCTCCTGTCTGTGTGTTCTTGCATCATCTGTGCCCTTATGTGTGTGTTCTTGTCCCACTCTGTGTGTTCTTGTCTACTGTCTGTTTGTCATTGCCTCTTGTCTGTGTGTCCTTGACTCCTGTCTGTTTATTCATGCCTTCTAACTGTGTTCTTGCCTCGTGATGTGTCCTCGTGCCTCCTCTGTCCTTATGCCTCCTGTCTGCCGCCTTTTGTCTATGCCCTCACGCCTATTGTGTGTGCTGGCATGACTCCTGTCTCAGCCTCAGGTGTGGACAATCCCGCCCCATGTCACTGCGGACACACCTGGTCTATTCTGTCTATGAACCTTCTATCTGCTCTCCCCTATGTAAGCAGACTGGGTGTGTTACTTCCAGTGACCAGATAAGAGAACAGACGAGTAGCCTGCCACTCCACTTGTAAGGAGCAGGACAGTTTCAAGCATGCATTTCCAAAATGCATGTGCAGTGCTGCAGGTGCACACAAACTGTCTTTCTGTCTTTAAAAAGTGCACATCTTCGTTGTGATTTAAGTTGCAAAATATTCCAGTTTGTGCCTGCAACAGCCCAGGTCCAAGGACCTCTGATAGACCCCAGCAGTATCAGTTGCATTAGCACTAGTAGCCTGTAAGTGTTTTTATCCCTTCTAAAGCCTTAAACCTACAGGTATATCTCTAAGCTTGGATGTGACGCAGTTGTGCTGTCCAACTAAGTTGTAATTATGCTGTCGACCTAGGAAAAATGAAATGCTGAGTTTTCCCTAGTGGTTTCATTTCAACAACCTATACACAGATGCACGCAGTGGGTTTAAACCCGCTGGCCAGTAGCTGTTTTGTTTGCTCCGTGATCCCAGAAATTTCCTGCATGAGATGGAGACATGCACATTGCTTCAGGAGTCTGCCATTCGCTTCTTAGTTCTGTCCTTGCTCCTTGGTACCACGCTGCCTCGCTCACAAGGTGTATTTTGGGGAGCAAATATCTGTTTTGCCATATTTCTGCAGGCCGGTTTGGTTCTGGCATTGACAGAAAACTGTTTCTTTGAAGCTTCATGCTGAACAGGCCTTCAGAACTCCTCATCTGAGGAACATAGTGCATTCATAACTGAAGCCCATTAGAACGCTGGTCGCAGAAGATAGTAGCAAAACCTAAAGGGGAAGAACTGTTAAAAAGATTAACAGATAAGCTAAACTTTAACTCAGGTAGCGTTCTTAGAGCATGGACTGACTAAATCATAGGTAGAGCATCTGTACAAACACCCCATTAACTGGAGGTCAAGTAGAAGTGCTAGGAAAAAATAGCAGACGGTAAATAAAGCCTTCCACCCAGTGTTGATTCTTAATTTCAGTGATTGCATCTGTTTGTTTTATAGTTCACCACGCCTAATGTAGAAGCACGCCTCTCCTGCAGGACTGTTGCATTTTTACCGATTTCTTGCCTGGAAACGTTTGTTTTAAGTCATCTACTTTGGGTCCTGCTTTTTTTCTGTAAACCAAAAGGGGCATTTTATAACCAAAGGAACACGTGTGTTTTAGGAGCTTTTGCATTTTAAGTACCCTTATTTTGGCCCTGCTTGAGAAGAGTTGAAACTTATGATGTTCTGTTGAATATAACATTAGGCCGTTGTAAGAGTGTGCGAAATAACATATTCACTCACCTGGCCAGAGCATTTATAATGCATAACGAAGTGGTTCCAAACTCTCTCCTTGGGGCACGGCACCCCTGGCTAGTTTTGATGGCGCACAGGGGTGCTGTGGCGCACAGTTTGGGAACCGCTGACCTAGGGTAATGTAACCGGGGGCCCTCAGACGCAGAGAGACAATAAACCAAAGGGGGACAAGCAGGGACAACTGCTGCATAAATACTAATTTGGGTCAAAAGAGGACCTCCCACCCTCAAAGAGACCGCAGAGAAGAGGGGTCCACCAGACCGGGGGCAAAGGGAGTCAGCCGCGAGGGTAGGGGCAGCCCAAACCCGCATCCACCAGACCCTAGCTTCAGCAACACAGACAGAAATCCAAAGAGGAGAAGGGGTCAGGACGCACCACAGAAGACAGACAGTCCCAGAAGGAACAGCCTTGATCCCACACACCCCATGGCCAGTGGGTGGGTAAGGCTCCCTCCCTGATTCCTGGCCTAGCTGACGGTATACCTGCTGCACCATTCTGAGAAGTGACAGAACACCAACCCCTGGGCCTGAATTTGGTGAGGGACTCTATACTCACTGGAAGCCATCTGCCCTCTCCACCATTCAATTAGCGACTGAGCCATAATGACAAGGGGGAAAAGATCAACTGACACCCCGACCTGGAAAACTGGATAAATATGTGAAAGTGGTCGCACCCTCTCTAGAAGACATCAGGCAGCCACCTCTGCAGATGGTGTCCGGTAATGTGACACTATTGCAGGCCATACAATCCTTTCAAGTAGCCCTGGAGGGTGGGGGGGCTGGGTGAGGTTAAGTCTGAAGTCCCCCTCCTCAGACAGGACTTGAGAAACGTGGCGGAGAGGGTCACGACAGCAGAGATGCGCATCTCGGAACTCAAAGACATGGGCCAATGTCCCTCAGGAAAGAAATGGCAGAGATGCACAAGGTCTACGGAGATGTAGTCTGGAGACTGGAAGACGGGCTCGGAAAAATAACCTACAATTCATGAGTTTTTCAGAAGGCATAGAAGGACCGAAAATGCAGCACTTCCTAGCAGACTGGCTAAGGCAAACATTCCCAAAAGACAGATTCTCACCCTGCTATATCATCGAGCAAGCCCACAGATGTGACACTGCGGAAAGCAGGGGCATCACACTTGCGGGCCGCAGTCAGATTGGCGGTCCATGTCTCAGGTGGCCGTATCTGCCGCGGGCCACTTTTCGGGCCACAGCATGATCTGGAAGTCTTCCTTTGGGCTCCAGTTCATGCTGCGCCCGCTCTTTGCCCTCATAGTTTTGCTCACTTGTTTTCTTTTTTTTTCCTTCCTCGGCCATATCTTCTTCCCAGGAGTATGTGTTCCCTTCACTGCATGCCTTGCTCACTACTTTTATACTATGGCTATTTTCCCATTCACATTAATGTGGTCTTTCCCAATCCAGGATGGTGGGGGTCTTCAATACTTCCTTCATGTCACTTCCTGTTTGTCAGTATATAAGCACAGGTGTTTTTCTGTTCCTTGTATTGCAAACACTTACGTCCTGGTGGTGCTCCTCCCTCCTGTATCCTGTGATTTAGGAAATCTCCTGTTTTTTTCTTGACCGCAGTTTTGTTGTTCCAGACTTGTGCTTCTATTTTTTCTTTTACATCTTTTTCAGGAGTTCCTTTGATATGGGTTTCCCCCCAAGATTAGTTTTTTTCCTCAGACTCCTTCTGGAGGTTATGGCCTGCTTGGTGTTATACTATCAGTAGCACCATGGCTACTGAAAAAGGTCACCCTTACCTTGGCCAATCCAAAACAAGCAAGAAACTAGGTGGAGCCCCGAGACTGGCAGATTACAGCGGTAAGAAGCGTTCAGATTGTGACAGAGCACTGAGTAGCAAGCCGCTACTGGGGGCCCCACCACGACCAGTTATAGCAAGATTCTTTCATTACCAAGACAGTGACTTTATTCTTGCAGAAGCCCAGAAAATGAAAAAGGTCTGGCACGACAACCCCCTAATACAAACACCCATGAAGTCCAGCACCAAAGGCGCACCTTCGAAGCTGTCAAGGCGAAACTGCGAGCCCTCTAGCTGCAACATATACTGCTATTGCCAGCCAAATGAAAGGTTCTGAATCAAGGCAAGGGACACTTTTTCCAAACGCTAGTGGAAGCTTGGGAGCGGTTGGAGAAAAGGCCACGTCAGCTTCACTGGGGGAAAAGAGAAGAGAGAACACAATCCTGCTGGAAGCTGTCCCACCTGGAAGAGAAACAAAGGTCCAAGATAAAGGATGGCATCTCCACAGTACCGAAAGGAAGTAAGGGGAAGCACCTGACCCGATATACAGGGGGACATACCCCATCTATATTGGAGTCACAGGGGGACCCACCCATCAGCACCAGATGCAATTAATTTGCAATGAACGTGCCTAAGGGAGGGAGGAGGAGGAGGAGGAGGATTGCATGCTTGGTGGAGTCCTAGGGGTAGACCAGAGTGGTCTATACATAGATGAGGGGAATGGCTACTTCGTATCTGGTGCCTCCCGCTCTAAGGTTCGTACCATGTAGTTTCCAACCCTATCCCTCTCAGGAAATGAAATCCAAGTTAAAGGAATCATCAATTAACAAATTACTAACTAGATTTCACAAGATGCCCCAGTTTAGTTGAGGTCAAAGGAGAACAATCACCAATTCATATTGTGATTAGAATATTGTTAGTTTACTTGGCAGAGGCTTGCTGTGCAGATGAATTGCATGATTTAGTTAACACTAGATGTTGCAGCTGAAACCCAAGAGGAAGATTCAGTGTTTAAAATAAAATCACAAGAGTTCAGTTTTCCCCCAATTCTTATAGAAGATGACCTGCCTCTTGATTTATGACACACAGTGAAAGGAGAGGTGTGGGATTTTACAGGTAAAGAAATAGGATTGATAAATAGTATAGAATACTGGTCAAACCAACGTTTTATCCCAGAACTCATCAATACAAACTTTTGCAAGAAGAGGGAATGAAGTTGGTCATAGAAAAGTTGATACAGCAGGGTATTTGATGACAGGTGCTCGGTAGTCCTTGCAACACATCTGTGATGGACATTAAAAAAACCAAGAGGAAAGGGGAGGGTAGTTCAAGACTCTAGAAAGATGACCAAAATTGTAGCCTCATGCTGTCCAATGGTACCTAATACTGTTGTAATATTGTTCCAAATTACTGGGTATACAGAATGGTACTTCGATTGCTGTACACGAGGATAGCCAATACCTTGTTGCATTTTGGTTCCTTGATGAAATCCCTCAATCTTTAGCCAGATTGCTAACAAAAAAAAAAAAAAAATTGCAAGTTTGCTGTGGACCTGTAACTTGGAGCTAGTTCACTACATGAATGACCTTGTAGTGGCAAAGGCATTTTGGATACAACAGCACTCTTGAACCATCTCGCTGGCAATCGTCACAAGGTCTAACCTACAAAGATGCAGTATTGTATAAAGAAGTAAAGTTATTTATCCTGCCTATCATATTGAGAAAGTGTTCACAGGATGAAATTCTGCATATGCATTCTCCAACTGCCCAGAGAGAAGTGAGGATGTTTTGAAATTGTTGACTACTAACATCAGAGAAGCTCAAATTTTTCCCTGACTGAATCCTTAACTGAGGTTTACTCGCACTGGCAGACAATCTATTGTCATTTGATGATAAATGCATGAAAGTCTTACAAAAGCTCAGAAAAAAATCTTTGTAGCACACCAGACCTTGGAATGCGGGATTAGGAAAAATAATTCTACTTGCTTTAATAATGAAAAAGAAGGGTGTGCCTCATCTGTGCTCGTCCAAAAGAATGGTGATGTAAATAGGCCTGCCTTTTACTTCTATTACAATAGATCCAGCAGCCTTAGCTCTTTCTAGATGCTGGAATGTGGTTACAGCGGTTTACCAACTGAACAGAGGGAAGAAATTGTTATGGGTCACACACTCATTGTATTAGTCCCTCATTCAATTAACATGTTGCTGGCTCATACTCAAACTCAGCATCTGACTAACAGCCACCTTACAAGATAAGAACAAACAATATTTGCAACTGAAATTATTTCAGTTAAAAGGGTCCAATCACTTGAATACTGGTGCAGATTCTAAACTGTTATGTTATATGGCATGTTAGGTAGATTTGAAAAGCACCCTATCACCTGGGAGGGTATCCTAGCACCGAGCCAAACCTACAACCTGGTAGGACTACTTGAAAAGCCTGGTCTTTAGCTTCTTGTGGAATTCTTGGAGTAAGGAGGAGGGTTTTCTGTGTAGTGGCAGGTTGTTCCACACTCTTGGAGCAATGTAAGGCTCGACCGTCGGATCTGGTTTTCGGTATGCACGGGATGTGTGCAAGTAGAAGTCTGGATGAGCGAAAGTGTCTGGAAGGTTGGTGAAAGCAGAAGAGATTCTGGGCCAGTGTTATGAGGTGCCTTGAAAGTGCAGATGAAGAGTGAGATGTGCTTGTCTGTGTATGGGAGCAAGTGGAGCTTCTTCATATGTGGTGTGATGCAAGTGCGGTATGGGAGTTTGAGAGATTCTGCCCACCGATTTCTGAACGGTCTGCAGCCTTCTGGTGAGTTTTTTTGTTGAGGGTGTTACCGTAGTCCAGCTTACAAGTGACCAGGGTGTAAATGACAATTTTCTGGGTGCTGAGTGGGGACCATGTGAAAATCTTCCTCAGCATCTTAAGGATATAGAAGCATGAAGCAGTGATGGCGTTGACTTGGGCAGTCATGTTGAGTTTGCGGTCGATGATTATCACCAGGTTCTTCAAGTGGGTGGTGACTGTCAGTACTAGCTCTGTTGGCCACCAAGTGGAGTCCTAGTGTGAAGTGCTCCTGCTGAAAAATCACAATTTTGGTCTGGTCAGTGTTCAGATTTAGACAGTTAGTCTTCATCTAGTGGGAGATTTCAGTCATACGGGCATTGGACCTGATCAGGCTCTAGGCATCTTGTTTGAGAGGGATAGAATTAGCTGTGTGTTACTGGAATGGGTCGAGGATGTTGATGTTGTAAGAGCAGATACTGCTGGCTAGAGAGATCATGTATGTGCTAAAGAAGGTCAGGGTCAAGGATGATCCTTGCGGAACTCCACAGGTGAGGTTGGTTGGGTCCACGGTGTTTGGTGCATGGCTGACTGACTGGGTCCTTCCAGTCAGGTAGGAGGAGATCCATTGGAATGTGTGTTCTTGTATTACAATGTTGTGTAGGCATTGGATGAGGATGGGGTGGGAGACTGTCAAATGCTGTGGAGAGGTCCATGAGGGTGAGGGCCACCATGTCTCCTTTGTCCAGAGTATCCTGGATGTCATCTGTGGCAGCAATGAGGGCAGTTTCTGAGCTCTAGTTGGGCCTGAAACCAGACTGAGCGGTGTTAAGGAGTTAGTGGTTGTTGCAGTATTAGGTGAGTCATGGGTTGATAGTTTTCTCCAAGACCTTGGCCGGGAATGGTAGCAAGCAGATCTGTCTGTAGTTGGTGAGCATTGAAGGATCAGCAGAGGGCTCTTCAGCAATGGGAGGCAAGTTGCAGGTTTCCAAGCGTCTGGGAAGTTTAGGGAAGAGGTGGAGGCATTCAGAATGGGTGTTGAATTTGGCACTGATGGGTTGCAGTTCTCTGAAGCAGGTGAGTTGAAGACAGGGGTTCGATGGAACCTGAGTGGATGGACTTCATGGTGGCAATAGTTTCTTCTGGGTTAATGATAAGCCATGTGGTTAGAAATAGATATCATTGATGATAAAGATATCAATCCTAATGAAGAACCTGATCATGACTGTAACAAAGTAGTGTAGCAAACCAAGGCAAAAGCCAAATATCAGAGATGCTCACCTTGAAAAGGCTAATCTGACATTTTCTTTGTGGATGGTTCTTGCCTGTAGTAATTTCAGCACAATGTTGTGGAGCTAACTGCCCTGACAAGAGCTTGTTGTATAGCCAATGAATTGAGTGAGACAAATGACAAAAGAGAGCCAATATGGATTTGGAGTGGTACATGAGTTTGGACACTTGTGGTTACAAAGGGGCTTCATGACAACTTCTTGTACTCCCAATATGAATGGTTTATGCATTCTAAACTTACTTTAAGCAACAACAGTCTAGAGAAATATCAGTCGAAAAATGCATCACCAATATGCTTGGTGATGACATGAATACCATGGGTATTAACTACAAAAATCAAGTTATGAAATATTGTGCTTTGAAAATGCAATTGTTAAGTCAAATAAGCAAGAACAAGTACAAGTACAAGTAATGTGAAACTGATGATGCAAATAATTCTAATTGTTTTATGTTGAGTCCAATACAGGCAACCTTGAGAGAACTCCAAGAATTGCAAGAGGAAGTACCAGAGGATGAAAAGAAAAGTAGGGAACAATAAGGCTGCAAGAGGGATTATAATGATATATGGGTCACTTCAGAATACCAATATGTTCGCCCTGACTCCATGCTTCAGGATATGGGCTGAGCCATGTGGGTAGACAGTATGATCAGGATAAGTAAAAGGTACTGGTATAACACAACGTTCAGAAGTGAAGGGGAAGACTTATGCCAGAGATGCACTACTTGCCAGAACATTAACCAGGGTAATCATACATTAGTCACCATGAGTCACATAGGTAAATCTGAAAGCCCATGTAATAGACTGCAGGCGGATTACATAGAGATGTCTGTTTATAATGAGCTAAAATATATTGTTGTGGTTGCTTGTTTTCTAAATGAATGGAGGTTTATCTGATCAGGAGCATCAGGCGTTGTTGTGAAGATGAATGGCACAAATTTGAAATGGCTTGAATGGCCTCTTGTTTTCATGAACCTCAGGAGTACCCAAACAAAAGGTCTTGTCTTTATCCTCATGATGTTCTCATGGGTACAGCAATGTGCATCACATATGTTCCTCCAGCAGCACGTGTATAAATAACTGATGATGTCAAATTGATTTACTGTAAAGGCCTGGCTGATGTGAAGAACTCTGTCTCTCATCAGGCGAATTTGGCAATGGCATCAATAAAAGCACTGCAATCAGGGGACTAGGTGCTGATCAAGAAGCATGTCTGCAAATGTTGCCTTGAGTCAACGTGGAAAGGGCCTCTTCAAGTTGTGCTTGTGACTAACACTGCTGTGAAATGCGCTCGAATCCCATAGTAGATCCATACAGCTCACATGAAGAAAGTGAAGAATGCAGATGAAAAAGTGGTGACAACAACCAATGATTCACAATGTCAAGCTCAAGTTTGCTGCATGAATCCAGAGGGGGGAGAAGAAGAACTTGGTGAAGGTACAAGTAGTCAGTTTGAAAAGCAGCAGATTGAAAAATCAATAAGAAACAGTGTTGCAAAGTCATGAGCAACAAGAAGAGACAGACTGTTCCAGTTCATGAAAAGGTAAAGCTAAAAATCAGAGTCTTAGGAATCCTCAAGGAAAAGAGGTTCACAGTGAGTCAAGCTCCTGATCCAAACACAAATACTTCAGCAAATGGAGAAGACTTTCAGCAGCAGTTGCAAGTGAAGATACAAAAGTTGAAAAAGGTCCATTGAGGAGGCAAGTGGCCTGAGAGAAGTAACAAGAGGCTGGACTGGAATACTAAAAGACCTGAGTAAATATAACAAGAATTAGAGACCATTGAGAATGATTTGGAGAGTAGTGATAGTGAATCATCTAAGGCTAAAAGACCAATGAGAAAGGTTGCCAAACAAAAAGTATAAGTCATCCCAGTGAACCTATCTCACAACAGTGTCAGAAGATGAAAAAAAAGTCATATGTGGAAATCTACCGTCTAACAAACTATTGCCAATTCATCTTTCTAATAAATAATCACCTGCGACTTTTGTTAAATCCCGTTGAGTTGTTTAAACAGATTTTTTAACTTTGCAATAAAAATTTAATTAGCCTAATGCTATGCCTACTTTCTCTGGCTGAAGGTGTCTCTCCTTGAACCAAATACAATACATAACAAAGTGGAGCATATGATATTAACATGCAGGGCCAGATTACTGAGTAGTTGTGAAGGCAACATGTAAGCTAATTTATTAAACAAATCTGTTAAGATTATGGGTATAGGGAATTGTTTTGCCTGTATTTTTTGTCTTTCCTCTGCAAGAGAACGCTCTACATACCTCAAGTTGCCGTGGACTTGCAGTTTGCTGTGTAATGTTTTTATTAGTATATTCCATAAGCAAGACTTTTTGTCGCTGTACCTTTCAGATTTCAACATTTTGTTGGAAGAAGTTCCTGTTTCCGAAAACTGATAGCGGAGTTACCTATTCTAAGTATTTGAAAGGAATTGCACAACCTAATTTAAAAGTTAAGAAAAGTTAAGAAAATCATAACCAATCATACATGTAGTTTGAGGGAAAGGGAGAGTGAGTTTATTAAGGACAGCAAGAATTGTAAAAGATTGGAGAGATGCAAGTGAAATTAAGGATCAAATTGAGGCACAGGAGAATTTTTAGAATACTAATGTGCATCCAAGGTTGAGAATGGATCATTAAAGAAAGAGTGTATTGAGTGTGGTGTCCCAGAAGTCACAAAAAATTGCTAAATGGAATTTGTGGAAGAGAGTGGACGGAGTTAAATTATTAAGGATTAGTTTCTGATTGGTGAAGAGCCAATATTCAGAATAATTTATTAAGTGTATTGTAAAACTGCCTATTTTAACCTACCCTGCAAGTGGGTGGGAAGCTGCTAGATGCCTTTGGTATTCCAGAAGGTTTAACATTTAAATGAGATGAGTGGTGCTATTGATTTAAAGAGATTAAAGCATGGATTTTGACAAATTGTGTTAGAAGTGTTAGTGCTACGATTTCTTCTACTGGTGCTGCTATAACAAATGTGAAAATTCGAAGATTATGGAGATTGCCTTGTTTCAAACACTGCTGGTGCACTAACTTAGATAAATAATGAATTAACTGCAATTCGGGCTAATGGAGAGCTGCCTTGCACCAGATATCCTTTTAGTGAAAGAGCATGGAGTCTATAGCGTTTTGAAGGTAAGAGAGTGGAGTACCATCATCCCAGATAAAAGTAAGCTTGTTTAGGCATATGTCAATAATATAACTAATATTTCTCATGAAGTCAAAGCTTTTGAAGTGTATAGTTTAGAGGGAATCAATTGGTTCATGGTTTGATTAGAGTGAAAAGGGTTTTAGAAAGGTTGTTGAGTGTTTTGATAGTCTGGCAGGGGGCATGTTGCAGGTTATAATAACTCCTTTAATTATGTTAATTTATGCAATCCTTCCATTTTTTTTTTTTAATTCTTTGAACTAGTAATTTTAAAGATGGGTTCAAACTGCGGGTGCAAAGAGAGGAAGACAACCGTGTCCAAAAGAAAGCATATTGAGTTGGAGGATGCCAGAGATAGAGTATATGATCAACTAAAGATGTTAGAAGAATCAAGACACAAGAGACAGAAATTGATGCAGCTGTAAATAGTTTTGGGGATGATGTGAACTTTAGTAGAGGAATGTGTTCAAGTTTCCATGATTCAATTAAAATATCCATAAATATTAGTAGCTTGGCATTTGAATTCGCACTTGCACAGTGACAGTGCTATTGCAATTGAAATGATATCATTATGATGTATTTTAATGTGTTTTGCTTACTTAGTTCAACTAAGCCTCCATTAGGGCTCAACGGCATTTTAACTAAGATATATCCCATATCAATATGTTTGTGCGCTGTTCACATTTCTGTCTGACACTACATGCAGCACTGCTTATTTTGTATGACAATATTGTTTTCGAAGAACTCGCTAACTCACTGGAAGGAAAAACCTTTCGTAACGTTACACAAGATTCTTCTTGTTGGCATTCTGGACTGCATTCATTCATAATGGATTCTGTTGTTTACGTAACTAGTTTGTTCTGACACCTCCGGTCAGCGTTAGGTCAGCAGGGGCTGTATCAATATTCACATAGTGGGTTAGTGCTAAAGTGATAGGGCTTTGTGATATTTTAAAATTAGAAATTATAATTTGTTGGAGAAAATGTCATACCATGCTGACTTTGCAGATTCTATCATTATTTACGCATGAAAACTGTATTTAAACCCCTGGAACTGGGGTAAACTAGAACTCCATTTGAGACCTTTCATGAGCCTCTAGGGATGCTGCCTGATTGTCTTTTGATTTGCTGCACATTTGAGACTTAGAATATTTTGTAATATTGTCCTATTCTCTATTAATTCTGATTACTGAAATCATTCATTAACAATTAACTTTATGCAATTTAATTGGGTTAATGCTGCATCTGCATTTTTTATTTATGTGTTGCAACGGTTTTTTAAGTGTCTGATATTAAACTCTCTTTTTGGGGCAGTTCTTTCTCATGGACTACATACTGATATGCTGTTTTGAATGTTGTCTCTTGAGACACATTGCCTCAAACTTCAGGTTACCACCCTCCCTGTTCCACACAAATTGGGCATGCTACAGCCATGAAGATTTATTAGGGTTGTAGCGTGCCTGAACTTGGGTTTGTTATATTTCTTTTAGCTAGCAGAGACAAATATATTATTTCTAATGGTCAGCCCTTCATAATTTTAGGGAATTAGTAATTGTTTAAAATAAACTAGTTAAGTAAAAATCCGTAGACAATGAAACCATGCAATCTATTCTCCAGGACACTGTGAAGAATGTTAAAAACAAATTATGTCTTCATCTTCGACCCTTCCCTGCTGGCAGTACTAAGCCAAAATATATTCTCAAATCTAAAGGCCAGAATTTTTTTTTTCTTTTTAAACACCACAAAAGTAAGTAACAAACTAATATTTCTGAGGTTTCTGGATCCACTGATCTGACAGATTTGGCGGACACAGACACTGATGCAAGCAGTAACTTGTTTGAGGATGTTGATTCCTCCAAAAATGATGGCTATCCACCACCCAAACTACCATTTAAACGGGAGGGAGAGTTTAGGACCAGGAAACATTTCTTTGAGGTTGACCAATTTAATAATAACTCTTATATAGCTTCAGTTTCCCCCGATTCAGATTCTGATCACTAAAAAGATTTGAATTTAAATTGGGTTGGGCCGAACAAACAAAATAAAAAGATTAACCAAATTCTCTAAGGAAAATTGTTCTTCTTCTCCTAAAGAAAGTGTGGATTTCACTGGGGAATATTTGTTTGATCCTTCTTGTTTATGTCAAACTTTATCAGATTGGTGCACTATTCCACGCGTTGAAGAATGTATACATGAAAAAAATGCATTCACACTTTGACAAGGTGATCAGAAAATAAACTGAGAACCAAACGTCCCATACCCTTGATAGCAGACTAGGGCCTAGATGTATCAAAAGGTTTTACCCATTCTGTGTCTATGGAAAAATGTCTTCATACATATGGCCCTATGTTCTCACAACACCAGTGATTGATCAAAAACTCAACATTTTTATACTAAATATGGTAAGCACCCAAAAAGGAGATTGACAGAGCCTAGTCGGCCTGTCAGTGTAAACTTCTGAATGCAATGGGCCCAATAACAAAACATTTCAAGCTAACCAAAACAGCAAAGGGGGTGGGAACAAATTGAATAGGCCCTTACGAACTCTCAAACTGGGTGCAAAGACCTATATGTTTGACTGGCAGCACCAACAAACATTTCCACCAAGAGACGGAAGGGCTTACTTTTCAAACTTGATCCAAAGCTTCTGGAACTGGTAACTTCGAAGAAGGTTTTAGGCCAGCTTGTTTTTACACAGACCAGCAGAAAAGGTAGCCGTTCTGCCAGTCAAGGACAATTTGATTCCAGGTCCTAGTTCTTCCAGAACAGATGACAACCATATAACACATATGTTAAACCAACCTTCTATCCTCGGAGGACACATATCGCACAGTATTGATGGACTGCAAGGGACAAGCAAAGAATCACACAGATGTATAAGGGTATTATAATCATCCCATATACTGAACTCTTTAGCAAAGGGCAAACAAACTGTAATAAGTTACACGTTGTTAGGAGCAATCAAGTTGACATGTAACGGTTCCCAAAAGTCGATAAGACATACCACGCAGGGCAAGGTAGTTGCATAGCCGCAGTGCACCCTTCACAAAATGTCATGTCCTTAAGCCAGTCTAGGAAGCAAGGAGCTCCATGGCTACCGCACGCCATGGCCACCTGCCGTTTATCAAGCAATATGGCTGTAGCAGACAGTTTACAAAAAGTCTTCGGAATGTGTTTTACAAATCCGAGTAATACCACGAGGACAGTGAACCAAAAACTGTGTTCCGTCATTTTTTACATGGCTGCAATGATTAGGTACCAGAAGGATAGCACTCTTGGGCAGTGCCAGGCCAAATGCAGATAATCACGACACCTCAGGCAACTAGTGTCACCAGCATGCATGTTCTTGACAATCGTTATTGGTGATAGATATACTCTATGTAAACATTCATAATGAATAAGCCTGTAATGAAAAGTAGGTGACAACTCCTTTGTCTGTTGACAAAAATATACTCAAATTTCATCTGTGCTGTCAACCCACCCCGAAGTTCTCTGCCCATAAGTGATGTGTACGGTTAGCTTATGCATCAGTGTTCGCCGTGATTGCAATATAAAGGGTGGCAAATAATCCTTATTATAAATAATTTTGCAGAACATTATTATGCACTTTAAAATTATCCCATTAACAGAAAATGGCTGTATGTTTGTGATATACAGATAACTGTAACACATATGGGGAAAGGTATGTCCTGAGCCACAAGTACATATGACAAAGGCTTGCTTTGACTTATTAACATATATCCCATTCATACGCACACAAGACCATGCTCTCGCTGGCACTCGTCAGCCCTGCCATAGTGCCCCTAGTCAAAAAGTATTTTGTTCAAACCATAGTTTCTGGCTGTTTGGACATTAGACTTAGTCAGTGAGCTGGGTGGGGAGTGTCTAGTAACACTGCGCAAGTGCCTTGGCCTCCAGTAGCTCACATTGATTTTCTTTGATCAGAAGTAGCTCTCACTACAGAAAAGGATGGAGACCCGTGGTATATCTGAACTCGCATAGGACCGTCCAGCCTAGCCCAGTTCGCCCCATCTAAATATCGTGTATCGGAGTTGGAACTGCTGTTGTGGACGTTTAGAGGTATATTCACAAAAACGTTGGGTCAGATTTTTTAGTATTACATGCGTTTTTTGTGTATTATTGATGCCTGCTCTACTACTATGATAGTGCACAATCTTTAAGGGGTATTACCTTTGTGGATGGAAAAGCCTCACCCACCTGATCGTGGAATGCTTCATCATTGACTATTCCAACCCAGCTGGTGCAGATGATACGGACCCGGTGGTCTCAACTGTAACACCAGGCGAGAACTAGCTTCACCCAGGATAGGGAGATCTAGATAATAAGTCTCCTGGTCAGTAGGGTACCAGTGAAGTCAAATAGATTAAAGTTAAAATTATCTCAATATCAATCCAAAGGTTGTCTTTATTTGGGATGATATTGGATAGGGTTAAAGCCAGATAGCTCCCTTCTATGTAATGGGACGTCCTTGTGTCTATAAGATCCCAAATGGATCCCTACACCCTCTCAAAAGAGAGAACATGTTTCAGCCGTGAATTAGGTACTCGATAAGAAACTTAGTTCTTAAAGCTTAAGACCTCCGGCCTTCTTCAGGGCAAACCGTCTTCTATTTCCCTACTGTCCCTTGTGTGCCTATTATATAAAGCATGCATAAGGTAAGCCTACTTCTTACCTGTGTCCTCTGTCTCCTAAAGGATAAATATCAAAATGGTGTTATAATAATTGATAGATATATCATGCAGTATCTATTTTTAACTTTTGATCCCACCCTAAGTGAAACACACCTAGTGAGTAAAAACACTGCACACAGTGTACCTTACTGATGTGAAGCTATCTCCGGTCTATCCTTCATCCACCCATGCTCTATGTGTGCTACCAGAGACTTATGTTCATGCGTCTATTTTCTTACCTTGCAAATGTCAGAGAAGGGCCCCATCAGTCTCTCGGCGAGGGCTTCCCTCGTTGTCATACATTTAAAAAGTCATTTTTATTAAAATTTACAATTAGTATCCGAAACATAATTGTAACAAGGATTAGTTTGTAGGCATAATCCGGCAACCCATATATTGTCACATTCTTTTTTGTGTTAAATAGGTTCGCCGTGTAGTACTTATCAATCCTTTATTATTCTTTATTTACTTCAAAAATGCATCTCTGGGACCTGCACGATTCTCCCATTCTTTATTTTCTCATACATGCTTAGTGTCATCACATTGTCATGCTGTATGGGCATCTCTGATATTATCAAACAATGTTTGCTCGGGCTTGGTATACTCCCATTGTCCCGTCCACTTACAGGTATCTCAGCATGTTACCACGCTTACCTATCTCACACACCTATCTGTAGTAGGCTGGCCTGGTTTGTAGTGGGTACCAAGGGGTACTTACACTCTGCACCAGGTCCAGGTATCCCTTATTAGTGTAGAACAGGTGCCTAGCAGCTTAGGCTGATAGAAAAGGGTAGCTTAGCAGAGCAGCTTAGGCTGAACTAGGAGACATGAAAAGCTCCCACTATACCACTGGTGTAATATGCACAATATCATAAGAAAACACAATACACAGATATACTAAAAATAAAGGTACTTTATTTTTAAGACAATATGCCAAAAGTATCTCAGTGAGTACCCTCAGTATGAGGATAGCAAATATACACAAGATATATGTACACAATACCAAAAATATGCAGTAATAGCAATAGAAAGCAATGCAAGCAATGTACAGTCACAATAGATTGCAATGGGAGCACATAGGTATAGGGGCAACACAAACCATATACTCTAGAAGTGGAATGCGAACCACGAATGGACCACAAACCTATGTGAGCTTGTAGAGGGTCGCTGGGACTGTAAGAAAACAGTGAGGGTTAGAAAAATAGCCCACCCCAAGACCCTGAAAAGTAGGTGTAAAGTGCACCAAAGTTCCCCAGAGAGCACAGCAGTCGTGATAGGGGAATTCTGCAAGGAAGACCAACACCAGCAATGCAACAAAGGTGGATTTCCGGACGAGAGTACCTGTGGAACAAGGAGACCAAGTCCAAGAGTCGCGACAAAGTCGAGATTGGGTAGATGCCCAGGAAATGCCTGCTGAGGATGCAAAGAAGCTGCCACCGGATGGTATAAGCTGTGGATTCTGCAAGAACGAAGAGGACTAGGAACTTCCCCTTTGGAGGATGGATGTCCCACGTCGTGAAGAAGCTTGCAGAGGTGCTCCCACACAGAAAGACCGCAAACAAGCCTTGCTAGCTGCAAGGGTCGCAGTTAGGGTTTTTGGATACTGCTGTGGCCCAAGAGGGACCAGGATGTCGCCAATTGTGTGAGGAGACAGAGGAGGCACCCAGCAAGACAAGGAGCCCTCTCAGAAGCAAGCAGCACCCGCAGAAGTGCCAGAATAGGCACTACGAAGAAGAGTTAACCGGAGCTCACCCGAAGTCACATAAGATCCCACGACGGCGGAGGACAACTCAGGAGGTTGTGCACTGCAGGTTAGAGTGTCGGGACCCAGGCTTGGCTGTGCACAAAGGAAATCCTGGAAGAGTGCACAGGAGCCGGAGCAGCTGCAAATCACGCGGTACCCAGCAATGCAGTCTAGCGTGGTGAGGCAAGGACTTACCTCCATCAAACTTGGACTGAAGAGTCACTGGACTGTGGGAGTCACTTGAACAGAGTTGCTGAGTTCCAGGGACCACGCTCGTCGTGCTGAGACGGGACCCAGAGGACCGGTGATGCAGTCTTTTGGTGCCTGCGGTTGCAGGGGGAAGATTCCGTCGACCCACAGGAGATTTCTTCGGAGCTTCTAGTGCAGAGAGGAGGCAGACTACCCCCACAGCATGCACCACCAGGAAAACAGTCGAGAAGGCGGCCGGATCAGCGATACAAGGTTGCAGTAGTTGTCTTTGCTACTTTGTTGCGGTTTTGCAGGCGTCCAGAGCAGTCAGCGGTCGATTCCTTGGCAGAAGGTGAAGAGAGAGATGCAGAGGAACTCTGATGAGCTCTTGCATTCGTTATCTAAAGAATTCCCCAAAGCAGAGACCCTAAATAGCCAGAAAAGGAGGTTTGGTTACTTAGGAAGGAAGATAGGCTAGCAACACAGGTAAGAGCCTATCAGAAGGAGTCTCTGACGTCACCTGCTGGCACTGGCCACTCAGAGCAGTCCAGTGCGCCAGCAGCACATCTGTTTCCAAGATGGCAGAGGTCTGGAGCACACTGGAGGAGCTCTGTGCACCTCCCAGGGGAGGTGCAGGTCAGGGGAGTGGTCACTCCCCTTTCCTTTGTCCAGTTTCGCGCCAGAGCAGGGCTGGGGATCCCTGAACCGGTGTAGACTGGCTTATGCAGAGATGGGCACCATCTGTGCCCATCAAAGCATTTCCAGAGGCTAGGGGAGGCTACTCCTCCCCAGCCCTGATACCTTTTTCCAAAGGGAGGGGGTGTAACACCCTCTCTCTGAGGAAGTCCTTTGTTCTGCCTTCCTGGGCCAGGCCTGGCTGGACCCCAGGAGGGCAGAAACCTGTCTGAGGGGTTGGCAGCAGCAGCAGCTGCAGTGAAACCCCGGGAAAGGTAGTTTGGCAGTACCCGGGTCTGTGCTAGAGACTCGGGGGATCATGGAATTGCCCCCCCAATGCCAGAATGGCATTGGGGTGACAATTCCATGATCTTAGACATGTTACATGGCCATGTTCGGAGTTACCATTGTGACGCTATACATAGGTAGTGACCTATGTATAGTGCATGCGTGTAATGGTGTCCCCGCATTCACAAAGTTTGGGGAATTTGCCCTGAACAATGTGGGGGCACCTTGGCTAGTGCCAGGGTGCCCACACACTAAGTAACTTAGCACCCAAACTTTACCAGGTAAAGGTTAGACATATAGGTGACTTATAAGTTACTTAAGTGCAGTGGTAAATGGCTGTGAAATAACGTGGACGTTATTTCACTCAGGCTGCAGTGGCAGGTCTGTGTAAGAATTGGCAGAGCTCCCTATGGGTGGCAAAAGAAATGCTGCAGCCCATAGGGATCTCCTGGAACCCCAATACCCTGGGTACCTCAGTACCATATACTAGGGAATTATAAGGGTGTTCCAGTATGCCAATCTGAATTGGTGAAATTGGTCACTAGCCTGTTAGTGACAATTTGTAAAGAGAGAGCATAACCACTGAGGATCTGGTTAGCAGAGCCTCAGTGAGACAGTTAGGCATCACACAGGGAACACATACATATAGGTCACAAACTTATGAGCACTGGGGTCCTGGCTAGCAGGGTCCCAGTGACACATAAACATACTGAAAACATAGGGTTTTCATTATGAGCACTGGGCCCTGGCTAGCAGGATCCCAGTGAGACAGTGAAAACACCCTGACATACACTCACAAACAGGCCAAAAGTGGGGGTAACAAGGCTAGAAAGAGGCTACTTTCTCACACTATCTCTTACATACTTTTCTCATCCATTGTTGTGCTGTATATGTCTCCAATCTTGTGTACTGGTATTTTGTGAGGCTTGGTATGCCACCCGTTTCATTTACATAGCAGGAGCTGTGTATGTTGCTGCACTCGACTCACACTATCATAGCCAAATATCATGCCATATACGTAGCCCTAATATCGGGTCACACGGATAGTAAACTTTTTCACCCCCGTCCTCCCTTAGTTCGTCAAAGGGAATCCCTTCTTCTACTTTTTGATACAAGTCACCCCATATTGTCTTCTCCATCTCTGTGCCATGTTCTTATCTGTTTGTTACATGGGCCCAAGGTATTTCATCATTCAGACCATCCGTATGGAGTCGAAACATCCATCTTTGTTCCCTACTAAACAGAGCTTGGGCTGGATCCATTGTTGCAGTTGTGATCTGCTCGAGGACTGACCACGTGAAATCATCAACCCCATGTCCTTCCTCAAGGAAATGATGCATTAACTTAGTTGTTGTCTTTTTGCACCTAAAGGTGCTGCGATGTTCATTAATGCGTATTCTGATTGCTCTGGTGGTCATCACAATACATCTAAGTCCACATTGGCATGTTATTATACACACCACATTTCTGATGTTACAGTTGAAAAAGCTTCTTAGTTCCCAGGGGGTGCGTAGTCCCAAATCCAAAACCTGTTAAGTGGCATACATTACAATTTCCACATGGGTGATGGCCTACTACCTGAGGAAGATTCCATGGGGTCATGTGTCTATAAGTCTTTTGCACTGTCCTCTGTCTAGAATGTACAATCTGGTCCCTTCTACTCTTTGAGCGTTTAGAGGAAAAAATAGGGGGGTCAAAGTATAACCCACCTCTGTGTAGGAATTTCCAATGTTTTTTAACAATTTTCCCGAACTGCATTTGATATAGGGGTATAAGTAGTTATCCATATAACATTTGTCTTGGTCTGTTTTGGATGCTCCTCCAATAAGGAGTCTATTACTGTTCTATGCCCTTTTGTTGGATTTATGTATAACCCTCTCTGGGTATCCTCTCTCGCAGAGTTTATTGGTGAGGACTTCTGCATGTTTTGTGTAGTCTTGTCTTTATGTGCAATTTCTTCTGAGACTGAGAACTTGTCCTACCGGAAGATTGTCTCAAACTCTTAGGGTGGTAGCTGCTGTAGCATAGTATGTTGTTTCTGTCTATTGCTTTGTTGAAGACCTCCATATGCAAAAGTCCCTTTTCTGCAAATATCCTTAGATCTAGAAAATTCAACCTATTATTACTCATATTGCTGGTAAATTTTAGGAAGGGATAAATAATGTTAGGCAATGAGCAAAAATCTGTTGCTTCCTCTACTGTCCCCCCCTCCATATGAGTAGTACGTCATCGATATACGTCTTCCATACTCGGATATGTTTTTGATATGGTTTATCCTCCGTCAAAATCATAGATCTCTCTAAATGATAGACATACAAACATACCTGACTCGGGGTATTGTACTCCCCAAAGATGACCCATTAATCTGGAGGAAGAACTCACTCACTCAAAATAGCTGTGCGTGAGTGCCATATGTGCACAATCCATTACAAGGTCTTACGGTGTAATAGAATCCCAGCTGATTCTTGTAGGATGCTATCAACTACTCTAAGAGTTTCTTCTTGAGGAATGCTTGTGTACAGTGCTTCAAAATCTAGCCCTATCAGACGTTCTGATTCTGGACTAAAAGGCATTTCATTAAGTAAATTTAACACATCCTTTGTATCCTTTAAGTAGGTGGGAGTTCTTTGTACTATTGGTATCAGGAAGTTATCGCAGAATATAGACAATGGTTCTAATTCGGATCCAACCCCTGAGACAATAGGCCGTCCTGGATGGGGGAGAATCCCTTTGTGGACCTTAGGTAGGATGTAAAAATAGGGTATCTTAGGGCATGGATTTTTGAGGAATTGAGCCTCCTTCTTTGTGATCCACCTGCCCTCAAGGCCTCTTGTTATAAAAAAAAAAAAGCAATGTCGTCCACTAGGTCTCTTGTGGGGTCTCTTTTGAGTCTTTTATAATTTTATTATTTTTATTCAGAAGCCTGGGACATTCTTCTCTGTATATTGTCTCTGGCAGGATCACAATGGCTCATCCTTTATCTGCTGGTTTGATAATGATGTCTTCTGCCCTGGATAGTTCCGTGATTACCTGTCTGTCTTCCCTTGTGAACTGGGGATGGGGTTTGTTCGCCAAATCATCTAGTCCTTTATTCACTGCTGCTTCAAATGCTAAGACTCCAGCTAGCATCAAAAGTGAGGGGAGGGAGTGAAAGTGGATTTCCTTTTTAATTCTGTATTTATTACTTCAGTATCTTGCTCATTCAACCTATCCTTGAAAAAAAACTTTCAACCGGATGGTTCTGAAAAAGTTTTACATTTTCCCTTTGAATGTGAAATAAATCAGGTTTTGGTGTAGGTACAAATCCCTTTATTGAGTACCAAGTACTGTGCCTGTGTCAATTCTCGGCTGCTCAGGTTCATAACAATGTTATTTGTTACACCCTGCTGGTGCTCGGTCATTCCTCTGTTTTCCCCCCCACGAAACCCATTTCTCTTTCCGTCTTCCCCTTCCTCTTCCTCTTCCTGCCCTTTGTCCTAAAAAAGGTTGTCAGAAGGGTTGTTGCCAGAGGCTCATGGGATGAAACATTAGTTATGGGAAGCCGTACGGGTGCTACCACCCACATCCCTGTTCATATTGGAGTGTTGGGCACATTGGCCCATAAGGACCTCTGCCACATAATTTATTTTCCGATGGGGGTATACCAAGCCCCAGCAAACATTGTTCGATAATACCGGAGAAGCCCATACAGAATGGCATTGTGATGACAATAAGCATGTATGAGAAAAGAAGGAATGGGAGAATCATGTGCAGGTCCCAGAGATGCATTTTTGAAGTAAATAAAGAATAATAAAGGATTAATAAGTACTATACGACAAACATATATAACACAAAAAAGAATGTGACAATATATGGGTTGCTGGATTATGCCTACAAAGGAGTCCCAGTTACAATTATGTTTTGGATACTAATTGGTATGTTCTGACTTTTTTAGTATATGACAAGGAAAACTCCCCGTCTAGAATCTGATGGGGCCCTTACCAGACATTTGCAGGGTAAGAAAATAGCTGCATGAACATAAGTCTCTTGTAGCACACATAGAGAATGGGTGGACGAAGGATACACAGGTGAAAGCTTCACATCCGTAAGGTACTCTGTGTGCAGTGTTTTCAATCACTATGTGTGCTTCACTTAGGGTGGTACCAAACGTTAAAAATAGATACTGCATGATATATCTATCAATTATGATAACACCTTCTAGATATTTATCCTTTAGGAGACGGTTAGAGGACACATGTAAGAAGTAGACTTACCTTATGCATGCTTTATATAATCGGCATGCAAGGGACAGTAGGGAAATAGAAGACTGTTTGTCCTGAAGAAGGCCGAAGGTCTTAAGCTGTAAGAACAAAGTTTCTTAGCGAGTACCTCATTGGTGGCCAAAACATGTTGGCACTTTTGAGAAGGTGTAGGGGTCCATTTGGGATCCTATAGACACCCGGACGCCCCATTACATAGAAGGGAGCTAATTGGTTTTAACCCTATCCAATATCATCCCAAATAAAGACAACCTTTGGATAGATATTGAGATAATTTTAACTTTTACCTATTTGACTTCACTGGTACCCCACTGACCAGGAGACTTATTAACTAGATCTCCCTACCCCGGTGGGTCTAGTTCTTGCCTGGTGTTACGGTTGAGACCATCGGGTCAGTATCATCTGCACCCAGTGGGTTGGACTAGCCAATGATGAAGCATTCCACGATCAGGTGGGTGAGGCTTTTCCATCCATAAATGTAATACCCCTTAAGGATAGTGCACTATCATAGTAGTAAAGAAGGCATCAATAATACAAAAAAACACACAACAATTAAAAATCTGGCCCTACTTTTTGTGAATGTGTCATGGATTAGGAGTAAGTGGGGCTAGCAGATTCTCCTACCTCTCTAGAGTTTATGGTTTGGGCGTTTAGAATGTCATATGAAAATTAGTAAAGGCAATGAGAATGTTGTCAGGGTCATGTACAACATTGCCCTCAGGAGTGTTAAGCATAATATGTAAGTGGTCGCCCATTTGGGTTTTAGTTTGCTAAGGTGTGGCCAGATTGATCCCCCTACCCATATTTCATAGCCAGCCTTTATTTACCCAGGAATTCCAGCTCCCTCTCACCGAAATTCTGTGAGTTTAACATGTATGGGACCAAGGTACAATGCGTCATTAATGAGATCACATTGATGCTCAAGGGATTGCAGGTCTTGCTCTAGGCTAGTCAGTATAGATCGTATGGACCGGAGTATGCCACACTGCTTTTTAATACACTTACCTCCAATCGCTACTTTCAGGGCCTCCTATATTGTTGCTGAAGAGGCTACAGAGCCTCTATTGACTTTCAAATAGGATTGAATGACCTGGTGAATCTCCTCTTTAAATACTGTGTCCAAAAGATTTTTTGGGTTGGAGTTGCCACAGGGGAGTTTGGTCCCAAGCAGTTGACAATGTCAGGAAAAGGATCACTGGGGAATGATCAGAAAGCTTTCTTCAGAGATGTTAGATCCATTGTGGCCAACCCTGTACATCTTGAGACCTAATCCAGAAATCAATACAAGAGAAGGAGTCTTGGACCGAGTAGTGAAAAGTGTACTCCAGTGCATCAGGATATCTAAACCTTCACAAATGCACGTGGCCAGGCAGCTGCATGCTATTCAATAGGGCCACTTGGGCATTTGTCTGCCTCCATTCTTTCACGCCAGTGCATTCCCGCTCAACATGAAGAACAAGGCTGTGGTCGCACCGCCAGATAATTGGATGAGGGACTATATATGGACAGTGTTGAATAACAGTATGGAAACAATAGGGATTATCCGTATTGTACGTATGTATCAAGGTGATGTGTAAACAACTGAACAGGCCCTGCAGAGTAATAAAACTCCTCTCTGGATCAGTAATTGTGCAGATGTGGTGAAACTTTATCAATTTAATAGCAAGTATCATCACACCATGGGAATAAGAGGAATAGGAGGAAAATTAGCCATGCAAGAGCAGGGGAGCCAGTACGGCCTGGTGGAAGATGCATTTCTTGCACCAGAAGAACATCTACTGCTTCTCTAGTCATGTATGCCAGAACCTGTTCGCACTCTTGAGGATTATTCAGCCCACATTCCTTGTGATCACGGAGGGGATAAAGCATGGTGGTATGTCTACCAGTTATAGCCATACTGTATTGTAATCACAATATTCTGCAGTTTGGAAGCTACCCCCCTAAACCCTGCCCCCTCCCACACCAGAACCTAATCTCCCAGCGAATTCCCTGTGAAAACCATCCCAAACATAATAAACAGTTAACTAAAGTAACAGTAGTGAGAATAATAAAGCGGGAAGTGCTTCTAGGCATACAGCTTTGGGTCGGCCAGAGCTGGAGTCACATCACCGCCACACCAGGTCGTAACAGTTAAAAGAAAAAGAAAAAAAAAAAATACTTTTAACAGTAGCCCCTCAGCCAGAAACACTTAATGAGTGTTTAGTGAGGATTGGTCCATCAAGGAACAGGGGGGCCAAAGAGCTTCTGCACCCATCCAGAACAGGCATACAGACAGCAGCCACGCAGAGATTCAGCTGGAGAACCTCCGAGTTCAGTAAGGCCAACCACAGAATGCACAATTTTCACTCCACTTCTTCAAACTGTGAACGGCTACCAGCGCCATCTCTTAGTAAGGATGAACCCCCTACTTGTCACAGGTTTCTGAAAGAATGCAAGAACACCCTTGGGGTCTGTGTACACTTGTGGTTTGCTTTTCCAGAGAAAGTGAAGATGTGCTGGGTAGAGCACTGAATACTTAATACCACGCTCCTGGAGTTTTTTCTTAACAGGAAGAATTTTTTTAAGGGCCTCTTGCACAGATTGCATAGAGTCTGGGGAAAAGGAAACAGCCATTCCTTCATACTGAATATTAGTTGCCTCTCTGGCCATTCTTAAAAGCTGATCACGGTCTTGCTAATTGATAAACTCCCAGGTGATACTCCTGATATCGGTCTTGGGGAAAAATATCTGTGAGCTGTTTCAGTAACAAACACCTTGGAGAATTTGTCAGCACTGGAGAGGGACATGATCATTTTTCAATATAGTCTTCAGTGCAGCACATTACTGTAGTCTCCAAGATGCCAACAACCCAGATTTTACTTCTTCATGAAGAAGCCTCCAAATCTTCATTCTTCAGCTTTCTATGGTAGAGCTCTGTTTGAAGATCTTTAACTATGTTAGCATGGAATGAGTGATCATCCTCCATAACCAAGACTCTCTGCTCCACCGTGGGGAGAGCAGTATGTTTATCCAGGTGTTCCTTCATGTCATCCATTTATTGCGTTAAGGAGTCAATCTTTAAATCAATGGAAATTATGTTGGATTTCATCTGTAGTAACATTAATAGGGCCTGAACCTCCCTGATGAGATGGAGTCGTCAGCAACTACTGTCGCCATGGGAGTAGTGGCTCAAGGTCTGGATGTCTGGTGCCTTTACGAGCATCAAACACTAGCCAAGCTTGCTTGACATCAGATTTGCCTATGGTGCGTCACTGGATAGGACAGGAGCAATTGTTGAGCTGAACCCTACTATCACACCTCTTCACCAATCAATAAAGAAGCCTATGCAAAGAGATCTGAAAACCAGTGCAGTCCCCTACTCCTTTAGGCAAATAGGGGCTAAGGTTTAGGCCACAAAGCAAACCATTGGTGGGTCCTCACCCTGGGGCCCTCAGAAAGAGAAATAGTTGATGGAATATGGACGTAGAGTAGTAGTCACTGGGGCCAACCGCCCTCTCATTCACATCACAAGCCCGCTGTAAACTTGGCTCACTTCCCAATGGGTTCCAACATAATGGCAAAGCCCTCCTGCTCTTCACTCACCATACCACAAGCAGTCTTTCAGACGGGTTCAACATGGGCCTCCACCTCTACTTTCCGCAGAGGGACAGTGTAACTGAAGTATTTAGGGGTTGCAGATGTTTACTGAAGGTCGGTAGGCACTGCCAGACGTCTTCACACAGAAAGCCACAACCAGTAGGGAGTACTACTACTTACAGGATACCATGGGAACAGTACAGACCCAGGGTTGGTTTGCTGCCTGGTCTGACTCCGCGGCAGCAGATAGGAGGCCTCGCCGAGCATCAAGGGGCCACACAAAATGGAGCTCAGGCTGCGACGCTGATTGCTTTTCTCCGACGTGCAAGCCCTGACCAGGCGCTGGGCTCCTCACTTTCTAAACAGACACTGTAGATCTGCTGCTGTAGTCAGTTTAGGAGGGATGAGGATGATGAATAAACTCCTCGGCTTCTGGGGGCATACTCAGCAGCACCCGCCGCAAATGTCAAGGGTGGCAATGGGGGAAACAAATAATAATGAATTTTAAAAAAGCATTTACGGCTCCTGCCACCCCCTCGCTCCTCTAGTGTCCCAGCATTCAGGCTCCCCGGCAATTTTGGCACCGTTCTCATGCTATACCTGTCATAAGAGCAGCATCAGGGTTGGCAAGAGCGGCTTGGTCTACCGCTCAGACAGTGCACTGGGGTCTGTGCAGTTTCTCTAGCCCAGCTGTACAACACATTCAGGTTGGAGAAACCTAAGTGTGCATGGGTCTTAGGCTGCCCTAAGACAGCCAGCCAAACAAACACACATGTGCACTCCACTCCTTCTTGCCCATCCCCCTCTCCATATCCCCCCCCCCTTTCACATGCTGACTGAGCCAGCGGCAGAAAAATAAAACTATAATGAAACATTGTTTTATTTTTCTGCTGCTGCCTCGTAGCCAATGGGGCGACGCTCCAGAGGAGCCTTCCCTGGGCATACTTATAATGTTTTCATTGTGTTTCACCATCATGCCCTCCTTCCTAGTATCTAATTGCCTGTTTCTTTCTAGTTCCTCAATCCACACTAGTTCAACAAAATCAGTGATGACACGGTTTTCGGAGAATGAATGATGTCCTTGCTGATGATGTTCATCGGCCTCTACTTTACAGCACCAGGGAATACTGGGAACTGTAGTTTTGATTTTCTTCATTTACTGCTTTGGTATTACCTGGATGCAATTTTAAATAAATGCATTAAAGACGGCATAACACTTTTCTTTGAATCTTTAATAAAATTAGGACTTTCCAGCAACGGCTCTTAGAAAATCCCTATTTATTCCATTGCAAACAACTTCCCGCATGTTAACGTAGCAGCATTTTTCCGTTTTCTAGGTTTGAGCATGCTTAGCTGAGTGTTACTGTATATGAGTGAATGCAAGGAGTCAGTGTGTGGGTGACTGAATGCATGAAGCCACCGATGAGTGATACAGTATATGCATGATAATGTATTGAGTGTCTAAACTCAGCAGCGATAAAAAAAAAATGGAACTTGAAATTATAAGCTAGACCTATAAATATGAACCCAAAAATACAGCCATGGGAAGCATGGGCGTAGGAAGTGTGGGGGACGCGGGGGATATGTCCCCCCCAGATTTTGGAGTGGGGGGGACACGGGGGACAAGGGTGGGGGGGGACGAGGGGACAGAAGAATTTTCCCTTCTCCTGTAATTCGCAGGGCCATTAGCGCATGAAAGCGCTACCTATACTGGCCCTGCACTCGACCTGTGACCTGATCCAGGACACTCGCCCTCTGCCCTTTTGTTGTGCTGCAGAACACAAGGGATTCTTTCTCACCTTGCCACACAGCCCCCTGAAGTCTGCACTTCTGAGAACAAAGGAAGACGAGAGAGGCCCTTTGTTGATTGCTGTCTGCATCCCGGCTCTCCTGAGCCCTACCTTTCCCTTCCCTTGAAGAACGAACCCTGAAGACAGCAGCAAGATTTGAAGAAGGTAAGGAGGTTTGGGTAGTTAAATAAACTATTGCTAAGTAACTCCCTTTCTTTTTAAATACAGTGCTGTGTTGCAGAGTATCTCCCTTTCTAAAAACAGTATTGTTGAGTTACTGTGAGATATGAGCAGGGCAGGCTTTAGCGCGCTGATGCAACAATGTTTGTTAGGGCCCCCCTTTCTGTCCCCTCTCTCTCACTCTCTTCTCTCCTCTGTCTCTAGCTTGCCTGCCCCAGTGCTAATTATTGTCCCCTAAGTTGACATCCTGCCCCCCCCCCCAACAGTTCGGTCCCCTGTCTCTCCCTCAGCCTTCCTGGTATTTGTGAAAGCCCGCTCTGAAGGGCAAGGGCTGTCTGTAAATCTCATTTCCAGCCAATGGCCTGTGGATGCGAAGCCAGCACTGTGGCATCTCACAGGCTTTACAGGACTTCACAGGCTGTGGTGGAACAGAGCCTGACACTGCTGGATAGACAGTGGAGAGACCAGCACACAGCATGGGTCCCAGGAAGAACCAGATGGACAGGGCTAGGTAAGGCAGCTAGGGTGATGCAACCGTTGCTGCTGCACTGGGTGCTGACGTAGGATGGGGGTGCTATGTTTGCAAGTATATTGTGATTTAAAAAGCACCTGCTGGATGTTCCTTGCCACCAACAGTTTTCAGGCAACAATAAAAATCTTAAGATAATTCCGGTGATTAATGGTCATTCTGGAGAGAGATTGAAGTTTTGTCCGGTGGAAGTTTTGAATCATCATAACATACAGGGTTACTATGCCTGCTACAAAGGCCGTCTACATGCAGATCACAAAGTGTACCTAATGTGAATAGGTCAGTGGGTTACTGCTTTTGTCAGATGCAGAAAAGTACCATCTTTTTGGCATGGTTACCCCACTTTTTGCCTGTTGTCAGTATGTTTTGACTTTGTTCACTGGGATCCTGCTAACCAGGACCCCAGTGCTCTCTCCCATTAAATTTGGTTGCTTGGACCACACACACCCCACACTTGGCATACTGGTGCCCCTTATAAGTCCCTAGTATATGTTACCCAAGTACCCAGGGCATTGGGGGATCAGGGGTTCCCGATGGGCTGCAGCATTTATTATGTATTATGCCACCCATAGGAGCCCATGTAAACTGTCTGCAGGCCTGCCATCGCAGCCTGCGTGAAAAGGTGCTTGCACCCTTTCACTTCAGGTCACTGCACCAGGTCACTGTAAGTCACCCCTATGGTAGGCCCTCCTAGCCCAGAGGGCAGGGTGCAAGTACCTGTGTGTGAGGGCACCTCTGCAGGAGCAGAGGTGCCCCCACGAACTCCAGCTCCATTTTCCTGGACCTCGTGAGTGCGGGGACGCCATTTTACGCTTGTACTGGACATAGGTCACTACCTATGTCCAGCTACATAATGGTAACTCCAAACCTGGGCATGTTTGGTAACAAACATGTCACAATCATACCCCAATACTATTGTCAGTATTGATTGTATGATTCCATGCACTTTGGGGGCTCCTTAGAGGATCCCCAGCATTGCTCCTACCAGCTTTATGGGGTTTTCCGGACAGCCCCCGCTGCTGCCACCCCTCAGACAGATTTCTGCCCTCCTTCTGCTGCTTGAGCAGCTCATGCCCAGGAAGGCAGAACAAAGGATTTCCTTTGGAAGAGGGAGGCAACACCCTCTCCGTTACAAGGCTTGGGAGGGGTAGTCTCGCCAAGCTACTAGTATGCTCTGAAGGGCACATTTGGTGCCCTCCTTGCATAAACCAGTCTGTACCAGTTCAGGGACCTCAGCCCCTACTCTGGCGTGAAACTGGACAATGGAAATGGCGTAACCACTCCCCTGTCCATCACCACCCCAGGGGTGGTTCCCAGAGCTCCTCCAGGTGGCCACTTGATTCTTCCATCTTGAATCCAAGGTTGGCAGAGGCCTCTGTGAGAATCTGAGTGGCCAGATCAGGGAGGTGACATCACAGCCCCCTCCTAGGTGGTCACCCGGCTAGGTGACCAATCCCCCTTTCTGGGCTATTTAGGGTTTCCCTCTTGGGCGGGTCCTCAGATTTGACGTGCAAGATTCCAGCAGGACTCCTCAGCAACGTTTGCTTTGACTTCTGGCCACTGGAACCGCAACTGGACTTCACAGGAACCTACAATCTACAGCTCCAGCAACGACTTCGCCACACAACATTGTTTCTCCGACTCCTTCCACCAACTGCAACATTTGCCCAGCTGTGCTTCCTCTGAGGGCAGCAAGTCTTCAGTCTGCATGAGAAGAAAAAAGGAAAATTCCTTGGAGTGAAGGAGTCACTTACCTGCCTCTGCAGGCACCAACTGCAACAACACCGGCTGCGTGGATCTCCTCTCCTCCTGAGCTGCGTGGATCCTGCATCAGGGGTGGTAGTCTGGAGTGGTCTCCTTGGTCCTCTCTACCAGCTGCCCAACTTTGGAGTAGGTAGGTCCTTGCCTTCCCATGCAGGATAGTACCCCCATGCACCGCGTCTCTTGCAGCTACCAAGGCTTGTTGTTACCTGCTCCAAGGGATCTTCAGGCTCCAGGTAGCCTCAGCCCCCGGCACTCTACTCTGTGAAGCACAGCCCTCAACATGCTTCGCCTGTGAAGTGGGACCTCTCTTCAGGTGTGCTGTGGGCCTCTCTGCAGCTCCTGGGCTCCTTGCCTGTAGGTCTTCTGTGGGGGCTGCCTCTCCTCCTCCAGACTCTCTGCCTTGCTGATGGTCACCTGGGACTCCCCTCCATGGGTTGAGTCCCCCTGGACCTTGCTGGTCCCCGGCAGCTCCACTTTTCTCCTACTGCCACATTTGCTTTTGCCAAGGCTTGTTGGTGGGTTTTCCACACCACAAACTGACTGCAATTCTTCATCTGGCATGGGACGTCGACTGCATCACCTAGGAACTCTTCATCTGCTCCAGTGCTGCATTGCTGACCATCTCGTCTCCCCGTCGACCAACTCCTGCATCCACAGATGGGTGGGTAGTGGCTCCTACCAAGACCGGACCATCCTACGTAAACTGGACTTGTTGCCCTTCTTTTCCAGGTCTTACTCTTCCAGGATCCACCTCTAGTTTCTTGCAGTCTTGTCTGCGTTTTGCAATATCCTTCTCTGAAGTTCTTTTGGTGGGTCAGGGAAAAAACAGTAACTTACCTCTTTTCTCCTGGTCGCTGGGGGGCACTCTGGTACTTACCTTTGGGGTTTCCTAGTTCCTCCAGCTCCCCTCTACCAATTCCACTTCCTTGGGTGGGGACCCGGCTTTCGCATTTCACTTTCTTAGTATATGGTCTGGTCCCCATCTAGGCCTTCAGTATTGCCTATTGCTTTTCACAGTTTTCTATTGCTTTTTATGCCAATTTTGTGATTGCTGCTGTACACATAATAGTGTGTTACTTACATCCTATTGGAGTATTGCCTATCTAGGGCCATATGTACGAACACATTTTCCCATTGACACAGAATGGGAAAAACCCTTTGGTACATCTGGCCCCTAGTGTTTTAGTGTTTGTGTTACTGTAATAAGGAACCTTTATTTTCATAACACGTGTTTCTTTCACGTGTGTAAGTGCTGTGTGACTACAGTGGTATTGCATGATCTTTGCATGTGTCCTAGATAAGTCTTGGCTGATCATCCACAGCTACCTCTAGAGAGCCTGGCTTCTAGATACTGCCTACACTTCACTAATGAGGGGATACCTGGACCTGGTATAAGGTGATAATACCATAGGTACTCACCACACACCAGGCCAGCTTCCTACATCAGAGAGCTCCTTTTTTGTCCCCTGCAATTTATAAATGAAAACTGAATATAGAACAGTGAGCAATGAACTCATCAAAGAGCTGCATGCAAACATCAAGGTATAGATTAGAGCGTTATGATTTCCCCCCACTTTTTGATTAACTTAATGTTGCAAAACAAGTTGATTTGAGCGCAAATCAGTTCTTATTATTAAAGAAAGCCCCCAACCATGGTGTTATGTTTTAAATTCTGAGTTTGCGCTTCTCCAGATAAAGCACTCTGAAACTATACCTGCTACCAGTATGGATGACCTGTGACACCTACACCTTGTAGTCCTGTCTTATATAACATTTCATATACAATGATTCACACATATATGATGATCTCTGCGTAATGTCTGTGTGATGTAAAGTGCTTTGACACCCTGGACTGGTATGAGGGATGAATGATGGAACAACACATGCGTATATCGTGCATGCCTTAACATCGCGGTCTCAACTATGACCGGGTCTTTACTACGCATGCCTTTACAACGAATTTCGTTGTAAAAGCATGTTTGGTAAAGGAACATGTGTGGTAAATTCTCCCTACACCTGATACCATACTCCACCCCTCCAAGCACTTAAAACTGCCCCTGCCCTGAGCCCTAAACCCCCCTGCCCTGAGCCCTAAAAGTAACCCAGCCCTGTCCTAAAAACTACCCCGACCCCCACTCTGAACCCTAAAACCTACCCTGAACTGTTCTAAAAACTACCTTGATGCCCCTGCCCCCACCATGAACCCTAAAACCTACCCCGCTCTGTCCTAAATACTACATGACCCCACCCTGTACCCTAAAACCTACCCCACACTGTCGTAAAACTACTTGAACTCCATGCACTCCTCCTGACCCCTAAATCCTACCCCACCCTGTCCTAAAAACTACCCGACCCTACCCTGCCCTAAAAGTGACCCCAACCTCCTACTCTAAACCCGTCCACAGCCCTACTTACCTCTCTCTCCTCTGCTTCTTCCTGTTCCACCCGGACAGCTAGACCGCTCTCTATGCTGTAACCATGCATATGTGTAGTAAAGATGTGTGGTAAAGGCATGCGTGCTAGACCCATATTTGTGGAAATGGCAGCGTGGTCAATTAATTGCATTGAATGATTGCGTTGTAAGGGATATTTCCCGGTATGAGTGGTGCTATAAGACTAATGAAATGCATCTGAGAGAGAGTGGGGATGGATAGTAGTGAGGGAATCCGTGGCAGAGGTGGTCACTGGGGGGCACCAACAAACAATGTCGCACAGGGCGCCACCAGCACTAAGGCCGGCCCTATCAGACAGCACAGCAGTTCACAGGAATACAGCAGCACAGAGATTACCACTTGACAGTCAGACAAGGACCTAGCAGCAATCATAGGCCTTACTGGCCTTCATAGGCAATAGGCAGGCGAAGGCGCAGAGACTGACAGCCTGACTAGAAAGGTCCCAAACAGGCAGTACAGTGCATGGCAGGCAGCACAGGAATCGACAGGAAGCACTGCGCCCAGCAGGCAGTACAGGCCTCTTAGGACTTCACACAGCATCACAGAGCCTGTCGCTGCCTAAAAGGCAGCAAAGGGCCCAGCAGACAGGGAATTGCAGGCCACACAGGCAGGACTCGACTGGAAGCGACCGCCTTCCCCATCTCCCCCCACCACGGCAACCCTTCTGGATGCAAACTTTGTGCAGGGGGCCCACCTCAAGGTTGTCCCTGTCCCCCCCAGAAATTTAGTGTCTCCTACGCCCCTGATGGGAAGGCCAGTTGGCTAACGACGCAGGACTGGTCGAAAGAAGTTCATATGTTCATTCGCAAACCTGCAGCTCTCAAACAGAAACTTTATGTCCCAGAATATTTACTACCTGAGCTATGCTGGCAAAAAGCAACATGCAACTCATGTTTCCTGCCAGGCCCCGTGACTGGCACTTTCTCAGTACTCACGTCGTCTAACACATCATAGTAAGCTTTGATCTGCGCTTCCAACTCGTCTTTCTTTTTCACCAACAACTGTACATCCTCAACGGTCACTACTGCACTCTGGTCGCTACTACCCGCTGCTTCTGACATCTTTTAAGTCCTGGCACACGGCGGATAACCCTCCACGCGACCCGTAGCTGTAGTCTCTTACATTGAAATAGAGATAAAAGAGGTGACTACGCCCCTCCCGGCAGGCCAATGAAGAACTACATGGCTAAGGTAAATAATACGGCCATTTTAAAAGGGCTTATCATTAGAAGTTACAGACCAGGTGTAAAAAACAGAACGACCAAGTTTGACCAGGAGAGTGAGAGAGCACGACCCATTGTGTACAGAATTTAGCAAATGCACCTCGCAAACGTAAAAATGCGTTAACACAAATGGTCTGATAAGCTTTGCTTTCACCGACTCGTGCCTACAATTACCGAAACTACACTTGGCAGCGATCCATGGTCTTACTGGGTTTTTTTTTTCTTTGTGAATAAATCAATACATCTTCCAACACACTAATCTCTTACAAGTGTATGTTCAACGCGCCTGCGCACTGCTGACATCGATGCTGACGTATTGACGTTCTGCGTGCGGTTACCGCAATCTGCTCGACGTCCTGGTGGAAAAGATTTTCGTGTGTTTTCTTCGGTGGGGGTCCGGCGGTACCCTTACGGTCACAGACGACGAACCCCGATGGCTGCCTCTTGAAGACAGTGTTATATCGAGTGTGTTGGTGGCCAGGGCGCGCGAGACCCAGAGTGGTCACTTCAGCCGCTCTTCCGGCCTGCACTAGTGCAACCCGCCTAGAAGCCATATTAACCCCACGGGGAGAGGGGTCCCGCCTGGCCCGGCCTGGGAGGCGATGACATGGAGAACCAACAGCAGTGGTACAGGATTACCGTCCCGCATGGCGAGCGATATGAGAAGAGCTGGCTCCTGTCCACTCTCCAGAGCGCCTGCATCTTGCACTTCACCCCCTTGGATTTTCACCTCTGTAGCTCACAGGCCCAGTTCTACCTGAAAGGGGCGGATGTAGCCAATGTCCTGAAGCAGCTGAACCGACGAATCCAAGACCCGGAGGGCAGGCGGATAGCCATAGAAGTGGAAGAGTGCGGCGCGCCCCCCAGCCTCCAGAAAGTGTTCGAAGACTTTCCCCAGATGAACAGCAGCCCCAACTGGAAAAGAGATGACGTGCTGGCCCCGGAGACTCAGTGGTACCGGGTTACCATATTAAACGGAAGTTGGTGCGAGAGGGCCTGGCTTCTCTTCCTCATCCAGAGCTCCTGCCGCGTGACTTTCTCCCCCTCGGACTTTCACTACAAAGGGATGAAGGCCAGGTTCTATGTGCAAGGGAAGAGTGTAGCGGACGCTATACAGTGGGCGTCCGGAACCATCGCAGATAACGAGGGCCGTTTGTTAACGTTTTTGGTGGAGCGATCTCCGGAATATAAACCGTCTCAAACATGTGCAAAGAGTTCAAGAAGTTAATTTACTTAGTCTGCACGAAGCCTTACCGAAGTGTTACTTGTTCTCAACTGATGATGCTGGCATCTTGACTCGACGTCTGCGCCAATACCAGCAAGCACATCAGAGACCCGTGTTTATGTAAATAAAGGGGGATAATCGATGTCATATTCACGATAGAGCACTCGATGCATTGATTTTACCCAAGATTTAATCACGTGGGTAGGATGCCCGTTTTTTGTATTCCATTTTATTTGCAATAAAAATCTAGGATTAGAGGAATCTAATATAAATAGTTTTTTTTTCTTTTTCTTTTCAATTTGCATACAGAGCCCACCACGAGAAGTTGGGAGGTGATAAAAGGGAGTTTGATTACACACACAAAAGGAGATTAGACACATCTTTTTAATGAGATTTTATTTTGGCACTGTATTTGTCTTTTTTCCTCATTGTTGTACTGCTGTTTGGCAACTTCTGCAAGTGAGTAAATATTTAAAAAATGAAATGCTGACTTGTTGTTATTCTAAGAACTAATCCTAGAGTTGTCTTTTTATGTTGTTTTATTGAAAGGTAATTAATAACCGTTCAACCAACAGCGCCTTAAAATATGTTGAATATAATATACATGTCGTGCCGTATGTTTGGATTAGTAAATGGTAGATTGTGGTAATTCTGCAAGATCCCCAAACTAAACAATACACCCACATTTTATGCAGAAAACGTAATATCACGAGGAGTATAAAGAAACTGAAATAGTCCATGGTTGTGTAAAATATTGCTTTCAGTAATGCCTTTATATCGCAGGTCGCTTGTGTGTTATCCCTTTTTAGGGTCGAGCCTGCGTTGCATGTGTATCGCAGCGAGGCACTTTAGTATTTAGAAAAGGGCTCAGAGCCCTGTCAACTTCACGTCAGTGTTTTTTAGTGGTTTGTGGGCTTGCTTTCATTAGTCGAAGGCACGAATACGTCATGCCTTTTCTGGTGGCTAGCCCTCCTTGAGCGCAGCGACCAAGTACAGAAAACATGCGAGGCTCGCTGTTTTCCATCGGGCTCGTGGACTTCTTTTTCTCTAATTTACAAGCGCGATCTTGCTTGGCAGAAGTCGAGCGCTTTACATAGTTAATTTCACTTTTTTGGGTTAAGTAAATAAATGCACTTTTGCCCGATAGGTGAAAAGTCGGGTTAGGAGTTTACAACGCGATCAGCTCTAACATGAGCAAACGCGAGACCCGTTGCATTGTCAATGCTCGTTTCTGTGTGTAGTGTCTGCATATCACAGGTCGCTAGGTATCTTACCTGGTTATAGTGTGATCACTTTCTTCTTATTGTGGCACAGTGTGCAGTTTTGTTTATTTTTAGGTCTGGCTTGACAATGCCACAGTTTGTGTACAAAATATTACTGTTTCTTTATACTTAGAGTGGGCTTTGGATGTTCTCAGAGGAGTATTCCCCGCTGGCCTGATATCAAGGACTGATAATTGATATATAATGCATGGTATTCTGCAATCCCTGTATAAAAGGCAGTCTCAAATTTCTTTATAATCTGCGACTTGTGATGCACCAAGTCAATTATCAAGGAAAGACATCAGAACTCGACTGTTATAAATGTATTACAGTTGAGTTCTGATGTCACAGTGCCTAGGGCCAGGAGGTGAGTTGAAAGGCAGGTCAAGTCACAGAGCATAGCTGAAACACCTGTTTAAAGCAACAAATGAGCATTGCTTTTTTTCTTCTGCTCTATTTTAATAGCTTAAGGTGACAAGCAGAGGTAATTTTTATTTTTTTTGCACTCCTTGGACTCCGAAAAGCTAGAATCCTTCTGCATGTTTATGCATGTTCCAAACTACTACAGTTTTTTTTTTTTTTTTTAACTGAGTAGTATGGAATTTTTCCAATATCTGTTGCAACAAAAATCTAACAGCTTTTTGATGTATTTAATTTTTCACTAGATGTTTTAGTTTTGTTATTTGTTTGCAAACATTGTCGCTCTTTCATATGAAAGAGCTGCACACCAAGGTTTTAAGTAGTTTGTGAGAAAGATGATGGTGTTACCATGTATTATGTGGGATAAATTACCCCCTGGCATAAATTATAAGGATACTGCAAGTCTCATAACGTTATAAAGGAACTCATTATGGAACTCGTCAGTGACTTGCGATGTCCTTATTATATATGGCAGGGAGTTCTTTATTTCTAATATCAAACCGCCTCTTAGGACGTTTTTCTGTTGGAATGCATGAGGAGATTTTGTATATCCAAAAAAAAAACAGTGAATCATCACACTGTTTGTCACATTCAGTTCTATATTTCCTTAATGCATTCTTTACAGAAGGCAAAAGGCAACTGTTTTCTTCTTTTTTTTTTTTTTGCTCCTTTTAGGCCTGGCGTGATAGCACACCTGTGTGCATTACCAATGTTACCAAATTCTTTAAAATTTGCTTAGTGGACTTTGGCTCCATCCAGAGGAGTATCTCTTTATCTCATGTTACATTCCGCCTGTTATGGACTGTTTGAATTAGAATGCGCACAAGACTCTTTTACCTTTCAAAAGTACACTGACTCACAACGCATTCTTATTTATCTCATGAAAAAAGGTACTCATTTTTTTCATTGCAGCACGATTAAAAAAATATATATTTCACGTTTCCAAATGCAAGCCAACTTACTGGCTCTGCCTGGGCTAGTTTCCCCTGTATTGGCACAATAAGTAGGCCTGGCTATAATGTGGTAAACTGCCATAGTGTATGCAAACACCATTTGTGAATGCCTGTCATTGCACACAAACAGCAGTTATGCTACCTGACATTGCATGCAGTAGCCTATTGTATTTACCAGTGCTTGTTGCTCTTGGAGTATGTCAGAAATAGGATTAGAAATTGAAAGTGTGTGGCACCCCTGCCAATTTAATGAACCCACTCTGGTTAGGTCAAGACAGTCTTGAGAAAAATCTATTCTTAACCTCTGAGATCTATGATGCAAGCAGCAGGCAAACCCCAGAGAAGTGATTGCTAAGTTAAGCAATTCCAACTGTTTTAAAGTAAAGTACACAACACACTAACAACCTCAAACCAATTTAGAAAAATAGAGAACAACTTAACAAGTAAAAAGACACCTGCAGCCTCTAGCTCCCCAGGGCAGGCTTCTTGTCCCAGGTCTATCTCCAGCCAGGTCTTCTACAGGGTCTTTCCCCCTTTAGTCAGCTCAACCATCTTGGAGTGTGAAGGAGTTCTGCATTTTGTGTCCCTGAAGCAGGTAAACAGGAGGCCAATCACATGCAGTCCCTAGGTGCCAGCAGGATTCATGCATCCGGAGTGTTGAATTTAATAATATCTACCTGTCCATGGGACAGGCTGCTTCATGAATCTACTTGCCATATAAAGTAATCCACTTGTTCCTTTAGAGTCATGTAGTGCAGCAACTTATGTCAGCAATTTGATTATATAAGAGCTCCAATAATAGCCTCTCTGATTATACCCAAGCTAATTCTATAGTAGGGTTTAAATACTAGCAATTCCCTTACACTGCCACCTTCCTGCAGATCTACATACTGGGCTGGAGGTATCAGTAACTAATAGTTCCAGGGCTGGAATGCCCTTTTGAGTCTGCAAACCTACTAACTTTCACGTTTTAGGGGTTTTCATCAGCTCTTCTCTAATCGTTTTCCATACTGAGAGATGTTGAAATTGTGTTCCTAAGAAGGGCAAAAGTAACATTTCTTCCAGTGTTGAGTAAACACTCAACAGATTTTCGCATGAGCAAATCTACACATGCAGATTTGCTTGTGCTACACAGCAGTTCAAAAATATTTTGTAGGAGTACGATTTTTTGGACTACTGTAAATTCTTGTGATTTCAAGAAAGGCGTAAATATGCACTAATGCAAGGACCTATAGGACCTATACCATGGGTGCATTTGTGTAGCTTTCTTTAAGATTTGGGCCCCCAATTATGTCTGGTGTTAATAAAGACCTTTTGTTTTTATTTTCTCCATCTACTGACTGGCTTCACTACAAGTGGCAGCATTTTGCTCATTCACAAGGAGCATATCGGCACACAAAGTAGTGTTGATCAATGGCAGGAACGTTTTGGCAACGTGCACTTTGAGGACAAACCATATTTCCATTATTGCCAGTGTTTATTATAATTGTGAGGGTCAGGTAGCTCCCACAATTATCAAGTTGTACGAAAACAAAGGCAAAAGAAGAGACACATTGACAAAAGCAAAAGGCTGACCACCAATGTCAGACCTTTTGGCTTTGCCAGTGCTGGTTTATTTTCATGTTTTCCATAAACCTGTTGAAACTTGTTACCCAGACTTTCTATTATGAATCGTTTTTGTTTTGGAAATACTAGCATACATCAACACATTTTACCATAACATGCTTCAAACAAATGATACCTACAATTTCAAAGTAGTTTAGCACTACGTTTTTTTTTTCCTAGTTGCATTTTTTGTAAATAATTTATTTCTAAATCTAAGAATTATCAACTTTAATTACATGATTCTGCAAATATTTGCATCTAAGCGCATTTTGGGAGCATTACGCATAGCCTCATATTGTTAATCTTTGCAAACATGTGTATACCTCTTTATACTGGATTCGCTCACTGGCAGTAGTGTAGTCCGAGGATTACAACATTTCCTTAGAGTGCTCACCCTAAATAATAAAGGCTTTGCATTAACCATAAATACAAATTCTGACAGCATTAATGAACGCAAACGTTACTTTAACTGCAGACAGTGCTCTTCCTTGAGCCATAATGTATTGTAAACTAGCACCCAACAGATTTGTACTGCAGGCTGTTGGTCCCAGGACAACATAGACATGAAAACTTGTTCTCCTTGACCATAAACAATATGTCATGGGCGTCAGGCTATAGGAATTCCACAGTAGAGAAAACTACTATAAGAGCTACTCAAATGGACATGAAGATACCATCATCTTCAAGAAAACAACACTATAGTTTTAAATAATAATAGCTATATATTACTGACCAATTATACAATCATGATATCAGGCTGCTATACCTAGGCACTTAGCCACAAATAGAGTAATCCTATTACATGATTTTATATGAATTAAAAAAAATATTTTTTTATTGTTCAATGATAATACAATCATAGAAGATATACATTATATCAAAAAAAGAACATACAAAGTACCTAAATCAAACATACCACATGCACACTAAACTAAGCGGATGAAAAGAGGTGTCTTAATTACAAATGAAACATAACATCAAAAAAACTAGTCCAATAACATAATAAAGCTAAGACAATTTTAGATGATAAAGATATGAAAATATAAATTGTTCTTATACATAGGTATTGATAATCTAATACACAAAAAGAGAGACAATGCTGACATAGTTCTATCAAAGTGGTATCGTAGGGACCAAAGGCCTATGCGCGTTTCGGTGTTTTAGGATATTATGGGCCACCTTCCTCAGGGCCGTTCCCAGTGGTACTGTTCAATTATGTTCTAGTCTTAGCAGCCAAATCTTCTGGGCAAATTAATTATGAGTTTGTAATGTATTTTTTGATAATGCAGTCAAGAAATTTGAGGAGTCTTTTTTAGCGTTTTTTTAGCGCAATGATTTTTCCGGTCATTTCTATCTCACTGCGGAGCGTGGTGATGCCAGTTGTTATACAGGGAAATAGGCTGAATATTAGCTGGTAGCAGCTGTTGAAATTAAGTCCATATAGTCGGTTTTTATGGATTCTCAAAATCTTGCCGGCACACAGAATAAGTCCACATTGGTTATTTCCCTGCTTGAGCTACGCTTATTTGTCCAGGGAATCCCCTCATAATTATTTTCCTATAGGAATTCCACATCCCAATGGATCCTTTTGTGAATCCTCTTCTTTCAGCAGGAGTCTGGATTTGTCTTCATGTAGAGTGACCATTTTTAGGCAGTCTTCCCTACCTGGCTGAGTCTGAACTAGTTTTCCCTCCTAATGTGGCTGGAGCCTATCTGACGTTCCTGGGAATGAATATACAGTAGAAGAGGACCTTTAACATCTCAAACTCAAGAGGTAGTAATCTTTTGCTCTGCCAACTGTTCCTGTCCACCGCAAGATAGCTAATCTCTGCTAAGAGGTTAACAGTTAACACCTTTTGGCCTTTGCTAGGCCTAGAGTTAAGTCATAGTCCTCTGAGACAATCATTTCCTCTCCCAGCCAAAGTGTATTACAGTTCTGGGAGTGTGGTAAGTGGCAGAATTGCTTTTCCTCTTAAAGTGACAGGGGGCAGGATATCTAGGAGGGCCCAGGCAATAAAGTAGAGAAGCCCTGCCTGACATTTCCAAGCCAAAGCAGGTAGTGCTAAAGCTGCCATTTCTTCTGCCCACTGTTCCTGTCCTTTTGCTGATAGCTGATCCATGCTAAACGGTCAGTAGATAACACCCATTGGCTTTTCCTATGCCTAAAGGTAAGCCATTGCCCTCTAAGCTAGGGTCATTAAGACCCCCATTCAAAGACATGTATTCTAGCTCTGGGAGTTTAATGACAGCCAGAACTGTTTTTTTAAGGCAATTCTGGCCTTGTGCTGTCAGGTTTGCTAAAGATATTTCGCGGACATTCAGAAAACTGAACTAGAAATGCATTCTGCCTGTAGGCTTAGTGGTCTGTAACTCACATTTTCTGGCTTTCTGTTTGTTGTATTTTTTATTTTATTTTTTTGCTTTAAGCAGCCCACCTTGAGTTCGCCCCTCCTACTGCCCAAACCTGGTTTACTATATTCATCCACAACATGGCTTTAAATCCTTGTTCTTATCTGGTCACATTTGCTGTGCATTCAGTGATAGAGGTCAACTGTCAGGCTCTTTCTTCCAGGGAGCTTAGTGTTTATTTTTCCTTCTCTGACTTAAAAGTGAGAGAATTTATGTGACAGTCCTGCTAAGTACCCATGTAAAACGAGAAGGGATGTACGTTTTAGGTTTTGCCGGCACACACGCACTTATAGAATCTTTTGTGAGGAAAAAAAGTCTTAAAATGGGTTTGCAACCCACCCCTCACTTACCATTGGTTTATTCCAACGTCGCTCTCAATTATGTGCTTCTGATTGGCCAGCATGTGATCTGCTTTCACTTCCTGCTCTCTGCTTTGCCGCCCATGCCGTCATGTGGAGCCTGGACCAAGTGCAGCTTCCAGTCACTAGCTATTGGCCAGTGTCTTTCCTCTGACCATATTCTTCCTAATGTACTTTTTAGGGTTTAGCGTGCAAAACGCTGTGTCCCTGGTGTAATCTCTCTGTGGGCTTTTAACCACGCCCATGTCATGCCCATTAGTTTTGTTGGTTCGTGGACTTGCCTTTTAAAATTCGCTTGATTTTAATTAGTGAAAGGCATGCATACGTCATGCCTTTTCCAGCATTTAGCCCAACATGAACACACCGGCCAACTACTGAAAACATACCAGGCTCCATGTTTTCCGCAAGGTTTCTGGACTACTTTTTCTCTTTATTTCTTAGGTAGTACAATTTTTGCTGGGCAGTAGTCAAGCGATTTGTATGACATCAACCCTGTTACACGGATAATTGCACTTTTGCCAGTTACACAGATAATTGCGCTTTTGCCAGTTATATGGATAATTTAACTTTTGCCGATACGTTTCACTGCAAGCGAACTTCTGTTTCCTTTTGTGTGTCTGCTTTGCACTCATGGCGGCCGTTGGCTCGCTTATGTGAAACTGTTTTACTTTCATTTTCAGTTTATATGGCAAGAAATGTCTGGTTAGGAGTCTACAACACTAATAGCTTTAACCCAAGCAAACCCATTACATTGCAAATGCGTGTATTTTTTTTTTTTTAGGTTGAGCCCAGATATTGCTTGCCCTGTCGCTTAGCGACTTGTTGTATATGGTTTGTGAGGTTCAACTCCACCCAGCAATTGTCATTTGTCTGTCGGCGTCGTTTAACCATCCTTGCTTGCTAATAGACAATCCATCCTTTGTTCCCCTTTTTTTATTGTTGTGTCCTCCCACGAAGATCGGACCAAGTTCTATATAAATACACTGCCCACCATTTTAAGTTGTGTGAAGGGACTACTTTAATCTTTCATCTGGAGCACTGAGAAGAGTGCTGGTCTTTCCAAGCTCTGTTGTAAACAGGGCTGTGAATCTTATCTGATAACATCTGTTGTGCATTCAAAGTCTTTGCTCCCTCCTCCATGCCCCCCTCTCTGGCTCCTGCAACTATTTTAATCTCTTCATTTAAAGCCATGGTGCCCTGACAGGGAGCTTGCAGCCCTTCTCTCTGGACCAGACCCTCTGCTCCTGGTTTTTGTCAGCTCTTGCCCTCCCATTACTGCCCAATTGTTGCACTACTTACCCCTCCTCTCCAGCCCTCAGAGATGGCCGAGCGCTGCTTCAGGCTCTCCTCCCTGAGCTGGGAAAGCTGCCACCCTCCTCCCTTGGCACACGAACAGGACCCTTCCGACTCCATGCTCTCTCTGAACCATTTGGTGTGTGTGTTCAGCAGGGAAGAGCTGATCGGACAGGTAAATGATCTGCAAGTTAAAGAAAAAACATGTTTTGTCCAAAGCCGGTTTTTCATTCCTCATCTTTATCACTTGTGTATTCATTAGCGCTCATCAGTCACTTTATTTCAGTGTCCTTAATTTGAGCACTTGTGACACATTGCATGTGTATATGTGATCCTCTGCTGACCTGATGCAGTGCTCACTCTTCTGCATTGTTCCTCGTGTCTTTGTAGATACAACCATGCTAGTAACGCTTTGGATCGAGATTACTACAGCCTGTGGCTCTTGTACTGTACATTCTAGTGGTACTCTTGGGAGAAAGTTGTACCTGCTTGGAAGCCTACCTTTGAGGAAAGAAATGTGTGGATGATCTCAATACTTGACTTAATAATTTTGTGCTTGCGTGCGCTGTGTGGAAAGCCTGTACTGCTCAAAGAAATCTTCATTTCACAAGTGCTTCCTTAGTCCCCAAATATGCTTGAGTTCATAGCAAATGACACGAGTAATGACAACTTACTGAAGCCACCTGATTATTTTATTGGTGCGTGAATTTAGCCCCAGCTCCTGCCACAACATGAATGGATAGGATGTATATACTACGCCCACCGTATCTTGTGAGTAAGCTGACACCTTATCCATCTGTAGTTCCTGCGGCAAGTAGTGATAAATACTGTTAAAAACTCAAGTTTGCCCAGCAAAACCTGGGGCTCACAGAGGAGGCCAGGCATTGGACTGACTAGTGTCCTTAATTAGCAGTTCGGGAGTGATTCAATTCAGTCGGGCAGGCACGTTGGGAAGTGCTTCCAGTAATGAAACCAGCATAGGTTTTTTTAAACTGCTCTCCACAAAACAAATGTTCTCAAATTTCAGTGAGTCTTCAGTGCACATCCAGCAAGCACATCATGTTTCAATCTCAATTGGACAGGCGGCAAGAGATGTTGATCTGGCCTTCAATTCAACATAGCTAACTGATGAATGATCGCAGTGGGTAGTTTATGCCTTCTTACGGAATGCTGACTTGATAGAAGACTATTTCCATAAGGGACAGTTATAATGTAAAAGTGGAAAAGGACTTAACAATTCTTTCCTGACGGGAGGATGTACTTGGTCACTTTTATTTTGAAAACAACCTAGTTAGTGGACTTTAATGCTTTTTAGGTCGCAGCCTACCAGTCTGGTTTGCAAAAGACATCTTCGAGAGTTTCACAAAGTTGTCCTGCGAATGCGTTCTGCCCATCACATGGCACTGGCTTTGCGGTTTGTAACTCACATTTTCTTGCTGCCTATTTGGTCGCTGAGGAAATCCCATGTTCACTTCAGATAAAAACATGTTTGACCTTTGAGACTCATATACTCTGTACTTTGTTCCTTTGTCAATCCTATTGGCCCTTGTTCGGGCTAAACCACAGATAACACACTGAAGATCCTCTGCTTTCTGATAAGTTGTTGTAGGGGTAGGTAGCAATTGGACTTTAATGCTTTTTAGGTCGCAGCCTACCAGTCTGGTTTGCAAAAGACATCTTCGAGAGTTTCACAAAGTTGTCCTGCGAATGCGTTCTGCCCATCACATGGCACTGGCTTTGCGGTTTGTAACTCACATTTTCTTGCTGCCTATTTGGTCGCTGAGGAAATCCCATGTTCACTTCAGATAAAAACATGTTTGACCTTTGAGACTCATATACTCTGTACTTTGTTCCTTTGTCAATCCCATTGGCCCTTGTTCGGGCTAAACCACAGATAACACACTGAAGATCCTCTGCTTTCTGATAAGTTGTTGTAGGGGTAGGTAGCAATCTTCTTAGTGGATGGGCATTGGGTTTTTTCTTTTCCTTTGTATACGACGTGCAGCACTTGTTACAATGATAAAATATTTTATTCTCTTCACCCATCAGTTTCAATCTTTTGTGAACGTCGTCTTGCCAAATCTCAAACTCTTCTGTCCAGCTGCAGTTGATGTTAGCTTTTCTTTCAGATTATTTTGGCGTATGACACATTTTTCTTTGTTGGAGTCCTCAGATTTTGTAGTTAGCAACACTGTCCGGAGGTGAGGATCCCTTTCTACCACCTGCTTCGCTCATGTTTACGAATTTCAATCAACGGAAAACCTGACACAAAAACAATATTATACTTAATTATTACCAATATGGTTAAAACACATCATTATAGAGCTGCCATTTTAGAAAATGGCAGAAGTTAGCCTGAGGAGTTATTTTCTGTCTCTGTAATTTGACATCCCTAAAGCACTAAAGTCATTGCAAACTTTCAATAACGTGCAGTTCACGATTGCAACACTGTTAATTATCAGCATAAAAACTCTGACGACGTAATTAAAAATTTGTTGATTGCCGACTTCTCTTGCTGCATTTAATTTTTTAAATAGTGCGTTTATACCACACTTCTGAACACACTACAACACAGAAAATAAAATAAATATATCACCAAAATGTGCATGGTTAAAAATATATTTTTTAAAATGCAAATAAAGGCAGCATACACAACACATCCACAAAGAGGAGTGAGCGCTTTGCAATAAAGTGTGCTCAAGGTAGCCAAAAGGCTTGGTGTCATTCAAGGCACCACTTCAACCTACAGCCCCACCCCTTCTCGCCCATTGCATCTACAAAATGCCAGTGTTCCAGAAAGTGTAAACAGCAGCTACTTGATAACACAAGTGGTCACTGTATTTATAATGGAAGCCCTTTCACCCTCCCTACAGTCACAATGGTGTTTTCAATACAGGCAGTTTAGTTTCACTGTCTGCAAATCTGTTATAACTTTAATCTGATGCCAGTTCAAACCAGATGCATTTCATTGTATCCGAGACTGCTTTGTAATTGGACTTCCATTTCCTGTGTATACCTGGACGATTTGTGCACTACTTGTTTGGGTTATTGGATATGGATGTTAATAAGGGCTCAACTGATTCAGTTCTGAAAAGGTGGAAGCGAATTGCCAGGCATTTCATACTAGGCCACCCTGTGTGATCCTGGGCACATAAAAAAAAAAACAGATGCCTGTCTCTCTAGTGTGTCATACCGTAATTCTACATTTCCACATACAATTTACAGAAAGCTAATTTAGTACACAATAAAGCTCAAAATTCCACTTCACACCACATAATTGCACTCCATGTTACATAAATCCACTACAATCCACGTAATTCCATGCCACATGATTTCACTACATTCCATGACACAATTCCACTTCCCCTAATTCTACTACTACAGCAGCCCTCTTTTCTTGAGTGAGCAGTTCAAATAGAATCATGAAATAAAGGGAAAATGAATCCAATAATAGCCAGAGCGAGCATGAAAGATAGAAAGTCTTGGCAACAGGAAATAATCCAGGCATAACTTGGAGGAGACCAAAGGACGTGAGGGAAAAGGATCTGAGATGTCTGTGGTCCAGCAGTGGAAGGAGTGGACAAAGAAAATCTGGCATCATCCAGATGTAGGCGGCAATGCTGGAGTCGTTGGGAGGGAAAGAAGGAAACATGTTAATAGATACAGCGGTGGGATAATACTCGCCTCTGTGTCGTTAATAAAATTAAGACTTTCCTTCATAGATTACTAGGAAAATCTAAATTTTATGTCAATACCGGAGGCTCCTATTATGCAAGTTTAAAGTATATCAATTACCAAAGATGTTGCAGTTTTGACAGGTTTACAATAGAAAGTTCTAAAAACATTATCATTAGACCAGTCAGCCAACCTCAGAATGTCCTCTAAACTGAAGCCTATTGAAAAGGCTTTGGAAGCCATGGCACCCCTGGAAGTATGGGCCCCAAAGGTGGAAATATCTATTCCTGCTAAGGACATGACCCATTTCACCCAACGAGCTAACGTAGCAGAGGAGACTGGCTTGTGGGGTTTGTGAAAGGAAATTAGAAGTTGATTATGGGAGGACATTCTGAGGTTAAGAGTTCTCTTTTCATATTCTTTTAGACAGACCCACACAAAGTTTTGGTTTGTCAGGGAAGGAAGGATAGAAAACTGTATGTAGGTTGGTTTTTGTGCGTAAATTGGCAAGAGGAAACCTCTAAAGATTTAACATCAGACACACGTTTAATGGACATCAGGCACAACAGCATAATCAACTTAGCTGAAAGCATTTTTAGAGAAAGATCTGAATTGTCGGGCCATGAGAGGAACAAATTTAGGACTAGAGAAACGTCCCACAGATAAGTGTATTTGGAAGAAGGAGGCTCAGAAAGTTTTACTCCCTTCAATAGGCGACAGACTAGAGTGTGTTCTCTGACAGTTTTGCTGTTGATATGTTGGTGATGCATGGAGATAGCTGATCTATAGAGATTTATGGTTCTGTAAGACTTTCCTGAACTGGCTTCGGCAGCTAAGAAGTTAATGATAACATTTATACCAGTTGAAAAGGGATTGATACATTTTCCCACACACCAGCTTGTCCAAAGAGACCAAGCCGAATTATAGGCTTTCTTTGTGCCGGGGGCCCAGGCATTGTTAATGAGTTCTGAAGCTTTTGCCGAAAAAAGAGTGGTTTGTTGGGCCATCCCGAGACCCTTCAAGCTGAGAGAGTTAGGGCAGTGGTTCCCAAACTGCGCCACAGCGCCCCACCAAAACTAGACAGGGGCGCTGTGAGCTGCATCGTTACTGGATAGCAGTGACCTAATTCTGCAGCTGGATATTAGAACTTAGATAATCCCCTCCATTAAAAAAAAGTCAGAGGCCGTTTTCCTTGTTTAGAGTGCACAGCTCGTGATTGTGGAATTTCTAGTGAGAAATTGAAATACAGCAAGGAAGGGCCTTGAAGTTTAATCCTCAAACACCATCTAGTGGAAGTAATTATAGTACACACTAGTTCTATTCACAAAAGCCTGCATAATGAATGTGTACTAGGTCTTTGGCTAGAAAATTAGACAACCAAGCATTTTCCAATGCCAAGGTCCAAAAATGAATATAGGAAGAATGTGGTGAGCGGTTTAATTGATTTCATTTCTTATGCTCCTTGTAAAAGCAAGGATGTATATTTGGAATGCCAGAGAACCCCCATCCTCGGCTGAGTTATTCTGTTCAAGACAGCAGGTAGGTATTGGTACACCCAATCGAGACCAAAAGCTTTTTAGTTTAACCATGGAGATCCTGCTTTGCCACGGAGTCCTGGTAGCCTGCTCCGCCAGTCCATATTTCTCTTCTCTTCTGCAGCTCCTGCAGACATCTGTAACCTTTATGGCAAATGACGTACATGGCGTGCATTTCAAGTTATTTTATTCATGATTACCACCACTTTCTGATTGTATTTTATTTTTGAGCGACTAGTTGAGACGGATTTGCTGCCACCGGCAACAGTAATTACCACAAACTTAACGCAGTGCTAACTTGTCAGAGCAGTAATTAAAACAGCAGTACTTGATCCCCAATTTTAACAGAAATTAACTCTTCTTTAAAGACCAGTAAATTATTACTCGTAGTATTTTACCACTAACATAAGAAGTGCTATTCTTTCTGTTACTTTTATTTAAAAAACTGTTATCTTGGTGGACAAGTGAAAGACTAATTTAGTAAAATGCTGACAGAAGGAAACCTACAGCAATAAAAATATTCAGTTGGCAGAAAAAAAGACAGGTCAGCATTATTTCATGGGTAATGTATACTACTGTAATCCCCCAAAGGTAGCAAACCAAGATAGACCATATTTTTAATGCTTAGCTCCTCAACACAATAAAGATATGATAATGAAGTATGAGAACATGCATTGATGGTAAAGTCCTCCTGAAAAAAAGACCATTACACACTATTTATAGTACTCAAAGGGAAATTGTCATACAGGCACAAGTTTACTAAGATTTCACACAATGCGATGAAACTTCAAATTTTGCTGTGCATTGTTGCATTAAAGAGAAAACTTTGCATGCTGCTGGTGTCACTCCCAGATCTAGCACACAAATAGGCTGTTTGTGGGACGCACAGTCAAACACCAGAGTGCAGAGGAGAGCATATGTTGTCTAGCATAGGATTAGTACTGGAGACATTCCCCTCCAGTACAGGTTTCCAAAGCATAGTTTATATTGTTTCTGACTTAACCAATTATATATATTTTTAATTAACTGTTATATTTTTATGTTGTTACATCTATGATTATAATACCTTCATTGGCTTTATCCCAATTATTTTCAGGGTGAAAAATGTAAGTACTCCTGAGGCCCGGCTCACACCACCCCCACCCGCCCCCCCCCCCCCCCCAAAAATAGCATAATGGGGAGCCGTGGCCAATAGCCAATAGGTCAAGGGAGATGCGGGTCAAAAAAGGTTGGGAACCACTGAGTTAGGGAATTGTTGGGAATTAGCTTGTGGGAAGATCTGGACGGATCTAAGAGAAGAGATGGGAAAACCGGGAGGTGAGGAAAGTCTGTTGATAATTTGAGAAGAGGAGGAAACCAGACCTGGGACTGCCAGAAGGGAGTTACAATGACAAGAGAGGCTTTCTGGCGTCTGACTTGAGCTAAAACTCTGTTGATTAAAATGAACTGAGGGAAAGCATAGTTGAACATTTGGGACTAATCCTGTAGGAATGCATCTGTTGCCATCACCAGAGGATCCGGGCGGCAACTGAAAAAGAGTGGAAGTTGAGAATTGAGCCGAGAGGCAAAGAGATCTATACGGAAAGGGCCCCATTTGTTCAGATGCATTTGAAAAACAAACGAATGGAGTTTCCAGTTGCTGGTATCCTTGAGATGACAGGCGTGCCAATCCGCTATGGAATTCTGGGAACCTGGAAGATACTCTGCAAGAAGAGAAAATGTGTGGGATAGGCAGAACTCCCAAAGGCATTTTGCTAAGAGAGCCAAAGGTTTTGATCTGGTTCCTCCAAGGTGATTTATGTATCGGACTGCCGATACGTTGTCCATACGAAGAAGGATAGAACACTGTGCTTTGTTTTTTGTGAAGCTTTTGATCGCAAAGGAGCCTGCAAGCATCTCTAAACAGTTTATGTGCAATTTGTACTCTTCTGCTGACCATGTACCACCAGTCGATATTGGTCCACAGCGGGCGCCCCAGCACGTGAGGCTTGCATCTGATTCTAACACAAGATCGGGTGCAGATGGGAAGATAGTTCTGCCGTTCCAGGCATCCAAATGGTATATCCACCATTGATTCTCTAGCCAAGACTCTCTGTCTAGAGATATAAGGTCGGAAAAGGCGAGACTTTTGCGAAGGTGGAGAATTTTTAGGCGCTGTAGAGCACGGTAGTGAAGAGGACCTGGAAAAATGGCCTCAATCGAGGAAGAGAGAAGACCTACCACTCTTGCAAGGGATCCGAGCGAGATTAAATTTTTCTGACACATGTGAGTGAGCTCTTTTTTGATTGAAGAAACCTTTGAAGGAGGAAGATGGAGAGTAGCTGTGGTGGAGTCTATTAGAAAACCCCATAATTCTATTTGTTGAATAGGTACCAAGATGGACTTTTCTGGATTAATGAGAAAACCGAGGTCTGTAAGGAGTGAGCTTGTGAGATGAAGGTGAGAATAAAGAGACCGAACATCCTGGTGCATAAGGAGAATATTGTATAGGTAAATTATGAGCGTGATACCCAGAGATCTGAGGTGGGCTACGATTGGTTTCATCACCTTTGTAAAACACCAGCGGGCTGACGAAAGGCCCAAGGGAAGGGAGGAAAACTGATAGGTTTTTGAAAGCGATTGAATTGTAAAATTGTCTGTGAGATGGATGAATAGGATTAGTCAGATAGGCATCCTGAAGGTCCAGTCTTACTAGCTAGTCGTTTTGAGGTAAAATAGTTTCCATTTTGGAATGTCGATAGATTACGAATTGGTTGAATGATTTGAGATTTATTACTGGTCTCAGCTTTTTGTTTTTATTCTGGATGAGGAACAGAGAACTCACAAATCCAGACGGATCGGGAATGGAAGGTTGAATAGCGTTTTTCTCTAGGATAGACTGGACTTCCGTAGTAATGAGGGAAGACATTTGAAGGGAAAATTTTGGAGGAGGAGGGAAAACGGATTGAAAAGGATGGGAGTATAGCTCGATGCGATAACTCTAAACTGTGTCTAGAACCCAAGGGTCTGAAGTAATCGAACGCCATTTTGGAATTAAATATTTTAGTCGCCCTCCCAAGGGAAGGCCAGAAAACAGGCTTACCTTGGGAATTATTGGACCTGGAGTATCGTTGTCCGCAGCCGTAGAAACTTCTGGACCTCTGGGGATAGAATTGAGGTTTGTAGTCTTGGACGTTGTAGGAAGAGTTGAAGGAGCCTCTTGTTATATGGTTTCAGTAGGTGCGTCTGGTAAAGCAGCTCCTGCCTCATCTGGCCCGTGCAAAAACACACTGGTTGAACACCTTTTTCAAAGATTGTTGTACCTTGTCAATAGCCGAATTGGCGCTTCCCAAAAGGCAAAAAGCTCTTTGTATCCAAAGAAAGAGATCCATAGGATCATAGGATTAATTGTTGAATCATTTAGTCTGGCTGTTTCAGCTAGGTCAAATATACGGGCAAAAGGACCCACCACATCAAGAAGTTTATCTTGACAGGTTGTCCAGGCTTTATCAACCCCTTTACGGGGATCTTTACCAACTTTTGTAAAGAAGGTTATTAGAGATTGGTCTATAGAGGGGGTAGTTGTTATGTTGGACGGTAAGGAAGGTCTAGGGCACTCAGATTTCAATTTTGCACGGGTTTGTTTGTCTAGAGGAAGACGCAGACAAGAAGAAATATAGTCCCCCCACATGAGAAGAAGGTAACCATTCGTGGAACTGGGCTGATGGATTAGAGTGGGGTCAAACATAGGGACTCTATCGGAATCCACAATGGAAGAGGAAACATCGGAAATGGAAGCTTTGTGTCGTTTAGCAGGACGAGAAGAGGTAGAAAAACTGTCACCAGGTACATCGGAATGATATAAATCATCCATATCATCATCATCCGCGTCCAATATGTTTGAAATTACAGTCTTTTTTGGTGCTTCATCTGTATTTTTTTATTAAAATTTACATTTAGAATGAAGAGATGCAGAGTTGTTAGTAATTCATGAGGTATTCCCCTCCTTACAAGGAACCCTGGGAGGAACTAAGTCCTCAATCCGTTGTGAGGGAACTTCACTAGTCATTTCAGCGCCTTTAGATGAAATTTTCTTTAGAGATAGTTTGCGTTTTCTGCTTTCCCATGCAGAATGGGCTAGAGAATTGAACACCATGTTTTTGAGAGTGTTTTCAATATTTTTAGACATTTTATCCATAGAAACTTGCAAGGCTTGCTTGACAGAAGATTGAATAAAAATATTAAAGTCTTGTTTAAAGACTTCCTCATCCTCATTCATGTCAGGCATCAAAGGAGAGCTATCTGACTCCATGATTAACAAGGGAGCCTGCAAGGCAAAACAGTCAAGAAACAGTTAATGGAGCAAGGCACTTTTAGCAAGAAAAAATGAGCAAAGAAAAACACTCCCCTTCGGGTTAGAGACGCCGGAGAAATATCCAGTCAGAAACGGGAGGCGGAGAAAAGGCCACACCTCCTCGACATGGCGTCGAAAGCAGGCATATGTAGGAGCCACGGTCGGATTAGGCAGCCGGGGAGCATCCGGAAGGTGCGGCCAATGAAACCAAGGTCCGCAGGTAAATAAAACCGCTGTGAGCAGGAGCGAGCGCGAAAGACGCACACGCGACGATGAAGGATAGCAGTGCGGTGAAGGGACGTGCGACGGTTGAGAAAAAACAGAGCGCGAGCTTCGGAGGACGCTTGGAGTTGATCGAACGAAAGGGAGAGGGAAAGACAGGGGGGGTTCAGTAAGGAACTGACCACAGTATTTTTGAATGCAATGAAAAATGGAGGCAGTTAAATAAACCGTAATACAAACAGAGTAATACCATATAGTAAAGAAATATAACACTGAAGAGATAAAAGGAGAAGTACTTATCTGGACTGTGAGCAGCAAGAAAAGATGGCTTCTTGCAGTCAAGTGGATACTCTATGGTCCTTGGTGTCCATGCTATTGGTGCAGTATATGCCTACGTTTTTGTTCCCATTGGCTAGCCTGTTGCTAAGCCTTTTGGGAACTGCAGGTCTTGACTGCTGCTATTTTAATAAAGCATGAAAAGATTGCATAATAGGAGCCTCCGGTCTTGACATAAAATAGTATTTTGTTCCTCACCAATTTTTCGTTGAAACGCAGTTGGCTTCCTCCCAAATAGGTCATGTGTTATTGTCACAAAATTCACGCATGATGCTCTAATGATGCTCTAAAGATTGAACATACATGCATCAATCTAGCCGCAAAACTGGTGAGTGCGGGTTGTTGAGGTACCCCTGTTGGGCCTAATATATATGTGTTGAGATGGACGGGTAGCATATGCCAACAAGTTATTGCGCTGGCGATACCGTCCTAATGGGCGCAAAGAGTTTAACGGAGTAGTAGCCGCTTTATAATCGGAATACGGTGCAAATAATGTGGCGGGGCAACCCCTCTCTACACAAAAGTCAAACGTTCCCAGCCGCGCCGCTAAACTGATGTCATTAGGCGTCTTAAGCGATTTCTAACTTTGTCCCAACAGCATGCTGCATGCTGGGACTATTGGATTCAATGTTAAAGTCGTAATAGGCTCAAAATCCACATGTGCACATCTATATCAGCTAGTCTCAGACCAGGCTTTACACCAGAGCTCATTAGCTTATTTACATATGCATTCGCTCACACATACGTACTCATATCCATACATACACATAACACATACAGAGTTTCATCCAAAGGACACATACTTTGTTAAAATATTGTATTTGCTTTTTGAGTTGATGGCAAGGCTTGCTGGTTTCCAGGGGTCCAGGCTTCTCTTTGGGGACAAGGCGGCTTGAAGTGGGTGCTAAAAATGTGTAGGTGTTACATGTTACAGCTCAAGAGCATAGTGCAGCATGACGGCACACCTGAGGCAGGCTAGGGGCGAACCATCTCCAGGGATGCTAGGCTCCCCTCCTCCCTTGGGAGGCTGAAGTCACCCATGGACTATGGAAGTGCAAACTCTCCGCACTGTCCGTTTGTTCATGTGTGTGACTCATTCCCAAGCCTCCTCCACCCTGCCTGTGTGCTTCCACATACCCAAGCTCCTCTCACTCAAAACCCCGATGTTCAACACCAATCATTCTACCCACAACCCTCATCTCACACTGCCCACATTTCCCCTGCGCCTCACACTGTCTGCCCCTTCTTTATCGGTCACTGTGCGCCACACACCCTCACAATGCCCTTCAGCCAGTGCCCCAGCTTGTTAGTCTCCACATGCCACAGCTCTCCAGTCTGTCCACATGTCCCAGCTCACACTCCTCACAGTGTCAACGTGCCCACTGCTTCCCAGTCTGTCCACATGCCCTGGGTCCACAGTCTGTCCACTTGCCACAGCTTCTCGCAGTTTTTCCACAAGCCTCTGCTCCTCATACTGTCTCTCCACGTGCGAGTGCACCTTAGTTAACCATGTGCAACAAACTCACTGTCCCATCGCTGCTGTGTAACATGGCTAACAAAACATTGACAAAACCAATAGAAATCGCAGAGGAGAAATATATTGGCTTTGTCAATGCTTGTTTTTGTAGCACATAGCAAAAAAATGAACGGTGCTGATGTTTCAGAATATATTATAATTAGTACAGATGAAGCACATTTTCTTTGTAATTCAGAAATGTGGTAGAAACAAATATTTAAATACGATCAAAACACATCAATACAATAGGTGATGACATTTGCACACATTGTGTGCAGTATAACCATATTTTGGTGCAAATGTAATGGTCATTTCAACTGAAAAGTGTTTCTGTAGTGCCAGTGCGCCAGCTACCACATCATGCATATTCCACATTATGCCACACCACTTTACTCTGTGCTTTTTCATTCTATACCACACCACTCCATTCTACGACATTCCACTCTATGACATGCCACTCCACTCTTCGCTCCTTCACTGTAAGACTCTGCGCCACACCAGTTCACTCCACGTCACTCTTGTCTACGCCACTCACTCCATGACACAACACGCCACTCCACTCTATGCCCCTCCAGACTATCTACCTCACTTCACTCTACTTACCCCACTCCACTCCAATCTATCCCACTCCACTCCAATGTACCCCAATCTACCCTATCCCACTTCGCTACAGTCTACCCCAATCTAACCCACTCCAACCCAGTTCACTCCACTAGGATCCAATCTATCCCACTCCACTCCAATCTACTTCACTCCAATTTATCCCACTCCACTCTACCCCAACCTACTCCACTCATGCCAAACTACTTCCCTTCACTCCAATATACCCCACTGCACTCAACCTAGCCCAATCAACCCCACCACACTCCAATCTACCCCACTCCACCCCAATCTACTGCACTCTACTCAAGTCTACCCCACTCTGTTCTTATCTACCCGAGTCTACTCCACTCCAATCTACCTCAATCCACTCCATTCCAATCTACCACAATCCAATACTGTTTAATGCACTCCAATCTACTCCACTTCAGTTCACCCCACATTTACCCCACTGCATTCTAATTTACCCCACTCCAAACCCCATTGCAGTCATTCCAACTCCTCTTCACTCTATTCTTCCCCAATCTTCTCCAATCTACTCCACTCCAGTCGACCCCACTCCACTCCAATCTACCACACTCCATTCCACTCCAGTCCTACCCCACTCCACTCTACCACACTCCACTCTTCTCAAATCTAACCCACTCCAACTCCATCCAATCTACTCCACTCTAATCTAACACAGTCCATTAAAATCTACCCCAATCCATTCCATAATCCACTCCACCCTGCTCCAATCTACCCCTAACTAATCCACTCTGCCACAATCTGCCCCACTTCACCCCACTCCACTGCAATCAACCCCACCCCACTCTACCCCACTCCACTCCAGTCTACCCCATTCCTCTCCAATCTACCCCACTCCAAACTACCCAACTCCAGTCATCCCTCTTCAATGTACCCTATTCCAATCTACCCCACTGCAAACTACCCCGCCCCATTCTAATTTACTCTACTGTAATCCACCCAATCTACCCCACTACACTCCAGTCCAATCTACCCCATTACAGTCTTTCCCAATCTATCTTCGTCTACTCCACTCCAATCTATCCAACTCCACCATGCCCCTCTCCACTCTAATCTACCCCACTCCATTCTACCCGTCTATTCACTCCAATCCACCCAATTTACCCCACTACACTTAACCCCAGTCTACCCACTCCGATCCACCAAATCTACCCCACACCACTCAACCCCAATCTACCATCCTCCATTCCAATCTACCCAATCTGCCCCACCCCAATTCAGTCTAATCTACCACATGCCACTCAAATCTACCCCACTCGAGTCCAATCTAACCCACTCCACACAATCTACTCCACTCCAATCTACCCTACCCCATGCCACCCAAACTACCCAACTCCAATCTACCCCATCCAATCCGCTCCACTTCAGTCTACCCTGCTTCAATCTAACCTGTTGCAATATACCCCACTCCTATCTATCTCACTCCAGTCTACCCCACCATAATCCAATTGAACCCACTCCACCCTAATCTACCCCACTCCAATCTATTCCTCTCCACTCCAATCTACCCCACTCAAATCTATTTCTCTCAACTCTACCTACTCTTCTCCACTCTACCCCACTCCACCCAAATCTACCCCCACTCCACCCTAATCTACCCCACTCCACCCCAGTCAACTACACTCAACCCCAGTCTACCCCAGTTTAATATACTCCTATATACCCTATCCCAATTTACCCCAATCTACCCCACACTAACAAAATATACCCCACTCTTCCCCAATTTACCCTCTACTCTACTCCAACCCACCCCACTGCACCCACTGCAGTCTACCACACACTACTCTAATCTACACCACTCCATCAATCTATCCCACTCCACTCTACCACACTCCACTCTACCCAGATCTACCCCAGTCCACTTCATTCCAACCACCCCACTCCAATCTCCCACACTCCACCCCATTCTACTCCACCCTAATCTGCTCCACCCCGATCTACTCCACTCCACTCCAGTCTACTCTACCCACTTCACCCCACTCCACCTCACTGCAATGTACCCCACTCCATTACAGACTACCACACTCCATTTCAATCTACTCCACTCTAATCTACCCCATTCCTCACTCCTATCTACCCCATTCTACCCTCGCTCTGCCCCAATCTACCCCAGTCCACCCCACTCCAATCTACCCATCCCATATCAATCTACCCCACTCTGCCACAATCCACTGCACCCAAATCAACTCCACTCCACTTCACTCCAGTCTTCCACACTCCACTCAAATCTATCTCAATCCACTCCACTCTAACCCACTCCAGCCCAATCTACCCTACTCCAGTCTACTTCACTACAATCTACTATACTCCACTCTAGTCCACTCCATACTACTCTACATCAATCCACACTACTCCATTATACCCCACTTCATCCCGCCCCACTGCAATCTACACCATGCCAATCTACTCCACTCCACTCTAGTCAGTCCCACTCCACTCTACCTCAGGTTAAATTACCCCACTCCAATCGTCCCTTTTCAGTCCATCCCACTCCAACCTACCCCACACCATTCCAATCTGCCCTACTCTAATCCATCCAGTCTACCCCACTCCACCCCATTACTCTCCACTCTTCCCCAATCTCTCTCACTCCACTCCAGTCTTGACTCATCTCCAATCTATCCAAGTCCTCACCACTCCAATCTACCCACTCTAATCCACCAAATCTACCCTACTCCCGTCAATCAAACCCACTTCACTCAAATCCCCCACTCCAATCTACCTTACCCCACTCCACCCCACTGCAATCAACCCCACACTATCCTATTCCATTCCAACCGACTCCACTCTACTTCACTCCAGTCTACTTCATTCTACATCAATCTAATCTACCCTAACCCAATCTTCCCCATTCGAGTCTACCCCACTCCAGTCTTCCCCACCCCATCCCAATCTATCCAACACCACTCTATCCAACTCAACCCCAACCTACTCCAATCCAACCTACCCAACTCTATTCCAAACTACTCTACTCTAATCCACCCAGTCTACCCCACTCCACCCTAATCTACCCCACTACAGTCCACTCTTCCCCAAACTCTCTCACTCCACTCTAGTCTTGACTGATCTCCAATCTGTCAAACCCCTCTTCACTTCAATCTACCCCACTCCACTGTACCCCAATCTACCCCACTCCAATCTACCCACTATAATCCACCCAATCTATCACATTCCATTGTACTCTGCCCAACCTACCAACTCAACTTCACTCCATACTACCACATGCCACTCAATCTACCCTACTCCAGTTCATTCTAAACCACTTCACTCAAATCCACCCCACTCCAATCTACCCTACTACACTCCACCCTACCCTATTCCAATCTACCCCATCCAATGTGCCCATCTCCAGTCTACTTCACTCCACTCCAATCTACTTTACCCTAACCTAACCTACCCCATTCCAGTCAGCCCCACCCCATCCCAATCTACCCCACACCACTCGATGCAACTCCACTCCAACCTACGCCAATCCAATCTACCCCACTCCACTCCAATCTACAGAAATCCTATCTTATCTGTAATGACTTTTGTGTTTTGACCACTGACTCCACATTGCATTTAGCCTAGCAGTACACAGTCACATTAGTGACCACCAGCTTCTTTTTGTCTATTGACTTTATTTTAGCATTAGCCACCGCCACGCTAAAAGCTGCAAGTATTTTTCCATGCCCATGTTATACAATGTGCTTCTCGTTCATGTTTATATTCTGCGTGTCTGTGTGTTCTTTCCCACCAAGGGCTAGGACATAATGTGGAGGAGTCAGTCTGTCAACAAGATAAGGATGTACTAGGATGATGTATATGGTACGGCAGGGAACGGTTTAGTTTTGTGAGGGACACCTTGGGAACTGTCCGGTTCCAAAGTGTTTCTTTCAAAGCTGACCTGAAGTAACTTTGAATAACAAGGAGAGAGCGGGGAGGTTTTCTAGAACTCTCCCCTCTGGCTTGTTTAAAGTATATAAGAGACCCAGGATTAACAGTGGGATATTCAGAGACTTCGGTCAGGTTTGAGACATCAAAATGCCTGACATCCCATGAGGGTAGAAGATCTGTTTCTCCTCTGCTACTGAGAGAAAGATGAAGAACCATATAGGCCCCATGGTGATGGATTGTTACTAATTATTTGCTTTGCATTGTTTAGGAATATATATATATATATATATGTATCTGTACCTTTGCATGTGTATATTTGCTGTTTATAGATTGAATATTCTTGCTACATGTTTTAATTTTATTGTTGAGCAGATTTTAAACATGCACTTTAAATTCTACTGACCTTCCTTTACGAACCTTGTGAAGTGATATAATAAATGTCTTCTTAAGATTAAGAGGTACATTCCAGAGATTCAGTGTGTGTGTATTTTGGCTCGGTCAGCAGTAAAGCAAAACACTATCTCACTGCAATCTACCCCATTGCACACTAATCTACCCTACTCCACTCTACCTCACTCCAAACTACCCAATTCACTGTGCTCCCCTTTTCTCCAATCCACCCCACCTCCAGTCTACCCCAATATATCCCACTCCAATCTGCTCCACCTCTGTGTACCCCTTTCCAATCTACCCCACTCTAATGTACCCCAATCTGCTCCACTCCAATGTACCCCACTCCACCCCAGTCTACCCCACTCAAATTTACCATGCTAATCTACTATACTTCCCCACTTCGATCTACCCTACTCCAATCTACCCCAATCCAACCTACTCCAATCTACCCCACTGTACCCCCACTCCACCCTCACTCCACCCTACACCAATCTATTCCACTCCACTATACCCCAAATATATTCTATTCCACTCTACCCCACTCCAGTCTCCCCCACACCAACTCCACACCCCGCTAACCTTTAGCCATGCTGAACAGCAGCCCCACTGGTGTACAGCATGGCTAAAACACAATCAAATAGGTGAGACCTATTGGCTTTGCTAACACATGTTAAGTTATTTTTCTGTTTAAATTACCCAAAATCTGATTTCACCATTAAGTCAGATTTTAAAGTTAAGCAGGGAATAACTTTGAAGCATTTCTCCACCCCTATTCTAAGCGAAGGTGGGTAAATAAAGATTTTGATTCCCACCAATGCTTGTTAGGGAAAGGTCAAGCCGGACACTGAAAAAGCTTTTTGTATTTATGTCACTGTGAGTGCACACTAACTCCAATATGTAATGTGCCCTGTTTTTATTTTTGCATCCTGCTTTGTGGGTTTACAAGGCAATTTTAAGTTTAAGGGTGACTTTTTAATATATAAAAATCGTTTTTTTTTAATACACAGCAAAGGCATTTTCCGCTGCTATGTATCACTGCTGTGCATGTAAACTGCAGCCTACCCAGAGTACGCAGGTGCTCTTTGCATAAAAATATGTTTTAGTAATATACGTGGATGATGTAACTATACACTGCAGCCCACATATTACATTTAACTTTCCATGCAATAGGTGCACTTAAGACACCATTTATAAGGGACTTATCAGGAAGTTAAATAGGGATTGCTAATGTATAGCACATTCTAAATGGTAAGAACAGACATTTTACTACTGCAGAGGCAAAATGCACAGGGTTCTAAAGCTGACAAATATGGCATCCCGAAAAAGGTTAAAAATCTGGTGTGACCATGCAGGAAAGGTGGATTTGCTACAGAGTCCATGCACCTCAAAAGTTAGTAGTGGTAGCTGTAAAAATGTGAATGAAAAAAAAAATTGAGGATCTTCTTATCACGCGTTCTTCGAGAAGATAAAGTTGCTAGTATTTAATTATATTGTGGTTAGTAATTTTCCCAGCACTTCTAACTCTTAATTCTGACTATATGTAACTTCTTTCTTTATTCTTAGTATTGTATTCACTCACACAGCATTTCCTTTTCAGCACATGCTCCGGAAGCGGAAACGAGGAAACAAGGAGGAGACACAGCACAACGCGGTATAGCAACAGCGGCTCTGCCGCAATCGGCCCGATCTGCTACCCCACCGCACCAGCTCTCTGCCTCAACCCCGACCACCCGTGCCGTGTTCAGCACGACGCAGTCTAGCAGCAGCAGAACATCCACGATCAGGCTGACCGGGCCAATTTGCTCCCGCACCAGCTCTCTGACTCAAACCCGACCAGCACCGGCCCCGGGTCCCGCCATCTGGAGTCTGCCTTTCTATCTACCCCTACCCCTGCCAGCCTGGGTGGTGCCAAGGATGTGCTGGGGCATATTGGGTGCCGAGGCAGGCCAGGGGTCCAGAGAAGGACGGCGTGGACAGAGAGCGCTGTGCTGAGCAGAGCCACCCCCATAAGGTAACTCAAGCGCAATAGCCGTAGGCGGCTATTGCTGAGTGCATGCAGACAGGCCCTTTCGGAAGTCGTAGGCAGCTTGCGAGAGGTTGGAAGTGCCATGCTTGTTACTTAACCGATCCAGCTGGGCAAGCGAAGAACGAACCACATACAACACAGCACCTCACCATACCGCACAGAGCTAGGAGCTCCAGGAAGTGCCAGGAGAACCACACGTAACACGCAACATATGACCTGTGGACCCCTGGACCTTGATCCAAGTCGAACTAAATCCCCCCAAAAAACCCAATACAGATAGGATCCCCCAGGAACCCTCCTGAAAAAACCATCGGAGGGCATCCTAGCCCACCGCAACTCACGGTCTTGGGAGGAGAGAAAGGTAGGGAGGGAGGATGAGATTGTTAAAATCAAGAGCTAACGCCTCCTGTGCCCCCACCCCACCAAGAGGAAAAGAAAAGGAGATCCGGACGACAACATGATAACAAAAAAGAGAACGAGTGGAGCTGCACAGACCCCTAACCCATGCAGAATTTTGGGCGCAACTGCAATTGCCACAATCAAAGGGAGTCTAGTAATGAAGGAAGACGGCTGGGAGAGGGCATATGTTAAAGGGGCAAGTCAAGCGGCAACTAGTTATACCCAGGAGGAGGAAGGCAAGGGGAGAGAATGCTCATTTCAAGCTGACTATCACAAAACCACTGATTATTACACAGCAGTGAGTAGTAGTAGCCCCGTAAGATCAAAGGGGGGTGTCCTAGGCCACAATCGCCAAGTTCTCAAGGTCGGTCTTGCAGTGCAGGCAACCAAACCAAAAAAGCCCAGAGAGGGGCATGACGTCGGGGAGTACCATTACCATTATCATCATCAATTGCCCTGTCTCCGACAATAGTGATTGTGGGGAAGCACCTATCTATTGGGGGTCCAGCTGATGCTGCCTCCATGGATGCCCTTGTAGATGCCAGCACTGTAACAAGAAAAGTGGGAGTGATGGGGTTGCCACCTCCAAGCATCAGCGGAATCACCAAACCGACAAAACTGAGACTGTAACTTGCTCTCCTCAGGACCCCCCATTCCAACCCCTGCAATGGTTAGTCCCCATGAGACCTTTAGTCCATTCGACGTAGCCAATACATCAAACTTGGACTCTGAGTTGGCCGCAATAGCGGAAACCATGAAGCTAGAGGGACTTGAGGATGATCCAGCCCCCAGAAAGTCTCACTCAAAATCACCAGGTACAAAGCTCCAGTTCTTCCCAGACTACAGGCTAGGAAGCGGAGAAGCGAATCAACCAGATTCAAGAGCCGCCACATCAAGTAGGGTGTCTGTGACAGGGCATACTCCACCTCCAGAGACATATACTATGGGTGCAAAATCAGAAGACCTAAGGGATCCCTCCAGAGACATCTCACAGGCAGAGGCAACAGGAAGCGTGATTGGCTCAAATGAAATGTGGGCTGCCATTTTGTACTCAATACAGGCAACTATAATGGCGCTCCAGTATCATTCAAATAAAATGGATATCAATGTCTGTGTTTGTCTCCGGGATTGACTGCAAACTTCAAGAACTAAATGCCCTGATAATACGAGCCCAAACAAAACAACTCAATGACTTCACTATCTGCACATGCAAGGAGGTAGTGGATAGACTGTCTCAACTACCGAAAACGATGGAAGGAATTTTAAAAGAGAGTTGCTCTTCTCATATCAAGGAGCAACTACATGCTACTCCATTATATGATGAACCTGTTCCACATGCAGAGAACGATAAGGACAAGCAGTATAGTCAGCATATGCCCCAATTTGATCAATCTGTGGGCCAAACTATGGCCCAATCCAGGGATCCGTCCGGAAAAACAAACGCAGCAGTAAACAGCACCAACCACCACGTGGCTAAATCTGTCAAGGAAACCAGTAAGGACGCGTCCCACTTGCAGGAGAAAAGGAACAATAGAAGTCCCGGAAAGACCACACCCTTGCCCTTAACAAAAAGAGAGAGAAAACGCGGAAGAAGGGGCAGAATCGTACAAGTCGTACAAACATTGCAATGGCCACGGTATCTGGCCCAGAAGAACCAAGTAAAGAAGACATACTTACTAACCCTGAAGAAGAACCAAGTAGAGAAGACATACCTACTAACCCTGAAGAAATACGTAAAGATGATGAACCCTTGAGGGAATGGCAGAATCAAGATTGCACCCCATGTTTTGATCGGAATCTAGTGGCAAAACACATTTCCAAGGTGAAAGGCGCTGTGGAGGAGAGGGGTACCACCTCCAGGGATAGACAAAACCTAAATCTGGAGCTGGGGATTGGCACCACAGGAGGAGATGGCTTGCCAACCCCAAGCCACGTAGTAATCTTGAGAAACGAGCCCCAGGCCATACAGCAGCGGAAACAAAACACAAACAGGAACAAATTCCCCAGCTGCTCTGGATCCCAGAATTTATATCGAGAACCTCAGCAGATGGGCTTAACCGGTCTCCCATCTTAAGGCTCATAAAAGTGCTCCCGGATCTCACCCGTGTCACCACAGATGGCATTGCTGTGATAAAATTCATGCAAGCAAGAGGGAAACAGCACACTGACCCCACATTGGCAATCTTTCCGGCCCCTGAATTACCAAACCAAATCCTTAAAAGAAGAGATCAACTGAGAGGTTGGGGCATTGAGGCGTCTACATATCAAGGGGACAGATATCCCAATCCATTACTAGAGGACTATCAGCCAAACGAAAACATCGGGCCATGGTCAGTCCTGCGATGGGCAAGTAGCGCATCTAATAGAAATGAAAATACAGAGGGCAAAATGACTGAAAGATCCGTAGCCCAGCAGCCCTTAAGATTCCAAATATGGAAAGAAGAGGGGCGAAGAAATATACTAACAAACCGTGACCCTGTGGCTGAATGGAGCTGGCTTCCTTCGGTTCTAGTCACAGGAAGGGACCGCAAAAGCTGAACAAGAACTGACAAGCAAAATGACATACTGAATGTTTGCTCAGGGAACATAGGTGACCTGCAAGCAAAATTGGAAGATTCTGAGGTAACACAATTTCTAGGCTCCCATGACATTATAATGATACATGAATCTTGGGCCCAAGTGTCAATCCCTCTTATTGGATACAAAGAATACATGAAGCCAGCAGAAAAAAAACAGTAGATCTGGAAGGGCAAAGGGGGGGGGCGGGTCTAATGATTTATATTAGTACTAACCTCCTAGCGAAATTATCAAAATCTATTAGGGAGGATTCACCTTTCTTGCTGGTAAGATTGGACGGCTGGAGGAAAAACACTCAGGTATTGTTAATATTAGTTATTACATACATTAATCCAAAAAAGAAGAAAACTGAATCTAACAAGCTGATAAAACAACTCCTTTACATAAAAAGCACAATATCTCCAGCACACTGGTTGATCTCGGGTGACTTCAACCTCAATTGATTCCATAGCCCAGATGAAGAACACACTCAAATGGTAGATGTACCAAGTCAAATCACCCCATCAAATATAAAGAAGGACAAATTGGGAGAGAAATTAATAAAGAGATGTGAGATCGGAGGTCTCCTCTCCCTAAATGTATGGATTCCGTCCAACATGCCTGGTTAATTTTACACTGTATAACTGAGTGAGGGATTTCAAAATCCTGGAGCGGGCAGAAAGCGATCATAACCCACAGATAATTCAGATACAGTCCTCAGGGAGTAGGTTGGAAAAAGTGGAATGCCTTATAGGGGAAGCTGGCACTGAAAACCTTAAACGACTAAATGGTCTGCCAATTTAATTAAAAACCAAGCAGAAGAGGCCCTGCAGAGACTGGAACTCATGAATATAGGGACTATAAATCTGACCTCGGCCTGGGAGGCCTTTACTAAGGACCTCACTAGCCAGCACCCTCCGGTAAACACCAGAAAGGGAGTTAAATTGGGGTAATGGAAGGACGCACAGTGGCCACGTGCAATCCTTATAAAGAAAGGAGCTATATGTAAGCTGCTCAGGCAATTGTGAAGAGTCCTGAGGACGGAGCACTCATCAGCACACTCTGAGATAAAACGAAACTCCTAAAAAAGAAAAAATGGTGCTTTAAAAATCTTCAGCAGGAAATACTTTGGGCTAAATTACATTATGCAGCAGGTTTATTTGACTCAAGACGCTTTTGGAGGCTGATTAATGACATCGAAAAAGGTCCAGAAGCTGCCGCATATAACGTGAATATAACTGAAGAGGTTTAGGCCAGTTTCTTGAAAACCTACTTCAGGGGAAGTAACATTGGAAGAGAAATGCAAACTCAGTGGGAGAAAGATGACAAGAATACTCTGGAGGTCACCATGTCACAGATAACAAAGATCATTGGGAATTCCATATCTGATTGTGCGCCTGGCCCAAATGGTTTACCACAAGCAATATTCAAAGAATCAACGAAAAGATGGGCAGTGTTTCTGGCAGCATTATTTAACTATGTTTTGTCAACTGGAAAAGCTCTGGCAAGCTGGAAGGGCTCAATAATCCACCCGATATACGAAGGGGGAATGGCTGCCTCCCCAAATAATTATAGACTAATCGCCCTCCGAGATGTGGATCTTAAATACTTCTCCACATGCATGTTGCAGCACCTTGAATCATGGGCAACGGAAAATGGTAGGCTTCGAATAAATCAAACGGGCTTTGTCAAAAAGCAAGGGACAATAACGAACCTCCTGGATCTGGGTCTGACCATCAATAGGGCAAAGGCAACTAGGACTCCACTATTTATGTGCGTTGTTGACCTTAAAGCAGCACTTGAATGTGTACCCGTAGTAACTTATGGACAAAACTACAGCTATGGTGGCTACCCACAAAATTTTAAAGGCTATAAAACTATTGTACTCGGACACATGGGTAAAGGTAAAACTCAGGGATGGCACACGTTTATCCAGGCTATTCAAACAGCAGCCGGTCTGAAACAGGGCTGTGTTCTAGCTCCTCTACTTTTTAATCTTAATATTGCAGCCCTCTCCACAAGGCTAAATAGTCTATCTGCCCACTCGCTCACCATTGGGGGATATCAGCTATCCAACATATTCTACGCAGACAACCTGCTCCTGTTAAGTAATACCAAAGTAGGGATGCTTAAACTGATGGATAGCCTAGGGGAGTATACTAAAATAAATGAGTTGGAGATAAAGCAGAACAAAACTAAAATTATTGCCTTCAATCGCAGGCCGTCTTATCAGACAACAGAGGAGGTAGCCACCTATAGGTACCTAGGAGTCACCTAGATTCGAGAGGAAACTATGCATGTCACAGAGAAGGAATAACGAACAAGGCACACTCACTTATTCACACGTTTGGAACCCTAGCTAAGACCATTCATGGGCACTCCCTTAGGCCTTTAACAGCAGTAATGAGAGAAAAACTACTGCCAACATTGGCTTGTGGTATGGAGATGATGAGGGAGACGGAGACAACACCTTTGGACAGACTCCTGGTAAAATCATATAAGCACGTTTTCCATCTACCCGGAGTGGCTTCACCAGCCCAGGTCAGATTAGAATTCTCCCTAGTAAAGCAGACTAAAGCAAGACCAGCGGCATTGTCAAGTGCTGTCATAAGTTGCGGCAAGCCTCTGATGGGAGGTTGGCCAAACTAGTATGGCAGGAGATCAACCTAGAAAGGGGCAACAGTAACTATAAGGAATACCTGGAAAGGCCTTAAGCGGCTAGATCTGGCAGATGCCTGGGACCTATCACTGTCCCGTCCAGCATTTAAGAGGGTGGTGAACAAATCAAGCAAATTGCTCAGCTGGCTAGAAGACAGGGAGGAACTGGCCAAAAGGTTGCACAGCTGGTTAGTCCTTATATCGTATACAATACGCAGGGAATCATTATTACTGGGCGCACCATATGCCCAGAGAATTAAACAACGTTTTTTAAAAATTAAGGTTAGGGATATGCCCAACCTAGATTTTCTACCCAAATGGAAGAATGAGACACAAAGTGCCAACCAGGAATGTCGTCTATGCCACTTGGCCCTAGAGATATCGGAGCATGTGGTTTGTATCTGCCCAGCCCTGGTGACTCAAAGGAAAAAAATGTTGAAGAATGAATTTAACAATCTAGGGATTAGAACATGTAGACATGCCTTAATTGAAGCGCTGGATCCAAAAAGTGATATTCTAAACATTAGGCTGGTCCACTTTTTGGAGACTTTTACCTCATTCACCTTTGTATCCCATAGAATCTTAAGAACGGTGTAGGGATCGTGTGCTAGCACAATTTTATCAATGGCTCTTTGAAGGGTCGGGGGCTAGGAACCACATACAGAAGTATCCAGCCATGCTTTTAAAATATAAAACAGGTTACCCATCTGTACATCTACAAACAGTCATATGAGGGGCTCATGGGGCGCATGTCTTTGTAATTAAGATTGTAATGATGTTTGCACTTATAAACAGCCACCCAAGGGGTTTATGCGCCCATGTCATAGACTTTACCCTCCTATTATTTCATCATAATTTTAATCTATGTTTTATATGTATAAATCAAATGAGGAGTGTATGTATTATGTCTATAGTTTATATAGGTTATATTTTTTGCATTTTTCCATGGTGAGGGACGGATTCTATGGTTTTATGGTTTTTATTAACTAATAAACTAAATTTTGACTGACTTCTCAGCACGTACAGAGGTAATATAGGTTTGTTAAAATTTTAAAGTTGGGTTAGTACTTCATTTTAATACTTCTGTTTGCAAGAGTTCCTGCCAGTAAGTTGGATGCTTTCAATACATCATGAAGAAGCTATAACTTTTACACTTAGCCTGCTAATACAAAGGTGTCTGTAGGTGTAAATTCTACTGTCACTGATAACAAATACTAATGTAAATATTCATAGAGGCTGTTACAAACCATTCAATCCAATAAATAAATGAATGAATTGATTTGTATAGCGTGAACATTTTCCCCAAAGTGTTTCTCTGTTATCGCCAACCAGATCAGATAAGTTGCCTATTCTGAGGATTTGTAGGTAGAGATCAGGGGAGGCTAAATTCTTTAGGAGTTTCCTGAAATGATTTTCATTATTGATAATACTGACGAATATTTAAAGCTCATTCCAGGCTTTGGTTGCCAGAAAGAAGACAGATCTTCCTCCTTAACTTTCCTTGTGAATTTGACATTAGGTAGTTTAAGGTGTATGGCCTAACTAGATCCTAGATATCTGCTTGGGCAATCTCTCCCTAAAGTGCTTCGGTCCTGTGTCGTAGTATACTCTGTATGCAAGTACCAAAATCTTAAACTGAGTCTGCTTGTGTACTGGCAGCCTGCTGAAGTATTTGAGATGTGAGGGGTGTAAGAACGGAAGGGAAGGCTAAGAACCAGTCATGCTGTTGCATTATTTACCGCATACAACCTGTTGTTCAAGATTTTGGATAGCTCCAGGTAGAGGCTGTTCGCTTAATCAATTCTGGGGGTGATTAATGCATTTACCACTATTTTACTATGAACTTTTCATCCTTCCCTTTTCTGCTGTCACTCCACAGTTGTAGATTTTTTATTTTGTATATTTGAAGAAAAGCACACTTTTTGGCATGGCAAACCCTCACTTTTTGCCTGGTATCACATGTAATTTTGACTGAAAGTGCACTGGGTTCCTGTTAACCAGGTCCCCAGTGCCAGTTTTCTTTCCCCTAAACTGCACAGCCGTTTCCCCAATTGACAAAAGCTTTAGCACCCTCTGTAAGTCCCTAGTAAAAGGTGACCCTGGTACCTAGGGCCTGGGGTACTAAAAGGGTCCCTAAGGGCTGCAGCACAAATTGTGCCACCCTGAAGGACCCCTCTCAAAGCACATGGCAGGCTGCCATTGCAGGTTGCGTGTCTTGATGCAGACTACAGTGAAAACACAACATGACACACAGCCTGTGTGCCCAGTCCCCTAACACTGCAGGCAATATATGTAAGTCACCCCTCTACCAGGCCTTACATCCCTAAGGCAGGGTGCATTACCTGACATGTGAGGGCATACCTTCATGAGCAGATATGCCCCCGCTATGTCTTTGTCAATCCTCAGGCATACTAAGTGACCAGGTAGCCATTTTAAATATATGTGCTGGACACTGGTCACTCTGAGTTCCCCAGCTACATGATGGCTTCACTGAAGATAGGGATGCTTGGTGTCAAGCATCTTAGAAAGGGGAACCCACATTGATGCCAGTGTTGAATTTACTAATAAGTGCACCCAGGGGGCACCTCAGAGGTGCCCCCTGACAAACGACCAACTACTAGTGTGTTAACTGATTGGTCCTAACCAGTTGAACCACCTTAGCCATGTTTCTGACCCCCTAAGGTGAGAGCCAGTAATTCTCACTACTTGCTAGCTCTGCTCCAGCCCAACAAGGAGCATGTCTGAGAACCTGGTTGTGGCACAAGGATCTGCTGTATTGCAGACTCACTGATCCATATGAACTGGGCTTGGTTGGTCATTACGTCTTCTCAGGATTCAGAGATAAAAGCCTGCACTGGACAGGGTTGTTGACACCTCCTCCAGGCAGGATGGACTTTCCAGGGCGGGAAGCTTCAAAGGCCTAGCCGCCTTTGTAAGTCAACCCAGGTCTCTCCAAATGGCAGAGATGACCAACCCCACTGTCCTAACTCCACTTTTGGTGACAAGACAGGCATGATTATTAGGCAAATTAGGAGGAGTGCCCACTTCATGCCAGCCCCACCCCTAAGGTGGACGAGATGAAGTCGACACCACTTGTTAAATTCCTCCATCTTGGTTTGGAAAGAATGAGGCCACTAGGGTTATGCCCACTTCCCAATGGAAGTGGTCATAGAAAGGGTGTAGCCACCCTAAATGTGGGCAACCCATTGGCTGCCACCTCGCACTCCCTGTAACACCCCTAAATTGCGTATTTGGGTGGCACCCCTGCACCCCAGAATTCAGATCCTGATGATCTACGAAGAATAGGAGAAAGAAGTGATGCACCCACAGAAGAGGAGAAGAAGCAGCTGACCTGGTACCAACCCTGCTGGCCTGTCTCCTCTCTTCAACAAACTCTGCACCAGAAGACTACTTGCCCTGCAGCTAAGCCTCCAGAAACCCAGTAGGACTGTCTGCCTTTGAAAAAGACTTAAGACTCCTGTAAGCAGTGGAGCTGCTCCCCAACTAACTCTACAGAAAGGACCCTGCAGCCTCTGGAACTGCAAAGACCCGACACCTGAAGACCACATTGCACCTGTCATCACGACCCAAGTGGGAGTGGACCTCCGGTGCCAGCAAGGTCCCCCAGCTGTCCAGAGTCCATGTCAATCGTGGTTTCACCCCTCCTGGAGTCCATTAAGTTGCCTGCAGCCTCTGCACATAGGCCCCCTCTCCCACAGCCTCTGTGGTGAGAGAAACCTGACACCACAAGCAACCACTGCACCCGTTGCCCTGGCCCGAGTTGAAGTGGACCCCAGGTATCAACGACATTCCCCAGCTATCCTGATCTCGAGTCCACTGTGGTTTCACCCCTCCTGGACTCCATGACGACACCTGCAGCCTTAGATCAAGACCCGACCAACCACAAGTGCTCCTGGACAGGGGAACGTGACGCCAAATGACACCCCTGCATCCGTCGCCCCTGGTGAAGAGGACCAAAGGTGTAACTACGTCCCCGAGCACCCCACATTTGCAACTTACCTGTTGGTTGTCCCCGACTGGCCCCCCCAGCCAGAGCCTGTGGTCTAAATCCATGGAGACTAATCCCCAATAAAATTGGGCACCTGCCGGTGTACGTCTGCACTGGGCCATCCCAGTGCTGCCTGGAGTGACCTGTTGGTGTGGTACTGACCCTTGCCTATTACTCATCTTTAGTCTACAAGATTGGTCCTGTGAGTCACCGTAAAGTGGTGGTGTGCTGAATGTGTTTCCCCTCCATAGGTCAACATTGAAGAACTCTGAAATTGCACAGTGTTGATTTTTGCAACTGAAAAGAATTTATGATTAAAAATGTACTTACCTTATAATGAAGTTCTAGGGGTTAAAGTATAAATAAAAAGAAGTGTCATTTTGTAATATTGGTCTCTGATTTATTCTTGGAGTGCGTGTGTCTCATTTATTACCCCTGTGAGTACAACATGTGCTTAGCACTACCCTCTGAGAAGCCTAACTGCTCACCAACACTACTGCAAAATAGAGCATTAGTCCTATTTACTTTTGCCTCTGCAAACCAATTGGGGATCCACTGGACTCTCTGCATGGTGTAATATTTTTTTTAGTGCCATATATAGAGAACCAGCTTCCTAGAATACTGTTGTACGTGATGTGATTTTATTAATTGAGAATCAGTAGTTTTCTTCTTTGTAAATGAATAACACCTGTCATTTTTATTCATCTTTGAGTTGTAGGCTACACAGATTGTTTAGTATTTTAATGTGGCTAATCACGAAGACTAGTTGAATGTGTTTTTACACAGTTGTTCCTCAGTCACTATTTAAATATTGATTTGGCTCACATAATACTAAGATGTTGGCTCGCTTTTGGGAATTTGAGAGTCTAGCGATTCAGTAAAATAGAGGCTTCAGTCTGTCTAGTAATACAGCGTTGTCTGCATGCATCACATATTCAAGGCCAATGGTATTATGGGGCAGGGGACAACCAAATTATGCAGTAGGGTTGCCTAAATTATGCGGCGAGTAAATAAATTGTGCAGCATAATGCAACTTATTTTGTGGTTGTATTGTTTTACTCTTTTGTCATTTCTATACTTGTTAGCACTTTGGACGCAGATGTTTCATTTCTTTAGTATCAGTGGAACACCTGAAAACCACAATCAGCAACTGAAAGACAACCTACCATTGCCCAGCAAAGGGCCTGCCATTGTGCGGCAACATTCTTAATAACATTTGATCTGTTTGAGCTAGAAACAGAATTTTGTGTGTGAAAATCTGCAAATTATGCATGAGATTATGCACTATGTGGCAAATCCATATTTAAGCAGAAAATGCTGCAGCGTTGCATAATTCCAGTGGCTCTGCATATACTGAATTGTCTTGGTTGCTGATCACAGAGGGAAATTGGTTGACTCTGGTCTATATTTAGATGTTTAAGTACACAGCCCTACTTCAACCCACTTGATGGTAAAGGTCCATTGAGATGATGCTCTGTCAGTTCTTCATCTGATTAGCACCGTGTAGATTTCAGGCAAATCTTGTATTAAATTAAATAAGAAAGCAGGCATTGAGTAATTCTCATGACTTGCTAGCTCTGCTCCAGCCCAACAAGGAGCATGTCTGTCACATGAATGTGAACCTGGTTGTGGCACAAGGATCTGCTGTGATGCAGACTCACTGAGCCAGGTGAACTGGTCATGGTTGGTCATTACATCTTTAAGCGCAGAGGAGAAAGACACTGACACAAGGCAACAGGATTGTGGTGTCTTTATGTAGCAACATGCACAGGCAGACAGGAGGGTCTCTTCCAGGTGTGTGCACAATTCCTGTTTTTGGAGAGATCAGACAGTCCTACAGCATACCTCCCCTGCCTATAATACACGTTTAACCATGCATGTTCCTCCCTAAACAAGTTCAAGCCAGGTATTGTGTAAAGGTATGCATAAATCATAGAACCACCTCGCTCTTATATTGCTTTCCTTTACCATTAACAATTTGAGATTTATCTCAGTTCTCAAATCCTATCTGTGGGCAGGTGATGGAGGCACTTCAAGAAGAGGGAGACTCAGGGCCATATTTATACTTTTTGACGCACAACTGCGCCAACGCAGTTGTGCGTAATTTTTTTTACCGCGGGCTAACGCCATTCCAAAGCACCATGCGGGCGCCTTATTTAAGGAATGACGTTAGCCGGCTGGTCTGAGTAAAAAAAATGATGCACACCAGGCAGCGCCGGTGTAGGGGAAAATGGGGGTTGAGCGTCAAAAAATGGTGCAAGTCAGGTCTGAGGCAAAAATCAGGCCTCAAACCGAACTTGCACCATTTTTTTTGATGCACAATCCCCATTGACATGACTCCTGTCTTAGCAAAGACAGGAGTCATGCCCTCCTGCCCAATGGCCATGCCCAGGAGACTTCTGTCCCCTGGGCATGGTCATTGGGCATAGTGGCATGTAGGGGGGCCCACTTTAAAAAAAGTTTACAAAATACTTACCTGAGCTTACCTCTACTTACCTGGGATGGGTCCCCCCATCCATGGGTGTCCTCCAGGGGTGGGCGAGGGTGGCAGGGGGTGTCACTGGGGGTAGGGGAGGGCACCTCTGGACTCCTTTGGAGCCCTGACCCAGGCGTTAAAAAACGGCGCACAACAGGCTGTGTACTGTTTTTTAAGGCCCACTCCCTCCTGTGCGTCAAAATGACGGTGGGGTATAAATAAGGCGCACAGGCCTTAAAGTCATTTTTTGGGCGGGAACGCCTACCTTGCATATCATTAATGAAAAAAACACCCAGCACAAGGAACAATTTCACCTGTATGACCAAAGTGGCCACCAGAATGAAATTCAACTGTCTTAAGCTGAATATGGGCAAGACCAAAGAGGTGATCTCTAGAAATTATACCTTTTTGTGGGGCTCTGCATAGTGGCCTACAGACATCAGACCCTCTACTCCCCCGGCCCAGAAGCAGGAAACCTCAGGATCATCATCAACAACAAACTGGTCCTATCCACCCAGGTCAACTCCATCACTACGTCCTGCTTCCACACTTTGAGGATGCTGCGAAAGATCTACAAGTGGCCACCAAACAACACCACAAGGACTATCACCAAAGCTCTCATCACCCTCAGACTGGACTACGGAAACTTGCTCCACACAGTAATCACGAAGCAGCTCACTTGAGGGAACCCCAATGGCTCCCTATACGCAAGCACTTACAGTTCAAGCTCCTCACCCACACATACAAAACACTACAAAAAACAGGCTCAACCTACCTGACCAGCCGGTTACATTACCACCACACGTCCCACGCATAAACAAAAGAGGATCAGGAGGTCAAACCTTCTTGTGCACAACTCCTAAATTACAGAACGACCTCCCAGACCACTTTAGAGCCTCTTCCTCTCTTGAATTCTGCAAGTAAGTCCCCATGGGTTTCGCCTCACTTGCCAAGTGCCAGGATGCCCTCATAGGTGGTAATGCACTATAAAAATACATATAAAATAATGTATTCATCCATAAGTATCTGGGTCCAGCGATCAACACAATACTCTTGTGCCCAAAAGATACAAATGAAAAGCTGCAGGACTCTGAGAACTACCGATTCACCCTGTGAATTTATAATTGACATGTTCTTTTTTTCTAATAATTTTTATTGAGTTTTTTTTAATTGATTATCTCTTGAGGATTCAAGGAATGCCAAGAAATAAGTGAACTGAGATCTCCAGTCTGCATGCAGTTGTATGGCTGTTAGAAATGGGATTTCTGCACCTCAGCCAGGCAGAACCCACCACTCTAGTAAGGGTGAGTAAGTTACACACCAAAGATAACCTGTGTTCACCCCCGGTAGCTTGGCACAGAGCACTCAGGCTTACCTCCAGAGGTCATGTGTAAAATGTTTGTGCACACACTTACACCACTGACACAATAAATACACCCAAAAGGAGACACCACACTGGTTTGTATAAAAATATCCTTCTTATATTGTATATACCTCATAGGCCAAAGTGTCATACATAATGAACATGGTGCCCTTTGCGCAATTACCAAACTGTTATTCATTAGCTTGTTAGTGCAAGGCACAACATCATACAATATTATGAGCATGTAACCTAGAACATCATGGATCAAAGGTATTGTGCAGGGTTAACTCTTATGGCAAGGGGGCTCAGGATCCCAGTTCTGAAAAGAGGCAACCCCTTATACAACATCCTAGCACGACCTGAGAAGGCAACAGTTGTGGGCAGAAACAGAATACATGATTTCCCACAAGTCATGAATCACAAATATTGTGTATAATTCAGTCAAGGCATCAGGGCAAGAAACAGAATATTAAAAGAGTTGTACCCCCAAGCATCACCATACACACGAGGCATGATTTTGGTGCACATCACGTAAATACTGCAGTCTTACGGGCTAGTCTGGGCTCTGTGAGGCTCTAATCATCGTGTATTAATAGTATGCCAGGCATAATGTGCAGCCACAGCAACACAGGAATCCCCAGAGGTCCCGATAATGGAAGTGCCCTCACCAGCACATGATCACAGAGATTCCTGGGGCGCCGGAATACCTGTGCAAATTACGGTAGACTTTGTAAGTATTGCTGAAGTAAAGGTAACTATCATCCAAGTGCAGGCCAAAGAAGAGCCTGCACACCTACTAAAGGTGTTGTGGTAGTTCCCGTGTGTACGAAAGTACCCTCTTTCTTGGCATGGTTACCCACACTTTCTGCCTATTGTCAGTATGTTTGGCTGTGTCTACTGGGATCCTGCTAACCAGGACCCCAGCAGTTTTGCTCTCTCATGTAAACTCTACCTTTTTCTTCCCACACTTGGCATACTGGTTCCCTCATGTAAGTCCCTAGTATATGGTGCCTAGGTACCCAGGGCATTGGAGTTCCAGGGAATCCCTATGGGCTGCAGCAGTTCTTTTACGACCCGTAGGGAGACCATGTGAAGGGTTCTGCAGGTCTGCCATTGCCGCCTGTGTAAAATGGATGCATGCACCCGTTTTCACTATAAGTCACCCCTATGGTAGGCCCTCTCAGCCCAGAGGGCAGAGTGCAGGTACCTGTGTATGAGGGCACCCCTGCACTAGCAGAGGTGCCCCCACAAACTTCAGATCCACTTTTCTGGACTTTGTAAGTGCGGGACACCATTTTACGCGTGTACTGGACATAGGTCACTACCAATGTCCAGCTACATAATGGTAACTTCGAACCTGGGTATGTTTGGTATCAAACATGTCAGAATCATACCCCAATACTGTTGCAAGTATCAGAAGTATGATTCCATGCATTCCGGGGGCTCCATAGAGGACCCCCAGCATTTCTACCACCAGTCTTACAGGGTTTTACAGGCAGCTCAGCTGCTGCCACCCCTCAGACAGGTTTCTGCCCTCCTGCTGCTTGATCTGATCATGCCCAGGAAGCAAGAACAAATTATTTCCTTTGGGAGATGGAGGTAACACCCTCTCCCTTTGGAAATAGGTGTGACTGGCTTGGGAGGGGTAGACTCCCCAAGCCACTGGTTTGCTTTGAAGGGCACATTTGGTGCCCTCCGTGATAAACCAGTCCACACCGGTTCCAGGACCCCCAGTCCCTGCACTGGTGCGAAACTGGACAATGGAAAGGGGAGTGACTACTCCTGTGTCCATCACTATTCCAGGGGTGGTGCCCAGAGCTCCTTCAGAGGGTTCCTGGGTTCTGCCATCTTGTTTCCAAGGTTGGCAGGGAACTCTGGGAGCATCTGAGTGGCCAGGCCTGGCAGGTGATGTCAGAGCCCCCTCCTGATAGGTGCTAAAGGTGCTTACCTGTTTAGGTGACCTGTCCCCCTTTCAGGGCTATTTGGGATCTCTCTCTTGGGAGGGTCCTCATATTCGGCTTGCAAGACTCCAGCAGGATTCCTCTACAACCTCCACTTCGACTTCTGGTCACAGGAACTGCGACTGGACCCTCCTGGAACCGACAACACTGCAACAAAGAAGATTCTTCTGCAACTTTGTTTCCACAACTCCTGCCAGCTTTGCAACATTTACCTGGCTGTGCATCCTCAGAAGACAGCAGCTCTCCAGCCTGCACAAGAAGAAGGAATCTCCCTTGGAGTGAAGGAGTCACTTCCCTGAAACTGCAGGCACCTACAGCAAGCGACGACCGGCTGCATGGATCTCCCCTCATCTTGAGCTGCGTGGATCCTGCATCACGGTTGGTGATCTGGAGTAGTCCTCTTGGTCCTCTCTGCCAGCTGTCCAACTTTGGTGGAGGTAAGCCTTTGCCTTTCCACGCAGGACAGTACCCACGTGCACTGCATCTTTTGCAGCTGCCAAGGCTTGTTGGCTTCTCCTCCAAAGGATCTTCAGGCGACATGCAACTCCAGCCCCCAGCACTCCTTCCTGCAAAGCACAGCCTCCTGCATGGTTATCTGACGGCGTGGGATCTTCTTTTTTAGTGCTGCATGGGCTTGTTCTGTGACTTTGGTGTCCCCGTCCTGTGGGACTCCTGCAGGTGATGCCTCAGCTCCTGTGGACTCTCTGCGACGCTGAGGGTCCCTTGTGACTCCCCCTCCAGGGTTGAGTCCTCCTGGGCCTTGCTGGTCCGCAGCAGCACCGCTTTTCCACTAACCGTGGTTGCCTTTGCCAAGGCTTGTTGCTGTATTTTTTGCACGATACCCATCTGCAATCTTCACTCCAGCGTGAGACATTGTAGGAAGTTGGCTCTGTATGTGCTATTTCAAAGTAAGGAATAGCATGCACAGAGTCCAAGGGTTCCCCTTAGAGGTAAGATAGTGGCAAAAAGAGATAATACTAATGCTCTATTTTGTGGTAGTGTGGTCGAGCAGTAGGCTTATCAAAGGAGTAGTGTTAAGCATTTGTTGTACATACACACAGGCAATAAATGAGGACCACACACTCAGAGACAAATCCAGCCAATAGGTTTTGTTATAGAAAAATATATTTTCTTAGTTTATTTTAAGAACCACAGGTTCAAATTCTACATGTAATATCTCATTTGAAAGGTATTGCAGGTAAGTACTTTAGGAACTTTGAATCATTACATTAGCATGTATACTTTTTACATAAAACACAATAAGCTGTTTTAAAAGTGGACACTGCAATTTTCACAGTTCCTGGGGGAGGTAAGTTTTTGTTAGTTTTGTCAGGTAAGTAAATCACTTACAAGTCTCAGGTTTGGGTCCAAGGTAGCCCACCGTTGGGGGTTCAGAGCAACCCCAAAGTTACCACACCAGCAGCTCAGGGCCGGTCAGGTGCAGAGGTCAAAGAGGTGCCCAAAACGCATAGGCTTCAATGGAGAGAAGGGGGTGCCCTGGTTCCGGTCTGCCAGCAGGTAAGTGCCCGCGTCTTCGGAGGGCAGACCAGCGGGGTTTTGTAGGGCACCGGGGGGGACACAAGTCCACACAAAAAGTACACCCTCAGCGGCACTGGGGCGGCCGTGTGCAGTGTAGAAACAAGCGTCGGGTTTTCAATGGAAATCAATGAGAGATCAAGGGATCTCTTCAGCGTTGCAGGCAGGCAAGGGGGGGGCTCCTCGGGGTAGCCACCACCTGGGCAAGGGAGAGGGCCTCCTGGGGGTCACTCCTGCACAGGAGTTCCGTTCCTTTCGGTGCTGGGGGCTGCGGGTGCAGAGTCTTTTCCAGCCGTCGGGAAATGGAGTTCAGGCAGTCGCGGTCAGGGGGAGCCTCGGGGTTCCCTCTGCAGGCGTCGCTGTGGGGGCTCAGGGGGGACAACTTTGGTTACTCACGGTCTCGGAGTCGCCGGAGGGTCCTCCCTGAGGTGTTGGTTCTCCACCAGTCGAGTCGGGGTCGCCGGGTGCAGTGTTGCAAGTCTCACGCTTCTTGCGGGGAGTTGCAGGGGTCTTTAAGTCTGCTCCTTGAAACAAAGTTGCAGTTCTTTTGGAGCAGTGCCGCTGTCCTCGGGAGTTTCTTGTCTTTCTTGAAGCAGGGCAGTCCTCAGAGGATTCAGAGGTCGCTGGTCCTGGAGAAAGCGTCGCTGGAGCAGGGTTCTTTAGAAGGCAGGAGACAGGCCGGTAGGACTGGGGCCAAAGCAGTTGGTGTCTTCTTTCTTCTTCTGCAGGGGTTTTCAGCTCAGCAGTCTTCTTCTTCGGTAAGTTGCAGGAATCTAAATTCTTAGGTTCAGGGGAGCCCTTAAATACTAAATTTAAGGGCGTGTTTAGGTCTGGGGGGTTAGTAGCCAATGGCTACTAGCCCTGAGGGTGGGTACACCCTCTTTGTGCCTCCTCCCAAGGGGAGGGGGTCACATCCCTAATCCTATTGGGGGAATCCTCCTTCTACAAGATGGAGGATTTCTAAAAGTCAGAGTCACCTCAGCTCAGGACACCTTAGGGGCTGTCCTGACTGGCCAGTGACTCCTCCTTGTTATTCTCATTATTTCTCCTGGACTTGCCGCCAAAAGTGGGGGCTGTGTCCAGGGGGCGGGCATCTCCACTAGCTGGAGTGCCCTGGGGCATTGTAACACGAAGCTTGAGCCTTTGAAGCTCACTGCTAGGTGTTACAGTTCCTGCAGGGGGAGGTGTGAAGCACCTCCACCCAGAGCAGGCTTTGTTTCTGTCCTCAGAGAGCACAAAGGCTCTCACCGCATGAGATCAGACACTCGTCTCTCAGCAGCAGGCTGGCACAGACCAGTCAGTCCTGCACTGAACAATTGGGTAAAATACAGGGGGTATCTCTAAGATGCCCTCTGTGTGCATTTTTTAATAAATCCAACACTGGCATCAGTGTGGGTTTATTATTCTGAGAAGTTTGATGCCAAACTTCCCAGTATTCAGTGTAGCCATTATGGAGCTGTGGAGTTCGTTTTTGACAGACCCCCAGACCATATACTCTTATGGCTACCCTGCACTTACAATGTCTAAGGTTTTGCTTAGACACTGTAGGGGCATAGTGCTCATGCACATATGCCCTCACCTATGGTATAGTGCACCCTGCCTTAGGGCTGTAAGGCCTACTAGAGGGGTGACTTATCTATACTGCATAGGCAGTGTGAGGTTGGCATGGCACCCTGAGGGGAGTGCCATGTCGACTTACTCGTTTTGTTCTCATCAGCACACACAAGCTGGCAAGCAGTGTGTCTGTGCTGAGTGAGGGGTCCCCAGGGTGGCATAAGATATGCTGCAGCCCTTAGAGACCTTCCCTGGCATCAGGGCCCTTGGTACCAGGGGTACCGGTTACAAGGGACTTACCTGGATGCCAGGGTGTGCCAATTGTGGAATCAAAAGCACATTTTAGGTGAAAGAACACTGGTGCTGGGGCCTGGTTAGCAGGGTCCCAGCACACGTCTCAGTCAAGTCAGCATCAGTATCAGGCAAAAAGTGGGGGTAACTGCAACAGGGAACCATTTCTTTACAGACATCATCTACATTCACCAGGAACTCTTCTCCAGCTCCAGGGCTGCAGTGCTCCTGCATCCACAGCTGGGTGGGTAGTAGCTCCTATTCCTCCTGGACGCCACTGTGACTTTTGGACTTGGTCCCCTCTCTCCACTGATCTTTCTTCAGGAATCAACCACTGGTTTCTTGTAGTCTTGTCTTCTTTTTCTTCTTTTCCTCCTTTTGGGTGGTCTGGGGAAACTCCAGTGTTTTACTCCTGCATTCCTGGTCGCTGGGGGGTACTGTGTTACTTACTCACGACACCCGTCTGCAATCTTTACTCCAGCGTGGGACATCCTCTACATTCACCAGGAACTCTTCTCCGGTTCCAGGGCTGCAGTGCTGACCTGTTCTTCATCATTGTCAACCAACTCCTGCAAGTACAGCTGAGTGGGTAGTAGCTCCTACTCCTCCTGGACTCCACTGTGATTCTTAGACTTGGTTCCCTCTTTCCACAGGTCTTTTTTCTTCAGGAATCCACTACTGGTTTTCTTGCAGTCTTGTCTGGGTGTCTTCTTTTTCTTTTTTTCCTCCTTTTGGGTGGTTTGGGGAAATTGCAGTGATTTACTCCTGCTTTTCTGGTCGCTAGGAGGTACTGTGTTACTTACCTCTGTGGTTTTCTAGTTCTCCATCTACACATTCCACTTACCTAAGTGGGGGTCCTGTGTTCGCATTCCATTTGTTTAATATATGGTTTGTGCACCTCCTAGGTCACTATTGGTTATTGATATTTGCACTGTTTTCTACCCTTTTCTATGCCTATTTCTGATTACAAGTGTATATCTTTAGTGTATTACTTACCTCCTATCGGAGGGTTGCCCTTCTAATAATTTGTGGTATTGTGTTCCAAAAATAAGTTCCTTTATTTTTGTACAACTAAGTGTTTTCTTTCATGTGTGTAAGTGCTGTTTGACTACAGTGGTATTGCATGAGCTTTGCATGTCTCCTAGATAAGCCTTGGCTGCTCGTCCCCAGCTACCTCTAGAGACCCTGGCTTCTAGACACTGCCTACACTTCACTAAGAGGGGATACCAGGACCTGGTATAAAGTGTAAGTACCGTGGGTACCCACCACACACCAGGCCAGCTTCCTACACTCGGAAACCCCGAGCTAGAAACCACCTACAGCGGTTTTGAATAGGAGAAGGAAACCTCACAATCCCAACAGGGAGGTATTTGCTCGTAGGACACCTCTTATTGCGGCGGGGAGCTGGGGCAAGATGAGTTCCTTCTAGGTATGTGCCCAAACTGGGGAGGAAGGGGTGGAGTTGAGAAGCCGTAAACTCCAGCAGCGATTTTCCCACAGTCTGCATTACCAAGGGTGGCAACCTGTGAGCACACCAGGCAGGAGATCAGTAAGAAGCCCTCCACCTCAGCAGCCCATGACCGTGCGGTGCTGCTGCTTCAGCCCTCTCTTCACTGGCAGGGTGTTGGAGACCTCCCCCAGACTTGTACAGCCTCGTCCAGCACACCAGCGGGAGGAGAAAACCAAGGCGATCACTGTACACCAGAGACACACAAGAGGAGGCGATTTTACCATCCAGGGAGCACTCTCTGTGTGCCAGTGTCCAGCATTACTACTAGGGCAGTCACAATTGCAGATCTTTGGGGCAGGAATGTGGAATACCTATAGACCTACACCCAGGACATATTGTTTGGAGCCAAGGACAACAAGTTGTTGTGTTTATTATGTCCTTGGGACAAGTAGGGCCTTGCCACCTGCAGCACAAACACTTTGGCTGCCAGTTTACAGTACCACCTTATGCCTCAGGAAAGAGCATTGTCCATAAATAAGGAAATATTTGTGTCCGAATGTTAGTGATGTTGGAACTTGTTTTTATGGCTCACTAATGCAAAGACTTCATTATTAGGGTGAACACTTTAAGAAAATGTTGCAAGCTCGGCCTGCACTAGTGACAGTGGTTCCAGTATAAAAATGTGTACACACATTTACAAAGTTTGATAGATATTATGAGGCTATGTATAATGCTCCCAGTGTGCTCTCTGGTTTGATGCAAATATTTGCAGAAGCTTGAAAGAAAGATTGGTGATTCTTTGCTTTAAAAATAAAATGTTAAAAAAGGGCAACCAGGACAAAATCAAATTTGCTAAAACAACTGTGAAATGTTGGTACTATTTCTTAGAAGCATCATTCAGTAAAATGTGTTAATGCATGACAGTATTTCCCCAAAAATATTAATAATGGAAAGATCAGTGTACCAGTTCCAAAACGGTTATGAGAAACATGGCTAGGGCCAATAGGACTGACGTTGGTGATTAGCCTTTTGGTTTTGTCAATGCTTGTGTTGTTTTGACTTGTTTTTTGTAAAACTTTGCCGGGCCCTCACCATCATAACAAACATTGGCAAAAAGTAAAAATATTTTTAGTCTTAAAAAGCACACATCGCCACAGTAGTTCTGAACAAATCTATTTTATGTGCCAATATGCTCCTTATGAAAGAGTAGAATGCTGTTACTCAAAGTGAAGAAATAGAGAAAGAGATAGAATTTTAATAAAAACAAAAAGTCTTTGATAACCAACTAGGGGTCCAGTTCTTAAAGAAAATCACAAAAGTGTATACCTGCCATTAGTACAGGTTTATGGCACACATGAATTCACAAGCTTTACAGAAGTAGGCCAAGAAAACATAATTGTAGAAAATATTTTTGAACCGTGTTTCAGTATGAGCAAATATGCATTGTAGATCTCTTTCCCTCCAGCCACTTTTTCCAACCAATGAAGTTGTTTAACTTCTGCCCTTGTCAGGAGTAAATTTCCATCCTTTTTCTGTACAGGTAAAAGATTACAGAGAAGCTGGTGAAAACCCCCGAAACATGCATGGTATTAGGTTTGCACAGTCTAAAAGGCCATTCCAAACTTAGAATTACTGCTTACCCCTATCTCCAGCCTCAGGATGTAGATCTACTGAAAGGTGCCAAAATAAAGGAATTGCTAGAATTCAATCTCTACATTATCAGAGAGACTATTATCAGAGCTGTAATGTAATGAGATTGCTGGCATAATTTGTCACTGCACTACATGGCACAGGCAGGCCAGCACACAACAAGCCAGAGGGTTAAAACGGAGGTTCCTCCTGGCCGTCCCATAGTGCCTGGTTGGGACCAAAGTCAGGGGCGCAGCTGGCAGGTGGGCAACAGGCAGAAAAGCAATCCAGATGAGTCCTCTGCGCCACCCAGCATACACCAGGCAGCAGGGCAACAAACAGAAGAATAGTCCAGTACTTTGTGCAGTTCAGCAGTCCTTCTGACAGTCTCAGTTCCAAAAGTGCTCTAAAATCAGGGGCAAGAGCTCTTCTATTTATACTCAAAAATGCATTTGTTCAGGGTATATCTTCAAAGGGACCTTTTCAAGTGAAGCACAACACCCTTTTCAACCCAGTCCTGTCTCCAGGCATAAGTAGGGGGGTAATCAGTCCATTGTGTGGTGGCAGGACACAGCCTATTGACATGTAAGGTGTGAACGACCCTCCCTCTACCCAGCCGAGGACGACTATCAGTATACAGATACCTCTTCTGTCACACCCAACCTTTCCTGTATTATGGCTGTCTGGAAAGTATGCACCAAGTGAAGCTGTCACTCTGTCCTAGGCGTGGATTGGAGTCAAGCTGCAAAACATAGAGTTATAAGCACATAGAAATGTCCACTTTCTAAAAGTGTAATTTCTAAAATAGTAATACAGTTTCCACCCACACCAGTAAGCAGAATTTCTCTCTAATATTCCAAACACACTAAACATGCCCAGACTACTCCTTATAGATCAGAAATTACCACTTAGTCATATATTTAAAAAAAAAACTTCATCATATAAATAAAAAAAAATACAACACAAACATTGAAGCCAGTTCAAGCTTCACAGCAGCACAATTTGACGCAATACCCTACTGGGACACATTTGGGACAGCGTAAAGCAAAGAATAAATCAGAATACAAAGTAACAGGTGCATGCCTGAAGGACATAATGAAGGAGCGGTAAAAAAAGACTATGCATGAGAAAAACAACAACAATTTCATAAGCCGAAGATTGGTGCCTGTTGGAAATGGCCCTTCTTGCAGGGTTATCCCCAAACCTTTTGCCTTCTTCCTCCTATTTTTCTAATTTGTTTTTGCTGGTTTATTGTCTCTGCGCACTTTACCACTGCTGATCAGTGCTAAAGTGCAAGTGCTTCCTATGAAAATTGTATTGATGACTGGTTTATCCATGATTGGCATATTTGATTTACTGTACGACGCACCGGGGTGCCCAGGACCTGTAAATCAAATGTGACTAGTGGGCCTGGAGCACTGATTGTGCCACCCGCATTAGTATCCCTGTGAACATGTCTCGACCTGCCACTGCAGTGTCTGTGTGTGCAGTTTTAAACTGCCAATTCGACTTGGCAAGTGTACTCACTTGCCAGGTCTAAACATTCCCTTTTCTTACATGTAAGAAACCCCTTGGGTGGGCCCTAGGTAGCCCCATGGAGTGTATGATTAAGGTAGGACATATACTAATGTGTTTTATATGTCCTGACAGTGAAATACTGCCAAATGTGGTTCTTACTGTTGCAAGGCCTATCTCTCTCATAGGATACCATGAGGGCTGCCTTGAATTATCCTTAAAGTGCAGTTTCCCTTTGAGAGCAGATAGCGATTTGGAGTTTGGGATCTCTGAACTCAAAGTTTTAAAAATACATCTTTTAGTAAAGTTGGTTTTTAAATTGCTTGTTTGAAAATGACACTTCTAGAAAGTGGGCATTTTCTTGCTTAAACCATTCAGTGCCTCTGTCTGTTTGTGGATTCCCCATCTGGGTCAGTTGGATGGTTGGGCTGTTTGTACGTCTCCTCTAGACAGTGACACAAAGGGAGCTGGGGTGTAGCCTTCATATCATGATGGGCCATCTGTGCCAGAGTGGAGGGAGGAGTGGTCACTTACACCTGAAAGGCCTGAGTCTGCTCTCACACAATGCAGTCTCCAACCCCCTAGAGTGTGTCTGGGAACAGGCCTGGGCAAGGCAGGATCTTGTGAACAACTTTCCTTTGAAGTATGCCTACTTCAAAGGCCGAAAGGGTATAAGTAGTGGACCAAAAACCCCAAACTTTTAGAATCTTTGTGGATCAAGAGGAACATCTGGTAAGGAGAAGAACTGGAGGAGATGTTCTGCCCCTTTGCTGTGTGTGCTTTGCTGGGGTGGCCTGCAGTTGCTGCTTATGCTTTAAAGAGAGCAAAGGGTGAACTTTGCTGTGTATCCTGCTTGAGAGAGTTTTCCAAGGGCTTGGAGTAGAGCTGAGTAGAGTCTCAGGGATACCAAAGACTTCAGTTTTATCTGCCTGCAGCACTGGGAACTGTGTGTTCTGTGCTGTTCAAGAAGAAACACCACCGCAATGGCGCCAATAACGCCACTGGCCTGCACCGTAACCTGCCAATGGCACACGGAGCCCCACCGCTCCGCTTCACGCCGCAACCCTGGTCTCACCGGCATCGCCATCTAAGGTAGCCACTGAAGCGCTGCTTGCTCCATGACCTGTGGGCCCCGCTCTCCGGCATCGCCTTGCTCCCAGACGACTACGCTCCTGCTGACACCGGCGCCGCTGCCTGCACCGTGGCCTGTGGACACTGCTAGTGAGGTACACAAAGTACCTTCACATCCCGCATCGTAGCCCTGGTCCACTGACGCCAACACCATCGACTCCAAGGTCGTCACCAGGAGCTTACTCCGCATCGCACCGCTGACTTGGGCCTACTGATGACAGCGTTCCAGCAACGACAACGATGCTGCCAGCCCCATGATCTAGTAACACTGCACTTTCCACCACCCTGCTTCACACCACAGCCCTGGTTTCACCGACGCCGCTAGACGTGCCACAGAGCCGCTGCCTGCACTGTGGGCATTGCACGTCACATCGTCCCACTTCGCACTGCAGCCCCTAATGCCATCCACGCCAGCGCTCCTGACTTCATCAGCTCGGAGTTCGATCTGCGATGCGTGTGACTTCAAGGGCTCGAAAACCACCACACCGACCTCCAAAACCGACGTGTGCGATGCCACACTCCAGATCTCATTGTGAGGATCATGATGCCCTGCATTTCCAAGGTACTATTTGCGGGTCTTTCCGACACCGGAGCTAGCCCGCAGCACTGCGGCCAGCCTGAACTGTTGGATTTGCTGTTCACAACACCATGATAGCCCCAGACGGAGCTATTGACTTCAAGTAACTGTCTTTTAAAGTAATTTTTGCAAAAGTTGTATCTCATTTATTGTATATTGGATTTTTATCATATTTGTTCTTGTTTTATATAGATAAATATTGGCTATTTTTCTGAAACTGGTGTGGTGTCCTTTTGTAGTATTTTCACTGTATTAGTGTGTTATGTGCAAATGCTTTACACATTGCTCGTACCAAGCTACCAAGGGGCGAGCAGGGGTTATCTGAGTGGGTATCTCCCTTATCCTGACTAGAGTAAGGGTCCCTACCTGGATAGGGTGCAAACCGACTGCCATCTAGAGACCCCATTTCTAACATTGGTGGCAGCAGTGGGAGGATAGGACTTGCATTTGCACTTGACCTACAGTGATTAGTGTACACTACTACCATATCGCAGGCCATTACGTGCCACATCAATTTTTTTGTTTTAGATTTTTTTCTCTTTGACCTATTATTGATCTTGAGTTCAACATCATGTCTCAATCAAGAGCATCTTCAGTTGCATCCCAGGATTTGGTTTTTGAGGAGGATAGGTTGGAAACCTATTCCATGAAGGAACTGAAGGCAGTTTGTAAAAACCTCAAAGTTCAGATCAGAGGCCAAAAAGGAGGCGCTACAGAAGGCACTGAGGGCCTGGGTAGCAGCCAGAACTGCCAGTGGGCAGTCTGAGGATCCAAATAGAGAGTCTACTGACAAAAATTCTAGGGAAGATGTACTGAGGGTGCAGGAGCTGCCGGGGGGGGCGAGGCACCCCCTGTGCCAAGCAGCAGTGGTGGATCAAAAGGATTTACTCCAGAGGAGCTGGAAGACAGGAGAGAAGCCAGGAGGCACCAGACTGAGTTGGAGAGATTAAAAATGGAGGCTCAGAGGGAGCAGCGAGTCATGGAGGAAAGAAAGATGCTTTTGGACCATGAGCTTAAAGTAAAAGAGCTGGATGTGAGGAGCAAGTCCAGACAGGATGGTGGCAGCAATTCCTCAGTGCAGTCAGACAGAATTGTGCACATTCCTAAAAACGTAGGGCGAGAGTACAAGAAGGGAGATGACATACAGAGGTGGTTTCAGGGATATGAGGCATCCATCCACATGAATGGGGTCCCTGAGAAGAATTGGGGAGCAGGATTGTGGAACCACTTCACAGAGGAGGGGAGAGACACTTTGTTAGCTTTGGGTGAGGGGTACAACCTCACTTATGCTGACATGAAGTAGGCCCTTCTCACTCTGTATGGTCTCACGCCTGACAAGTACAGGGATCAGTTTAGGCAGAGTAAGAAAACTGAGTCCCAGACCTGGTTAGAGTGTGTAGATTTGTTTTGCAGAGCACTGGATGGTTGGGTGAAGGGCAGTAATGTGACAGATTTTCGGGGCTGTACAACTTAATTGCGTGGGAGCACTTGTCTAGTCTGTGTTTTGAAGAGCTGCACCAGCACTTGACTGATAGTAAGCTGACTGACCCCAGGAAGCTTGCTATGGAGGCGGACCGCTGGGTGAGTACCAGGTTCCACAAGAAGGTTTATGGGGGAGACTCTGCCAAAGGTGGGCAGGGTTCACACAAGAAGGAGAGAGAAGTCAAGGGAGAGGCGGACAGGTCCCAGGATAAGGAGGGAGAAAAAGAGTCCCTGGCCCCTTCTGACAGGAAGAAGGGAGGTTCTGGTAGTCTGTGGCCCAGGGCACCCCATTTTCAACCCCAGTGCTTTGAGTGTTCCCAGTTAGGACCCATGAAAGGGGACTCTGTCTTTCCTAAGACAACCCACATTGGTGGCCCCTAGACCGAGGTGGCTAATGTGGCCTTAGGGGGAGGTAGCCCCAAGGGGCAGGTCATAGACCATGCCATGATATCCCTTAGTTGGCAGGTTGACTCAGAGGCTAAGTTGGTGATCCCTGAGGGTGGGAGTCGTCACTTCCACCAGTAACAGTGAATGGGGTACCAGTCACTGCTCTGAGGGACACTGGGGCCAGCCATACAATGATGGTGGAAAGGCTTGTCTCCCCAGAACAGTACACCGGCCAGGTGTGTAGGGTGACACCAGCCCATGGGCAGGACTTCTTCCGTCCTATGGCCCTGGTATCCCTAGAGTGGGGTGGGGAGGTGAACCAGAGGCGGGTCATAGTCAGTCCCCAGATGCCCATAGACTGCCTTCTGGGGAATGAGTTGCCCCAGGTGTCAGGGGAACTGGGAGGGGTGGCCTGGGGGTACCACTCCAAGGTGGAGGGTACCGGATCCCAGCACGAGGGACAGGAGGAGGGAGAGCCAACCCCTGTCCCCTGCTCAGCCTGAGGGTAAAGACCCAAGGGTGACTGCCCAGTCTCAGGACACCACTCCTGAACTGGTGGGAAGGGAAGTGGAAAAAGGGTGTAAGTCACCTGGTGTTACTGCCACCCACTTTTTAAAACCACAGGGGCTAGAGACCCTAGTGTGGCCTGGGTCCTGGCCCTTGACACTGACAGCTGTCAGTGGCCTCTGTTTGTTGTTATCCTTGTGGTCAGAGTTTTCCCTGGGAGGGGGACTGAAGTTAGACCCCAGGGCTAGAATCGGCCACATCACACTGTTGGCCTTGGTGGTACTGTCTGCCTACTGGGATGCATCTGTGAGCAAGGTAAGGTTAGGTGCTGCACAGATGGAGTTCTCAGATGAGGAGAAGAGGTCCCCCAAGGTTAGTTCAGTGGGCCCTGAGAGTGTTGACTGAGCGATCAACCTCGGTTCAGAGAGGCGTAGAACTGGCAACAGCTCCTGCAGTAGTGGGCCATTGTCCAGGTTCTATCGCCCTGAGCAGGGAAGTCCAGCAAGGTACTGATTGGCCTACCCTGGCTTTAGGCTGGGAGGGGGTTGTGTTGGAAATGGCCCTTTTTGCAGGGTTATCCCCAAACTTTTTGCCTTTTTCCTCCTATTTTTTTTAGGTCTGTTTTTGCTGGTTTACTGTCTCTGCGCACTTTACCACTGCTAATCAGTGCTAAAGTGCAAGTGCTCCCTATAGAAATTGTACTGTTGATTGGTTTATCCATGATTGGCATATTTGATTTACTAGTAAAGTGCACTAGAGGTGCCCAGGGCCTGTAAATCAAATGCTACTAGTGGGCCTGCAACACTGGTTGTGCCTCCCACATTAGTAGCCCTGTAAACATGACTCAGACCTGCCATTGCACTGTTTGTGTGTGCAGTTTTAAACTGCCAATTCGACTTGGCAAGTGTACCCACTTGCCAGGCCTCAACCTTCCCTTTTACTGCATGTAAGGCACCCCTAAGTTAGGCCCTAGGTAGCCCTATGGGCAGGGTGCAGTGTATGTTTAAGGTAGGACATATACTAGTGTGTTTTATATGTCCTAACAGTGAAATACTGCCAAATTCGGTTTTCACTCTGCAAGGCCTTTCTCTCATAGGTTAACATGGGGGCTGCCTTTAAATATCATTAAAGCGCAGATTCCCTTTGAGAGTAGATAAAAATGTGGAGTTTAGGGTCTCTGAACTCACAATTAAAAAATATATCTTTTAGTAAAGTTGGTTTTTAAATTGCCTGTTTGAAAATACAACTTTGAGAAAGTAGGCATTTTCTTGCTTATACCATTCTGTGACTCTGCCTGTTTGTGGATTGTCTGCCTGGATCAGTTGGCAGTTGGGCTGTTCACACCTCTCCTCTAGACAGTGACACAAAAGAGGGCTGGGGTGTAGCCTGCATATCTTGATTAGCCATCTGTGCTGGAGGGGAGGGGAGGAGTGGTCACTCACACCTGAAAGGGCCGTGCCTGCCCTCACACAATGCCGTCTCCGACCCCCTGCTGAGTGTCTGGGGCCTGGCCAGGACAAGGAAGGATCTTGTAAACACTTGAGACTTTGCTTTGAAGTTTGCCAACTTCAAAGGCAGAACTGGGTATAAGAAGAAGACCCAAAACCCCAGACTTTTAGAATCTTTCTAGAATCAAGAGGAACCTCTGCCCAGGAGAAGAGCTGGAGAGCTGAAGGAGGAGTACTGTCCCTTTGCTGTGTTGCTGTGCTGGACTGGCCTGCAGTTGTTGCTTCTGCCTGAAAAGAGTGCAAAGGGTGAACTTTGCTGTGTGTCCTGCTTGAGAAAGTTCTCCAAGGGCTTGGAGTAGAGCTTGCCTCCTGTTGGAAGTCTCAGGGACACCAAAGACTTCAGTTTCATCTGCCTGCAGCACTGGGAACTGTGTGTTCTGTGCTGTTCATCAAAAAAAAAACACCAGGATGCAGCCAACGAAGCCGCTGGCCTGCACCATGACCTGCTGACACTGTACAGAGTCACACCGCCCCGCTTTACACCGCAACCCTGGTCTCACTGATGCCACCATCTGACGATGCCACTGAGCCGCTGCTTGTACTGTGACCTGTGGGCCCGCACTCTGGCATAGCCTTGCTCACACCCCAGCCTGGGCATCCCTGACGACAATGCTCCTCTTCACACCGGCACCGCTGCCTCACTGTAGTGAATCCACTTTTAATACAGCCTTTGCGCGTTTGCTTAAAGCAGTAGGCCTCTGTGCACTTTGTCCTAGATGCATTTTATTCAGCCTTGCACTGTTATTTTTCAATAACCAGTTTCGCAGTCTTGTTTTATTTTCTTCTATCACACTGTTTAGTTTACTTCAGCACCGGAGTTCTCAAACAATACATTCTTGCTCACTCTGTGCTTCAGTCAAGTATACAGTCTGGTACATTGCCGATAGACGTGGTAGGAGTTTAGTCTTTAGGATTCGTAGAAAGTACACATTCCTATGTAGGGATGTTTCTTAGAACACCACGTGTTAGTTATAAAAACACTTCCTAGTCCTGGTACACGTAAGAGGGAGATTCCGACCAGGGAACCACAACTAGACACTGACTACCCTGTTGCAGATGCTGATCCAGATCACAGGCCTTTGCTCAGGTATGAGTGTTGATGTCCTCCCGGGGAACCTGAAAGGCAAGCTTAGAGCTTAACATGCTGTGCTCAAAATAGAACTTAGAAGATAGAACGTAATCTGGTAACACTATGATAGCGTTATTTCTATGTTTCACTCTCCTAGTTACTATTTCAATCCTACTGTGTTGTATGGTTCTGGTTATGGCGGCTCACGCCCTGTTATCTAAAATGCAGTTGTTTTATTAAATCAACCTGTAAAACTTAAACTGTCTCTGTCATTTGTATATGAGACCACACTTGGTATGAGAGAACTGGTTGGGATCTGAGTGACCACGACTTCCCTGGGAAGCACTAAGATGTCATGCGCTCGGCTGCCCTATTATCTCTTCCCTCTGGGAGAGATGAGGCACTGCTAGTTAGCCGGAGCAAAACCGGATTGGGGGTGACAAGGGTCCTTCTCCGTGGGTCAGACTTAGTCCCCCACACTGAGAATGACCCTGCTACCCAAAAATCCAGTAGTCCCATTAGGATAATGAGAGCCTACGCGACAGCACCGTGGCCAGCAGGCACTGCTCGTGAGGTACACAAAGTACTGTCCCGCAACGCAGCCCCGGTCCACCGATGCCAGCACCATCGACTTCAGTGTCATCACCAGGTGTCCCTCTATGCACCGCGACCCGTGGATGCCACACAGAGCACGTGCCGCGACGCACCACCTTCTTAGGCCAACCGACGTCAGTGCTTCAGCAATGACGCCGCCACTACCTGCGCCTTGACCTGGTGAGACCGCACGTCGCACTGCCTGCTTCACACATCGGCCCTGGTGTGACCGATGATGCCACTGCCTGCACCGTGACCTGTGGGCACCGCACGTCGCATCGTCCCACTTCGCACCACAGCCCCGACGCCATCCACGCCAGCGCTCCTGACTTCATCAGCCCGTAGTTCGATGTGCAATGCTTGTGACTTCAAGGGCCTGACGACCCCCGCACTGACCTTCGGAATTAACGTCTGCAACGCCAGTGACGCCACACTCCGGATCTCATTGCGAGGATCACAACGCCCTGCATTTCCAAGGTACTCTTTGCGAGTCTTACCTCCACCATAGCTGGCCTGCAATGCTGCGGCCGGCCTGAACTGTTGGATTTGTTGTTCACAACGTTGTGATAGCCCCAGACAGAGCTATTGCCTTCAAGGAACTGTCTTTTTAAGTAATTCTTGCAAAATCCATATCTTATTTATTGTATGTTGGATTTTTATCGTACTTGGTCTTGTTTTATATAGATAAATATTGGCTATTTTTCTAAAACTGTTGTGGTGTCCTTTTGTAGTGCTTTCACTGTATTATAGTGTGTTATGTGCAAATGCTTTACACATTGCTTCTGAGATAAGCCTGACTGCTCGTGCCAAGCTACCAAGGGGGTGAGCAGGGGTTATCTGAGCGGGTATCTCCCTTATCCTGACTAGGGGGGGGGGCCTACTTGGACAGGGTGCAAACCGACTGCCAACTAGAAACCCCATTTCTAACAGTGCCAGGTATCAAAGTAGTTTAAACCAGCTGGTAGTATCCAAAGTTTGTATTTTGGCTGGGTTACATGCAGTATGGCAGACAGAGGCGATTCAGGGTGCGGCGCCCACTCAGGTTTAAGAAAGGGAAGTCAATAAGGAGCGATATGAAGAATCTGATCTGAAGACTCAATGTTTGCTAGTACCGGTGTATGTCATGTGCATACTATTTCTAAACAATAAAATTTGGTTAGAAAAAAAAAAGTAAGGGAGGTCTACCATCAGGCTGGTACCAGTAATAGACATAGTGGTCTTGCGCTACTGTTTTGATTCACTCATGACTAAGCTGAAACACTCATGCACTGACAAAAATCTCTTGAATGTGCTTCTTAGTCTAAAGAAGACATTTATTAATTCACTTTGCAAGGTTCGTAAAAATGGTCACAGCAATGAAATGAAAAAATTTACAAATGATTCCCCACTACAGTGTACACAGCAAGTATATGTATCTATATGGATATATATATATATATATATATATATATCACAATGTAAAGCAGATAACAAGAATTAAAAAAATATGCATCACCATGAGGCAAGGGTACATCTGCTTCATCTCCCTCCTATCAGCATCAGATCGCCAGATCCCAGAATCAATCAAGGAGATAGAGATATCAATTATCCTCAGGGGAAGGATGACACACCCCAGCGTCCTGGGCATGCCCGAGATCTAAATCACTCACTGAAGTTTATTATTCAAAAAATAATTGCTGATTACTTTAGGCCAGCTTTGAAAAGAACAAGTCAGGACTTGGCCAGAATACCAAGGTGCCCTAAATCAAAACAAAAGCGTTCTTTTCAGCCTACGCCCTTGGTGGGAAAAGAACACAAACAAATAAAAACATGAGCACACTGTACAACGTGGAAAATTACTTACAGCTTTTAATGTGGTGGTGACTAATGCTAAAATAAAGTCAATAGGCAAAATGAAGCTGGTGGTCACTAATGTGATGGTGTGCTGTTAGGCTAAGTGCAACGTGGAGTCAGTGGTCAAAACACCAATATCATTACAGCTACATAATAATAAAGTTGAAGATCGGGGACACCAAAGTCACCTCTTTCATATGGAAGTGTAAGAGTGGCCCAGTGAACAAGGGCGTGCCTCCCGGCCCATTTAAGCCTTATGAGTAATCCATGCAGCGTAGTGAAGAAATTGCCAGTGAGCACTATGAGAATGTTTAAGAACAAATACAAAAATCTGGGTAAGATAATCATTTTAATAATAACTATGTGGCCAGCCATGCCCAGCAGAAGTGCTCCACCTGCACCTCCAGTCTGTCCATGGCTGGTCCATAATTGCTTTTGAGATAAGCCTGACTGTTCATGCCAAGTTACCAAGGGGGTGAGCAGGAGTTATCTGAGCGGGGATCTCCTTTATCCTGACTAGAGTGAGGGTCCCTACTTGGACAGGGTGCCAACCAAATGCCAACTGGAGACTCCATTTCTAACAGTACCTGGATATCTTCAAACCCAGCAATTGACAACTCATAGAGGATTGCAACACACAGTGTCTGTCTTAGGTTGTGGTTAACATCAATAAATAGTCCCGCAATGGCTGCTGTATATCTTTAGGGCGGGACTTAGGGGCCTGTAAGGAGGCAACGAGTTCTAGGACAAATCCCTGAGCAAGGCCGATACAGTAGGAATAGTCATGGTACTCCAATGTAACAAGAGCTGTCTTTTAGCAATAAGATGAGCAATAGCAGTGTATCATCGTAGACCTCGAGGAAGGGGTTTAACATGTCCCAGTAATGCGTCAGGGGATCCAGTGCCAGCTGATGGTCATGTATTTGGGACAGTACAACATAAATGTCCCCCCAATAGGCAGCTATCCTCCTACATGTCCAGGAAAGGTGAAAGAAATCAGCCTGATCGGCATGGCTTTTACAGCAGCAATGTGGCCTAGTGCGTTTCGTGTATGCCCTGGTGAGGTATTTATAATAAGTAATGAGTAATTTATGTCTATGATTACCAGAAAACAGCTTAGTCGGCTTGCAACAGGTTTTATCAGACAATACAACTCCCAAATCCCGCTCCCAAGCCATCCTGGCCCTCTCGGACCAGTTAGCCACAGCCACAGTGATGCACTGTATAATAGTGAAAAAATATGACAATTGTCTGGGGACGTGTTTTTACTAGTGTGAGTGGAAAAAAGTCTTTTGGCTCATGTGGGTACACAGGTAGCATCTCAAGCAGCCTACTCTACAGTTGATGGAGTGCAAACCCGTCAATAGGGGTGGGCTCACCAATCTCATTCGTATCCGTGGAGGGGGGGTACCCCATTAACAGACAGATCCCTTGTGACCCTAAGACCAAGCGCTCATAGTGTATGCTGGACCAGGGGCTCCTGAGTGAGGGGAAGCCACGGATTATGGACTGGAGGATGTGGGGAGAGTAGAGAGTGTCACTCCCAAGGTATCAAAGTAGTTTAAACCAGATCCAGCTAGTAGTAGCCAAAGTTTGTATTTTGGCTGGGTTACATGCAGTATGGCAGACAGAGGAGATTCAGGGTGCTGCACCCGCTCGGGTTTAAGAAAGGGAAGTCAATAAGGAGCGATATGAAGAATCTGATCTGAATGCTCAATGGTGGTCATTATGACCCTGGCGGTCTTCTGACCGCCAGGGTTAACGTGACGGTATCACCGCCAACAGGCTGGTGGTAATGACTGCCAAACAGTGACCATGGTGGTGATCCCTCCCATAGAAAGCCAATGTACCACACCAACCGCCAGCGCGGTATGAACACCGAACACGGCAGTAGCCACCTACAGGCAGGTGGAAGACAAGGATCTGCCCACCATATTCTGACATAGTACACTACCACAATTTCTGGGGCGGTAGCAACGACACCAAAAGCCTGGCGGAATCACATCATATAAAAGGAGACACTCATCTCCAGGGACACACAGGAGTCCGCGGCCGCCATTGAACCAGCACTGCAAGTCTTCCCAATGCTGTACCACGCCATGGCCGTCTTGGAGCACCAACACCGACGAAGACGACAACAGTGAGTACAGCCGCCTAACACACAAGGGAGGGAAGGGGAGAGTGACACACACACGCATAACACACACATACACAAACCACACACCCAGAACCAGATGCACAGGAAAATAACAGTAACAGAACCCCGGAGTAAAGAAACCCAGGACACATGCACAGTTTCAGCCACTGTATTCCTGTTGTATGAATTTGTAAAATGCAAAAACATGCACAGCCGCTGAAATAAATACATGAATGCCCAAAGGCCAGTCCAAAGTTATAAATGCCCACGGGCATAGTTCAAGCCCCTACCTGACTCCTGACAACAACGGGACTCCACTGTTCTGGGACATCATGTTGGAAATGGGCAGGCACCTCACAGGGTGGGGGGGTGGGGGGGCACCCACTGGGAGGAGGCTACCTGCCCACTGGTTCTGGAGGGGGCTTCCTGCCTACTGGTTCTGGAGGGGGATGCGTGCCCACTAGTTCTGGATAGGGCTTCCTGCCCACAGCTTCTGGAGGGGGCTGCCTGCCCACTGGTTATTGATGGTGCTTCTTGGCCTCTGGTTCTGGATGCTGCTCCCTGGCCTCTGATTCGGGATGCTGCTCCATGGCCTCTGGTTCTGGATGCTGCTCCTTGGCCTCTGGTTCAGCATCCTGCTCCTTGGCCTCTGGCACTGGATGCTGCTCCTTGGCCTCTGTTTTGGGATGCTGCTCCATGGCCTCTGATTCCGGGTGGGGCTCCTTAGGCACAGTTTTGAGTGGGGGCTCATTGGCCATGGTTTCGAGTGGGGCCTCTTTGGCCAGGGATTTTTGAAGGGCCTCCTTTGCCAGGGATTTGGGTGTGGCCTCCTTGGACTCGGATTTTGTTGGGGCCTCGTTGCCCTTGGATTTTTGTGGGGTCCTGCTTGGCCTTGGATTTTTGTGGGGCCTCCTTGGCTTTGGATTTTTGTGGGGCCTCCTTGGCCAGGGATTTTTGTGGGGCATCCTTGGCCTTGATTTTTTGTGGGTCCTCCTTGGCCAGGTATTGATCTGGAGCCTCCTTAGCCTTGTATTTTTGTGGGGCCTCCTTGGACAGGGATTTTTGTGGGACCTTCCTGGCCAGGGATTTGGGTGTAGTCTCCTAGGATAGGGATTTTGTTCAGGCCTCCTTGTCCTGGGATTTGGGTGGGGCCTCCTTGGCCCTAGGTTTTGGAGGTGGCCCCATGGTCGTGCCACTCTGTTTGGGAGGAGGAGGAACTTTAGCCCTCCATTTTGGGGGGGAGGAGTGTCTCACACTCAGGTGCCCATTAGTGGCCGCTGGAGACTTTGGGGGTGGAGCTGTGTCAGACTGGGTGCTTGAGGTACTGGGGTGGTGGGACCTTCCTTTTACGGGCAGGACGGGGGAGAGGGAGGGGGAGGAAAGAGGTCTAGGCGGGCAAGGAAAAGCTTCTTAGGGACAATGAGGTGCGATGTGGGAGGAGAGATGGGAGTGGATGTAGAGGGAGTGGTTGTAGGAGGAGGAGGTGTGCTGGACGTGGGTGCATGTGCATGGACAGTGTGGATGTGTGAGGTGGATGGCTGTTGGGGGTCTGAGTGCGAGCGTGCGTGTGTGTCTATGGAGGGGGCAGACAGGGGGAAGAACAAACAGGACTTGTGGATGGAAGTTGTGGTGGTGTCTGCAAGTGAGGTGGGTGTGCTGCATGAGGTGGTGGTGGTGACTGCGCATGTGGTGCATGTGGTAAAGTCTGCGGGTCTGCTGTTGTGGTGACTGTGGGCAAGGCTGTGCAGGTGACAGGTTCTAGGACCGTTGATACAGTGCATGCAGGTGTGAGTGACGATGTGACTGTGAGGGAGGAGAAGGAGGGGGACACAGTGAAGGCAGTGGATCATGTTGTATGTGCATCTGTGTGTTGGCTGTGTGAGTACTTGTGGACTGAAGTGTGCTGCCTGTGTTTGTCTGTGGGAGTCTTGTGTGTTGTTTTGGGTGCATTCTTGTCAGTATGTGTGCGTGGGATGAGTTGAGGGCAAGGAGTCTGGGACTGGATAGTCGTACTTGGAGGGGGGGACGGATGAAACAGGGACACTGGCTGCTGTCAGCGAAGAGGCCAGAGCCTGTAACGACCTCTGTAGGGCCACCAACCCACCGTGGATGCCCTCCAGGAAGGCACTGCATTGCTGCATCTGGGATGACAGCCCCTGGATGGCATTCACAATGGTTGACTGCCCTACGGAGATGGATCTCAGGAGGTCAGCAGCCTCCTCACTGAGGGCAGCAGGGCTGACTGGGGCAGGGCCTGAGGTGCCTGGGGCGAAGGAGATGCCCACCCTCCTCGGTGAGCGGGCACGGGTAATTTGGTGGGGCTACTGGGAGGGTGGTGCTGGTACAGAGGGTGGCAGTAGAACCTGTAGCTGGAGTGGTCCAAGAGGGGTCCGCCACCACCAGTGAGCTCCCATTGGAGGAATAATCAGTCAGTGGCATCACCTCCTGTCCCCGCTGTGGTGCTCCCCTTGCCCTCCGTCCCAGTGGTCCCTTCGGCGTCAGTGGACTCTGCCTCCTGGGTCCCATGGGCTGCAGCTCCCTCACTTGCTGGTGCCCCTGCTCTTTCGCCAGATGATGCTAATGCACACATGGACAGGATGACAAAAGGAGAGAAGGGGGGGGGAGAAAGGGAGCACAGGGTCAATCTCAGCACCAACAGCACAGATGGCAGACACATCACTGTCACAAACTAAGACTGAGAATGGGCAGTTTGGACCTCACTGGCATTCCATTGGCTAAGTACAACAGCAGGTAGGAGCCAAACACTGCCAGCTACACACCAACTGGGACCAGCTAAGCCCTGTCTGATATGGGAAGCTAGCTACCTAGCTATCTAATACATGCTTTCCACCCTATTACCCTGAGCTGGACCACACAGCAATGTCTGAACTGGCATATTGGGGCATCCACTGACTAGTACCCTGCACCCAAATCCCATGCCAGGCAATATAAATGGTTGGCAAAAACACTGTATTCACCCCTTGTGGCTGCTCTGATACCCTCAAGTGCCCATCCAACACTGGGTAGGCCAACGCCAGTATGCGGGCCGTCAGGGGGGTCAAGTTCCGGCAGGCACCCTTCCCTCGTTGGGAGGGCATCCCTAGCTCAGCCTCCGCGGTCTTCTAGGCCCAGCGTCTTAGGTCTTCCCACCGTTTCCTGCAGTGGGTGCTCCGCCTGCTATAGACCCCAGGGTCCGCACATCCTTGGTGGTGGCACACCACAACTCCTTCTTCTGATGGGTGCTGACCTGCAGAGGAAACACAGAAGGTGGGACACCATGAACCAGACAATCCAGCCTGTCACACATATGGTCCACAAAAAGTATCCCCTCATCAGGCACACACATGACCCGTATCCCTGCATTAGCACTGCCACCAGCCATACCCCCCAACTGGCCTCTTCACCTGACACACTGCCAGCACACACACACATCTCCATGCAGCCATCTTGCATGCAACATAACCATGGTGTACTCACCTGTTCGTCTTGAGGCCCATATAACTGCCCATACTGGGGTAGGACCCCATCCACGAGGCTCTCCAACTCCTCCGAAGTGAAGGCTGGGGCCCTTTTCCCTGTTGCACGAGCCATGGCAGGTTCCAGACACAGGTCACAGCAGCACACGCAGTGGAGATGTCATCCTGTGGAAAGTCAGGAATCAAGTGAAGTGGTAGAAAGGAAATGGCGGTCAGGTTCGTGGCGATGAACCCCGTCACCGCCAGCGTTGATCATCATTGGTTCCCATTCTCTATAGAGGGCCATGTTAGCCAATGAGGAATTGCATGGCGGTGCAGGCTGCCTCTCGCCATGACGCGAACGCCAGCGGAGTGAGGTCACTTCCACCTGTCCATGAATACAGGACAGGTGGGTGCCATTTTCTAATGCTGGTACACATGTACAGATTGATAAGTGCGTCATTGTAGTCAAATGTACTCACCTACACGATTCCAGTGTCTAACATACAAGCATGCTCTGTGTACAGTGCTGTATTGTGTTCATGGTTCTTGTCGTCACTCTTTTCTTACATTTGGGTCCCTTAGGTACCAAACACTGTGAAGGAATAGGAGGAAGCACACACCCGTGTACAGACCCCTAGTGGACTTGGCTACACTGGAGGACTGGCATATCATACCCACCTATCTTCTGGATAGGGCTACAGTCACAGAGCTGTGTGAACAATTGGAGCCTGATCTGATACCTGCTATCCGTAGCACCACAGCAATCCCCCTATTGTGGAGGTACCCTCAGTGCTCCTTTTCCTGGCAACTGGCTCTTTCCAGGTAACAGTTGGCTTGGCTGCAGGGATGTCACAGCCAATGTTCTCTATTGTGCTTGCAAGGGTTTTGTCAGCCTTGCTCAAACACTTGTGCAGCTACATCGCATTCCCCCAGGTAGATGATTTACCCACTGTGAAGGCTGAATTCTATGCAATGGGAAATATACCACATGTTAATGGGGCCATCAACGGGACCAATATTGCCTTAGTCCCCCCCAGGACCAATGAGCAAGTGTACAGGAATCGGAAGAGTTTCCACTCACTCAATGTCCAGATGGTGTGCCTTGCTGACCAGTACATCTCCCACATCACTGCAAAGTATCCAGGGTCGGTGCATGATGCCTTTGTCCTGAGGAATAGCAGTGTCCCACAGCTGATGGCACAACTAGAGGCACAGAGTATGGCTAATAGGTGAGTCTGAGCCCCACCCAAAGTATGGGAGTGTATGCCTTTAGGAGTCATAGCCCATGCCATTGTGCAGGGCTAATGTGTGTTCCTTACTTCTTGAAGGTGATTCCGGCTACCCAAACCTGTCATGGCTCATGACCCCTGTTAGGAATCCATACAAATAGGTAAAATTATGTTCATGGGCATACCAGGAGGATTGTAGAAAGGACCTTCGGGCTCCTGAAGGCTAGGTTCAGGTGCCTCCATCTGACAGGTGGATCCCTATGCTACTCCCCTGAGAAGGTCTGCAGAATCGTTGTTGTGTGCTGCATGTTGCACAATTTGGCCCTCAGGCGGCATGTACCCTATCTGCAGGAGGAGGCGGGTGACAAAGCAGCTGTAGCGGCAGTGGACACTGAGGACAGTGAGGAGGAGGAAGAGGAGGAGGATGTGGACAACAGGTCACATTTGATCCTGCAGTACTTCCAATGACACTCAGGTGAGTCTGTCGAACTAAACATTTCTACATTTTAGTGTTGTACTGTGTGACTGAAGCATAATGCAAATCATTCCCTTTGCATCCCACCTGACTTTCACCTATGCCTTCCCTTATTGCTCAACAGTATACTGCTGTGATGTTTGAAGACAACTGCACTGACCTCCTGGTCAGCGTCTGCTGCCCTCCCCCGCTCCTCTGGCTGCTGCCCCTGCCTATTGCCTGAGGCGAACTGAGAGTCTCCTGACTCTCAGTTCGAGGCCCTCCTCCACCCGCAGGCTAATCCCCGCGACTCATCCCTGGTGGCCTAGTGGCCATCACAAGTAAGTATTTTCCTTTTCTGTTCTTCTCTCTGTCACTCTTTCTCTCTTGCATTTTCTGCCTTTTTCTTCTATCATCCCTTGTTTTTCCCCTAGTTCTTTTTCCTTTCTCCCCTCTTCCCCTCCCCGCCCTTCCCCCGCAAAGCACCTTTCTCGCCCTCCCACCTCCCAGCTGACTAATTTCCTGGTCCGCTCCAACCACAACTCCTCCATCCGCAGCACCCGGGTGTACAGGCCACCTGGCCCCCGCCCAGCTTTCATAGGCGACGTTGTAGACATCGCTACGCCCCAGGCCCTGACGTCAGTCGACTACCTCCTCCTCGGCAACCTGAGCTTCCACCTCAAGGACCGCACCGACCCAAACACCACCACTCTACTCGTCAACCTCGCCACCCTCAGCCTCAGACAGCTGGTTTCCACACCCACACACATCGCAGGACACACACTGTACCCCATCTTCACCTCAAGTGACCGGATCACCATCAAGATAATCTCCACTCCAGACTGGACCGACCACCGCTGCATACACTTCACACCCACACTTCCAGGACCCCCCACAGGAAATGGAACGAAATCACCAACAAGCAACTCACCTCATCGCTTACCAAATCCCTTCCTCCCCCCTCTAACGATGCCAACCTAGCAGCACACAACCTTAACGCATGGATCACCCAATGCGCCGACACTCTAGCCTCTCTCCGGCTGACATCGGCCAAACGCGACCTAAGAAGGCCAGCTGGTTCACCGCAGAACTCCAAAAATCAAAGCGTACCCGCAGCTGTTTCAAGAAAAAATGGAGGAACAGTCAATCCAGCGAAGACCTTGCCTCATTTAGAGCCGCAACCGCCGCCCATTGACGAAAAATCAAGAACGCAAGGAAGGATGCACTCCGGGAGCGCATCAACTCCTCCGCACACAACTGGAAGGAGCTCTTCTCAGGCATCAACGAGTTCACAGATCCCCCCTCTGAAGCCACCAGCATCCCCTGTCACAGGACCTCTGCAGCAAACTCGCCTCCTTTTCCACTACAAGATCCAGGACATCTACGACAGCTTCCTGTCACCAGAACCTGTGACCCACCCCCCCATCTTCCAGGAACCCGCCCAGAGCATCCACGACTGGTCCACCCTCACCACAGAGGAAACAGTCAACATCATGAACAGCACCCACTCCGAAGCCCCCTTGGATCCCTGCCCGCACCACATATACATCAGAGCCAGCGCATCTATCGCCCTGAGCTTTGTAACACAATCAACTCCTCCATCAGCATGGGCACCTTCCCTGAGGACTGGAAACACGCCGAAATATGCCCTCACTTGAAGAAACCTTCGGCCAACCCATCAGAACTAAAGAATTTCCGGCCCATCTCGCTGTTACCCCACCCCGGTAAAGTACTAGAGAAAGCAATCAACGCACAACTATGGAATTTCATCGAGGCCAACAACTCCCTGGACAGCTCCCAGTCCGGCTTCTGCAGCAATCACAGCAGGGAGACAGTACTCCTGGCAGCCACCGACAACATCCAATTACTCCTAGACCGCGGCCACACCGAGCACTCATACTCCTTGACCTCTCAGCAGCTTTCAACATGGTCTCCCACAGCACTCTGCGCACCAGACTCCATGACTTAGGAATCCATAGAAGAGCCCTGGAATGAATCCACTCCTTCCTCTCTGGGAGGACACAGAGGGTCAGACTTCTGCCCTATACCTCCAGACTCACAGGAGTCAACTGCGGAGTCCCCCAAGGATCCTCACTGAGTCCCACAATGTTCAATGTAAACATGGCCCCTCTTGATGCCATCGTCAGAAGCCACTGTATGAACATCGTGTCATATGCTGATGACACACAACTCATCATTTCCCTCACCAAAGACCCAGACACGGCCAAAAGAAACTTTCATGCAGGAATGGAAGCCGTCACCACCTGGATGAGAGAAAGCTGCCTCAAGCTCAATTCCGACAAGACGGAACTCATCATCTTCGGAAATGCCACCCTAGCGTGGGACGACTCATGGTGGCCCACATCCCTTAGAGCCCCCACTTGCGCCGACCGAGAATGCAGCAACTTTGGAATCATCCTCGACTCCTCCCTATCCATGACCTGCCAAGTAAACTCTGTCGCCTCCTCCTGCTGGCACACACTCCGCAAACTCCGGAAGATCTTCAGATGGATCCCAGCAGACTGTCGCAGGACAGTCACCTATGCCTTAGTCATGAGCAAGCTCGACTATGGCAACGCCCTCTACAACGCCACCTCAACTAGGAACATCAAAAAACTTCAACTCATCCAGAATGCTGCCACCAGACTCATTCTGGACCTCCCTTGCTGAGAATGCATCTCCCAACACCTGAGGACCCTCCACTGGCTACTGGTCGAGAAGCGAATCACCTTTAAGCTTCTCACCCACACGTACAAGGCCATACACAACGCAGGACCAGCCTACCTGCACCTCCTTATCTCCTTCCACACCCCCGCCAGATCCCTATGCTCTGCCCAGATGGCACTGGCCACCGTCCCTCACATCCGCAAAACTACCGCCGGAGGACGATCTCTTACCTACACTGCAGCAAAGAGCTGGAACAACCTCCCCCTGCACCTCAGACAAAGCCCATCGCTCACCATGTTCAGAAAGAACCTCAAGGCATGGCTCTTCGAATGAGGCCCGTCCCTCCAGCGCCTTGAGACCCTCACAGGTGAGTAGCCGCGCTTTAGAAATACTGATTGATTGATTGATTGACAGACTGCTGAGACACATTTGTTGGATGGATCAACATGTTACTGGACATTAACACAGGATCATGCAGTTCATTACAGTTCAATACATTGAACATTACCAGTAGATAAAGCACTATTACTCAAGTTGTTTTTTAGGGTTGTTTACTGAAAATTATTATACAATGGGAAGTGCTAAAGAGTGGGGTGATGGTTGGGAACAGTCCAGTGTAGTGGGCCAGTCTGATTCTAGCACAGGTCCAGTGTCTAAGGGGCCATAGGAAGGGGAACAATGGCAGTTCAAAGTGGACAAGGTTACACAGTGGAACACAGGGGGGACATTCAGGAGGTCCTCATTTCCTGGCGGTGGTCTTTGTCTTGGCAAGTGTCTCTGGTGTCTGTCTGAGTCGCAGGGACCGTTTGCGGGGTGGTTTACCTTCTGCAGGGGGAGGGGTGCTGATGGCCTGTGGGTCCTGTGGCAGGGCCTCCTTTCCACTAGCTGCAGCAGATGTGGAGGGCTGGTCAGTAGTGGAAGGAGCCCGCTGGTGTGATGTGTAGTCCCTCATGACGTGGCCATATCACCCAGCACCCCTGCAATGGAGACCATGGTGGTGTTCAGGGCCTGCAATTCTTTCTTGATCTCCTGGTGGTGTTCCCCCAGCAGCCGCTGGTTCTCTTGCATGATGTCTATCACCTGACCCATCTTGTCCTGGCATTGTTGGTAAGCCCCCAGGACCTTAGTGAGTGCCTCCTGGGCAATCGGTTCCCTAGGCCTGTCCTCCCCCTTTCGCACAGCTGTCCTCCAACTGTCCCTGGCCCCCTGGCCTGTGTACCCTGAATGGTGTGCCCACTGCCACTGACCCCAGAACCCTCATTGTCTTGCCTGTGAGGTGTGGACTGGGGTCCCTGTGCAGGTGGGAGCACTGCTGATTGAAGTGTCCTGGGAACAGAGGTCTGGGGACGTTGGATGGCTGCTCTAGTGTTGGATACTGAGGGGGGAGGCTCTGTGGTGGACTGGGTGTGGGCTGGGGTAGCCGACTGACTAGTGGTCCCTAACAGGCCAGGAAGTTCATCCAGACCCAGAACTCCAGAGTTGCTGTCATCACTCTGGGCATCTTCTGGTGGGGGACTGGGTAGCCGTGGCACCTCCTTGCCGATGAGATTGGCTGGGGCACCTGTGGGTATGTAAGTGGTGTATTATGCTACATGTCTGTGCATATTTTGCATCCCTAGCTTTCCCTATATTGTTGCTGTTGCCCTGCCACCTTTGTTTGTGTATGGTAATGGTTTGTGGGATTGTTAGTTTTCCATGCTGTGCATGCATTGGTGGTAGGTGTGCATGCAGGGCTGGAAGGGATGTGCATGCAGTGGGTATGGCATGCAGGGCTTGTAGGGCTTGGCATTTAGGTTTGTTAATTGTGGTGGTGCACTGTGTGGGATGGAGTGGAGCCATGGGTGTCAGGGTGTGGTGTGGTGGTGTCATGCCGGTATGGGGGGGGGTGATATGTATTAAATGTTGACTCACCAGTGTTCAGTCATGGAGGACAACTCCAGTGAGTCCCTCATGATGCAGTATTGCCAAGACTTGCTTCTCCCATGCTGTCAGCTGTGAGGGAGGAGGTGGGGGTCCACCGGCGGTCCTCTGGATAGCGATCTGGTGCCTTGCTGTTATGGAATGCACCGTCCCCCGTAGGTCGTTCCACCTCTTCCTGATGTCGTCCTTTGTTCATGGATGCTGTCCCAGGCGTTGACCCTGTCCACAATCCTCTGTCATAGCTCCATCTTCCTGGCAATGGATATCTGCTTGATCTGTGCTCCAAACAGCTATGGCTCTAACCTAGTTCCTCAACCATGACCCGCAACTCCTCATCAGTGAAACAGGGATGCCACTGTGGGGACATGGGTGTTGTGTGGTGTGTGTGTTGTGCAGAGGGTGTTGAGTAATGTGGTGGGGTGTGGGCTGCGTGGTGCGTAAAGGATGAATGGGTGGTTGTGATGTGTGTGTAAAGTTGTCTCTGTGATTTGCGCGGCTAGCTGTTGTGGTCTTTTCGTGTTCGCAAAAGATTGTGGGTGGGTGTTTTATAGTGTTGGTTTGTGGGGTGTGTGTATTTGTGTCAGGCCTGTTTTTTTTGCTCTGGCCAATGTTGTCTTGTTTTGTCTTTGTGTGGCCATATCCGCTGAGGCTGTGTTCACTGCCTAAGGTTTACCGTCGTTGAATGTCCACTGTGGTGACTGGTGGTTCATTATTTGGAGGATGTAGTATTGGTGGTGTAACGGTACTGGTGGTAGTACTGACAGTTTATCATGTTCAGTGGGTCTGGCGGATTTGTGGTTGTGGCTGTTTTCTATCGGTATTTATGTGTCATAATGTGGCGGACAGATGTCTGCGTCTGTGGCAGTATGCTGGCGGTAGCCAGCACGGCGGTATTCTGTATTTACCGCCAATGTCATAATGAGGGCCAATGTCTGCTATTACCGAAGTATGTCGTGTGCAGGAGGGCTAGCATCAGGCTGGTACCAGTAATAGACATAGGTGGTCATTACAACCCTGGCGGACGGTGTTAAAGCTGCAGAAATACCGCAAACAGGCCGGCGGACAAAAAAAGGGAATTATGACCCTGGTGGAAACCGCCAACAAAGACAGCCACTTTAACACACCGCCCGCCACGGCGGTACAGACAAGCAGCGCGGCGGTTTCCGCCAACAGACAGACGGGAGACAATGTACCGCCCACAGTATTACAACCCGCCAATCCGCTACCTTTTCCGGGGCGGATTCACCGTGGATAAAAACACTGCAGAAACAGCTTTTGCTATGGGAAAACGCTCACCTTAACACAACCCACGAGGAAGGAGGCCACCATGGAGCCGGATTTACAAATACTCCCTGCCCTTGTCTTTCTGCTCCTCTACGACCAACAGCTACGTAGGCGCCGAAGACACCGGTGAGTACTGCACCTACGACATGGGGAGGGGGGAGGCAAAAGTTAGGGGACACCCACCAAACACCCCCACCCTCGCATATTACAACATACACACCAATGCATTCACAAAAAATCACAGTAACAACCCACAATCCCCCCGGAAGAATGAATAGACAATGCGAAATTCGGTCAAACATTATAATGTGCCAATATACATGTCATACAAAAATATACAGATATATATTTCAAAATCACTCATAATTATATATACAATACAATACAAGAAGTAGTGCAGATATGTACACAACAATGTCCGTGCACCAACAGTCCAAAAATGCATGGGCGAGGCCCACAAACGATACCTGACCACTATCGGAGAGAACACTGCCGTGGCATCAGATCAAAATACTACAGGCACCTCAGGGGGAAGGGAAGGGGGGGCACCTCAGCCAGATGAATGCGAAGCCAGATCCACGACGGGGCTCCATGCCCATTGATGTATCCTGGGGAGTGCAAAGCCACAGTCTCACAAGTCTCTACAGTGGGTGGGTTGCCCACTGTGCCATCCTGGGGAGTGCAAACCCACAGTCTCACAAGTCTCTACAGTGGGTGGGTTGCCCACTGTGCCATCCTGGGGAGTGCAAACCCACAGTCTCACAAGTCTCTACAGTGGGTGGGTTGCCCACTGTGGCATCCTGGGGAGTGCAAAGCCACAGTCTCGCAAGTCTCTACAGTGGGTGGGTTGCCCACTGTGACATCCTGGGGAGTGCAAAGCCACAGTCTCACAAGTCTCTACAGTGGGTGGGTTGCCCACTGTGCCATCCTGGGGAGTGCAAAGCCACAGTCTCTCAAGTAGATGCAGTTCTCTACTGGTACTGGGTGGGACTGGTGCCCAGACTGGATGAGTCTCCCCATGAAAGTTCATGTCCTGTCACTGTCCCAGCTGCACATGGGATAAGGATGCCTGATGTGGCGGCCTTTTCATTCCTACATGGTGCATGCCCTGTTCAGCGGTCTTCACCAAGGTGGTCTTTGCCCTGTTCAGCGGTGCTTTGCCATGGCAGTTCAGGACTGTTCAGCGGTCTTCACCATGGCGGTCTTTGCCCTGTTCAGCGGTCTTCACCATGGCGGTCTTTGCCCTGTTCAGCTGTGCTTTGCCATGGCGGTTCAGGACTGTTCAGCGGTCTTCATCATGGCGGTCTTTGCCCTGTTCAGCGGTGCTTTGCCATGGCGGTTCAGGACTGTTCAGCGGTCTTCACCATGGCGGACTTTGCCCTGTTCAGCGGTCTTCACCATGGCGGTCTTTGCCCTGTTCAGCGGTCTTCACCATGGCAGTCTTTTCCCTGTTCAGCGGTCTTCACCATGGCGGTCTTTGCCCTGTTCAGCGGTCTTCACCATGGCGGTCTTTCCCCTGTTCAGCGGTGCTTTGGCATGGCGGTTCTGATACGGACATTGGTGTGTGGCATGACGATCTCTACACTGGGCATTGGTGTGTGGCATGACGTTCTCTACACTGGGCATTGGTGTGTGGCATGACGTTCTCTACACTGGGCATTGGTGTGTGCCATGACGTTCCATCATTGCCCAGCGGGGCTGCGGCAGCCGGGGCCCTCCTGGGCTGTGACTCCGGCGGTGGTCTCTGGACCAGTGACGATACTTGTGCCCTCCTGGGCTGTGACTCCGGCGGTGGTCTTCTGACCAGTGACGATACTTGTGCCCTCCTGGGCTGTGAATCTGGCGGTGGTCTCTGGACCATTGAGGATACTTGTGCCCTCCTGGGCTGTGACTCTGGCGGTGGTCTCTGGACCAGTGACTATACATGTGCCCTCCTGGCCTGTGACTCTGGCGGTGGTCTCTGGACCAGTGACGATACTTGTGCCCTCCTGGGCTGTGACTCTGGCGGTGGTCTCTGGACCAGTGACGATACTTGTGCCCTCCTGGGCTGTGAATCCAGCGGTGGTCTCCTGACCAGTGACGATACTTGTGCCCTCCTGGGCTGTGACTCCGGCGGTGGTCTCTGGACCAGTGACGATACTTGTGCCCTCCTGGGCTGTGTCTCCGGCGGTGGTCTCCTGACCAGTGACGATACGTGTGCCCTCCTGGGCTGTGACTCTGGCGGTGGTCTCTGGACCAGTGACGATACATGTGCCCTCCTGGGCTGTGACTCTGGCGGTGGTCTCTGGACCAGTGACGATACTTGTGCCCTCCTGGGCTGTGACTCTGGCGGTGGTCTCTGGACCAGTGACGATACTTGTGCCCTCCTGGGCTGTGACTCCGGCGGTGGTCTCCTGACCAGTGACGATACTTGTGCCCTCCTGGGCTGTGACTCCGGCGGTGGTCTCCGGACCAGTGACGATACTGGTGCCCTCCTGGGCTGTGACTCTGGCAGTGGTCTCTGGACCAGTGACGATACTTGTGCCCTCCTGGGCTGTGACTCCGGCGGTGGTCTCCGGACCAGTGACGATACTTGTGCCCTCCTGGGCTGTGACTCTGGCGGTGGTCTCTGGACCAGTGACAATACTTGTGCCCTCCTGGGCTGTGACTCCGGCGGTGGTCTCCTGACCAGTGACGATACTTGTGCCCTCCTGGGCTGTGACTCCGGCGGTGGTCTCCTGACCAGTGACGACGTTGCTGGCGGTTGTGTCTGGACCGCCGGAATTGATGGCGCACTTCTCCGCCGTGACACTCACAAGAGGCTGGGCAGACTTCCTCTGGACCTTCCCCACCTTTGTTGGAGTCACAGCTGACTCACCAATCCCCTTCGAACCCATGTCAGTTGTTGTCCCACCAGGAGTCTTAACACGGTCCCGTCGTCCACTCTCGAATTTTAGAGCCTTTACAGGGGGTGGGCTGCCAGTGCCTTGGCTCCGGGTCCTACTGTCTGCCCTAGTGCACTCCACAAGCCTTGAACACGCACCACTGGTATTGGAGGCTTTTTGGCTGAGGCGCTACGACGGGAGTGATGAATTGGAGGGCAGGAGGTGGGGGCAAAAAGGTCAAAATTACAGAGGAACAGTTTCTGACGAACACTGGGATGGGTAGCTGGAGGGGGTCTGGGAGTGGAGGAAGAGGAGGTGGTTGTCGGAGGTGTCACTTTAGCTGTTTTGGGTGCAGGTGCAGGTGGATGTTGGGTGAGTGATTGCCGGCGTTTGTGTACTTTGGGAGGGGGCGTCACAGACACACTGGGAGAGGACACAGGGGACGTGTAAATGGCAGTGGAGATGGTGAGTGCAGGTGAGCGGCATGGGGTGCTGGGTCTCCTTGTGCGACTCATGGTGCCTGTAGATGTGGTGCATGCAGGTGTGTGTGCAGACGAGACTGGGAGGGAGGAGGGAGAAGAGGAGGAGGGGGATACAGTGGAGACAGTGGATGTTGCTGTGTCTGTATGGGTGTGATGCTTGTGTGAGTGCCTGTGGGATGTGTGGTGCCTATGTTTGCTTGAGCTACTTTTGTGTGTTGACTTGTGTGCATGCTGGTCTGTAGGTGTGCTTGGGATGGGCTGGGGTACAGGGGATTGGGTCTGGGTGGAGGAAGTTGGAGGGGGGAGGCTAGACACAGGGACAATGGCTGCCATCAGTGCTGAGGCCAGAGATTGCAGGGTTCGCTGAAGGACAGCCTGACCAGAATGAATGCCCTCCAGGAATGCATTACCGTGTTGCAACTCTCGTTCTACACCCTGGATGGCATTCACAATGGTAGACTGCCCAACAGTGAGTGACCTGAGGAGTTCAATGGCCTCCTCACTGAGGGCAGCTGGGGTGACTGGGGCAGGGCCTGAGGTGCCTGGGGCGAAGGTGATGCCCACCCTCCTGGGTGAGCGGGCACGGGGCGAACGCTGAGGGGCTGCTGGGAGGGCGGTGCTGGTAGGGGAGGTGGCGGCTGTACCTGTTGAAGTGGGGGGCACAGATGGTGCCGCCACCACAGGGGAGCTTCCATCGGCGGACGAGTCCATGTCGCTGGTTGGTGATCCGGTGGCCGACGTGAAGCTCCCCTCGCCCTCCGTCCCACTGGTGCATTCAGAGTCCGTGGTGTGGCCCTCCATGGCCATGTGGGATGCAGCTTCCTCGTGCTCCGGTGCCACTGTACCTCCGCCTGTTGATGCTGATGTACAAAAGGACAGGGAGAGCAGGAAAAGGGGGGGAGACAGAAGAAAGAGTGTTTTAGTGCATGGCATTCCGCTACCGTTGGCGGACAAGACAGACGCAGCAGCCCCCTGCATAACGCCGTGCTCCTGCACTATGCACATGTAATTTCTGGGTTATGGCCTACATGGCAATGGTGGACATCTGCGCACATGGATGCCACAGGGGCAACTATACCTCAACTTGGCACTCTGCTGAGGTGGGGTTGAGTGCCACATGGCCTACATTACGGAGGGGCCTTGCCTACCTAACTCACCCTGGCCTAGGGACACCCACAGCCCACCTCCCCCACCCAGACACCTCCACTGCACGCAAAGTCCACAGAATGAGGTTGTAATCACCCCCTTGTGTCTGCTGTGATGTCCTCAAGCGCCCATTCTACTCCGGGTAGGCCACCGCCAGGATCCGGAACATCAGGGGGGTCATGGTGCGACGGGCACCCCTCCCATGTTGGGAGGCCATCCCTAGCTGAGCCTCCGCTGTCTTCTTGCTGCAGCGGCGAATGTCCTCCCATCTCTTCCGGCAGTGGGTGCCCCGTCTCTGGTGGGCCCCCAGGGTCCGGACCTCCTTGGCGATGGCACGCCAAATGTCCCTCTTCTGGTGGGCGCTGACCTACATGACATGCACAAGGGAAGAGGAACAGTCCTTACCAACTGCACCGTCAATGTGAGTGGCCCCCTCCCTACTCTGGCCATGTGGCCCATTCATTCCCATGCATTAATGTTCTATGAACTCTGCCCCCTTCTGTAGGAGGCTGGCCTGGCTTGTAGTGGGTACCAAGGGGTACTTACACCTTGCACCAGGTCCAGGTATCCCTTATTAGTGTAGAGGGGTGTCTAGCAGCTTAGGCTGATAGAAAAGGTAGCTTAGCAGAGCAGCTTAGGCTGAACTAGGAGACGAGTGAAGTTCCTACAGTACCACTAGTGTCATATGCACAATATCATTAGAAAACACAATACACAGATATACTAAAAATAAAGGTACTTTATTTTTATGACAATATGCCAAAGTATCTCAGTGAGTACCCTCAGTATGAGGATAGCAAATATGCACAAGATATATGTACACAATACCAAACTATGCAGTAATAGCAATAGAAAACAGTGCAAACAATGTATAGTCACAATAGAATGCAATAGGGGCACATAGGGATAGGGACAACACAAACCATATACTCTAGAAGTGGAATGCGAACCACGAATGGACCTCAAACCTATGTGACCTCGTAGAGGGTCGCTGGGACTGTAAGAAAACAGTGAGGGTTAGAAAAATAGCCCACCCCAAGACCCTGAAAAGTGGGTGCAAAGTGCACCTAAGTTCCCCAGAGAGCACAGAAGTCGTGATAGGGGAATTCTGCAAGGAAGACCAACACCAGCAATGCAACAATGATGGATTTCCAGATGAGAGTACCTGTGGAACAAGGGGACCAAGTCCAAAAGTCACGATCAAGTCGGGAGTGGGCAGATGCCCAGGAAATGCCAGCTGTGGGTGCAAAGAAGCTGCCACCGGATGGTAGAAGCTGTGGATTTTGCAAGAACGACAAGGGTTAGAATCTTCCCCTTTGGAGGATGGATGTCCCACGTCGTGAAGAGTCGTGCAGAGGCGTTCCCATGCAGAAAGACCGCAAACAAGCCTTGCTAACTGCAAGGGTCGCAGTTAGGGTTTTTGGATGCTGCTGTGGCCCAGGAGGGACCAGGATGTCGCCAATTGCGTGAGGAGACAGAGGGGGTGTCCAGCAAGACAAAGAGCCCACTCAGAAGCAAGCAGCACCCGCAGAAGTGCCGGAACAGGCACTACACAGTGGAGTGAACTGGAGCTCACCCGAAGTCACAAAGGAAGGTCCCACGACGCCAGAGGACAACTCAGGAGGTCGTGCACTGCAGGTTAGAGTGCCGGGGACCCAGGCTTGGCTGTGCACAAAGGAAATCCTGGAAGAGTGCACAGGAGCCGGAGTAGCTGCAAAAAACGCGGTTCCCAGCAATGCAGTCTAGCGTGGGGAGGCAAGGACTTGCCTCCACCAAACTTGGACTGAAGAGTCACTGGACTGTGGGAGTCACTTGGACAGAGTTGCTGGGTTCAAGGGACCTTGCTCGTCGTGCTGAGAGGAGACCCAGAGGTCCGGTGATGCAGTTCTTTGGTGCCTGCGGTTGCAGGGGGAAGATTCCGTCGACCCACGGGAGATTTCTTCGGAGCTTCTAGTGCAGAGAGGAGGCAGACTACCCCCACAGCATGCACCACCAGGAAAACAGTCGAGAAGGCGGCAGGATCAGCGGTACACGGTCGCAGTAGTCGTCTTTGCTACTTTGTTGCAGTTTTGCAGGCTTCCAGCGCGGTCAGCAGTCGATTCCTTGGCAGAAGGTGAAGAGAGAGATGCAGAGGAACTCTGATGAGCTCTTGCATTCGTTATCTGAAGAATTCCCCAAAGCAGAGACCCTAAATAGCCAGAAAAGGAGGTTTGGCTACTTAAGAGAGAGGATAGGCTAGCAACACCTGGAGGAGCCTATCAGAAGGAGTCTCTGACGTCACCTGCTGGCCCTGGCCACTCAGAGCAGTCCAGTGTGCCAGCAGCACCTCTGTTTCCAAGATGGCAGAAGACTGGAGCACACTGGAGGAGCTCTGGGCACCTCCCAGGGGAGGTGCAGGTCAGGGGAGTGGTCACTCCCCTTTCCTTTGTCCAGTTTCGTGCCAGAGCAGGGCTGGGGGATCCCTGAACCGGTGTAGACTGGCTTATGCAGAGATGGGCACCATCTGTGCCCATCAAAGCATTTCCAGAGGCTGGGGGAGGCTACTCCTCCCCAGCCCTGACACCTTTTTCCAAAGGGAGAGGGTGTAACACCCTCTCTCTGAGGAAGTCCTTTGTTCTGCCTTCCTGGGCCAAGCCTGGCTGGACCCCAGGAGGGCAGAAACCTGTCTGAGGGGTTGGCAGCAGCAGCAGCTGCAGTGAAACCCCGGGAAAGGTAGTTTGGCGGTACCCAGGTCTGTGCTAGAGACTCGGGGGATCATGGAATTGTCTCCCCAATGCCAGAATGGCATTGGGGTGACAATTCCATGATCTTAGACATGTTACATGGCCATGTTCGGAGTTACCATTGTGACGCTATACATATGTCGTGACATATGTATAGTGCACACGTGTAATGGTGTCCCCGCACTCACAAAGTCCGGGGAATTTGCCCTGAACAATGTGGGGGCACCTTGGCTAGTGCCAGGGTGCCCACACACTAAGTAACTTAGCACCCAACCTTTACCAGGTAAAGGTTAGACATATAGGTGACTTATAAGTTACTTAGGTGCAGTGGTAAATGGCTGTGAAATAACGTGTACGTTATTTCACTCAGGCTGCACTGGCAGGCCTGTGTAAGAATTGTCAGATCTCCCTATGGGTGGCACAAGAAATGCTGCAGCCCATAGGGATCTCCTGGAATCCCAATACCCTGGGTACCTTAGTACCATATACTAGGGAATTATAAGGGTGTTCCATCATGCCAATGTAAATTGGTGAAATTGGTCACTAGCCTGTTAATGACAATTTGGAAAGAAATGAGAGAGCACAACCACTGAGGTTCTGGATAGCAGAGCCTCAGTGAGACAGTTAGTCATAACACAGGTAACACATACAGGGCACACTTATGAGCACTGGGGCCCCGGCTGGCAGGGTCCCAGTGACACATACAACTAAAACAACATATAAACAGTGAAATATGGGGGTAACATGCCAGGCAAGATGGTACTTTCCTACACACCCCCCCCCCAAACGAAGGACAATAAGACTAGCCATGACCTGATGAGCCTTCATTGTCTAAGTGGAAATATCTGGAGAGTCAATCTGCATTGGAGTGGGTACTCCCAGGTCTATGTTCCACTGTATAGTCCATTCCCTGTAGGGATATGGACCACCTCAACAATTTAGGATTTTCACCTTTCATTTGTTTTAGCCAAAGTAGAGGTTTGTGGTCTGTCTGAACAATGAAGTGAGTGCCAAACAGGTATGGCCTCAACTTCTTCAGTACCCAGACCACAGCAAAGGCCTCCCTCTCTATGGCAGACCAACGCTTTTCTCTAGGGGTCAACCTCCTGCTGAAAAAAGCAACAGGTTGATCCTGGCCCTCAGAATTAAGTTGTGATAAGACTGCCCCTACCCCTAATTCAGATGCATCAGTTTGGACAATTAATTTTTTGGAGTAACAGGGGCTTTTCAGGACAGGTGCAGAGCACATGGCCTGCTTCAGCTCATCAAAAGCTTTCTGACAGTTTGCTGTCCATAATACCTGTGGTAGGCTGCGGCGGTACACGAGAACAGAAAGACTGAGTCGGGTAAGTATAGTTTGTGGGAATTACCGTATACTTTTATTATTTTAAAATTTCTGTAGAGAAAGTCCAATGTTCAGTATTTCCTCTGTGGATCTATTTGATTCTGGTGTCTTGTCTTTGTTAATATTCTCCTTTTTTTTTCTTCTTGTCCCCTTCTGTAGGTTTTGCTGAGAAGGTGTCGGGTTGTTGGACCACTCGGGTGTTTTCCGGAACCATAAAACAATAGAAAGAAAAAATGGAGGTAAGTCTTTCTGTATGATCTGGGTGTTACACTTTCTATTCCAAGGTGGGAAGGGAGCAAGCAGGGTGGGTTGGTGAGGATATTCCACTGTGTTGGGGTTTGTCACTGGTGCCCGTTCTGTTTCTTCCTCCCTAGTGGTTTAGTGCGCCTCTCCTTCCCCTCTCCCGCCTCCCCTGTTCCCTTCCCCGGTGCTCGTGCTTCCCCGTGATCCCCTTGCCCCAAGGAGGGACCATACCTTCGAGAGCCACGACCCTCCGGGGTCGTGGCGGGCGTCTCGCGTCTTCGTCTCCTCCCTGCAAGCAGTAATCGCTGTCTTCTCGCCAGCTCCGTTGGAGGATTCGTCCGTGTTCCGTACCGCTGCCTCTGTCCCTGCAGATCCACCGGCTGTGTCCTTCTCCGTGGCGTTCGCCTCCTCTTGAGTGTAGTCCGTCTTCTCTTGTACTTCCTGAACCAGGAAGTTGTTGCAGGTGACGCGACGCAGCGTTCCCCTGTTGTCATGGGAACGCGGAAAAGTATCGAGGGAGCTGGTTGAATGATGCCGGCTACGAGGGAGAGAAGACGCAGTCGCGGAGACCCGTCTACACTCCCCTTCCCATGATCAGGACTGCTCGAGGACCGAGGAGGAAGAAGGAAGGAATCGAAACAGGTAATCGGCTGGACCCTGTTGCGAACCAGGTATGTGGCGGATCTGGAAAGTAAAAGGTTGCAGTTCTAGGAACCAGCGTAACACTCTAGAATGAGAGTCTTTGTGAGAGGCAAGCCAAGTAAGAGGGGCATGATCAGTGTACAGGATAAATGACCTGCCCAAAAGATAGTATTGCAGAGATTCAATCGCCCATTTAATGGCTAAACACTCTTTTTCAATAGTAGGGTAGTGACTTTCCCTTGGAAGGAGTTTCCTACTTATAAAGACAACTGGGTGGTCGAATCCTTCATCATCGGGTTGGGTGAGGACGGCACCAAGACCGACGCTAGAAGCGTCGGTATACAGGTGGAAAGGTCTGGAAAAATCACGACATTTTAGTATCGGATCAGTGGTCAAGGAATTTTTTCACTGTTCAAAACTACGATTCTGGGTCTCGGAAAATGGTGCTAGTGTCGGGCGGTGTTTGGCCAGCAGGTTAGTAAGAGGGGCAGCGATGGTCGAATAGCTGGGGATAAACCGTCAATAATACCCTACCAACCCTAAGAACGATCGTAAGTCCCTCTTGGTTTTTGGTTTAGTAGCTTCTATTATGGCCTCGATTTTGTTTTTTTGTGGTTGAAGGATGCCATTACCTATCACATAGCCTAGGTAAGAAATTTCTGTGTTTCCTAATATGCATTTCTTGGGATTGGCCGTTAGCCCGGCTTCTGTCAGAGCAGTAAAGACCTTATTGAGATGTAGTAAGTGATTGTGCCAAGTGTCACTATAAATGACAATGTCGTCTAGATAGGCTGCTGTAAAGTCTTGAAATGGTTTTAGCAATCGGTCCATCAGGCGCTGGAAGATAGCAGGGGCTTCGTGAAGACCGAAGGGTAAAACCGTGAACTGATAGAGGCCGGACGGCGTTGAAAACGCTGTTTTTTCCTTTGCTTCGGAAGCGAGGGGAATTTGCCAATACCCCTTCATCAAATCAAGGGTTGACAAGTATTTTGCTTTCCCTAATTGCTCTCAGATGTCATCGACTCGAGGAATGGGGTACGTATCGAATAGTGAGATATCATTAAGTTTGCAAAAATCGATGCAAAACCGAATAGACCCGTTGGGTTTCGGAACAAGCACTACGGGGGAATTCCATGGACTACTAGAGGGTTCAATTACCCCCAGGGTTAGCATTTTCTTTATTTCTTCCTCAATCACATGTTTCCGTGCTTCGGGTATACGATAAGGGCGAAGGCGGATAATCCGTCCTTCGGGTGTTTTTATATTGTGGTAGATCAAAGGAGTTTTACCCGGTTTCTCTGAAAAGAAATTCGAATGTTGATTTAAGAGTGTGTACAGATGGTGTTTCTCAGTTTCAGTTAGAGACATATTGATACAGGGGGTTCCTTCTGGGTTTGGTTCCACTAAAGGACACAATTCTACGTCTAGCTCTTTGGATGGCGAGATAAAGTATCCACTGGCTGCTTGATTATCTGTCTCTTCTACTGGTCTCCATTGTTTTAGTAAATTGATATGGTAGATCTGGGTTCTTTTTGGGTGTGCATTTAATTCTATGAGGTAGGTAACGGGAGTGACTGCTCTAATGACTCTATATGGCCCCTGCCATTTGGCTATTAACTTATGCTCAGATGTGGGCCTCATTATGAGGACCTGTTCATTCGGGAGAAAAGAGCGTAATTTACTTCCTTTATCATAATAGGTTTTTTGATTAGTTTGTGCTGTCTCTAAATGTCTATGAACGTCTTCCCATAAGTTCTGTAACTGGGTCTTTAGTTGATGAACATAATCGAGCAAGGGTTTCCCTTCTTCTTCTTCCTCTTCCCATGTTTCTGCTGCCATATCCAGGAGACAACGGGGTTGTCTCCCAAATACCAATTCAAACGGACTGTGACCGTACAGGACTGTTCGTGTGTCCGTATGGCATAAAGGACCAAGGACAACTTCTGATCCCAATCTCGACCTGAGTCGTCTACTGTTTTTCTTAATAATGTCTTTATGGTGCGGTTATAGCGTTCCACCAACCTGTCTGTTTGGGGGTGGTATACCAAGGTCTTTATTTGTGTAATCCCTAATAATCGACATATCTGTTTCATAAGGTTTGACATGAAAGGGGTACCTTGGTCAGTAAGTATCTCTTGTGGAAAACCTGTTCGAGAAAAAAACGTCATCATTGCTTGGGCCACAGTTTTTGTAGTCATACTGGACAAGGGGATTGCTTCGGGGTATATGGTAGCGTAGTCCACTATAACCAGGATATAGGTGTGTCCTTTGGAGGAGGGAAGCAAAGGGCCGACCAGATCCATGCCCACCCGGCTAAATGGAACCTCAATAATGGGCAAAGGGTATAAGGGGGCTTTCCTGGGTACTCCTGGTTCGGTAAGTTGGCATCTAGGACATTGCGAGCAATATCTCCTGATATGGGCATAGACCCCTGGCCAATAGAATCTCCGCATGAGGTATTCTTCTGTTTTTCCTCTGCCGTAGTGGCCCCCTCCTGGTTGATTATGTGCTAAGAACAGTACTTGGGTTCGATATGGTTCGGGAACAACTAGCTGTTGTTTAATTTCCCCTGTTGTAGTCGTGGTTATTCTATAGAGGAGATTTTTCTGAATTAGAAAATAAGGACCCACCTCATTCGTGGCCTCTGTTTTGGCCGTGTTCCAGGCATGAGCTAGAGTAGTGTCTTCCCTCTGGCTGTTTCGGAAAGTCACGGATGCGTTGCTAATTTCTGCCACTACCTTATTGTCTCCTGTCTTTTCTCTGTTTTTCTGAAATCGTAACTTCTCCCATCTTTTCTCATTTCGAGTGAGTTTCCTGCGACTGGGAGGGCATTCAATAATACAATTGGAAAATGGTGCTTCCGTCCACCATTCTGGAACCGCTTTTTGGATTCGGGTTTGATCTAAGAGATTATAGAACCGGACATAGTCAGTTCCTATAATACAGTCCTCTATCAATCGATCCATAACCCCTATTGGGACAATATCTTGATATTGTCCCCATTCTACCTTAACCAATGCTAACGGGTATTTTCCCTTATCTCCATGTATACAACAAATAGAGACCCATTGGTTGGTGGCCAGGTTACTAAGGTCTATTAAATCTTTCCGGATTACGGACTGACTACAACCCGAGTCGATTAAAGCAGAGATGGGCTGCCCGTTTATTTTGATAACGTGTTTAAATTTCGAATTTCCTTTTCCTGTACAGAGGACTCTACGACGAGTAACCCCAAACTCCATGGGTTCACCCCCATCTGCTTTCCTGGGACATACCCTTGCAATATGGCCCCATTCCCCACAGTTAAAACATTGTGGTAATTGCATAGGGTGATTTTCCGCCAGTTTAGGGGACTGAGATTCTTCCGGAATGTATCTGGGAATTGGTTTTGGCGGAGGTGTTGTGGACTTTAGGACAGTTCTTGGTTGTAGTAGTTTGACATCTGTAGATCGATGGTACGCACAGGCCAGATCTATAGCGACCTCAGTGTCTACCTTTGGGTGTTGTCTTATCCAATTCTTGGTGCTAGGAGGTAAGGAGTCCAGGTATTGTTCCAGAATAAAGGTTTTTATCACGTCTTCTCTGGTTGTCCCTATAGGTCCCAACCACTTCAAGGCTAAGTCCTTCACCCGGAAGTAGAAAGTTCAAGGATCCTCGTTCGGAACTTCAATCGGTAATATTCCGTATCATGACCCACTCATTCTAGGATACTCCTTTTTATATCCTTGTAGGGAGTGGTACCGTCAGGATTGGCGGCTTGGTAGGCCGTTTGCAGAAAACCAGTGAGTAAGGGCGCAATGTACTGTCCCCACCGGTCTTCCGGCCATTGAGCGGAGGAGGCTACCCGTTCCAAGTTTGTAAAAAAGGAGTCCGGGTCCTCGCCTTCCTGGAATTTTTGTAAGACCGAGCTACGGACGTTGGGATGAACTTTACTGGCTGCTATGGTGTAGATGGTTATTGGCCAAAATTGTAGCCTGACTCTTTAAGGCGGATTGAAGGGCTTCCCTGTCTTCCTTGGCCTCTCTTTGATGTGCTTCCCACACTAATTGTAAATGCCGTTGGCCTTCCACTAGCTGTTTAATCATGTCCTCAAGGGTCGGGGTTTCGCTCATGATGTATACCGCCAGCTAGCCTCCCAGATCGTAGGATCCCACTTCTGACACCACTGTGGTAGGCTGCGGCGGTACACGAGAACAGAAAGACTGAGTCGGGTAAGTATAGTTCGTAGGAATTACCGTATACTTTTATTATTTTTAAATTTCTGTAGAGAAAGTCCAATGTTCAGTATTTCCTCTGTGGAACTATTTGATTCTGGTCTCTTGTCTTTGTTAATATTTTCCTTTTTTTTTTCTTCTTGTCCCCTTCTGTGGGTTTTGCTGAGAAGGTGTCGGGTTGTTGGAGCACTCGGGTGTTTTCCGGAACCATAAAACAACAGAAAGAAAAAATGGAGGTAAGTCTTTCTGTATGATCTGGGTGTTACTCTTTCTATTCCAAGGTGGGAAGGGAGCAAGCAGGGTGGGTTGGTGAGGATATTCCACTGTGTTGGGGTTTGTCACTGGTGCCCGTTCTGTTTCTTCCTCCCTAGTGGTTTAGTGCGCCTCTCCTTCCCCTCTCCCGCCTCCCCTGTTCCCTTCCCCGGTGCCCGTGCTTCCCCGTGATCCCCTTGCCCCAAGGAGGGACCGTACCTTCGAGAGCCACGACCCTCCGGGGTCGTGGCGGGCGTTTCGCGTCTTCGTCTCCTCCCTGCAAGCAGTAATCGCTGTCTTCTCGCCAGCTCCGCTGGAGGATTCGTCCGTGTTCCGTACCGCTGCCTCCGTCCCTGCAGATCCACCGTCTGTGTCCTTCTCCGTGGCGTTCGCCTCCTCTTGAGTGTAGTCCGTCTTCTCTTGTACTTCCTGAACCAGGAAGTTGTTGCTGGTGACGCGACGCAGCGTTCCCCTGTTGTCATGGGAACGCGGAAAAGTATCGAGGGAGCTGGTTGAATGATGCCGGCTACGAGGGAGAGAAGACGCGGTCGCGGAGACCCGTCTACAATACCTTTTTAGGCATTTTTTTAGATGTGAGGTCATTAAGAGGGGCTGTAATGGAGCCATAGTTCTTTATTTACCTCCTATAGTACCCAGTGAGGCCTAAAAAGGCTCTCACCTGGGTCTGAGTTGTAGGGGGAACCCAATCTATAATAGTTTGGATTTTCCCCTGAAGTGGTGCAATCTGTTCTCCACCTACCAGGTGTCCCAGATAAACCACTTTCCCCTGCCCTATCTGGCACTTTGAAGCCTTGATAGTGAGGCCTGCCTTTTGCAGGGCCTCCAAAACTTTCCACAGGTGGACCAGGTGATCATCCCAGGTGGAGCTAAAGACAGCTATATCATCTAGATATGCTGGACTAAAAGCCTCCAACCCTTGCAGGACTGTATTCACCAACCTCTGAAAAGTGGCAGGTGCATTTTTCAACCCAAAAGGCATTACTGTGAATTGGTAGTGCCCTCCAATGGTTAAAAATGCAGTTTTTGCTTTTGCATCCTCTGATAACTTGATCTGCCAATACCCTGCAGTCAAATCAAAGGTGCTTAGATACTTGGCAGTGTATCTATTAGCTCATCTGCCCTGGGTATAGGGTGAGCATCAGTTTTAGTTACCTGGTTGAGACCTCTGTAATCTACACAAAATCTCATTTCCCTTTTCCCATCTTTGGAATGAGGCTTTGGTACAAGTACCACAGGGGAGGGCCCATGGACTTTCAGAGTGCTCAACCACTCCCAGTTCAAGCATTTTCTGCACCTCTTATTTTATGCAGTCTCTGACATGGTCAGGCTGCCTATAGATCTTACTTTTGACAGGCAAGCTGTCTCCAGTATCTATAGTGTGCTCACACCAAGATGTGGTGCCTGGCACAGTAGAAAAGAGTTCAGAAAACTGACCCAGGAGATTTATGCAGTGGTCTTTCTGCTCAGCAGTAAGACAATCTGCTAAAACTACACCTTCCACTAGAGCATCTTGTTATGTGGAAGAGAAGAGATCAGGAAGAGGGTCACTCTCTTCTTCCTGTCCTTCATCTGTTGCCATGAGCAGGGTGAGATCAGCCCTGTCATAGTAGGGTTTCAGGCGATTGACATGGAGCACCCTAAGGGGACTCCTGGCAGTGCCTAAGTCAACTAAGTAGGTGACTTCACCCTTTTTCTCAACAATAATGTGGGGTCCACTCCATTTGTCTTGGAGTGCTCTTTGGGCCACAGGCTCCAAGACCCACACTTTCTGCCCTGGTTGGTACTGAATCAGAACAGCCTTCTGGTCATGTCATTGCTTTTGGAGCTTTTGACTGGCCTGAAGGTTTTTACTGGCCTTTTTCATGTACTCAGCCATCCTAGATCTTAGGCCAAGTACATAGTCCCCTATGTCTTGCTTAGGAGCTTTTAAAGGTTGTTCCCAACCCTCCTTTACAAGTGTTAGAGGACCTCTCGCAGGGTGTCCAAATAGGAGTTCAAAGGGGCTGAAGCCCACTCCTTTTTGGGGTACCTCCCTGTAAGCAAAAAGGAGGCAAGGTAACAGGACATCCCATCTCCTGCGGAGTTTTTCAGGGAGTCCCATTATCATTCTTTTGAGAGTTTTATTAAACCTCTCAACCAGTCCATTTGTTTGTGGATGATAGGGTGTGGTGAACTTGTATGTCACACCACATTCCTTCCACATGGCCTTTAAGTAAGCAGACATGAAATTGCTTCCCCTGTCTGATACCACCTCTTTTGGGAAGCCCACCCTGGAAAAGATTCCCAGGAGGGCCTTTGCCACTGCAGGAGCTGTAGTGGTCCTTAGAGGAATTGCTTCAGGATATCTGGTGGCATGGTCCACTACCACCAAGATACACCTATTGCCTGAAGCAGTAGGAGGGTCAAGGGGGCCAACTATGTCAACCCCTACCCTTTCAAAGGGAACCCCAACCACAGGCAGTGGAATAAGGAGTGCCTTTGGGGTGCCACCTGTTTTGCCACTGGCTTGACAGGTTTCACAGGACTTACAAAATTCCTTTGTGTCCTCTGACATTCTTGGCCAATGAAACAAGGGGACAAGCCTGTCCCAAGTTTTCATTTGCTCCAAATGTCTAGCTAAGGGAACGTCGTGGGCTAGAGTTAGGAGGAAATTTATGTATTCCTGAGGAATCACCAATCTCCTGGCAGCTCCAGGTTTTGGATCCCTTGCTTCAGTATACAAAAGGTTGTCCTCCCAGTAAACTCTGTGAGAGTCACTGACATCCCCATTTGCTTGTTTGACAGCTTGCTGCCTTAGACCCTCTAATGTGGGACAGGTATGCTGTGCCACACTCAGCTCCTCCCTGGCAGGCCCCCCTTCACCCAAAAGCTCAGCAGTGTCTGCTTCCAGCTCCTCTGGTGTAGGTTCTGCACAGGGTGGAAATTCTTCTTCCTCAGAAGTTGAATCCACTGTAGAGGGAGGGATAGTAGCTAGTGTTTTACCTTTACTAACCCCAGCTTTAGGGAGCACTTGGTCCATTCTTCCAGGATCCAAGTCACCCTGTCCTTTTTGCTTTTTGGCCTGAGCCCTGGTTAAAGCAAAAATATGCCCTGGAATGCCCAGCATTGCTGCATGAGCCTCCAACTCCACTTCTGCCCAAGCTGATGTCTCTAAATCGTTCCCTAGTAGACAGTCTACAGGTAAATCTGAGGCAACCACAACTTTCTTTGGACCAGTAACCCCCCCCCCCAGCTGAGATTTACAACAGCCATGGGGTGGCTAAGAGTGTTGTTATGAGCATCAGTCACTTGGTACTGGTGACCAAGTAGGTATTGTTCAGGGTGGACCAGTTTCTCTATTACCATTGTAACACTGACACCTGCGTCCCTGTAGGCCTGAACCTCAACACTATTTATTAGGGGTAGTTGCTTGTACTTATCCATGTTAAGGGGACAAGCAAACAAGGTGGCCAAATCAATGGTCCCCTCAGAGACTAACACTGCCTCTGTGGTCTCCCTAACAAGACCAACCCCAACTAAATTACCAAAAGTGAGCCCAGCTACTCCCTTGGATTGGCTATTAGTAGGTTTGCTCCCACCACCACTGCTATTACTAGGGGCACTAGGTGTAGCAGCAGGGGTTGTAGTGGTAGGAGGCTGGGTGCTTTTCTTTGGGCAACTGGGATCAGTTGTCCAATGGCCTTTTATTTTACATAAATAGCACCATGGTTTCTTTTCTTTGTTTTGATTTGAAGAGGATTTGGGCCCACCACCCCCACCAGAGTGTTTTTGTGGGCCTGATGAAGACTCATTTTTAGATTTGTCCCTATCCTTGTCAGAAGACGTACCATCCTTCTTCTTGCCATCCTTGTCACCCCCTGTATGAACTTTTCTGTTCACCCTTGTTCTCACCCATTTGTCTGCCTTCTTACCCAATTCTTGGGGAGAGGTCAGATCAGAGTCTACCAGGTACTGGTGTAACAAATCAGACACACAATTATTAAGAATATGCTCTCTCAGGATTAAGTTATACAGGCTTTCATAGTCAGAAACTTTACTGCCATGTAACCACCCCTCCAAGGCCTTCACTGAATGGTCAACAAAGTCTACCCAGTCTTGTGAAGACTCCTTTTTGGTTTCTCTGAACTTGATCCTGTACTGTTCAGTGGTTAAGCCATAACCATCTAGGAGTGCATTCTTAAGAACTGTAAAATTATTGGCATCACTTTCCTTAACAGTAAGGAGCCTATCCCTACCCTTTCCACTGAAAGATAGCCATAGGATAGCAGCCCACTGCCTTTGAGGGACCTCCTGTACAACACAGGCCCTCTCAAGTGCAACAAACCACTTGTTAATGTCATCCCCCTCCTTGTAAGGGGGAACTATCTTGTGCAGATTCCTAGAATCATGCTCTTTTGCAGGATGACTATTTGGAATACTGCTGCTGCCACCATGGGGTCCAAACCCCAAACTCTGTCTTTCTGTTTCTAAGTCAAATGCTTCCCTGTCTAGATCCCGCTGTTGTTTTTTAAGCTTCAGCCTGGACTCTTCCACTCTCAATCTATTGAGTTCCCTTTCTAACACTCTGTCTTCAGGGAGGGTGGGTTGGGCATGCCTTGACACAGAAGAATGATGTGAATGAACAGAGGGAGACCTGTCCCTAACAGATGGCACTCTAACATTCTGGCCTACAGAAGTCACACTCCTACTGTGATGAGAGGTAACACTCTTACTGTGATGAGAAGTCACATTAGTACCAGCTATGCTAGGTGGCCTGCTAAGGGGCAGGTTGGGAAGCTCCCCTTCTAACCCTTTTACTAGGGGTGCCCCAGAATCAGAGTGGGAACCATCAGCTAATTTCTCACCAGAAGTGCAACTAAGGTCTTATGTTGTTCACAAAGCATGTTAACTAATAGTTCTCTAGAGGGGTTCTTCCCTACCCCTAAACCTCTTTCAATGCAGAGACTCCTTGCTCCTTTCCAGCTAAGGTGATCATATGCAAGTTTAGTCAGATCAATAGTTTGACCTGTACCAGACATTATAGAAAAGGTTTAAGGGACAGAAAAAGAAAGAAAAAGTTTCAGAACTTTTCAAAGAGCAGAAAAAAAACTTTAAAAACTTTTAAAGAACTTTTTGAAAGTTTTAGATGTACTTTTCAGCACTTAGCAAAAAGAGTAAGAGAAGAAAAGCAAAACTTTTTGGTTAGGTGTACATACACTGAACTTGTTTTGTATATTTTTCTCTTATGAAAAGTACAAAATGACAAAGTGGTAAGTAGTTGCAAGTACTTATCCCACCGCTGCACAACCAATGTAGGAGGCTGGCCTGGCTTACACCAGGTCCAGGTATCCCTTATTAGTGTAGAGGGGTGTCTAGCAGCTTAGGCTGATAGAAAAGGTAGCTTAGCAGAGCAGCTTAGGCTGAACTAGGAGACGAGTGAAGTTCCTACAGTACCACTAGTGTCATATGCACAATATCATAAGAAAACACAATACACAGATATACTAAAAATAAAGGTACTTTATTTTTATGGCAATATGCCAAAGTATCTCAGTGAGTACCCTCAGTATGAGGATAGCAAATATACACAAGATATATATACACAATACCAAACTATGCAGTAATAGCAATAGAAAACAGTGCAAACAATGTATAGTCACAATAGAATGCAATGGGGGCACATAGGGATAGGGGCAACACAAACCATATACTCTAGAAGTGGAATGCGAACCACGAATGGACCCCAAACCTATGTGACCTCGTAGCGGGTCGCTGGGACTGTAAGAAAACAGTGAGGGTTAGAAAAATAGCCCACCCCAAGACCCTGAAAAGCGGGTGCAAAGTGCACCTAAGTTCCCCAGAGAGCACAGAAGTCGTGATAGGGGAATTCTGCAAGGAAGACCAACACCAGCAATGCAACAACGATGGATTTCCAGACGAGAGTACCTGTGGAACAAGGAGACCAAGTCCAAAAGTCACGATCAAGTCGGGAGTGGGCAGATGCCCAGGAAATGCCAGCTGTGGGTGCAAAGAAGCTGCCACCAGATGGTAGAAGCTGTGGATTCTGCAAGAACGACAAGGGCTAGAAACTTCCACTTTGGAGGATGGATGTCCCACGTCGTGAAGAGTCGTGCAGAGGTGTTCCAGTGCAGAAAGACTGCAAACAAGCCTTGCTAACTGCAAGGGTCGCAGTTAGAGTTTTTGGATGCTGCTGTGGCCCAGGAGGGACCAGGATGTCGCCAATTGCGTGAGGAGACAGAGGGGGCGTCCAGCAAGACAAAGAGCCCACTCAGAAGCAAGCAACATCCTCAGAAGTGCCGGAACAGGCACTACGAAGTGGAGTGAACCGGAGCTCACCCGAAGTCACAAAGGAAGGTCCCACGACGCCGGAGGACAACTCAGGAGGTCGTGCACTGCAGGTTAGAGTGCCGGGGACCCAGGCTTGGCTGTGCACAAAGGAAATCCTGGAAGAGTGCACAGGAGCCGGAGTAGCTGCAAAACATGCGGTTCCCAGCAATGCAGTGTAGCGTGGGGAGGCAAGGACTTGCCTCCACCAAACTTGGACTGAAGAGTCACTGGACTGTGGGAGTCACTTGGACAGAGTTGCTGGGTTCAAGGGACCTCGCTCGTCGTGCTGAGAGGAGACCCAGAGGACCGGTGATGCAGTTCTTTGGTGCCTGCGGTTGCAGGGGGAAGATTCCGCCGACCCACAGGAGATTTCTTCGGAGCTTCTAGTGCAGAGAGGAGGCAGACTACCCCCACAGCATGCACCACCAGGAAAACAGTCGAGAAGGCGGCAGGATCAGCGTTACAAGGTCGCAGTAGTCGTCTTTGCTACTTTGTTGCAGTTTTGCATGCTTCCAGCGCGGTCAGCAGTCGATTCCTTGGCAGAAGGTGAAGAGAGAGATGCAGAGGAACTCTGATGAGCTCTTGCATTCGTTATCTGAAGAATTCCCCAAAGCAGAGACCCTAAATAGCCAGAAAAGGAGGTTTGGCTACTTAAGAGAGAGGATAGGCTAGCAACACCTGGAGGAGCCTATCAGAAGGAGTCTCTGATGTCACCTGCTGGCCCTGGCCACTCAGAGCAGTCCAGTGTGCCAGCAGCACCTCTGTTTCCAAGATGGCAGAAGACTGGAGCACACTGGAGGAGCTCTGGGCACCTCCCAGGGGAGGTAGAGGTCAGGGGAGTGGTCACTCCCCTTTCCTTTGTCCAGTTTCGCACCAGAGCAGGGCTGGGGGATCCCTGAACCGGTGTAGACTGGCTTATGCAGAGATGGGCACCATCTGTGCCCATCAAAGCATTTCCAGAGGCTGTGGGAGGCTACTCCTCCCCAGCCCTGACACCTTTTTCCAAAGGGAGAGGGTGTAACACCCTCTCTCTGAGGAAGTCCTTTGTTTTGCCTTCCTGAGCCAAGCCTGGCTGGACCCCAGGAGGGCAGAAACCTGTCTGAGGTGTTGGCAGCAGCTGCAGTGAAACCCCGGGAAAGGTAGTTTGGCAGTACCCAGGTCTGTGCTAGAGACTCAGGGGATCATGGAATTGTCTCCCCAATGCCATCTGGCATTGGGGTGACAATTCCATGATCTTAGACATGTTACATGGCCATGTTCGGAGTTACCATTGTGACGCTATACATATGTCGTGACATATGTATAGTGAACGCGTGTAATGGTGTCCCCGCACTCACAAAGTCCGGGGAATTTGCCCTGAACAATGTGGGGGCACCTTGGCTAGTGCCAGGGTGCCCACACACTAAGTAACTTAGCACCCAACCTTTACCAGGTAAAGGTTAGACATATAGGTGACTTATAAGTTACTTAAGTGCAGTGGTAGATGGCTGTGAAATAATGTGTACGTTATTTGACTCAGGCTGCACTGGCATGCCTGTGTAAGAATTATCAGACCTCCCTATGGGTGGCACAAGAAATGCTGCAGCCCATAGGGATATCCTGGAACCCCAATACCCTGGGTACCTCAGTACCATATACTAGGGAATTATAAGGGTGTTCCAGTATGCCAATGTAAATTGGTGAAATTGGTCACTAGCTTGTTAGTGACAATTTGGAAAGAAATGAGAGAGCATAACCACTGAGGTTCTGGATAGCAGAGCCTCAGTGAGACAGTTAGTCATAACACAGGTAACACATACAGGGCACACTTATGAGCACTGGGGCCCTGGCTGGCAGGGTCCCAGTGACACATACAACTAAAACAGCATATAAACAGTGAAATATGGGGGTAACATGCCAGGCAAGATGGTACTTTCCTACACCTTCCCTCTTCCACCCAGCCCTCTCCACCCAGGCCTAGCCCATACAACGTGCTCCCTGTGTACTAACGTGTTGGTCTGGAGGACCGTAGAGTAGCGTGTACTGGGGGAGGACCCCATCCACAACTTTCTCCAACTCCTGTGCAGTGAAGGCAGGGGCCCTTCCCCAGACGCAGCAGCCATCGTCGCTTCCAGATCGAGGTCACAGCAGCATTAGCGCAGTGTAGGTCCTCTCCTGTCGAAGGTCAGGTATCTAGTGATTGAACAGATAGAAAATGGCAGTGACTTCTGCGGCGGTGACGTCCGCGGCGGTGCGCATCATCACCGCCGGCGCACCTGTTCATTGGCTCCTGGGACCCATAGGGTCCAATGTTAACCAATGCAGCATTGCGCCGCAGTCTACGACCGCCTACCGCGACGGTGTGCAACGCCAGCGCAGTTACCCCACAATCCCATTGTCCCAGTTTAGAGGTCAGGCAGCCGTCATTTCAGGGGCCCACATGGCTCCATTTACGACTGCGTCACACATAGCTAGGCCTACACTCAACACACATACAGGAAGGGTTTTGTGTCTGGTGTAGTCTTGTGTGTAACTGTGGGTACATACCTGGAGGAATAGTGACTGGTTCTTCGATGTTGTCCTTCGTAGGCACCGTCAGCTGGGACATATGAGAAGATGGCGGAATCCTCCGGTGTACCGACCGCTGGTGGACCTGTTGACAATGGAAGAAAGACATGTCATCGTCACCTACCGGTTTGACCGTGCCACTATCCAGGAACTATGTACCCAGTTGGAGCCAGACCTGATGTCACCAATCCGCCATCCGACTGGAATCCCCCCTGACGTGCAGGTGCTGTCAGTGCTCCATTTCCTTGCAAGTGGGTAATTTCAGACTACTGTGGCCATGGCATCAGGGATGTCCCAGCCTATGTTTTCCAACGTCTTGTCCAGAGTGTTGTCTACCCTGCTGAAATACTTAAGGAGATACATCATTTTCCCTCAGGTGGAGGATTTGCCTACAGTGAAAAGTGACTTTTATGCCCTTGGACATATCCCCAACATCATAGGTGCCATTGATGGGACCCATGTAGCTCTGGTCCCCCCCCACAGGAGTTAACAGGTGTACAGGAACAGGAAGAGTTATCATTCGATGAATGTACAGATGGTCTGTTTGGCAGACCAGTACATCTCGCAGGTAAATGCTATGTTCCCTGGCTCTGTGCATGACGTCTACATCCTGCGGAATAGCAGCATCCCTGATATGATGGGTCTACTCCAGATGCAGCGTGTATGGCTATTGGGGGACTCTGGTTACCCCAACCTTTCCTGGCTATTGACCCCAGTGAGGAGTCCCAGGACCAGGGCAGAGGAATGCTACAATGAGGCCCATGGGCGGACTAGGAGGGTGATCGAACGCACCTTCGGCCTCCTGAAGGCCAGGTTCAGGTGCCTCCATATGGCAGGTGGATCCCTATTCTACTCACCGAAGAAGGTGTGCGACATCATCATCGCCTGCTCCATGCTCCATAATTTGGCTTTGCAACGCCAGGTGCCTTTTCTGCAGGAGGATGATCCAGATGACGGTGTTGTAGCAGCTGTGGAGCCTGTGGACAGTGATGAGGATGAAGCTGAGGAAGAAGAAAACGACAACAGGGAGTCAGTCATACAACAATATTTCCAGTGACACACAGGTGAGAACATTTTCTGGTTTAACATTACATTAACTTTCACACGTCTACCTCTATCCTGTTCCTCCATTTCAATCACTATTTGTTAACTGAGTTGTACCCTTCCATTTCAGTTTCACAGGTGTGGTAACCTACGTGTCAACTGTTTGCATCCTTCATGGGCTTGTGATGTGTGACATAGGTATGTTAGCCTTACAATGGTACGATTTCCTCCACCATGACCCTGAGCTCCTCCTCGGAGAAGCGGGGGTGTCTTTGGCGTGCCATGGGGTGGTGTGGGTGAGGTGTGGGGTGGTGTATGTGGTGATGAGTGTGGTGAGTGTAGTGGTGTGTGGTGTTTTGTGCGTGGATGTTGTGTGGGTGATGGTGTTGTGTGCCTCTGTGTGATGGGGTTGACAATTGCTGTGCTGTCTCTCTGGCCTTCTTTCAGAATTTCTGGTCGTAGGGGTTTGTGGGTGATGTGGGTGTGTATTTTATATTGTATTGGGTGTGTGGGAGTGTTGTTTGTATGTATATCAGGTGTGTGTATTTGTAATTGTCCAATGTGGCGGTGTTTTGTAGATGTGTGTGTATTTTGAGTGTGGCGGTGTGTACCGCCAATGGAATACCACGGTTGAAAGACCGCCGCGTGGATTTGTGGGTCGTAATAGCATGGGCGTGTTTCTGTTGGCGTGGAGGTGGAGGATTTGTTTCCGCATGTTTATCACTGACCTTTGGTGTGGCGGTGTTGTGTGGGTGTCTGAATTTCGGCGGATTCCGAGATGTGTGTCATAATAGCTGTGGCGGTCCACCACGGCCACGGCGGTGTATTGGCGGTCTTCTGCACGGCGGTAAGCGCCTTTTACCGCCAATGTTGTAATGACCCCCATAGTGGGTTTGCGCTACATAATAATAAAGTTGGAGATCGGGGACACCAAAGCCACCTCTTTCCTATGGAAGTTCAAGAGTGGCCCAGTGAACACGGGCCCTCCTCCCGGCCCATTTAAGCCTTATGAGTAATCCATGCAACGTAGTGAAGAAATTGTCATTGAGCACTATGGGAATGTTTAAGAACAAATACAAAAATCTGGGTAAGACAATCATTTTAATAATAGCTATGTGGCCAGCCATGCCCAGCAGAAGTTTAAGGCAGTGCTCCACCTGCAACTCCAGTCTGTCCATGGCTGGTCCATATTTGCGCTGGACCACCTCATCACTGTCTCTATGGAAAGCGGTACCCAGGTACCTGGCAGAATCAATGCACCACCGCAAGGGGAACTTGAGGTCGCAAATCACAGCAGCGTCCGTAAGTGGGAATATTTCAGACTTACTCCAATTTATATGCAGGCCAGAGAAGTTCCCAAACCAGTGTACCTCCCGCACAATAGGGATAAATTATCAGGGGGGGTCTTTTACAAAGAGTAGGATTTCATCGGTCTTTTACAAAGAGTAGGATTTCATCAGTGTACAGCGACGCTAATAGCGTGCTGCATGGGAAACAAAGGTCCCTCTGAAGGTGTTGCTCCTGTAATTGACGGACCAGCAGGTCTAAAGCAATAATAAACAGTAGAGGAGAAAGAGGGCAACACTGTCTGGTACCCCGGGTCAGTGGAAAAGCCTCTGTGAGTGTGCTATTTAATTATAGCCGGGCCAGCGAGTCTGTGTAAAGTAAACAGATGAGATTGCAAAAGCCATTGGGTATGTCCAGTTTTGCAAGTGTGGCAAGTAGGAAAGCCCATTCAAGGGAATCAAATGCTTTTTCCACGTCTAATACAACAGCTGCAACTGTGATTTCGGTGAAATTTGATTAATCACTGCAAAGAGAGTCTGCAAATTGATAGAAGTAGAGAGGTGTGGGATAATGCCAGATTGTATAGGCGATATAATGCAGTCTAGTAACAAAGAAAATCAGGTTGCCAGCACCTTGGATAGTATTTTGTTATCGTAATCCATCAGTGGTAACAGTTGATAGAACGCACAATGGTGTGGGGTCTTATTTGGCTTGAGGGGCAATGTGATCAATGCCTCGTGCAGCGTGTGGGAGGACTGCCCCCTCTAGAGACTCTGCATATACTTCCAGCAAGTGGGGGACCCGTAATGTCTTATAAGCTTTATAAAAGTCACCAGAAAATCTGTCGAGACCTGGGTCCTTAGAACCGCTGAGAGCATCTATTGCCTGTGATATTTCCTTGCATGTGTTTGGAGCGGCTAGGAAGTGTTTTTGCCCTGGCTCTAGCCAGACAATGGCCACCTCTGAGAGGTAGGCAGTGAGTGCAGACAAATCTCGACCCGGGCGAGACGAGTGTAAGGCCTTATAGTAAGACATGAACTCATTTAGGGCCAGATGTAGCAAGCAGTTTTGCCCATTCTGTGTCTATGGGGAAATGTGTTCGTAAATATGGCCCTTAGTACGCTGTCTATGAAATCTGTGCCGTCCGATCCCATCAGTCTACTTACATAAGTAGCCTGATACGAGGGTAGCAATAGCCACACTACAGTGTGGCCTGGGCGTTCTGCCTAGCCATATAGGCGAGCCATAGCATTTTTACTCAAATAGGCAACCTCCTGTTGGGTGAGGTCCCGAAACTCGTGGAGCAGGGTTGCCCTATTGCAAGCAGCAGTTAATTGTGTGTAATCTCTGGTTGCCAGATCGATGTCGTGCAGTTTACCCTCTACTTTGGCAAGATTATTCTGTATCCTCCAGAGGAACCCTACATGTTTTGCAATGCAGATACCTCTGATGTAGGCTATAAAGGCCTCCCATAGTGTGGCGTATTGTGTCACAGAGCCAGAATTTATGGTAAAATATTCTATTATTGCATCTCTGTCCTCTGTGTGAAAGGCGTCATCGAGAAGCGCGTTTACTGGGAAGCGCCATTGCCTAGCCATAGGAGTATGACAGAGCATGTTGAGGACCATGTGCACTGGTGCATGGTCTGAAAGCGTAAGGGGAAAATGCTCAATAGCATTGAGCCAAAGCAGGGCATTGCCCATCGCATGTTATCAGTTCGGTTCCACACATTGTGTGGAGCAGAATAAAAAGTGTAGTCACGCCAGCAAGGATATCTGTGACGCCAAACATCAACTAGTTGGGATGTTTCCAACAGACAAGTAAGGGATCGCAGGGAATGAGGTTTGGCGACAATGTGCAAGCTGGTAGAGTCCAGGTCAGGGCAGCAATTGATATTATAGTCACCTCCCATAATGATGCAGTCTGCCTGATAGAGTTCTATTTGCGTGTGCACATCCATGAAAAATTTAGGGGAGTCAATATTTGGAGCATATATATTCACTAGAAGAATGGGATTCCCCAATAAAAGGCCATGCACAAGTATATAGCGACCATTAGGGTCTGCAGTGCTCTCAGCACATTGGAAGGGGACCCGTTTATGGACTAGTATGAAGATTCCGTAGGAGTATAAAAAATAGAGGCGTGTGGCCCATCCAGATGCATAGTTACAAGACGGCATGGGAGACAGATGAGTCTCCTGAAGAAAGGCTACACTCACTCCATGCCTATTGAGATAGGTCAGGACCTGTCTACCTTTTGGGGGATTTTCAAGCCGTGGATATTACACGAAATGCAGGTGAGTTTAAAGATTGGTGCAATGTATAATAGCACAATGACTTCAGCAAAACATAAAACAAACTGTGTACCCAACCCACCTACTCCAGCAGTAACAAATGCCGATGAACCCATGTTACCCAAGAAATACAAAACTTAAATCGAACAGTATACACCTTGATGTGATGGCAACGTTCCATGGAGCTAATCCACATAAAGAGAAACAGTGTAATCTGAAACAATAATATACCATCATACAGTACTTAGATAATAGGCACCCAACATGATGAGATATCAAATAGAGCATAACTGTATAGATCTTAGTGTTCAACGGTTGCATCATGCCTGCGCTTTCAAGTGCCAGTGGAACCAAAAACCAGTCAGAAAAACATCAGGTAGGGGGAGGCCTCGTGGAACAAGATGAGGAACCATTAGGGATACAGGATTGTCTATCCCCCTGTAGGAAGCTGGCCTGGTGTGTGGTGGGTACTTATGGTACTTACACCTTATACCAGGTCCAGGTATCCCTTCTTAGTGAAGTGTAGGCAGTGTCTAGAAGCCAGGCTTTCTAGAGGTAGCTGTGGATGAGCATCCAAAGCTTATCTAGGAGACATGCAAAGCTCATCCAATACCACTGTAGTCACACAGCACTTACACACATGAAAGAAAACATTCAATTGTACTAAAATAAAGGTACTTCATTTTTGTAATAAATCACCACAAAATACTAGACAGGTGAGCCACCCCTAGGAGTGGAGTAATACACTAAACATATACACTAGTAATTAGAAACAGGCATAGACAAGGTTAAAAAACAGTGAAAACAGTAATAACCAATAATGTCCCTAGGGGGAGCACAAACCATATACTAAAAACATTGACTGCAAATGAGGTACCCCCACCTAGGTAAGTAAGAGGGGAGCTGGAAGTACTAGAAAACCACAGAGGTAAGTAACACAGCACCCCTCCCCCCCCAGGGCCAGGAATGCAGGAGTAAAACACTGGATTTTCCCCAAACCACCCAAAAGGAGGAAAAGAAGAAAAAGAAGACAACCAGATAAGACTGCAAGAAAAGCAGCAGTGGATTCCTGAAGAAAGAAGACTTTTGGAGAGAGGGGACCAAGTCCAAGAGTCACAGTTGAGTCCAGGAGGAGTAGGAGCTACTACCCACCCAGCTCTGGATGCAGGAGTTGGTCGATGGGGATGAAGAAAAGGTCAGCACTGCAGCCCTGGAGCCGAAGATGAGTTCCTGAGGGATGCAGATGGCGTCCCATGCTGTAAGGAAGATTGCAGATGGGTGTCATTGTAGGAATTCCACCAACAAGCCTTGGCAAAGGCAAACTCGCGGTTAGCAGAAAAGGGGTGATGCCGGGGACAATCAAGGTTCAGGAGGACTCATCCCAGGAAGGGGAGTCAAAAGGGACCCTCAGCATTGCAGAGAGTCCACAGGAGTCCCACAGGACGGGGAGACAGGAGTCACAGAAGAAGCCCACGCAGCACCACAAAAGAGGATCCCACTACGTAGGAGAACCATGCAGGAGGCTGTACTTGGCAGGATGGAGTGGCGGGGGCTGGAGCCACATGTCGCCTGAAGATCCCTTGGAGGTGATACAAACCAACCTTGGCAGCTGCAAGGGACTCAGTGCACAGGGGTACTGCCTTGTGAGGGGAGGCAAGGGGTTACCTCTATCAAAGTTGGACAGCTGGCAGAGAGAACCAAGAGGATCACCACCCGTGATGCAAGATCCACGCAGCTCAGAATGAGAGGAGATCCACGCAGCCGGTCGTCGCTTGCTGTAGGTGCCTGCGGTGGCAGGGAAGTGACTCCTTTACTCCAAGGGAGATTCTTTCTTCTTCTTGTGCAGGCAGAAGAGTTGCAGTCTTCTGAGGATACATGGATGGGGAAATGTTGCAATGCTGGCAGGAGACTTAGAAACAAAGTTGCAGAAAAGTCTTCTTGGTTGTAGCAGCGTTTGTCGGTTCGTGAAGAGTCCAGTCCAGAAATCGAAGCAGAGGTTGCAGAGGAGTCCTGCTGGAATCTTGCAAGCCGAATCTGAGTACCCACCCAAGAGAGGGACCGTAAATAGCCCTGAAGGGGGGTTTGGTCACCTAACCAGGTAAGCACTTATCAGGAGCACACCGATTATATGTTGAATGTAAAAGCCCAGTGTGACTACTTTGAAGGAATCCCATTCGACGGCTCGTGAGGTGGCTGTGATCTGGTTGGTTTCGAAATATTGGGAAATATGTGTATCGCAGAAAACCTGGTTGTCCAGTATGTCCTTGAATAGCCACCAGGTAGGACCTGGAGGATTTGGTGCTCCCCATTCAATGTCCAATATGTGAGTGGTGTGGTCTGATACTATGCAGCCCAGATAGTCCAAGTGTATTAGTTGCGGATCCGTTCAGGGGAGCATAGGAACCTGTCCAGACGGACATGCAGGTCGTGGGCGGCCAAAAAGTGGGAATACAGGCTCAGGTGTGTGTTATGTCATCTCCAGGCACCCAGAATGGACCATAGTTGGGGGCCTGGAGTGGGGAGGTTGATAGCAGTCGAGGGAGATGTCAAGTACATTGTTATAGTTGTTGCCTAGTATCCAGGGGAGTCCCACCCAATGGGTCAATACCTCTGAGAGTGTGGCCCAGAATAGTGCCTGGTCCGAGTTAGGGGAATATATGCTACTTAAGAGGATCTGGTCTCCATCCAGCCGGCCCTCCGCAAATACATATTGTTCCTCCTTGTCAACTACTGAGTTGTGAACTTGAAAGGGGTGCTCAAACGAATCCAGAGTAGTGTGCCCTGGGCGTATGCTGAGAATGACGTGCCGTAGGTTGTGCTCGGCCAGTGCTTACTGAGCCATTGGAATTCAGTGGTGGTGAAATATGTCTCTTGAAGTAAGCTAATGTTTGCCTGTTGTCTCTAAATGTAAGCATAAACTGAGTATTGGCGTTGTGTTGTATGCATCCCCCTAAACTCTCTTAAGTTTAGTGTTAAGAATCTAGTGATCCATTGAGTTGCCTTATGATGGGAAGTAGAAGATGTGGGGGAGGGTGGAGGGTGTGTGTGGGGGGGACGCCTGTTCTAGTCACTCACCCTCTTCCATGGGAAGGGCAGGGATGGTTTGCCTGTGCTACATGAAAGGAAACAGTGAGCAAAAGCATTTGAACAAGAATCAGAGCCTGCGGTTGGGGGCTGCGCGCCCAAACATTAAGCCAGAAGGGTAGATTTGTTCCTCTCCCAGCCTCTTCCATTTTTGCATTTACCAGGATAGGGCATTTTAGTTTGGGATGTTGGGGGACAGTGACTCCCCTCAAAGTGTGTTTCCACTCAGTCCCATGACGAGTCTGGTTCCATGAAAAAGTGAGTTTGTTGATCGTGGATTATCTTCAGTTTTGCAGGGAACAACAGGGAATATTGGACATTACGATCTCTGGGTGTCGTTTCACTGCCAAAAAGGAGGAAAGTTGACATTCAGTCTGCAGTGTATAATCTGGTAAAATCGAGATTCTGCAGTTCTCATATTCGAGAGGAGCTGCTTTTCTGTCCACCTGCACAATTGTGTTCCTATCATTGTAAGGGAGGAGCTTTGAGACCACCTGGTGAGGGGTTGACCCTAGTTGGCTGGGGTAAAGACCTAATCTGTTCCTCCAGGAACTCAATCATTGATCGGGTGCCTTCCAAGCCCACAGGTAAGATCACCACTCAAATGTTTTTCTGATGTGCTCTCCCTCAGCATCCTCCACTTGGTGTTCCAGTTGTTGTACCCTTTCAAGGAGGTCCCGGGTGGTCCATACTTAGTCCACCAGTTGTGGCTGTATGTCTGTGGTGGTGCTCTCAATTTCAGTAACTCTGGAGGCTAATTTCCTCTGATGTTCCTGCAGGAGGCGAAAGTCCACCCAAATCTCTTCTATGTGGGATGTGACAGATGCGCCGGATATTTCAATAGCCTGTAGTACGCATCCCCACCACAATTGACTGCCTAGAATTGCAGCCTGACAGGGAGGCGCTGTGGATGAGTATTTGCCCTCCACCTGGATTGTACTTAAAAAGGACAGCAGCACTCCCTTAGGGTGGGGCCTGCTGGTTCTTCAGGAGGCCCAATGCTTATGTCACATCACGGGGTAATCTCTTGCATCACAACATCTTCACATGAAGATTGTGGACTAGGCTGGGACTCTATTGGCCTGCATATCTGGCTGTCTGGGTGCTTGCTGTGTAGACAGTGGGCTGAATAAGAGCTGTGAGGGTCCAAGGGCACTGCTGGTGCCCACTGCGTGGTGTGTCAGTCTCTCATGGGGCTTGATTATGTGCCAAGGATCTCACCCTGCAGCTGCTGGTGAATCGCTGCAGCCTCTGTGCTGGAAGTGGGTGGGGGGCTGTAGTGATGGATGTCAATTGGATGGGCAAGTCACTCCTATGAACGCTCTCTAAGGTGAGATGCAGACTATTTGGCATCTCCTTGCGATTCGGTGAGCACTTCAGAGTCCAAGGGGCCCCATCTGATTAGAGTGATGCGATCTCGGGCATAGTTGTGTCTCCCAGGGGCATAGCGCAGCAGAAGTGGAGGCCTGTGATGGTCTGAGATCCACTTGCTGTCTGTGCGCTTGCCAGGACCGCCAGGTATCAATGCAGTGAGAGGGTCCTGCACGTTTCCCTGGTTGCCACAATAGAGGTACGGGTCCCTCCCTTAGGTGGGTAGTTGTAAGGCAAGATGGGGGGGTGGAGTTGAATAATCTGACTATGGTCGGTTGAGTCTGTGGGCTGCCATCCACTTCTTCCTGGGTTCAGCTAGTTGGGACTGCAAGACGTCCGTGCAGTTTCAAGGTCCTCTGCCTCAGAGTACTATCAATGGCGCCCCTCCCACATCTGTTTCGCTCAGGCCCCTGACACACCTCTTGGTGAAAGTTGATTTTGCACCGGGTGCCTCTACAGGCAGGCAAGTCACTGGAGAGTTGGGGGTGCACATGGAGCCAAGGCCCATGCCGTCACACGGGGGGGCCCAGCACACTTGGAATATGCACTGTCTGCTGTGGCCCCCAGCACTGGCTTACTGCCAGCCTTTTCATGGCGGTCAGTCCAACGTGGAGAGGCTGGCAGTAAGTAGAGTTGAAATCAGCCAGGTGGCACTGAACTCAGCGCTACCCTAGCTGAGTACAGCTCAAACCGCCATGAGACTATCGGGAACCATGCTCCTGGTGGTGATGGTGGTCTCCTGGCAGTCCGACCGCCAGGGTCGTCATGTGGCAGTCTGACCATCACCACGAGGCTGTCGGTCCATGGACCGTCAGCTTCGTAATGAGGCCCTATGTCTTTACTGTGGCACTGCAGGGCATTATGTCAATGACTGTACTCAGCTGGCCCCAAGCTACATTGCTTGAATTTAAAAGATGAACCCCTGTCATGCTCCTGTCAAGAAAAGAGATTAAACCACCTAAGCGAAAAAGTGGGAAAGGCCCATTTCCAGCTCACTGTCCACATTTTAATATCCAGTGGTCCTTTGACTTTACTTGCCTTACTAGATTGTTGTTCATCAGTTTATTTAATTGATCAGATTTTTCAAGCAGATTTTTCAATCTGAGCAGGTGAATTGCTTAGACAAGCAAATAACAACCAGAAACCACTGTGGCAAGTCTTTATTCGTTGAAGGGTTTTGTTAGGGAGACAATTCAGCTGGCTATAATATTAGACACTGGACATCTAGAAAAGATTCAATCGATGCCTGTACATTCACTGATGTTTTAAGACCAACTAGCTTCACAAACATAATCCACAAATTAATTGCCGTGAGCAGTCTCAACTTCTCCTCACAGTGTGAAGAACTACTTGCCACAACAAGGTTTAAATCAAGGTCTTCCAATAATTTTCTATGTTTTACAGACACAATCTTCTGCTTTATTGATTCCAGATCACTATAAGGAGTTTGAAGATATTTTCAGAAAGAAGGGGCAGATCAGCTACGACCACACCAATGGTCATATAATTACCAGATAGACCTTACTTCTGAGCCAAGATTCCACAATGTTGCATTTAACAGTCAAAGAGGATATGGTGCTTTTCAATTAGTTACAAGAAAATTTACAACAAGCATTGGCAAAGCCTATAGCTTTAGCCTTTGGGACCTACTGGATTTGGCAATGGTTTTTAACCATGAAGTACAGAATCCACAATGCGCTGTAGCATGACTAAAGGAAATACTCTTTAGAAAACAGAAAGGTGCTATTTTGTGGTGGTTGTGTCATTTTGCAGGCACCCACACCACACGTGCATGCCTACAAAATGATGCATTCTTTTGAGCACCAGTGAGAGAGGAGACTAGATGTAAGGGGGTAAACAACACAGAGGGAAGGGGCTGTTGGGGATGTGGGAAACTATGCATGGAGCATGGATGGAAACACCACAGAGGAAGGGGCAGTGGCGGCTCCTCCGCTATGGCCGAGCATCGTCGCCCCCCCGCCAGCAGCAAGCGCTGCAAATCCTTTAACAATGATAACTATGTTTATTATCCTTTCATTGTTAAAAGGGCAGGGCATTGGGGATGATGAGCACTGAGGGGAGTGCACTGTGCACTCCCCTCAGAGTGCATGTGTGTTTGGCCGGATGTCTCGGCCGGCCAAACTCACATGCCCAGTGTGCTCTATTCAGCACGGCACTGTGTTGCCGGACTGGATAGAGCAGGCACAGGTTCCCAGTGTTCCTGGGAGCACCCTGGCTGGGCGCTCCCAGACAATCCTGGCACTGCTTTTAGCAGCGTCAGGATTGGCCGCAGGGCAGGCTGTGAGCCTGTGCCTGCAGCCTGAGGAGACGGAGGAGTGGCAGCGCGGGAACGGAGGTAAGTTTTTAAAAAAAAATTATTATTTTATTAATCGTCCCCCCTCCTCCCTGCCACGCACCGCCCTGCCCCTGTAGCCCCCGCGAGCCGCGACTGGGGAGGGGTTGGAGAGAAGAAGCAATTGGAGACAGAGGAACATACAGTGGGCCAGAAAAAGAAGCAAAAGAAGCACGCAGCAGAGCAAGCAACAGGAGAAGTATGGGGGTGGGGATGAGACGCAAAGGCTGAAAGAGGGAAGGTTTGGGGGAGGACAAATAACAGAGGAAATAGTAAAATGGAACGGTCGGGGAAGAAGTATACAGCATGAGGGTGCTTTGCAGAGTGCAGAGGAGTAAAGCGAAGCACAGGACGGAACCAGCTGGAAAACACATGCCCTCTAATGGAGTCCTTAAAACAAAACAAACAAGCACAGGCAAAGCCAAAAGGCATCATCTAGGGGACAGCAATTGGACTGTCAATTCCTTTTAGCCATTTTGTACACCAGCTCGGCTGCTGTGTGGCATAGCTGAAAGTTAGAAAAAAAGAGATATGTGGCCAGCGCTGACCACGAAGGGCTGTGATCCGTTTTCTTAGTATGGATTTTACTCTGCCTTAAAAAAAAAGTCCAATTACCTTACATCAGAGCTGAATTTCACAGTTTTGACCCTGCATGACGACAAGACCAAAAAAAGGCCATGCAGAACAGAGAGTAGAGTTCTATTTGACTCCTTGTCGCATTTTGACACCCTTTAGCGTGACTTTTGAGTCTTTTTTTTCTCATTGGGCTGCAAAGGGGCAAGCAACGAAGGAGGGATGGGATTGCAGAAGGGGAACGGTGCATGCAACAATGAAGGAGGGGTGGACCAGACAAATAACAACACAGGAGGAGGGTGATGGTAGGGCAAACAGTGTAAGGACACTGGGCAAGAGAAGTAGTACTTGGGCCATACACCAAGGTAGGGACAAACATACGAAGAGGAAGCAAAGCTGACACTTGCTAACCAAAGAAAGTGACAATAAAGCCAACCAGTAGTAAGGAATGGGCGGACTCTAAGCCCTCTAAATAAACAAAATGTCTTACAAGTGGCAGCACATGCGTTGTCTCAGGTCAGACTTAAAGTATAGGTGGGCGGGGGAGGTGAAGAGGGCAAACTGTCAAAGAGACGAAGGTGCCCGCAAAACATACTGAAGGGCATAAAACAACTATTAGTGCCCCCAAAATATTTGCGTCTTGGCTGAGGGGAAACAGCCTTTAACACACAGGACCTTCACCATGCAATCTTTACCACCCAAGTAAGTATTTGTGTCCTTACTACGCAGTACTTCACCACCGGGTACATATTTATTTTAAATAACATACTTTAGATGTAATATAAACAAAGTGATTTTAGGGTTTAAGGATGGGTAGAGGTAAAGAGAAGTAAGAGTGACTTTAGGGTTCAAGGGTTGGTAGAGAGTTGAGGCTGATTTGAGGGTTGAGAGGTGGGTAGAGATGATGGGAGGTGAGGGTGAATGGAGTGGTTGGCAGAGGTAAAGGGAGGAGAGGGTGGATTGAGGCCTCAGGGGGTAGAGGTAAGGGGAGGTGAGGGTGGCTTGAGCATTGAGGGATCGGTAGAGGTAGAGGGAGGTGAGGGTGACTTGGGGAGTGGTGGGTAGAGGTAAAGAGATGTATGTGTGACATGAGATTACAGAGATAGGTAGAGATAAAGGGAGGTGAGGGTGATGTGAGGGTTCAGGCATGGGTAGAGGTAACTGGAGGTGAAGGTGACTTGAGGGTTCAGGGATGGGTAGAAGTAAGGGGAGGTGTGAGTGACTTGAGGGTTCACACGTGTGGGTAGAGATAAAGAGTTGTGAGGGTGCCTCGAGGGCACAGGGGTTGGTAAAGTTAAAAGGAGCAGAGGATGATGTGAGGGCTCAGGGGTGGGTATAGATAAAGGGATGTGATTGTGACTTGAGGGCTCCTGGATGGGTAGAGGTAAAGGGTGGCAAGGGTGGTTTTAGGGCTCAGAGGTTGGTAAATGTAAAAGGCGCAGAGGGTGATTTGAGGGCTCAGGGGTGGGTAGAGATAAAGGGAGGTGATGGTGACTTGAGGGTTTAGGAGCTGGTAGAGGTATAGGGTGGTGAGGGTGACAAGGTTTTAGGGGCGAGTAGAAGTAAAGGGAGGTGAGGGTGACTTGAGTGCTCAGGGCTGAGGTAAGGTTGATTTGACTGGATAGTATGATATGGTAAGGCCTAGCCTTGTATGGCATGGTATGTCATATTACAGTATGGTTTGGTATGTGCTGTCCACGTATTGTATGGTATGGTATTGTATTGTATTGTAATTGTATTTATATAGTGCTTACTACCCCTGACGAGGGGTCGAAGCGCTTTTCGGCGAGTAGCATGCTACTCCGGAACCCAACAAGAATTAGTGATGGATTAGTTTCGGAAAATATGAGTACAGTTTTAGTATTATTATGAGTTAATATGAGCCGTGGATATGAGAGTTTGTTAGTTAGATTGACTGGAGTAATGGAGGGGTGGAGGAGGAAAGAAATCCAGAAGTGTTAATTGGGAGTATATCCCTCATTTACTCATCCCAAAGGCTTGGGATGAGTAAAGGGGCATGGAGGAGGGAAGAGTATGTGGAAGGGTTAGGGAGATCATAGTAGCAGGGTGAGATAAATGAGGACGAATTTAGTAGGGTTGCTTGGGAGGTCACTGTAGGAGAGTGAGGTTTGGTGAGTTAGATGTGGAAGTGGAGGGAAGAGCTTAGGCAGAGTTATTTAGGAGATGAAAGTAGTAGAATGGATTTGGGATGAGTCAGAGTGGGGATGGAGGATAGATTGATAGAGACATGACATATGATGGTGGGTAGATAAGTGTGATAAGATGAGAGCAGGGATTCATAGTTATCAAGTATAACAACCCACCCAGGAGCCATGCAATGACCCAAAAACATGCTAAGCACAGAAACAACATACACACATACATATATATATATATATATATATATATATATATATATATATATATATACACACACACACACATACACAAACATACACACATGAATACACACACATATGCACACCTATATGTACATACAATACATAATTAAAACCATGGGTAAATATACTTAGTCAAACAGGTTTAAAGAGTGTGTGTGTATTTTATTGTTATGACATAGTAGCGATACATATTTTCTAAAAAACTATACATAACTAGAAATATACACATAATCAGAAAAAATATTTATCAACATAGGCATATGCAGTCCGTAGTTGTTTGAATTTGGTGGTTATGAAGGAAAGAGACAACTCTTGAGTAGTTTTCTGAAGACAAGAAAGTTATCTGTGGCTTTTATAGTTGCGGGTAATTAATTCCATAGTTTGGCTGCTTGAACGGAGAAGGATGTACCACCTATAGTCTTTTTCTTGTATGGTGGTGTTCTAAGGTGGGGTGCCAATCTTGAGCGGAGGTTTCTTTGTTGGATGTATTTGGTTATTTTGTTTCCGATAAAAAGCGGTCCTGTTCCATGTATAGCTTTGTGGGTGATACAAAGCAGCTTGAAAGTGCTTCTTCTGGCAACGGGTAATCAGTGTCGTGCTCTCAAGGCAGGGGAGATGTGGGCTTGCGGCTTTACAATTAATAGTAGCCTGGCTGCGGAGTTCTGAATATGTTGTAGTTTTTTCATAATAGATAGAGATGATCCAGGCCATTGGCATAATCCAGTTTGGATAGTACAAGCGAGATAGTTGCTTGCAGCTTGTGTGGAAATCCGAGGTGGGGGAAGATGCGTCATAGAGTCTTCAAGGTGATGAAGCTTGTTCGTGCTAATTTGTCCACTTGGGCATTCATAGTTAACTTGGAATCCATGGTGATTCCAAGGTTTTTGACTTCCTTGGATAATTGAGGAGGTGGTTCGAGGTCGTCGGGCCAGACGCACAGAGGGTCATAGCTTTTCCAGTCACCACATATGAGTATTTCTGTTTTGGAGGTATTTAGTTTGAGATGGCTCCAGGTCATCCACTGATCAATGGCTCTGAGGCAACTGAAGATTTGTGAGTTTTCAATGTTTTGGGGGCATTCTAATTTAAGTAGTATTTGTGTGTCATCTGCATAGTTGTAGCATGTGAGATGAAAATCATTGATCAGTTCTGGTAATGATATCATGTAGATGTTGAAAAGCAAAGGTGAGATGATTGATCCTTGGGGGACCCCTGCTTTTGTGAGGTAGGGTTTAGGCGAGAAGGGGGGTGAGTAGATGATATAAGATCTTTTTTGAAGATAAGAAGTAATCCAGTCGAGAGCAGTCCCTTGTATGCCGGCTTCGTGGAGTCTTTGAATTAGGGTGTCATGGTCAACCGTATCAAAGGCAGCCGAGAGGTCCAAGAGAAGTAGTGCAGCAACTCCATTGCAGTCGACTGTGTTTTTAAGATCATTCCAGATTGCTATGAGTGCGGATTCAGTGCCTCTTCCTGGGCAGAATCCAGTTTGGAAGTCTGAAAGTATAGAATTGTCTTCAATGAATTGTGACATCTGGACGAATGCTGCTCTTTCTATCAATTTGCCCAGGAAAGGTCCATTTGTGATTGGTCTGTAGTTGTTGGGGTCTTGCGGGTCTAGATTTGTTTTCTTTAATAACGGTTGTATGTATGCCTTTTTCAGGTCTACAGGAAAAGTTCCTGTAGATAAAGAATTGTTGATGATTCTTCTTACAGGTGTGGCAGCAGAAGTAGATAGAAGAATGTTCTTGAAGATTTGTGGTAGACAAGGGTCCGAAGGGCAACCGGAAGGCATGCTTGCTTTGACCAAAACCATAAATTCACCTTGAGATATTTGTTGGAAGAACTGTAGAGGCTGGATTGGTTTATTCTTAGAGGGCATTTTAGGAAAGGGGTTGGTGCTGATGGTTTTCTTCTGTTTTAAATAGGAGTCCAAAGTGTCTGCCTTGGTTGTGTAGTAAGTTGCCTATTTGTTTGTGAAATCTTGAGTAGTGGGATGACTTCCTTCCATGCATGTAGGTTTTCGAAATTCATTGAGAATTTTATAAAATTCCTTGGTTGTCGATTTAGCATTTTGAATTCTGTCTGAGTAGTACCTTTTTTAGCTTTTTTGATTGATGATTTGTATATTCTGTTAAGTTTGTGTAGCTGCAGTTTGTCTTGACTGTTGTTTGTTTTGAGCCAGGTCCACTGCAACATTTTGATTTGTTACTTTATCTTTTTAAGTTCTCTGTTTCTCCAAGGTGTTGGTTTTCTTTTGTCGTGTTTAGTTTTTCTGAGTGGTATTAGTGTATCAAAAGCTTCCTGTAGCCACTCATAAAGTTTTGGCACAGAATTAATTGTATCTAGATCTGTGTTGGCTGTTAGTTGTGTTTCTAAGTCATCCAAATTGAGTTTGCTCCATGGTCAATAGGTACATGTATGTAAGTAGTTGTGGGGTGTGTTGATTTGTGGAGTTTTATCTCGGAAAGTTATCAAATGGTGGTCTGACCAAGTGATTGGCGTGATGCTATGAATGGTAACTAGTTCAGGCTTTGCAAAAATGACATCTAGGATGTATCCAGCGATGTGTGTGGGATTGAGTACAATCTGATGTAGGTTAAATGCGACTAGGCCAGTGGTGATAGCTTTTGGATGGGGCATATTGGGTTTGTCAAACCAAATGTTTAGATCCAAAAGAATACATAGGTTGGAGTATAGTGTAAAAAGGTTTGAGCATGTATCTAGAAAAGCATCTAGGAATGTGGAGTTGTTATGTGGAGGTCTGTAAAGGAGGAAAAAGTTACAGGAGGAAGTTGGAGTAGGGTGGCATCTGGTGAGGAGGGCTTCACAACCTTGTAGGGAAATGTTGTCTGTTTTACGGAGGTTTATTGCCTGTTTGAATATAATAGGTAGTCCACCTCCTCTCTTGCCTGTACGGTTTTGTGTGATGGTTTGATAGCCCGGAGGAAGGGCTTCGTGCAACACTAAGGCCATGTCATCTTCCAACCAGGATTCAGTTATGAATAGTAAGTCAGGTTGTGTGTCTGTGAGCAGGTCGTAGATGTGGTGCTTGTTTTTTGAGAGTGATCGAGCATTTATGAGCTGGCAGTTTAGAAAAGGTGTGTTAGTGTGGTATAGCATGTTATTGTGCAGTATGGCATGTGTGGTATGTCATGGCATGTTGTGTTATTGAGGCATAGAACTAACTTCATGCATACACATGTATTTAGGCAGGAGCTAATTGCACCAGTTGGTACAACTTAAAAACATGTAACTTACGTTGGCTTTCCCAATTGAGAAGGAAGGAGCCATTACACAGAATGGGAGCAAAATAAGAAGAAACTAACAGTCTCATTACGAGTATGGCGGTCCCACCGAGTGACTGCCAAACTCGCAGGGAGGACGCCACCGCCGTGGCGGTGGCATCCCCCCCTGCCCTATTACAATGTTCCCACTGGTCTGACTGGTGGGAACATTGCAATAGAGCGTTCCCGCTGGGCAGACCGCCAGGAACAGTGCTACGAGATAGCACTCGGCTCCCTTAAAGGAGCCGAGTGCTAACTCACAGCATAGAGGGGGCCAGCTAGCATTTTCGGAATGCACACTGTCTGCAAAGCAAAGCAGACAGTGTGCATTCCGATGGTGCTGAGCAGGGTAGCCCCTGCACTGCCCATACCATGAGCAGTGCAGTGACACCCCTGTGGCCGCCAGCACACCCTCACAGCCAGCCTTTCCATGGGGGTGAAACCGCCATAGTAAAGCTGGCAATGAGGGGAGTTGTAATCAGCCAGGCGGTGCTGAGTTCAGTGCCGCCCTGGCTGAGTACAATTCTGACCGCCATCATGCTGCAGGGGACCATGTTCCCGGCGGGGAAGGCGGTACCCTGGCGGATCCGCCCACCAGGGTTGTAATTGGCCAGTCAGACTACCCGGAGTGCAGCGGTCTGACCGTCAACACGAGTGTGGCGGTCTTTGGACCGCCACACTCGTAATGAGGCCCAAAGTCATAAACGCACCCTTAGTGAATGCTGCAATGTTGTAAAATGTAATATATGTGTTGATGTGTTCTTACGTGGAATGGACAAGATTGGCCAGAGAAAAACAGCTTACTGGAAAGTGAAGCTCTGAAAAGTCTGGAAAGAAAATAGCTAGTGAGGGGAATGCCAGGTCTAAGACAAAAAAACAAAATCAAAGGGACATAAAAGCAGCTAAAAAAATTAGATAGAGTGGCATAGGAGGAAATGAACATACAAACAATATACACTCACAAAAAGGTACTACAATCCAAGTGCAAGTGGTGCTTAAGAACACTCATCATGAAATTAATCAGTACTTGGTCGTGCTCCAGGGAAGAAAACAAAAAAAACAGGGACAAAGTCAAACCAATATATGTAGACACATGCTCACTAATGAAAAGGAATAAAATAAGTGTGACAATAATTTCAACCACTGGTAAATATTAATGGGTAGGATAAAAGCCCCTTTTAGAGGGTTTTTTTCTAAGAAACAATAGATTATCGCAAGTGGCAGCGCATGCGTGAGACCTAAAAAGTTGTTACCTACATTTGAGCAGGGGAAAAACAGGGTACATTGGCAATGTTCCAGGAGAGGGGAAGACACAAGATGGACGAGGCGAGCCATTGAATAAGAAGCAGCCTAATAAGAGTGATAGGAAAGCCAACCCATGGTAACCAATAGGGGACTCCAAGCCCCTGTATGTTCTTGGTAAGCCCACAACAGGGGTGTCATTAACTCCCTACTTTAGCAACTTGAGCTGGGGTGGGTGTAAGGGGGTAATTCTTTTTGAGCCGAAAAATTTACATTTTTATTTATGGCTTCCTTAGCTTTGATCGGAGACACTGGTCTCCAAGAAGCTCCCATAAAAAAAAAACTCTTGCAATGGAAGAGAGGGAGGGGTGAAGAGATAGAGAAAGAAGATAGAAGGAAATCGAGAGAAAATGTGGATGGACAAAGAAATGGATGGATGGAGAGAGAGAGAGGATGAAGGGATATATGGAGAGGAGATTGGATGATGGTGGTTGAAGAAATGGGTGAATGGATGGTAAGAAATGATAGAGTGATGGGTTGAAAATATAAACATATCACTGTTTAGAGTTTCTCCAAAGTATTTTGGAAAACAAAATAGACACAGTAGATGATCTAAATGAGATATCAATATGGCCATTATTCCTCCTTCTGTCTCGTTTTGTAGGTCAAATATATATATATTTTTTTTGTAAAGTGCAAACCTTTCCAGGGTGGCTTGCGTAGCACTGTATACTTGCAATAAAGAACACACAAGCAACACAATAAAAACATAATGAGTACAAACAGGTATTGCCAAATGACAGGAGATATATATTCAGGATAACATCATGATGGGTAAGCAAGAGTAAAAAGACATTTTCAATTTACTAATTCATGATAATTAAGGGGACAAGTGAATGCTCAAAGGAATGGAATTCCAAATGTAAGTGACTACTATAGAGAAATCCCTATATGAAAGCTGGCTTTCAGAAACTTATGGAATTTGAGACATAAAAGGCTATTACTCCGAGCTGTATGGCCCCTTCCATCAAACACAAGTTTGGAGGTGAAATACGAGGGATAGATCAAAAGGAGATCACTGGTAATGAAAAAGTCCAAACTAACTTTGCACTGAAACCCAAGCAGCAAATAGGGGAGGACTTGAGAAATAGAGTAATCTTATTATACGTCCATACACAGACACTAAGGTGCGCAAACCTCCACTTCTACCATCTTAGTGAAACAGCACATTATCCTGGAACATAAACTAGGAAAAACTCAACCGGGAAAAAATAAAATCTGTCTGAGAAGGCACAGCTGAAATATTGGAACAGAGATGCAGGGCTGAGAGTCCCACTATCCCTTAATCTCACTGTGGGGGTCATTCTGACCGCCAGGGTCACGAATGACGGAAGCACCGCCAACAGGCTGGCGGTACTTCAAATGGCATTCTGACCGCGGCGGTAAAGCCGCGGTCGCCCTGCCGGGGCCGGCGGCATTCCGCCGTTTTTGTCCCGGCTGGGAGAATCCGCCAGGGCAGCGCTGCAAGCAGCGCTGCCCTGGGGATTCTGACCCCCGTACCGCCAGCCTGTTTCTGGCGGTTTTCACCGCCAGGAAGAGGCTGGCGGTAAGGGGTGTCCTGGGGCCCCTGGGGGCCTCTGCACTGCCCATGCCAGTGCAGGGGCCCCCTAACAGGGCCCCGGCCAGCTTTTCACTGTCTGCCTAGCAGACAGTGAAAAGCGCAACGGGTGCAACTGCACCCGTCGCACCGCCGCAACACCGCCGGCTCTATTCGGAGCCGGCTCCTGTGTTGCGGCCTCATTCCCGCTGGGCCGGCGGGCGCTAACTTGGTTAGCGCCCGCCGGCCCAGCGGGAATGTTGGAATGGGGACCGCAGAAATTTGCCCGCATGGCGGCCAAATGGCGGTTTCCGCCTGGCGGGCGGCAGTAGCCGCCCGCCAGAGTTGGAATCACCCCCTGTGTCTCTTCATATCTCCCTGCTCCTCCCAGCTCTTTCTGAAACGTACCTGGAACACCTGAGGCAGTTGTGCTTCAGCCCACTCACTAGACTCCACTTACTCCTTTCCTTCTCCAAACCTATGGTTATTGGAGGATCATAGCTGCCCTTTAACCTTACCACATTGACAGTTCTGGAGCCTCTGCAAAGAAAGTCCAACTGCCCTAGAGGTCACACACACACACTGATGGCGTGGCTAGGTCGCACTGTGAAGTAGTTGACTCTCCCGCAAAGGCCAGCCAACTGGATCTCTCCTCTGGGAAGGAGCACTCTGCCAGCTCACATACTCACTAGCGTGTTATCTTGTGCAAATAAGGGACAGCATTCCAGCCGTCACCTCAGCACCTGAGTGCAGATCATGCTGCTGCTGCCATCGTCTCTCAAAGAGGTGTGGGTGGCCTGAGTTAGCCACAACAAAATTGTAGGTAATCTGGTTGTTTACAACTTTTCCGAACAATCACTTCTTTAGGGGGGTGTTTGAAATGTAATGCTGTTAGATTATGATGATGTGGGAGCAGAACCCCACACTCCAAAATTAAGGACACCCCAAAACTGAAATCAGGCAACATTTATCTCAGGTGTTTCTGACCCAGGGTTGATCTTACTCTGAAGACACCCTCCTCAATATCAAACTCAACATTAGATTACCAGAGCAGCAATAAGTAACTGGGACCATTCAATTAATGAGTTCTATATCAGAGAAAAGTTAAAGGGTTTTATTACAAAATCTTAAAATCAAGCTGGACAGAATTAATGCCATGGAGGCTCAAATCCAAGTGAACAGCAAAAGCAAGAAATTGGTCAGTTTTCCTAGCTGAAAGACGTTCAGGAAAATCTCTGAAATAAATTGGACAGAGACTCTAGTAGAAGGACCTTGGAAAAAAAGTTACATCGGGAATATGAGGAAGTTTATTCACAATACATGCACACTTGGAAATTTCTATTACAACACTTTGTGTCCACTTCTCGGAGTCTGTGGTGAGGGAAGATGTGCAAGGGGACTAGATGGGAGGAGGAGTGAGACAACACCATCTGAAACAGCATCCATGTTAAAAGATATGTCAATTTTATAAAAATGTGGCACAACTAAATCACATTAATAAACACACGTCTGTAAGTCATTAAACGTGTTTGAACTGTAATATTATTAATTCAGCATTTGCATATTGGATACACCATAAAAAACATAATTTATTCATAAAAATATAAACCCAGAACAAAAAGGTACTACACTTGCATCAACATTCTAGGGCTTGTTTAGGACAGGGGAGGTAGGGTTTGCTTGTAGACACCAAAAGATCCTAATGCCACATACTCATACTATACAACGTTTCAAAGGAGCAATCGTTTGTCAAATAAGTCACACAGAGATTTACATGATGTGGAGAGGTATAATCAATAATCCTCCTACATAAACACAAACAAATTGAGCATTGAAAGAATTTCCATTGAACACCATGTAGTCATAATGCAAATATAAATTGATAAAATGGTACAATATCTTTGTATCGTTTCATCAAGAGATTATTGATTATACCTCTGCAAATCATGTAAATCTATGTGATGTATTTGACAAACGACTACCTCTTGAAACATTGTTGTGTAATATTTCCCAGGTTTCACAGGGGTCTACAGAGCAGCTCCTTCTCACTTCATTACTACCATATACCCTGCTTTGTCACTCCTCTCTGTGTCCTTTATCTCCAAGATCTTGAAGATGAGCAAATCACATGCTTAAGAAGAGGATTTGGGGGAAACAAGTATGAGGTAAAGACACCCTCAATGTTTTACTGTTCTTTATTGTAGTTTTGAAATTTCCAGAAGGTAGATGGCGGTGAGGCTTTGCTTGTACTGTAACAGCAGCAACTTGGACATTGTGTCATGAGGCCATTTCATCCCGCTGGACACGAAGTCATCATTACTCAGTGCTCAAGAATCTAGTGACTCTATGTGCATTCAAAAGAAGCATCCTGATGCCGCTGATGGATGTGGCCAAGGTCCCGGCGCCTCAGGAGGAGTGGTGGACTGGCATATCCTCAGTCTCTTCCAAAACCTCTGAGCCATACTAGATATGAAGGATGTGAAAAAGTGTGCCAGGAGCACTACATTCTGAATTAGCTCCATAGACCTTACCTATGCTTATTTTCATATCCCCATTTTACAGATTCTTTGCTGTTTACTAAGAACAGCTAATCCAGAGGAACAATGCTAGGCAAGGATGCTGCTTTTTGGGCTACAGCCATCCACAAGGTTGAGTCTGAGTGGGTCTATTACACAGCATAGACCTAGGCTTGCCCCGATAGCCATTGCCTTGCATTAGATCCCTCTATCATTAGGTCCTCCAAGAACTCCTTGGGCTTGAAAGCTCTAGCCACACCTTTGTGTCTTACTCTCATACTATGTTGCACTTGTGAAGTATACACTTTAAGGAAGAGACAGTATCTTGCATTTCTGAGGTCTTTTTGGATTGGGTCAGCCTTCACCTCTTGATTACTCACCTTCTACAGTTCGATTCTGGCAGACATGGTCACTCCCATGATGGTAGAATGACCATCACACATGGGCTCCAGAGAAGCATCTCCATTCTATCGCCTGTGACAACTCTATTTGATGCCAGTATAACAGGAGTTGATTATCCTTAGGTCCATGTGTAAGTCAGATCATTGATCAGCCCAGGAATCTGTCCTCTACTCTATCTGTTGAAATCATTCAGCTGTCTTTCTGGCCGCATTGTTCTTCTATTTTACAATGGAATTGCAGACCCTTTCATGAGGACAGACAACATAGTGGTGAAAATGTATTCTGATTGGTAGAGGGGCACTGAGGTCATTCTTCATGGAACTAGGAGCTGTAACCATTTTCAGATGGTCAAAGACCAACCCCTATTCAGTATGTGCCACATACCTTCAAGGAGCTCCTCCTGGTGTCTATTGCATCGGACAGGCGCTTTTTGGGAACTCAAAGCTTTACACTGTAATAAGGTTTATCTTTAGTTCCTTCACAAGGGTCTGTGTCTTCAGTGTTCTCCGACCTTTGTATGTATGCGCTGTTTGAATTTATGTGACATATACTTTGAGTTTCTGGTCTCCAGATCCCTCTTTGTTATCTTTGGGCCAGTGGTCAAAGGAGAGTTAAACGTCCATCACCACTTTCACTAAATGCCCAACTCTAACTCATTTCAAGTCACGGTGCCTTCTTCCTACCCTCTCTACCCGAGTCCCTTCTGGTTATATGATCTCTGACTTGGTCATTCTGGTTTGCTTGTTACATGCAGGAGGTATTGTAGGTTTAAGGAACTCCTCTTTCTCCAGGCAAGGAACTGGTGCTACATTTTGGGGGGGGGTTATAGTAACAGTTCGGGGCAGGGTGGTCAGATGCCTGTCTCAAGGTCCTGGAGGCCTTAGGACGTACTGACTGGGACGAGGACAAGCAACACTGAATGTAGTTAAGATTACCAGTCAGTATTCCCAGCATTGTAGGTTTTACTAATTGCCTGATATGCTTTAGGGTGGAGCAAGAGGTAAAGAAATAAATTCAAGCACACAGATACCAGCTAAACCCCAAAGATGTACTAAGACAGGTAGTAAACTAGCTGTGTTCCGGCTATGCCAGCCTTTAAAGCCATGTGGGCACATTCTGTAGACCCTAAGAAGGCAGCTCACTTCTGCCATGGGCACATGTCGTACTTGGAAAACATACAAATGAACTCAAATTAACATTAATGGAGGAGTGATAAATGTTTTCCATTGCTGTGCACCATGAACGTCAACTCACCAAAATGCTAGGAGTACCGGAAGTTACATCACACGACCTTTGACCTTCAATTTATCACACACACGCATTCTTACACATATACACATTTAAACCTGCACACATTTTCTCTCTCCCATAAACACACACTCACCCGCAAGCATGCACACAACATACATTTAAAAGCACTTTCTTTTACTTACCTCAGTGTGCATTTGAGGGCACCTGTGTAAGCTGTAACCAGACTTCCTGGTGAGAGAAAAGCTGCGCTTTCATCTTCTTCCTTGAAAAAATGATTTCCCCCATCTCCCCTGGACGACTGCTGTACTGGGCTGCAACACACATGTGTTCCGTCTAGGGTTTTCCAAGAAAGAGGCTCCACTTCCGGTAGTGATTCATCACTGAATGAGCAGATCCTGGGAAAGGGGCTCAGTTTTGGAATAAAAACTGCAACATGGTTTACCGCTGATTTTTGAGCCTTCGCTTTCATGTTAAAAAGCAAAAGTATAAAAGTCTGACTAAAAAGTCAAGGACTGGCTGAAGGAATTACTCGCCACATGGATACAGCTGACAGCTATGCTTCTGAATAGGGCTCGGTTGGGTCATATATCTGCAAAGATTAACTTTTTGTAATGATTTAGATTATTAAAAAAAATAAAAACATAAAATAACTTGAAGTTACTAACTTATGTGGGAATAAGGAAAACAAGTGGAACGTTTGTAAACAATTGAACCGAGCAAGACTTCTAGCTGAAACCTTGATTCATTAATGAGCTACAGAAAGTGGGTGGCAGGCAGGAATATGCAATCGTCTATATGACATCACTTGAATCGGTTGTAAAGAAGAGGTAGATGGGGTAATATTGACAAATTATAGTTCTGCCTTTACACTAGAAAGTAGTGATCGAAAGGCAAGTAAACAGCATGAGGTCTTCTCACACACATTTTTGCAATGAAATTGACCTACTTATATGAGTTGGCTGCATGTTTTTTTTTCCTTTTCATTCATGAGGCACATTCTTAATATATATGTGTGTGTGTGTGTGTGTATTTAAAAAATAACCATTGCAAAAGCTTTGCCAATGCGTATTTGTTTTAAAGGATCGTACAGGCCAATCAAAATGCCATGTGGAGAAACTCCTACGCGCCCGGCCAGTAAATAATTTACCCTCTTTCGAAATGACAATCACTCCACCCTACCAACTTCCATCTGTGCCTGCGGGGCCCTGTGTGGAAGCAATTATATTACAGCAACACTGCTGCACGTACACACACTGTCCCTACCCACTACTCATGAAATGTACCATTCCGCGGTTGGGCCATTCTAAACGTATTTATGTAGCACACAAAACTGTCCCCTTTTGTAAACTTTGGAGGTTAAAAAGGAACTTTTCTATGTTTGCAGATGAGACGTGAAAGGAAAAAAGTAAGTTTTTACTTCACTTTCCCTCAAATCCGTCAACTCAGATTTGGAGGTCAGACTGCCACAGTTGGATTGGCGGTTAGGCACATCCAAATGTGCACGGAGTAAGGGTGGCTGGAGTCCCCCCAAGCAGTGGCTTCTCCGTAATGGCGGAGGAGCATCGCCTCACTGCTTAGCACCAGCAAATGAAAAATAAAATGATAATGAAACAATTTAATCATTTTATTTTTCATACACTGACTGAGTCATGCAAGGGTAGGGAGGGGTCGGGCCAGACCATGTCAGGGAGGAGGGGTGTTGGTTACTGTAAGTGTGCATGTTGGTTTTTGCCGGCTGTCTTGGGATGGCCAAACCGACATATGCATTTACATTTCTCCAACCCATCTGTGTAGTACAGCCAGGTGGAGAAAAGGCACAGGCTTCCTGTCTCTGAGCGAACATTAAATTCAGTCTGCTCAGGGCAGTCCCGGTGCTGCCCTCATGCTGGGTAATAGCTTGAGAGCAGTGTCTGGATTGGGTGGGGAGTCTGGGAGCCTGTATACTGTGTGGCCGCCGGAAGCAGAGGAGCACCGAAGTGGCCGGCAGCGGGAGCGGCAGCATCAGGTAATTTTTTTTTTTTCTGTTACCCCCCCACTGCCCTGCACCCTGCAGCCCCACCACTTTCTGTTGCCAGCAGCCAACACTGGTCTCTCCACCAGCTACTATTTCCAGTGGTGCTGCCATGGTGGATGAGGGTTCCTGGCAGAGTTGGTGGGACACGGGCAGTCTATTGGCACTGTCAGCATCTAACGCAGGCAGATGGACTGCCAAGGCTGCAGACGGGCTTTTAGTTGAAAATGTGGCTGACCCATTACCTCCAAGATCTAAATCAGGCCCTCTGTTCTTTTCCTGACACATGCACTTAGAACACAATTGTTAGTTTGTATATAATGTTTTGCCTCACAATGCCATTTTCTTATGGACAATATGATGTTGTGTACCAAGCTTCATGCTTCGTTTCAGGCTGTGTTAGCAAAGCGAATGCTTTCTCATGATCTCACCTATTGGCTGGGGCTTAGCGTGGTCAGTAAGATAGGGGTGTGTGAGCTTCATATTTTCCAACAATCTTGCTGACATATAAGGGGTCATTATGACCTCGGCACTGAGTGTCAATGTGGCGGTATGACCGCCAACAGGCTGGCGGTACATACCACCACATTATGAGATTGGTGGGTTGGCTGCAGCAAACCCGCCACTTCTCCACTCATACCGCCATGGCGGTATGAGCTGCCGGGCCAGAGGTCTGTATCTCTAGCCCGACGCCCGGCATAGTACCGCCGGCGGCATTATGAGCCTGCCTACCACTATGGTTTTCGTGGTGAAAAGCATGGCGGTAGGCCCTACCGGTTACAGGGAAATCCTTCCCTGTCACCGGTAGGTGGCTCCCCCACCCCCTCAACACTCCCTGACACCCCCACCCCCCCTCCATCCAAACACCCCCATCCCCTCTGATCCTCACACACTCCCCCACCCCCATACATGCACACACCCGCAGACACGCACCATGCATACACCCAATCACTCACACTGGCATACACACATTCATACACACACTGGCATACATGCATTCATAAACACAGACATCCAGACATGCTCACACACATTCTTACAACGATCACACTGACATGTGGACATGCACTCACTTCACCATTCTTACACGCATTCACTCACACGCATACAACCACGCAAACAACACAACACACACAGACGCTTTCACACACTCACTCACACATTCATGCACCCACTCAGACACAACACACAATACCCCCCACCCTCCCCTGTCTGAAGCCCAACTTACCGTGAGCGAAGAGGTCTTCCAGCATGGAACAGGAAGGGGCGCTGCTACCACCAGCAGCGCCCCGCCAGCAGAACACCACCAGGCCGTATGAATTGTCATAATATGGCTGGCGGCGTTCTACTGGTGTGGCAGTGCTGGTGGTAGTAGCAGAGCCACCTTACAACTGTCCACCACCATGAACACTGCCGGATTTCCACCCTTCTTGTAGCGGACATCCGACAGTGCTCACAATATGGCAGACGGATGGTAGCCACGGTGGTGGTATTTTGGCGCCCGTCACTGCGGTGGTCGGCAGTTTTTACCGCTGATGTCTTAATGACCACCATAATGTCAAAACTCAATATATGACAAGCAGGGCACATGAGAGGGGCTAAAGAGACAGTGGAAAGGGAGACAAATGCAGATTGGTAGGGGTACTAAGTGAGAGAAAACACAATGTCTTGTAAAATAGCCAATATTTTTGATGACTTTAAAAGCAGAGAGGGAGAGAGTGTGTTTGCGTTTTTATCTGTGTGCATGTGAAAAATCCTTGTGAAATACGACAGATACCTCAACATACCTGACTGAAAGCACATATACCCAACTATTTTTCAGAAAATGCATTTATTAGGTGGATGTAACACCCCAAACAACCCCCTCTCCCCAAAGCTACACTCCATGCCTATTGGCATCATACTCTACTTCTCATAGGAATTTAACCTTGATTGTAACAGAGTTTGCACTACCCATTATGTGACACAGAAGCACCCAGAAATCTTCATATATATATCTATTGAATTATAAATTACTTTTTGTTATTCACCATCATTCTCAGTAGTACGCCTGGAAAGTGGCACCAGGCTCAGGAATGCTATCATACTAGTGGGAATATAAACCGGTTCTTCCTGCAGACTCCTGTTCTTGCTTTGCAGAGTTCTCCATAGCGAAGAAGTTCACATAGGAGCATTGGAGCCCCGGGTGCAAAACACATATTTTTTTCCTAGGGGAAAGCATTTTTCCCTCTGAAGCATGTCCTTTTCCCAAATTACCCCAATTCTGGAGGCGCACAATTCCCACTTCCCATCCTCTAAGGGGAGTAATATATTTACTTTATCTTTCTAGGGTTGAAAGAGGAGGCAGATGAGTTTGGTAACTTTGTGAGTGTTTTCAGTATTCCAAGGTTAACCAAGCCCTGTAACACTCACTTCCCACCCCTTTAGAGAGCTTTCCACGCTCATAATGCCATTTACGCCTGCCGGGAATCCCTCTGTGTATTCCAGTTTACAACTAAATTTACCTTTGCCATGTATGCAGTCGCGTTTGCCTTACCTTCTAGTGGGCACCACAGCCACCAGTAACATGTAGTGCTACTGGCTGAGGGGGGCAGAAGAGCAATTGGTCTTGTTCTTGCCAGTTATGCTTCACCGTTGCATTGCACGGTATTAGGGTTGTGGGGCCGGAGGATAAGCATTGTGCAGACAGCCAAGGAGACCGCAGAACTACCCTGTGGCACCAGAGCCCATCAAACCTGCAGACGCGGGGGTTCTCCGCCAGGGGCAAGGTTGGTACGTAGCCAGCTGCTCCACAGATTGCACTCTCCTAAACCCAACACGTCCACCATTTTGGCTGACAGATGTCTGTTAAATCACCTGGTACTGGATCTGTTTTGCTATCTGTATTTTGTAAGTTTGCCCCACTTTTGCATCAGAAAATGACGCAAATGCGGCGCTAAAAAAGTATAAATATGGGCCTTGGAGTCCTCATTTCTTTATAGTGGGATGAACAGTACTACCATCCAATCGCTGCAGAGCAAACACCTGGGTCTGGATTAACTGCTCATGCAGGGCACTGAGAGCTTTGCTAGTATGTGATGAACACCTTTGTATGTTGCCCAGGTGGATGTGCCATGTGTGTGTGTGCCTGTGTGGATTTAAGTTGAGGTTGTGAGGCAGAGGGAGTTGGGGTCTGGATAAATTTAATCTGTGTTGGAGAGGGAGAGGACTGGTGTGGTCTGGAACAAGAGGTGCTGAATGGAATGTGTATGAGATGTACTTCCTCTTAGCATCTCTCTAATAGCTTTATATAGCTATTAGCTGATAGTTCGACTAATACATTCTTCTTTTAAAAGATGTTGAATCTGATTATCAAGATTGCTCACGTGTATTTTGAATTGAAGTGAGATTATGTAACATTACCACTTTCTCCAAAGACAAAACATAATAAACAGTGGTGAAACTAATTGATGCTGAGAAACAGCACACGGAGACATGGATGATAAAATGAACAAGCCTCAGTCTCGATTCTGTACTTCAACAAACACTGCACAAGTTGATTTGATCTGGCCCATTATATGCAAGGCAGCTGCCAGATAAGATATCAGTTTAGCAAACCACAGCTCACAACACCCAAATAAATATATCTTCATACGTGAAGGAAAGCTGTTTAGCATTAGCATGTGGGGCTTCATGCAAAAAAACTATTTGGAACATGAATTTGGAAAAACATCTAACTAAGAGAAAACTATAGAACAGCGCAGTTGGTACCTAGAAAGAAGAGGAACAAAAAGTTAAACAATCACATTGTCATAGCTACCTATCCACTGTATGGATCAACAACAAGGTGGTCTTCGTCTTCAGGTCATCAATCGATCAGCATCGCATCAGGCTCTCAAGAGCATGAGCCCAATGACAGAATCTCAAATCTCTTCTCCCCCAGTATTGCATTAATTACGGAATAAGTTCTCTCCCCGATCATCTGCCTTTAATGTTGCATCTTCTTCTCCAGTCAGTGTCTCTATTGTTCGAGTCCTGGGAAAGTACATCATGTCTGCTTTACACTGAATTGGTTACATACTCTAGCTCCTCATCTCCTGTCTGTAGGTTAATTGCAGACTATTCTAGCTAAGCAGATTTTTTTTGCATAAGTGATCAGGGTCAGTTCAATGCGTCAGCTTTTCTACATTGCACGATTATTCGGCTTCTACATGAGGCCTGGCAAGACTAGGCCACAACTTCGGCTAAGTTAACTCTGCAATATAATGCAAAACATACGTTATACATCTCAATATGACATGTTACTACAATTCATTATGCATTTTCAGTATTTCATGCATCGTTTAATCATTTTAGTATAATTTATGTGAGTTGGCAGCCACTCTTCGTGGTCACATTTTCAAACGTGCACATTAATTTCTCTATGTTTAATTATTTCTATCATTTTCTAGTTAATCAAAACGCATAACACTCATTAATATTTCTATTTAACATATTTGCTTCAACACTGTAGAGAAGATCCTGCAAAGACACGTCAAATACCACCCAGTCCTGGCCTTTTAGTCAACTGCATGTGCAGTCTGGGACTTTTCATTTCGATTTTAGCATTGGAAGAATACTTTATCCTAACGTGTAAAGTGTTCTTGACTTGGCTACAAAAACTGACCAAAGGTTTCACATGAAACGTGGTAACTTGTTAAGTGCCTCATGAGCAGTTATTTTTTAGTCTTTTTTTAAAAATAGACCAGCAGGTGGTGGTCCCAAATCAGAAACCAGATCAGCTGTTAACCAAAGGAGTAAAGCTCTTACACAGATTTTGACATTTAGGAAACTATCTCATTCATGGGGACACCAACTTCTGCGACCTCCACCAGCAGACGACCTATGCTGCTGTTGCTCCAGACACTGTACAGTTGTCTGTGGCAGGATTGTGTACGCCCGTGACATTGCAAGGGGGAACCTGCCCTCGCGATTACCTTCTGGGGTTCACTTTCTAAATTCAGGATTTTCCTTACCACAGCTCTTTTTGATCCTTACAAATTGTTGACTTCGTAGTCGGCCCACAGTTCTGACGAGTCAGCTTCTTTTCATGGCCTGCTGCTCATCCCATCACTTATTGTCCTGATGATAACCCAAAAACTACCTATGGGCGAAATGAGCAAATGTAGGCAGGGCGTAGCTTGGTCAGTAAGACTGGGGGGATGTGAGCTTCAGATGCCCCAACAATCAGGCTGGCATGTAATGTTAACTTACATTGTAGGCCAAGCAGGGTGCATGGGAGTGGCTAAAGAGGCAGTGGAAAGGGCGAGGAATGCAGATTGGTAGGAGTACTGAGTGAGGGAAAACAATATTTTGTAAAATAACCAAAATTTTTGATGACTTTCAAAATTTCCTGGTAAAATCCGACAGACACCTCACCATGCCTAAATGAAAGCACCTGTACCCAATTAATTACCAGAAAATACATTTATTTATTATAGGGAGTGTAACACCCCAATCCCACCCCCCCAGAAGCTACGCCCGTCTTAGGAACCTGAACTCCAGGTGATTATTATTATAATCTTTATTACCACTGTCACTTCAAATCTGTTTTAGTGGCTTCATTCTCAGTTTTTTATACTCACTGTGAAGTTTACTTTACCGTTCACCTTACAAGTACTTTTGAGCACCGAGCACTTCCAGATAAAGCAGTAAGGGGCATATATATACTTGGAATACGCTGAATTAGCATAATTAGTTTTTAATGCTAATTCAGCGCAAACCTAACTCCATATTTATACTTTGGCACAAGACATGTCAAGCGCCAAAGTAATGGAGTTAAAGTCATTTGTTGGATGTGGAAACCAACCTTGCGTCAATGTGATACAGGGAAGGCGTTCCCGGCCAAAAAATGATGATATGGCCTTAACGCCATATTTATCCCAGTGTGCTAAAATCAAGCACAGGGAACAGGGGCCTTAAATAATGGTGCTAAGCTTGCTTGGCTCCATTATTTAATGTCTGGGTATGGGCAGGCGTTAGGGAACCTGTGGGCATGTTTCTATGGTCAGAGACCATGGAAAGAGCCCACAGGTGCCCTTCCCTGGCCCTAGGGACATCCCCACCCAGCCCCACCCACACCAGAGGGGCACCACAGGATGGGGAACCCATCCCAGGTAGTTCCCAGTAAGTATATATATATTTGTTTTATTATTCCCTCTCAGGGTCCCTAACCTGGGGCCCCCTGCATGGCACAGGCCCCAATGGCCATACCCAGGGGATATTTGTCCCCTGGGCATGGCCATTTCGGTGGAGGGCATGACTCCTGTCTTTACTGAGACAAGAGCCATGTTCATGGGGGTTGTGCACCAGGAAATGGCGTTACTCTGCTTAAACAGTGTAGCGCCATAATTTGGCGCACAACCTCCGGTTCCCCCTACACACCCCCCACTCGGTTAGTGTCATTTACAATTACGCTAACTGGGCATTACCGCCGGCTAGCGCCATTCCATAAATATGGCGCCCGGCTGGTTCCAGGAACGGCGCTAACCGGCGCTATACTTTTACACGCAAAACTGCGCATACGTAGTTTTGCCTGTAAAAGTATAAATCAGAGCCTAAATTTCTTTACATAAACAGCAAAGAGTGTGTTCTCTTCCTTTGCAATTTATTTTTCATTCTTGATACAGAACAAAGCATGTAGTACAGATTTATTGCCATTTGTTTCTTATATGTCATCTGACCTTGGTTCCATGTGGTTTATAATAGGGTAGCCCCCATTTTCCTACAACGTCATTTAGGAAGATCACATAGGGAGATTTGGAGGATAGAATAAGGGGAAATTAAATCCTCCTTTAACTTCCATTGGAGGCTAGGACACCCAAGGGTAAGCATGGTAAAGTGATTAACTTAAAGAATGTGGAGTTTCCCACATAAATTGGCAGTGTTGGCATGTATGATGGCCCATACCAACCTGAGGACCAAAAAAAACAATAAACAAGAGATTTGTAATTGCATTATGAAAAGCAGGAGAAACAGAGGGCCTCATTACGAGTTTGGCGGTCCCTCAACCGCCATTGGCAGTGGTGGTCCAACTGCCGCCGGGATAGCAGTCGGACCGCCGAATTACGAGTCATGCGGGCCTACAGAGCAAAGACCGCCGCGGTTCAGCCGCCACCACCAGGCAGTAAAGATCGCCAGGGTCACGAGGCTGCACCAGAAGGCCGGTGGAGCCTGTGTTTCCCCCCATCATGTTATGAGGTTGCACATCGCCATTAGGACGGTGGCGGGACAACCACCACGTCTCAGAATGTGGAAACGGACAGTATAGAGGGAGACACTCACCTGCAGGCAGCTTCATTCATCTGCTGCCGCCATGGAGCCCGTCGCACATGTCCTACCCTGCTGATAATCCTAGAAGGTACACAAAACCAATGCCGCTGTGGATGCCACCGGCCATAAGTACACACACCTACCTGTATCCAAAAGCTCAAAACCAGATTGTAGCACCGTCATCCACATCAAATGAGGGCACACCACAGGCACCAAGTACACGTCACATCCCGTACACAGTCCAAAACATACATCAAGACGGGCACATTCACACACACAATACGCCATTTTTGGGCAGCTCACTCACACTGTACTGCAACACTGCACAGAAGCTCACGGCCACAAATCTCAGGCACAGGGACAGTGAAGGCTACACAACATTGTCACACACATCACCGACAAAACACAAACATCACATCTACCAACACAACACACACACTTATATTCCACACAGGCCAGGGACTGTTGTCACATACAACACACATATCTCCATGCTTGCACAAACAAAACTCAAGCTGACACACAACAGATGAATACATAAGCCATATCACGGGGACAAGTTCAACACCATACATGCTCACATTGGACAATACAATATGAAATACTTACCACAACAAACAGTACACAATGCCATTACACCACCATTACATTTAGAGACACACATCCATACACTCAACATATATACTTCTCTTGGGGGAAACCAGCACTGCCCACAAAGTCAGATACTGCAAACAACAGCAAATGGAGCAGCAAGCAGGCTCAAACACACACAACTGTAGCCACACAGGAACAACATAAAGGTAGAAAAGGAATTGCAGGACAAATGTATACCCAAATAATACCAACTGGTTGGGTTTAATAACAAAGAAAATGTCAAATGTCCAATGCCATTGGCCAGTCCATAAGCAAATGTTCATTCACATCACTGTGCCCAGGCTTGTCTCCTCAACCATCAGGGAACCTTCCCATAAAGGGGGCAGGCACCTCAGTGATAACCCCAGGGGTGTGTGTTGAGGGAGGTTTGGATTTGGGATGGGGGTTTGGTCTTGGGGGGTGGTCTTCTTCTTGGGAGGGTTGTTCTTCTGGTGAGGGAGAGGTACGGGTGCTTGCAGGAGGGGCTTGGGACAGGGGGTGGGGGCAACAGGGCAAAGGTTAAGGTCAAACAAAAAAACTTTCTTGGGGAAACAGTGACAGTCATCAGAAAGGGGTTGGGATTTAGTGGTGTTGCCAATCCCTGGATGGCATTCATAATGGCTGACTGACCCACAGAGGTACTTCTCAGGAAGTCAATAGCCTCCTCACTGAGGGCAGCAGGGACAAAAGGGACTGGAGCAGAGGTGCCCGCAGCAAAGGATATGCTCACCCTCTTAGGTGAGCAGAAACGGCCAGCTGGTTGGGGAGCAACAGGGAGGGTGTTGTTAGAATGTGGGGTGGTGGACAAGGATGGTACTGGGGGATTGCCCAATGGGACTGCCACCACTAGGGAGGGGCCACTGGTGGAGGAATCTAATGATATTGAGGATGTAGATCCACTCTTCTCTGTGGCACTCCCTTCGCCCTCCAGGCCACTAGGTCCCTCTTTGTCCATGGTGTCTTGACCCAAGGTCCCATAGCCCGATGATTCCCCATTCTGCTCCTCCCCGTCTCCTCTGCTTGCCTGTTCTGATGCTGCCAAGACAAAGAGCAATAGGGTCATCACATGTCCATGATACCACTCGAACAACAGCTCTCATTAGCAGACATTACCATCATGTCAATTAGGCCCCAGCAATACACACCACCTCAGTGGCTCATACATGTGCCATACCATATGCATGAATGCCATCTGATTTATCAACAGCTGCCCGCAGGAAAATCTGGATCTCACACATCTACAATTACATGGCTGAAGTTGTGCAATCACTGTAACCATTCAACAAGTAGGAGACCCCATCACCTTCAAAGCTCTGCCCATGGAACAGACCACAGTCACCAGTTGGCATACAATTGTAGGCCAATGCAAGGTCCATTCCCACAGATTCCACACAAGCCCATGCACACATCTGTCCCATACATAATGACCCAAAAATAAGAAATGATGCTCCAAAATTCAGCCATGTTGATGACAAAAGTGCAATAGTCTGGAGAAGGTGACTTCACCAAGTGATATTTGTCCCAATAGAGTCAAGCAGGTAGTATCAGTGTCGTGCAAATAGGACACACATGTTGCATGGAAATGGACACTGTAGACATCATCTGCAAGAAGTCAGGGAGAGATGTCCCCAAAATGCACCACACAATGAATCAGCAAGCCCCAGGGTAATCGCCACTAATATTTGGCACCCCTTACAATGACAATTACTCTGAGAGCATAAGTAGGTATGTAGAAGTTGCAAGGACTTGTAGACGGCCCACAGCATGCTCCCCAATGGGAAGCAACATCACCGTCACCATCTTGGTCATGGAAACCCAGATGTCTGTCTGTGGATGAATGCCTGTACCCAAACACATATCTAAAACATGACTGCAAGTCACTCCATGATGCATGCCAACAGTCAGGGCATATACCTCAACCTTTACACATGTGCCGTGCATTTTTCCACCAGAGGCCACATCAAGGTCATAGATATTCACATTGTGGCTAAAACCTCTAGCCTACCTGTCATGTGTGTCATTGCTACTGCAGTTGTACATGCCAAATGACATGCCATGACGCATTAGGGAATGTGTCAGCCAATAAACAATGGTGACACACTCCTGTATGTGGCACAACATATAATGTACCCCCATTGTAAATGTACTATTCCACAAACAGCTTGCCGTGCACATATATGTGAGGGAATACAGACATCATCCCATCAAAATAGGTAGACCATGCATTAAACTGCAGCTTACAAATGTTTTCTAAAGGGCAAGGGACACATGCTGACATGTAGGCACAAGGAATGTTGGCAACAGTGATGGCACATGATTCATGTCAATAGATATTCCCCACTTACCAAGGGAAAGTAGTGACCTTTTGCTACACACAAAGAACATAGTAAGCCTTGTCACATGTATGTAGGACATCTTCACATCTCACACTGCAGTGAGGCACCAGCAACCATCATACAATGAGAAAACAAACTTCTGGGTGGCAGATGCCAACATACACATTTACACAGACACATGGCTGAGGACAGTGATTCATCACCTACTTACCTGTGGCCTGGAACACTGAGGAGTAGTAGTTTGCTGCATAGAAAATACACACACTACAAAAACAAACAGTGTATGATTGATAACTGTACACAGCCATATGTGGTCCTTTTAGAGCACATGGTGTGAGGATTCCACCCAGTTTTCTCCTAGGTCCCTGGTGCAATAGGCAAGCCACATTAATACAAAACAAATGACATGTCAACACTAAAAATCTCTCCTCTACTGTGTGACACATGGCTAGTCCCTAAGTGTCAGGGGGAGGAGTCAGAACCTCACTCAATAACTTGGCAATTGGACAGACAGGGATATGCCCTGTACTCACCCCCTTGTGGCTGCTGTGCTGCCCTCAAACTCTCAACAAACTCCAGATAGGCCACTGCCAGAATGAGGGCCATCACGGGGGTCATGGTCCAACGGGCACGCCGCCCACGTTGGGAGGACAGCCCCAGCTGGGCGTCTGCAATCTTCTGGGCCCAGTGACTCAAGTCCTCCTACCTCTTTCTGCAGGGGGTGCTCTGCCAGCTGTGGACCTCCATGGTCCGCACCTTCTTGGCGATGGCTCTCAAAATCCTTTTCTTTTGATGGGCGTTGTCCTGCATGGATGCAAAAGACAAATCAAGAGATCATGATCACAAGTTTCATCACAAATTATTTAGCCAGATACATGTCAGTTACATTACACTAGAACTTTCCCATTTTTTGAATACTTCCCAAGTGTCACACATACAAGTCATTAAGTACAGGGACATGACTACAGACATACATTTCCCAATCTGCAGACCAACCCACCACCCTGCTCAGACCCTGCAATGACTAGGCAGGCTTATTGACTTCTTGTGGGACGTACTCTAGCAACCGGACTGAGATGTGGCCCACTATGAGACACATCACACCTCTGTGGCTTCTGAAAGGTAGACTTTGTAGGCATGAGACCACCACATTCACACTTTGTGAGAATGACTCTCTGCATACAGTCCCTACAGGCTACTGGCAGTGTTCAAACTCAAACATCACACATGGGCAACAATGAAGAGACTGGCATGGTGAGTACAGAATGTGTCTACCCTGCCCATGTGTGGACATTTGCTATAACAAATGCAGACTCATGCCACTTCAGGGCGTGGGGTTCTGTGGTATGTCTGTGACACGGAACATGCTTTTGGACATATGTGTCCATCTTACAGGGATAGTATCCAACAAACAAAGGCATACATTGACCAGTTCCTGCTATGTGACCAAGCTACTGAGTCACATATCATGGTCTCGCAGGAATCAACACACTGGGGGTGATTCTGATTCTGGCGGGCGGCGGAGGCCGCCCGCCAGAATTCCGCCCTCCAAAATACCGCGCCGCGGTCAAAAGACCGCGGCGGGTATTTCTAGTTTTCCCCTGGGCTGGCGGGCGGCCGCCAAAAGGCCGCCCGCCAGCCCAGGGGAAAACGACCTTCCCACGAGGATGCCGGCTCGTAATCGAGCCGGCGGAGTGGGAAGGTGCGACGGGTGCATTTGCACCCGTCGCGTATTTCACTGTCTGCCAAGCAGACAGTGAAATACTTGTAGGGGCCCTCTTACGGGGGCCCCTGCAGTGCCCATGCCAGTGGCATGGGCACTGCAGGGGCCCCCAGGGGCCCCGCGACCCCCCCTACCGCCATCCGGTTCCCGGCGGGCGGACCGCCGGGAACTCGCTGCGCCGCCTTGGAGGATTCATCAGGGCGGCGGTACACTGGCGGGAGACCGCCAGTGTTGCCGGTCTGACCGCGGCTTTACCGCCGCGGTCAGAATGCCCTGCGGGGCACCGCCGGCCTGTCGGCGGTGCTCCCGCCGACCCTGGCCCCGGCGGTCTAAGACCGCCGGGGTCAGAATCACCCCCACTGTCTGCACTGTGGAAATGTCAGTTATGCAATGAACCTGCACAGGACAAATATGACCTGTATGAAGGTGACAACAGGGCTGTGGCAGTACGGGACCTGTCAGGAGTCAGATGCACACATTGACAATGATGCTAAGTGCACACCTGTCACTGATCAGTAACCCACCCACCCCTGTACCCATTCCCAATCTGGTCAAAGGAAAGAGGCATTCTGGGCAGGTTTTTACACCAGAGCCTCATATTGGCCACATGACAGGATCTGCTGGGGTACAGGGCGTGGGCACAGTGCCACAGCTGCATAGCCACAGTGACTCCACCCCAGCAGAGACTAGGACCCATACTTGGAGATGCATGTGACAGGCCCTGGTCTCTGAAGGCTGAGCAGACTGAACCTACATGACACTCCATTCCAAACACTTCCATGCATGAAAGTCCATAATGTAGCCAACAGCTAATTGGCATGTGGTGTGTGTGGCAACCTGGAGGGCAGAGAGAGTGATGGCGTGCCTTACAAACAACAATCTAGCCAGGGCAGATGTGTGAAGAAATCTCTGTGACAACATACACATAGCTCACATTACTCACAACTGACACATACAAGATGCATACTCAGCTCATGCTGTCATGCTCATACATGTTGTCTCACATAGACAACATTCATAAGGAAAGAGATGTCAATGGATGTCTGTAATGTCACCTCACCTAGTTATGTGCATCCAACACAAGGTGGATCAGGGAACACAATAAACACACACACCACAATGTGAATGAACTCAATATGTGGCACTGGCCACCAGTACATGTATATTGACTCTCCCATTGATGCTACAAAGACCGCACCTACAGGCACATGACTATTCGATATGCTACACATGGGCACATTCTCGCCTGTGAGGAGGGAAAGGATGATGAAGTACAGAGAAAACTGTGCACATGAGGCACTTACCTGCTCCTCTGGTGCACCATAGAGCTATCCATACAGGAAACAGGGGTAGGACCTCATTCACCAGCCTCTTCAACTCCTCTGGAAAGAAGGCAGGGGGCCTATCACTTGCTGGATGTGGCATGTTGCTCCCAGAGGCGGTACACAGCAGCTCGGTAGTGGAGGTGGTGCTGGCAGCAGTGTCGGGAGTCAAGTGAGGGATTCTGCAGAACATGGCGGTCACGTCCGCCACATACATGGTCATCACTGCCGGCGGATACAGCCATTGGCCCGCCACCGGCAGTGGCAGCAATGTTAGCCTATGGTTGTGTCCACCGCGGTTGCACCTGCCTATTGCCATGATGACTTCCGTCAGCGGTCATGGGCGGTTCCGAATATCCAGTGGAATAGGTGAGGCAGGCCCCATTTTAGTGGCATGAAATCCGGTATTGGGTTTTTAACACTGCGTCACACCTCAGAAAATGTTGTTTTGTGCACAAAAACTTGCTCATCTTGTTTTGTCATGTAGGCCCTACTACTCAAACACCATTGTATTATGTTGCAGGGCACAGATGGCAATTTACAGTAGAGAACAGTCTACCCCCATCAAAGGTCATTTTTGTGCTGGGGACATCCAGACACATTCTGAGTGACATTGTGATAAATATTTGATTTAGGTCCAGATACATGATGTATTCACATGTGTTACAAACCAAGGGGGTAACATGTGACCCTTTTATTATTATCAGCTGTGATGTGTACTGTTTGCCATGTCCATCCCTTATAAACTGTCTTGTCACATATTAACCTTGGCATGCATCATGTTTGTTGCCTGTGGACCCAATGACTAATGTCAGAACTCATTTCCTGTCATATATAGGTTGCAAGGGAGAGGGAGGATGCAACAACCACCGGTCTGTCGTCCACTACCAGACCTTCAGGCCATGGAAGAAAGACACATCATCCTCCTGTATCGTCTGAGTTGCCAAACAATAGTGGATCTATGTCATTAGTTGGAGCCAGATCTGATGTCAGCTATTAGTAATTCAAACAGCATACCACCTATTCTACAAGTCATGTCAGTGTTGCACTTCCTAGCCACAGGGTCCTTCCAACATACAGTGGCCCCAACCGGTGGTATGTCTCAACCTTTGTTCAGTCTAGTGTTGAAGGATGTTCTCTCAACAATGAGGAAACACCTGGACAGCTACATCCAGTTTCCCCGACGTGGGAATTTAGCCTATTTAAAGGCTGATTTTTATGGTTTTGCACACATCCCACATGTGGTGGGGGCTATTGATGGCACACATGTTGAATCGGTCGCACCTCATGCCAATGAACAAGTATACGTCAACAGAAAGAACTTCCATTCCATCAACGTTCAAGTTGTATGTTTGTGGACCTATACATTTCACATGTGTGTGCCCTTTTTCCGGGTTCAGTCCATGATGCCTTCATTATACGAAACAGCATGATCCCCGGCTGATGTCACAACTGTACCCAGAGAGAGCCTGGCTGGTTGGTAAGTCACATCTGTCCTGTTTGTGTGTGTGCAATGTATGGTGAGACATTTCTGATAAGAGGGACTAATTGTTGCACATATGTCCCATTCTTTAACAGGAGATTCAGCATATCCAAACCATCCTTGGTTGTTGACGCCACTGAGGAATCCAACCACGCTAGGGAAAGTACGCTTCCGTGAGGCCCATGGAAGAACAAGGCAGGCAGTGGAGTGGTGTTTGGGCTCCTGAAGGCCAGATTTAGGTGTCTGGACTAGACTGGTGGAGCCCTCCTCTACTCACCCAGGAATGTGTGTCCGATCATTGTGGCCTGCTGCATGCTCCACAACATTGCCCTGAGGAGGAATATCTCATACATCCCAAAGGAGGGGCAGCCTGCAGTGCCACCAGGTGAGCCTCCTGAAATGCCAAGTGAGGATGACAGTGATGAAGAGTAAGGAGCTGACTTGCTGGAAGATATAATCAATAACTACTTTTCATGAGTGTAAGTATGTCATATGATGTAATGACTGCGACTGTACGAAGGACTGTAGTTATCAGAATGTGTGGAATAGAGTGTTTTGGCATAACACAGGTGAGCCACTTATCAGCAATGTTCAGCCAAAGTGTCCTTGAAGAGTTAGCCTCTGACATATCCCTACCTTGATGTAGCTGCTTTGTTTGTGTCCGTCTCATTGCAATGTAACTTCATTTTCAGATGCTTGCTATGTGATTTGTGTACTAGGAGGTTTTTTTAAATCTATGGTCCTTGCTTTGTCTTTGTACATGTACCTTCACCCTGACATCCTCATGTGGGCATTTTAGAGTGGTGACATTGGCAGGTATCTGATGCTGTTCGGACATAGGAAGTGGGCAAGGATTGTTCCAAGTAGTATGGGGTGTATGAGACCTGTGCCAAGCCAGCTTGGACAGTGGGTGGGTGGAAGGACTGAAGTGCACATTGTACTTGTTTAGTGTGTGGTGGTGGACCAATTACTTCATTTGTGTGATCATACGGCCATGAAATATGTTGTCATCAAGTGCAAATGATCCATTTACCCTTCACATAGTCTAAACACTCTTCTTGTATCACCTATATGTAGCTGTAGATATGTTTCATTGTTGCAGGCCACAGTGCCTTTGCCACAACACTGACCTACTACATACCACCAGATGCATGGTTATTGGATTATGATGGCCCTGTGATCAGGGACTGTTGTTCTACCCTCTGTCTGTATCTTGGTGTATGTGATGTTGGAATACTTGGTTTTGGTATGTGATAAGACTCAAGCTAGTGACATCATCCACGTTTCTGTTTGCCTATTCTACGGGGCAATGTCTGACAAGGCCCTTCATTCCGTGGTCTGGGGGAATGTACCTCCGTATCTCTACCTTGACACAATATGAGTCAGCCATGCTTGGCTATGACAGTCCACACATATGGACAGCCTATTTGCTGTATAGTGAAATAAAATGCTTGGTGTGAGCAGACACATGTACCAATGTGTTTGTGTGTGTTGGTTGTAATCCTTAGCAAGACACTGTACCTGTAACACATCTCTACTTGCACTAGTATCTTGTGTCTTCTTCATTAGCTTCACATGGTCTTATATCTCTATATAACAACAATTGAAACAGAAGAAAGCAGACACAGACTTTGTGACAGGTGGTACTTATTGTAAATTTGTGCATAGTACAAAAATAAGGGACATGACGGAACAGAATAGTGAAGGGTTCAGTCATGGTCGATGAAATCATTGCAGTAGATGCCACAGCATTGGAAGTCCAAAGACCAGTGTACTCCTCCCATAGGAAATGGAAGGTGGTTGAAGGATAGTCAACAGAATGATTATGTGGCACACAAAGGAGTTCCTTCAGGATAAGGTCAGTTGCTGGCAGTGTTCGGTGTCTGGCCATATGCACCTCCTTGATTCTTAACCGCTTGCGGGGGTCATTGCTGCTACAGAGGCAGGGGTGCCTGTGCCAGGTTCCTCCCTTGAAAGGGCCTCCCTTCCAATGGCTGACACTGATGATAAAAAGCCTGGTGTTGCTGTGCCAAAAGAAGGTGCAGAGTGTTTCTGACGATCCCTGTTAGGGAAGCCAGGTTGGTATTGGTAGACTCCCACTGCTGAAGCATATCCCTATGGATGTCCCTCTGCAGCTGATTGATCTCCTGGAGTTCGGTCACTAACAGGGCCATTGCACATTGGGAAACCTGGTAGACCCCCAAGACTTGGCTGATGATGTCTGGCCAGGAGCATCCCCAGTGGCTTCACCCCGGTGGCCCACAACTTCCCTCCCATGCAGCCTACCCCCATAGGCCTGTGCGCTTGCTACAGGGTGCCCCGTACTAATGGTTCAAGGACCATCATTGTCTGAGGTTTTGTGCTGTGACTCAGGATCCTGGACTGGGGGCACGAGATAGTTGTCACTGTCCTGGGGACACAGGTTGTGGGGCGAATGGCTGCCTGTGAGGTTGAGGCAACCCGGCTGGGTGGTCCTGATGTGGGCACAGTAAGACTCACTGTAGGGTTCTGACCAGGTTGTCTAGATGGGCCAGAACTGTCCTCCACATCCAGACATCCAGGAGTGTTGTCATCACTGATGGGGGGGCGTGGCTAGCCGCGAATGTCATAAAAGAGCAGCTATTGAGGCACAAATGCCCCCCTTGGAAATACTAACGTCCCGTGACCGATGAGAGGTGCCGCTGCAGCACTAGCCAGTCTACTCAGAAGCATTGGTGCTGGTTTGCAACCCGAGTGACACAGATTGAACCACAAAACATCAGTCGGGACAATAGAAGTCTAAGGAGGCTCACCCACACACCTAGAGGCCAAGACCATATCAGGGCCTTGTACACTGCAACACTACCCTGAATCTCACCAGCTGCGAGACAAAGAAAGGAGAATGAGGCGACTACAAGAGGCCTGATACCCATGAACGAGCCTGAGAAACACACGAACGACGGCGCATACTGGCAGGAAGAGACCGGAGGCCTATTGGTCATCAAGCAGAGAGGCCACACCTATGGGACTAACGCAGACTCATATCGTGGAGACCTGCTGAATGCCTGGAGCAGATCCTCTGAATCATTAACAAACCATGAGCATGGGCAAGTATTCTTGCAGGCGTGCAGTGAAAACTAGCGGCATGTCCTTTAAAGCACTGCCCGGCGGGCCACAACCGCATGCTGCCACTACAGAAACGCTGACCCCTCCCTGTCACTGCATGGCATATTGCAGGCGATCGTGGCTTCGCGAGAAGCCTAAGAAACTAAAATAGACTCACTGAGCTCAGACCTAGGACTATTGCAGTACGACCATAGACGCCTGGCTGAAAGGGTCGCCACCAACAAGAGAGCTATGACAGAGGTCGCCCCAGAGCTGACAGCTGCACATGCTCAACTTGCCACCCAGGACACGCGAATGAAAGCACTGGAGGCCAAAGCTGACAACGCAACAATATCTGAATAGTTGGAATCCCTGAGCGCTTGGAGGGGGGTGACCGAGATAGCACCAACTGGCCTATTCGCCTTTTTTGCACTAGAAAGAGCACCTTGAGTCCCGGCGAGGCCACTGTTGTTTTACAAGGATCGAGACCACATCCTGAAACTGGCCAGAGAGCTGGGCACCATCACCCACGAGAACAGCAGAATTATGATCTTCCCCGATTTCTCCAGTGAATTCCAGCAGCAAAGGGCAGTCTTCATGGATGTAAAGAAGAGGTTGCGAGAAATGGGAATCTCGTATTCCATGCACGACTAAGGGTGATCACCCCGGAGGAGGCACGTTTCTTTACCACTCCCCAGGAACTTTGGTTGTGGATCGACCTACAACCAAGAGCAGGGCCCAGTGGGTAGGACCAAATGTGAACATCACGGACCTGCCCCGATCTTCTCAGAGAAAACCTGTGAGAAAATCGACAGGGGCACCAACATTCACAGAAAAGCAAAGTGAGAGATGGAAAGTGGTCCCAGCGGTGGCATCTCTGAGTGGCTCTAGCGCTGCACCATCTACATCACCCAAACAGAACGAAGTAGAGCTAGAAGAGACTGATTCAGACCTTGGATCCCCGGTGTCCATAAACTGAAGCTAAATCTTGCCAATGGTGACACCTCGGATAGCAGATGAACTGTTATAAGCCAGCTCCACTATTGCTGTTGGGGACCCACCACCAGCGGATGTGAGGGACACTCAACACATGATGCCATACCTAGCAGAACAATAGTTAAGACAATGCAAGATGTGCAGTGCCTTCCCACTGCACATTGCACTCCAGCTAAATTGAGGGGCAGATGGGTGCCTGAGTGCCTCGACGAGGGTGCCACTACGTCAAGTCTCCCCTACAAGAAAGTTTTGAATAACTGTTCCGTAAAAGTTTGGATGGGAGGGGTTATTCTTCTTATCCGGGGGGAATGGGAGTTGGGAATTCTTACTAGTTGGGGGAGTTAATGCATCGATGAGATGGGCATCATTCTCAGACATACTAGAGGCGAGGGCAGGTAAGGTACCCAATCAGATTAAAACATCAACATGGCCCCAGAAACAAACTACAAAATGATCTCCTGGAATGTCCGGGGAATACACTCCTTAGCAAAAAGATATAAAATATTCTCGTACCTTAAACGTCGAGGAGTCCAAATAGCCCTGCTTCAGGAAACACACATGACGGCCAAAGAGGGGGCAGCGCTGCAGCGGAGGTAGAGGGGACAAGTGTTTTATATCACATATTCGGCCTTTTCTAGGGGGCACTGATTTGGTCAGTGAACTGCTCTGCCACTGTGTAGCTCCACCAGTAAGTGAAGCCCTTCTGTCTCTGAACTCTGACCCCGGTCAGTAGTTCAAGGCCCTCCTCCACCCGCAGGCTCTGCCTGCGCTTCAACTCTGGTGTCTAGTGGGAGAGCTCTGCTCTTCTACTGGGCTACCCTCTGCCCCTTTTCTCTTTTCTCCGTCCTCTGACCTCGTTTTTTTCTGAGTGTGCTGTTTTTATTGCGCCTTTCGCTTTCTGTGCTTTCCTCTATCTTTTCCCTTGTTTTTCTCCTTTTTACTATCACTCCTCTCATTCTTGCTTCTCTCTCTCTTTCTTATTCTCCCCGCCAATGCTGCCCCTGCGGCCTCGACCCCCTCCTCTCTTTTATTCTCCCCGCTGCTGCTGCCCCCGTACCCCGCCCGCCCCCCTTTTTGGTGCTGTTTCCCGCTCCCACCTCCCAGCTGTCCTCTCCTCCCCCCCCTAGTTAATGGCAGCCACGCGCAGCAGGCGCGCCGCTAATGCACCAATGGCGCGCCTAAGGCAAGCCCGTCTGTGCCCATCCGCGACCTGACTGTAACCAGCACCAGGACCACTGGACCTCTCGCCCACCACTGCTACTTGTCAGCAGCACTCATCGCACTAAACCCAGGACACAACAACAACTGTAAGCAGGCATCACCAAGTAACACCAAGGGACCCTTTACCTGTCACCGCTGCAAATTCACCAGCCTCCGTCACTCAAGTGCACCCCCGAGGACCCGCAAAGCAGAACACAACCTCAGATGTATGCTGATCAACATTCGCTCCATCCACAGGCACACCATCGAACTCTGGAACCTCATCTGCACCACATCCCCGGACATCGCCTTCCTCACAGAAACCTGGCTTAACCCCCCCCTTCGGCTCCAGACATCACCATCCCCATCCCAGACGGCTACAAGATTATCCACAAAGACAGCACGAACCGCCCCAGGGGAGGCATCACCATCATCCACCTGCACAGAAGACTCCACAACCAACATGGAACTCCTCCACTTCCAGATAGGAACCAACCTTAACACCACTCTGTGGGGCACCCTCATCTACAGGCACCCAGGCCCCCACCCCCCATTCTGCAACACCACTGCTGACCTCGCCACCACCCACGCACTTGCTTCCAAGGAATACATACTCCTCGGGGACCTCAACTTCCAGCTGGAGAACCCGAATGACAACAACTCCACGATGCTGCTCGAAAGCCTTGCCAACCATGGACTCAAGCAACTCATCTCCTCACCCACCCACTCCCCCAGACACACACTTGACCCCATTTTCACCGCCAGCAACCACATCTCCATTAGCCACATCACCGAACTCCAATGGACCGACCACCACTGTATCCACTTTACCTTCAGCAAATCCCCCGACCGACACCTCGCTCAGCTACCGCCCTGCAGGAGCTGGAACAAGATCACCAAGGACCAGCTACTCACCAGCCTCAACAACTGACCCCCCACAGATGACTGCAACACTAACCTTATCAACTGGATCTTAGACTGCACCAACCCCTTAGCCCCCACCAACAAACCCTCCAACAGACGCACATCAATGAAAGCCAGTTAGTTCACCCCCGCCCTCAAGGAGTCCAAACAAAACTGCAGACGCCTCAAAAGAAAATGGCGCACCGACAAGACCGACACCAACCACGAAGCCTTCAAAAAACCATAAACACACACCACCAACTCATCAGGACCACCATGAGAAGCACCTTCCAGGAACACATCAACAACAATGCACATAACAGCAAAGAACTCTTCACGATCATCAGCGAACTGACCAACCCCAGAGCGAACTCCACGGACATGCTCCCCTCACAAGAACTCTGCAACAACCTCTCCACCTACTTCCACCGCAAGAGAGCAGACATCTACAACAGCTTTCTGACTCAGGACCATCCCACGCCCAACACCGTCATATCCACCACAAAGCTCCTCCAAACCCCCACCACCTACTCTGCTGGGCCAACAACTCCAACGAGGAAACCCTCAACATCATGAACTCCATTCACTCCAGCTCTCCCTCCGATCCCTGCCCCCATCACATCTTCAACAAAGCAAGCAGCACCATACCATACCTAGACAGTATGGAGAAAAGAATTACAAAAATGGGCGTGCTGAGAGGGGTCACTGCTGGTACGAGAGGCCTGCAGGGGTATTGGTAAAATAGACAATGCTAGAGCATGGAAGGTGTTAATGGACGGCCTAAGGGGTGCAGACCAGGGTTCTCACAAAAGCACTCCCACACACACACACTAGCGAACACCTGTCCCAAAACAACCCCACAACCCCCAAGGCCTGAGAGATGAAAAACAAAAACTTTCCCCACAAGGAGCACAACCGGCTACATTGTATAAACCAGGACACAAACAACAAACAGATGGTCAGAATGTTGATAAATGGATATGTAATAAACATGGACTTACCACTAGCCCTATAGGAGCGCCCATACACAATAGTTTAACAAACAATTAGAAGATGCATAGGGAGGGGGCATGGGAGGAAGAGAAGATGGGGGGACATCTGATTAAAATGTATAACCAAGAACGATTAACAATGGAAACAGCTATTCAGTCCTACCAATCTTCCCTCCCAGTTGAGGAATGTTTTATTGTTAGAAAAATCAATAAAATATGTTTACAAAAAAGAAAATCACTGACGGCTTCATCCAGATAGGATACTGGCAGTCTCGTCTGTGGCCTATGTGTGCCCAGTAGTAGCTTGACCTGTTCATGTGAAAGATACAATGCTACCAGTGGTATTGTGACATCACCCTCCAAATGTTTACAGTGACAGTTTGCAAAGCCTGTGTACATAGTTGATTTGCAGGTTACCCTATTGTGACAGATACCCATGTTAGTGGTTATACTGAGCTGACATTTGTTATGCATGCCACTTCCATTTAAGTCAAGCAGCTGCTGCATTTAGCAGTTCATTAGCACTTGGGAGGATGGGCAGTGATTTACATCTTGCCAGCAGTGTAGTCAGTGGCTGGGCAGGATGTGGCTTTGACCATTTTGAGTCTAGTTGAACGATATGCAGGCCGACCCAGGAGTTTGTTGTATATGTGATTGTAGTCATCATGTGGTCAGTGCATTGTGAATGTGTCTGCAGCCAATTCCATTCTGGTGACGCATCTTGAGGCCTTGTTGATCCTTTATGTTACACACTGTGTGAGCTGTCCTTCCTGTTCTGAATAGTTTCATCTTGGCTTAGCAGTTCAAGATTGAGCTAGGTGGCCAGCCACATCTCAGAGTTGAGCATGATCTGTATTTTGCCCCCAGGTGAGTAAACATGATTTGAGAGTGATCAGGCTAGGAGTTTTTGGACTAGTGACCACTGTTCTGCTATTTGGAATCACTTGAACAGTGCCTCCTGGAAGTTGCACTCAGGTCACTCCCCTATTTCCCAACACTAGACAAATGTGATCCTCCCAGGTGAGTAAACTTCCTTTGAGAGTTCACTAACAGATGCATTGGGGCAAGTGTACATCGAGCTGGTGATTGGATTTAACAACACAGGGCCCATTGGGCTGCACATTCAGGTCACTCCAACTATTTCCCAGCACTAGACAAATGTGATCCTTCCAGGAGAGTAAACATCCATTGTGAGTTAACGAACAAGGGTATTTGGACATTTATGCACTGAGCTTGTGTTTTGAGATGGAGAGACAGAGCCTCCTGTCCTGGGCAGTCATGTCACTCCCTCTACTTCATATACTTGAGAAATGTTATCCCCCCAGGTCAGTACACTTCTTTTGAGTCTTTGAAGAAATGGACACTGGACTGGTGGTTGGAGTAACAGTTAGAGAGCCTCCTGTGAGTTGCAGTCATGTAACTCCCTGTACTACACACACTGTACAAATGGTATCCTCCCAGGTGAGTACAGTTCAATTGAGAGTTTAGACACAGGGGTCTTTTGAGGTGAGAACACTGGTCTGGTGTTTGGAGTTGAACCAACAGTGCCTGCTGTGAATTGCAGACCTGTCACTCTCACTTCTCCCTAATGCTTGACAAATGTTATCCCCCCAGGTGAGCAAGCTTCATTAGGCAATTGACAAACACTGGTCTTTGGAGAAGAGAACATTGTGCTGGTGTTTGGAGTTACAGATACAGGACCTGCTGTGAGTGGCAGTCATGTCACTCACTCTTGTACACACCCCTGACCAATGTTCTCTCCATAGTGAGCACACTCCACTTGGAAATTCAGTAACAGATGTATTTGAGCTTTGAAGCAGAGGACGCAGGGCTGGCTGCGTGGAGTAACAGTAACAGTGCTTCCTGGCCTTAACAGTCATGTCAGTCCCTGTACTACACACACTATACAAATGTAATCCCTCACAGGTGAGTCCACTTCAATTGGGAGCTCACATACAAGGGTATTTGGAGAAGTGACCACTGTTCTGGTGTTTGAAGGTACAGAAACAGTGCCTGAAGGGAGTTGTAGTCATTTCAGTCCAAGTTCTACACACAATATACACAGATGTTGTTCCCCCAGGTGAGTGTACTTCAATTGTGAGATGCCAGACAGGGGTCCTTGAGCAGGTGGATACTGGGCTGGTGAGTGGATTGACAGTGAAGGTGGTACAAGGTCAGCAGTGAGCATGCATGACATGGCATTTTGGTGACATTTTTCTTGTTGTCACTTACCAGACTCCACTCCCCCAGGTATTCCTGTCAAGCCCTCAGGATGCAAGATGGCCAAGATCTTCTCCTCCCAGGGAAAGAGTTGTAATTGGACACTGGGAGGGCTGCCACCAGTCTTCTTGGCCTGCAGCTGCTAACTGGAGACCAGGGAAGAGACCTTCACCCTGAGATCGTTCCACCTCTTCCTGATGTCCTCCCTTGTCACAGAGGGGTGCCTACAGCATTGACTCTGTCGACTAACCTGTACCACATTTCCATTTTCCTACTGAGAGTAGTGTGCTGGACTTGGGCTCTGAACAATTGTGGCTCTAATCTTATGATTTAACCCACCATAACTCTCAACTCTTCTTCAGTGAAACAGGGATTTTTAATATGTGCAATGTTGACAAAAGGTAAAATATGCTACAGATGACAGTGATTTGCTAAAGAGGGGTAGCGTCAAGGGGTGTGACTGGACAAAAGTGTGTGCAGGGTGTAGTATGGGACGGTGAAAAAAGAAAATGGTGCCTAGTATCTGTGCAGTGTGGGAAAAAGTTGCTCCGTCTTGCTGGATCTTGCTGTGAAAATGCAGAGGATTGTGGCGTGTGAAGAGGTGTGTTTTATAGTATCCTTTGCAGGTGTGTTGAGTGTGGCAATGTGTGTCAGCTGTGTTATTTTAAAATCCATCCAATGTGCTGTGTGTATTACTCTGGTGACCGGGAACCACCGTGGTTTGGACCCCCATTGGCTGACCGCCATGGTTGCCCACCACTGCGACTTGGGACTTCTAATACGGTTGGTCGCAGGGCTCTCAGTGTTGGAGTTCGAACCGCCTCTTTTTGGGCATCTGCGCCGCTGGTGGTCTGCCTTTTTTGCTTGGCGGTCGGCGGTCCTGCCTGTGTAACTCATAATAGGGCAGTCTGTGAGACCACCAAACATGGTGCAGTCATGTCACCGGTCCGACCGCCAAACTCATAATGAGGCCCAGAGTGTCTAAATTGCAGGCAAAAATGTTATTGAAATAAACAACTAATCAAATGTACCTCCCAGTGACCTCAATGAAATATTCCTCTACTAAAAAAAAAAATTCCATATTAGCAAATAAACTTAGGTAATAGTATACATGATGAAAAATCACATCCATACTTCAGAGGAGTAGATGTGAATCTTCCAGACAACAGGTCTTTCACATTGTACATTGAGTGAAAAATAAATGTGAAAGAGCTTAGACTTCAGCCGAGCCCAGATCAGAGATACATTATTAAGCAACATTTATTCTTTTAGGACTGTCAACACAGGCCTAGGCCTGAGAAAAGGGGAGTTTTATATTTGTTTAACCACAAGCTACCTTTTTGAATCTAGAAATTAATCATAATCCGGATCCCCTCAAAGGGGCTGGCGTGGAGAAAACAATGTGTGGCTACCCTTCCCCTCAATAGGCCTGCTTCCACCACATCCAGCTGGTTCTTAAACACTGCCAGTCTTACCTCAGTGAGATTTAAAGACCCATAACCAGCTTCGGATAGTCCTTGGAGATTATCATCTCACCATTGGGTCCTTAGTTGTCTACTATGCACACCCAGATGAACCTACAACATAACATTTCTGGCACATAAGCTTGAATTCCATTAGAATGATGTCTAACACTCCCAGAAGGCATATGGAAATCCCTCAGTCATTCTATAGGGACCCTTGTTCTGCATTTAGACACTCCAGTCAACTCTCCTACACCCCTGGTTTTCTTCCAGCTCTCTGGACCAAGTCTTACAGATCTTCAGTATTCCCTCAGGGACTTCAAGGCTCAGCCGGACACGCAGGCCCTCAGAGATCCTCAACCGGCATTCTGAAAAACCAATTGATCAATCCATACCCTAGTCGGTCTCCCGTGAGTCAGCCCTCACTCCACATTCAAATATCCCCAGCTAGTCACTAAACACCGGGTGTCCCTCAGAGACTCACAGCCTTCTTTCAGATATTTGCAGTAGGTCTTGAGAGACCCTCAGCCAGCCACTAGTTACCTTATCGGTTTTTGAAGACACCCACAGGCCAAACTCAGTAACTGATGGTCCTCTCAGACCCCAGCAGGCTGTCAGCCAGCCACTTAAATACCTCCACTTCATCTTTAGACATGCCCAACTGCCCCTCAGCCTACTTTCAGGCACCACCAGCTGGAATCTAAACAACCAAGCTGTGCCCCTTGATATTACCTCAGACACCTCCACTATTATTATGCATTAGAGTCAATAAACATACTCGTAGGCCCTTAGATTGTCCCTACTTTTTGCTGGTCCTTAAACACTCCCAATCTAGGAGTGCTGATGTGACCTGAAATACCTCTATCATGTCCTCCAGAAACTCTGAGGCTCTCTCCGGTCTTCTGTCGTCCCCATACACTCTTAGCAGTCTCCCAGCTACCTTTTAGAGCCCCTCTGTGCCCTCAGACACTTCTAGTACCTCTAAAATGATCCTCAATACACACTTAGAGATTCTTAGCCAGGCCTCTGTGCTGAACTGCAGACACAAACAGTAGCCCTTCAGAGACAGCAGACAGCTTTCAAATTCCCCCATTCGGTTTTTATACAGCAGTTCAGTTGGCCCTCATAAATACTCAGATATCCAATCCACAACTGGCCAAAAATGTCCTGGTCTTCAGTGAGCTGAGGGAGGAGGGGACACGTTGACATCCCCTTTAGCTGCTTCCCTAACAATTGTAGTATTGTTTATTCTATTATAAAATGAGAACTACAAGCCCCAGAATGAAAAGAAAATGAGTTACTCACTCTTTCACATGGAAGCTTAGATGTTCTCAAAGACAGTTAGTAATGGAAAACCTGCACCAGATAAAGTCTTCAACGGATATCTGTCAACCAGAATGGTGGACATGGTAGGTATGCAGGATGTGGAGGAGCCGGCCATGTAGCCGCCCTGCCCTCGAAGAAGGACCGCAGTGCCTCCAGATATGCCAGTGGGTTGTGATGCCATAGGTTAAATCCAGAGTCTAGTTCTGTACTGGTCCCACTTTCTCCTTGGCTGTCTGCACAACAATTACCTTTTGACTGCACAGCCGTCACACAGTACAAACCAAATGATGATAACTGTCCAAGCACCAATGAAAACACAATTCACTCTTTTCCGTCATATCACAAGATTGCAATCAGGGTGCTGTGCCTAGTGTAACTCTCTGTATATTTTCTTACTCAGAATGCCCTGCAACCACACAGGATGGCTTCAGTATGGGGCCGGTACTAGGTTGCAGCCATCTCCAGGGGAAGAGAACAGTACTTAGGGGTTTTTAGACATATGTTTGACATTTGCATGGCATTCTACATAGAAAAAGGTGATGGGATCCACACAAACCACACCATCCTGTATTTCCCTGGGACTCTAGGTTTAAAAAATGCCCAAAGTTGGTAGGATAACCTGGGTACCAGCCAAACCATGGTCTGAATGCTGCTGCCATCTCATGGCAAGGGAGAGGAAAGGAGTATTTCTTTGGGTGTAGTTTTGAGATATGGGGTTGCACAGAGAGGTTCAACTCCAATTGTGCCTCTCACAAAAAAGGGGAAGGGAGCATACTGCCTGGTATACCAGCAGACAACTTACTAAGATGCATTGTGGTAAATGCAGTGCATAATATCGCTCACTTTAATTGAAGTCTTTAGTATTCACCATTGTTGGTGCAGTCAGTGCTGTGCATCTCTAATCCTTTTTTTCTGGATATGTGCCATTCTTCAATAGAGAGTAACAAGTTCAATGTGGGGGTGCTGGCAATGCTACTCACAGTCTTCATGGGTTCCTCTGCCCTCTCACCATCCAACTAACCCTTCTCCCTCTGTCCCCAAATCCCCACTCGCTCCCTCCCAGATCCACTCACCTGCTCCTTTTCACATCCTGCCCCCACCCATTCACCTTTGCCAGTTGATTCACTGTTCTTCACCACTATCTGCCTAGGAATGCATGCTTCTCTTCAAAATCCAACTCTGTCTGTTGTAGCCAATGAAAGCATGCTTCAAGCTAGTTTACAAACTATCCTTAATGACTACACCCACTTGTCAACCATCAGCCCACTCTGCACTCCCTTTCTATGATGGTACCACTAACTCTCCAGACCTGTTCTGTTCTTGACAGTTCTTTCTGTGGTTGCCCCCTCACTCTTCACCCCCTCCCTTGCCATCTATTCCTCCCTAGGGGATCCCACCCTACTCAACCTGTTTTGATACAATCTCCTACCAGTTAGCCTTTTCCCCATCCCTTTCTCATCCTCTTCTTTACTCTGGAATTTATTAACAAAACACTTGAGCTCATCACCAGAATTTTTTTACCCTGAATTCCACTGATTTTCCATGCTTTTATCTCCCTTTCTAATTCCAACTCATTGCATGTCATCCATTGCTATAGGAAACCTCTTCTTTCCCCAGAAAACTCTATCTTTCTAACCTCATCAAGATCGATATCTCTTACAGAACCTTCCTCAAATCTAAGCTCTGTCCAAATCTCTGCTGTCCTAAAGTATTGGTTGGCTGCTTCCAAGGTCACCGACATCTCTGCCACTATCCTGGACGACAAATTTTAATATTCTCTTTCTTGCTTAGCCACTCCTCCCTACCCCTCATAGACATACTTGTTAACTCTAATTATGCCATCATCAGTAGGATTGTTAGGGAAAGATATGGGATTGATGCTGGGTTGCTATAGTTCACAAAAGTAGTCTGTCCTGTTCACTCATTCCTGCACTATCTTTCAAATCCTTTGAAATCTCTCAAGTTGATCTTTCCTTTACCAGCATGGACACACTGAGGTTCTAATGAAACATACCCCTGGAAACAACCCAACATTCCCAAATGAACCCATGGAGCTGCTCACCTCCAAACGTCTTCTTCCATTTGATGTCCTTGAGGGGATTTCACCATCAGGTGGAAAAAATACTCTGACCTGATCCCTTCTGAATTGGTATTTTTTCTCTCACATACTGATTTTCTTCAACTCTACAAGAACCATACTCATGTCAAAGGCTCCATCCTTGATCTTATAATTGCCAGACAAGATGTTGTCCAAATCATTGATCCAATCTTCTTGAACTGGTTTGACTATGCCCATCATTATGAGGTTGGTGGACGGAGAAGGCTGCCCGCCACACTCCCCCGGTAAGGTCACCGCCAGTGCGATGACCTTCCCGCGGCCCCCATTATGAGTTTCCTACTGGCCCAGTGGGAAACAGCCCACAACATCGAAGCCGGCTCGTAATGGAGCCGGCGGCAATGTTGCAGTGCGTAGGGTGTAACAGCACCTGTCGCAAAAAGCACAACGGGCTGTCCATGAGGGCCCCCTGCACTGCCCATGTGAAGTGCATGGGCAATGCAGGGGCCTCCATGGGGCCCCCTGCACCCCGTCTCGGCCAGCTTTTACATGGTTGTGCTACCGCCATGTAAAAACTGGCAGGGGGGGGTCGTAATCCCCAGGGCGGCGCAGCATGCAGTGCTGCCCTGGCGGATTAGGACCGCCAGTCCCTGCAGTGGAGAGAAACGTTCGGTGCTGGCGGTCCGACCGTGGCCGAACCACTACGGTCATAATGTGGCAGTCTGACCGCTGCGAAAGTGGTCAGACCACTGCTTTGGCGGCGGTCAGACCGCCACCGCGAGTCTGGCGGTCCTAGGACCGCATGACTAGTTTTGAGGGCCCATGTCTTTATTCCTTTCTAAATATCTCCCCCACCACTTCAACCCAGAATCAAACAAAATGTGAATACACGTAGTACCATGAAGTCAAGTCAAAGCATTTATTATTTTTTGACACGTCAGAGACAACAATATATACATACACAATTCAATAATTCTCAAATTCATCATCCATTTACAATATACCCTGTGTGATAATTCACAAATCTAACAAACATACAAAAATCAATACAAATTTAAGAAAATTTAAGAAACTTTTAAAAAACTAAAATGTTTTAAAAGAGATAATTTCATTTTCTGTTTAAAAATATGCAGGCTTTATCCACTGAAAAATTACCAATATAAAAATAGGCTTAAAATACATGGAACAAACAGTGCAAAGCTGACAAACAAAGACACCATAATCAAAATCTCGGACCCCCTCAATACAAAAGTTACATAATCTATCTTTCATGTTCAACTTTTTCCAGGGCCCTGTAATTCTCCTTAATGGTGACATTTTTAATCTTATAAGAATTAATCGTCAGACTCCATGGTCCAAAATCCATATCAAGTATGGTTTACCTTAAAGGAAGAATTGATCATTTCATGTTTGCCTTTCTCAAGGAAGGATGCCATATCCATCTCCATGCTGAGATGGGGCAGGAGCATTTAAGAAAAGATTGAAGCTTTAATGTAGACATAGAAGCAAAAATCCTTTAATTGTAGCTTTTGTTTCAAATTTAAAGCAGCAGAAAATGTCCCATGAAAGATACTATTCGATCACCAATGTAGAACAAAATTATCCCTCCACAATAGTTTAGTTAGGGAGTTCTCCTTAGAATGTATCAAGTGGAGCCTCAGGTTAGGAATGCTACCAAATCCAGCACACAAGCGCTGGTTGAACTCAGTTCTAGGTGGATTGCATGAGTTGCCACCAAAGTATTCAAATTGCATAATTCTTCTAACATTTCCCCCCCAGTGGTATCCTTAAAGGACCATCTATCTACAAATAGTGCCATGACTTCCAACTACTATCCAGAGACTGTCTTGAGCACCTGCAATACCTCAATCTTCGCACTTCCAGCTGCATCCTGTAGCACTAACCTTCCTTTTGAAAAATATTTCCCCTGATCCATCTGCCTGGGTTCCTTACCTGGAAAACACAGTAGGCATCGGTCACTCCCTGGGGTCCCCTTGGGCTATCTGGTCAGCATCTCTCCTTTACCCAGGGTTTGCATAGTATGTGCTGCATTCCCTCTTCTTCTCTCTCCTGTTGGTTGAATTTTTATTCCAGTGCCTATCTAGACTCTTTTCCTTGCCTCCATTGGTCCTCAGACCTCCTCATTTCTCTTCATCACACGCTGTTTCCTGTTCAGGACCTGCACCTTTCCTCCATGTTTTTAACCCATGGCATCCTGAGAGTAAGGATTTCCCTTTTCCCTGGTTAGTGGATTTTCAGGTACCAAACCCACTGTCAGCCTTTTCTCCCTCCATCATCATCCCACCCATGAGAGTCAACTGCCATCGCTCCATCTCTCTTGAGGAGAGTACCATATCGTATAGCTCTGGCAGACACCTGTATAAACGACCCCTGTTGCTGAACTTGCCCCTCTATCTAGTCAACCTCCAGCCTTGTAAAGCGTTCCCTGTGCCTTCTACTATTGTACTCTGTCAATCTTAGACCTCACTACATCCTGATCATGTACCTGTAGTGTCCTTCTTGGTATTGCAGGTATTCATTAGCCTAGCACCTGCGACACAAACCAATCTTTCCTTGGAGTTTATTGTTGCTCATCTTAGAGGAAACTCTCCTTCCTGCGGTGTATGAGACCAAACCCTCATCAAACTCAGGGGATCCAATCCCTCCTTCGAGCTCCAAAAACCTTATTCAGCTCTTTATTCCTCATTGGCTTGCCTGCACCAATCTATGGCTTCCAAATGGAGTGTCAAAGTTCTGTGAAACTGCACAAATAAAACCACTCCTTAAAAACTAAGCCTTGACCCATCCAATATTGGAAATTACTGCCCTGTCTCTAATCTACTTCTTCTGCCAATGGTATTGAGGAATGTATATTCTCCCAATTTAGAAAACATCCAGGAAAACGACCTTATGTATATGTCCCAGTTTTGCTTCAGGGTTACTCACAGTGTGGAATCCCCAACTCTTGCATGTATCACGTGTTGGTATTTGCAGAGCATAAACCTAGCTTGAGACAGCGGAGAGCTGAAGAGGGAGCATGGGCAATGGAAAGATACAATCAGTGGGGGACGGTTAGAGGAACATTGCTATGTCAGGGATAGGGCTCCTTGAAAAATTTTGCCTTCAGTATTTTTTTCTGAATTGAAGGAGAGTTGGTTCTGATGTCAATAGGGATGCTTTTCCAGATCCTTGGAGCATAAGATTGTGCAATAGATATTGATGGTATAGTCTGTATTTTTATTTAAAAGCCACCGGCATCCTCGCCCTCCTGTATTAAACATGGCTTTTGATACAACTGACCACCAATTTCTCCTTGACATTCTGAAATAGAGAATGAACCTTGAGTCCAGCAATTGGTTCACGCATATCTGTCTGAGCACTCTCAAATGATCAAAAGTGACAACCAATTTTCTGGTCCAGCCCAGTCTGGTTCAATGTCCCACAGGGCTCCACCCTAGCACCCATTTATTTTAATATGTTACACCCCAGGTTGAACTCCTTAAAGGTCTTGGTTTCACCAGTATGCAGATGACATCCAGGTTTATCTGAAACGTGACTTCCCGATTCCATCTCCAAAGTAAAGTACTCCATTCAAAGCCTCAACAAAGAGTGCAAAAGCATCCTAAAGGCAGCGTGTTGAAAACTGATTTCTTCTCTTAGCCCCCAATCCTGACCCTGCTACCAATGTGCTTTGCCTTTAATACCTAAAATTAACAATTATCTCCACAAAATTGGCCATTTATGACAAATCCTTGGCGTTCCTGCTTGATAAAGTCCTTAACCTCCTAAGTTGCCTACTTCTTCAAAAACAAAAACGTAAACGTATTTCCTCCTTCTAGGATTTGAAGCTAATGCTATAGGTAATCTATTTTCTTGACTATAAATCGTCCCTCCTTATTACCTCACCAAAAGACAGACTTGGCTCACTCAGGGCTGCAACAACCAGGTTTCTCACAAACACTAAGCAAGCCTTGGTAAAGTAATATATCTGTGTTTAATGTGCTAACACATGCAGCGTAGGTTTATTAAATCCAGCCAAGAAATGAAAGGCAAACTTTAATGAAGTATCCCTATTTGTAAAATAGTCCCAAAGAAGTCCCTCAGGCAGTTCAATCCAACAACTGGAGGGGAAGTGGAAAGATACACTCAAGCAGCCAATAGAAATAGAGGAGAAAGTATTACTCTACTGGGATGAGCCAAGAGGTGATTGAAAAAGTCTCAAGCTAATGGCTAAAAGAGGCAGGTTGAAGAAAGCCAATGGCTGAAAGGGCTGGACACCAAAAACCCACGCTAGACATATTGCTAGCAAGGTGTCTGCTTGACACCTGCAGTGTCAAAACTCAGACCAAAAATCAGGAACATATTATCCCTGCTATTAGTTACCTAAAAGGGTTTCCCAACTAGGCATGCAGCATTATGAGAACTCCCCGCCTCACGTTCAAACCTCTGAACCTCCAGACTCCAACACATGTCGCCCAAAAACTTTCCTTTGCTGGACGCTGAATATCTCTTCATTGCAAAGACAGAAGATATCTTGCTTCTTCATGCCATTAAAAAATCCACACTTTTCAGAGCACTCCCCGAATACACATCGCCCTCCCTCTTCAGATTAAAGATGTCCCACTCCTTTCAGAGCTTCAAATCTCCCTTTCAGAACACCTGCACCTGATAGTCTATCCCAAAGTCATGTAACACCTGCCTTAGTGACCCATTAACTCAGAATACTAGATCTCCTGTTTGCTTTCTGTTTCTGGTTACTGCTTAAGATAGACACGCTGCTGGCTACCTTGTTTGCTCATGTTTATTTATTTTCAATTATGCTAACTGGTACTCAAGGCTCTTGGCCATTTGTATTTTGATTATTTTTTTATGAATTTCCCATTACTTGTGTGTACATTTTTCACATTGTAATATACTTTATGTATTTCATTATCACGCCCAGTGTAGTATTTCACTGCAATCTGGTCTTTTGCTACCAATTCAATGCATGGTTATTTTTGTGCTATTTCATTCTTTGAGATTTAGTCCTTTTCAGTTTTTCTAACTAGTTTGTCGATGCATTTGATACGTAGGGCATCATTTACTAGGCCCTGGCGCCACCGGCGTGTCACTTTTTGCGATGCTCCGGTGGGGCAGTGCCTGGCGCCATATTTACAAGGCGGCATTAAGCCACGTTTTGAGGCTCAACGCCGCCTTGTAAATACAGCCTCTTCACACTCATCACTTAGCGTGGAAGGGGCGACAATGGGTGTTGCTGTGGGTGTTCCACTAAAACACCCATTGTGTTTTGATGCTGCCCCAGATTTACGTGGAATCGTAAACCTGAGGCAGCGCCAAAAACTAAAGCTTTTTCTAAAGCAAAACACCATGAATTATTGGCTATGTGCAGGAAGGTGTCCTTTCCTGCACAAAAACAATGATTAAAAAATGACGATTTGCTACTTCTATGTGCTGCAGAGACAGCACACATAAAACTAGCAAATAGCCATTATTGATTGTTTATGTGCAGGAAGGGACACCTTCCTGCACATGAACAATCATTCTCTGCAATACAGGCACCCTTGCACTGTGGTGCAAGTGTGCCTGCGTTGGTGCTAGGCAGCTAAATTTAGCACAAGCGCTAGGGGAAACACAGGGGTGCGCCGTATTTTTGTAAAAAGGCGCATCCCTGTGTTTCTGAAGTGAAGCAGCGTGGCACTGCCAATTTTTGCGCAGCTCTGCACTGCACCACTTCATTTTGAGATTTGTATATGTTGCAAGTCAGCATTACTGAACACAGTGAATTGTTCTTTGGTGTAACCCCAGATACAAGCGGGACTGATATGCCTAAAATGGACACTTGATTGAATGGGGCAATCTTAGGCAAATTACATCCCAGTACCATTGGGAAGTACCTTTGACTCATTCAGAGTGCACACTACAGAATACATTCCCTACTGAATGGTTTGGTAGATTTTAATATCTATCTATCTATCTATCTATCTATCTATCTATCTATCTATCTATCTATCTATCTATCTATCTATCTATCTTCTATCCATTCACTTAAAAAAACAAAGGTTACAGGGACGTTATAGTTATGATCACATTTTAAACGTACTAAACCATACAAATTCACCAGTTATGGTTAGAGTTATCACAAGTAACTATAACTCGTGCCCTAAGGTTACTATAACTCGCGCCCCCGAAATGTACAGTTTTTTGTCAAAACTTTTACTGCAAACATTGCATTAATATTCTCAATGATGTTATAAAAGATGTCATGAGTGTGGTAATTTGTGGGGTAATTAGCAGTGCATGGCGAGGGCACGAGTTCGAGTTACCTTGGGGCATGAGTTATAATTGCTTGAGATAACTCTAACTATAACTGATGAATTACTATACGTTAATCCAACCACAGCCGCGTATGGCCTTTGGAGCCAGCCCCTATAAGCACCCAACCTTGCACGTGCACGTCCTTGTTTTTTTTTTTTTGGCCCTTTATGGGCTCTTATGGGATCGCGGGGGGAGCCTCAAGGCCTCCACTGCGGTCCCAACTGGCTCCCGACTCCTGCGGAGTCAGCATTGCTCTAACAAGCAAGGAGCTGCTTTTAATAGCAGCTCCCTGCTTGCTGGAGCAATGTTTTCATCTGTCTTCTCTGCATGCGTATCTGCGTGCAGGGAAGACAGATGAAAGTTCCGCTCTCTGACAGTGGGACCTATTAGAAAGGTCCCGCCGTCAGAAAGCAGCGATATGTTTGCTTTTCCTTGGTGGGAGCTGTCAGTTCCCACCAAGCAAAAGCAATCAGCTATGTCCTGGAGGTGGGCACCCCGGGACATAGCAAGAGCCAGCCCTGGGGCGTGGTGGTCCCCAGGGCCATCAGTGGCTCCTCAAAGGGGGCCATGTGTCCCCCTCCAAGAAAAAGAGCCCCGGGGAGGTGGTGGTCCCAAGGCTGAGGGGGCCAGGCTGCCCACTGCATTTACTTTAATTACAGCCCCAGGGAGGTGGTGGGCCCAGGGGCAGTGTGCCCGAACCCCCATTATGTATATTGAAAGCCCTGGGAGGTGGTGGTCCCCGGGGATGCGGGGGGCCAGGTGCCCCCGTATTACAATGAAAAATGCCCCTGCGACATGGCCCACCCGGTGGCTTTAAAATTACAAAGCGCAGGAAGCCTCCCTCACTTCATTTAAAAATATATATATATTCTGGGTTCACCGCTAATTGCGGCAAAAAAAAAAAAAAGATTTTTAGCCCAGTACCAGGGGTCAGGGTGTTCATACTCTGGCACCTTTTCTTTATTTTTAACCCTTTATTCAGGGACTCAGCTTCAAAAAATATATATAATTAGGCCGCGCCCTAGGGGATGGGGTCCCAGGGGTCGAGATCAGTCTGGGCAGAGGGGCCACAGGGCCCCCCCCTCCCCAAAAAACAATAAAATGTTTAGGCCAGGCTCCAGGGGATGTGGTCCCTGGGGCTGAGATCGGCCCTGGGAGGGGGGCCATGTGGAGTTTTGTTGGTGTAGAGGTCGGCTGTAGGGACTGGCCACAGGCCAGGCCCTGTAGCTAACACCCACTATACACGGCTGAAGTCTCTGCGCTGTGCAGACTTTGGTGGTTATAGGGGGTGGGTTGTTATATGGGTTAGGCACAGGGCCTGGCCACAGGCCAGACTCTGCAGACTACCGCCGCAGCACACAGCCAAAGGCTGTACCCGGTGGTGTTTGGATTCAAGTATAGTAATGAAAATTCCTTTGCGCAAAAAAAGTAGAAATTCACTGAAAAAAAACAAAGATTACAGGGACGTTATAGTTAGGAAATAGAATTTAAAAAAACATAGAAATTCACTTAAAAAATCAAAGGTTGATGGACGTTATAGTTAGGCTCACATTTTAAACATACAGAACCAGAGAAATTCACCTGTTATAGCTAGAGTTATCTCAAATAACTATGATTCGTGCCTAAATAAATAAATCGTGCTCTCGCTATGCACTGCTAATTACCCGACAAATTATGTCACTCATGACACCTTTGATAACATCAGTGATAATATCAATGTAATATTTGCAGTAGAATTTTTGACAAAAAAACTGCGCATGGGGGGGTCGCGAGTTATAGTTACATTAGGGCACGGGTTATAGTTACTTGAAATAACTATAGCTATAACAGGTGAATTTCTATGGTTTTGTACGTTTAAAATGTGAGCCTAACTATAATGTCCCTTTGGTCTTTTAAGTGAAAATATATATGACAAAGTGCCCCCTCCTGCCTCTAGTAAGGATATTACAAGTCACTGAGGGCTTCCTTTATAAGGTTATGGAACTCTGAGGTGACATGCAATATCCTTATCATGTACGCCAAGGGGTACTGTATCCCATATAATACATGGTCACAGCACCATCTTTCCTACAAACCACTGAAAACCATGGTGTGTAAGCTCTCTCTATATGAAACTGTGAGCATGTTTGCAAACACAAAGAATAAAAATAAAACACCTAGTGCAAAATTAAGCACATTAAAAACATGTTAGGTATTTTTTTCAAATAGATATTAGAAACAGCTCAATACAAGTTGTTTTTAAAAAAAAAGCTGCAGTAGCTCAGAACGTGTAGAAATATACAAAAAGATTCTAACTTTTCTCTATCTAAGGAGTGCCAAAAATAAACATTCTCTCAGCTTGTTATTGTAAACTATTAAAATAGAGCAGAAGAAAGAAAAGCAATGTTTTTTTTTATTTAAACAGCTTCTTTATTTATGCTCTGTGACCTGATCTGCCTTTCACCTTTGCTGCTGGTTGTGGAAGCAGGCACTGAGACATCAGAACTTGACTGTAATAACCTTATAATAGTTAACTTCTGACTTCTTTCCTTTATAATCGGCGACTTGGTGCCTCACAAGTCACCAATTATAAAGACATTACTGATTTCCGTTTATAGAGGGATTACAGAATTGCATGAATTATAAAAACAAATCGAGACAGGAGTATATACAGGAATTGAAGAATCATATGTTTTATGTGTATACATATATATTTTTTTTATTTTATTTTTTTTTTTCCCCTGAAAAAAACAAAGATTACAGGGACGTTATAGTTAGGTTGACGTTTTACCCACACAAAACCATAGAAATTCAGCTGTTATAGTTATACTTATAGTAATACGTATGTTAAGAAACTTTAATGCGTGATCTAAAGTTTCTTAAGGGCATGAGTTATGATTTCTTCAGATAAGTATAACTATAAGTAAAATTATAGCTGCTGATTTTTTATTGATGTGTGTGGTTTTGTTTTGCCTGAGGCCAACACCCCCACATTCAACCAACCCCACGCTGCACTGGGCCCTGGGGGCCCAGCCAAGAAACAAAATGGCAGCAGTGTCTTTCCTTTCAGGAAGCGGCCAGAGAATCAGGGTCTCACTTTTTGCTTGTATCCGCGGGTATCCGTGGTTATGCCCATATCACAATGCAGGTACCCACGGATCTGCATCCCTAGATATCCTTTAGTAACTCCGAAACTACTGAACAGGTTTACACCAAATTACAAAAAAAAGTGCTCTTTTTAGACCAAGATCTATCTACCTTTCTGCAAAATTTGGTGTAATTTTATTCAGATGTTCAGGCTGTAGTCGTGTCCAAAAACTGAAAAATCCCCTTAAACACTGCATTTTGGGACCCACTTTTTTCTCAGCCCCTGCTTAACAAATCACCCCAAAACTTTCCAGACAGCAGCTGAAGTAACTGGTTTTGAAAATTTTGTGAAGATTCGACAAACAACACTAAAGTTACTAGCAAAACAAAAAATGCTTTGTTTGTTGGAAAAGTTTGTCCTAACTATACCTAATGGCTATCACCAGTAGGTATATATATATATATATATATATATATATATATATAGAGATATGTATATATATATTTTGCACATCACACCCTGGATGTAGTGAACTTTCGATAATGGGGCCCCAGGTGGGAGGGGGACTGCTGAACACAGGGAGGTCTGCCCCCCCCCCGGGACTTTTGGGGAAGGTGGTAAGGCCCAGGGCGACATTTGGGCTACACTGGGCTATGCCAGGTGAACTGGGGGGCGCGGGTATTTGAAGGAGCCATTTTGGGGTCTGGCCACCATTTTGTCACAGGTGACACGGGTGCCAATTTGTGGGTGGGGGGAAAATGTTGCCCTCCCTAACCACCCTTTAAGATTAGGAGAAAGTGGGAGCTAGAGCAGGGAAGTGTGTGGTCCAGGAGTGTTATTTTAGGAGAACGGGTGCACAGGGGTTTAGGTTGTTGTAAGTTGTCACTTGGAGCAGGTGCAGGCGGAGGCAGAGAAAGTTCATATGCCAACCGAAATAGGTACGGATAGCAAAACTGGCAGAACACTTTGAGAACTGAAGGGGTGTGGACAGCTGCAGGACAGACGGGAAGGAAACTTGGCATCAGGAGTTATGCTAGTTGCAAAGTCAATTGTCAGGTTGCATTAGGACCCGGTTAAGGATGCAAAACGGGTTTGACAGGGAAAACAGTATTAAAAAGATGAATGTAGTAAGAGACGGCAGGGTTAAGATTAAAGGGAGAGGGGAGGACAGGGTACGAGAGGGGGGAGAATTTTGGCTAGGTAATTTGGATGTATAGTGAGGTTTTTAGTTTTGTAAGGCGAAGGCCAAGGTTTGGTTAATTGTAAGTACGCCTCTTTTCAATAAAGCGGCCTTTTCCACACAACAAAGGGTGTTGTGGTGTTGTTCCCTCTTCCCCAATTAAGAGTTATTTGTTTTAATAAGTGGCATTCAATATAGTATATCATCTAATATACTACAATTAAAGTAGCATCATTGCCTCAGTTTTGGTGGCTTTTCTAGTGCTTTGGCCTTCAGGACCAGACCACACCAGCGACCCAGCTCTGGCGGAACATCTGTTTACTGGTTCTTCCACCGCCAGTGCTGGGCAAGTTCTAAAACTTTCTGGGAAATCGTGTAAGGTGGGAGAGCTGATTCATCAGTCTCAGCCACTAAAATCCACAGATTCCACAACCCTCACTCATGGGGTGTAAGTCCCACACTTTGGAGCTCAGTCTCACTCACGGGGTGTGAGTTTCACACCTAGATGCCCATCCTCACTCCTTCAGGGCAGGTTTCACTCGTTGAAGCACTGTCTCGCTCACTGAGTGTCAAGCTCCTACATTGAGCCACCACGTCATTCACAGGGTGAGTCTCGCGGGATGCTTTTCTACACCAAGGAGCAGTCTCGCGCATTGTGTATGATTCTCACATATTAAAAGCATAGAGTTTCAATGAGTGTGTGTAAAACACTTAAATACAGTTGAAATCGTTTTGTGTGTGCCTCACACGTTGGCAAAGTCTCACTCACGTGATATCAGAGGATCACTCCCTGGAGTTGAATGTCAAACAGCGGCGTGTCATGTCACTCCCTAGGTTTGAATGTTCCACCTTGAAACCCAGCGTCACTCGTCTGCTGTGACGATCACACATTTGAACAGCGTCAGTCTTATAAAGTCTGACTCTAACACGATGGTCTACGTCTCACTCTTTGGGTGTGAATCTCACACCTTGGAGCACTGTCGCTTATTGGGTGAGAATCACTGGTTGCTTGTCTTACGCATCAGGAAAGTTTCAATAACTATGATATGTGACGTTTTGACAAATAGGATTACTCGGACGTTTTGACAAATACTCGCTGAATAACAGGTTTACTTATTAACTTAAATTTCACACCGCGAGGCACAGTCTCCATGCAGATTTCTTAAGGAATGCTTGAGACACTGAGGACTGACAAGCTACATTTCGCACTAATGAGTTTAACATCTCATCCAGTCCGGGGTTTTCCCTTTGCAACCTGGCGCGTGAAGTCTTGATTTTACAATGCTAAACACGGGACTACAAATCCCAGAATGCAACCACACTTGAGAGCCCTCTCCCAATTACTATCGAAACCTCTATCTTAACCACCCTCTGTGGACCCTTTGCTGCTAATGGAGTCACGAGTGTACGAATAAATAAATTCCCTGGAAATATTAACTTTGGGTTACCATGCGCACTCGCTTAACCCTGGGCTACCGCCTACCAGACCGCTCCCAAATTCCAAAGGTAGACACTAAGTTTTTTCCCGCTCCTCTGAAGAGGAAGATGCGCTAAACGGAATAACACACCACTTTCACAGCGCATCGAATTGCACAATAATAAAACGGTGGGCGGAGCTTACCGCTGTTGCGCTGCTATAGGGAACACATTCCCCTGCAAGCTTCTATCAGTTACACTGCGCCCGCTGTACGACCATGGTAAGCTTCCCGTCTCTTAGCTCCCTACCGGTGTGTGTTCCTGTATCGTTGTAGGTAGCCACCACAGTGTAAGATAATGATGTTCTGCATTAGTTGTGGCTTGGGGGAGGGGGGGTGTTGCCTTATATTTTTAACGTTTAATTTAACTAATGAACTTTCTCTTTCTTTAGACTTCCTACACAGACAGAGGTGAAAAGGTACGTTACGCTGTAGTTAATTATGATTTTCCACGGTGTTCAGCTGCTGCTGACATTTTGTGTAAGGCGCTTCGCTATTTATGAGCGACCTCATTCTTTTTGTCATTCATCTAAATATGTTTTCTTTTGTGCAGTCATTTATAAAGAGCGCTGCATGATGTTTCGTTTTATTAAAAAATATTTCAAGTATTATTGTATTACATTTAAATCCGCGTTGATGGAAGTTGTGTCACAATAGTGTGCTTACGCGCCTGCAGAGTAACATGTTTGCCTCCTCGTGAGGTGAGTTCTTTATTACCGGGTTGTCTACCAGGTTTAGATTATCACCTTAGGAAATGTAAAATAAAAAGTTGCATTCAATTTTGTGTAGCGCATAGTGAGAACCGATTCTACTCTAGGCGCTTCAGTTTACGACATAAACATATTTTCTAGAGGTAAGCATGCAAGAAAGCTGCAGGGGTAGTGCGATAAACCTACTCCCAATAAGCCAAAAGTTTACCGAAATAACATCTGCCAACATCTGTGGGTAGAGAGAGAAGAAGAGTGGATTTAACTTGCAATTTCACCTTTACCGATTTGGTAGATAATTGGCAGGACGGTAAAGTGATTTGACCAGGAGCACCCACTTTCCTCAAGAGGGGAAGGAAGCTGAGATTAGCGCTCAAGTCACCTATCTTTAAAGTTGCATCAGGGGCATCCAGAGCCCACCACTACCCTCTAATTCTAGCATACTTTGAAATCGTCCTTTTGTTGTAAACTGAAGCCTACTGACCTTTATTTGCTTTTTACCCGATACATAAGGAATGCTTGGTACGTATTTCCTACAGCGGTGGTGTAAAGAACCTTCAGCCCCTGGACTCAGTCAGGGGCCTGCCGCCTGTGCACAGTGTTCTGTGCAGTGGGGGGATAAGGGGGGAGGGGGGGTGGCGCACCGTACCGCACCGCAGGGGCCTTTGTTACGCCACTGTCCTACACTTAACCTGATATGGTGTCTGTAGCCTAACGAAAATGATGCCCACTCACAAAATACGGGCACCCTTGGTCTCCCGTATTTCACAGATATTCATTGGCCTTGGTCAAAGTAACCCCCCCACCCCAAATGGGGGGCTGCAGGGGCTTGCGTTAAGCCCCTGCATGGTGTTTTATCAGTTAGACATCCTCCTTATCCTTGAGCTCACCCCGATAGTTACCTTTTAGCTGTTAAGTCAAGTAACACCTTGGAGATGTAGCTATTTTGTGCTTTTAATGTTATTTAAAACACCAGGACTATCACCACACATTAGCCCTTAAAATCACCCACCTTTACTTTAACAATTGAAAGCTGCTGTTATTTAAAATGCTGCCACTTTGAGTATTTTCTAAACTTAAAAACTCGGTTCCCTGTGTAAAATAGAGAAATCATTTTGAAAAAAGTGCAGCTGAAATAAAAAGTTATTTTCACATTTCAGTGTGTGATCATATTTTATCTTTTTGTCAAGCGCTCTCGCAGTCAAAGAGTCACTTCAGAGCGCTAATAAAACATAATCCAATCAGTGCAAGCACCACCCTTACATTGTCTCACATTTTAATGATCAAAACCGCCTTGGAATGCATGTTATTAAATATGCCCCTTAATCACCCCATCATCTGAAGTCTACTATTCAATACAAGATGGACTACGTTTGGCATTGAATTAAACCTAGTGTTTCTGCTTATTTCTTTTTAGCACGAAAGGGGGAGGTTTATCAGCTTCCACTCTGTTACACTCTGGGTCGGAAATGCCAAGCAGGTAAGTTAAAAAAAGAGAAATCCTTCTTGTTTTTTATGTGTGTTTTCCATTTGAACGAGCTTAGGTTTTGAAGCAGCCGAAGTGCAGATTTCGCCCGAGGCTGTGATTGGCTGAGACGAGGGGCGGCTACGGGGCGCCGGAGGGGTCTGAAATCTGGCTTTCATTAAAGCGCGGCTGTTTCCTATCTGCATCTCGTGGGTCAGCTGACCATGCCACGACCCACTCAGGGGGTTAGAGGCCTGCATTTCAGCACATTTAGAGCGTGGCTAACCTGTGTCTTAAGGCAAATTTACCCACCAGCGCACTCGGGCGGACTGGGAACCCAAAGCAGCCCTGGTACAGTTTCACAGACCAGCCCCCATAGGGTCCACAGCGAACGAGCCTGACCACTGCAATGGGGTTTTGGGGGTTTAGAAGAAAGGACAAAAGCGGTGTGTTCTACAACAGTCACCATACATCCAATTGTATTCGTTTTTAAAGCATAGTAGGTGATGACCCTACAGTGCACCAGGATAGAGCAATATTTATTGGGGCCCTTTAGTGAGTCCCTCACCATCACCCTCTAACAGTGCCTCTCATCTCTCCATAGCCTTTCTCTCACATGTATTTCATTTGTTTTCTAGTGCCTCTTTTACCAGCGTAGGATGTTGGAGCCCTTTATACACACACATACAGAGACAATGAATCATACATGTGTAAATCAGTGTATAGAAAATGTTACCTAAGACAAATGGGACTACACAGTGTAGGATTCCCCGTCAGCCGCACTGGTCGGCGTTTTTTAAGAGTGCATGATCTGGGGCAGCATAAACTCAAGATTCAGAAAGTAACTCAATGAATAGGATTGAATTTACTAATAACAATTTACTTCTACCCAAACAAACCCTTTTTTAGCAAAATTAGGATAACCATAGACTGGGAGAAAACATAACATTTTGTAACCTGTACCACGCAGTTTGCATGCAGCTGTTTGATGGCAGTCATAGCTCACTGTGCTAGATTATGATTGTAATTTATGAACTTCACAGTAAATGTAAATTAGCACTTGTATAGCACACTACTCACCCGTTAGGGTCTCAAGGCACTGTACTCATACCACTATGGAACCCCTCCTGGCTTTTCCCTGTGAGGCACCCACTCCTGAGCACCCCCAGGGTGAAGCCAGGCATCCAAGCACTGTTGGGGCCATGGTGGAGATTAAGCAAGCTATTGCCCAGAGTGGGACCCATGAATTAGATTAGGCACCGAGGCGAGAATTATCTGGTCAAGGGGAATTGAGCCCAAGACCTGCCGAAGGGGGACTTGAACCCTGGTCTTGAGCCAGATCTCTGCTTCAGGGTCTGCCGCTCTAACCATTGAGCCACACTTCTCCACAACAGAAGGAGCTTTGACAAAAACAGTATCCCACTGACCTATGCACATAGAATACTGTTCTGTACTCTGCATAGTACACGTTCCTTGCAACATGCATTTTAACCCTCTATGCTATCTTAAAGAAGTCAAAACTGCAACTAAACAAAATTCGATCTCTCTCCAGCAGGTACATTAATCACCAGAGTTATCCTGGCACTTTTGCCTGAAAACTGTTGGATATACAAGGAGCTCTGCAGTGTTTTTCAAAATGCCACGTTGCTACAAAACCAGCCCCAGAGTAAGAAACCCTCCCCCCTCCCTCCCCTGGAAACGCCTGATGCCCGGTACGGCCAGTCCAGCCTTGCGCACACTGGATGCAGAGACCTGCAGCTTTTCGTTTCAAGTTAATTATTGGCTCAAATGCCAGTGTTAAAGTGGTGAGGTTCAGAAAGCCAGGACTAGTGCATATGTCACAAATGACTTGGTCAATTGACAGCTAGAGTTCCCTACCCACCTCGCCATGTGGATGTTTCACGCTATAGGCGACTACATGCTTCATACAAGGTCGGACTGGCCTATAGGGAATTAGGCGGTCCCCGATGGGCTGGTTTGAAAGGCCAGTTTTTGGGCTGGTTTTTGCTGTTAATTTTCCGTATATTAAAACAAACTTTGCCTGCAGCTAGCTCATAACCATGTAGTCTTCAATGCCTTACATAACCCATATACAGCAGTTCTTTACAAGTTCAAAATTATACTTTTTAAAAACTATCTCTTTCCCTAAGTGGGGGTGAGGGGCATTTTTATTTTGGTGGCCAGGCATATTTTCTGCCCCAGTTCGACCACACCACCAGAAGACCATGCTTCCTGACAGTGCTTGAAATGGAAATATGAAAGTGCAGATACTCACAACTGAGAGGTTCTGCTACTCCCCCATTAAAAGTATTGCACCATTGCTGACAAGTGCTGGTACGCTCCATTAAAAATGAAAGAAGTGCAGGTACTTTGAACCTGCAAGTATCTGCCCATCCAAAGTACTGCTTCCAGAGGTAGGTTTTACTTTAACAAATTATTATTATCTCTGTTTGTGTAATTAGAGCAATTAAAATGAGCGAAGGCAACACCCAGAATACATGATTTATTAAATTAACAATCAATCAGGGACTTGTAAAGCGCGGTCACTCACCCGTGAGGTCTTTAGGCGGGAGGGAGGTGTGTCTAACGCTGCTGTTACTGTGACATGGAGTAATCTTGGCACCACACACAAAGCCACTAATCACTTTACCCTGCTGGCAATGGCAAATTCTGCTCCCCTGAAACATCAATCTTCCTAAGAGCTCAGTTCACTTCAGTTCAGATGGGTTAACTCGCAAGATACACAAACAGCTGTCAAGGATTTAAGCAAAATAAACCCAAAGGTCAACTTCTTCTATGCTAGTTTGACGTAATGAGTTTATGTTTAATCTTATTAGCCCACATCAAATTTAGGTATACTTTTTAACGCTCAAGCCCAACAAACAGACTACGTTAAAAAAAAGCTTTAAAATAATTACATATTAAACATGTTCACTTGGACCTCCCACCCCCACTGTTTTCACTGAGAATTTCCATGACAGTCTTCTGAAAATGGTGGTACAGTACTCCTCATCAGTGGAGTAACAAAAGCTCCCGCGAAGGCAGGGTAGAGGGGGAGAGGCCCAGCCCCCCCCCCCCCAGTACATTATAGTGCCCTGAGACCACCTGAGTGAGTTCGGAGAGGGGGACCCTCCTTGTACTCTGTGTGGGGGGAAAGGGGTGCCTCAAGTTTTGTTACGCCACTGCACCTCAGCTGAATCTAGGGTTCAGCTGGGGCTTAGTCACTGCCTATTACAAATCGGAGGTGTTGGTGAGTGGTTGTGGCGAGTGTGTGTCCATCTGCTGAAAGCCCCCTGCACTAGTCACTGCTAGCAGACTGCAGTGGTGGGTGGGGCCTTATTTTCATGGGGGATGCTTGCTTCCATCAGCCTCACTTTACTTACATTACAGCACTGAATTTCAAATCGGTGTTGTGGGGCCAGCACAATATGGGTTAGTTGGCAAAACAGACAAAAAGTACCATGGTAGCGCAATGAGGGCAAGCCCCATGTAAGCTGGGCTGCATTTGGGGAAAAGCAGCTTTGAGGAAGCAAAACATAATTATGCTGTAAAATGAATGTAGGAGTTTGTTCCAGCAGTTTCACTCCATCCCTGAAGCATGATCCCTGCCAGTCGACCAAACAAAGGGTTGATATCTCTAGCTTACCTTGCGTTCCAGATAGGTTGGTGGACACAACAAAACATATTGTCCCTTTTGACCATAAATATTAGACAAATGGACAATGTAGTGATGGATCTTCTAAGCAGAGTGTTTCCTTCTTCTCAAGACTTCATGTTGGCCATGTTCGGAACTCTGATAGTAGACTTGCTCGAGAGTACCAGAAATGCTCCAAGGCCCTGGTTTCATGGGGAAGGGCATGCATGGGTAGTGGATGCATTAACCTCACCATGGCATCCATCTTCTATTTTCTGCATTCTCTCCCTTTCCCCTGATAGAGAGATTCCTACCATGTATTTACAGGGAGATTGAGGAAGGCATAGTAATTACACCTTTCAGGCCGCGCATGGCGTGCTTCATTCACCCTTCTGATGAAGAAGGCGTTATGCATGGAATGGTCTTCCATATTCCATATCCATTAGAGTCTAGAGCTATTCCTTTTGCCTCTCTAGAGACTCCATCTGCCTACTTGGAAGTTGACAAGTGGGGTTTGCAAGATCTAGGTCTCTCTTTGTGTTTGGCAGCTTCTGTCCAGGAGTTTCATAGAAGCTTTGCTTGTAGATCCTGCGATCGGCTTTGGTTGCCTTTTGTTTCTTGGTGTCAGACTTAGATTTTAGACCTTAGTTCACGTGAACCCAAATGGATGCTGCAGTTTAACAAGATGCGTTTAATCTAGGATTAAAAGTGCCTACCTTTAAGGTTCAGTGGGGAGTGATTCAAGCCGTTTGATCTCTGTAGAGGTGGGTAGTTTGACTGCAGTCAAAGAGAGGTTTTACATTGCAGAGACTGCCTACTAAGTTTCAGTATCTTCCTTTGATGCATAATTATTTACAGCTTCCCCTGCTTGAGCATTAGAGGAAATGCATGTTTCATTTTTGACCCTTAAGACGGGATGTTCTTATTGGTGCCATAATTTCTGCCAGGAGTCTTAGTGATTTGTCAGCTTTTTCTTATAATCCTTACTTCCAGTTATTTTCCGAGAGGATTGATTTACAGTCAGGTCCAAATTTTTGACCTGAGGTAGTTTTTAACTCTCACACTGAGCAAGAGATTAGTCTTCCATCATGTTTTCCAAGTCCCATCTTTAGGAGAAGAGAGGAGACTGCATCTTTTTTAATTTTTTTTTAGGTGTTCATTACTTTCAGACAGACTTTTGGTGAATTTTGGAGTCTTAAGGGGGATCCGGAAATCTTAATCTCTCCTTGTATTTGGTCTGCTATGTCTTTGGCTTATGACCCACAGGACATTTGTTTGCCTGGTCCTATTCAGGCGTGGTTCAACAGGGGGATGACAGCTTCATAGAGAGGAGCAGAGCGGGGGCTAGTTCTGTTTAAGACCAGTGTTGGGGCCACCTGGGCTACGAAGACTACACATTTGTTTCCCATTAAAGGCTGGATGTCAGAGATCTGAATGTTTTGAAATTTGGAGCCAGTGTTTTGGCTGTGGTTGGTTCTTTCTAAATAATTTTTATTGGATTAAGCTTGATTAAGTAAATAGATGTGTAGCATACTAACAAGAGTGGTATATTTCCCTGTAAACCAAGTTGTGATATACTGCATTTGTGTATTCTCAATTCTGTAAGTGAGGTCTAAGAGATACATTATGGACTCAGGCTGAGTGGGTCAGGGGGATATTTAGGATGGGAAGGAGGGGTCAACGTTTTAGCTAGTCACATGACACCTGTGAGAGGTGTGATACACCTCGATTCTGTAAGTATTGAGGCAAGAAAGGGTATTCAGAGTAATGAAGATTATCAGTAAGTTATCAGACCATTTTTATACTTATCTCCATGCTCCCCATCTCTGGTGGTTATGAGCACACCCCCAGCCAGGACACCATGAGACTGCAAAACAAGAAGTGTTAAAAGAAAAAACAAGGCACCAGGCCTTTCCAGCTATGCACTCAGGATCTGGAACAACATTCCCATATCCAAAAGGAATGGCCTGTGATGCTAAAGTTTATGGAAGAGTTGCAGGTGCACCTCTTTGAAGAACATTACATAACATTGCATTAACAGCCCAAAAACAGCTACCACTCGTATCACTCAATGATGTTATGCTTGTCTTTGATCCTGTACAGAATACTGCTGCCTTTTGTTTAGGTCTGTGCTAGAGAAATACAGCACACATACATACTTACATACATATCTTTTTTGATGATCCACAACATAAATATTTAACATAGTTTTTTCATGGACCAGCATTGCTGCAAATGATTTCATTTAGCTAAGAGGCATGTTGTTGATTTCAGAGGATGATGTTTTCCGATACTCACAACAAATGTTCTTCATCATTCCGTGAATCGACTGGCCAACAGATAGCTAGTTATTTTGAACTCAATGCAGACAGGGCCTTGTCTCGTTCAGTGGAATGGGACGCATTTAAGACTATGCTGCGAGGTCACTGCATGGGGTTTAATTTTGGTATGTGCCTGCAGCTGGACCCAGAGGTGGCCGCTGTGGAGCGACAGCTGTTGCAGCATGAATCAGAAGTGGTCCGGAATCCTGGTACCCTATCTGAACTGCAAGCCATATGTAAAGGCCATTCAGAACTCCTTCAACGCTTGAGGTACCTTAGCTATGCAGTGCACTTGGCAACACGCATGCAAGGGCAGATAGAGCTGGATCGCTACTTACCAGATTGATGCGTCAAGAAACTCCCCATAGTACAGTAATGTCTATCTGGACACAGACGGGTGACTCGTTGTACACACAGGATTCAATCCGTGCAGCATTTTATGCACATTATGAGTCCCTGTATAGCACGGTCTCTCATCCTCCCCTGAATGATATTGACCTATTCCTTGCAGAGCTGCCCCTGCCTCGGATCACTGCAGAGCAATGTTCAGAACTAGATGGCCCTCCACTGCTGTCCGAGGTGCAAGAAGCCATTCACTCTCTCACCAATGGCAAAGTGCCGGCCTGGACAGGCTGCAGGCCGAATTTTATAAGACATACTCAGCTCAGCTAGCACCTACATTGCTTACTCTATATGGGGAAGTCTTGGTGCAAGCGCACTTACCCCTACATTGAGAGAGGCCACGCTGGTCTTCCTTATGAAGCCACATAAGGACTCCACCTGTCTACACTCCTACAGACCGCTGGCACTCCTCAACATGGATTATAAAATATTAGCCAACATTTTTGCAATATGACTGGCCCTACTGTTGCCTGCATTAGTGCATGAGGATCAGAACGGTTTTGTGCCGAGCCGCACAACATCCCTCAACCTGCGTAGATTTTTTCGTACGCTCTCCGCCGCTGGCCAAGAGCGGGCTGCCTAGTGCTAGCCCTAGAGAAAGCATTTCACTCGCTGGAATGGCCTTACCTTTTTTGCAGTTTTGCCAAAATATGGCTGTGGCCCGTGTTTTATACAAATGGTGAAGTTGCTATATATGCTCCCATCACCCCAGACCCAAAACAGGGCGCCTCATGTCGCCCCCCATTTGTGTCAGAAGAGGCATACGGCAGGGGTGTCCTTTATCTCCTCTGCTCTGGCAGTAGAGCCACTGGAAGTCGTGCTCCGCGAGGCGGGGCGCTCCTAGGGCATACCATTGGGTGATGGAAACCATGCGGTCTCTTTATATGCAGACGACCTTCTAGTGTACATTCGAGACATAGTGGAGTTACCCAGCAATTTAGTACCATTATTCAACACGCATGGGAGGATCTCTGGCTTGCCAGTAAACTGGGCTAAGTCTTGTGTTTTCCTGTTCTCGCCTGCTGTGCCTGATCCAGACCTCACATCGGTAGCCTCTGGCCTAACTTGTCAATCCAACGCTTTCAGATATCTTGGCATACAGGTATATCACACGGATACTGATCTGTTTGATGGAAATCTGACATGTGATGTGTCGAACTTGCATCAACAGATGACATTCTGGAAGACGCTGCCACTAACAGTCATGGGCAGGGTAGCTCTTGTTAAGATGATAGTACGGCCAAGGCTACTATATTATTTAGTGAATCTGCCGTTATATATCCCGATTTCCTTTTTCCGATCCCTGGAGCGAGAGATTCGTAATTTAATTTGGAGAACCTCCCAACATAGGGTAGCCCTCTCTAGGCTTAATCGCCCACTAAATCTGGTAGGTCTGTTGCTGACAAATTTGGAACATTACTATCTGGCTGCACAGCTGCAGTGGGTGGCCCGTTGGTTCTCATCACGACAACTGGTGGACATGGCCACTGATCTTCTGGCGTGGTCACGGTGTAAATTGCTTCATTTATTCCATCCCTATGCTAAATCTGCCGCACCAGAGCCCATGTTACTGAACCTAGCATACCGCTGCTACCGTAGGTGCTGTTTCCTAGCCAGGGACATAAAATCCTATGCACCAGCTATGCCGCTATTAGGGACACCTTATGGCGCAAGTACCACGACATCTGCAGAACTAGCTACCTTGCACGAAGCAGGAATATATACCCTAGGGGATCTCTACACTGATGGTACCCTCCACACTCATGACACACTGATGGAAGCCACGGGTCTGCACTCAGGTACCTTTCTATTCTATAGTTCTCTTAAGCATACCTTGCAAAGTGCATGGGGTGACCTCACGAGGGAACCCCAGATACATTACACACTACAATATCTGCATGTATTCGGAGAGGGGAGGCATTTAATACGCTGGATAGCGGACTCTCTGCGTACACATAAATCCGGTCTACTTGTGGCCCTCCGAGGGCGATGGGAGGGGGACAGGGGGAACATTCACGGAAAAGGAATGGGCGACCATATTAGAAACCCCATGTACGTCCCACGCAACATGCAATTTCGCCTCATACAATATTATGTAGTTCAAAGAGCCTATCTCACACCGAGAAAATTAACAGATACTTTAACCGTATAGATGCTGCTTGCCCGCGCTGTCAAAACCTGGGGGCGGACTTCCTGCACATGATGTGGTCTTGCCCCATTCTGAGCCACTACTGGTCTTCGATTCTAGCAAGCTTACTGCACTGTGTAGACCGAACCTTACCACAGACATGGGAGACACGCATTCTGGGATTGTTCCCTAGGGGCAAAAAACTGAGAGCAACATCCCATTTTCTGGACCTAGGATTTTGAGTGGGCAAGCGCCTTATCACCCGTAAATGGCGGTCTTCCGAACCGCCAGCGCACGTAGCATGGGTGCGATCGCTGAATCTCTGGCCGAGAGCTGAGTGAACAGCTCTTCTGCGCAAGGAGCTGTTGGGGCTATGCAAGTATCCTCTCGCATCACAATGGGAACTAATGTTAACGGACCTCAGCAATCCATTGGTGTCTGTGCCGCTTAATTCTGATCCCCCTGCTGTAAGTGATGTATGATTGCGATAGCGTGCATATAATCTAGCACAACGCATATCTGTGCACATGGGCAGAACAGATAGACACCCTCCAAAAACCTGGAGGTAGATGCGTCGGATGAAAGCCACATAGACTGTATGTGTGAGAACAACTTGCCGAGCACCTATAATCTGTATAACAGCTATTCTAATTCTGCACTGTAAGTACATGGACATGGTTTGCCTGCGCCTTTCCCTTCTCGTATGTTTATTGTTTTGAATTGAAGTTACATGCAAAAGCGTGGATCACACGTGCCTTTATACTGTACTATGTCATCTTTGAAGCATAAATGCAATAAAGAAATATAAAAAAACAAAAATAACCCCCAAATGTTCTTCAATTTCAAGGCAGCTTCATTTTACTGCAATAAAATGGGATTCGAACCATTTGCTTACAAGGGCCTGGAGACTGGCAGCAGGGAGGTGGTGTCCCACGTTGTGAAACAGGATAAGGTAAGGACACAACCAGTATTGTTACCATAGGAAGACACAGCCTGAGGCGGACATACCTTTTGCAGGATTGTAAAAGGCTCTTTTGTTTGTTTGGTGACAGTATGTTAGCTGAGGTCAAGAGATATCAATGATTCCCTTGAAGGACACACATCCCCTGGTCTAACCTGCACAGCTTTGTTTCTAACCTCATCCATTTTTGACTAATGGAAATCCTCATACTTGGTGCTTTAGTGGTGACTTTATACTTTGTACAGTCAATTCTCATAAACCCTCTGCTGCTGAATTCAGCCCTCTCCACCTCTGGTTATTGGGGCATTAAACACACCTCCTGTGAGTGATTGAAAATTCAAACATGCCCAGGGTTATTTTGGAAATGGCCCTGCCCAGAATCGGGCATTAAGGACCAGGGGACAGATTTAGGTATATCCCAATTTGCGACTTGCAAATTGCGAGTCAGAGCGACTCACAATTTGCGAGTCGCAAATTGGAATGTAGGATGGTGTCCCTGACACCATCTGCGACTCGCAAGGAGGTCGCAAAGGCCCCCCTCATTAATATTAATGAGGTGGGTCGCAATTTGCGACCCCCTTGAGACTCGTGGCACTCACAGGGATGGTGGCCTGCTGGAGACAGCAGACGACCATGTCTGTGACTGCTTTTAAATAAAGCAGTTTTTTTTTTTTTGTAATGCAGCCCGTTTTCCTTAAAGGAAAACGAGATGCATTACAATACTAAAAAATGAAACGTTTTCGTTTCATTTTTTCATAGCAGGCAGTGGTCCATAGGCCCACTGCCTGCTCTGAAAAAATGTTTGCAGTTCCAGTCACAAAGGGGAAGGGGTCCAATGGGGACCCCTTCCCTTTTGCGAATGGGTTACCACCCATTTCAAATGGGTGCAAACTGCGATTGCTTGGCGACCGCATTCGCGGTCACAAAGCAATCCTGCATTGCACTGCGACTCGCAATTAGGATGGGGACTCCCCTTCCTAACTGCGACTCGCAATCCCATTTTGCGATTCGATAACCAGGTTACCGAATCGCAAATGGGGTTTTGTGCGTTGCAAACCGCAGTTTGCACGTCACAAACAGCGAAAATCGCAAACTGTTTGCTACATCTGGCCCTTAGTCTCACTGATAGATCATCTTTTATTTAGTTTACACAAATTTAATGGGTGGCAATTTAACAAACTACCATAGCCATTGACGGAGAATTTAGCACTAGTGACTGTTGCTTATTGTGGGTTTAGTTCCAATAACAGTGCTGGTGTCATGTGCTCTAAAAATATTTTGTTCAATCAGTCACCTATCGAGAATGAGCTCTTTTTGCTCCACCTAGAACCAATGGCTCAATTTGTAGTTCCATTCAAAGGTGGCATTTCAGTTTTAACCAACTGCACAGTGTAGGAGGCTTGCCTGGTTTGTAGTGGGTACCTAAGGTACTTACACCTTAAACCAGGTCCAGTTATCCCTTATTAGTGAAATGTAGTCAGCATCTAGAAGCCAGGCTGTCTAGAGGTAGCTATAGGCAGAGCAGTCAAGGCTGAACTAGAAGACATGCAAAGCTCATGCAATACCACTGTAGTCACACAGTACACATGAAAGATAATACTCACTATTACCAAAAATAAAGGTACTATCTTTTAGTGACACAAGGCCAAAATACTTTGGAGACTATACTCCCTTAGGAGGTAAGTAAATTACACAATATACACACTAGTAACCAAAAAACAGGTAAGTAAACAGTCAGAAAATAGTGCAAATAGTGAAAATCACCATAGGTTGCAATGGGCTGAGGGGGAACACAAAACATATACTAAAATAGGGGAATGCGAAATTCTGTTTCCTACCTAGGCAAGTGTAGTGTGTAGAGGGGCGCTGTTAGTGTAAGAAAACACCAAAGGTAAGTAAAATACCCCACCCCAGAGCACAGGAAAGCAGGAGTAAAACATAGCAAGTTTCCTAAAACACACTAGAAGATGTGGTTGAAGACAGTGGAAGAACCAGAAGAAACTACAAGACACCAATGATGGATTCCTGGACCTGAAGACCTGTGGAAGAAGGGATCAAGCTCAAGAAGCACTAAAAAGAACAGGAGCCCCTGCTAACCCGGATGAAGGTGCAAAAGGAGAACAACTGATGAGAAGACAAAAGTCAGTATTGCACCAAAGAAGACAGATGCAGGTTCCTGGTTGGTGCAGATGATGTCCCACGCCGGATGGATGAATGCAGTCTGGTTTGCGTCACTGAATTCTGCCAACAAGCCATGGTAAACGCAAAGCATGCTTTTCACAAAAAATGGTGCTGCCGGGCCCAGGAAGGACCAGGTCGACTCTACCCAGGATGGGAGACAGATGTGGCTCTCAGCAACTCAGAGAGCCCTCAGAAGACCAGGCAGCATGCACAGGAGTCCCACAGCACGGGGACGAAGGAGTTGCAAATGACAGTCATCGCAGCCACTGGAGAACAACTCAGGGAACTGAGTGTCGCAGGATAAAGTGCTGGGGACTTGGGCTGAGCGGTGCACAAAGGAATTCTTGGAAAAGCACACAGAAGCCCTAGGAGAAGCAAAAAACGCAGTGCACAGGGGTACTGTCTGGCACGGGAAGGCAAGCTCTTACCTCCACCAAATTTGGACAGCTGGACCTTTGGACAGTCAGGGTCACTTTAGTCCACCACCTGTGTTCCAGGATCCACGCTCATCGTCAGGAGAGGGGACCCAGAATACCGGTCGTTGCTGCAGAGAGGTGCCTTCTGAAGCAAGGAAGTAACTCCATCACTCCACGGGGAATTCCTTCAGTTCTTCTGGTGCAGGATGAAGACAGGCAGTCCTCGGAGTGTGCACAACCTGGAAACTGTTGCAGTTGCTGCAGGAGCTGAAGTTACAAGGTTGCAAAAGTCGTTTTTGCTTCTTTGTTGCAGTTTTGCAGAGTTCTTCAAGCAGTCAGTGGTTGTTCCGTTGGTAGAAGATGAAGTAAAGGATGCGGATAATTCCTGCGCCTAGAGGAGAGACCCTAAATAGCACTCAGAGGGAGATTGGTTACCTAACCAGGTATGCACCTATCAGGAGGGGTCTCTGACGTCACCTGCTGGCACTCCCAGAGTTCCCTGACCCTCCTTAAAACAAGATGGCAGAACCCGGGGACACTCTGGAGGAGCTCTGGGCACCACCCCTGGGGTGGTGATGGACAGGGGTGTGGTCACTCCCCTTTCCTTTGTCCAGTTTCATGCCAGAGCAGGGTCTGGGGTCCCTGAACCGGTGTAGACTGGATTATGCAAGGAGGGCACCATCTGCATTTCCAGAGGCTCTGGGAGAATACCTCCCATTCCTGTAACACCTATTTCCAAAGGGAGAGGGTGTAACACCCCTCTCCTAAAGGAAATGCATTGTTCTGCCTTCCTGAGCTGCTCAAGCCCCAGGAGGACAGAAGCCTGTCTGTGAGGTGGCAGCAGCTGGGGCTGCAGTGAAAACCTCAGAAGGCTGGTATGGCACTACAGGGGGTCATGGTGGAGCCCCCAGAGTGCATGGGGTTGTGCAATCAATACCAGAATCAGTGTTGGAGTACAATTCCCAGTTGTTAGACACCTCACACGGCCATATTCGGAGTTACCACTGTGAAGCTATATATAGGTATTGACCTATATATATAATGCACACTTATAATGGCGTCCCTGCACTCACGAAGTCCAGGAAAATGGGCCGTGATGACGTGGGGGCGCCTCTGCTAGTGCAGGGGTGCCCTCATTCACAGGTACTATGCACCTAGCCTTCAGGGTCTGAAGGTTAGACATATAGGTGACTTATAAGTGACCTGGTGCAGTGAAAATTTTTGTGAAATAGTGCTTACACTATTTCACTCAGGCTGCAATGGCAGTCCTGAAGAAGTGTTTGTATGAGTTCCTTATGGGTGGCAAAAGAAATGGTGCAGCCCATAAGGATCTCCTGGAACCCCAATCCTCTGGGTACATAGGCACCATATATACCATATGTAAGGGGGGTCCAGAATACCAGTTTGGAGTGGAATACTAGATTACCCGTATGAAGTGCAAATTTGGAATCAGAGAGAGCATAAGAACTGGAGTTCTGATTAGCAGGACCCCAGTGACACAGTTAAGCATACTGACAAAAACAGTAAAACAGACTAACAAGTAGGCCACAACCCATGAGCACTTGGGTCCTGAGTAGCAGGATCCTAGTGACAAAGTAAAAATACACTGATGTGGGTAACAATGCTAGAAAGAGACTACTTTCTCACGCACAGCCAATAAATAATTATTTACAACACAATAATTAGCTGTTGTGAACCAAGGTCAAAGCAGAGTCAAGAGTAAAGGATTTACATCCACCAACATTAGTTACTGGATTATTCTTCCCACTAGAAATCACACGTAAGAATTTAGGGGACAATTTATATGTTGACAGTCAGGATACTCCGTCACAATTGTGACGGAGAATCTTTGCAGCCAGCATAATGGTCCGCCCGCCCAATTTAAATGCGAGTCGACCTTTGGTGTGACCACGCGGAGACTACTTTGTTTTTGCCAGGGTTTCACCCTTCAATAGAATAAGGGCAGTCAGAGGTTTGCCTCTATGGCCACCCACATAATTTGAATGGCCAGACATACAGGTCAGCTTTCACTGCTCATTACAGTTGTTGGTGGTTCTGCTCAATGCATTAAATGTCTGCCGGCCTGATGGACATTTAAAAATGTGGTCATCGGCACCTCCGCCAGGGACATGGGGTGATTTACTCTGTTGCACTTGCAGGAGACAGCCCGACCTCCAAATAATAAATCAGGCCATAGCCCTCTCTTTTGTTCACTGTGTGGGTACCTTGACCCACATACCCGGACTGAGGATTTAGATCATCAACCTCAGTCTATCAGGGATAGCCCCACCACAGTCAATAGGTGAGGATTTTGCACTTCCTGTTGCAAGGCACAGTGGTTTTTACTCTTGGTACAGACAATATATTTGCCCAATACCCATAACTCTTCTCCTTCTTTTAAATAGTAGTAGTCCCTTCTCTATTGCTATGAATCCAAGCCCCTCCCCCCTCGTAAAATCCGGTTACCTATCTACATGGCCAGTAATTACCAAGCTCTTGTTGGCAGATTAGGAAGACAAGTAAGGATTCGGTTGTGACAATGAAGATTACTGGTAAGTAATAGAAATATTATCTTTACACCCCAGCTCTTACCATATGAGGATATCCAAAGCATAAGCAATTGCTGCCTGTCAACAAAAGAAAAACACAGCCAGAATACTGCTTGACAATTCCTTGTGACAAATAACCACAAGTTTTTAAGTGACAAGGCTATATGGGGCAAAACTCCTTTAGCGATACTAGCAGGAAGATTAGCTGCAACATCCAAGTGGTAATGCTGAACATATGTGAGAGGAAGCCCATTTGGCATCCCACTAAATTTCCTCCATTCAGCTGGTGACCTCCTCTTTCATGGAATGCCCCTTATTAGCTACAGGAATTAATTTATAAGATGAGTGACGTGCCATACCTCTGGCAGATTTGACATACAGACTACATACTAATGGTTGTTGAAGATTTTCGACACAAACCAAAAGTCCCCAACAATGACCTGCAGGACCAGAAGAATTTTGTAAGATGTAAGTAAACAAGTAATGCACATCTTAAAACAAAGAAGTGTAAGCTTTCTTATTCTAGATAGAAAGAATGTAACAGAACCCTTGGAAAGCCATTCCTTGTTCTCTATTAAACTTTCTCAGGGGAAATCCAGGTCAGGTTCGAAATATAACTTTATGTGGTAGATTCCGGAGAAAACGGGAATCAGTAAGTATTGCTCCCAGGTCCTGCTAGTGTCTTGCAGATGTAATGGGCAAAATAACACACTTCAGATGACAAAAAGGGAACCTTTCAAAACTCAGGGCAAATCCCAAGAAGGTAACAGAGAATGCCAAACAGAACATCAGAACTCCTTAGAAGCCTGCTGGCCAATTCTTCTATTTGCAGTATAGAAATTCCAGGTCCTGAACTGGTTTTACTGGTTATAACAGCTGCCCATTGACCATAAGCATAGACACAGACAGACACTTAAGACACCCATCCCTTAAGGACTCAAGAATCAGGAATTGTTCAGAAAAAACTACATGGCTACCCTTACCTTAGAAAGGCACTTATGTAAGAAATGGACTAATTGTGGGCATAGGAAGCTTGTGAAGATCGTTGTGCAGCAGCTTGCGTGCAAGCTGCCACTATGTTTGAATACTTTAACTTCTTGAGAGCTATCTGCTCAGCTTCAAGCTATTAATCATAGACAGAGCAGAGCTTGGCAAAGAAGGGCTGACCGAAGAAAGGGACTCTGAAACACTGGAATTCAAACCAGTTGAATCTGAGTCATTTCCCCAAGTAGAGGAAACCACAGTCTCTGCAGCCAAAAGGGGACAAACAGGATAAGTTCCACCTTCTCCGTTGGAATCTTCTTGAACACCCTCAGCTGGAGGGAAATGAGCAAGAATGCAAATAGGAGTCCCAGAAGCCATTGGAGTGACAAAGTGGCCACTGCCTATACGTCTGCGTAAGGTCTTCACTCTTCTGATGCAAAAGTATTGAAGATAAGCATCTACCCTGGATGCAAAGAGATCCAGCCAAGGATTCCCAAGGCGATCCATTAGAAATTGAAAACTGTGTATGACAATGAAGTTCGATTGAGTAAGGAAAAACTTGACTCAGATAGTCTGTCATTCTGTTCCTGCAACATATTAGGAAGTGGTAGTCCAGGAAAGCAATTTGCTCTTTTCCCACAACCTCAGAAGTGACTATTTTTCCTAATTCAGGCAAGTTTGAAGGTTCACATATTTGTTTGCCACATGGTAGTCTGTCCTAATGAGGACACCTTGACCCCTGAAAGGAGGTAGAAAGGTCTGCAGACCTCAGATCACTTTTGTTAATTCCGGCCAATTTGAGGAGTGTACGCTTCTCCTATTGATCATCTGCCTTGTACATTTTTTCATCTGAAATAATGACACTTGCATCTTTGGAGACCACTAAATAAAGAGGAGGGCCCAGAGAGACTCCTGCTAATAGAAGAGAGTCTGTCAATCACCAGATCATCACCCAGTGAATGCTGGGAGATACTGGAACCAGAACCTCCAGTTCCTGACTGACTATATCCTAGTGTATTAGAAGGTCGCACAAGGTGTAATCTTTCCCAAGGTACTTCTAATGTAGTGATTGACATGAACCACTGTGCTTTCAGAAACGTTCCTTCTGGTGCCACTACATCTTCAATAAATTCTCCAGATGAAGAGTGACATTTACTAGGTTTGTGCAAAAGTAGACAATCTTTTGCTGAATCGAGAAGTGCAATTTCTTTACATTTACATGAAATCCAGTTTCTCTGGGTTTCGAACACTGTTGTTCCGTTGAAAGAGACTGAACTTATATAAACCAGATATCTAGGTAAGGAAGTAGTTGTACTCTCAAAACTGACTCAAAAGCCACCAATTATACCAGCACCCTTGTGACGATCCGAGGAGTGGATGATAGACCAAAGGATGGCACAGAGAACTTTTGTTTTTTAAAAAAACAAAAAAAAATTTATTGGTGTATCTTACAACATACAAATAATACCAGAGCATTACATAACAATTCAGATGTTGGCAGGACGTCAAGGCATCACAGTCAATATGTGGGTCTAATTGAATGGTGACTTGGGTGCCCAGGCTGAGGAAGGCTCCCTGGGAAAGTGCTCCTGTTCAAGTAAGTTACAAGTGTAAATGATATGTATGTCTGAGCCCTTTCTGAGCCTGATGACCTGTATATGGGGGGCTGTGAGTGCTCTTCCAGAACCTAAAATATAGAGGGGCTGGTGTAGTGGGGGCACATGTGGATGGGAGGGGGAGCTCAGGGTGTTGGGTGCCACACTTCATGCAAGGGAATCCAACAAATGGGCAGAGCAACCCCCAGAGCTGAAAGGTGACCCCATGCAGTCATCCAGGGTTATTTGGAATGCAGCCAGGTGAATCATTGTCACTGATTGAGAGGCTGGAGGGGATTCCAGGCGTCTCAACTGCAGAGTTGCTGTATTTGAGGGGGTTGGTCAGCTCAGAGAGACAACATATGACACATGTAGTTGTTTTCCCACACTGCAAAGCATAGGGACTATTGAGACAGGGGATGCACTGGGATGTAAAAATAGGTGACCTGTCTGTAAAGTTGTTTGAAAATTGACCACAAGAGGAATGAGTGTCTGAAGAGATACCATCTTGAAAGTCACTGTTGATAGGAGTTTGGTTACTCCCTTCAATTCCACAGTGGGATGGATATCTCCTGATGGTTTCTTCACCCCAAACACAATGGAATATTTTCCTGCACCCCTTTCATTCAGAGGCATAGTCATCATTGCATTCTTTCTTAGGCAAGTGTCTATTCTTCCACCATTTGTCAACCCCTTCTTCGAGAGGAGCCATGAGGTAGGAGTGGCATATTTTACCTCTATCTGGTTCCTCCTCAGTTCTATTTGAGGAGCCTACTAGTCCTGAATATGAGAATGCCACAGATATGAAAAGTGAAGGATGTGATTCTATAAAGGAAATGAGGAGAGTTTAGCGTAGTCTGGGCTTGTGAGGTTGCTGAAAGCGGTTGCAGGAGTGAGTAGGGTTTTGTCAGCAAAGGTGGTTCTCTGAACACCTGCTGATTTGGAAGGTTCCGCTGGTGCAAAGGAGGAAATTGAAGGAGCGGGATCAGGGAGGCTGAATCTGGAATTGCATCAACAACTATTTATCTTTGGTATTTTGGTTCATCAGTTCATCTTATTGAGGTCCATAAATGGTAGCCGTGAAATGAGGGAACGTTGGGTGGCCTCCAGCCTCCATGATTGCATCCAGATATGAAGTCAGCCAACTGTGGCAACTCCAGATAACCTTTCCACAGCACATAAACAAACATTGATTATGAGGAATCTCATCATGAGATCCAGAGTTCCTAAGAGCTCATTACAGTCCTATCCCTTTTAAACATAATCATAAAGAGCCTGACGTCTTTTAGTAGAGCTTGTGTGGTTTATGCCATTCTCTCTTTGCTCCTTCCTCTCCCCCACAGCTTAACCTCCCTTACAATCTGCCGTCTCTCATTCATGCCACTGTCTCTGTCCCGCTTCCTGTGTCTCCAACACAATTTTTTCAGCCTTTCACACACAATGACAGATGTTAAGGATAGTTGAATTTTTTTCACTCTCCTTATAAACAATAAAAATTATAGCATTTTTTTAAACCTATACTGTTGAAAACAATAAGGCATTATCAGCTGATACATCATCAGCCACTGATGAGGTCCGAAGAGAAACTGTTGTGCAGGATTATGTTCTCAAATCAAGTGATGATTTCAAGTTGAATCATGGTTATTTAGTTGTAAGAAAAAGCTAAATTAGGGGTTGGGGTTTACACACTTCTGCACTCTTTATTGAATCTTTGATTCATTATGTATAGATGAGTAGCTGTAACCTGTTACGTCAGTATTACTTGGAACTGGCCAGGCACTTTGTGAATAACTAAGTTCAAGTCAGGCATGCATTTACTAACCTCGGTTTTGAAAACATGTATGCCGGATCATTAAATACACATGTACATGGTACCTTGTGGCCCCTAGCCTTGATATTACACCTGTTCAGGTTGTTGAAAGCTGCCACTAATGGAAATATTATGACTAAAGTTTTCTTTACTGAAAATCTAACAGCAAAGAAATAACAAGCGAAACACCCAACATGTAAAAAACCTTTACTAGCATATATGAATATAAGGTCAGCATGAAGTCCTGGCATGATCTCACAATACATTAGCCAGTCATAGAACACTGTGAAGCATAACTCTCTTTGCTGAGGAGAAAAAAGCCACTTTATGATCAGAAGATCATCTTTGTAAACTTAATAAAGGAAAAGTCAGAACTACTAAAATTTCACATCCTTCCTCCCTTAATGGTCTAAAGTTGCACAACTGAAAGACAGGAATAAAAAATGTTCATTGAAAATGAAAACATTGCTTGGATACCCTTCCTACAGCCAAAGGACTTGAATCTCCTTACAAACTACAAGAGAGGAATTCTGAATTGTATTGGAGGGAGAGGAAGGAATGGATAGTCTTCTTCTCCTTGTCTTTAATAGATTCCAAACCTCCTTTCATGTTGTGAGGGAGATTTTCATTCTATTACGAAACTGGAGACTCAATTGTGACAGGTTTGAAGCTTTGCCAAGGCATCATAAAAACACACTGAATTGGTTTGTGATAAAAGGTCTTAAATGTAAACACATTCAAACAATCTGCTGCCTTTAACATGTCCTCCAAACATCCACAGAAAAGTTAAACTTTGGAAGGCATGGCTCCTCATGTTGAGTGAGTCCAGAAAAGGCAAACATCAGTGCCTGCCTCAGTCATGATCCATGTGTCCCATTTGGCCAGTGTCAAAGGAGAGACTGGAGCATAAGGTTGTTTAAAAGAAATTAGAAGCTACGAAGGTGTTGGAGGGAGAAACATCAGATGTTTGGCTTCATAGGAATGAAGACATGTAACCACACAAAATATTTTTACAATCTGAGAAAGCAGGATAAAAAACAGAGGTAGACAAAGATTTGGAATGTCTAATAATACAAAAAGTAATAATCTGTGAAGAAAAAGATCTGTTATACACCTGAAGGGCTCTGACATCAGAAACGTTTTTGAATGATCTAAGACAGAGTAATATAGTCAATTTTGCAGATACCTGTTTTCAAGAAAGATGATCATTGTCAGGCCATGACAAAAGTGAATCGAACACCATCTTCACATCCCATAGAGAAGAATATTTCACATTCTGAGGAAGCTTCAGACAAATTGACTTTAAGGCCCTGCAGACCAAGAAATGTTGTTCAATAAATTCCCCTTTAAGCAGAACATGACTAGCTGAAATCTTGCTCTGTGAGAGTTAACTATTCTATAGACCTTCCCTGCATGGAATAAGGATACAAGAACAATTACTACATTTACTGGAGAAGCAGATTTGGGATTAATCAGTTGTCCCACACACCAGCCAACCCAGCCTGACCAGGTATATTTATAACTGGATTTAGTTGAAGGAACCCAGGAGTCATTGGTAACTGACAGTGCTTCCTGCGAAAATCCCTGGACATGCCAAGACAACCTGAAATCCTTTAAGCTAGTAGATCTAATTTACTTTGGAACACTAGGTCATGAGGAGAGCCCTGGGGAGCCTGGAGGAGAACAGGAGTAAATGGTGGTATTCTGTATTCTGAGTATTCTAAGTCTGTTGTGAGTTCTGTAAGTTGAGGGAAGCAGAACTGAGTTGGCCAGAAAGGGGTAACTAAGGCAAGAGATGCCCATTCTCTCCTAACATGCATTAGACTCCTGAGAATCATTGGAAATGGGGGAAAAAGCATAACATTGCAAAGTTCTGCATTGCCGAAGAAATGTGTCTACTGTTTCTGCCTCGGTATTTGGCCTCCAACTATAGAACAGAAATAACTTCCGATTAAGATGGTAGTCAAATAACTCTATTTATCTAAAGAGGAACTCCAAGGTGATAGATCCTCTGTAAAACTTTGGAGTCCAGAGACCAGTCGCTTCTGTCTTGCAGAACCCCAATCTGCCACTGAGTTGAAAATTCACGGAAGATATTCTGCTTGGAACATTGTTCCCCTGGTTAGACAAATGTCCAGATTCTCAGACTAGGTCCGCCGGACCCTTGGATCTCACCCTTTCCAACATGTTTATGTGATACATGGCAGATACGCTGTCCATCTGAAGAAGAATGCAGGGCCAAACTTTTCACCGCAAAGGAATCAGCAAGCAGTTCTGAGTATTTTATGTGTTAGTTTCTGCAACATGCCCCCAATCCTGCATTGCTTGCATCGGATTCTAAAGTGATGTCTGAGGCCTAACCAAAAACGGATTTTCCATTCCAGACTTCCATTTGGAAGAGCCACTACTCCAATTCCTCCCTTGCCTCTGGAGGAAGGGAAATTAATGCTCGGTGAGGGAGGCCCTTGCAAAGGTACAGTACATTTAGATGTTAAAGGTCACAATAATGGAGCTGAGCTGGAAAAATTGCCTGAATAGACGCGGATAAAAGTTCTACAATTGTGGCAAACCTCATGAGAGAAAACCTGTCCATCTTGAGTAGCACCCTTATTTCCTTCTTTATTAGTTTTATCATCTTCTGTGGAAGAAAAGGATTGTCTGTAATGCCCATTGGTGTGATGTAATAAGTATCCAGTTCTGAAGAAAGAGATTGAGTCTGCCACCCAACGTTGTTGAGGAAAAAAGTTCTAAGCATCAATGACCTACTTTTATTTGTTCATAAGCGTTCCCTGATTGATGAAATTTCCCATGAAGAGACCTCCTCTTTGAGGAAAGAAGGGAGTTGATTCTCCTCTGCCGCTGACTCCAGCGGTTTGAGCCCCTGTGTTGGAGGTGGGGACAGCGAGCTCTGTCTCGATCAACCCTTCCAAAAACACAAGGAGTGAATACTTTATGCAGGTCTTGTTGGGGTTTATCCATGGAAGAAAATATCTGAACATAAGAACAGATATCCTTAACAAAAAGGTCACTGCGCTAATGACCACTGGCATCTGGACCCAACTTTTTATCCAACATATGCCAATCTGTAGATCGATTCTTATAAAAAAAGCCTTTATTCATTCCATTGCATTTTCTGCATTGGCATTACCCAATATTCATTTGGCTCTTTTCTGCAACCTCTCAGGAGAGACAAATCAACAGGGGTTTTAGAAGCTGATGGGCCCTCTGATCTCCATTATCTGGGTGATCAGGTCCAAAATGTCCAGCAGATGTCCTTTCAAACCATAAGGGTCTTGTCAATTCCTGTCTTCGGGTCCTCTCCTTCTTGGATGAAAAAGCTACAGTAGTAGATAAGCATCTGGTGTCACCACCGATTTATGAAGAATAACATATTTTTTGGGCATGCTGCTATAAGTTTGTTCCTGTTCGATGTATCCAACGGTCTCCTAATCCAACGGACTATGAATTGGGACATTGATAGAGAAGGAGCCCGCAATCCTGACCTGGGATGAAATATCACCTTTGGGTCAAAATAAAGGAATCCTAGAGTCTAAAATTACCCCACTAAGGCTCAGCCTTTTTAAAATGAACAGATACATCTAAACAGAGAGAAACCTCCTGATCTCCTGTGACTTCCTAACTGAATCTGAGAGGAATGAAAGGGGTGTTGCAACAGTGTTGCATAATACCTTCAGAGAAATGCACATGCCTGAAGCAGATCAAGGAGGCCTGAAGTCTTGAAATGATGACAGAAAGTCTTGTATGCTCACTAAACTTAAGTGCTTTTACACAGCAGGCAAATCATATAAATTAAAACACCAATTAAGGACACATACAGTATTAGTAATGCACAACAAAGAGAAAAAAACAAGCTTTGTACTCATCTGCTAGAGCTGCCAGAAAAGAGGCTTTTGCTTGCCCATAGAGAGGATTATGCTCCACAGCGTGCAATGATTGGTTAATGTATTATGAGGTCAAACAGGACAGCAGTGCTGACCTTCTGTTTATAAATGCTTGTAAATTTTTTCACCCATGTTTGGTGTTTCACTTGTTTTTTCTTTGCGTAGAGAGTCTTAGTGCTAGATTATGAGTCTGGAGACTCGCGGTGGAGGTCAGACCACCATGGCTGTGGTGGTCCCACCAAAGACCACTGTCTCCACCAGGATCTCTGATCCCGATAAGATGTCGGTGGTCGTGGTTGCAATCAGCCTCGGCGACGCTGAAGTCAGCACTGCTGTCCTGATTACAACTATGTTCTCTACCAGCCTTTTCAGGGCCGTTGATCTGCCATGAAACGTCTGGCAGAGAACAAGTGCAGGGGCCCCCCTCCCCATCACCGTTGGAATGTGCACTGTTTGCTGTGCAGATAGTTCCCATTCGAGAGTGCTAGGGGGGCCCCCTGTTTGAAGGCATTGGACTCTGCTCAATGTGAAGTGGAGTCCAATGCCGCGCACGTTTTCCATTGGACTGACCGGTGGAAATCTTGGTTTCTGCTGGTCAGCTCAGTGGAAAACTTGTAGTGGGGACGGTGGAAAGGCAGCCAGCTCCATGGCGGTCTCCTCACCACAGGTCTGGCGGTCGGGTTCTTCTCAGGCACGTAGTAAAGTGTGTATGTATATATATATATATATATATATATATATATATATATATGCCGAAAAGATTCTCGATGCTTGCCTGGCTTCTTCCACCTCTCAAGTCGGTGCAGGTCACGGCCACCGGTAGTAGTTATTAAATAACAGAGGAAATGGCACTCTTCACAGGCATTCAAAAAGACCCCACTCCACAGTTTTCAGTTGAAAAACAGAATTTAATGGCAACACGTTTTGATCAAACGATCTTCCTCATGGCCTCATTGCCCTTTTCCTATAAGGCTGCCAGGCAGCACTCAAACCACAAGTGTCTTGTGGGAAGATCTGGAGCACTGGCTGAGCACAGGCCTTTTATATATAATGCACCACATTTATTTTATATCTTGCCTCCGCAATAGTTTTGCTTATGGAACACAGCCTGTCTCAGAGTGAGAGACTGGAAAAATAGGCCATGTATATATAAAATCGGAAAATACTGCTATTGTTTAGTGGAAGGTTAAGGAGTAGTTCTAAAATAAGTCAGCAACAGAAGTTGGGGAGAATACTTGGCCTGTCTCACAGGTAAAGTTCACCCTTTCCTGGAAAAGACTGGTATGAGGAAGACTGAATATAGAGGGAAGCCCTACTTTTGGAATGGGCCCAAATTCTGCAAAAGATGATAAAGATTTGGGGAATTTTAATATTGCAGGCTTGATGACGAAATCAGTAAATTGAGATAAGACTTGCAACATAGTTATCATTTCTCCATTGAAGAGAACTAGACTTGGGCAACATATGGTGTACGCTTTTAAAAAATGCCCACAATGTGTTCAAGCAAAAGTAATTTACTAAATATGAAAGAGTAGACCAATATGTGTATATTTTTCTTTCAGATAATTTTTATCTTTGTATCGCCGCTGAATCCTGGAAATGAAGGTAAAAATAACATGCAAAATGATGGGAGGGGGATATAAAAGTGTTCCATTTGGATGTTATGGTGATGATTAGTTATAAATTAAAGAGGACTGTCAGGTCTTCAAATGAAAGATCAATATATTTGTGGCAACATCAGCCAGCCTAGGCTTTCCTGATACACATTTCTATTTTAAATCGCCCTGAAATGGATACATGCGCATAAAAGTTTGCTGAAAACTGCAAAATGTGTGTGTTTTTAGATTTTCTTTTCCAACACTCTCTGATATAGATGAACATTTTTAGCTTAGTAAATGGGTTGCACTTATGTACCATTTTACACTCGCTACAGTGCAACATGGTTTTTAGTGATGATACATGGTCACACTGTCGAGCATTTTTCACACTACAGGTGCGGACATATCACTTCAATGTTACAAAATTGAGTGCAAATATAATTTCAGATATTTCCTCTCCTGCTTGGAATGTCATGACTTTTCAGTTGTAGGTAATTTCCCACAGTACCATTTTGCATTGGGAAGAGTTACTGCTACTGCAGAATTTCACAATATTTTTTCTGCCCCCGGAAAACGTAATTTCCTTTATGCAAAACCTCTTTACCTAAATCATCACCAAATTTTGAGTAGTCCATCTCCCATGCCCACCCTGGAAAGAAATTGACTCCTGCCCTTAAGTGTTAAAGATTTCTAATTATGTCCAAGGTGGGAAAATGTTAGTATCTGAGATCATTATTCAGATAGCTAAATACTCATGATTCCTGTTACTCATGCATTGGTATACATTATTGTGTTCTGCAATGTGATAATCAAGCTTACATGAAAGCATTGGCCATTGATATAAAATGCTGACTTGCTCCATAGGTTGGACCTCTGGATGGTTGACAGCTACATGTCTTGTTTTTTGTTGTTATTCAAAAGAACACAGTCTTGCAGAAGAAAAATGATTTAATGGGAGTCGGGCCACTTTCTGTTAATTGTTTCTACTGTTGAGTTCTGGAAGGGTGTGATTGACCAGCAGCTGCTGGAAAAGAGATGCCACAGTGAACACAGTTCATAGAAGCAATAGCTTTTACCACCAATTTTGAAGGAATAAAATAACAAGATAGGAATGAGTTTGAATCTCTTATAATCTTCATTTTCACTGTATACTTTGAGCAATGTTCTTGTTCCCTTATTTTCAGAAATGGGAGCCCACTTAATAAAACACGGAGATGGTGTGAAAGACGTTGCTTTTCGCGTGGAGGACTGCGAGTTTCTTGTACAGGTGATGTATATGAACCAAACCTACATAAACAGACTCTGGGCCGTTGTGTAAGGACATTAAATCATCCGCCCAATTTAGAGCGACTGGTCTGATATAAATTTTTCTGTTCTGGACCATCCAGTCAAAAACAGAAACAAATAAAATTACTCAACACCTGGGATAAACAACCACAGTGTCAGGGCCAGTAGTATTTTGTTTTACACAAACAAACTCCTGCTTTAGGAGTTTGTTTTTAAAAAAACAAAAAGGTTTGCTGATTGGCTGCATAAAACTTGACAGCTTCTGAGTAAACTTACATTCCCTTCAATGAGCCGCCGTGGTGGCAGCTTCGTTGAAAGCACAGAGATCTATCTCCACAGGACAAGCGGAGCTCTCTAAATGTGGCAGGCCACCCACCAAACTCTAAATGAAACCCCTATGTTTAATAAAAAGGAAATTGTGCCCAGTCCACTGTGTTGGTCTTTCTTAGTTTATTGTTTTAGCACAGTGTTCTTGGGCTCAACAACCATGTCGAGACATACAGATACCACAAAGTGGCAGTCATCCCTTTGTACTTCTGATTCTAAGGCAGAACCAGAGGCTTCGGATTATGCTTCTCTTTCTATTCTGATACTTTTACAGCAGCCAATCAAAACACACAAACATTTAAACTGCATATCCCATGAGCCCCACAGCCCACTGTCTCATCCAATCAAAGTGGTTGTGTCTCTCTATATATGTCAATATGACCAAAATCCTTCCTCTTTCTTTGCCGCTACAGTGGCTGAGCTAAGTGATATTACTCTGTTATATGGCTGATTATTTGCACGCACATTAGTTAAGTGATACCATGTTTTAAAAACTATTGTTTTTGATAATACAGCGTATTCCAATTCAGGGCTCAGTATCTCACATTGCCTGACGATTTCCAGCATGGAGCAAGAGCGGGGATCTAAGGCGGTCTGACCACTTGGAGCCAGGACACAGTCCTCTTTCTATTGTTGTGCTTGCACATGCACACAAAGCCAGTCTGTAGTCTCCGATTTGCCTCGCACACTGTGCATAGTGTTGTAGAAAGGCTCTTGTCCCCTGTGAATGCGAGACGGGGCGCATAAACATGATTTAAGGCTCTGCCCTAGGAATAAGTGCAGGTGCTTCCCTCCACAATAAATTCATCTGGTTTGGACTGTTTTTTGGGATCTGTCCCTTACTTTTGTATGATATTACACCTGCTTTAAGGCTCATATTCCCCCCAAATCTCTTCCAGGACCTCACTGTAAGATTGGACTAGGGCAACATGGTGCACTACGTTGATGTGGAGGAAGGATATATGGAATATTCGTAAGTGCCTTATGAGTACCAAATAGAAGAGTGGTTGGTGGCGGCACTAGGTAAACATGTGCAGGATTCTGTTAATCAAGCCATAAATAGGGATTTGAGTCCTTTTCCTGCAACCCCTGGTCTGTTTTGGAAGTGGGAGTTTGGGGGAACCCCTGGAGATGCCTTGTAGAGCAATGTTGCGACCAATGTTGTGGGCTTCACCCAAAGATCCTCAGGTTGGGGTACTTCTGCTTATTTGGAAGACATCCTTTCAGAGATTGCTACCTCAGTCCTTCAGGGCCATGAGTATGGGAGCTCTCCACCCCTAGGACCTTCCAGGACCTCTGTGGAGTCAACTCACCAACTTACAACCTTGACTTCTACATCCTCTTCCCCACCTTCTGATTTGGACGTCCCCCAGGGTGATCCTCAGCCTGCGTTGAAACAACCCTGCAAGATGCACCATATCATGGCTTATTTACTGCCGGTAGGTCACAAGAACCTGATGTTTGAACCGGAAAACATTATTCACTCTCGCTGCTCTGAATGGGTGCCCTGTATGGAGGTGGCTCACTATGTGCTGGACAGATTGTACAGGGGCTTTTGGCATGAGGTGCACAACACCCTGAGGTAGAAAACACCTTAGACCATCTTTTCTCGTCAAAGTGGTGGAAAGTGGTGGCCTTAGATCCAACCATGGCAACCTTTCTTAAGAAGTTTGCAAAAGACCTCAACAAAAAGTCTGGAAAGGGCATGGTGTGGGTGCCAAGATAAATTGCTTGACCTTTCCAGACTGCTCGCTAAAATTCTGGAGTTAGCCATTCAGGCAAAGGAAGCTAACTCATAATTAGATCCAGGAGAGATCCTCAAATGGGCCCAAAGAGCAATGTGTCTTCTGGGCAACACTAACTGTGCTATGTCCACAGAGCGTCAAAAATCATTTTTAATGAAGATTGACCCAAAGTTGGTGGAATTGGCCTCTACGGAGACGGACACTATGGCAAATGGATTGTTATTCAGAGACAAATTTGTTAAAGACTTAGGGAAATACATTGACATCTTTTCAGCTTTGAACAAGGCTCAAGAAGATATTCCACAGTGGCCTTTTTACCAGGGCTGGGCACTTTCGAGCCCGAGCACCAGACCGTGGATTCACTCAGGCTTCCATAGGCTACTGTCAGCGAGGAAGAGGTGTTTCTTTCGGACACTCCAACTTCTACCCCTCCTGCCACAGAGGAGGTCATGGCCGTGCCAGGGAGGTGGATATCGGGGTGGTAACAACACCGCTGATTCCACTTATGCAGGTAGGAGTTATTTCAGCCTCCGAGGCTTTGATGGAGGGACGAATACGGTTATACCTGCACAATTGGGGGATGATCACTCAAGACCCATGGGTTTTCAGGGGTTCAGGTTGGAGTTTTTTCCCACCCTTGATCAGGGGAAACATCCAACTCCTCCTCTTTGTCCCCAAGTAGAAAGCAGTTTCAGAGACGAAGAAATCCAAGCACTCTTTTAAAAAAAGGCTATATTGCAGATTGTCCCTCATCCACAGGGCTTTGTCAGTACAATATTTATGGCTCAAGAAAAGGAACGCGGTTTTCATCTAGTCCTAAACCTCAAGCAGTTCAATTTGTGGATAGTGTATCGCAATTTCAAGATGTAAGACACACATCTGCTTTCTGACCTTTTGCAAGAGGGAGATTGGATGGTCCAATTGAACCTCAAAGACGCTTATTTAACAGTCCCTATCTTTTTCCCCCCATCAGAGATTTCTCCAATTTCAGTGGCGACAGCTGTGGTACGAGTTAACCTCCATGGCATTTGGTCTGTCCTCGGCTCCTTGGTGTTTCATCAAGTTACTTTGGCCAGTGGTCCAATATCTTCGAGAGCAGGGAGTGAGGTTGATTATTTATCTAGACGATATTCTAGTCATGGCACAGAACAGAGACATGGTTCTTCTTTACTTTTCTTCTCCAGGATCTGGGATTCTTCATCAATTCAAAGAAGTCGGGTATGACTGCTGCAGAGACTCTAGAATTCTTGGGTTTTCAAATAGATTTGGTCAAAACCCAACTCCTGTTACAGTTGAAGAAAAGGATGTCTATAAAGAAAGAGACTATATCATTGAGGATTCTGGCTCGCCTTGTAGGTCTAGTAACTTCCTCCAGTCAATCAATATTTCCGGGTCCCCTGCATTATTGGGCCCTTCAGAGACTGAAAATATTGCATCTTCAGAAGGGATTATTTTATGCGGAGCAAATAGTGTTATCGGAAGAAGCCAGGACAGAGATGACCTGGTGGTTGGACCACATGGATGCCTGGAATGGCAAAGCAATTTTCGCTTCAGTTCTGGAGGTGATAATAGAATCCGATGCCAGCCGATGGGGTAAGATGTGGCCCAGTGGGGATGGGGGCAGGTGGTCCCCGGATGAGGTTAGAGGACGAGGATTATCCCACCCTGGGTATTGAAATATCATTAAAATGGGAATTGGTTATTTGACATGTTGTTATTATTTGGGATGTTTTTCATGGCATAGTTTTTTTTTCTATGATGCGTTATATATTGCTATAAATGCATCCCATTTTCCTACACATAATTGACTGAACTATCTTCAAGCGATGGCTATTACTTTAATGTTTGCCTTTCAGGTACGGATGCAAAATCGACTTGAAGTTGATGGTTGTGTTGCTAGTGGTTGATCACCTGTTGGATGCCGTTCATCCTGTGGAATGGAGGTGTTGTTTCCATTGCAGTTCGTGTTGGACTCAGGTTTTGAGTTCTTGTGTGGTTGTTCACAAAGAAAGAGGAAGGACGTTGGACATATCGACATACATAGGGAGACATGGCACCCTTGATTGGATGAGACAGTGGGCTGTGGGGCTCATGGGATATGCAGTTTAAAGTTTTGTGTGTTTTGATTGGCTGCTGTAAAAGTATCAGTAAAGTAAGAGAAGCATAAGCCTCGCCTCTGTGTCCTTAATAGAATTGAAAATTCTTAACACTTTAGCTTGAAAACTTTTACTCAGCCACACGTTCTGTTGAAAATACATTTTTTGACTTTCCTATTTTTTTGGGCCATTATCATCAGATCTTCACCAAATTTGGCACTTGTCTAACATAATCAACCAAGGTCTGACACACCTAATTCCATGCACTCCTGTGCAGAGAAATAAAAGTTAAGTTGGAGGTCAAGAATAATGTGTTTTCCATTTTAGCTTCCATACAAAATGTTCCTCACACCTGAAACCAAAATCCCTGAACTGATTTACTTCATACTTGATGTGAATGTAGAACTGTACCCAGGAAGAATGCTTAGCGAACACTTTGTAATACCTTTTGGAAAGACCTTCTGAAAGGCAAACCCTGTGGAGTGAATATTTCAATCTACCCTAAAAGAAAAACCTACAGTTTGGCGAAATTTGGGAGAAAGAGTGATGAGTCCCACAGATTAAGCAGCAATCATTAGAACAAGTATAAATATCTCCTTATCCACAAAGGTTTACTCAATACTAAGACAAAAAAACATTCATGGAAGGTGAGCAGCACATACAAATGCAATGAAAGATAATTATTTCTAAATCATCCATTCACTTTAAGCCAAAAGCACATGATTTTTAGATACACATTCCCACTGATCCTTTTCATAAACTTTCAATACCAAAAGAAGTTTTTTGCTAAGACCAAAGTTCCAATGTTTAAACATTTGGACATGTCATGTTGTGGTCAGGACCTGTTTATCAAGCTCAAACCCTCAAATGATGTGTGTCACCTTAAAATTTAAGTTAATCTCATGTAACAAAATTAAAGGTGTGCCTACCCCACTGATAGAAATTGCCTTAGCTACAAACATTTAATATAAGTATCCTGGAATTTTACTGATTTTAGGCCACCAGTTGTTTAATGTGTTTTATTGTTATCATATATATATTGATTGTAATGACGGTGCCACCGCGAGTGTGGCGATCTTAAGACCGCCACACTCGTAATGAGGGCCTTAGCATGTTGAGATTACTCTTGGTATTTTCAAGTTTGTGCATATCCATCAAGAGGATCCCAGTTATAAAGGGGATGGGCTGCGCCATTCATTTGCTAATATGTTTGTCAATGTGTGATGAATCTGAGCAAACCTTGGCAGAAGCATGTTTTCTATTGTTATCTCAAAGTTAAAGAGGAGGTCAAAGTATTCATTTCCGTAAAACTTTAATTATAAGTGTTTGATGACTGTATGAAATAAGGCAGGTAGTTAGCAAGTCCCAACCAGTGGAAGTATTGTAGGTTTCATGAAGACACAGGTGGGGGGGGGGGGCAAACATAATTTTGATTTACTAATAACTTTGGCACTGTTTAATTAATTTCACTAAATCTGACATATATCTAGCCTGGTTAGCCTTGCCTTAGTATTTTTAATTTCATGCTGATAACTTTAGGCCTGGCCCTGTTATAAAGGAGTGGTTATTTGCTTTTAACATTGGCACCGTGTGATGAATCTTCACCAAGACTGACTGGGTGTCCTATAGGATGTCAATATCTGTCCCAGTCTATCAAAAGAGGTCAGGGCAATCATTTTCATTTGCTTATAATTTGAGTGCTGTTTGATGAATCTTCATCAAATGTGGCTGGCAGTTAGCAAGTTACTCCCTGTGCAGGTACGTAAGGTTTCGTACAGATGTTGTTTTGCTGTATTTTGTGTTGTCTTTGAAAGATAATTTGTTTCTTAAAGAGTGTAATGCTATTACAAACTCATTGTGTTTGGGTGTGCTGAGGGCATCGGATTAAGACTTGGCACTGATTGGTGTTTATTCATTGGCTACAACCTGTTACAAGGAGAAGTGGTGCAGGTGTAATGCTTCACGTTCATACTGATAATCTTATTTAAGTGAATCCTATTTTTGATTGTCCTGCTTGAAGGTGGGACAGAATATTCGGGGACCGATGGTCTGGACAGGCCAGCAATAGGTCATTCCTCTTGCCCTCTCTTGCAGTTTTCTAGAAAAGAGGTTATGCACCAATGTCCTTGGTGAAAGGGGAGTGCACAAAAGGGTTTAGGTTTCTTCTACAAGACTTCTTTGCTTGTTTACTGTACATGGACACACATTCATGCAATACGGAAAAGCAGGCCTCAGTATAATGATTACTGTTAATTCAGCCTCATTGTGTGTAAGTGATTTGGTTATGCTAACAAGCAAACTTCCAAGTGTGTTGTGAAATCAACTTAAAAAAATAGCAGCAGGAGGAAACTTGTGGCCACAACCAAGTGAAGAAGCTTGCCAATGGAGTGCCCTACCCCTGGACCTTTAGTACTTCATTAGCTGAACGCTGGCTAGTGCCAAATGTTGCACCTTAGAAACTGAGTGATCTACACAGACGTTTCTCACTTAGTTGGTCTAATGTAGACTACTTCCGCATGAGGAGCCTTGTACAGGAAATCCACCCTCCAACCTTTTGTGCTTGGTTGATTGAATGGTGACTACTGCTGAGCTTTTATGGAGCGGCCTATCCCAAACAATTTATAATATGAGCCTTGTGTTTTGAGAGGCCTGTTGGAAGCCTTTTCTACTTTGGGGCTGGTTTAGAGTTCATCAGATGGGTTGTTCTGTTACAAATGCACCCGAGATTCCATCCATCATATTACAAGTGCATTATATCAAGTGTTACTTGTAATATGGTGGATGGAAATATCCCCCATATTTGTGACATAGTAACCCAGCCCCCAAACTCTGAATCAGGCCCTTAGTTTCTGAACAGTGCCTAGATTCTATGCCACTAAATGTAGAGGTCTGGTTGGATGACAGGGTGTGTGTGTGTGTGTGTAGACAAGGCCTAAACTGTTCTTTTTTAAGACATGGACTTTTCTACCCTACAGAAAGCTCGTGAGAGGGGTGCAACCATAGTGCGGGAGCCTTGGATAGAGGAAGATAAGTTTGGGAAAGTGAAATTTGCTGTTGTGCAAACGGTAAGAAAATCATCTGATATCCAAGCCTATTATATTCCATACTTTTTTGTCTGGCTACAGATTAATGTAAAATATATGAGCAACTGTGAAGTTGGTTCGGGTTTAGGGTAAAATAAAAAAATGCAGTAAACTCAGACAAAACCCAGGCAATTTGGAGAGGGGTAACAAAAGCAACAGACAAGCTTTTCTTTTTCTTTTAGCATTCCATACAAGAGAGAGATTCAGAAACACGGAGAGCGTAGGGGCAGGAATTTCAGCAGAAAGCAGCACATGAGGGGGGGATCAAGAAACACATATATTCACATGACATGTTAAGAAAAAAGGTGATAAGTAGTTCCCTGTGTATAAGCAGTGAAAGGACACAAGTATACCAGTTAAAGGGATAGTAAAAAAGCAGTGCTTCAGTGAAGGGACAAACTCAAGAAGAACATGGAAAGTCATTGAATAAGACGTAAGGGAATGAGATTCACAAGAAAGACACCCAATGATTTTCAGAGGTCTGGCCCAGGGCCCACTGCAAGTATTGGTATTGACAGCACGCTGGTACTTACACCACAATCTCTTAGTACAGTCGTTAAAGATCTTTCCCCTTTGATCGTATGGATCTTTGCTGGTTGACTTAAAGCGATGTGAGAGAGTAGGCATCTTGTGAAGCCAATGTGACTCCACAATGAGGACTAGGAATCACTACTATTGGTTAAATGGGGTTTATTTCAGGATAATAATCACTCCATTATACAAACAAACTAGCAATAAGTTCAAAAGATACAGCAATATAGTTGGTAAGATGAAATATCTCACTAGGTTTAGGCATAATAAGATGAGATACAGAATAGTATCTGCTACAATACAGAAACATAGTATGAAATAGTTGTTCCACACAGAAACTTCCTTTCTCTTTCCTAAACATAGGGTGAATATAATCAGGGCTTCTGCTTAGAGTGCTTGGGAGGGTCAGCATAATAAAGACTTCTTTAGAAGTCTTCAAATAATGGAATAAGTGTTTAGCACAAAGCTTCACACTTGCAGGAAAGGTAAGCAGAGGGGTCTGCCCATCTCCAAGTCTCGAAATAACCTGCCTAACAAACTGTGAGAACACCAATTAAAATTACTTCAAAACATCCTTATATCTTCCCACACCACAAGAACCCAACCAAGGGCCCGATTTAGGTCTTGGCAGAAGGAATACTCCCTCACAAACGTGCCATATTACAATCCACATTGGATAGAATGGGATCGTAATACGGCGGTTGGGATATCCGTCACGTTTATGAAGGAGTATTCCCCGCCAAGACCTAAATCAGGCCTTAACTTGTTACTTGAGAGAAGCATTCACAAATTTCTCTGAGTTTCCCCCGCATCAAAAGTGAGTTGCAAACTGCAACCTTAAGCATCCCATTGTCCTGGTACAAGATATGGGGAAGGTCTCTCTCAACTGTTAATCCTCCATGTTCACTGCCAGGTTTCCCCTTCAGGCCTCACTATCAGCCGTCTGATACAAACAAAGAGCCTTTCTCTAGCTAACAAGAAGCATAATAACACACCTGCAAAAAGAAAGAAAAACATACGGGCAAGTTTAAATGCATTTCAACTGAGGAGTGTAGTCAGGCTAAGTTAACTTTGGATATATGATTATACATAAATGTGTATGAGTTTAAGACTAAATGCAAACATGAATAAGATAAAATATGATCACATGTTTCATTTGAACATTGGTACACTCGTATATGTAAATCTCTAATTTATACGGTGATTACATTTTATTAATACATTTAGATGATTCGTTAAAGAAGCTAAAGCACACAGTGCGTGTAATGTCATACATGGGCATATAATTGAATATCATTTACTGACTATGGAGATGTCCAGTCAGACACTGCACTGACCTATTTGAATCCCAACCAGGGTGATAACAAAACCTAGAAATTCTTCTGTTGTGGTGTGAAACTCACATTTGCTCAATTTGGCATATAATCCATTCTCATGCAATTTTTGTGAGACCACGTGTTTCACGTGCTCAGCCTCCATGTCTGAGTACAAGATGATGTCATTGATGTAGATGACTACAAAACTGTTTAAAAGTTCTTAGAATACTTAGTTTGCAAAGAACTGGAAGGCTTCAGGTGTGTTACACAACCCGAAGAACATCACTAAATATTTCTAAAGGCCAAATCGAGTCTTAAAAGCTGTCTTCCACTCATCTGATTGTGTGTACTGTCCAAGTAATAGGCTCTGCAGAGGTCTACTTTGAGTATATTGTTAAGGGTTTCTCCTGGTCAAGTAGAACTGAGATGAGTGGAAGAGGGTGGTTGTTATTGATCGATAGTCTCCAAGTTCTCCGCTAGCCTTTGGTATGAAGAACAACAGTGATGCGGTTGATGAACGGAAGGGTGTTATGGAACCATTGGTTAGGTTATCTTCTAGATAACATCTTAGATGTTCATTCTCTGCTGCAGTTAGGGCATACACACAACTGCTAGGAAACTGATCTCCTTCTACAAGGGGTTATGTGACAGTCAAAAAGGTGGAATGGAGGTAATATCTCAGCCGTTTTTTAATCAAAGACAGCAATGAAAGCTAAATAGCACTTGGGTAACCCAGTGGTGGATCTTCAGTTTCAGTATGGTGTGTCCAGCTCCGTGACCCAGCTTCTGGGATCGAGATGGAGGGTTAGTGAGATTCTTTTGGTTCAATTTAGGGTTTCCTGGCAATATACAAATATACAGAACTGAACGTGACACAGTGTGAATCCCATCTAATTTTGGGGTCCTGTAATGACAGCCAGGGAAGCCCTAACAAGACATCAATGAATATTGTCTCCTCGTGTTGTTGACCATTACAAGTTGAAACTAACTCTATTGTTCTAAATCAAATGAGGCCCAAAGAAAACTCTGTCCCATCAACTGTCCTTACTTTTTCTGTTTGTAGCTTCTTAAATAGGAGGCAATAAATGCCTGTGCATATCGAGTGTCAATAAAATTGCCACTGTAACAGAGTCGATCATAGTATCTGCTTGTACACTTTGTTGTTTGAACTGTAGCTCAACTGCCAAAGTTAGATTGGCCACTGCTACCTAAAGTGTGTTGCCCAAAGTATGGAGTGGAGGGCTAAGGACTTTACCTGGAACAGCTCCTCCTAGTACTGCGAAGCATTGGAGTGCCTCCCTAACCCTACCATAGGCATCTGGAGACATTCCTTAATGAAACAACCCGATTTCCCACAATACATTCATACATTTTATTTTTGCGAAATGAGACTCAGCACAAATATATGAATGTATAAAAGGGGAAAAAGGTTTTCCCTAAAAATGTCTTGGAATTCTTGTGCAGCGTCATATCAAAGCATAGATCCATCAATCAAGTTCTCCTTTTGCATGATAGGTATAAGAATAAAATTGTCCTAAAATACAGGGAAAATACGCTTTAGCACCATGTATAAGTCAGTAGCGTCCAACATAGGTCCTTGATGGCATGGTCTATGCCAGAAGTTCAGGCTATTGACATAAAATACATTTATAAATGAACAGCCTTCCAGTTAAATTCCTTTTGGTGTTTCTAAAGTTGATAGTCAGGCTGTCAAAAGATTCTTTCACAGTCTATGGAGGTATTTAACTTGACTATTTCCAACTTTTTCATCTTCAAGAACTCTCCAGAGGATGGTCTGGTAGAGTACATGAAAGAACTTTAACTATAACTCATTTACCTAGTCAATGGGTATCCTGTAAGTGTGGCCTGAATCCGGTCCACCTTCACCATTGTTGACCAGACATGATATTATTGGTAAATATTATTTGTCATTATTGATTAAAGAGGAGCTTGTTGTATTTCTATTTTTCAGTATGGGGACACAACACATACTCTGGTGGAAATGATGGACTACAAGGGACTATTCCTACCTGGCTATCAGCCTCCACTCTTCAAGGATCCGCTGTTGGCAAGTCTGTAAGCATTGTCTGGCACTCTGTTAATTTGCTTTGATGTCCAAAGGAGTTGATCACTTAAGCTTTGTGTGTTCTCTTAACTTTCCCTGATTGTCTCTTCATTTTTTAAATATCACTTAGATCATGAAGATAAATTTGAAGTTACCTAACTTTTGGCCTTAAATTAATCTTGCTCCTAGGAGATAAAGAGATTCCAAATGGAAAAATATAATTGTGTTTGGGTGTCTGTATTTTTTTGCAGAAGAGCAGCCCAGGGTGCCTCAGCATACTGTTGTACAGTTTTTTGTTGTTGTGAATTACCATGATAAAACAGCTCTGGTTTCAACAGCCCTGAAGTGGTGCATTTTCTATCACTTCAAATGCTTTATTTGAGCTGGTGGTTTCTGGTGCTCAGCACCTAATTGTCAGCACTGGCACCAATGACAGTCTGCCACATGGTAGCACTGTTTGTCTAATTTAGAGTTGAGCACAACAACAGATGTTTATTAATTTAATATACATTAAAAATGGCTAATTTGTCACATTTGTGGGAGTGTGACGGTTAGTAGTTGTATTGATATTGTCTTTGACAGCGCAGGCAGGGGCAGTGGGTTGTGCAGGCTGCCGTGGACTCCTGACCAGGGCTCTGGTACTGAAGCATTTCAGAGAAAGCTCCCAGCCATTGAAAGAATGCAATTTGTCTTCTATTGGAGGATGTTAGAAATTGGGTCTCTTGTTGGCAGAGGTTTACACACTGTCGTCGTCGGATCGTGCAGTGGAGAAGCCGCTGTCGTCAGGTAGCCGCTGCTTCGTGGACAGGTTTTCAATGCGTTGATTTCTCTACTACGCTTAGGCCAAGTCATCCTTTCTGTGATGCAGTATGTCGATTTTTCCGCCACACCCGCCAGTGTCTCGCTTTTTAGAGTTTTCAGCTGCAAAACACACTTCTGAGGCCCAGGACTGGAGGGGGCACCTCAAGTAACAGTAGGGCTCACAGTTGGCAGAGTCCAGCAGCACCAGTAGAGTTGCAAGCAATCTTTGATGTCCCTGAGACTGCAGAAGAACAGGGGACAAGCCAGCAAGCCCTTGGAGATCCTCTGGTTAGCAAGATGGATTCAGTCCTTGTCCTCAGCAGGGCAGAATCAGCAGACAGCAGGGCAACTCAGCAGCACACAGAAGCAGTTCTTTGGAACAGGCAATCCTTGCATAGTGGCAATCCTTACAGCACAGTAGTCTTTACTGCAGCACAGGTCTTCCCAAGCCCAGTGATGATCTGATTTCAAGGGGGGTCAAAGACCTAGTACTTACACCCAAAATGCCTTTGATGTGTGGGATGTTTTCAAAGAAGTGCACAGGTCCACCTTTCAGCCCAGGCCTGGCTCCAGACTATCAGTGGTGGGTAATCAACCCGTTTGTGTGGGCTCAGGCCACTACCCTTTGAAGTGTAAGTGTGAGCCCTTCCCAACCTCCTTCCCAGGAAGACTCATCACAATGCAGATAAATGTAAATGCAGTTGACTATCCTGTGTTGTGGGTGTCTGAAGGGAATGCACAAATGTAGCTGTCACTCAGCCTAGGCCAGATGTGCATTGGAGATAGGCTGTCAGGCACACAGGGTAGTTAGGGCAGAGAAATGCCCACGTTTTGAAAGTGGCATTTCTAAAATTGTAATAATAAATCTGACTTCACCAGTAAAGAGAATTTATCATCATCATTTCAATGATGTCAAATATGATTCAGCTACTCCTTTCTCATCAGGAATTACAGCTTAAAAGTATTTTAAGGAATTCCCAATATTGGCCTATGAGAGGAGAAGGCCTCACAGTACTGAAAAACGACTTTGGGAGTTTTTCATTGCCAGGACATGTAAAACGTAGATGTCCTGCCTTTCACTTACATGGCACCCTACCCTATGGGCTACCAGGGCCTACCTTAGGGGTAACTTATATTAATAAAAGGGAAGTTTAGGGCTTGGCAAGAGGTTTTAACCCCCAAGTTGAAGTGGCAGTGAACTGCACACACAGGATCTGCAGTGGCATGCCTGAAACATGTTTACAGGGCTACTTAAGTGGGTGGCACAATCAGTGCTGCAGTCCCATTAGTAGCATTTAATTTACAGGTCCTGTGTATATAGTATACCACTTTACAAGGGACAAATAAATATGGTAATACCAGTGTTACCATGTTTAGGGGAGAGAAGCACATGCACTTTAGCACTGGTTAGCAGTGGTAAAGAGCTCAGAGTCCTAAGGCCAACAAAAAGATACAGCAACAAAACAGGAGGTAAAAGACAAAAAGTCTGGGGTAAGACCACACTAAAGACGCCAGATCTAACAGAGGAGCCCCAAATTGGAGGCAATAGAGGAAACCTACCTTCCTATGGCACAGCTCAAATCTACATGTGGGTAGCTGGGCAATACTGAATGTAAGCAGGGAAGTGTCCCTGGTGAGGTCATTGGTACCTGCTAAAGGTGCTCAAAAGGATAGCGGACACCCCAAGGTAATGTTACTATCCCAGATTGTGTAATTGTTTTGAGCCTCGCTAATTGCAATGATGCTTACCTGGACCCCCACTTGTGAGCACCACAGGAGCTTTTACTGGTAGTGTTCTCACTCACGTGAGGCATTGCAGCTATTCTGAAGTAAAGTGGCCAGAGCAAGAGAAAGATGAAGGAGCTTGGGGAAGTCTCACTGGCAGCCATCTTGAGGTCAAGTGATCTATAAGCATTGGAGCCCGAAAGCTGTGTTGAGGTGGTGGAAAGAGGTGATTCCCTGAAATCCTGATGACATTTTGTAATGGACAGGTCAAATTGTTGACTACAGTTGTGAAAATGTCAGATGGACAGCCTACCTTTCTGGGAGCAGGCCTCGTAGCAGATTATGAGATAAAGTATAGTACTATGAGGAGGGGAAAAGGGACTGTTTAGTCTCAAGTGTACATATGCTATGGCTGCCAAAACTAGGCAGAGGCTTAAAGGGGCCCAGCAAAAGCAAAAAGTGAGGCAAGCGGAATAATGAGAAAGACAAAATTGGGAATTTTTTTTCACTGTGAAGTGCATTGATGTATAAGGAAGGCTGCATTGAGAAAGACTCCTTACTGGAGGCTTTGGGCAGTATTCATCACTTCTGTTGATAGACTAGAGCATAAAACGGATAGAAACAAAATGAAAGGGTGGCGACATCCATTAGCATGGGTCTAAAATCAAAGCACTCTAGGACAATGACTGAGCAACTGAATTCAAAATTGTTTCTGTGAATGCACTGAGCCGCAGAAGAGAGCCCCATCATTTAAAGAGTAACACCTTGAGAACTGCTCCAAAGCTCATCTTTTGAGGATTTTTGGACTTCAAGTGGCGACTGATCATTTGTTTTCGTAGTGTGGAGCTCAACGCATAGGACCCCTTCTTTGTGGAAAGGTGTTATCAGGTAAAGAGAACACCTTCAGTCATCAAACTGAATTCAAGATTTGTCTCTCAAAGGATATAAGTGTCAAATCTTTTTACTCTGTATATGAAGCCATAAAGAAAGACCATTAGTGTGGCAATATTGAAGAACACTCTATTAAAGGTGAGTTGTGGGCTGGTGTGTTTCAATCTACTTAAGTATGAGTGTCATGGAGGGAGCATAAATATTTGTTTTAGGAATTGAAGAGAGCAGAGGCTGCCTTGACCTCTGTGTCCATAAGGGTGAGTGGAGGGCAGGGCAGTTAAACATACAACAAACTAATATGAGATTATTCTGAGGTTATAGTGTTTGAGTGTACAAATGGATAACAAGATTAAGAGTTTGTAGTAAGAAGTAAGAGGTGTTTGTCCGTTTATTAGATCATTTGAGTTCTTACTCCAATGGGAGTTCACACAAACATCCAGAAGGCCTCTAATTTAGTGCTTCCAAAACATTTTAGAACCACAACCCAATTTTTGGACCAACAATCTTTTGTGACCAACCTAGCTTTAACAGACATGAGCATGGACTTGATGAATCAGTGTGTGGCTTATTGTAGTGATATGGTGTGATTCATGAATTTATTTTAATGATTCACACGGGTCATAGTAACATTTAGTTGTTTATCTCCTGGAACCTTTCCCATAACTTTAGCAGATACCTCAATATGCCAGTGAAGCCTTCATCCCGCAGGTCTCCATCCCTCAAAATTTGGCCTCTTGAAAAGCTATTATTCATTTATTTACGCTCACTTCAAGATCTATTTAGACTTTAAAATAATAGTGTGGAAAACTGGAAAAATCTCAAATAATTTCCTTGGGGGAGCCCTAGTACTAGTGTTGAGAATGTACTTAAGTCCCTGATGGGGGTATCGGGTTGCCCTGCAAGTGTCTATCTTTGAAGATTACCTGAGCACATGGTACTTTTTTCCTACGCTTGACTGCAACATCATGCATGGCAGTCCGTTACAGAAAACATCAGCATCGGAAACCCCCTTCAAAATCAGGAAGGCCTTTTAATGCTATGGTAGTTCTCCAACGGTTGATCAACTAGCAAGATATTTAAGAGGGTTAAGGCAGCTGGGTCTCTGCCATTAAAAAATTAAATGGTTACCACAGCTATAAATCAGGTGACAAAACCAAGAAGTGAGCAGAATGGTATTTGACGATGTGCGACAGATCCTCCGTTACTGCCTTTCTCTGAATGATCCATCTAGTACATATCTGCACAGTAATAGGGGCCACAGTATAGACTGTCCCTCTTTTCTGCATATGCTTGATTTGTGTTTCCTTTTTAATAACACTAATATTAAATGTATTTAGTTATTATGTATGTATCTTGTTAAATCAATCACACAGCCATGTTGTCAACCATGAACTGCCATTTTTAAAGATTAAGGGCCTGATTTAGAGTTTGGCGGGTGGGTTACTCTATCACAAATGTGAGGGATATCCTGTCTGACATATTACGATTTCCATAGGATATAATGGAATCGTAATACGGCGGATGGCCAGAGTAACCCCATCTGCCAAACTCTAAATCTGGCCCTACGTGATAATGTTCATTTCTCTGCTTTCTTAGTCCAAAATACTAGATTAGTAATAGTCCTTGCCTTTATACATAGATGCATGAATTTTGCTTTTAAGCATAAACATGCGGGTAAGGGATAAAGTGTCATTCATGTTTGAGGAAATGAGAATTTAAAAATAGTTAATATATAAAGCGGAAGAAATTAGGTCACTTCTATTTCAACCCAAAAGGCTGGGATTTTCCTTTGAGAAATACCTTTTCAGTTACTCTCCAAAAAGGGTCTTCAATTTTCTATGGCTGAATAACAATGCAAAATGAACATTTGGAAACCTAGTCCATCCATGTCATCAGTGCAACTGTGGCAACATATTTATATATCACAAACAATGCTCAATAATGTATGTCTATATCTCTATTTTTCAGCCCAAGTGGGAAGCTCAACTATCTGGACCATGTGGTGGGTAACCAGCCTGATAATGAGATGGTTCCTGTGGTGGAATGGTATGTCCCGAAAGATGTCAGGTTGTGTATGATGTGGTAGGCAAGGTTTAAGTGCTGAAAGGAGATTGGAGGAATTGGGAAGTAGGACACAGAGGTGTCAACAAAGAGTTGTGTATTACTCTGTGAAATAACAAGATTCAGCCTTAAGTTTTTTGTTATATTGGAGGTTGTTTCAAAGGATTAGACCCTACACATGTGGTAATCTGAGCAATTTTTTTTATCTAGTCATGCACATCAGCAGAGGTTTAAGGAAGACCTATCTCCAACTGTGAGTAGATTTGTGGGGCAGGAAGACATTAGGGAAGGATTCCTGGACACTGCTATGCAGTTCCGTATGTACACCACTGAACCATGAACTGCAGTCTTTCCATGATCTGCAGAAATTGACCCATAATGAACAAGTACTATACATTGAAATCCATCTTTGATCAGCTCTCAAAGATTTGCAACAATCATAGACGTTTTTGTGCTGCTTGGGGCTTGTACGTGTGCTGCAGGTGCCATGATTTCAGAGCAACTAACCATGAAGGTATGCTAAATAAACCCTCAGGCACATGTAGAATAAAACTATGCAGAGAAACATACATTATAAATTGCAGTAATTAAGACATCTCATATGATCAAAATATTCCCATACTTGCTAGAGAGAAATTATACATGATGTAATGGGTGAGGGGTGGAGAATATCTGGAGCTAAAGAATACTTGCTTTTTCCAGCTTATATAGGTTCATTGACCAAAAACAAAATTGGTGATAAATTGTAGTTTATTTCTGGAAAATTGAAAGTGTGAAACAGCCTCGATTCTGTTTCAACTGCACTGGTACATTTGACACTGTTAAAGACTCTTCGAGAAAAATGCAGGATATGCATGTGCTTGGCAAGACACTGCAGTTTCCTACTTCTCCATTGGTAGACCTACAGCTGCACAGAGTAAGGGTTAGATAGGATTGTAAATCTTGCTGCTAAAGGTATATTTAAAATGGACAATAGAGCAGAAAATAATGAGGCATTCCTTTGTTATGGGAATAATTCTGTCTCTGTGTTTTCTCAGGTACCAGAAGAACCTTCTGTTCCACCGCTTCTGGTCTGTAGATGACAAGCAGATGCATACTGAGTTTAGTGCCCTCCGCTCCATCGTGGTGGCCAACTTTGAAGAGACCATCAGAATGCCAATCAATGAGCCAGCCATTGGCAAGAGGAAATCCCAGATCCAGGTATCCATAGAATAACAGCATTCAATCTAGAACCAGGGTTTTCTGCCGACCATGTTTGTATTTTAGTACCTCTCGGATTAATCTCACAATGAGTATCCAGCCGTCGGTTTTCCACTGTCCTATACCTCTTGCATTACTCTAACACTAAGTATGCAACAATTGTTTTAGTAAGAAATGACAAGATTTCACATGTGATTTTCCAGAATAATTAAGTGAATTTCAACTAAAAGTTTAATGTGGATCAAAAGAGATGTTGGCTAGTGTCCAACTTACTGGCCTTGTAAATGGGAAGCCCTGGATTCAAATCTTTGTTTCATCACTTTTTTAAAATCCAAGGGGATCCAGTTAAAATCACTTTATATCCTCATGATTGTCATTGCAAATCCATAAGCTAAGGAAAATTGATAAATGGATACTAAACATGTTAAGGGACCTTTTAGGATAATAGATAGTGTCTTAAGAATGAGAACAAAGAAAGTGTACTCTGTCTCCGAGATGACCTCCATTGTGTTTAAAATTGTGAGCCATTAGATAAACATAACAAGAGCAATAAACGCTAGATTTGCATTCCTATGGTTTGAAGTTGCACAGACTGCTATGGAATTTGATTAATGATTCTGTTATCCTGAAATATTATAATTTAAGTTATAATCAAAGAATCTTAAGCAAAAGAAATTCCCCAGTCGTTTAGTCTTGGTACACAAATTCGAATTCTGTACTTAGCTAAATAATACCTGGTTAATTCAAGGTTTTATCACAATAGCCAATAACATACTACAGTTTAATAGTTATCTCATAAAGAGAGATGCAAATGGTTTCACATTTAGGAAATTCACCTGGGAATTTGTATTCAATTCATTGTTTACCTAAGTAGCAACCGGTATTTTTAACACAAAACAGATAATTTTATATGACAAATGCAATACAAAGAAATTCAAATGTTGTTTGCAGATTGAAAGTTTCACCAAAAACAAAAATTGCTAAATTATATTTGAAAAATATATTAAAAATAATGATGTCTGACATGCAGCAAGAGTCACAAAAGACAGCTGTTCGCTCAAGAAATGCAATGAGTAGTTAGTCCAGTCCGTTTCATTATCCAAATTCTAACATGTTCCTGCATACACATTTTGACAAATTAACAGGGATAGTACAATTTTTGTTAAAGGAGGATTTCATATTCGACTCAGCAAGTGATATTAACATATCCACCTTTTATCTAAGGATTAGAGACAATACTGCAAGTTTAATACATTCCTGAATAGTTGCACATGATAAAGTGAAGTGGCAGGAAAAAGATTATTAGGAATATTTAGAAATACATCAGGGTCAGGTTTGCATACATTAAACTATATATATATATGTGTGTATGTATATATATATATATATATATATATATGTGTGTGTGTATTGCCAATGTTTTCTTCATGAGCATGATCTCATGAATAATAATGTTGAGGTTGAAGATGACTGAAACTCAGTAGGCCGTAGAAGGTGTTCCAAATATGAAAGTATGAACCAGTTGACTGAAGAAATTTATTCATGTTCAAACAAAACAATGAGTTCACTCAAAATAGACAAATAATTGAGCATTTCTGACCTGAGACTTGTTGTCATGTGGAACATGTGAAAGATGTAACTCTGTGCTCCCCTGTTCCATAGAAGAATAACACCCAAAAAAACAGTAGTCTGAAACCCACAGAACCTTTTCTTTTTGCGCTAGAAGCCACTCCACTTCATTATATCACACTGCATCACATAGATATTAAATAATTGAATAATTTACAGGTTTAAGAATGAATTACTTTGCTAAAGTAATCCCTGGTGTACAGGCTAGGGGCAAATGATTCTCTGTCTTCACAATTATCGCACAAGACGTGTGTTGTGTGTGGCAGGGCTTTACTGGTAATACATAAATGTTACATACAAGCCAAGCCTGATTGTATGCCAACATGGGCACACTAATACATTACAAGAGTATGTGCTTATTAGGCCTATAGCAAAAAAAAAACTAGCTCAGTGGTAATGGTAATAGCTATATGCATGATCACCATGCTTTTATTTTTTAAATTCCATTTTGATACTCTTCATGTAAACAAGGCAGAAGGAATGTTCTGTCTCGCTGAACTGTGTGCTGTGCTTACATCTGCATGATTGCCTCGCCTTGTACAGAATTAGCATGGAAGGAAGCAAAGTTGATCCATCTCTGCTTTCTGTGTACTTCGTCAAGAGAACATTGTTTGCCTACAGAAATAACAACAAATGTGCTGAGCTGGAGTGCTCCCTCCACTCTCTATAGGAATTCATTAAAACTAAGGTACAAAGAGAAGGCAGAAAAGGGAGTGGTTAGACACACGTACCAGATGCTGAGGGAGACATAATGAAAGATTGTATTCTATCTTCAGGCCCAGCAGTGAAGCAAGGTATGTAGGGAAACTAACAGGATTTTACAAGTTGTAAATTCGTTATTTGATGCAGGCAAGTAATGATATCACTTAAGATACTTTAGAATAATAGTGATTTGGACCAATTGGAATAGGGATGTGTGATGCAATGTGTTCTGGGTTTCCTTGATTTAGCTCCTACTTTAATTATTAATGCTGAGATTTTAGTAATAATTACCATAATTCTGATACATAGGATTTATGCATATTAAATAACCAACCATTGTAAAATACCAGTCATTGTGTGTGTGTGTGTGTGTATGTGTAAATTGTTTCTGTAAAATGAAAAATGTTGACCCTGCCTCAGATCTTCACAGTTTACACTGGCCTCCAATAGAGATGAGAATACAATTCAAAGCAGATTGTATGATGTGTAAAATGTTCCATAAACTAGGACTCCTGTTCCTCATTAATACATTTACCAAATACAATCCAGGAGGTAAATCCAAATCTTACAACAAAGCCATCTTGGAGGTTCCCCATAACTCATGTGTGCAGTGGGGAGCAAGGATTTTTCAAATTCAAGAGGCATTGCTCTGGAACTCAGTACCATAGGTCCACCGCCTCCAATCTTTGTCAAAATGAAAACATGGTTATTTGTTTTAGGAATGTCAGGCTTCCATCCATCCATCTTCAGCTTCACATTTCCAGTGCCAAGAGGCTCACTTGGCATGATTGATTGCACTTACTGAATAACCAAACTAAACAAATACAAGAGGAAGAGATATCAAGGGGTAATGAAGATTACCAATGTGTATTCAGGACATTTACACGTACTTCTATCACACAGTGAAGGGCTCAGTCTCTAATGGACATTTATCATTATGATTAAATACCAAGAATGCCTGTTATATGGCAAGATTTTCAATAACATTGTGCCATAGATTATTATAAAGTGATATCAAATGTGACTTCATTTAGACATTGATGGATACAATTTTGCCAATGTCACCAATATGCAAGGGATCGCCGAGGGTATTTCAAGGACTGCCACAATATATCCGGAATGGACCACTGTTATGATAAGCATAACCAGAAGGTCAACAAAATCTAAACTATGGGCCTGATTTTGATATTGGCAGATGGGTTACTCCGTCACTGTGGTGACGGAGTAACCCGTCCGCCAATATCTAAATCAGGCAAATATCATGCCGGAGACATCCAGAATGTTGCCTGGAATTCTCGCTAAATGTTTGGGATGGAAAACGACTATGCCAGGGCAGAATGCTATCAAGAAAGCCCACAGTATGTCAGGGATGTGCCACTATTCTGCTAGGCATAGCCAGAATGTCACCAAGAATGCCTTTTATTTGTCAAGGATTGGCCAATATTATGTCCAGAATGGCTAGAACGCTGCAGTCAGGGGCCAAAATATGTCAAGGATGGACCACTGTTATGCCAGGGATAGCCAGAATGTCACCAAGAGTACTCACTATATCTCAAAGATGGGTCACTATTATGCAAGAGAGACAAAATGTCATTAGGAAAGCCACTATATATCAAGGATAGGTCACTTTTAAACCAGGGTTAGCCAAAACGTTATTAAGAATGGCTATTATAAATCAAGGTTGTACCACTTTTATGTCAAGGATCGCTAGAATGTCACAAAAAGGTGTCAGTGATGAGCCACTGTTACACCGGTCCTGGCCTAGCCAGAATCCCACCAAGAATGCCCCTCACAAGTCAAGGCTGGGTAACTATTATGTCAGGAAAACCAGTGCTGCTAGTCTGCTTTGACTGAAAGCAGAAAACACATCTGCAGGAGGGCAAAGGAAGGCAGGGAAGGTGGCGGGGACTGGTTAAGGATGGCAGGTGAGGTATCTGTTTTTCATGTTTGGGTCAGGTATAAGAAGCCATGTTATATATGGCTCACTCATAACTCCTCTGCCCCTGTGTGGCAGTTGAAAGTAGGGGCAGATGAGTTTGAGGACCATACATAACATAAATTTATCGATGGGTATAACGTTAATTATTAGGATATTTTTCACCTTGGGTTTCTGAGTGACATCCTAGACAAGTCGAGCTTCACTCTTGTTGTCAGTTTAATGTCACTCAGAACTTCTTGGTGAAAAACATCCTCGTAATTCACTGTTACTCATCTATATTGCAGATTTTCCTAGTAAACTATGATGAAAAGTATTTATTTTATTAAAAACACAGGCGAGAATTATGCTTCTCTAATCTTGTTTTAATTGAATAGCAGCAGTCAAGAAAACTACAATTCCCATGAGGCTAAGCAACAAATAGCCAATGGGAACAAAAAATGTATTGTAATAAACACCAATCATAAGCCAGCATATAGTATAATCACAATACTTGGCTGCGACCAGCCCTCATTTCTTGTGTGAGTACCTAGTCAATATGAAAGAACATAGGAAAAGTAGATAAAACTATAGCAACTACGAGAATCAACCATGAACAACTTGAAGAAGAAATCTACACTTGTGAAAGAAAACCATGCTAGAACCGAGAGGAATCCACGGAGGTAGAGGAAGCCTCCTATAGAACTGTCCAATACCTAGGAAGAAGACGGAGGTTGGATTGAGGGTGCTGTTAGGGAGGGAAAAGAAAAACAACAGTTACTGAGAGTTGCGGTGGGATAATACTCATCTCTGTGTCTTTAATAAAATTAAGACTTTCCATCATAGTTTACTGGGAAAATCTACATTTTATGTCAAGACTGGAGGCTCCTATTATGCTTTTGTAAAGCATGTAATCACTACAGAAGTTGCTGTATCAACTGGTTTACAATAAAGCATCCTAAAAACATTATCATTGGACCACTCACCCCATCTCAGAATGTCTTCAAGTCTGGAACCCACCCAGAAGACCTGGGAGGCCATAGCTCTGACAGAGGAATGAACTCCAAAAATCAAAGTATCAATGCCTGCAGAAGACATGACCCAACGGACCCATCTGGCTAAGGTAGCAGAAGAAACTGGTTTGTGAGGCTTGCGGAAAGAGATAAGAAGTTGAGAATGAGAGGACATTCTGAGATTGGTTGTGTGCTCTTCATAAACCTTAAGGCATTGACCTACACAAAGTTTAGTTTGAGTAGGATAGTAAGAATAGAACACAGAATGTATATTAGTTTTACTACTTTCGTTGACAGAAAACAATACTCCAGTTGGAGTAAACTGATGAGAGGAAAAATCTAAAGCTTAAACATCTGATAGATTTTTAATAGAAATAAGACAACATAGGGAGTTTAGCAAGGAGTAGTTTTAGCGAAAAATCTGCATTATCCATCCAAGATAAAAACAAATTCAAAACAACATTCACATCCCATAATTTGAATAATTGGGTAGGGGAGGAATAGAAAATGTCACTCCCTTTGAGAAAAGGCAAAGGAGAGAGTGTTCTCCTACTGGTTTTCCGTTAATGTAGGTATGATGCATGGAAATTGCAGATCTGTAAAGACTGATTGTTTTGTACGACTTATCTGCACTGGCTTCTGCTACTTTATAACATAAATAAATTATATCGGCTGAAATGGGATCGAGAGCCCTTCCCAGACACCAGCTTGACCAAAGAGACCAAGCGGAAATGTATGCCTTTTTAGTGCCTGGAGCCCAGGCTTTGTTAATAAAGTCTGAGCTTCTGTCAAAATAGGTATAACAGATTGGTCTGACCTTTCACTTTCCATGCTGACAGGATGAGAGATTTGTTGAGGACTAAGTTGTGGGGGTGACCTAAGGGGTCCAGGAGGAGGGAATGAAAGGATGGAAGCAGGACTGGGAAGTTGATAGCTAGTTTTAGAGGAGGAGAGAACCACACTTGTGATTGCCAGAAAGGTACTACTATCACTATTGTGGCTTTTTGACTTCTGACCTGGGCAAGAGTCATGGTGATCATGAGAAAAAGAGGGAAGGCATAATTGACCGAAATGGACCAGTCCTGTAAGAAAGCATCTGTGGCTAGGGCCAAGGGGTCTGGATGCCAGCTGAAGAAACAAGGCAAGTGGGAATTCAGGCGGGAAGCAAAGAGGTGGATGGAAAAGGGACCCCATTTGTTGAGGAGAGACTGAAATACTGAGGGATGAAGTTTCTAGTCTATGAAATCTCTGAGAAAACAGGAGTGCCAGTCTGCAGTCGCATTGAGTCTGCCCGGCAGATACTCTGCTGTTGTGGAGACAAAACTGCCATAGACGTTTTGCAAGATCTGTCAAAGCTTTTGATCTGGTACCTCCCAAATGGTTGATGTAATGGACAGCCGAAACATTGTCCATGCGGAGGAGGATAAAAAAAAAATGTTGTCTCTTGCTAGGCTTTTGATTGCAAAGGAGCCTGCAAGCATCTCTAAACAGTTGATATGCAATTTAGACTCCTTGATGGACCAAGTTCCTCCAGTCGAGATTGGACCTGAACGGGCACCCCAGCCCGTCAGGCTTGCGTCTGATTGTAACACAAGATCTGGGGCAGATGCGAAGATAGTCCTGCCGTTCCAGGCATCTAAATGGTCTATCCACCACTGAAGTTCTGAACAAGACTCTTGGTCTAAGCTGATAACATCTGAATAGGTAAGACCCTTTCTGATATGACAAATCTTTAAGTGCTGAAGGGCTCGATAGTGAAGAGGCCTGGGTAATATAGCTTGAATTGATTAAGAGAGGAGACCTACTATCCAGAGATCTGAGAGAGATTTGTGAACTGCTGAGAGTTCAAAGAATCTCCGTTTTGATAGTTTTTACTTTTTGCTGAGGAAGATGAAGAGTAGCGGTTAAAGAATCCACAAAGGAACCTAGAAACTCTATTTGTTGAGTAGGAATCATAATGGATTTTTCTTTGTTTATTGTAAGCCTCAACTGAGAAAGTAGGGAACAAGTAATGTGGAGATGAGATAGAAGTGTGTGATGATTTTGGTTCATGAGAAGAATGTCATCTAAATAGATGATTAACCTGATTCCTAGAGATCTGAGATGTACTACCACTGGCTTCATTACCTTTGTAAAGCACCAAGGTGCTGACGAAATGCCAAAGGGAAAGGAGAAAGCTGGTAAGTTTTTCCCTACCACTAGAACTGAAGGAATTTTCTGTGGTCCATGTGAATCAGGATGGAAAGGTACGCATTCTGCAGATCTAGACGTACCATGTAATCGGACTGGAGGAGGGCGTCTGTGAGATGTACTGTCGTTTCCATCTTGAAGTGACAATAAATGACAAATTGGTTGAAAGCTCTGAGGTTGAAAACCAGTCTCATTTTGTTGTTTTTGTTTTTTTACCAGTAAAAGAGAATGTAAGAAACCTGAAGGGTCTGGGTGTGCGAGTTGGATAGCGTTCTTCAATAGAAGAGAATTCACTTCCTCGGAAATTAGGGTGGGCATTTCCAAAGAGAAATGAGGGGGGTGAGGAAACAACATCTGAAACTGGGTTGTGTAAAACTCTATAAGATAATCCTGTATTGTGTTTAGAACCCAAGGACTGCACTTATCATTTTCCATTTTATTAAAAAAAAAGAAAAAAAGACGGACCCCTACAGGAGGAAGGCCAAAAAGAGGACATATCTTGTTGGTTACTGTCCCTGAAATTGCGTTGTCCTCAACCCCGAAAACCTCTGGATTGGGGTTTGTATTCCTGCACTCCATATGAAGAGTTGAAGGAGCCTCTATATCCTTCTGGGCAAAAGGAACGGCTGGTAAAGCAGCTCCTGCCTCTAACGGCCCATGCAAAAACCCACTGGTTGAAAACCTTCTTCAGGGACTGTTGAGTTTTATCGATAGAGGAAAAAGCAGTCACATATCTGCTCAGATCCTTAATACAGGAGCCTCCGAATAGTAGACCATCCGCTTTAATACCAGGATCGAGAATCGCCAAATTAGCTAGCTTAGGATCTAGCTTTAACAAAAGTCCTTTTCTCCTCTCGTGAGTAATGGTTACATTAGCGTTCCCCAGAAGGCAGAAAGCTCTCTCTATCCACAGAGAAAGATCTAATGGATCAATGTCGTAATTTTCCAGCATTGCTGACTCCGCCATGTCAAAAATATGGACCAAAGGACCCACGAACTCCAGTAATTTATCCTGACAATTTGACTAGTCTTTGTCTACCCCTTTATGGGGATCTTTGCCGAATTTGGAAAAGAAGGAGGGAGTGGATGTGATATTAGAGGATAAAGAGGGTCTAGGGCGTTCAGAATTTAATTTGGCCCTTGTCTGCTTATCTAGTGGTTGTCTTAACCTGGAGGATATGTAATCCCCAACATGGGAAAAAGGAAAACCATTCTATGGGTTAGGATAGTGCAAAAGGAAGGGGTTGAACGTAGGGGCCCCTTTCGAGTCTAAGATAGTTATGGCAACACAAGGGTCAGCTGAAAGAAATTACGTTTTAGGTCTTTTGGGAGGGGGGAAGAAGGGACATTAGTGCTCAAATTATCAGAGGCATCATCAGTATCACCCATGTCATCATTCGTATCGAGGATGTGTGAAATAACAATTTGTTTAGGCACACTCTGCAAATGTTTTGCTTTAGATTTGTATTTAGAGTGGGTAACAGAAGAATTCCCCTCCTTAGAAGGATGCTTGGGAGGATCTAAGTCCTCAATCTGAAGTGAAGATACTTCACCAGTCAATGCAGCGCCAGAAGGGATGACCTTAATTTAAGACTTGAGGGATGACATAACATTGAGTTTACGTTTTCTGCTATCCCCCACAGAATGGGCCAGTAAAGATTTTGTCATCATACTCTTAACAGAGGTTTCCAATTTTTTTGCCATTTTGTCCATAGAGGGTGCGACGGCCTGTTCCACAGAGTTGTGAATAAAACTATCCAAATCTTTCTTGAAAATGTCACTCTCATCATTTATATCTTGCATGAGGGGAGAGTTCTCAATTTCCATAATAAAACAACTAGTTGTTTGAAATTTGGTTAGAAAGAGGTTAAAAAAATCAGTGGAACAACCAAGGAGGAAGAGAAACTAGAAGGATACTCCTGTGAAAGGCTTGAGGGCAGATATTTAGGCCGTTCCCCTGTGATGCAATGAGGAGGAGGGCCAGAGTCAGCACGAGGAAAACGAGTAAACGCTGAAGAGACGCGTGAGAGGAATCGTCTCTAAGGAAAAATGGAAAGGCGGAGCAAACGGGAACAGCGGCGTTAACGGTGGTCTGGCAGAGTTACCAGGGGTAACGCCAAGCGACCGTTAAAGCAGTTGACGAAGTGCATAGAGCGCCTGAGAAAGAAAAACTTTTGGAACGGGCGCGGGGAGCGTTTCAAGTCAAAGCGGCAACCGGATTATAGTACAAACAATACCAATAATAAAATGAGTTAGGTAAACTATCTGTATTATGTATTAAATATGTAAACGGAGTACTTGTCATGACTGCGAGCAGCAAGAAAAGAGGGCTGGTCAAAATCAAGTATTGGGATTATATTATATGCTGGTTTTTGATTGGTGTTTATTATGCTACACTTTTCATTCCCATTGGCTATTTGTTGCTAAGCCTCAAGGGAATTGTAGTTTTCTTGACTCCTGCTATTCAATTAAAGCATGATTAGAGAGGCATAATAGGAGCCTCCAGTCTTGACATAAAATTCTATATAATATACCTATTTCTGGATAACTAAAAGTTCCCTGAAGCAGGTTCAGAAAAGATCCCACTCCACTTTGTGCAGCACGCTATATATGACTTAAATAAGTATTATGCCGTGGATAGCCTGACTGTCATCAGGAATATTCACAATGCCATACATTGGTTGTTTGGGCACTATTAGATAAGGATATCCCTAAACCCTTAACCATACATCCTTATTCAAGCTACCTCCAACTCTCACCTTGCTCCACAACACACACATACCCTCACACCCATTCTTACACACACACTTGGGTACACATACACATGGGCTTTTGTAAACTCCCCTCCCCACTATTTAGGCCACATGGTCCTGCAGGCACTCACTCGGGTCACCTTCAGCTGTGTTCTGATGGTTAGTTGCAGAGCCATCATTGCATCAGCAGGCACAGTTGGAAATTGTGATGAGCGACACTTCTGCTTGTACTGCCCTGCCCTTGCCACCTCAGGAGAGAAGGAAGTGATAACATAATCTCTTTCCCTGAGCAAAGCTTGGTGCTTGTAGGATTATTGTATATTCATGCTGTGTGTTGAAGATGGGCTACAGCTCAGTCTCTGTCCTCTGTGCAGTACACATATACATAGTAATCATATCAACTGACAGTATATGGTTATGTTCTCAGTTTAGCTAATGAATCCCTTTGGCTGCGTCTGTAATGCAATGTCACTTCACTAGGCTGGAATGGGTTATTAGTGTGACTATTCAATTGCTTCATAATTCAGTAATGTTGTACTCCATTGTATTTTTATTTTTTAAACGTACAAGCATATCCTCCAAAATGTCCCCCTTTGCCCTCACCCCCGCAACACAGAATTTGCTTTCCAATAGTTAGGCAGATGCCCACACCTTGTGTAATTCATGTCTCCCCCTGTATACTCCTCAGTGGTGAGTCCAAAACATCTGCAGTAATCTGCAGTGCTCTCATTGTCCTGGGGCATGTCATAGTTTTAGCAACTTGGGCAAAGAAGGTCAGCACAGGGCTCCATATAGTAGAGAATGCTGGGCTTCTCCTTTCAATTCTTGTGCTATTTTTTCCATGCCCAGCATGCGCCTGAGTTTTTGATGACCAGTCAAGTTTTTTGTGATACCAGTCCAATTTTGTTTGTGGGGTTTGACGGTCCCATTTACTCAAAATATGTTGTTGTGCAATAGTCAGTAGCAGCAATGTAAGTTTCTTGTCTCCCTTTCTCTATTCCTCCAATTACCCTCAGTTAATTTACTCATTAAGGCTAATTGTGCAGTTGAGGGTCCTCCACCCAGGTGAGTAGGCCAATATTGCTGTATATCTTTCTCCAGAAAGCTTTGAGAGATTTGGCATTCCTTAAAAGGGTATGGCAACCATATTGATATGGCTGCAAAGGGTCTCTTCTGTATGAGCTAGAGGACGATGTCCACCAGAATTTCCTGATGTTGCACCCACTGAGGTCAGTGTTGGCTCTACTGCTGTGGTGGTGGCTGTCAATGCTTGATTCTGCCCCCAGTTAAATGTGAACTAGATTATTTGTGATTTGTCAAGCCTAAAACTCGCTAAATCTTAGAACTTTCTTTTGTTTATGCTAACTAAACCTGAACAGGGAGTGTGGGCCCAAAGCATAGAGGACTGAGATCTGCAAAACGTGGTCTACTGTTGCTGACCAAACCAAGCATTTCTTCAAATAGCCTGCTAGGAATTGGGAAGCCACATGAGCTATTGCACATCACCATCGAAGGAAAGAGTTAACAGAATTGCAGCACAATTCTTCTGGCGTGGCACAGTGGAAAGAAAGTCACTCACAAGGTGAGAACTTGCTGTGGATGCTGGGTGAGGGAAATTATGTGCTTATGTGTCTAGCAATGAGGCACGTGTTCAAAATGTGGGAAAGTGTACCATTATTCCAAGGTACAAAGTCCACAGGCTGAGACCAAGTATTGCTAAACACCATTATGTGATCTAGATAAATAAAATAGAAGCTGCAAGGTCATTCAGGACATAATCCACCTGCCACTTGGAGGTAGCTGGCTTTTTCTTCAGCCAGAAGGTATGGCTCAAAAATGGAACAGGTCTTCTATATTCAAAGACATAGTCATCCCCTTCATCCCAGGATGTAAGGTAATTTGCCATCAAATAACGCATCTATTAGCCTTTCATCTCCACACTGCTCAGATGTCAGTGTGGGAGACTTGCACCATCTCCACTTGGACATTGTTTTCTGCTTGTTACAGCAGGCCAGAGGGGCTCACTCACCTCTACATCTTTGTGGGCACAAAGAAAGAGTTCCCCTCCACACGCTGGTGCTATAATGTGAGACTCTTCATATAAAATACTCTGTGAGGCTTCCTAGTGGACCCAATATCAGCTAGGTTATTCACCTTGCTGACGTACATGAATGGTGCTGCTCACTTCTACTCAAAAGCATGCTCCTTTATGGGTTCCATAATAAGAGGCTTCTGACCCTCTTGATACCCGCTGACAGTGGTCTTATGATTATACCACTCATTTAAGAGTTGTTTGCAGCATTGAGGTTGTCCTTGATGCTATAGATGAGCTGGGCCATCTTTTCTGAATGCCAAACACATAGTCCCTCACCCCTACTGGGGATAATTGTCAGATGACTTCTTGGCCTTCCTTGACAAGAATGAAGGAGCGTCCAGACAGGTGGATGAAAAGGAGTGCGAACAGTGTCATGCAAATCTTGCGTGACACTACCCTGGCTGCAAAAAGCACACTAGAAAGGACGATTGTCACCTCCTTCTAGTGGAGCTTCCAGAGCAGTCACCATGCCTTTGAGCTTGAGACATCTTGGTCTATTGACGGTACAAAGTGGGCAAATTATAGTTCACATTCTTCTCACCCCACATTGCTTTCATATATGTAGTCATAAAGTTAGTTCCCCTGTCAGAGAGAACGTCTTCAGTGAAAGTAATCCAGCTACAATTTCCAACAGGATGCAGGCTGCCACAGAGGCATTAAGGCTCCTATGGGGTGCTGCATCTGGGAACCAGGCTGGCATCATCATCACAAAATATTTGGACTAGATCGATTGGTATGGGGTTCCATGTGACTGCCAATGTATTTCCTAACCATCCTAAAAGGGAACACAAGCAATGAGGAGTAGTTCTAGCAGTGTGAATGTCCTGACTTCTCAGACTGATAGCAAGTTTTGCAGAACTAGCAAAACATGTCAACTTCAATACTGATATTCAACCAGTAACAATGTGAACAACTAGTGGTCTACCATGACAGTGTTATCAGGAACTTTCCATAAAACTTGCAAACAACCAGTCACTGTCTGGCTTTGGGTTAGTAGTGAATGACTGTTAATAGAATGTCTGCCATCCAAGAAAGCATCAAAGCACCTACACCTGGCCACTTGCTTGGCAGCCAGTGCGTTTGCTTGCCCGTGCAGACCTACCAGAGTAGTGATCCTCTTGTAATTTGTCAGATCCTCCCTTCTAAACTGTCTCTGGGCACTAAGGGAGACGTTCCAAGTGAGCTACCATTGCCACCGGGGCAACAGAAAATGATAACCTTTAGGGATAATTAGATGTGTGGGTTTCCCACTAGGCACACAGAGTGGTAGTTTTTATCTTCAGTTCAGTCTCTTCTGGTGCAACAATTGTTTCTGGGTGAACCTCTCCAGAAGCTTTAGAACAGCATCCACCATCCCAACTACCTGAACACATTGCTCTGGGTGAAAATGCATTGAAATAGTAAATGATACCCACCTTGAAGAATTCAACTTTCCATTCCTCCTCCTCCTGGTGTACCACGTGAGAGGGATCTCCTGCCCTCAGTATTCATTACTCGGAGTCTTCGACCATGCAGTAAGTCCCTCTTCAGAGTGTACTGTGCACAGCCTTTCCATGCACATCAGACTTTTAGCACAAGCTGTTGTGTAGTTGGCATGGGTGCAAAACCCACTGTTGTACGACCTTCATCTATTTGTAGCACGCACTGGGGGTGGAACTTGGTCATCGGACAAACTGTATACCCAGGTCTTGGTCTTGTACTCACAGATCCCAGAGCGGACGGTCTTCAGCTGTGAACACCAGGCATTGTGTGCCATAAGAGCTCACTGCTCATGCACCAGTTCCTCCATCTTCAGCCTTCTGCTTACCACCTTGACAATGCACAGTGGGTAACAGGTGCATACAGTGTGCATCTGGCACTGGGTGCAGGATGTGCCATATCCTTAAGTGTGTTCGGGTTTTGTGCATCATTGCTGATATGTAATTTATAATTTCCCACAGCAAACACCATGCCTTTCCCACATGGTGTGATTGAATGCTGCTGTTTCCTATTCTAGGTTATGGTTGTGCTCTGTTGCCAGTCAGGTTTTCTGAGCCCCAATTCCTGGTTTGGGTTGGGCATGTGAATCATAGGCTGTCTTTGAGAGAGTCTGAGGATATTCCTATGTCTCAATTATATTTCTCTTTACTGCAGCGTACTAATACATAAACGACAACAATTGATGTTCACACAAATGGTGCTTGATTTGTTGGGACATGGAAGGTGTAACGGGTGGACCCTTGTTTCAGCCTTAATAGGATTCGTACCTCAGAAGCTTTCTGTGTAAAAATAAATGTGTGGGCTTGTTCTTCTCTGGTCCTCATGGTTACTTCATAGATGGTGGAGGACCATCAAGTATGGTACAGCCTCAATGAGTGATGAAGATTACTGGTAAGTAACCAGGCCATTCCAGATACTGAACATTAAAATGATAATGCTTTGGCAAGGATCAGCCACCAGAATCTGTGGGAGGAATCTTTCCAGACATGACAGAGTGTATCTTCACTATCACTTGTACCCGGCATCAAACCACTGTTCACGACCGGCATGTGCACCTAACACCATTACATTTTGTCATTGTGTTGGATTTACATCAATGAAATGAAATCAGATCAATGCCCTGGAAATAATGCGATGACCTTTCTCGTTCTAGGAGTTTGTCGATTACTACGGAGGACCCGGTGTCCAGCACATTGCACTGAATACTTCTGACATCATTGCTTCTGTAAGTGCTGGGTGTCAGTCTCTTTCTCTTATTGGGGAGGTTCAAGTGTGTTTCATTTTGGTTTACCATGAGTAAAAATGTTTGACTCATAAAAGCAGGTTGTGACGTTAACATCTTTTTCAATGGTTGACAGATGAGAAAAGGGTACTTCACTCGGGATGTCAAACCTTGGTACACAAGTGTTCGGATACTCATCGCCCATTAATGTATGCTGAATCAGAACAAATGCTAGGACACAATTGTTCAATGAGGGGCTCCTTGTGCAGCACCAAACATGGCCCTGGAGACCCGCACCTCCCTAAAGCATTGGCAGTTTTAGCCACACAGGCTCAAAGTGCCTCGCCTATGAGGCAAGGCCATTCATGGTACACAGGACAACTGACTATGCCATCTTTAACCTGTATGGAACAGAGAGTCTGTCTGGCTACAGGTTTTCCCAAGTGTGAATCATGCTGCCTCTGGCAAAGGCGATTTGAACCAATAATCTAGCGTGCATTCACCCGTGCAGGGTATATAGGCAAAGGAGATCTCACCAGTGACCTAGAGCTAAGCTGTGGAGCTTAACCCGGGGGAAGCTTTCAGGTGCTCTGAGGTGTCACCCAAAGCTAAGCTTGTGATCATTTCCCCAAAGTGAGCATGCAGCCCTTATATAAAAAAGGAGTCAAATCCAATGCTAGGCCGTGGAGGTTTCCCTAATGAGAAGCGTGCAAGCATGCAGCCCCTCTGGCCCTGCAGATCTCACCCACTGCCAAACTGACAGCCTTTCCCACAACCCAGATCGTGCAGCCCTTATGAAAGGGTATAGCATCCTTCTAAGCTGGTATCATCCCCCAACAGAGCGTGCAGCCCCTCTGAAATGTGTCTCACCCTGATCTAAACTGGCATAATTCCCAACACAGAGCATGCAGCCTGTAAGGCAAAGTGGCTCTCACATGGTGATAAACTTGAGAGAATTCCCCCATGCAGCCTGTGTTTGGAAATGACGACTAATCCAGTGCTAAGCTTTCCCCAAAATGAAGCATTCAAGCATCCATCCCCTCACGCAGAGAATCTCACCTACCTCCAAGCCGACACGTTCCCCTCAACACACAGCATGCAACACCTCTACAAAGAGTATCACTCCAAACTCTAGGCTGGAGAGCATTCCACAGAGGTGGGCATGCAGCCACTGAGACCAGTGACCAAACTGGCTCACAGCCAGCACTAAACTGGAGAGCATCCCTGTGGCAATGGAGGTCGCACCTAAGGCACGCTAGCATGTTTCCCCTTCTCGTCTCTGTAAACCCTTAGTTTACTCCCCCTCAGTACTTTACTTGCATCCTACATGCTTGTAGTTTCCTTGAGCTGTTTATCTGATCCTGGTCTTTGCACAGTGTACTGTGACTCTCACATGTGAGCCGAGACAAATACTCAAAGACATTGACAAAAAGGGCACGTTTCTGAGTATAATTACTTTCTCAGTAATTGTTGTCCCCCAGTCCATGCTCTCTGCTGATGAATCCCATATATCATATTTGATCATCTCTGTTCTGATCCACTGCTGAGGATAGTAAGCAGCCAGTCACAAACATCTCACTCGAGTCAATATACCCTTCGAAATCCAGATGTTTCAGCAAAGTAGCTTATCGAAAGTTATCTCTAAAACATTTAGAGAAAGCCAAGAGTATTCTGTCCGTGCCTGTTCAAACCTTGAACTACATATTCAGTTTTCCTGTCTTTTCTCTACCTCAGAATCATCCACGACAAAGTAAGTCCTTTGGGAGCTCAATGCATTCTAGGGTCCATGCAAGCTCATTCCTAAGGAGGTTACCCGTTGAGCCTAACTTTCTTGGAGCACTCATGATATGGTGCTTCACCTAATGTAGCTTAGTGTGCCGTCTGCCTGATTCACCAGGGCATTTGTGCATTTACGTTCAAAGTCATTCACATATTATGTATTTACACTTGTAAAAAAGTTTTACTCATGTACGTTTTTTGTATGAGTAAATCTTCTCCCAGGGTCGGGTAGTGAGCTTTCCAGGAGGAAACCTGGAACAGGTTGGCAATGTATTGCTGTTAAGGGTAGGTGTAAATGAGGGCCACTGGAATTATGTGCTAGGGAAGGACCAAAATATGCAGAAGTGTTGACTAAATTGGGCAGCAGGAAAATGCAAATTATGTGGCATAATGTGGCACATTTTGTGTTAGCATTTTCTTGTTATTTTGACACTTTTACACATGTTAACGTTTTCTGGGAAAAGGCTTCCCCTAATTAATACCACTTTGACACCCAAAATCCAGAAATAAGCAATAGAAAGATGAACAGTCAACCTTTGCGAAGGGCCTTCCATCGCGTCGCAACACGAGTTTGCATTGTTTTTTAAAAACTTTTTACCTGTTTGAGCTAGAAACATTTTTTTTTGCTGAAGTATGTAGATTATGTAGCAGATGGATTATGTGGCAAATCCATAATAATGCGGAAAATGTTGTGGCAATAAAATCACATAATTCCAGTGGAACTAGTATAAATTCCATTGAAGTATACGAATGGAATGGTAACAGCAAATATGAAAAGAACACCACCATAACTTTTGGAGCTGTACATGAAAGATTTTATCCATGGGGATCATAATTTCTCAGTCCTTTAGCACGAATAAAGCTCTTATTTTGCACGCACATACGTACCCTATTTAACATTACTCCAAGGGATCTCTGACTGTTGTAGGTTTCTAGTCATACTCCTAGAAGGCATTGCGAAATCTAAATTAATTGGACATGTACTCAAAATGTATGAAGGAACCTTGCTGAGTAGATTTTTGACTTTTTTTTGGACATGGGCCCTATATTTGTTTCAAAGGTGTCATTGAGGTTGAAGGATTGTACATGGTACTTTGTACATTTTACAAACAGAAAAGAAGAGAATTAAAAAAGAAGCTTGCCAGTATAACCAAGTATAATGATCCACAGATGCCCAATGAGTCAACTAGCTTTTAGAAGAAAAATGATCTCCATAGTTGGACAGAGCTTACACAGTGATATGTCCAACTGATCAGTGTCTCAAATATACAGTTCTCACCACCATCTTATTATCAGTGGTGGGTGTTTTGTCCAGCTCGCTGACACGTGATACCAAGAGTGCACATAGTGGAAATATATTCTACTTGATGTAGCTCAATAGCTGGTGAAGCACCACAATTTGATTGCATTGTAGCATTAGAAATGATTTTTATAATATCAGCAATTTAGAAAAAAAGTGCTTTACACAATGGTCTCAATTTTGGATAATTGACAAATGTGCATGTACCGGTTGTCTAGCCAGATATGTGTATACCACATTTGTGTAGTTGTTTGTACTGCTGAAACTTGTCTCATGATGAAAATATACAAAAAAGTAATGGATGGAATGCGTGAATGAATCACAGCCTCTAGATATTACTCAGGCCGCATCCTAGTCCATTGTTATTTTGCACACCATGCCACCTCAGTTTGGACCCTACCATATGCAAATCAGTGTTTACCCTGCCCCAGTAGGAACAGTCCAGCCCAAGTCCTCCCTGAATCAGAACTCAAGCAACCCAAGACCGTTTTTGACCTGATGGGACTTGTCAGTCAAGTTTAGCTTGGTTCCTTTGGAACAGTGAGCACGAAACTCATGTCTTGGCAAATCTGTTGCACTGAAGTAAACAAAAAGCGATGGATAGAATGCTTGAATTAATCTCAGCCAAATGGTTATTACTTATGCTGCATCCCAGTCCGTCATTATTTTGCACATCATGCCGCCTCAGTGTGGCCCAGCGATCTGCATATCAGCCTTGACTCTGCTCCAGTATGAACAGTCCAACCCAAACTCTCATGTCTTCTTTTTGTTTTTTAAACCAAATTCTATCATATGATCCTAATCAACAGTCCAGGGCACAGCACAGCATGAATATTCATGGTCATATACACAGCACATTAATCGTTTAATGGTTACAAGCAAAATATCATATAAAATGGCATCAAGGTACATAGTGCAATAGCCTTACCCCTCTACAAAGTAACATACCCTCCACTTGATCCCCTCCCAACCCATATCTTATACCATGCTGTCCCATTTCAATACCAACAATGAAAGCCTAGCATCCGCCTGTCCTCCAACATAGATAAAGCCCTCAGAGATCATGTCCTTGCCCAGGATCAAATTATCCTAGGAGGGCTCCCATTACAATCTATTCACAGGTAGTGGAGACCCTTCAGGGGTGTCCGGCTCAGGTTCCTTGAGGCAATCCACCAGATGTTCCCAGGCTCAGGCTCTAAAAATTAATCCATGCCCCTTTGCGCCTCTCGAAGCAAGACGGCACGTTCATAACCTGCCTATTTAACCAGTTTGTCCCTCCATTTATCTCTTCTAGGACCCTTTCTAATGCAATGCAAACTCCTGCTTTGCAAGTAGCAGAGCAGGTCGGTAATAGTTTTACATTTGTTTGGACGCAGGAACCCCCCAAGAAAGCAGGCCATAGGAGTACAAGGAATCGTCCATTGTGTAATGTCATTAATACAGTCCATCACGTCTACCCAAAACCCAGACAGGAAAGGGCAGGACCACACCATATGTAACAAAAACCTATTGATTTTGACAGGCATGAGATAAGCTGTGCAAGAAATAGAAATGTATTAATTTAAACCAGGCATTTCGAGAAACTGAGGGTCGCTTTCAAGAAGTTTTGCCCAGTCTCTGTCTTTAATCTAGAGTTCTAAATCATCTTCCCATTTTCCCTGGAGGTCCGCCAGAGGGGCAATATTATAATTTGCAGGGCCTGGTAATGACATGTTACTGCTTTAATGCGGCCATTCATAGTACAGAGTGTGACGCAGCATTTAAGGACAGGCGGTTCAGCCGATCCAGTCCCACAGTGATTTGTAATCCTGGCTGCCACTGCTCGGCGCAGAGGTGGCCTCCTGGTAGTTTGAACTCTGCAGTTAGATCCTCAAACAGGAGGAGCACTCTGTCTCTGAAGAGATCTCCCACGGTAGTCACTCCACAAGCAGCCCATTCAGTCAGCCCATGCACCACATCATCCTGAGCCACCAGTTCCAGCCACTGCAATGGCAGGTCTGGCGAGTAAGGTGCCGACCAACCAGCAACTCCTGGGACTCACCCTGAAGGCGCTGACAGGGGGTCAAGAAGACCCAGAACAGGACACAAAAACCTGGGATCAAGTAGAGTGCCTCCCCACCTGGATTCATGTGGGCATAGATCCAGTGATTGAACCATTGCAGCTGCGCTGCTGGGTAATAAGCTTGTAAGTGCAGTGCTGCCAATCCCCCCTTCGCAACTGGATGCTGTAATTTGGGCATTCTTCTGCCCATTTCCCACACTAGCTCAATATCAGTGTCTCAAGGTCGTGGAAAAGCCAACGGGGGACAAGCAGGGTGTAGGAAGTTGGCTCTGTATGTGCTATTTCAAAGTAAGGAATAGCATGCACAGAGTCCAAGGGTTCCCCTTAGAGGTAAAATAGTGGTAAAAATAGATAATACTAATGCTCTATTTTGTGGTAGTGTGGTCGAGCAGTAGGCTTATCCAAGGAGTAGTGTTAAGCATTTGTTGTACATACACATAGACAATAAATGAGGTACACACACTCAGAGACAAATCCAGCCAATAGGTTTTTATATAGAAAAATATCTTTTCTTAGTTTATTTTAAGAACCACAGGTTCAAATTCTACATGTAATATCTCATTCGAAAGGTATTGCAGGTAAGTACTTTAGGAACTTCAAATCATCAAAATTGCATGTATACTTTTCAAGTTATTGACAAATAGCTGTTTTAAAAGTGGACACTTAGTGCAATTTTCACAGTTCCTAGGGGAGGTAAGTTTTGATTAGTTTTACCAGGTAAGTAAGACACTTACAGGGTTCAGTTCTTGGTCCAAGGTAGCCCACCGTTGGGGGTTCAGAGCAACCCCAAAGTCACCACACCAGCAGCTCAGGGCCGGTCAGGTGCAGAGTTCAAAGTGGTGCCCAAAACACATAGGCTAGAATGGAGAGAAGGGGGTGCCCCGGTTCCGGTCTGCTTGCAGGTAAGTACCCGCGTCTTCGGAGGGCAGACCAGGGGGGTTTTGTAGGGCACCGGGGGGGACACGAGTCCACACAGAAATTTCACCCTCAGCAGCGCGGGGGCGGCCGGGTGCAGTGTAGAAACAGGCGTCGGGTTCGCAATGTTAGTCTATGAGAGATCTCGGGATCTCTTCAGCGCTGCAGGCAGGCAAGGGGGGGGTTCCTCGGGGAAACCTCCACTTGGGCAAGGGAGAGGGACTCCTGGGGGTCGCTTCTCCAGTGAAAGTCCGGTCCTTCAGGTCCTGGGGGCTGCGGGTGCAGGGTCTCTCCCAGGCGTCGGGACTTTAGGTTCAAAGAGTCACGGTCAGGGGAAGCCTCGGGATTCCCTCTGCAGGCGGCGCTGTGGGGACTCAGGGGGGACAGGTTTTGGTACTCACAGTATCAGAGTAGTCCTGGGGTCCCTCCTGAGGTGTCGGATCTCCACCAGCCGAGTCGGGGTCGCCGGGTGCAGTGTTGCAAGTCTCACGCTTCTTGCGGGGAGCTTGCAGGGTTCTTTAAAGCTGCTGGAAACAAAGTTGCAGCTTTTCTTGGAGCAGGTCCGCTGTCCTCGGGAGTTTCTTGTCTTTTCGAAGCAGGGGCAGTCCTCAGAGGATGTCGAGGTCGCTGGTCCCTTCGGAAGGCGTCGCTGGAGCAGGATCTTTGGAAGGCAGGAGACAGGCCGGTGAGTTTCTGGAGCCAAGGCAGTTGTCGTCTTCTGGTCTTCCGCTGCAGGGGTTTTCAGCTGGGCAGTCCTTCTTCTTGTTGCAGGAATCTAATTTTCTAGGGTTCAGGGTAGCCCTTAAATACTAAATTTAAGGGCGTGTTTAGGTCTGGGGGGTTAGTAGCCAATGGCTACTAGCCCTGAGGGTGGGTACACCCTCTTTGTGCCTCCTCCCAAGGGGAGGGGGTCACAATCCTAACCCTATTGGGGGAATCCTCCATCTGCAAGATGGAGGATTTCTAAAAGTTAGAGTCACCTCAGCTCAGGACACCTTAGGGGCTGTCCTGACTGGCCAGTGACTCCTCCTTGTTATTCTCATTATTTTCTCCGGCCTTGCCGCCAAAAGTGGGGCCTGGCCGGAGGGGGCGGGCAACTCCACTAGCTGGAGTGTCCTGCTGGGTTGGCACAAAGGAGGTGAGCCTTTGAGGCTCACCGCCAGGTGTGACAATTCCTGCCTGGGAGAGGTGTTAGCATCTCCACCCAGTGCAGGCTTTGTTACTGGCCTCAGAGTGACAAAGGCACTCTCCCCATGGGGCCAGCAACATGTCTCGGTTTGTGGCAGGCTGCTAAAACTAGTCAGCCTACACAGATAGTCGGTTAAGTTTCAGGGGGCACCTCTAAGGTGCCCTCTGTGGTGTATTTTACAATAAAATGTACACTGGCATCAGTGTGCATTTATTGTGCTGAGAAGTTTGATACCAAACTTCCCAGTTTTCAGTGTAGCCATTATGGTGCTGTGGAGTTCGTGTTTGACAGACTCCCAGACCATATACTCTTATGGCTACCCTGCACTTACAATGTCTAAGGTTTTGTTTAGACACTGTAGGGGTACCATGCTCATGCACTGGTACCCTCACCTATGGTATAGTGCACCCTGCCTTAGGGCTGTAAGGCCTGCTAGAGGGGTGGCTTACCTATACTGCATAGGCAGTGAGAGGCTGGCATGGCACCCTGAGGGGAGTGCCATGTCGACTTACTCATTTTGTTCTCACTAGCACACACAGGCTTGTAAGCAGTGTGTCTGTGCTGAGTGAGGGGTCTCTGGGGTGGCATAAGACATGCTGCAGCCCTTAGAGACCTTTCTTGGCATCAGGGCCCTTGGTACTAGAAGTACCAGTTACAAGGGACTTATCTGAATGCCAGGGTGTGCCAATTGTGGATACAATGGTACATTTTAGGTGAAGGAACACTGGTGCTGGGGCCTGGTTAGCAGGGTCCCAGCACACTTCTCAGTCAAGTCAGCATCAGTATCAGGCAAAAAGTGGGGGGGTAACTGCAACAGGGAGCCATTTCTTTACACAGGGGCAATGTAAAAAAAAACTACAACGATTCTACCAGCCACAGGCAGAGACAAAGTTGTCCAATAGCCACACTAGTACAGAGTGCCCTAGTAGCTGCACAAATATTATTACCATTTAGAAGGTCTTGTGTGTCATGATAAAGCTTGACCCCTAGATATTTAAAGCAGGTCCATTTCCACCTCAAACCAAACAAATCCCGAGGTGGAGGTGCCCTGTTACAAAATGGAAACAAGTGGGATTTCTGCCAACTGATGCACAAGCCTGACACCCTCCCAAAGTGCTCCAAAAGACCAGTCGCACCAGGCAAATCTGCATCAACATCATGGCGGAACAATAACATGTCATCAGCATACAATGCGGCAAAGTGAGAAGCACCTTGCATCTCCACCCCTCAACGGAAGTCTTCATTTCGTGCTGTGTTTTCTAATGGTTCCACAGCAGTGGGGAACAGTAAAGAGGAGAGCGGACACCCCTGTCTAGTCCCGTGCCCCACCACATAGGAGTCCGATAATGACTTACGGGTCCGAACCACATTGTATGCCCTGAATAAAGAAGCTGGGTCTATTTTACAAAGCCGGGCCCCAGATCCACCCGCAGCATCACCTGATGTAGGAAGTCTCAACGTAGGCTGCCAAAGGCTTTTTCTATGTCTGTCGCCATGACCACTGCCCCTTATTTGTCTACAGAGTCATCAGCCAGGAGCGATAAAAGTCTGCGGATGTTGAGTGCTGGATTGTGCCCTGGTATAAAACCCACCTGGTCGACATGGATCAATTTAGGCATGTGAGATAAAAGATGAGTTACCAGTGTCCGACTAATTATGTTATAGTCCACATTGAACATGGACAAGCCCTAATATCTTGGGGGTCAGGGGTGTAACCAGGTTTGAATAATGAAATGATCAGTGCTTTGCACGTGGACACTGGTAAGTGTCCCAAAGCTCGAGCTGGGGCATAGAGATGGTCTATTCTAGGTACCAATTCCTCCTGATAGGTGACATAAAATTCCACAGGTATGCCATCTGTCCCAGGTACTTTGCCACGTGCCATGGCCTTAATAGCAGCTTGCACCTCCTTGAGTGTAATGGCACCACCCAGCTCCTCAGCCTTCTCTCTTGTGAGGACCGAAAATGTCAGGTGATGGGGAGTATAGTACTCCTTAAATTGTAATCTATTGCTGTCCTGAATATATATGCGCTCACCTGTTTCCATCTCCAGGATCAAGGAGTCCCCTAGGAGTAGGATTAGTGAGCCATGGTAACACTGTCCCTGCCTTATCGCACTCTGCATGGATGTTTCCTGATGGTCAAAGCAGCAAAGCTTCTCAACTCGGGCTGCTAGTAACTCCCTAGCCTCTAGAAATGGCTGCTTCTATTTTGAGTACCCTGGTCTCGTATTTTCAAGGTCCCGCAACACTCCCTCTTGATCTTCAACTTCCCCCACCAGTGTGCACTGCATCCCCACAACCAGCATCCCCTAATTACCACCTTGAATGCATCCCACTCAAGCCACAGTGAAGTAGCTGTGGCCACATTATACACAAAGTAGTTCTATTTCGCCTCACCGATATTATGTTGGAACACTAGGTTGCCTAACCCCTCAACCTGCAGTCTCCAATCAGGGACCTGGGGACATCCCCTGTCCCAGCACAATGAGAGCAGAGACAGATTGTGGTCTGAGACCGTCCAACATAAATACTCTACATTATGGACCTTTCCATGGACCCCAGATGTGCAGAGGAAAGTAACAAGTGGAACATGGAGTTCATGCATACCAGAGTAGAACGAGTAATCCCTAGTTATGGGGTGCAGTCTCTCCAAGGATCCATCAACCCACCACTGCTGTTACGAGTCTGAGAACATGCGAGCCAAGCGAATTACCAGGGAATCGCCTAGTGACAGATGGGACTGATCAAGGGCTGGGTCAGCAATGCAAGTATAGCTTGTGTCACATACAGGGCCAGGACTCTGGATAGTTCAGCAAAGAACCCTCCCTGTACTGTATTAGGAGCATGAATTCTGACTATGGCCAAATCTTGCCCTGCCAGTCTCCCTGCAAGTACCACATATCTACCATCAGGGTCTATCAGTTTGTTTGTCTTCTGAAAGGGCACTCCAGGTCTTATCACAGTAAAACTCCCCTGGTGAAGGCAGAGTAGGCCGTAGCATAGGTCTGCCCCGCCAACTTTTGTGAAGTCCCAGGACCTCAGCTGCAATGAGGTGAGTCTCCTGCAGGAGGGCGATATGTGTCCCTCTCTTCTTAAAGTAAGAGTACACCTTATATCTCTTGAACATATTATTAATATCACAAACATTCCAGGAAATTAAATTATACATCACAGTGGATACCATAGAGGAGAACAATATAGGCACCACAGTTCTTCCGGAGGAAACCCACTCCCTCCCTCGACTCAAAGCTTCAATGCCACAGCATTGGAAATCGGGAACAGCAGACAGAGGTAACCCAGTAGAAACCCAGTGAACAAGAACAAATAACCCAACAACCCATCCCCAGGACAAGAAGAAAACGAGTCCCCATCCAAACCAATGAAAGAACATCCAACAAATGTGCATTCATCACACGCATAACTTCAATACTAGGTGGAGCACCAGACAAGACAACTCTCAGCCTCACATCACACCATCTAACTGAGGCAAACCAGATACATATACCCACAATCAACCCAACTGCAGGAGAAAGGCATAGGTAACTGTATCGGCACACCCAAACAAATCTAGACTAGAGCTCAATTATACTTGGTCCACATATGTCCTTTCCTATAATCTCATCAGAGGTGCCTGAGGTAACACTAGGTAGGGAGTAACCTGAGTCATGTGTAGAGTTTGAAACTCGGTCAGAGTCAGTGCCTCTTGCTTATCCATCACCAAACACAGAGCGGGGCTGGATCCTGTTCCGCTCATAGCTGCTACCACTTCTACTGCGCATTGACATTTATGTTGTGCTTGGAACCTAGATGGAATGGCGCTAGCTTCACCTCTTGCTTTTTTCCTCGGACGCCAGCAGCAGCCCTCCGATCACCAAAAGAAGCAGCATCATCTAGTCCCCTAGCAGCTGGGGTGACGTAAAAAATTGTACATCGCCTCCCGCAGTCACGCTCAATCTGGTAGGGAGTAACAGTTCATAAGGCATCCCCAGCTGTCTGAGGCGTTTCTTAGCATCTAGGAACGAGGCTCTCTGCAAATGGACTTCTCTTGTAAAGTCTGAGAAGATCACGACCCTATGGATTTCAACCATTATATCTCCCTAGAGCGGAGTCGGGACCCAGGCTCTCATGTATTGGGGTGGTTATGTTCTGGTTCAGGGAGGCTCTGGCCTGGCATTTCGGACTGGACTATTCCTATTGCAGAAGGTTCAAGGCTAATTTGCCTATGGCTTGATCCAAAAGAGGTGGCATGGTGGGCAAAAGAATGATGGGTTGGAATGCTACCCCGAAGATTGCCAGTGGGTCAGACTTATTGGAACCATTCTTCACACCACCTTTGGTGTGTTTGGTGCAGCTTGTCTCATGCAGGCATTATACTGTGAGTCATAAATAGCACAGACAATTCAAATAGCTTTTAAGTGATTTCCTTTCTGATATCCCCTGTATTCTGGAACAGATTGATATATAGTATTGCTATAGGGCACACCTAGGTGAAAGGCAGCAGAGCACTGTACGTGGTCCAAGTTTCTAGATGGTTAATGAATGGAGGGGTAATATTCTTTAAAGAGGTGAGTCTTCAACTCTTTTATAAATTGGAGCAGTGTTGGGGCAATCCTGATGAATATCAGGATGTTGTTCTAGATCGTGGGTGCATAGCTGAAAAAAGGCTTGTGGTGTTCTTTCTTTTTTTACGCCTCTTAGTCTGCACTCTTATGGTGTCCTAGCTATGGTGTGCTGAGAAAAACCAGAGATAGTGAGCCTGTTTGCACGATAAGCATGGGTGCTGTTTGTGATGCTTTGTAAATGGTACTGAAGCATAAAACAAGTGATGGATGGAATGCTTGAATTAATCGAAGCTACTGGTAGTCACTCTGGGCTGCTTCCCATTCCATCGTTATTTTGCACACAATGCCACCTCAGTTTGGACCCAGCCATATTCAAATCAGTCTTGACCCTACTTCCATGGGAACAGTTTAGCGGAACTAAGCTCCTATCCACAGCTAGTGTTCATCTCATGGCCCTGAATTATTGTAGGCTGTTCAAAATGGAGACGGTGCCCAATATTAGCATCTAGGAGATATCTCACATTCATCCAACTCGATTCAACATTTCAATGTCCTGACATTGGGGGACCTGCATTACAATTATATTCTGTACCGATTTATCAATATTGGTTGCTACCATGTTTGGTCGGGATGATAACCCTGTTTAAAACATTTTTTGGGGGGTTGAAATGTTGAAACTGCACTTGTGGACTGATAGTAATTATAATAATGTACATCCTATGCTCTGATTCTGAGTCGTGTTGTGGAAAATGTGCATTTTATTACCCCCTAGTATGGTATATATTCTTTGCATAAAGCACTAGCGCCTGTTATTTCACTCTTCACTGTCACTGAGCTGTTTTGTTGGAGCACCTACAGCATGAAACAATGTGTCTTTTCATACTAATGAAAAAAGTATACAGTGAATAAAATTAAGTGTATACTCTCAATCATTCGATGTTCACACCTCAGCCAAGGGAGTGTAGGCTCATGCTTCCTCAAGGGCACCATTGTAATTTGTATTAATGAACCAGGACACCAGTAACGGCAAACAATTTTCACCCTTCTTAGGGCTCATTAGTCTGGCATAGATTCGTCCCAACGCGCAGTGTGCCTAGAACCCATGTGTGGGCATGCTCGTTAAAGACCGCAAGATATACCAACACACAGCCTTTTATTAGCCGCACTCTCATTCGGTTTGTGAATAATGAATGTGTATGGAATTAAATGATTCTTTTATAAGTCCTCAACAGGGAGTGCTATTATACCTCCTGCCCTGATACAATAGAGCCATTGGTCGTGTTTTCTTCTTCTCTTCCCTTTCTTTTTTCCCCTGTCTTTTCCCTTTTTCCAGTACCCGCATAATATCAGGCATTTCAGAGGAACACCCATGAAAAGCGGCCATCTCAGCCACCCTCTGGCACACCGATGAGTGCCATTTTGGAAGGTCACCAGTCTAGTGCCTGACGCCCCCACCAGTTGGGACGCGTGAGCGGCATTGCACATAAATACCAGATCCCTACGGGGGATCTGTTTACCTTTCTCTTTTGCTCTCGTCCTCTCTGGATTCTTTTTTAGGGTCGAGCCTGCGTTGCATGCGCTCACGCATGCGTATCGCAGGGAGACTCTTTAGTATTCAGAAAAGGGCTCGGAGCCCTGTCAACGTCACGTCAGTGTTTTTTATTGGTTCGTGGGCTTGCCTAATAAAATCTGCTTGCTTTCATTAGTCGAAAGCACGCATATGTCAGGCCTTTTCTGGTGGCTAGCCCTCCTCGAGCGCAGCGACCAAGTACAGAAAACATGCGAGGCTCGCTGTTTTCCATCGGGCTCGTGGATTTCTTTTTCTCTAACTTACGAGCGCGATCTCGCTTGGCAGAAGTCGAGCCCTTTACATAGTTAATTGCACTTTTTCGGGTTACGTATATAAATGCACTTTTGCCCGATAGGTGAAAAGTCGGGTTAGGAGTTTACAACGCTATCAGCTCTAACATGAGCAAACGCAAGACCCGTTGCATTGCAAATGCTTGTTCTTTCTGCCTCTAATTTTCTATCGATGTAGCTTTCACTCTCTGGCTCGCTCTTAGTCTTGTGCTCTCTTCCCAGGGACATAGCTTGGTCAGTAAAACTGGGGGTGTGAGCTTCAGATTTTCAAACAATCAGGCTGACATGTAATGTCAAAATACATTGTACGACAAGCAGGGTACACAAGAAAGGATAAAGGGGCACTGGAAAGGGAGACAAATGTGGATTAATAGGCATAGTAAATTAGAGAAAACATAACATTTTGCAAAATAACCAACATTTGTGAAGATTTTCAAAGCAGAGTGGGATAGAGTGTGTCTGCATTTTTTTCTGTGTTCATGTAAAAGTTCCTTTGGAAATCCGGCAGACACCTCACACTACCCGACTGAAAGCACCTGTAGCCAGCTATTTACCTGACTATATGTTTATTGGGGAGGTGTAACACCCTAAACACCCCCCACCCACACAAAGCTATGCCCCTCTCTCTCTCTTTCTGAATAGCACCAGGGGACAGGGAATCATTAGCATTTGGCTGCAAGAGATGATGAAATGGGACAAGAACTTTACTAAAATAATTTTTGTCAAACTGGAATATCTATCTTCCAGATCAGAAATCTCAAGGAACGTGGTATGGAGTTCATGTCAGTTCCACCAACCTACTATCAAATGCTGCGGGAGAACCTTAAAACCGCAAAAATCCAGGTCACAGAGAATATTGACAAGCTGGAGGTAAGTCACAAACTGCACTTTGTAGTGCGTTTTGTAGTACTACAGTGGCACTTCAAAACTTGCTAGGAAGTGCTTTTCACCAACTGCACTTATCTAGTCACTAACATTTCTGAGCAAGTTCACTACTTTTCGGTATTCACAAATTGCACTTAGTAACTTGAACTCTTGAAGTAGCGTACACTTTTGTAGTAAGTACCTACCTCCATTACTTTCTGTGGGAGGGTGTTGCTGTACCAGTGGATGGCCATACATGGTGCTGGACGTACTACAAAATCGCACAGTTACTGCAGACGTATGTCTCTACAAAAGAGCAGGGTGTGAATACCAAAAAGTAGTAAACTTATTCAAAGTGTAAACTTACTCAAAAGTGTGTTACCTTTGTAAATCAGTCACATACTGTGTATACAAGTATTCTCCAATTACTGTACATTACTTGCAGAAGCCACTAGCTTATTTCTGCTTAATTGTATTGGAAAAGCTGCAAGCTTTTCATTCAGTTATCTATTACTTTACTGTCTGGTCTTAGAATGAAATAAGATAATGATGAGTTTGCACTTGAAAAGAATAAGCTAAGCCGCTAATGAGTGAATTGAAGCCTAATAAAGTGCTGGAAGGCATAGCTATTAAGAGCCTAGTTCAAGATGTGCAGTTTACTCTCTTCAGTCACACTGATCAATAAATTGTTATCCTAGTTTCTCTGACATTATTCTTGCCACTCGCTACTCCCTGTATACTGTAAATACTGTAGCCCCAAGGCCTTTTCTCAGCAGCATTTTACTAGCTATTTGTGCCAGAGTTTCATGGAGAATAGAGGCAAAGACTTAACATCAGGCAAGCTTGGCACCTTGCCTTTTCACATTTGAATTTTACCATCTCACGTGAAGTAGACTTTTCACCATAGCTTCAAAGTTTTGAATTAACATGAGATGTGCTGGGCTTTATAAAACTCAGTCATGAAGTACTAAGGCCCTGATTTAGAAATTGGCGAGTGGTAGGACTGCCAAAATCAGCAGCCCTACGGCAGACATGGGTAGGGAAAATTTGAATTGCTTCCATATGGAGGGAGAAAACTCCCTTTGTGTTGGGCCATTTATGTTCTATATTGAGAAAACAAACTCCCAGTTTGGGAGTTTATTTTCACAGTATAAAAATGGTTGCCCTGTGGGTGCTTTAAACAATGCTCCCACTTGGCGAACCTTCAGTTCTGGGAAGGGAGCCACAGCTTTGGCAGTTCCATTCGCAGCACAGAGATCCCCGTCAGGTAGCCAGGGATCTCTCTATAGATTGCACAGTCCTCCACCAGGGTGGTGGAGTCCATGGCCACAGCTACCCTTTCAAGCCTGTAGGCTGTCTATTTCATTCTAAATTACTCTTTCTAATGCACAGGAGTTGAATATCTTGGTCGACTACGATGACAAAGGGTACCTGCTCCAGATCTTCACCAAACCAGTTCAAGACAGACCAACCTTGTTCTTGGAAGTCATACAGCGTCACAACCACCAGGTCAGCAGCCCAAAATCTTTTTTTAAGTGTGTTACTCCGTGGAAAACAAAATCATCCCTTTAACTGTAAACATTCCATCTTTTGCAGGGATTTGGTGCCGGGAATTTCAAGAGCCTGTTCAAAGCTATAGAAGATGACCAAGAGGCGAGAGGCAACCTTACTGTGTTGACACCCAACGGAGAAGCTGAATTTATCTGAATCACCGACTTCACCATATTTTGATTGCAAAATGCAACTGTATTATTCCTAGTTGAAACCACTTATTTTGTGTTGTGAACTTTCTGTGACTAAATGTTCCATGTGAGATTAGAATTGTGCTGTTCTGCTCTGCTTTTGCTTTAATTTCTTCAGCATCAAGCTTCAGACAGACAAGAATGGAAGGGTGTTGTGACTTTAAGAATTAGATAACCAGGTCTTGCCCCTCCCATTCACCCCTTCTTCAGTTCCTTTTTTTCCACCATTTGGCTAAGCACAAGAATTGCCATGCTGAGTCCTAATTGCAGCCTCAAACCAATTTGATGCTGGCAGTAGGGTGGCCGTCACACTCCATGTTCTCACAGACAACTGTTTCCAGACCTGGACTTTTGTGTAACAGTCTAATGCATTCTGGGTGTTTTAGTCTTTGTTTGCTTCAGTTCAACTAATTGGACTACTACGTCTAATGATGATGATTTGTAGGTGAAATGCTGTGTGTTGGAACAGTGTGTTTGATGACAATTAAGTGAGGCTAATGCCATAGTTGGGATGGAAAGGTTCAGTACTTGCAAAGATGGGTCTGCAAAGATTTGTACGTGTACTGCTGTACTGCTGTACATGGGGAATATTTTCCTTAAAAGGGTGCCTGCCATCTGTACCTGCTTGAAGTGTCATTCACAGCAGTGCATGTCAGGTATATTGTGTAATGTGGCATTCCTTCCACGTACACATTCCGGTATGAGCAACGTCTGTTTTACCAGCTAAACTCGGATGTAGCAAGATTTTCCTATTTTGTAGGTTATAGGCATCTTCCTGCACAAAAACAGTCCTGGCAGGCATTTCCCTCTGTCTATGTGTGCTGCAGAATACAAAACACATAGAGATAAAAAAACAAAGAGAAATGAAGATATTTCTCCTCGTTAGCCCTCCCCTGGGGAGGCGTAGCATTTCAACACATTCCCAGGTTTACCACTAATGGTAAATCTAGGAATGTGCCAAAATCCATGGGTGGATGAGCGAGAACACCCAAGCTCCACCCATCGAGCGCCTCCCTCGGGCAGAGTAACTCAAGGCAGTGATTTGCTCTGCCTTGCGTTACTCCAGAATTATTAAGCCATGCAGGACCACAAAAGCTGGCCTTGCGTGGCTTGATAAATCTGACTTTAGTGTTGTGTCCCCCTTGCGTGGTGCAAGGGTGACGCAACACTGTGATAAACATGGGTCCTAATATCTTGATTCCAAAATGGCCCAGGGCAGTGTTGGCTGAAGTTAGGCAAAGAGACAAAGTAATAGACAACATCCAAGAATTGGTCGTTTACATTGTCAAGGGTTTTAGACTGACACAGAATGACAATATTTTAAGAAAGCACAGGGTATTGATCTTAGGTTCTTGTTAAACTTTACACAAGATCCAGCATTTTCTTATTTAGTTTAGACAGTGTAACTACAGTAGTACTGGTCTGTATATGTGTACTTCTCCAAGAGTTATTCTTCAAAGATAAAGGTCAATTCAAATCTAATGAAGAAATCCCTAAGAGATGCATGAGGAACACAAAAATAGACCTATATATTCCTTTCTAAAGGTTTATGGTGTCCACCAATTGAAAGTAGAGAACACAATAATACCATTCGATGCAGCCCACAGTCAAAAACATTTTGCTGGATGGTACTGGAAAGTAACGTGTATTAAAGAGGAAAAAGTTATATTTCTCCAGTGTTGGTGAGTTTCATGCATGCACATACTTGAATCGTGTCCCATTACCAGGTTGAAATTCCCCGGTACACTTTATTTTTTGAACATCTCTTTATTGAGGTTTTGCAAAAATGCAAGTAGCATGAATAAATAAACATTGTGACTAATTGTGGTAAAAGTTGTCTTATTCAAATGATCAAGGTCCAAAAGCTATCAGTTGTAATTGCACTGGAAAGCAGGAACCACCATTTGATCAAAGAGAAAATTAGGGACAGTAGGGAAGAAGCAAAATAGAAAAGAGAAGTGTAACTGGGTAGACACAAAAACAAAAAGCAGGTGAAGCATCCGTCTCCCAACATATTAAGCACTTCCAGCAAACAGAAACCCTTGGGCCCAAAGTTAAGAAAAGTGGTGCTGCATTACATGCAGCCCCACTTTTCTTGCACCCCTTAGCGTGCACCCTAACGCCACTATGTGTGCACCATACTAAACATACGCAAAAAGAACAGTTGATGGACGGAATGCTGAACAATGCAAACATTCACCCTCAGTCACAAAGATCTGGGTTTCATCCAAACTGATGGATTAAACCCAGATCTGTGAATGGGGGTGAATGTTTGATTTGGTCTACATTCCGTCCATCAACTGTTCTTTTTGCATTTGTCACCCCAAGTGGGAAGGGTATGCCCAGACGTGGATCCCGTGCTCACTATGCCACCAGATTCAAGCTAGCCTGGCTGAAGAAGAGTGATACCCCGAATCTGGTCCCAGGATGCTTGTATCTGGTCCAGTGAGGACCTGGCCTGGCAGTTTGGGCTGGACTGTTCCCATGGGCAACAGGATCAAGATTGAATTGCATATGGCTGGGTCCAAACTGAAACCCAGATCTGTTTGTTTGGTCTACATTCTGTCCATCAACTGTTATTTTTGCATTTGTCGCCCGTATTAAACATACGGCACACCATGGCACAGGTTAGGGACAATAGTGTCAAAATTTATGACGCTATTGTACTTTGCAGGATTTTTGGCGCTAATCCTGCAAAGTACATGGAGGCCCATTATAAATAAGGGTGTGTCTTCTTTTAATGTCTGGTCTGTGCAGGCATTAAAAAGTGCTGCAAAAAGAGGCTCAGTGGAATGCCCCCTTGCTTACATTATGCCTAGCACAGGCATAATGTGGAGCAAGGGTTACAAAGTGGCGCAATGCACGCATTGCACCACTTTGTAAATATGGCGCAGCAAATTTGGCCTCGATGAGCCACATTAGCGTTATAAAAATTACGCTAATGTGGCGCTAGGCCCTCTTAAATTCGGCCCTTTGTCTCAAACAGAACCTGTGTTTTTTTAAATAGAAAAATAGGCTGATACATAGTATCATTGAGCCTCAAGAAGGCTTTCAACACATATAATTACTCTCGCTGAGTGTATGTCTGTAGGAAGTTGGCTCTGTGTGTGCTATTTCAAAGTAAGGAATAGCATGCACAGAGTCCAAGGGTTCCCCTTAGAGGTAAGATAGTGGCAAAAAGAGATAATACTAATGCTCTATTTTGTGGTAGTGTGGTCGAGCAGTAGGCTTATCCAAGGAGTAGTGTTAAGCATTTGTTGTACATACACATAGACAATAAATGAGGTACACACACTCAGAGACAAATCCAGCCAATAGGTTTTTGTATAGAAAAATATATTTTCTTAGTTTATTTTAAGAACCACAGGTTCAAATTCTACATGTAATATCTCATTCGAAAGGTATTGCAGGTAAGTACTTTAGGAACTTCAAATCATCAAAATTGCATGTATACTTTTCAAGTTATTCACAAATAGCTGTTTTAAAAGTGGACACTTAGTGCAATTTTCACAGTTCCTAGGGGAGGTAAGTATTTGTTAGGTTAACCAGGTAAGTAAGACACTTACAGGGCTTAGTTCTTGGTCCAAGGTAGCCCACCGTTGGGGGTTCAGAGCAACCCCAAAGTCACCACACCAGCAGCTCAGGGCCGGTCAGGTGCAGAGTTCAAAGTGGTGCCCAAAACGCATAGGCTAGAATGGAGAGAAGGGGGTGCCCCGGTTCCGGTCTGCTTGCAGGTAAGTACCCGCGTCTTCGGAGGGCAGACCAGGGGGGTTTTGTAGGGCACCGGGGGGGACACAAGTCCACACAGAAATTTCACCCTCAGCGGCGCGGGGGCGGCCGGGTGCAGTGTAGAAACAAGCGTCGGGTTCGCAATGTTAGTCTAGGAGAGATCTCGGGATCTCTTCAGCGCTGCAGGCAGGCAAGGGGGGGGTTCCTCGGGGAAACCTCCACTTGGGCAAGGGAGAGGGACTCCTGGGGGTCACTTCTCCAGTGAAAGTCCGGTCCTTCAGGTCCTGGGGGCTGCGGGTGCAGGGTCTCTCCCAGGCGTCGGGATTTTAGGTTCAAAGAGTCGCGGTCAGGGGAAGCCTCGGGATTCCCTCTGCAGGCGGCGCTGTGGGGGCTCAGGGGGGACAGGTTTTGGTACTCACAGTATCAGAGTAGTCCTGGGGTCCCTCCTGAGGTGTTGGATCGCCACCAGCCGAGTCGGGGTCGCCGGGTGCAGTGTTGCAAGTCTCACGCTTCTTGCGGGGAGCTTGCAGGGTTCTTTAAAGCTGCTGGAAACAAAGTTGCAGCTTTTCTTGGAGCAGGTCCGCTGTCCTCGGGAGTTTCTTGTCTTTTCGAAGCAGGGGCAGTCCTCAGAGGATGTCGAGGTCGCTGGTCCCTTTGGAAGGCGTCGCTGGAGCAGGATCTTTGGAAGGCAGGAGACAGGCCGGTGAGTTTCTGGAGCCAAGGCAGTTGTCGTCTTCTGGTCTTCCTCTGCAGGGGTTTTTCAGCTAGGCAGTCCTTCTTCTTGTAGTTGCAGGAATCTAATTTTCTAGGGTTCAGGGTAGCCCTTAAATACTAAATTTAAGGGCGTGTTTAGGTCTGGGGGGTTAGTAGCCAATGGCTACTAGCCCTGAGGGTGGGTACACCCTCTTTGTGCCTCCTCCCAAGGGGAGGGGGTCACAATCCTAACCCTATTGGGGGAATCCTCCATCTGCAAGATGGAGGATTTCTAAAAGTTAGAGTCACTTCAGCTCAGGACACCTTAGGGGCTGTCCTGACTGGCCAGTGACTCCTCCTTGTTTTTCTCATTATTTTCTCCGGCCTTGCCGCCAAAAGTGGGGCCTGGCCGGAGGGGGCGGGCAACTCCACTAGCTGGAGTGTCCTGCTGGGTTGGCACAAAGGAGGTGAGCCTTTGAGGCTCACCGCCAGGTGTGACAATTCCTGCCTGGGGGAGGTGTTAGCATCTCCACCCAGTGCAGGCTTTGTTACTGGCCTCAGAGTGACAAAGGCACTCTCCCCATGGGGCCAGCAACATGTCTCGGTTTGTGGCAGGCTGCTAAAACTAGTCAGCCTACACAGATAGTCGGTTAAGTTTCAGGGGGCACCTCTAAGGTGCCCTCTGTGGTGTATTTTACAATAAAATGTACACTGGCATCAGTGTGCATTTATTGTGCTGAGAAGTTTGATACCAAACTTCCCAGTTTTCAGTGTAGCCATTATGGTGCTGTGGAGTTCGTGTTTGACAGACTCCCAGACCATATACTCTTATGGCTACCCTGCACTTACAATGTCTAAGGTTTTGTTTAGACACTGTAGGGGCACAGTGCTCATGCACTGGTACCCTCACCTATGGTATAGTGCACCCTGCCTTAGGGCTGTAAGGCCTGCTAGAGGGGTGTCTTACCTATACTGCATAGGCAGTGAGAGGCTGGCATGGCACCCTGAGGGGAGTGCCATGTCGACTTACTCATTTTGTTCTCACCAGCACACACAGGCTTGTAAGCAGTGTGTCTGTGCTGAGTGAGGGGTCTCTAGGGTGGCATAATACATGCTACAGCCCTTAGAGACCTTCCCTGGCATCAGGGCCCTTGGTACCAGAGGTACCAGTTACAAGGGACTTATCTGGATGCCAGGGTGTGCCAATTGTGGAAACAATGGTACATTTTAGGTGAAAGAACACTGGTGCTGGGGCCTGGTTAGCAGGGTCCCAGCACACTTCTCAGTCAAGTCAGCATCAGTATCAGGCAAAAAGTGGGGGGTAACTGCAACAGGGAGCCATTTCTTTACAATGTCCCTCTGGAATTTCTTTTCACTGGAGTGGATCATTTCAATCTTCCCCCGATGACAAGAACAAAAGGGCTTCTCTTGGTCTGGGGAGAGTTAGAAGTTCAGGGCTTCCCCATCATCCTACAACTCATGACCCTTTTATCTGACGAGCCTGAGTGTAATCCTCCTTTTGACTAGATGAGGGGCATATCTGGATGTTCTCCTCCCTCCCTTGTATCCTTCTATGAATGTTTTAAAGGCATGAAAGTGTTTTCCAAGCATAGAGTGGTATCAGCTATGAAGGTTGTTAACTCTTCCATTGTTAATATCTGTCAAACCTACGAGCACCAAATACCCAGGGGGTGTTGTCTTGTTTCCACATCTGGGCTAGGGTTAAACTGCCCACCACTAGACAAAGGGCCTCATTCTGACCTTGGCGGGCGGCAAAGTACTGCCGTCAGAATACCGCTGCGCGGTCAAAAGACCGCCGCGGTAATTCTGAGTTTCCCGCTGGGCTGGCGGGCGACCGCCAGAAGGCCGCCCGCCAGCCCAGCGGGAAACCCCCTTCCACGAGGATGCCGTCTCCGAATGGAGCCGGCGGAGTGGAAAGGGTGCGACGGGTGCAGTTGCACCCGTCGCGATTTTCAGTGTCTGCTATGCAGACACTGAAAATCTTGGTGGGGCCCTGTTAGGGGGCCCCTGCAGTGCCCATGCCATTGGCATGGGCACTGCAGGGGCCCCCAGGGGCCCCACGACACCCGTTACCGCCAACCAGGTTCTGGCGGTCAAAACCGCCAGAACCAGGCTGGCGGTAAGGCAGCGCCGCCATGGAGGATTCCTCAGGCCAGGGGAAAACCAGCGGGAAACCGCTGGTTTCCCTTTTCTGACCGCGGCTTTACCGCCGCGGTCAGAATAGGCCTGGATGTACCGCCAGCCTGTTGGCAGTGCATCCGCGGTCCCCGGCCCTGGCGGTCCATGACCGCCAGGGTCGTAATGACCCCCAAAGTGTTCTAAGTTTGCTAATGGGGTATGCTGGGAGTAAGTATTATCTTCTCCGGGAAGAAGGGACAGGACAACTGCCACGCCTCTAATTTATTTAATCATATGAATTAACAAGGCCCAATAAGGGTATACTTTTAGGAAAACTTCATCATAGGTGGAATAATATACCTTGCTCATTACATTGTCTACAAGAAAGATCACTGCAGCCAAACATTGCCCAAGTCCAGAAGGAGTTAAGTACAGCTAAGTGAGTAACTTAAAGCCATTCTCTCTGTGTTGAGAGCTTACTGAGCTTTTCTCTATAAGGACCCAAATTCTATTCGACTTCGCTTACAATTCAAACCCTAGGCGTTTGCGCAGTTTTGCAGCAAAAAGTAAAAATCAGGCCCTACGTTTTATAGAATTCTATTGATAGCCAGTATGCGCCTCTGGTTTTACCTGTTGCAGATTTGTGTAAGGCATTATGAATTTCTTGTTCTATAACCCGGCTCTCAAGAGCCTCAGTTTGGGTGGCAACAGGCTGGGCACGGTCACATAGACTGGGGAGCGGCAGGAGCTGTTCTCCCTTCCCCCGACAAATAGGCACCCTCATGGGGGTGGAGGCTGCAATGCCTAGGCAGAGCCCCCCGCTGTGATGGACAGCCGCCTGCCATACGTTGGAGTGAGGTTGTGTAAGCGTGGCAGAGGGTCAGTCTTTCAAGAACCGTCAGGCAGGCTCTCAGCCTGAGCCCGTGCTGGGCCAGAAGTTGCTTGTGCCGCACCCCAACGCCTACCAGGGCAGTGAGGGAGGACAATGGTGCATTCAGTATCCAGTCCCCCCGGGCATCTGTTGCAGCACCAGCACCCATCGGTGGAGCCTCTGCTGAGCCGCGGCCTCGTAGGGCATGTCGCAGCTTGCCAGAGTCCTCAACAGCGTCCAGCAGCACCTGCCTTGTCTGCGAGTTTGTAGCCATTACGGTGTGTCAAACCATGCCGATCATCTGCTCTGCTATCCTATCCATAGCTATGCCGTAATTTTCACGACTCAGCACTTGCTTGTCTTTGATGACTCATATTTCCACTTTAGAGAGCACACCACTCTGGGAAATCCAGTGTTGTGGAAAATCTGGGACTCATTCCATTTAATATAGCTACCTGACAGCGATCCAAATTGTATTTCTTCTCTCATGACATCATTGAGACATTTGCTTGGTTTCCTAGGATATAGAGTCATGTCATTAGCAAATTAGGAGCAGTGAATCTTCTGAGGTGGTAGGGCGGCTGCAGCTCTGGCTATTCAATCCTAGGTTGATGACGCCATTAGGTGGATGAAGAAGGAAGAAGAGCGAGGGACAAGAATATTCTAGAACAGATACAGAACAGTCTGAGAAGAACCACCTTCTTCACAAGTGGCACCCTGCCAGCCAGAGTCAGAGGGAGTTTACTCCAGCCTTCCACCCGCTGCTCTAACTTCACAACACAGCTTCCATAGTTCTCCCGAAGGAGAACCTTGCATTAGTGGTGGAACCTAGTGCCAAGGTATCGGGGTGGCTCTGTTTGCCATTACAAGGGCAATCTTAGCTCTGGTTGACTAGGCATGAGGAGCAATTTAACCCAATTAATCTGAAGCCCCAACCGTATCCCAAAAACTATGTTTTCATTGATTACTGGGGAAACATTCCTATCGGGATCAGCAGGATGTAATCTGCATGCACCGAGACAATTAGCCTGCATGTGTGAAACTGAATCCCTCTCTCATGAGGGCATTACCTAATAATGCAGACTAGCTGTTCCATCAAAAGCTCAAAGATAACTGGTGAGAGGGGGCATCCTTGCCTGGTCCCTCTGCCAATAGGGATCGAGGGCAACATCAGGATATTGACCCTGATTCTAGCCTGTAGATTTGTGTAGAGCAGAGAATCTCGTCTTAACAAGGTCTGTCCCAGTCCCATCCTCTACAGTACTGGAGAGATCGGGCTGTAAAAAGTTCAGAATAGAAGTTAATCTAGAGCACCCATCACCCATCTTCCAGAGAGTGACTCTAGTGTTTCGGGCAACACGATATGCTGGCTGTCCTTTTGTTAGTTAAGGGTGGCTGCCTAGTGTTCCCGCCAAATATAAGGCATTTTCTGCATGCGTTGTACTTTTTCTCATGTTTAAAGCCCATTGAGGGAGAGGCATCTAGATGATGGGGTGATAGTGGAGAAATTAGGGTGAACACAATTGTAGGACATTTTTCTGTTTTTATGAAACACCACTTTTTGATAATTTTTAAGGGTCATTTTTTTAGGTCCTTTTTATCGCTCTAACTTCCTTATTTTGGCGTGTTCGGTCAGAGGCAGATAGAAAGTGTCCCGGATTCCACCATCTTTACCTTTCTTGGAATTTCTACACTGCAAGCCCATCTGCGACTAACCGTGACCGCTCTGTGTCCAGGGCCCAGCATGCTGCCAGTTGCACCCTTCATCATGACTGCATCACACTGAGGCTCAAGTTTCTCTTGTTGGTAAGGTTTTATCTCCCAAGCACTATTTGTACACCTGCCCTTTAATACATAGGGACCTCCTGTGAATGTTTCTACTTTATCCTATTGGTTTGTGTGAAGCACAGACAACCTCCAGCAGTAACATGGAAAATTCTCCACATTGATGTTCTCCTAGCCGCCAATGCATTAACCATGCCCTCGTTAATCCAGGCCAAGGCATCCATTTTGTCCTAATGATCCTAATGAATGCATGCTCCTTGATTTCCTATGCAGCCGAAGTGCATACTTAACTGGAAGAGCATAAAGTGGACTGCCGGTTTGTCACTGAAACATGGATAAAGGAGGCTCTGGTCCTGAGCTTGCATTAGCTATATCCCAGGGCTATGTCATACGCACAGTTAATCGCAAGGGCAACCCCTCCGCTATGGCGGAGGAGCGTTGCCCTACTGCTGAAAGCAGTAAAATAAAGGGATAAAAAAAGTACTTTATTATCCCTTTATTTTTCTGCTTTCGTACAGCGGGGCGGAGCCGCCTCCTCCATGTCAACAAGTGGAGGGGGAGCAGTTTTGCACTTCTAAGTACGTATGTCAGTTTGGACGGCTTTCCCAGGCCTGCCAAACTGACATGTGCACTGAGAAACTCTCCACCTGGCTGTATTGTACAGCCTGGTGGAGACCAAGCGCAGTGCCCCTCTCCCTCCCTGAGCGGCATTTGTGCCCGCACAGGCCAATCGCAACACTTCTTTCATGCTGTGTAACAGCATGAGAGAAGCATCGGGATTAGTTGGGGAGGGAAGAAGTCAAGAGGCGGCTGGAGAGGGAGCGGCAAATCACAGAGGGGCAGGTAAGTTTATAAAAAAATTTTTTACTGTGCCCTCCGCTCTCCGGGCGCGGTCCCCCCATCCTTTCCTGGCAGCAGTCGCGACTGGTTAATTGATCCACTAGGACAGGGGAGAAGTAGCTTTTATTCATAAGGAGACATTTAATTGTTGTCCGTGGTACACACATAGGGGGTCATTCTGACTCCCGCCGGGCGCGTTCACCGCGCGCCCGGCGGGAGCCGCCAAAATACCGTACTGCGGTCGGAAGACTGCGGCGGGTATTTTGAGTTTTCCCCTGGGCTGGCGGGCGGCCTCCAAAAGGCCACCCGCCAGCCCAGGGGAAAACGACCTTCCCACCATGAAGCCGGCTCGTAATCGAGCCGGCGGAGTGGGAAGGTGCGACGGGTGCTACTGCACCCGTCGCGTATTTCACTGTCTGCTATGCAGACAGTGAAATACAAGAGGGCCCTCTTCAGGGGCCCCTGCAGTGCCCATGCCATTGGCATGGGCACTGCAGGGGCCCCCAGGGGCCCCGCGACACCCCCTACCGCCATCCTGTTCCTGGCGGGCGAACCGCCAGGAACAGGATGGCGGTAGGGGGTGTCAGAATCCCCAAGGCGGCGCAGCATGCTGCGCCGCCTTGGAGGATTCTGACGAGCAGCGGAAAACCGGCGGGAGACCGCCGGTTTTCCTGCACTGACCGCGGCCAAAGCGCCGCGGTCAGAATGCCCTGCGGGGCACCGCCGGTCTGTCGGCGGTGCTCCCGCCGACCCTGGCCCCGGCGGTCTGAGACCGCCGGGGTCAGAATGACCCCCATAGTTTGTTGGATGCTGAAACATTATCTGCTTTGTTATCTGTTATAATTGCTCAGTGAAAATACTGCTAATCTATACACTGCCGGGCTCAACAAAAAACTTTATACCCTCACTCCAGGAAGTAATTTCTTCTGCCTATCTTGAGACCAATGGTGATTTTACTATACATTTTGACAACACTATGGATATTAACGTCTTATATCTTGAAAATATGTGTATGTCTTCGAGTTACAACATGTTCAGTCTTCTACTCATCAGGCAGAACATATATTGGATAACTTTTTTACCAAATCAAATCACGTGTTCATTGACTCATGGACGTTTCTTGGTCAGATAACAAGGTAATATTGTTTCAACTTCTTGTGGAGAAGTTTAAGCCCCATAATTAATGGGCTATGAAAACACTCTATTGTTCATGGTCCAATTTGATATCAGAAAATTAAAAAACTCTTTAGAAACTACTAAACCCAATGTCTAACCAGATAATTGTGTTAATGGAAATAGTCATCACTTTAATTACTGGACCTCAAACGCTCCAAATGAGGCTCAACCTCCAAAAACTGGAAACTTACATCTTAAAATTTCATCTGCTCCATGGTACACTCACATATTGATACAGATACAAAGAAAATGTAAAAGTTTGAAAGGACATGGTTATGCTGAAGCAAAGAAGAATATAAATAAACTAGAACTTATGGTCTACTAGCACTCGGACAATTATTAACTAAGCAACATCTTCTGGCCAAAGATCCCGCATAAGAACGATACTCCGTTTATAAATCCTCAGTGAAGGAAAAGGCGTATATGCCCAAAATACTCCCTACTCAAAACCTCTGTTCAGAGCTAGCTGAATGTTTCCAGGATCAAGTAATCAATTGTTTGGTTCACAGAGTGCTACTTGTCACCCATGAGGGTATCCAGGCGCTGGACAGGGTCCAGCTGATTAGACGAATAGCTAGGTCTTCAGGGACTTTCGGGAAGAGATGGGGAGGTTCGGAGATGAAAAGATAGCTTGTTCTATGTGTTCACTTATCCTAGGTATCATTATCCTAGGTAGGATAAGGAGCGACCTCTGTATCTGCTACATTGGATGAGGGTGAGGGTAAGAGAAAGGCATGTGGAGTGGAGGTGTTTGGTGGGCTGACAGACGTTCAGGTGGTGATTCAAGGAGGCAGGTCCTCAGTTGTGTAGGGCCTTGTATGCATGGGTCAGGAGGTTGAGCTGGCATCTTTTCTGTACAAGGAGCCAGTGGAGTTGCATGAGGTAGGAGGTGATGTGAGTTCATCTAGGGAAATCCAGGATGATTCTGGCGTGCAGCGTTCTATATGGTCTGTAGACATCGAAGGTGAACTGCGATCCATGCGTACAGAGGATTGCTGTAGTCCAGTTGGCTGGAGATGAGAGCCTGGGAGAGGGTGCACCTGGACTTTCAGGTAGCCATTTGAATATCGCATGAAGCATGCAGAGTGTAGGAAGGTGGTTTGGTGTGTAGTGGGTACCTAAGGTACTTACAACTTATACCACGTCCAGGTATCTCCTATTAGTGTAGGGTAGGCAGTGTCTAGAAGCCAGGCTCTCTTGAGGTAGCTATGGATGAGCAGCCAAGGCTTATCTAGGAGACATGCACAGCTCATGCAATACCACAGTAGTCACACAGCACTTACACACCTAAAAGAAAACACTAAGATGTACAAAAATAAAGGTACTTTGGCCCATATATATACTTTTTTAGCGCTGCATTTGCGCAGCTTTTTAATGCAAAAGTGGCGCAAACTTACAAAATACAATTGTATTTTGTAAGTTTGTGCCGATTTTGCGTAAAAGAATGACGCAAATGTGGCGCTAAAAAAAAGTATAAATATGGGCCTTTATTTTAGTGACACAATTACCAAAAAGTACTAGAGAGGCAACCCTCCAATAGGAGGTAAGTAACACAATAGATATGTACACTAAAAATCAGAAGTAGGCATAAATAGCAACAGAAAACAGTGCAATAGCAAATAGGCAATAGTGACCCTAGGGGGAGCCCAAACCATATACACAAAAAAGGACCGCAATAGTAGGACCCCCCCCTATTTAAGTGGAGTGTTTAGAGGGGAGCTGGGGCCACTACACACCCAGATGTGGTTGCAGGAGTTGGTCGATGGTAGAACGAAGACGGTCAGGCATGCAGTCCTGGAGCAGGTGAAGAGTTCCTGGAGGATGCAGTAAACATCCCACAGAGGAAGGATGATTGCAGTCTGTCAGTGGTGTGGAAAAGCCACCACCAAAGGCAGAAGTTGTAGTGAAACAAAAAGTGAAGCTGCTGGGGACCAGCAAGGTCTATGAGGACTCAACCCATGGGGGAGTCCTCGGGGCACCCTCAGAAAGGCAGAGAGTCCACATAATAAAAGGCAGCCCCTACAGGAGACCCACTGGAAGAGAAACCAGGAGTCGCAGAGGAGCCTACGTAGCACAACTGGAGAAGGGTCCCACGCCGCAGGAGAAGCACTCAGAGGGCTGTGCGTCACAGGAAGGAGTGCTGGGGGCTGGGGCTACATGGAGCCTGAAGATCCCTTGGAGGAAATGCCAAAAAGCCTTGGTAGCTGCAAGAGATGCAATGCACGGGTGTACTGTCATGCATGGGAAGGCAAGGGCTTTCCTCCACCCAAGTTGAACAGCTGGCAGGGAGGACCAAGAGGACTACTTCGGACTATGATCCGTGATGCAGGATCCATGCAGCTCAGGATAAGGGGAGATCCACGCAGCCAATTGTCATTGCAGTTGGTGCCTGCGGATGCAGGGGAGTGACTCCTTCACTCCAAGGGAGATTCATTCTTCCTTCTCATGCAGATTGAAGACTTGCCACCCTCAGAGGATGCACAGCCAGGTTAATGTTGCAGAAGCTGGAAGGAGCTGTGGAAACAATGTTGCAAGCAGAGTCTTTGTCGTGGATGCAAATTGTCGGTTCCTGGAGGATCCAGTCACGGTTCCAGTGGCTAGAAGTCAAAGTAGAGGTTGCAGAGGAGTCCTGCTGGAATCTTACAAGCCGAATCTAAGGACCCTCCCAAGAGAGAGCCCCTAAATACCCCTGAAAGGGGGATTGGTCACCTAGCCAGGTGACCACCTATCAGGAGGGGGCTCTGACGTCCCCTGCCTGACCTGGCCACTCAGATGCTCCCTGAGGCCCCTACCCATCTTGGATTCAAGATGGCAGAACCCAGGGACCCTCTGGAGGAGCTGTGGGCACCACCCCTGGGGTGGTGATGGACATGTGATGGTCACTCCCCTTTCCATTGTCCAGGTTCGTGCCAGAGCAGGGACTGGGGGTCCCTGAACCAGTGTAGACTGGTTTATGCACAGAAGGCCCCAAATGTGCCCTTCAAAGCATACCAGTGGCTGGGGGAGGCTACCCCTCCCAAGCCATGTAACGCCTATTTCCAAAGGGAGAGGGTGTTACCCCCCTCTCCCAAAGGACATCCTTTGTTCTGCCTTCATGGGATTTAGCTGTTGAACCAGGAGGAGGGCAAAAATCTGTCTGAGGGGTGGCAGCAGCTTGGGCTTCCCGGAAAACCCCAGAAAGCTGCCTGGAGCAATGCTGGGGGTCCTCTAAGGAGCTCCTAGAGTGCATGGAACAGTATTGGGGGATAATTCTGAAATGTTTGATACCAAACAGGCCTGGATTCGTTGTTACCATTATGTAGCTGGATACAGGTAGTGACCTATGTCCAGTACACACATAAAATGGCATCCCCTGCAGTCATGAAGTCCAGTAAAATGGAGCTGGAGTTCATGGGGGCACCTCTGCTAGTGCAGGGTTGCCCTCACACACACGTACTTGCACCCTGCCCTCTGGGCTAGGAAGTAGCCAAATGTGGGGTATAAGTCGTTCAAGTAACTAAGTTTGAAGGGAGAGAGCATTACCACTGGGGTCCTGGTTAGCAGGATCCCAGTAAACACAGTCAAAAACACTGACAGCAGGCAGAAAATGGGGCCACCATGCCAAGAAAGAGGACACGAGTTGACCTGAGTCATCAAGGTTAGCTTGATGTCCCGAATGATGCATAGGGTCCTAGTGTGGTCAGTGGGGGTAGGAGTAGGTTTGAGTTCTGAGGGCCATCAGGGTGCGCCCATGAGGAGCTTTTGTTTCTGAAAATCGGTACCTCTGAGCTTCAGGCAGTTGCCCTTCCTCCAGCTGGCGACGTCTGTCATGCAGTTGTGGAGGTTGCCTTGGAGTTGTGGGTGTCTTCGGACAGGGAGAGGAAAAGTTGTGTGTCGTCGGCATAAAATATGATGTTGAGTCTGTGGATTCTGGCAATGCTGGCCAGAGATGTCATATAAGTGTTGATGAGGGTGGGGCTGAGAGAGGATCTTTGGGGTACTCCACAGATGATTTCCTTGGGTTCAGAGGTTAAGAAGGGAAGGCAGACTTTTTAAGTTTATCCAGATCCATCTGAAGGCGACTCCTTGGATGCCTAGGTTGTGCGGCCTTTGTAATGAGTGTGTGGTGGGAGACTGTATCGAAGGCCGCCAAAAGGTCTAGGAGGATCAGAGCCACAGTCTCTCCGCAGTCGAGTAGGGCTTGGTAGCTGCGATGAGGGCTGTCTCAGTGCAGTGGTTGTTGCGGAATTCGGAATAGGAGGAGTCAAGTAGGAGGTTCCATTCCAGATGTGAAGAGAGTTGTTGGGTGATGTTTATTTCTAATACTTCTAACACTTTGGCCGGGAATGGGAGCAGGGAGATTGGTCGGCAGTTGTTGAGTTTGTTTGGCTCTGCCGATAGTTTCTGTAGCAGGGAGTTTACGTCTGCGTGTTTCCAGTCTTCTGGGAAAGTGGCAGTGACAATTGAGGTGTTGAACAAGGTGGTGAGTACGTGGCTGATTCTGGCTTAACCTAGGTTGAAGAGGTGTTGAGGGCATGGGTTGGTTAGGCCCCTGAGAGGACAGAGTTCATGATGGATGTGATGTCCTGTGGGGGGAGCTGGGGGGAGCTGGCTCCATTCGGTTAGTCAGATGTCTGTGGTGGTAACGGGGTCATTGCGTAGCTTGAGGAAATCTGTAGCCTTGGGCTGGGGCTTGAAGTTTCTTTAGATGTTAGTGATCTTGTTGTGGAAGAAGTTTGCAAGGTTGTTGCATAGTTCCTGTGAGGGGGTAATATTGTTTGTTGCATGGGTTCTTTGACAATATAGAAGAGTTATTTGCTGTTATTAGAGCTTGATTTGGTGCATTAGGCTAAGGTGTTTTTCTTTGATTCTCTCAACTGTCTGTGGTAGAGGTTAATGCGGTCTTGTTTGTTGTGTCCTTGCTAGTGCACCATCTCCTTTCTAGTTGTTTACAGTGTCGTTTAGCCAATCGTAGATCTTCAATGTACCAGCTAGCCTACTTGGTGGACCTTCTGTGAGTGTTGTTGCCAGTAGGAGTGACACTGTTTGTGCAGTTGGTGATCCAATTGTTGAACTTTCAGACGTTCTGGTCTAGCTTGCTGGAGTAGATGGGGTGGCTGGTGTTGAGGGTGTTGATCCATGTGGCCTATGAGGCTTTGCTCCAGCTGTGGTAGAGGGCACTGGGCAGACTGGGGGCAGAGGTCTGTGAGCTTTTGATGTTGAAGCGGATGATGGAGTGGTCAGTCCAGGTGAGTTCTGTGGTGTTGCTGTACCTGATGCGATCGCTGGAGGTGAAGATGGGGTCTAGCATGTGGCCTGCAGTGTGGGTGGGCTCGTGGACGAGTTGAGTGAGCCCGATGTTGTTCATGCTGTCAAGGAAATTGGTAGTGTTCATGTCCTTGTGGTCATCAAGATGGGAGTTGAAGTCACTGAGAAAAATGTTGGACTCTATGACGAGGGGGGCAATGAAGTTGGCGATGAAGTTGCAAAACCTGGACATGGTCCTGGAGGGTGGTATGAGAGGGTACCCTTGATGGTAGTTTTGGTGTCTGTTTAGAGTCGGAAGTAGAGGTGTTGCAAGGCTGGCATGATGTCATTTGTAGTGGTGCATTGGATGGATTTCTTGTGTATGATGGCGATCCCTCCACCAGACTTGTGTATGCAGTCGCAGCAGGATATCTTGTATCCTTCTGGTATTGAGGAGGCGATGTAAGGTGCAGAAGTGGGATTAATCCAGTTCTCAGTGAGGAAGATGACATCGGGTGTGAGGGTGGGGATGGGTGGTGTATTTACATAGTGACCGTGTTGAGAAGAGAGAACACGAATTGGTGTTCTGGTTCAGGTGGGCGTCTGTGGTGTATTTAGTGTGGGGCTGGTTGGTGGGCAGGTGTGTTTGCTGTGGCAGGTGAAGTGGCAGTGGGTGCAGGTGAAAGGTCCTACTGGGAAGCATGGGTTGATGCAGTGGCAGTGTTTCTTGCAGCGTATGGAGTCGAGGGTGTAGAGCTAGACAATGGTCTATCTTCTTGGGGCAGGGGGCCAGGGGCATGGTACTGGGTGCAGTCCAGGTGCAGATAGACTTCCTTTAGCACGTCATTGGCGCACCCGCTGTGCAGTCGCACTGTAGCCTCCATTAAATAGGTCCTGGGTGTGGCTTCTGCTGGCAGGAAGAACAGTGAGTGGGAAAACCTGGGCAGGAAAACCAGCAGGAACTAGAGGTCACAGGCAATTGGCAGGCTAAGTGTCCAGGATAAAATCTCCACACTCTAATCTGACTCTGAAGTCCTTCCTCTTATATCCTGGTCTGATTTTTCTCCTATTACTGAGGATGTCATTCTATTTAAAATAATGAACATTGATTCTGGCTCACCACTAGCTCCCATGTTCCACTAAGATCTTCAAACTATAAGTCTCTGTTCTTACACCAGTAATAACAAGCATCTGCAATAGCTTGTTAGTGACTGGGTTTGTCCCTCATTTTGTAAAACAGCATTTGTCACCCCACTTTTAAAGAAGGAAACCCTTGATCCTAACATTCCAGCGAATTATCGTCTTATCTCCCTCCTCCCATTTTGGAAAATTGGGTGAATACTCAGCTATCCCATTTTATTGAAAAAAACAATGTTCTTAATAAATTTCAGTCTGGCATCGGGCCAACGCTTGGCACTGAGACAGTGCTCACAGCTGCTGCAAATTACACTTGTATGATTTTGGATTATGGGAGCTCTGTTGCTCTTATTTTCCTTGATTTGTCTGCACCTTTTGACACAGTGTTCCACACTATCCTTTCAGTATCAGTAAGACTCAGCTCAATTAGTATTGAGGGTAATGTATTTTTATTGGTTGGAGTTATTTCTGAAGGACAGAACAAGGCTGTCGAGTTGGCTTCATTCAGTTCCAACTCGAAAGGTCTACATGAGGGTCCCTTAGCCCCGCACTTTTAACATTTATGTTGCACCATTGGCTGTTTCGATCTACTCTTTTGGCTTCCAGTTTTATGGGTATGCGGACAACTTCAGCCTTTAAAGTGATCTTGCAGGTAGCGGAGATTCCCTTCCATCCCAATTATAATCTGTCTTCTGGGGGTGGCTAGCTGGATGAATGCTCATTCCCTTTGTCAGGCCTCTGATAAAACTGGAGTTGTTATTTGGCAGTCCTTCCTCTTGGGTCCCCTCTTGGTGGTCCCAATCACTAGGGCCCTGTCCCAGCCCGGCAGCTACTGTCTGCAATTCAGAAGCTACATTGGACACCAAAATGTAATTTGAACTTCACGTAAGGAACCTCATGAATACCTGCTTCTTGATTATGAAGGAATTCAAAAATATTTTATCTTTTATCCCGCACACTTCTATGGAGCTTCAGATACAAGAACTGATCATGAGCAGGCTGGATTACTGTAATGCATTGTAAATTAGCACAGATTGCAGCCAATCCAGAACGCTGCTGCAGATTGATACTGGGCATTTGCCAATTTGACAGTACCTCAACACATCACAGAAAACTTCATTAGCTCTCCGTTCAGGAAGAGATGCTGACACAAGGCCCTCTGCCTGTGCAATAAGGCACCTTTTGTTCGCTCCATATTTAAAAAGCATATTCTCCCCTCTGGGTTGTTATGTTAAGCCTCTTCCAATTTTTTGTGCCTAAGTTTTGTAGGGCAGGACTTGGTAGACATACCTTCTCCATAGTGACATATTGGCATAGAACAAACTGCCTACTGAGCTCTGTTCTACATCTAACATTTTTTAATTTTGCAAGTCTGTAAAAACATACCTATTTCAATAAACTTCAATGCGTTGATGCCTTATTTTCAGCCCAAGGACACCTTTGGGTAATCTCACGCTTCGTAAACTAAACAATTTATAAATCTTAAACTCTTTTATTACCTCACTTGGGGCCAGATGTATCAAACGTTTTTGCAATCGCAAATGGTGCGAATCGCAGAAATCGTCCGTTTGTGAATGCAAAAACATGTTTTGCGATTTATGAAAGGCATTCGCAGGCCAAAAACAAGGAATTGCAAAAATTGCGATTTTTATCGAAGCAATACGGTTTTGCGTGTCGCAATCTGCGTATTGCAATCTGCGACATGAAAAACCGAATCGCTATTTGCATCTCGCAAATTGCGAGCCCGAATAGCGACTTGCAAATACAGATTCAGTATTTGTTGTCGCAAATTGCGATACACAGATTGCGACACGCAAAACCATGTTGCAATGTGATGCATCAAAAAATCACAAATTGCGAATATTCGCAGAATGGCCTTTTGCACATGCAATTTACCACGGATTGAAACCAGGTGGTAACCAGATGCAACCTATATAAAGAGGCCCAGAATGCCTCAACCTTTTTTCCACAATGGCTGCACTCTACGTCATGCCAAGGAGAATGAGGATCTTGGCAGGTTTGAGGAGAGGGAGGAGGAGACAGGAGCGCATTTTCAGAGTGCGCATTACCCTTTTTGACCAGACTGAGGAGGACATTTTTGATAAGTACAGGTTGAGCTCAGCCATAATACTTGACCTGATAGCTGAGCTACAACCCCTACTGCAGCGCACAACACACAGGACTAATAGCATACCACCCACGTGCAGGTATTATGCTCCCTGCACCTACTAGCCTCAGGGAGCTATCAAGGGGTCATAGCAGCAGCTGGAGGGGTATCACAGAGTGCTCTCTCTAGATTTTTCAATGCATTTCTAAATGCCATGCTGAGCAGGATACACCAGTACATCAGATTCCCCCACACCCCACAGGAAATACTGCAGACAAAAATCGATTTCTACCAGATAGCACAGTTCCCCCATGTCCTAGGTGCCATAGATGTGACACATGTTGCAATCTGTCCACCATCGACCACAGAGTATGTGTACCGCAATCATAAAAACCAACATTCAATGAACATACAGGTGATATGCAATGCCTCCTACATCATAACTGATCTCGTGGCCAGGTACCCAGGGAGCACACATGATTCGTACATCTTTCGCCACAGCGGGACTCACACAATACTGCTAGCTGGGGAATTTGGTGAAGGATATCTACTAGGTAATTTGCAACTTTACAATGTTGCATTGATGGCAGTGTGATGTCAGATGGCACAGCTACTCATTATACCATCTGCTCCTTCTAGGAGACAGTGCCTACGCAGTGTGCACCTACATGATGACACCCTACCTAAATCCTGCAACACCAACAGAGCGGAGATACAATTCAGCACATAAGGCAACCCGCAATGTGGTTGAGCGCACATTTGGCCTGCTGAAGAGTCGTTTCCGGCGCATCCACAAAAGTGGAGGGTCACTACAGTACAGCCCGGACACAATCTGTAGAATAGTGGCCACATGTTCGTTCTTGCACATTATAGCTACCACCAGGGGCATACCTGTGGAAATATCGGAGCCAGACTCAGATGAGGATGATGATCCCATAGCACCCCTACAACCAGCAGACAGGACCAGTGCAGCAGAGGGCAGGCAGAGGTGTTCTGACATCAGGCACAACCATTTTAGATGTAAGTAATGACAACACCACCTCACTGACATGTATTCCGTTAGTTAGCACCTTTATTACCTTGACTTCAGGTAACATATGTGTCACTAGGACAAAGCAATACATATGAGGCAGACATGAGCCATTAACAGTGTCACACTATTGTCATCATAGTTTTACTGTATTGCTACATGTGAAGGTAGTCCCCTGTAGCCCTCAATGTCACTTCTTACGACCACGCATTCCACTTGAGTGCGCAGTGGCCTCGCCGGCACCTCTTGTATCAGGCTCACAGGCAGTACTGTGCCTGGCACTGCGACAACTAGGATCCATCACGGGGACTGCAAGACTGCTGAGGCTAGGTGACTCCTCAGTATCCCCAACACCTAGTTCGCTGGGTGTAGCACTGCGTGCTGTCAGCATAGCATCCAGAATGTTGGTTATTTGCACCAATCCCTGTGCAACGGCCTGACTGATGTGTGCTGCCGCCACCTGTGCGGCCACAACACGCCGTTATATCAGGGCAGTTGATGTAGCAAGACGATTTACGGATCTGCAAAAGCCATTGAACATTCCCATGAATTGCCATTCGCACCTGCGGTGGCTCACACGCTCATGCCTGATCTCAGTACAGAGTTCCTTAATGGCATTTGTCAGTTCCTTGGTGTTATCTGCAGCTGTTTGCTGTCCCTCATGCAGCTTGCAGATGTTTGCATTCAAAGACTCCAACTGCTTGTGCAGTCCCCCCATATTGGCATTGTGTGACTGCAACTGCCTGTGCATTGCCCTCATGTTTTTGCATTGCAGGTGCTGCACTTTGAGCATGGACGCTTTAAGGCCACCAAAGATTGATGGGCCCTTGCCTTCATCTGTGTGCTGTGTGCCTGCATCGTGAGGCTTCCTGCGGGGAGTTGAGTGACGCTGGGGCAGGGACTGCTGCCTTCCTGTGGATCTAGCTTCTGGGGGAGGTGTGTGGCCTTCATCCAGCATTTCATCGGAGCCAGGTTCAAATTGTGGTGAGATAACACCCTTGCCCTGCGTCTGATTGGTGCTATACACAATGACTCGCTGGTGTTTGAGTCGGACAGTGGCTGTGTTTCTGCATCCCCCACATTGGCACATTCTGCTGCTGCTGGGCCTGAGCCATCTGCAACGACAATGTGCAGCATGTCATTTATGTATGTATTTATTTATGTATGTATCACCAAATGTTGTACAATGGTAATAAATGTACACTTACATCGTATCACTATGAATTGTGTGTTTTGTTCTTCTGTGTGTCTGTATACTTAGTTGCTATCTATGTGCTATTTTCAGCTCAGGGTTGTGGACTACCACTCCCATAATGCATTGTTGTGCCGCATATAAGATGTGGAATGGACTACTTATCACAATGCTTTGCACTAATTGCTATTTCCTAAGGGGCATTTGTACATGCACATATGTGGATACACATTATTATTTGACTTACCATTACTGGTGCTGGTGTGCCGGAAGTGTCAATGTCAGTGACCCCACTGACAGCTTCTGGAAGCAGTGTGAACTCCACCAGGTCTTCCATGGGGGTGGAGGGTGTCTGGGTGGATGGTCCGCCTCCTGTGCTCCTTGCTTCCTTTAGCCTGCTAGCCACCCTCTCCTTGGCACGGGAACGCAGTTCGTACCACCTCTTGCGTATCTCTTCCACTGAGCGCTGCGCAACCCCCACTGCCCAGATTTTGGTCTGGATGTCAGCCCAAAGTTTCCGCTTCTCACCCTCTGGTACCTGGAGTGAGCTCTTCCCAAAAAGCTGGTCATGTCTCCTGACCACCTCCTTAGTGAGCACCTCCAATTCTTGCTCATTGAATTTCAGCTTCCTCTTCCTCTCTCCCTTCTCCTTCCCATTTCCAGCATTGGCCATGTTGGTGTTAGGTCCTGGCTTGCTCCCACACTTGCTCCCTGGGGCTTGTCTGTGACTCTCTGACTGCTCCTGTGGGTGTGGTAGCTGGAAACAGCATGGGCTGACTCACTTCCTGCTTGCGATGTCATCAGGCTGTGCCGGGTAACCGTTTTCGCAATTTGTGATTTTCAAATACCGAATCGCAATTATGTTTGCGATTCGGTATTTGGACCTCGCAAATTTCTGACTCACAATTTTGGTACATCACATTTTGCGTCCCGGAAATAGCGATTTCTTAAAATTCGCTATTAGGGACTCGCAAAGCGAAATCTTTATACATCTGGCCCTTGGTTTGTAATAGAGCTGAGCCATGGCAACTAAATTTTAAGAGCTGATGCTGCCCATAGAGAGCAGATCATGCCAGCCAGAATTCTCCACTTGTGTTAGCTTTCGCTATAGTGCCTGGTAGAAGCAAACTTGCCCAGAAATTTAGCTTGAGCTCTTCTTCATCCTGAAATGCAACCCTTTTTAGGTTGAGAGCTACCAACACCGAGTGATCAGATTGCCTGTTTAATGCATGTTCCAAAGAGCGAATTACAGCCCTGAGTTTCGCTAAGTGACCCTGTATGGATAGTTGTATGACATGCCAATTTGAGATTCACTCTCCTCTTATAACCACCTTGAGTGCCTCCCAGAGGGACGCAGAAGTTGACACTTGAATATGTCAGTTAAAAGTTTCTCAATGCAGTCCTCCATTCGTGGCACACTGGGAGATTGGGGAATGCCCGTTATGTGAAGATTGCTGCGATGCAAGCGGGCCTCAAAGTCCTTATTTTTGGCTTTTATCTATACGAGCTCTGATTTACGCTTACTGTGCAACATGGACTGTTTCACAGTGTCTTTCTCAATGTCGGAAATGCATTGTGCATCCTTGTCCAATTTATTGTGCAAGCAATGCAGGCACTCCTGCATATCATCCAGCCCTGGGTGAGTGAGTCCATTTTATTGTTCACAGTTAAGCTGCCCCTCGTTTCAAACATCAAGGACTTGATGTCGGGATCAGCGGTCAGCGAAAGGGCCAATGGCCCCCCAGCTATGGGTTATGATCCTATTCCTTGCCATTGACCCAGGGCTGCTTGCAGTCTCTCTTACCCACACGTCCAAGTAACCACAGGTCTCAGTGTAAGAGGGACAATGGCCAGAGGTACATCTGGCCCCTCCAGGCCCCCCACAACATGGCACCCACAGGATTGTTCACAAAGAGCCAGTGTGTCTTCCCTCAAGGGCCTTAGGATTTTAGTGTGGGAGACGATCGCAGGGAGCCCTGGACCTGTCAGTAAGCAGTGCAGACCTGTAGTCAAAGTCAGGCAGGATCAAGGGGATCAGGACCTGCCCTAGTAATCAGCAAGCATGTCGCAGGAGCAAGGAGTGCTGAGTCAAGAGATCGCTGGGAGGCTCCAATCCTCCTCTAAGGGACTCCCATAAAGAAGGTTCTGTCGTGTTGAACCAGACAGATCTTCGCTTGGGGGTGGTTGGCACCCACAGCATCTAGCAGGAAGCAGGCAGCCAGGGACTAACCTAGGATTTTTGGGGCCCCGCACAGAAAGGGAATGTGCGGGCCCCTCTAGTTGTGATACAATGTGACACATTCAGGGCTCGTAGAATCTCAATAGATGCCCCTGCTCCTGAAGTTGCTTTGTGCACACCCCTCCAGGGCTGCAGTCCCTCCCTCTCACCCACCTGCAAGCACCTCTTACAGCTCAGAAAGGGCTGAAGGTGTAAGAATTGCATATGTGTTAATAGTGTGGTGGGAGGCAAACTGTAGGACAACAGACATCTCACCGTGCCTCTTTGTGGGCAGCCAGGCAGGAAGCACAATTGCAGTACAAACCAGCAGAATGTGTCTCCGTGACTGTAGGTCCCTCCTGGGTCCCTCCCGTAGGCCTCACCTCACTACACCATAGCAGCGAGCCCAAGGGGAAGGGAGTCCCCTCCCGTGGGCCCAATTACAACAAGACACCATTCTTTCAATTGAAAAGGCAGGGAGCACAAAAGGACAGATGTGTCGCAGTAGCCTGACTGTGGCGCCCTGATCCGGGGCCCTACGTTGGTCAGCTGAGTGAGGGGGCTTGGGCAGCTGCCCACACTTTCCATGCCTAGGGCCTTCACTGCAGGCAGCAGCATCCGCCAATCCGTTTGGGCCAGGCAAACTGAGGAGGCTAGGCTGCCACCTAGATTGGCAGGTGGGGAGGGAGCCTCAAACTTTACCAGCAGTCGCGGCCTCTCGGGTGGCTTCATCTGTGCGGCCTAAACACGGCCCCGGCCCCACTCAGGAGTTAACACTCAGGGTGTTATTCACAACCCCCTTGCACCGCTGCTGCGTCACCTTTTCTGTGGGAAAAAGTGATGCAGTGGCGGGGCAAGGGGTTTTGTAAATAAGCCCCCCAGAGTCCACAGGACAGACGACATCAGGCAGCCTTCGAGCGCGGTCATGTGCTTCCCCACCGAATAAACGCTCCTCATGTCTGTGCAATCCGGCCAGCATGTTTTTGGGAACAACCGTAGCACTGGGTGCATCTTCTATAGAATAATTGCTCTGGCCTTGGGAACCGAATCAAGACACAGTCATCTTGTCTAGCGCCCTCTAGTGCCCCCAACAAAAAGAATATGCTAGAGGTGACACCGCTGTCTTGTCCTGTGTGTGATGGCAATAGGAGTTGACAAGGATCTATTAATGTGGACCTTCGCTTTTGGCAAGGGGTAGAGAAGCGATATCCATAAACGTCTGTGGCATACCAATCAGATGTAAAATGGTGAAAAGATATTCCCATTCTGGGGAATCAAATGCCTTTGAGGTGTCCAAAAAAATGTCTGCTGCATCGAATTCTGGTTCCAGATCTTGCATCTGAGTACATGGGGTGCGCTCTAATGGACTGTTAATCGGCCAGGGATGAAGCCAGATTGTTCCAGCCTTACGCGATTCAGCAATAGGAGCGTTTAGCAGTCAGCTATCAAATTTGACAAAGACTTTCATATCACTGTTAATTAGTGACAACAGACGATCTGACACACATTGATGTGCACATTTTCTCGGTTTGAGCAGGGCAACAATCACCACCTACCGCAATGAGGAAGGGATGATGTGCTTGTTATGAAATCAAACGCCGGCTGTACTTCATCTGTGTCAAAAACACGCAAAAGAACTGGCTAGGCCCCAATGTACAGTCCTGAGACACAGCTGTACCTTTCTCTGATGGTGGTTAAATACAAATAGAATTAGAGGCTGCTCCAAAAACTGACGGTGTGTGTCACTCAGCCATCCCCGTCTAACATCTTCTAAATATTCTATTATTTGTGTCAGGGTTTTTGTGTCCGCAGTGGTGTATAAGCCTGGGAAGAAGTTTCAGAATATGTTAAGGATTTGACTAACATCCTTTTGGCAGGCATGGAGCACATCCACAATTTCTAAAATATCATTAGCTGCCTATAGATGTCTATTACCATAGTTCTGTCCGGGCATTCTCCCTCCTCATATTCTCTGGCTTGCGCATATTTATCTAATTGTCTACGCTCTCGTTCCGCCACATCCCTGAACTAGAATAGTTTTGCCTTTATTTGCTCTAATATGGATCTGCCACCCCTCTGTGTAAGGGTATGCTCTAGTGATTTGAGTTCTGCTTGCAGGAGGTAAAGGAGTGATTCTTATCTTTTCAGTACACTCAAATATGTCCCTTAAAAGTTTCTGAATGTCTTCCAGCAGTGGCACCATGAAAGATTCATGGATGCCCATTATGCAGGATTACTGGGAAGGGAACGGCCCTGAAGTCTTCATTTTTGGCTTTTTATCCTTCCGAGTTCTGTTTTAAGCTTATTCTGCAGCCTGGACTGTTGCACTGCGTCATCTTCAATCTCCAAAATGCATCATGCAGCTATGTCCAACTTATTGTGTTGGCAATGAAGACACTCCTGCATATCATCCAGCCCTGGGTGAGCGAGTCCATTTCATTGTTCATAGCTAGGCTGCCCCTCGTTTCCAGTACCAAGGCCTTGATGTTGGATGTTGGCCTATGGCCCCGGAACATCTCACCCTCCCCAGAATGGGGTCATGACGTGATAATGTCCCTTACTTGTCTTTTGCTTCCCAGCGAGCTGGGGCTGCTTGCCAGCATTCTCGCCCATACATCCAAGTACCCGTAGGTCTCAGTGTGAGAGGGACAAGTATGTAACTCTGTCTCCCAAGCCGAGGTGAGCAGTGATGGTCAGGGGTACTCCTGGCCACTCCAGCCCCCACAACGGGGCGCCCACAAGACCGTTCACAAAGGCCCTATTTGAAAGCGTTCAAGGATCAGTGCCACTCAGGTGATCTGTATGATAGTTTCAGACATCTGCAATAAAGAGGGTCCATCCTCCGACGAGCATGGACATCATTGATGGGTCGACAGGGGTCGCAGCTGAGACCCCCAGCTTGCCCCTTGCGACCCCTGGCCTCAGAGGTGGCAAAATCAGGGCCAGGAACACAGGGGCAGCTCATCCTTATGGACGTTGCTTGGGTCTTCACTTCCTTGTCTTCAATCAGTTTTTTTTTACATTAATAGTGAATAATAATATATTATTATTAGTGCAAAAAATGAGGTAGCTGGAATTTGACCCTCCTTGGTATCTGGGGTAAGTAAAAAAAACACTTTTACATGTATGTGGTGAGCGTGCTTGGGGGTGAGTGTGTGCTTATGTAAAAGACAGTGTGTGCATAAGTGAATGTGTGTGTATGTGTGAGAATGTGTGTGTAAGTGAAAGTTAAGATGAAGTGGTGTGTGATCTGCTACCCCAGGCATTTTGTCGAATTGACGTCCATGCGGAATAGGGCTATATATTATGCCGTGCAGCCCCTAACCTGTCCGTATTCTTCCTGCAGTGCTCACCGATGTTTAATAATCTAGGAGTGAAATACACTTGATTATATCTATGAAGGCATTGTGCAGCCGCATGTGGCCTCAGTGTGTATTAGCCTTTATTGGGGGTCTTCTTGCAAAGTGGGTACAAAAAAGCTGAAGCCTGCTGTGGCGTCTGGAAGATACTTTGTTTACCTAGATGTGTTATCCATAGGTGGGCTAAAAATAGCATTTCATACTCTATGCTGGCATTGAGCAATCGCTGTTTGATGGGCACTAATGTAGGCCTGGCCTCCTGAACTCTGATGTAAAGTCCGGGAAGAGGTCTACAGCATTACCTTCAAAATCCACATTGTGTTCCTCACATGCCAAGCACAGTGCTGTGTCCCAGTCTCAAAAATTAAGCAGGCCTACTATGATGGGTTGCACCAGGGCACCCGGCAGGGGTCTTGCTGCAAGTGATGTGTGTGACCTCTCTACCACCAGTAGTCGGGAGAAAGCTTCAGCCCCAGCTGATGTCAGCAGAAGTCGCTCTGCATAGTCCTCTAGCTAGTCAGTGTTGCTGTATTCAAGTATCCCTAATATACTGATATTATTTCAGCAGGATCTCACTTCCAAATCTTTGTTCTTTCCAGCAATAACACACAGTACTTTTTTCTAATTAGTAGTTTCGATCTTTTCAGCTAAGTTGTCCTCTATCATGGAACTCCTCTGCTTTGCTACTGTCAAGTTTGCCATGGTGTTTCTCAAGTTTATGTGAGATTATGTCCTTTCTTGCATTTAGAGTATCCATCTTGCCATCAAAAGAGGTCACTCTCTCAGTTTTACTCAGTATTATAACATTTTGAAGCACATGCAAGGTTTTCTCTTAGGAAGGAGCGTTCAGAATGGTATTTGACCTGTTTATAGAAATTCCTGAGCATTTTAAGCTTCGGGAGGTAGGAGATTTGCTCCATCTCCTTTCATCAGGTTTCAGTTTTTATGTCAAGCCAGTTGACAATGCCTGCAGGTCTCTGGATCTTCAGCTGGCCCTGTGGATACAAATGGGCATAATGTTGCCACTGATAAGCATGCTGATATTATACATCTTCCTAATCTTACACTTCTTCTGACAAGTTCTCCTTTTCAGGGTCAACAGCGAGGAAGAAGCGGTTGCTTACCTTCTATAACATTCTTTATGAGCGGTAAGATTACTCCTGCAGATAACTTACTTCACCCCTCCGAGATGCCAAACTGGATCAGGATGCAAGACGTTCAGCACTCGAGCTTGTGGAACCTAGAATAGTCAATCATTGTGCCCAACAATCACACAGCTGAACTGCTGCTGGATCAAGGTTGATTTTGAATCATGTCACTTAATGCTACAATCACCTTTGAATGAAAAAACACACTATATAATGCATTCAAAACCTACCCTGTAAAACGGAGTTGCGTCAATGGGTCTAAGAAAGACTTCTTCCATATGACCAAAAGAGCACATTTTTACAAAGGTGTTGTTGTAACCAACAGGATGCACACTTTGTTAGTCAGGTGTCCAGGTAGCAGTAGATTGCTGAATTTCAGCTTAAATATGTGATCATCACTCTCATGAACTTTGCAAATGTTCTTGGTTGCTGAGGACAGCCAAAATGGTAGCACTTTGAACTGATAAAGCCCCTCACCCACAGTGGATCTCAAAACCTACCTTCAAGACTAAACAATAAGGATATGGAAGTAGGCTTCCTGAAAGTCCAATGATACCAACAATCCCTGTTCCAACAGTATTGAAATGTACTTGATGCAAAGTTAATATATTGTTTTGTTTGTAAATATGTCCAGCAAACAACTGTCTATTTTAAGAGTAATGGAATGGAGGACTTTATTGCACCTTTTTTTACTAAAAGGACTGGCATCTCTAACAAGGTATTTGTGAAGGGCAATGTTGGAAAGTTTGAGGGGCTACAAGTGGCCCTCCTTCAAGAAAAGGCAGACTGTATTTTGTTCTACCAACTTTCGGACCCAATAGTTCCAAGCATTCTCATGCCATTTCGGCAGCAAAACATTCATCCAACTCCCTGCAGGAGACTGATGAACAAAGCCCAGTAAGAGAACACATGGGTTTTGTTGCTGGATGAGTTTAGACTGTTAAAGAGGACCTTGATGGCGTTTTTCAGTTCCATAACCTCTGAGCCAGAACTCAGGACCAAAACCCAGTTCAGAGTCTGAAACAGTGAACGCATATCCTGAATGTCATTGCAGGGGAGAAAAGACTTTGATCCCAGAGTGTCTAGAATAGACCGTATACATTTAATCCTCTGTACTAGACAATGGTGTGATTTTGGCTCATCGATAGAGCACCCTAAGAAAGACCAATGCACGATTGACATCCATAAGTGCTTTTGAACTGACTGGGGACAAACACGTCTTCAGAAGCCCTGCACTGAGGTACGAGAATGCATGCACACCGACTTATGAAGACCATCACCTTCCCAAACGCCCTAGAGGCTGAGGTGAGGCCGACGGGCAGGATGGGAAATAGAAAGTGTTCCTCCCCAACCACGAAGCAGAGGAACCATCGTTGGGACTACAGGATGAGTACATGAACACAGGCGTCCTGCAGGTCCAAGGACACATCCAACCCCAGGGTCAACGGAGGTGAGGACCTAGGCCAGACTCAGCAGCTTGAATGGGTACCTCTGAAAGAAGGTCGTCAAGAAACAAAGTTTCAAAATTGGTCTGAAGGCAATGCCCTTTTTGTACACCAAGACGTAAGTGGGGTAGCACACATGTTGCCCCTCTCCTCAGCAGTTCTTTTGCAATAGCACACCAATTGGGTAGATAAAACTGCATTCTGCCCCCCCCCACTTGCTCAAGTGCCTCCCAAAAAGAGTATTGGAGCAGCTTGGTAACAGTGGAGACCGGGGGAAGGGGAAAACGAGGACTGATCCTGTCATTGGCAGCCCCATACTCTGCTCCACCACACCTCCTCGGGCTGCAAAATGGCTGGAAGGCCTACAGTACTGGTCGAAATGGTTGCCTCGGGCAGTACCCCAGGCCACAGAAGTACCTTGCTGAACTTCAAGTAGTGTTGAGGGAATAGTCTGGCCAGAGAGATCAAGTCGAAGGTTCGGGCCATAGCACAGGTGTTTTCTTTTCCTCTCTCCAAAGCTGAGTGCACCTAGTCACCAACATGCCTACAACCATCAAAAGGCATTTACACGAGGGATTTCTGGATGTACCCTTAGAAAACAAATGGAGACTCCAATCTGTCTCCGGTCCAGGCCACTAGTATTGTGGAGGTCTAAATATAATCCACTGTTGGTTTAGTAAGAGGACAACAATTTGTCTCTCTCTTCATCCTGACCACCATGTGGAACAAGCTACAATTCTTGTATGGGATTCTGTGCCCAATAAGGCTTCAAGGAGTGTAAGATATTGGCACCTCAAATTCCACAGACCTCCATAACGAGACACTGCCTGAGATCTAGCTGAACTCTGCTCCAGATCTGACACTGGTGTAGAGGGTAAGGTCTGGAACAGGCCCTCCTGGAGTTGGGGCTGGCGTCAGTTGCGTTGGAACCAGTTTCACTTCTGGCAAAAGAGTGGAGGTATGGTATGGAGATGGTGAGAGACAAGTAGGCGTCTAATGAGGTCAGTCCACAACAGGGACCTACATGTGGAAGTCTAACTGCCAGTCCTGGCAGAATCATGGTGCCTGGAGGTGCTCCAGGTTGACATGAAACTGCCCAGAAAAGCTGCAGCATGAGAAATTCAGGGCTCATAGGCATCAGCTATGAAATTAGGTCAGGGGTGGGCCTTTAGGGTGTCAATTGCAGACTCTTTCTTTGGATTGGGAGAAACAGAGGTAGGGCACCTGTCTGGGCTTCTTGTGTTTGTGCAGAGATTTGTCCTTGGACTTTACTCTAGTCTTAGGCGAGCACTGTTACCTGGACTGGGTTTGGGGCATGGATCTTGCCCACTTCTTGTGCTTGACAACGTATTTCACCTCCCAGTTCTTGATAGCCTTTGGGTGTAACACGAAGCATTTGTCGAATTATTTTGAATCATGCTTCAATCTGAGTCACCAAAGACAGTTGTCATACAGGTGCGTAACCAATATCTGCTTTTAGCATGTGCAGCAAGGTGTGAAGCCTGTAGCCTTTGGGTTTTACTGAAAACAATTCTGGAGTCTATGAAGAACAGACAAAGTTTGTAGGCAAGAACAGATCATGTAAAAGGTGCCGAAAAAAATAAACTGGTCCAATCAAGTACCTGTGGAATTTCAAGGACTGAAATCTGCTGTTAGAAACATCCAGAAACATGATATGCAGTACAAAAGAACAGGTTATTTACCTTTGCTAGAACTCTTTCTGTCCATACTCTGTCTTACTGCAGATTCCTCACCCTGTGAATATCCCCAGGCACTAGACTGGACCCAGAGATTTATCTCAGCACTATTCCTGTGCACCAGCAGGTGGAGTCATTAGCTCTGCATTGGCTTCATCCAGCCCCGTATGTGACATGGAAACCAGATGTAAGCACCACAAATGTGTGCGGATGTCAATTTCCTTCTAGAGTACCCACCTGAGAGAGTTATTGAAGGTAAGCAATTTGTTCTTTTGAAGGATACTCCTAACTGCAGATTCATCACCTTGTGAATATATATCAAAGCAGTTCCTCTTAGGGTGGTGGGTTTGTGGAATGGCTCAAACCAAAACGTCCATCAGGACTAGATGCGCAAAGTTTCATTCCATTAGACCTATTGAAGCAATAATGCTTTGTGAACATGTGTATTGATGTCCATATTGCAGCCTGACTGATGACTCCGCATTCCAATGCATTAGTAACAGCCTTGACTCTGGTCAAATGAGACCTCAGACCCTGCAGAGGCTGCTTCTTGCCAAGGTGTAGAAGATCTTAATACAGTTGACTATCCACAGTGATATCTTTTCCTGCACTGTCTTAACCTCTTTTGTCCCAGAGAAGCCCACAAATAGCTGATCATCTACCCGATGGTGCTTGGTACGATCGATGTAGCAACTCAAGGCTCATTTGGGGTAGAAGCAATGATGTCTTGCCTCCTTTTTAGAGGGGACATAGAATGCTGGAAGAGTGATGGACTGGCCAACAAGAAGGGGAGTCACAACCTCTGACTGAAATGCTGCTCCAGTCTTCAGCACCAGTTTGTACAGGAAAAAATGTGGTGTATGAAAGTTGAACTGGGAAACACTGCAGTTCATTCATGTGACACATTGAAGTTTTTGCGACGAGAAGAGTCAGGCAATGCAGAGGACAGCTGTGTATCAGCTCAAATGGGATACACAAAAGCAATGGTAGAACCAAATTAAGGTCTTACTATGGAGTCATAAAAGGCTTAGGTGGGAAAATATGAACTAAACCTTCAAGAGAACACATCAAAACAGATGATTTACATAAGGATTGTTAGTCCGGCAAATGTAAAAGGCCAAAGGAGTTGACAAGGAAAATGTTACTTACCCAGGAAGCATCTGTTTGTGGCATGTAGTGCTGTAGATTCATATGCTGTGCATAATCCTGCCACCTAGTGTTGGGCTCAGATGTGTGAAATTGTTTTTCTTCTAAGAAAGTATTTAGAGTTATTAGGTATTGTGACTCCTCCTCTTGTTGGTAATGCACATGGTCATCATCTCCAGAGTTGGATTTTCCCGCATGGTGGGGGAGGCTAAAATGTGAAGAGAGATGTCCATGCAAAAGGAAATATAAAAGTGATTGCAACTAACACAGGTGGCCGGGGAGGAGGGTGAGTCACGTGAATCTGCAGCACTACAGTTCATGAACAGCTGCTTATTGGGTAAGCAACATTTTCAGTTTGAGGCATTTGTGGCTGTAGACACACGTGCTGTGCATAGACTGTATAAAGGTCCTCCTAAAATAGTGGTGGGAAGCCTGTGTGAGTTGCAGTGGTTTGGAAAAGTGTACTTAGAACTGCCCAACCAACACTGGCTTGTTGGTGAGCCAGTACAGCTACACAATAATCTTTTGTAAAATTATGTGGTGTGGACCATGCAGCTGCTTTACAAATATCAGCAATAGGAATATTCCCAAGAAAGGCCACTGAGGCTCCTTTTTTCCCAAATGAAATGGGCTCTAGGAGGGATTAGTAAGGTCCTTTTAGCTTTAGCATAGCATATCTGGATGCATTTAAAAATCCATTTGGCAATGCCTAATTTAGAAATGTCTTTCCCTGTATGGGGTTTGGAGAAAGCAATAAAAAGCTGTTGTGTTTTTCTATAATATTTAGTTATGTCAATATAATACATAATGGCTTGTATGTATAGAGAGCCCGTTATGCAACTGAGTCACGCTGAGGAGGGGGAGTAGGGGGGAGTTACTTATCTTCAATAACATCTTATCTGGTAGAGACTATAACTAGCTGCACATTCCTTACTTTTGAATTCTCCCCAGGTGTCAGACTGGATGCAGAAGATTTTCGTGAACAGTGCTCCTGGTAGGAGGTCCTGATCAGCTCCACGACCATCATCGGCATCATCCGCACAGGATATGACATTGAGGGTCCTATACAGGTGCCACACAAGTGCACTGACATCAGTTTCTTTTCACGACTTTGCATGCCGGAAGCGCAGGGTCATGAAGAACACTGACTCCTGGTGCATCAAAACTAAGGCCTCGAAAGGAAAGTCTCTGCCCCTATAAATCAGTTCGCAGAGGTGGGAAGATTGGTGGGTCGGTAAGGAATCTGCAGCTAGATATAGTCTAGCAGAAAAAGTATTATCAAAGGCAAGTAACTTGGTCATCGGATAGAGACATATAGCTGCAGATTCATTACCACTGAATAGATATCCAAGCAATACCATTGCTGGAAGTGGGTCTGCAAACCAAGTTTAGATTAGAACGTACTGTAGGACTGAATGGGCAAAGTGCCCTTCCCTACAAATCTGACTGCCCAGGCAATAGTTTTTAGTAAACGTGTGCAGAGAGGCCCACAATGCTGTCTGACATATGTCCAGGACCTGAGCTCAGCATGCTAGCGCAGTGGTAGCAGCCTTAGCTCAGATACAATGAACAAGCAAACCCACGCAGGGTTAATTATTTGGCCCGTGAACAAAAGATCTTGATGAACAGCATGACCCACATGGAGATGGTCAGCTTCTGCTCTGCCTGACCTTTCTTTGCACCCATATATGCTACAAACAGTTGGTCATCCACCTGGAACTCTTTAGTACAATCAAGGTAGAATGTCAATGCTCTTCTTGGGTATAGGGGATGGAGTCTCTCCTTTTCCTTGGAAGGAAGTGTGGGTGCGTAAAAAGTAAGCCAGGTGATGGATTGGCCTAAGTGAAAGGGAATAACCACTTTTGGTCGAAAAGAGGCCCTGGTGCAAAGCACTACTTTGTCAGGATAGACATAAAGGTAGGGCGGATTAGATGGCAATGCCTGCAGTTCACTCACTCTGCAGGCAGCTGTAACAGCAATATGGAAGGCTGTTTTCAAAGTGTAAAACCTGAGAGAACAATAGTGGAGAGACTCGAAATGAGCACATATCAGAAAGGTTAGAACCAAATTAAGATGCCATTGGTGGATAATGAATGGGGAAGATGGAAAAAGATGTGTAAAACCTTTGAGGAACCTATATACATTAGGGGACTTAAACAAAGAAGGTTGATCAGGCAACCTCAAAAAAGCAGAATACACAGATATCCCTTAAGAGGGCCCATAGCAGAGCCCTGCTGGGCAAGGGAAAGGATGTGCAACAGGACCTCAGAGAGGGGGGTGGAAAGACTTGCCTGTGCACCATGCCACAAATTTCTTCAACGACTTGTATATACCATTTTGTTAGGGGGACGCCTGGCTGCCAAGATTACGTTCTAGACTTTGGGAGGAAGATCAAAACCTGTCAACTGCTGTCGCTCAATCTTCACGCAAGGAGGAGGATGAGAATGGACAGGTTTGGGTGCAGAGGGCTCCCCTGCTGCTGTGACAGAAGATCCTCCCAAAGGAGCAGTATGATAGGAGGATCGACGGACATGCTCAGCAGCTCAGGAAACCAGACTCTCCATGCCCAGTCCAGCGCCACAAGGATTACTTAGGCCTGGTCGTTCTTGATCTTCTCGAGAACTCTGGGCAGAAGTGGTATGGTCGAAAAGGCATACTGGAGGCCTGAACTCCAGTCAAGATGAAAAGCGTCTCTGAGCGATTACCACTTTGTAAACTCCAACGCACAAAACTGCTGACATTGCACAAACAGATATAACCAATGCTGTCCCAACAGACCTTACGCCACCTCTGGATAGAGATGCCATTCATGATCCACTTGGAATTTTCAGCTGAGTTTGTCAGCTCTGGCATTCAGCGAGCCCACCATGTGAACAACCAGGAATAGGCCCTGCTATTCCAGCCACATCAAGAGGCGCAGAGCCTCCTGACAAAGGGTCCACCACCCCGCCCTGCTTGTTGCAGTACCACATAGTGGTGGTGCTGTCCATGAATGCACCATCTTTCCCTTGAGAGAGGGAAGAAAGGCTTTCAATGCCAGCCGGATTGCACAGAGCTCCCACATATTGATGTGGAGTCCAGCATCAGCAGGAGACTAGATGCCTCTGATCTCCACCTCTCCCAGAAGGCCGCCCATCCCAGGAGTGACGTTTCTATCACTATTGGCAGATCTGGTTGGGGAACGGAGAGGGATATGCCTCTGACCCAATCACAGTTCGTTAACTACCACTGCAGATCGTTTGCAGTTCCTGCTGAGATCTGGACCTTGCCGGAGAGCTTCCCTTGATGCTGGGCCCACTGGAAGTTCAAGTCCTCCTCCACAGCCTGCATATCCCATCTGGCATGTGTTAACCAGCAGGATGAAGGAGGTCATGAGGCCCAGCATCCTCAGAGTCAATCTCACCGAAATCCAGCATAGAGGCTGAAAGATAGGTATCCAAGCCTGAATATCCTAGACTCACCGATCAGAGGAAAAGCCCAAAACTGCACTGTGTCCAGTGCAGCTCCGATGAGAGGGAGCATCTGAGAGGTAATCAAGTGTGACTTTATAACATGTATAGTGAACCCCAGCAAATGCAGGAGGTCTGCCATAGTCTGGAGGTGGGATACGAAAGCCTGGGGTGAGCCCACCTTAAAAAGTTAGTCGTCGAGATAGGGGAAGACTGAAGCCCATGTTCTCCGCAGATGAGCTGCAACCAAGGCCATCGCCTCTTAAGGCCAAGGGGAGCAGGGTGAACTGAAAGTGCTTGTGGCCAACCATGAACAGGAATAGCAGCCACAGCCTACTTGTGGCACAGGCACCCTCTCTATGGCTACCTTGGCCAAGAGAGCGGTAACTTCCCTGCAGGGAAAAGACAAATGATCCTACGATTGTAGGATAGCGGCATAGCTGGAGGAATAGATTCAAAGGTGAGGGAGTAGCCCTTCAGACTATCTGCAAAACCCACCTGTCTGATGTAATGGATTGCCAGCACAGCAGGTGATGGTGAATCCTGCTGCCAATTAGCCCAAGGTGGGGGAAGACAAAACGTGTGGGAATAACAGCCCAGCAGGCATGCGGTGTTCACATACTACAATGCAAGGCTGACAGAAGAAAACCTCTTCTTCCCAGGCGAGTCCAACCTTTTAGAGGAGCGGAAGTGAATGCACCCTGGGAGGTACCAAGTTCTTGGGGGAGGTTGCTTTAAGAAAATTGGGTCCCTAGGTGCGGGGTGACAGCGGTGGGCGATCACCCTGTTCACAGGAGCCACTGTGCTGGGTTTGGACCAGGTACCCAGTAGGACATCAGTGAGGGTCAATGAACAGGAGCAGGGGTTCTGAGGTGGAAGCTCCAGGTGGCAACACCTCTGTCAAGAGACTAGTCTTGACGCCCACGAGGGCAGTTGAAGGTCCAGGAGCTCAGTTGCCCTCCTCATCACTATAGTATATGAAGCTCCCTCCTCTGTAGCCATGGTAGGGTTAAAAAGCAAGCCAGTATCTGGAGAAGTGTCCTGTCAGCTGGCCTCACCCAAGTCTTCACGCAAATTCATTTCTTCATGGGGCTGGTATTCAAAAGGGTCCAGTGACCACTACCATTCATACCCAAAACCTAGCCCATAGGAAAAGGGCTCAGGATCAGAGCGTGGAGGCAAAGCACCTGCCGGCGTCATACGACACCCAACTGGCTCTGTGTGCGAGTCGGCGATTACAATGGGGATGGTGCCGCCTGTGGGTGTGGATGGCACTGGGAGCATCAACTTGGAGTGGGACGACGACTTCGGACTCAGCGACTGATCCAGGGAGCTGTCCGCTCGACCATGATCTAGACTTAACGCGGAGTCAAGCACTAGGATGCCATCAGCTTCAGGGACCACTACCCCAAAGCCTTTGGATGCATGGCCTAGCACACAGAGCACAACTTCGGGTCGTGGTTGTGCTCCAGACACCAAAGACACATGAGGTGCCAATGCGTCACGCACATCGCCTGATAACAGGATCCGCGGGGCTTGAACCTTGTCTTCCTAGAAGACATCCTCGACGCACCGGGAGTGAAACTCGAAAAATGCTCGACAAAAAGTCAAAAAAGTCAGTCAAAAATTAACTGAGGGTCAGCCCTCTTCGGATCAGCGCTTTGCTGGCACACAAAGAAAATAAATTATGTCAGCGTGCCTGGGTGGTTCCTATATAGAACCCACACTGTCTTATCTGATGCAGATGACTCCAATGACGGAATGTGGAGCCAATCAAAACCACCGGCCGGCATGCAGGAATATTGCTCACAAAAATCTTCCAGATCCAGTCTAACGCCTGGAAAGAATTCAAAGGTAAGGAATCCGCAGCTAGATGTCGCTATCAGATACAGGAAGTTCAATAGATTGATTGAGGTGAAACTGTAAAACTAATTTTGAGAGAAATGTAGGGTTGCTGTGGAGTGCCATCCGATCTCTGTATATTTGGAAGAATGACTCTTTCAAGGTTAGTTCCTGAAGCTCACTGACACGTCTAAGCAAAGTGATGGCAACCAGAAATGTTACCTTCCAGGATGGAAACTGGACGAGGCAGGAGTGGAGGGGTTTTGTCAATATAATATTGAGATTCCATGTTGGGGCTGAGGGGACCCGAGGAGGATTTACTCTTAAGACCCTGTATGAGGCTTTAATGATAGGAATTCTGAATAGGGAAACGTGTTGCCTATTCCAAAGGTAAGTTGCTACAACCTCTAGGTGTAGTCTTATGGATATGAAGGCTAAACCAGATGTTTAGCAGACAATATCTCGTACTTTGTCTGCTAATGGATCAATCAGTTTACAATGAAAATACTGAACAAATCTCTTACCCTTAGCAGCTTAACAGGCACAAGTAGCAGGTCTGAGCACCTCTAAGAATGTCCATGCATTCTGGTGTGAAATTAAGATATACAAATACTAGCACTTCTGGAGCTAGATCGCAGGGTTGAGAGATCTGGTATTCAAGTACCTGATTTCTCCATAGTATTGCACAAGAAGGTCCTGCCTGTAGGGAAGTGTCTCGTGGGGGAACCAATGAGAGATCGACGAGGGTGGTAAACCATGGTCGTCATACCCATTTGGGAGCTAGCAGGATGAGAGTGAGTGATGTCTGTTGGAGTTTCCAAACCACAAATGGAAGGAGAGGGAAAGGAGGAAAAGCGTAAGCAAATATCCATGACCAACTCAGCCATAGTGCATTGCTCCTGGACTGTGGAAACCTGGCAGCAAAGTTTAGAGAAGTGATGTTTTCTGCTGTGGCAAAGAGGTCTCTTTCTGATAGTCCGCAATGCTGGAGGTAATGGTGGAATACTTGCGGGTAGAGTTCCCACTAGAGGACTTGTTGCCGCATCCTGCTGAGTTCATCAAAGTTATTCTCCACGCCTTTCAAGTATTGCACTAAAAGATGGATCTTGGGTTGGAGAGTTCATTTGTAATTGTTCTGGGCTAGGTGAAAGCGATCAAGGGATTTGGTGCCCTCTTGTTTTTGAAGATAATACATGGCAGTCATATTGTCTGTCTTGATGAGGACAACCTTGCTAATTAGGTGAGGAAGGAACACTTTCAACGCAAAGTGAACAGCTAGTAGCTCTAGGTGATTTATGTGGAGATCTTGGTGACTGGGTTTCCAATGGCCTTGAGCAGTCAAATTCTGTGAACGCGCTCCCCATCCTGCAAGGGAGTCATCCGTTGTTATGGTCCTCTGTGGAACTGGGTCTAGGAAAGGCCGTATCCTTAACAAGTTGTTGGTGTTCCACCATTGCAGAGTGCAGCAAGTTTGACACCCGACTAACTCTAAATCTTCCCATTGACCCTCCGCTTAAGGCCATTGATGTGCTAAGCACTCCTGTAATGGACACATGTTTAACATGGCATGATAGCTGCAGGAAAATGCCCCTTTTGGACATGGTCACCCCCACTTTTTTTCACTGGCAATGAGGTTTTTTAACTGAGGTGCATTGGGACCCTGCCACACCTTCCCCAGTGCCAGTATCCTTTCCCTAAAACAAGATTAAAGGTGTACAATTAGCACATACTCATGTACCTTTGTAGGTCCCTAGTAAATGGTACCCCTGGTACCTAGGGCCTAGGTACTGGAGAGGGTCCCTAAGGACTGCAGCATGCATTGTGCCACCCTCAAACCCTCCTGAACAAGCTGCACACAGGTGCCACTGCAGACTGCATGTCCTGATGCAAGCTAGGTGAAGACATGACATGGCACACCCCTTGTGTGCCATGCCTCCCCCCCCCACTGCATCTAAATATATGTAAGTCACCCTTTCAGCAGGCCTTAGAGCCCTAAGGCAGGGAGCATTATATTTGATGTGAGGACATATCTGCATGAGCAGATATGCCACTGTGATGTCTAGTTTGATTACTGGATATTGCACAAGAAGAGGGAAGTCACCTTGAGGTATGTACTGGGCACTCGTCATTACGAGTTCCCCCGTTACACAATGGCTTCACTGAAACCTATGGTGTTTGGTATCAAACACCCAACCTTAATAAATCCAGAATGATGCCAGCCTTGGATTTATTATGACGTGCACTCAAGGGCACCTTAGATGTGCCCCCTGAAACCTACTAGTTCCTTAGTGTGCTGGCTGACTGATAATGACCAACTTGCCACCACAGACATGCTTCTGACCTACTGGAGTTGAGGGCCCACTCTGTCAGAGGCCAGAAACAATATCTGCTTTGCAAGAAAGAGTTATCACCTACTCCAGCAGGATGGCTAATGAATCTGCATACCCAGACCAGGGACTTCAAAGACCCTTCTGCCTTTGGTATGCAACCCCAGCTTCCCCATACCTGGAAGTTGCCAAACCCTGCCCTGAGGCGCACCTGGCACCATGACAGGTCGGAAAATTAGTTTTGCAGTAGGCGTGTTCCACCTATAGGCTAACCACACCCCTACAATGGGCTACCCGAAGTGGACACTCGAGTAAGGATTCCACCATCTTGATTTTGGTGCAACTAGGAATTCTGGGACAGGGATATGCCCACTCCCCACAGGATGTGGTCACATAGGGCGTGTAGGCACCCCAAAGGTAAGTGGCCAATTGGCTACTACTCTACACTCCCCTAAATGCCCATAAGTTGAGTATTTGGGTGGCCCCCTGACAGCAGAAGAACAGATTCCTCTGATACAAGAAGAAGAGGACAAAGAAGAGCCGAAGGAGCAAGAACCGTAGATGACTGGTGGACTTTTTGGAGCGAAACCCTGCCTGCCTAAATACTTCTGTATTAAAAGTCGTGACATCCTGACTCCTCCTGCAGCTGTGGGGACTCCAAAAGCCTCTGAGGTTCTCCAGCACTTTACCAACTCATCAGCATCTTCCTTGGAGTGGAGGAGCCACTTCTCTGCTTACTGAATGCAAGAACCACAACGTCTGGTTCACCGTTCTACTGACCACCGGGTCCACTGATGCAGCAGCTGCCCAGGAGGAGGTCACCTTGCTTCAAGAGGCGAGAACCATCTCCCCCACCAAGTGAGAAGTCAGCAGGACCAACCGGAGCCGTGATGCACCAATACCCGGGGTACCAGACCCCTTGCAGCAACCATAGCTTGTTGAAAATCCAATTGTTGAGCCGCGGGCCGCTACGGCGCCTCCCGGCCGAACCGCAGCAGCCCTTTTCTCCGGCCACACGCTGTTATTAGGACGCGGTGAGGCCGGAGACCCAGAATTGGGTCACGGTCCTCGCCGCGCACGGAGCGCGACGCAGACATTGTAGGGTGTCTGGGTCCCCCCCCCTAGCATTACTCACCTGCCACACGCCTTCAGGGCCTTCCTCCTCCACATGCATGGTTTTAAAGCATGCCTTCTCCTTCCCAGCATGCCATGCACTTCCCTTCTTCCCTGCATGCATCTGTTCCTTTTGTACAAGGGTATATTTTCTATCTCTAGCTATAGCTCCTTCCCAAGCCAAGATGGTGGTGTTACTTCTTCCTGTTTATCACTTCCTGTCTAGGGGTATATTAGGGGAATCATTTCTTCTTCTCATTGCGTTGCAACACTTCAGCGGTGGTGGTCACGCTCCGGCTGGTCTTCATTTGGGACGCCAGTCGTTCTTGTTCTGTCTTCAAGTCTTCCAGATTTCCAGGATCCTGTGTTCTAATCCTTGTGTCCTCCTTCTGTTTCAGGGAGTTCCTGTTGGAGGTTTTTTCCCCCTCTGGGTTTTTCCTCTGGGACTCCTTCTGGAGGGCACGAACTGTGGTGGCTTACTATTGTCAACAGCACCGTGGCTACCGGAAGGGGTCGCCCCTACCTTGGTCAGAGCAGGACTTGCAGGAACCGGGGACGCTCACCATCCCTCTCCAGTATCGACGGTAAGCCCAGGGTGAATCGTGACAGATTGCAAAGCCCAAAACTCCAGTCGCTGACCGGAACCATGGAGAATCACGTGATGAGTACGGAACAAACAAGTCAAACCTTGCTCCTGACTATCCAACAACAGGCCCAAGAACTCCAACAGCTATGAACCGAAAATACGGCTTTCCGACAAGCCTTAGCCTCTAGAGCCACTGATGTTCCTTCTGTCTCTGCAACCACACCTCGCTTCTCTGGGGACCCTAACAAATTGCGAGAGTTCCTAGATGCCTTGACAATCTCTTTTGCATTCCGTCCTTCACAGTTCATGCAAGACAAGACTAAGGTTGGATATTTGATCAGCGCTCTATCTGGCCCAGCCTTGGCCTGGGCAACCCCTTTGGTGACAGGCAATGATCCTAGCCTGTCTAATTATTCAAACTTTGTCGCTGCCTTTAAACAAATGTTTGAGCGTCCTGGACTTGAGTCTTCAGCAGAAGAAGCTCTATGCGATATTCAACAAGGAAGTCAGGAAGTCCTACAATACATCACACGATTCAGACAGTTGGCAGCTGAAACTTCTTGGGTGGAGCGTACTTTGGTGACCCTGTTTCGCAGTGGTCTCAGGGATGACATCAAAGACGAACTAGTGCACTCCGCCAGAGTGGAGAACCTCAAGGGTTTAATGGATCTGATCCTTGCAATATAATATCGTCTAAATGAGCGAAGGGTGGAGAAGAAAAAGAGTCGTATACCATCACACTCGATGACGTCCCGCGCCCTTCCTCATCGCTCTGAGGAGACCCGTTCTGAACCTAAAAGTACTACCGATGAAGAGCCTATGCAAATTGACATGGCACGAGGGCCATTATCAACTAGTGAGTGGGAAAACATGCGAAGAAAAGGACTTTGCCTTTATTGTGGTGCTGCTGGTCATCTACTTCGTACCTGTCCCGTCCGTCCAGCCAAGCCCTTGGGAAACGCCAGCTCCCGTCCTCTGTTAGAAGGGTGAGGACGGGATATTCCGAGATACCTTCCATATGTTCCTCAAGGGAAGAAATAACTGCTCTTTTCCTCTTACCTGTCACCTTACACTTAACAGACGGCCCTGAAGAAAGAGCACTGGCCTTGCTGGATTGTGGAGCCAGTGGTATCTATCTAGACGAAACATGGGCCATGGAAAGACAGATTCTGCAAATACCTAAGGAAGTACCAGAACAAGTCCACTCGGTGGATGGTTCACTCCTAGCCTCGGGACCTGTCCAGCATACCACTCCTACCTTATGTCTGCATTTCGGGAAACATCAAGAAAACATTTCCTTGGACTTAATATCCTCACCGCATCATGTAATGATTCTGGGGATTCCAAGGCTAACTCGGCATAATCCCTACATTAATTGGGAAACTAGAACCATTTCTCTTTCCTCACACTTTTGCCAACACCATTGTTATTTAGCTGGAAACCATTGGTCCCCGAAGAGTCTCTTACTCACACCACCTAAGGTGGGATGTTCCATCAACGTCCTACAAGGAGTACCCAGACATTATCTAGAATATGCCAATGTATTCCAGAAACCAGAAAGACCAGAACTGCCACCCCATAGAGAATACGATTGCGCCATTCCCTTGGAACCAGATGCCGTGGTTCCTTTTGGGCGAATGTATTCTCTAACCGAACCGAGCCTGAGAAAAAGATCCTCAAGGAATATCTACAGGAAAATGTACAAAGTGGTTTGATTGCCCCTTCCTCTTCACCTGCAGGGGCTCCTCTCTTTTTCTTACCAAAAAAGACGAAAGACTTACGTCCTTGCATAGACTTTAGAGGATTAAATAAGATTACTACTAAGGATTGCTACCCTCTGCCTCTTATTAAGGACATCTTAGAAGCCGTCAGAGGGGCTAAGAAATTCACCAAGTTAGATCTTAGAGAAGCATACCATCTTTTAAGGATAAAGGAAGGTGATGAATGGAAGACTGCCTTCAGAACACCTTTCGGCCATTATGAATATCGGGTGATGCCTTTTGGACTAACCAATGCTCCCTCCATCTTTCAAAGATTCATGGACGCTATTTTTTCTGATCTTCTACACCAGACAGTGGTCGTCTATCTGGATGACATTCTAAGATTCTCTGTACACCCAGAACAACACACTAAACATGTACTCCAAGTATTGGAAAGGCTTAGACAACATCATATATTCTACACGCCAGAAAAATGCGAATTTGACTAAACTGAGGTACAATTCTTGGGGTAATGCATTAACCAAGTAGGTGTTGCCATTGATTCAGATAAGATTCAAGCCATTCTGGATTGGCCATCCCCCTCTTCCATCAAGGAAACTCAGTGTTTTTTGGTATTGGCCAATTTTTATCGACTGTTTATAGCTGACTTTGCCCAGAGAACCAGTTATATTACACAAACCCCTAAGAAAGACAATCTAAGGAAGGGTTTTTGTTGGACCCAAGACGCCGAGTTTGCCTTTCAAGAGCTAAAGAAGGCCTTCATTCAAGCCCCCATTCTACGGCATCCAGACACCACCAAACAGTTCATCGTTGTCACGGACGCCTCAGAAAGAGCAATCAGGGCTGCCTTGCTACAAAAACAAGATGATGATGGGCTAGAGCATTCTGTATTCTATCTCTCACACATTCTATCCGACTCCGAACGTAACTATTCGGTGTTAGAACGAGAACTGCTCGCCTTGAAGACAGCTTGCACAGAATGGAGACACTTTCTTATGGGATCGAAAGAACCTTTTGAGGCACGGACAGATCACCGGAATTTACAGTGTTTGAAAAAGTTTCAGTGCCAAAATAGTCGGCAGGCTCAATGGGCTTTTTTTTTTAGTCAATATGATTTTTACATCACATATATCCCTGGTTCTCAGAATATTTTGGCAGATGCCCTATCCCGTCGCTACCCTGAGTGTAGCGATTCTCCTGTACAAAACCTATTTGAAAATAATAGGATCACTGGCCTAGTACAGACATTCCAAGACAAGGTTAAGACTGAATATTCCAACCTTGAAATAACTGAAATGAACAATTTACGACCGCAGCTTCATAAAGACCAGGAATACTATTATTACAAAAAAGCCTTGTTTCTACCTACTAAGATAGTCCAAACAGAAGCCCTACGTATGTGCCACGACTCTCCCATCGCAGGTCATCGTGGAATAGAGGCTACCCAAGAGCTCCTGCTTTGCTCTTTCTGGTGGCCCAAAATCAAAGCAGATACTGAGGACTATGTGACTTCTTGTCCCATCTGTGCACAAGCCAAGACACCTCGTAATAAACCAGTAGGATTACTCCGTCCGTTACCTGTTCCACCAGGTCCGTGGCACCCTATATCCACTGATTTTATGTGCTCTTTGCCTTCTTCGGTTGGGAATCGGGTAATAATGGTAACGATTGATTCCTTCACAAAGATGGCACATTTCACAGCATTAAGAAAACTATCTACGGCTAAGGAACTAAGTCAAATCTTTATCCAGGAGATCTTTCGACTTCATGGCCTACCACAAGTCATTATCTCAGATTGGGGTCCCCAATAAATCTCCTGATTTTGGAGACAATTTTGTAAGACACTAAGAATAGAGGTGAACTTAACATCAGGTTTCCATCCCCAAACGAATGGACAGACAGAATGGCTGAATCAAGGCCTTGAACAATATTTACGTCGTTTTTGTAATCCTACGCAGAGTAATTGGTCTACGTACCTACCACTTGCAGAATTCTCATACAACAATTCAGTACACAGTGCCTCGAAAGTCTCCCCTTTCTATTGTTCTTATGGATTCCATCCAAAGGCCTTTCCTATTCCTCTGAAAGAAACCTCCAATCTTCCTGCCATTACCTCATATGTCCGGCAACTGCGGGGTATCCAACGTGTTATACATTCAAATCTTTTAGCCACTACAGCACGCATGAAAAGAATAGCTGATAAGAAACATTGTGAGGCCCTGAGGCCCTGCGTAATCAGATTCACAATAAGGTCTGGCTTTCCTCTAAATTCTTACCTCTCCGACTAATCCAAAATAAATTTAAACCTCGATATTAAGGTCCATTCCTGATTCTTCAGAAAATCAACCCTGTGTTTGTTCGTCTTCGCTTGCCTCGGACTTGGAAAATACATCCTGTATTCCATGTATCACAACTCAAACCCTACATCCCTGATCCTTTTCGCAAACAATTCACCTGTCCTCCTTCTCAATTGATTGATAACGTGCCTGAATACGAGGTCCAGGAAATCTGTGACTCTCGGGTCTTCCGTGGTCGTCTCCAATACTTCATTGGAAGGGCTACCCTATAAGTGAATGCTCCTGGGAAGACGCACCTTCGGTTCATGCCCCTCTTTTGATCCGTTGTTTTTTCTGTCTTTTGCCTCACAAACCTGGGGCCTCGGGGGGGGGGGAACGACCTACTGTTGCGCCGCGGGCCGCTACAGCGCCTCCCGGCCGAAACGCAGGGGGAGCCGCGGCGGCCCTTTTCTCTGGCCGCGCGCTGTTATTAGGACGCGGCGAGGCCGGAGACCCAGAATTGGGTCGCGGTCCTCGCCGCGCACGGCGCGCGATGCAGACATTGTTGTAGGGTGTCTGGGCCTTCCCCCCTAGCATTACTCACCTGCCACACGCCTTCAGGGCCTTCCTCCTCCACATGTATGGTTTTAAAGCATGCCTTCTCCTTCCCAGCATGCCGTGCACTTCCCTGCTTCCCTGCATGCATCTGTTCCTTTTGTACAAGGGTATATTTTCTATCTCTAGCTATAGCTCCTTCCCAAGCCAAGATGGTGGTGTTACTTCTTCCTGTTTATCACTTCCTGTCTAGGGGTATATAAGGGGAATCATTTCTTCTTCTCATTGCGTTGCAACACTTCAGCGGTGGTGGTCACGCTCCGGCTGGTCTTCGTTTGGGACGACAGTTGTTCTTGTTCTGTCTTCAAGTCTTCCAGATTTCCAGGATCCTGAGTTCTAATCCTTGTGTCCGCCTTCTGTTTCAGGGAGTTCCTGTTGGAGGTTTTTTCCCCCTTGGGGTTTTTCCTCTGGGACTCCTTCTGGAGGGCACAGACATTGGTGGCTTACTATTGTCAACAGCACCGTGGCTACAGGAAGGGGTCGCCCCTACCTCGGTCAGAGCAGGACTTTGAGGAACCGGGGACGCTCACCATCCCTCTCCAGTATCGACGGTAAGCCCAGGGTGAATCGTGACACCAATCTGGATTCAAACATTGCATCTGAAGTCCAGCTGTCAAGGACATCAGCATTGTAGAGGACATCACCCAGAGTAGTCCAGCTCCCCTGTTTTGTCCCTGTTCTTGCAGGTCCTCCAAAGAACAGTGGGCACCTTGATGAAGGAGCAATGACGACAAAGACCTGCTGCACCTGAGCTCCAAGGCCCATGACATCAGATGTGTTCCCTTGCTCCCAGGACCCCACTGACTGTTGGGAGCTCTTGGACTTATCCCCAATTTAGGAAAGTGCCATCTTTATGGAATAGCTAGCCTCACTTTTTGCCTGATGTCAGAGTGTTTGGACTGTAGTTCACTGGGATTTTGCTAACCAGGACCCCAGTGACAGGGCTCTCTCCCCTAAATGTAGTTGTTGGTTATTTTTCACACCCACAATTGGCATACTGGTGCACCCATGTAAATCCCTAGTATATGGTACTTAGGTACCCAGGGCATTGCCACACCAGGGGTCCCCTATGGACTGCAGCATGTATTATGCCAGCCATAGGAGCCCATGCAAACTGGGACTGCAGGCCTGCCACTGTAGCCTACATGAAAAGGTGCATGCACCCTTTCACTGCCAAACCTAACCACTGCACTTAGACATTGTAAGTCACCCTTTTGGTAGGCCCTTCATCCCAAGGGCAGGGTGCAAGTCTCTAAGTGTTAGGGTATGCCTGCATGAGCAGGGTACCCCTACAGACCCCAGGCCAATTACTGGACTCTAAGTGTGAGGAATCCATTCTTAAGGTATGTAGTGGACACTGGCCAACACTAGAGGCCCAACTACATAATGGCTACTCCGAACCTAGGCATGTTTTGTTTTGTATCAAACATGTTGGAATCATGCAACTACACTGATTCCAATGCTAGTTGCATAATACCATGTATTCTGGGGGTTCCCTAGGGAATCTACCAGTTTCTGCCTGTGCTGCCTTACAGGGTCTAGCTACCAGCCCACGCTGCTGCTGACCCCAGACACTGTTCTGCCTCCTGCTGGTGAGCCAGCCTCTGGCCAGAGGAGCACAACTAAGGATTTCCTGTAAGGGATAGGATTTACCATCTCTCCCTGTGTATTAGGTATCTAAGGGCTGAGGTGGGGTGGCCTCTGAGTGCCACCAGACTGCTTTGAAGTGCAAATTTGGTGCCCTTCTTTCATAATCCGGTTTGCGCCAGTTCAGGAATCCTCGATTCCTCGTCTGGCTCAAAATTATACAAAGGACAGGGGAATGACCACCCCCTTAACCAGCTCCTCCCCTATGGAGGTGCCCAGAGTTCTGCCAGATGGCCACTTGATTCTGCCATCTCTGAAATAAAATCTGCAGAAGCCCCTGGAAGGATCTGGTTGAGTAGGCCAGGTAGGTGATGCCCCTGACCACCTCCGATAGGTGGGTCACAGCAAAGAGTAACCAACCCACTTTTAGAGTTATTTAAGACCTCCCTCATGGGTGGGTCCTCTGATTCATCGAGCAAGACTCTATAAGGAACTCTGCAAGACATCTTCTGCTCCTGACCTCTAGAACCACTGCCGGTCTTCATTGGAACCGAACAAGTCTGCTTCTGGTGGTAAGTCTCCCATTGCAACATTGTTTCTCCAGATCCTGCAAGAATTCTGCAACATCCAAGGCTGTTCATCCTCCAGGGTCACAAGGATTCTGTTTGCAGAAGCCCTGGCCCCCAGCACTCTGTAAACCGAAGATCAGTTCCTGTCCTGCAGCTCGGGACTTCTGTTTTGCTGGGCAATTAAGGCCTCCTTGTGACTCCCTGTGTCCGACACATATGGGTCACTTGTGGGGGCTCCACTGTCTTCTGATGGCCTTCTTGTGTGCTGAGGGCCAACTCCTCCTCTTGGGTAGAGTCTCCTGGACCTTGCTGGTCCCCAAAACTTTGCAAACTCCTCTTCTACTCCTATTTGCATTTGCCAATGCTAGTTGGTGACCTAGCTAGCCTCCTGCAATCCGACGATCATTGAGTGACAGCTTGTAGGCAACACCTGGGATCTTCAGCAGCTCCTGGACCCCACAAATGGACTTTTTCTTCCACTGACTTGCAGAACTTCATCTTCAGGAGGGTGGGCATTGCCACCTGCACCACCTGGGCACCTCCTAGGATTCTGTCCCCTTCCTAAGCATTTCCTCCACATCTGGAATCTGTCCCTGGGTTTCACCGGCCTGGTCCAAGGGTTGTGATAGCAGCTGGACTATCTGAGGCATCCACAGTCTTTAGAGAGAGTTCCTTCTCCCCTCTGCATCTGGGTCCCTGGCGTAGGTACTCCTGTCTTCTGGGTAATTTTGGGGTAGGGACACTCTCCATCCATCCTCTTGCTTGCTGGTTTCCTCAAGAGCAACTGGGAAGGGTTCTGAACTCCACAAACTCCAACCAACACTCTGTTAGCCTATGGGACAACTGGATGGATAACTGACTTACTCCCTGTTGCTGGGGTCACCTAGTGTACTTACCTCTGGTGTTCCTAACTGTCCCGAGCACCTAGCTAACTACCTCACTTACCTTGGCTGGAGTTTCACTTTCACATTCCATTTTTTTTAGTATATGGTTTGGCCCTCCCCTAGGGCCCTGTATATTTCTATGCTATATTTGCTGGTTATTTTACGCGTATAATTGTATGTAATATCTCCAAAGGGAGATATGCCAATGTCAGTTTAGTAGTAGTGCTGTAACAAAGTATCCTTTATTTTTGCAACACTTGTGTGGTTCCTTCTTGTGACTAAGTTAATGTCTGACTACTGTGGTATAGCAAGTGCTTTACATTCATCCTAGATAAGCTCTAGCTGTTCGCCTCAGTTACCCCTGGAGTGCTTCTGCTATCTGGACACCTATTCACTAAGGGTTGCCTGGACTCAGTGTAGGGTGCCACACAATAGGTGTACACCATAAACTGAGGTAGCCTCCTGCGCCCAAGTCATCCCCTTGAAGTCTCTTTCTAGGTGCCCCCCTCTTTGCCAACCGTGCAGTGTGCAAGACACACAATTAGCAGCAGTGAACCCGGGCACCCAAAGGCAGGTAAAACTATCACTGATCTTGCTTGTGATCTCGCACCCCAGCACGCTACAACCCACAGGAGACCCCTGAGAACTGTTTGCAAGGACCCCTTTGCAGTAAAAGAACTTACCAGTCTTTACCGCATAAAATCACATTTGAGTTTTCTTACTTGCTAAATCCATTAACTGCAACAGTATTTGTCTTCTGTGGAATTCTCTGGCGTTGAAACATTATATAAACAAAGTAACTATTTTTCTAAACATTGATCTTGAGTTCCTATTTGAGTGTCTCTTATTTATTGACAATGTTCAACAAATGCTTAGCACTACCCTCTGATAAGCCTAACTGCTCGCCCACACTACCACAAAAGAGAGCTTGTGGGATTATTACTTTTAACCCTATAAACCAGAGTAACCTGTACTATCTGCATAGTGTACCCCTACATTTGGTACACTGCAGAGATAGCCAACTTCCAACAATAGCAATGCATGAGGCCATCATGCTGAGAAGGCCATAACTATCCAGACTGTAACTTGTTGAAATAGAGGAGTGAGTATCTGAAAGTACTGAATCCTGGCAAAATTTGGGTAAGCTATGCCCCCGAGATAAGATTGGATCTGAAGGGGTTAGAGATGGGATTTTGAAGCATGGATGGTAAAGCCTAGTTCTTGAAGTAGGTTGACGGTGACTCAAGTGTGTTTGTGACTTTTTAGACAAGTGGCACTCTTGATTTTTTTTTTTACAGCACTTCCTTTGCATGACAGATACTCACATTGTGAGCTTCCTTTACATCAATTAAGTTGAACATGGCATCAGTACAATACCAGTAGGAGTTCCGGATCAGCTAGTACGATTTGGAGTGTAATAGGCTAAGAAAACAACACCTCTGAACAATTGCTAACAGTAAAATGTAGTGTCAATTCTCATTAAGAATCTGAAAAACTCCTTTTCTGTACATCCTTGTCCTGGTAGTTATAGAAATTCCCAAGGAGTCGCTGTAGTTGGTCCATGTAGGCTTCATCAGGTTGTACTATTCTTGTAGAATGACAGCTAAAATAAGGCGACATAGGTACAACAAAGATACAGGCAACAATATTAATCCAGCAGATCATTTGAACACAAGAAGCAACTACGCAGTACGGGTGTGGCAGTCTCCAACAGGGCAGAGCCAGTAGAGTACACAACATTTGGTGGGTCCTGGAACGCTAGGCAACTAGACTTTTGTTGTAAGTGCGTAGATCAGACATCAGTGTTTCCCAATCAGATGGAACTGGGTGTTTGCGCAAGCCACGGACCTCTTCATGTGAAGTGCCATAACTTCTGCGAGACCCGACTTGAGCGTCACCCTACACCAGTGAAACAGTCCCAGCAACATCTGTACCTTCCAATGAACAGCTATAAGTCGGTGTGTGGTCAGCAGGGCTAAATCAAGTAATTGAGCACTTGCTTTCGCCCTTCGATGATGTTTAAACACGGACAGAAGGCCCCCCCCCCCTACTGTGCTCAGGTCTGGAGGACGAGTTACTCCCCTCAGCACCTCCAAAATCTTCCGCCACAGTGATGCTACAGCGGGCAAGTTGGGAACATGTGTAGGAAGTCTGCCACCAATTCTGGACACCTAGGACACTGGAGGAGGAACCAAACAGCTGATGCAGGTGGGCAGGAGGTAGGCAAACACTATAGAGTATTTTATGCTGGATATATTGGAACTTTGTGTTCTATGATAGTTACTTAGGATGGCGTATCACTTTCTCTCATTCCTTCTGTGTAAATTGTCTGCACATGTCAGCCTCCCAACAATCCCGGGTTGCTGACAATGGGTCTTGAGTGGTGTATGTGTGTGCACGGACATGCCAAATGACAAGTTTACGGCCGCTGTCCATAATATAGGTTCGCTATCTGTAATACAAAAATGTCGCTCCAGCAGTGCTAGGAGTTCACCATATGCCAGAAAGTGGCCCACCTGAAGATCACACTCCTCCCTAAGCTGCTCATCGGACAAAAGAGCGCCATCACGGTACAACTCACTTAAGGTGCACACACCTGTTGCCTCCCATGTTTCCAACCCCACCCTACCCAGCATGCGCACAAAGGACTCTAGTGAACTTAATGGAACCTTGGGGGAAGTATCTGGGGATGCATGGAATGAGGCATACGCTGCATTGAAAGCTGAGAAAGGCAATTCGGAACAGACTGTTTGCCCCCTGTTGGAGCCTGGCATCTGAAAGCAATGCCTGAAGTTCCTGTTGCCAGGCCTGAGTATTGTCTGGAAGACCCAGCTCCTCTGTAATACAGCCTGCCAGCCAAAGCGTGGGCCCCTGCATTTGTGCCACCAAATAATACAGCTCAAAAGTAGGGCTCCCAGCCCTCCCTGCTCCATTTCCAGTTGTAATTTACGGAGCACCATAACCTTCCTTCCCTTATTCCACATAAAGCTACTTAAATCTGCATGCAATGCCTGAAAAGTGGATTTAGGGATGTGGACAAGAAGGTTAAGAAAAAAATATGAGTCTTGGCAGAATCCCCATGTGACCAATGAGACGCGACCTTGTACAGTAAGAAGCAATGTGCCTCAGAAAGCCATCTTTATTCCACCAAAAAGTTACCTAAATCTGCATGCAACACCTGAAAAGTGGATTTAGGGATGTGGACCAGAAGGTTATGAAAAAAATATGAGTCTTGGCAGAATCCCCATCATGGCCAATGAGATGCGACCTTGTAGAGTCAGAGGCAATGTGCCCCAGAAAGCCATCTGAGGTCAGAGCGAGGTTATGTCCCTAATAAGGTTGCAATCAATGACATTTTGTGGCTGATGATACATGTTAATCCCAAAATAACGGAATATGCGAGATTCCCAGCAGACTGGACATGCACCAACTTCACAGAGTTGCTGTGGGCAGTCGGGGTGTAAGGTGAAACGGCAGGAATTAGCCCAGTTTCCTGCCAACCCTGACGCCCTTCTGAATTCTAGCAGCACCTCTTGTATGCCAATGAGGCCCTCTCTTATATCCTTAATGTATATTAAAACATCATCCGCATATGACGAGGCAGAGTGAGTCTCGCCTTTTAATGGGATACCCCAATGTCATCCTTGCTGTCAGAGTCACTGGGCCAGGGGCTCCGTAGTTAGAGTGAATAAGAGGGTAGAGAAGACAGCCTTGCCTTGTCTCCCTACTCACAGAAAAGGAGTATGAAATACGCCGGCCGATTTTAACTTGGGTGGAGGCTCCGGCGTAGGGGAACTGGATAAAATCTAGCAATCTTTCAGTGATACCAAAGGCAGTTAGGGTTGAGAATAAGCTCTCTCAGTCGATCGTATCGAAAGCCTTCTCCAGATCCAGCACCAAGCAAGCTGCATATGGCCACTGAATCCAGGAAAGTTCCAGAACGTGATGCAAGTGACAGATATTAAGGGTCCTGGAGCGTCCAGGTACAAGCCCTTTCTGGTCTGAGTGCATCAAGCAAGACAGATGTTCATATATATGGCTGGCTATTATTTTGCTCAACACTTTATAATCAGACCCCGGCATGGACAGCAGGCTAGCTCCAAAGGGTCCTTGCATAGCTTTGGTAATAAGACCAGAAGTGATTACCCCAAAGTGGCTGGGAGACGCCCCTCCTTTTGCGCAGCCTCAAACACCTCCAGCAATTTAGCAGCAAGATGGACCTCATATGCCTTATTGAATTCTATAGGAAGTCCATTGAGGCCTGGGGTATTACAAGTTGCTGCTCTGTGGATAGCTCCCTGCACCTCTTGCAAAGTGAGTGCAGGGTTCAAATGGTGCCTAGTAAGGGATCAGTTGTAGGGAGTTACCATGTCAAGGAAGCGGTCTACAGCTTCCCGGTGGTTCACGGGGGGTCCATATAGGGTCTGGTAATATATGGTGAATGCATTGTGTATTCCCACCTGATGCATTATCACCTGGCCTGCCAGACTCCTGATCACCGTAATCAGGGTTACTGGGTTGGCACTATGTAAAAGTCACACCAGTAATCGGCTGGATTTGTTCCTCCTCACAGTGCATTTTCGCCTGGTAGGCTCGGAAATCTATGCAGCATAATTGCTCAGTAAGTTGGGCATGTAGTTCAAAGGCTTTCACAACCTCTAAACCACCCAGGGACTCCTTAACTCGTGCAGGTCCTTCTGCAGGGACCCCCTCGTGCCCACCACCGTGCACATGCTGTGGCCACACAGTACCACCTTCATTGCTTCCCAATCAACCAATTTAGAGGAGGACGTTCCCCAATTATCCATCAAACATTGAGTCAAGGTATCTGCGGTCCCATCACAAAACACTGAGTCCTCCAACACGGAGGGCTATAAGTGCCAAGAGGGGACTAGGGGACTAGGGGGTCACAGCGCTCCCCATTCCAGTTGCAGGAGGCCGTGGTCCGAGAAGGTTTTCTCCAAATACTCCGCTCTTGATGCTAGTAGTCTGGTAGCAGGTTTGCAAAGTATGCCGTCCAGCCAAACATGGAAATCTTGTGGGGCTTAAAAGGAATACTCAGTAGAACTGGAATGCAGCAACCTCCAGCAATCTAAGAGGGACCAGTGTTGAAGCCAGTGGAAGAAGTGTGTCACGCCCACGACCACCGGGGAGGCTGCTAAAGATGGGTGCGAGCAGTCCATGTGCGGGTCAAGTACGCAATTAAAGTCCCCACCCGTCAGCTCTGGGACATAGGCCCGTCTAGTCCAACGTGTTGATAACTTAGTCAAAAAAGCCTGTCGCCCCGTGTTCAGAATATAGATGCTTCCCAGCAATACAGTCCTGCCATCCAGGATCCATTTTACCAACAGATAACGGCCCTCAGAGTCTATCTCGGTCCCTGTACAGTCTAATAGACCCCTGGCCGGATCCACATCAATGTGCCTCCCACGAAGCCAGAGTACATGGTGCAGAAGCATTTTGCAGCTTCACCCCCCCCCCCCCCACCCCGTCAGGGCCACATGCATCAATTACAGCAGAGCTATCGGCAAACCCCTCCTTATGAGGTATTGTGTGCCATGCCCATGCCGCGGACATTCCAAGAGACAATACCCACTCAAGGTTTCTCAGCAATGAAACGGAAGTGTTATGTCCCAGGGGATTTCAAATCGCAGCAGTAGAGCTGCACAGATTAGACGTATATGCATACCATTTGGAAACAACAGGGTGACAAACCGTGGCATACAGTCAACTGCATTAACATATCCTCATAACTCCCCACCCAGGGTAACCCATGAACATGCGATCACCCAAAAGAATAACAATGGGTCCCATAGAAGGGATGCTCCAAGTGTAGACATGTACACACATATCGCCCAGGAGTAAGGCGAGGTGGGTAGCCGGACGATCCACAATATCATAGCTTGGAGACTGGCTTACAGGACTAAACAGTACAGGCCCCATTGGGAGACCCATTTTCTCCTCCACTGTTAGCTGCCATAGAGATCAAGTGTCAGTCCTCAGTACGTGTCAACAGTGATTGTATGGGTCACTTGGTCCCCAAGCTTTCACACAATTTCTTCTGTCGTCTGGGGCGTTACAATGGGTAATATCATCGAGTCTCCACTGCAAACAGAGTGGGAAGAGTCTATATCTGAAGCCCCATCACCGAAGATGTAATCGATGGCTATTTTCGCTCAAAGAGTTTCGCTGTGACCATTACGGCCTGAGCCCATTCCTCCCTGGCCTGCTCCGGCGTAGGGCCCCGGAGGACTTGTATGTCATCTGTGCTTGCAATTTCTACAGCGTGAGGAGTGATTCAATTTCCATTGAGGTGTAGATGAGGTCAGTGCAGAGGTCTCAACATCTGTTACACCCAATCCCAGGCATCCCCAGGTTCAGTTGAAAAATAACTGGCATCCAACCATTACCTTTAGTATTGGAGCCCGACCTGTTGTAGCTGGTGCTTCACTCCAACGAAAGAGGCTCCTCGACGTTGTACTGCGAGTATGCAATCTGGGAAGATGAATACTTTCGTGTCTCATCTCGCAGTGGGGGACGTTCTCTGGCTGCTTGAAGGATTGCACCCTTATCCCTGTAGTTCATTATGCAGGCCACTATTGAGCACAGCCTCACCGGAGGATGTAGTGCCGGAACCCCGTGAGCATGTTCAATCAGGAAATAGGTGGAGAGGCAGTCTGAAGCTATCTTCTGTGACAGCCAAGTTTAGAAGAACTGGATGGTGTCAGAGCCCTCCGCTCCCTCTGGGACTTCCACAATACAGAGATTGTTGGATAAGAGTGTCCTTCCGAGTCTTCTGCGCCGGCCTCTAATTTCTGCACTCTTGTGGTAAGGGAGCATACCTGTCCCATTGGTGCCTTCATCGGACGAATGTCTGTAAGATCCTGTTTAGCATGTGAGACACTTTCAGTCAACTTCCTTTGATCTTCTCACACTAATCGCAGTTTGTTTGCCACTGCATCCATTCTGGAGCGTATATCTTGATGGGTGTCCACTATGACAGCCAGAATCTGTCTAATTTAAGGCTGGTGGAGGGCTTGGTCGGTGGGGCCACAGAAGCAGAGGCATCAGGCGGAACCCTCGGATCAGTATTACTTCTATCTTGCTGGCATTGGATTCCAGTGCCTCCTCTTCATCCCATGCTGCAGAGCAGAGTCTCCGTCAGGCATGCTCAGGCTCTGTAGGCCAAAGAGTGCTTGAGCGCGATTTATGATTCATGTGAGTCTGCCAGACCCCTATTTAACAGGCCGTGCGGCGGCACGAGCACTAGCACCAGGGAGGGATGGCTAGGCAACAGTGGGTTCAAATATATTGCCTCTCGCCTCATGATTTCTGTTGCCGGGACCAAAATGACAACCAGTCCACTCAATGCGCTCAGTTGAGGGTAATCTCTCTCCAGACCACTGAGGCAGGGGCAGCTGGTGTTCAAGGGCTAAAGGGCTGTGCCCCTAGCCTTTTCTGGCCTCTCTAGTGAAGCATATATTTAATTACATGATTAAAGTAAAACATTTTCTGCACAACATTTTCAGAGTGAAAGTTGTGCACTTTCAAAAGCCCCACTGCGCCTGCGTGAGTATGTGGCTGAAAGCTGCACAGTAGGGCTGATAGGGCTTGCCCACGCAAAGCCCTTACGTTTTCTCAGAATGCAGTGACGTCACTGGCTTATCTCCTCCTCCACCAGAAGCCCTGATAGTAAATAGCCTGGAGCGTTTTTTGTTCAGCCCGGGTTTCTGAAAACTTCATGCCACTCCGATATTATTATCCACCTTTTCCTATATACTCAAATGGTGGGGTGCGATCAGAAGGCCTTACTGCCCCCCCCCCCCCCCCCCCCCACTCTAGCATGTTACGTACCAGAGGTCACATTTTATTAAGATAATGTGGTATTGCGCAAACAAAATCCCCTTTTCCTGCATTACAAGCAGTCTGTGGCAGAGAAATTGAATAAATAACTCCATCCAGGGCTCTCTCTGGGAGACAGGAGTGTGACCCGAAGACCTCAAGTCGTAAATATGCCAAAGACAACCCTGCACACAAGTGAGTTGGAGTTTTATCTTTTTTTTTTTAGAGACAATAAGAAAAAAATCTGTTCTCTCAGCTCTCCTCTCCCTTCACTGCCTCTGTAGGTAATTTCTTCTCTCAAAGGCAGTAATGGTTCCAGTAATTTATCATGGCTAGTTATGCTCGTTTTATTTCTTCTGCAGACTAATGACGTGATATGTCAAATTAAACATGTAATCTGTAGCTCAAATAAACGTGTAGCTTTTATCACTGAAACTGCTGGATACTGGATGGGTGAGGCAAGGTGTTTTTGTTTGAATAAGTGTTTGCAGGGCTTGACTGAGTGGCTGAGAAAATGTGGGTGTCTGTGTATAAGAGTTGTGTGTATGGCAGTGGATTACAATGTGGATGAGTGAATGGGTAGGCGACCAAAGGTAGTGGGTGAGTAGGTGAATGGAAATAAGTGGGTAGTGAGGCTCACTCACAAGGTGCAAATCCGTCTTGTGTTTGTGCCCCACCACTGCTTTCAGTCACCAGACACCACTGCACTGAGGATATGAACTACAAGTGCAGGACCCACCTCTCCCCTGATCCCTGCACCAGAGGGGAATATGCAGTCCCAGGATCATCTTCACTGCACCCAAGTCTCACTGTTACCAACCCCAACTAAGTGAGGGAGGGGGGCACCTTATCACCAGTAGGGCTCAGGAATGAGTAATAGGGGGTTCCTTCAGCCCCAGTCCCATTGGAGTATCCACCAAGTTTCAGTGTGGCTAAGCAAAGCCTAAGGGGCAAAAAGAAGGGTAGGAGGGGGCTGAGACATAAGATGAGGAAGGGGATGGAAGGCCCAGTCCACATCACAGTCCATAGCCACCAGGTCGGCCCTCTCAATAGAGCACCGTAGAGCTGTGTGCTCGGTATGGTCCCCTGCGTGCCAAGGTCTTATTTGCAGACCTCCTTAATAGAGGTCAAGGGAGCAACTCTGCAGCTGCTGGAGGGGGAGCAAGGAAATATCCCTACCAAGGAAATACATCCCCTCTCATCTGCCCATCACACTTTGGTGATGCGGGCTCTCGGCCTCCAGGATTCCATATTCATAGCTTCAGTGCACACCACCAGAGCCACCTCAGTCCCCGCTGAGTCCACAGCGGCCTGCAACACCTTCTCACTTAGTGGGGCTGGGGACACCAGGGTGCTCCCTAATCGTTCTGTCATCCCCCGGTCCAGTCACTGCTTAAAAGGGGCCCTGCTCAGGTCTGTGCCACGCTGCAGGCCTGGGGCCTGTGCATGGTAGTCTGGCTGTGTCGGATTTATACGGGCACCAATCTGCATGATTTGTGGCTCGATCAGTGCTGCTGCCCCCTCTGATCAAAGAGCCCGTACCAGTGGGCTCAGCAACGTGAGATGGCAGGTGTCTTTGGAAGGCTGGTCTCTCTGATGGAGCTTTCCAAAACCCCGACTGTCATCATGCAGCCCTGGCCATGCACCCGAGTGGCACTCTTGATGAGAAAGTCATCCAGATAGGAAAAGGCATGGATGCCCTGTATGCATAGGCGAGCAGCCACTATCACCAGGAAATTGGTTAAAGACCCTGGGTGTAGGAGTGACTCCTGCACTTTGAACTGGTAACGCTGTCCACTTACTACAAATCTGAGGTATTGACAATGTGGTGGATGGTTTGGAATGAAGAAATAGGCAGCTTTGAAGTTGAGTGTGGCCATGAAATCGCCTTGTTGTAGTGGTGGGATGACATCCCGAAGAGTGACCATGTGAAAGTTGTAGGCAGCTGGCTCTGTATATGCTATATCAAAATGAGATACAGTGTGCACAGAGTCCAGGGGTTCCCCAGAGCCTAAAGTAGATAATACTAATGCTCTCTTTTGTGGTAGTGTGGTCGAGCACTTAGACTTATCAGATGGTAGTGCAAAGTATTTGCTGTACACACAGAGACAATAGAAGAAGTACACACTCAATGACTTAACTCCAGACCAATGGTTTTTATATAGCAAAAATATATTTTGTTAATTTATTTCTAGAACCACAAGACTAAAGTTGCAGGTAAGTACATAAATTAATAAGTCTTTCACATATGTATCAATACCACTTTGACTGTAATTGCTAAGTTGTACAGTTTTTGAATAAAAAGGAAATAACCTGTTTTAAAAGTTGACAGTGCAATTTTGAGAACAGTTCCTGGGGAGAAGAAAAGTTAGTATGTTTTCCAGGTAAGTACAACACTTACAGTTCCAGTCTCCAGGGGTTAGGAAGTTCCAGGTAAGTACAACACTTACAGTTCCAGTCTCCGGGGGTTAGGAAGTCCATAGGTTGGGGTTCAAGTTAACCCCCAACACCCAATACCAGCAACACAGGGCCAGCCGGGTGTAGAGGTCAAAGCTGAGCCAAACTTAACATGGGCTCATATGGAGCCTGGGGGCACTCAGTTTCAGATCTGCTGGCAGGTAACTACCTGCGTCTTTGGAGATCTGACCTGGGGGGTTTAGAGGAGCACTGGGAGGACCACAAGAAGGCACCAAACTCATACCCTCAGCGGCGGCTGGGTGCAGAGTGCAAATGGAGCGTCAGGCTCCCAATGCTTTCCTAGGAAGGGACCCCGGGGGTCGCTTAGATGCTGCAGGCTGAGTCCAGGGGGTCGGTTCCGGAAAAACACAGGCTGGACAAGTAGGAGGGCCACCTGCTGAACGTTGCTGCACCGAAGGTCGGGTTGTCTTTGGGCTGGGGATGGCGGGTGCAGTGTACTTTTAGGCATCAGATATCTTCTTCCTGAGCTTTCGCAGTCAGGGGGTTCCTCTGGATTCACACTGCAGGCGTTGGCGTGAGGTGGGGGGCAGGAGAGGTCAGCTCAAGGTGGGCACTTGTTTGGAATCGCCTGGGGATCCTCCCTAGCCGGTTGGGCCACCTGGACACGGGAAGTAGGTGTTGGGTGCAGAGTGGTCAGGACTTGCGAATCAAGGGAGGTTCTGGAGTCCTTAGATGTAGTTTCTTCTTGGGCTGGGCCACTGTCCACAGGAATTCTTGGTCCTCTGTGATGCAGGGCAGTCCTGTGGAGCTTGGCAGAGGTCGTTGGTCCCGCAGGATGTGTCGCTTTCTTGTTACATGTTCTCTGAAGCAGGAGACAGGCCGATAGGGCTGGGGCTAAGTCAGTTTGCGTCTTCCTTCTTCTCTGCTGGGGTTTCAGATTAGCAGTACTTCTTTCTTGTGAGGTCGCCAGGAATCTGACAAACTGGGTTCAGGGAATCCCTTAAATTCTGGATTTAGGGGCTTTACAGGGGTCAGAGGGCAGTAGCCAATGGCTACTGACCTTCAGGGTGACTATACCCTTCTTGAGTCCACTCCCTTTGTGGAGAGGGACACAAACCTAAACCTATTGGTCCCTGTTGTCCAAATCAAGATAAAGGATTCTGCAGGGAGGCGGGATACCTCAGCTCTGGACACCTTAGGTCCTAGTTGGGGTGATCACTCCTTACTGCTTTCACTAAGTTTCCTGCCAGACTTGCCGCCAAAAGTGGGGCTTTGTCCAGGGGGCGGGCAACTCCACTAGCTGGAGTACCTTGGGCACTGAAACAAGAGGCCTGTGCCTTTGAGGCTCACCACCAGGTGTTACAGTTCCTACAGGGGGAGGTGTGCAGCACCTCCACCCAGGTCAGGCTTTGTTTCTGGCCAGAGAGCACAAAGGCTCACATCCCATGTGGTCAGAAACTCGTCTGGAAGTGGCAGGTTGACAGACTGGTCAGTCCTGCACTAGCAGTTTGGCTAATATACAGGGAGCATATCTAAGATGCCGTCTGGGTGCATTTTTCAATAATCTCACACTGGCATCAGTGGGGGGTTTATTGTGCTGAGACGTTTGATATCAAACTTCCCATTATTCAGTGAAGCCATTATGGAGCTGTGGAGTTCGTAATGCAATGAGGAATTATAGGAGGTAAACTCCAAAGGCCTGTGGATGGTGAAGGACAAGTGACTCCTTTTCTGAGGAGCACATGGACCTCTTCCCTGAGTAAGCTTTGGTGTGGTGGGGAGAGTTTGTGTTTGCGAGGTGGAATGTTGGGAGGTGTGGAAGTGAGCTCCAGACAATAATCACCTATTCAATACCAACTTGAAGGTGCCATTCCGCCAAGTGGGAAAGAACCCTTGGAGAGGATCCCTGACCGCAGTTATGTGATTGGGAGGAACGAGAAGTAAGCCAGGGCTTACTGATGATGGCAGATCCTTTGTGGGAGTCGCCTTTTGAATAAATCTCTCTGTAGGGACCTTGAAAATGGACTCTGGGAGAGATATTTTTGGGCTTGTGGCTGTTGGTATGATGTGGACGTTCCGGGAAAGGTGGTCTTGGAACCTCCACTGTAGGATGAGCAATGAAAGGAGACACAATGGGAAGTGGTTTGCAGGTCACCCATTGTTTTTTTCCTTTCCAGTGTCCTTTTTAATCTTCTCTAATAAAGTATCAACCTGTTGTCCAAAAAGATGTTCCCCATCAAAAGACAGATTAAGTAGGTGTTGCTTGACTTTCGATTTGAAACCAGAAACAAGAAGCCATTCATGCCTTTCTAGAAGGGCACTAGAGTTAAACCCCCCTAGCAGCAGTACCCATCTTTTTTTTCTATTTTTTTTTTTTATTCTGGTTTTGCAAATGTTTCGCCAGTTACAAATATAGGAGGAATCATTAGGGTAACTCCCTGACATTGAACAATGAAGACTTAAATAAAACCGCAGCAGAGTAATGTCTCATCTGTGGGGGTGGCGAGTCATCCAGTGTGGGTATCCCTCCTGCATCCTTGCAGAGGATTGGTGAGAGAAGGGAGGCCAGAATGCCCACAGAGGGAAGTGGGACCAGCGCGAAAGGTAGGGAAGCACTACACACAAGCACACATCTGAATATACACCTGTATTAGACTGCTACCTAAGCATGGGTCACTGAAGACAGGAGGAGCGGGGCAATGGGTGGGTGCCCACGAGACTCCACCACCGTTCTCAATCCCTCGACCTTAAAGCCTGTCATTTTAGTCACTCTTATAATTGTTACTGACAGTTGGTCAACCTCTGGGGGATATTTGAGAAGTTCCTCCATTTCACCCTAATGGGCACAGTCATATCTAGAAAGGAGCCCAATGTAATTAGCCATCCACCAATGACTGGCTGATTGTGCGGCTACCCTCTTGCCTGCAGCATGTATTCTTTTATCTCTGTCTGGTGGAGAGGACTCACCAGTGCTCTGAAAGTTGGTCCTTTTGAATGCAGTAACTACTGTCAGGTGAGGTGAGAGTCAGGTGTACGCTGGCCCCATACGTAGAGTGCGTCAGTTGGGGAAGCCTTTTTTTTTTTTTTGCTTGTTTTTTAATCCACCCTTGGTGTAATAAAACTTGCTCAAACTGGGTCATGGAATATGTCTGGGATGTGACGGAGCATGCCTTTAAGCATGGGGAGGTAATAAGCGTACCGTTGGGTGGAGAAAAGGGTCTCAAAAAGGAAATCTTCCTCTGATGGTTCAGTATGTAGATCCATTTATGGAAGGTGGTAGCCCTACCAATAAGGTTGTGGGAGGAAGTGGTGTCAGGGAGGGGAGGGTTTTGCAGGGTACAGGTCAGAATCTGTATCCACCAGCAGATCAGTATCAAGTATCCCAGGGACCATCCTGCAGTGAGATGTCAAAGGTGTCCCCTTAGGCCTGTTTTCCTCTATCTGAATGAGGTGACCCTTGAAGTGTGTATGAGACAGGGTCAGCTGGAAAAGTGGGAAGGGAATGTTATGGAGCAGGCAGGGGTTTAGGAATTGTGACATGCAAAGGGCTTGTAGCTGTGTCCATTCCTTGCTTTGGTAGAGGACGCATGTCCAAGGCTTCTGCAAAGGAAAGTTGAAGTTTAGATGGTTGCGCAGAAGATCCAGGTGGGCAGGTGATTATCCAGTCAGCATGTGGATGGTTCATTAAGGTGTTTATGGCAGGTGCTGATCCCTATTTGCGTTTGTGAAAAATTGGTTCAACAGTCCCCTATCTGTGGCTAAGGTGCTGCAGGGCTCTGGTTGGTTTGGCTCAGACGATGACTGTCAGCTCCCACAACAGTTTTTGTTTCTACGCCTAAGCTGTCCGCTCTGAAGGTCAGATCAACTCCAAGTTGGGAGCGGCCAGTGCTGAAGAAATCAGCCTCAATTTCTTCAGCGCCCAGCTGGGGCTGGGGTTTATGTCTGAAAATGTCAGTCAGAGCCGACATGGTCCAAAGGCAGTGGTGGCCCAGCAGCTGGCCTATGGTGCTCCAGAGTAGCTGTCCAACCCTTTGGGGAGGGTTGCTCTGCGTGGTGTGGATGGAAAGGTGAATTGTGGGGGGCGTAGGAAGGGTGGTTGTGTACAGAACTAATAGCTGGTTGCACCGATGGAAGATATTTTTCTTTTTTATTTCCAGGTCGGAGTTGGAGCTGTTGTCAGGGAGAAAGTCCCTTCAACAGCGGCTGATGCTTGTGCATGGCTTTCCCTTTCGATGTCATCAGTGCTGAAGAGGTCCTGTGTGTCATCTTTGGTCCTCAGTGACCTTTTAAGACTTCGAGCTCAACGGTCGTGTACAGTTTTCTTCCAAGCAAAGGAGCGGCAAGCATCGCAGTCAGCTCATCTGTGGTCAGCGAGTGAGACACAAATTGCAGACCAGATGGAGAACAGGCAAGACTATTTTGCGGGACACCAAGGACAGTTGTGAAAAGGTGTCCGTCCCATCACCGTGTGAACATGGTGGGGGAGATACGCCTAAAGACCAATAAACATGCCCGGAAGAGGGAAGGTCCACGTGTGCCCGAGGTGGATGGAAAACCACGCGGTCGAGTCGTCATACCGAATGGAAGGGAAAACAGGAACGCCATTGATAATACCAACGGAGGCTAGCTGTAAACTGAGAAGAGTGCACATTAGGATGACCAGACGGTGGAAGAAAACAATCCAGCAATAGAGTCGATCACAATGCACATTACCAGCAAAAGAAGTCACAATACCCTGTGACTCGAAAAACTTTCTTAGAAGAAAAACAGCTTGCACACATCCGAGACCAACACTAGGATTATGCACAGCATGTGCATCTATACATACCTCGAACATAACCTTTAACAGTCACGGCAATTCCTTGCTGGGCTAAAGACAGCATAAAAAGCAAACCATCCAACACCTTTGCTTGCAATGGGTCATATGGCAGGAACTACACCAGGTGACAAAAGTATCCAAGTGTCCAGAAGATACAAACTATGTAGACAAACGTCTGGCTGCTAGAATGACTGACTACTTTGGGAGGAGATCAAAAGCAGTCAACTGCTGCCTCACAATATCCCATCATGGAACTGCAGATGAGACAGGCCTGGGTGCAGGAACTCCGTCCTGTCACTGCCACAGAAGATCCTCCCAAAGTGACAGCCTGGCCAGAGGGCAGATGGTCCTGCTCAGAAGTTCCAGGTACCACAGTCCTGGCCCACTCCGGAGCTTCTAGGATAATTTGGTCCCGGTCGTTAAAGATCTTTTTTAAGAACAGTAACAAGGGAGTGCAGAGGTCATAAGGTATACAGGAGTCCCAAGCTCCACTCTAGGGGAAATGGGTGTTAGAGAGAGCCTTCTTGGGAGCTCCAGAGCGCAAAAGTGTTGACACTGTGCTCTCTGTGGTTGCAAAGAGATGGTGTTAGGACTCTCTCCATTGCTGAAAGACCCCATGCACCATCTCTGGGTAGACCTACCATTTGTGATCTGCTCAGTTCAAGCAGCGGAGTTTGTCCACCGTGGTGTTTAAAGACCTTCCAGATGGTTCACGACCATGGAAATGCCCTGATGATTTAGTCCACTCCAGAGGCAAATAGGGACCACAACTCACTTGTGCTGTACCACATGTTGCCGTACCAACGGGTGGTGGTGTTGTCTGTTAGGTCCTGAACCTGCCTTCCCATGATGGTAGGCAGTAAGGCTTTCAACACCAAGTGAATGGCCTGCGACTCCAACAGATTTATGTGGAGGTCAGAGACCTCCACCTCTACCAGGTGGCCTCCCCAATGTAGCATCAGTAACACATACATATCTATCAGCTCTGGGTAGGGGGAAAGGTCTGCCACTGGTCCAGTTGTGAATGAGCAGGCACCACTGCAAATCTCTTGCAGTCTCCTTCGAAACCTGTATGGACTCAAACAGGCTCCCTTATTGCTGAGACAAATGACTTCAGATCCTAGGGCAGAACCCACACGGGCTACCTGCATAGTACGCGAGCAGGAAGCAGGATGCCAAGAAGTTTCAGAGTCACTCTCACTGAGACCCTGGACTGAGGCTGAAACATTAGGATAATAGTTTGAATGTCCTTGACTCAAAAATGCATCATGTAGGGCACCACACTCATTCTGGGATATGGTCATTGAAATTTTGCCAACAGTCCCTAAGGAACTGTCTGCCACTTTAGCATAGATCATTCAGGATGGCAGGAGGAGTGAACAAGCTCATTGTGGCATTCCTGAATTATGAACACTAAACTGGCACGAAATTCCTCAGGGACTGTCATCACAATTGCAATGACCATATCCCAGAATGAATGTGAGTATCTCCGTAAGGGACAAATAGCTTTCACTAAGCAAAGAGTGAGACTAGCAGAAGAAAACACTTGTTTACCAAATGCTTCCATACATTTGTAGTCCCTGTTGGGAGAGTCCTGGGAAATGAGTTTAGATTACGCATTCTTGGTGAAGCCTGGTTAATCAGGTGCTCAGATTTAAGATGTTGTGTAAGAAAAGCAGGATCTCCTGGAGTAGGTCTGTGACATTAAACCACTTGTCTATTTAACAGCAGACAAGATCAAGGTTGGCTCAGGTGAATATTAATGTATCATTGTCTCTATAAATGTCTTTCTGGGCTGTAGAACTTTCATAAGTACATTGGACTTAACGTCAATGGATGTTAGTTGTAAGTCCAAAATTTCAGCTGCGTGTCAGATGACCACGGCAAAGAAAGTGGTTTGCTCAGTTGATGGGCTGAGAGGAACTCAACCCGGTGTCAGGGGAGGTGTCCAGACCACTAGCCTGCAAATCAATGTATACATTAGTATCATCATTATATTGGGCATCATCCCCATTATTTCCATTGCAATCTCCGAAATTATGATGGTTTGGTCAGAGTCTGATCCAAGCAAGTTTTAGAGGGCTTGTGGATGAAGGGGAAGTGTCATGTGACATTCAGAATGAGGCTGTACTGGTTATGAGGGATGACAACTTTGGTCAAGGAAGTGCTGGATTCATTTTGGAGTCGGACAAAATAATTGGCTCCTCCTCTGGCATTGGCTGCATCAGGGCTGGCATTGCCATGACTGGAGCAGATCTTGGTGTCAGGATTGAAGTTGGGTTGGGCAACATCCCTGAAGGTTGAGCAGACCCTGCAGCTAGGCCAAGAGGTACAGATGGTGTTGAGGATGATGATAATCTGGCAAGAGGCCTACTCTGATCCATGGAGCCTGAAGGTGCGCTAAAGGAGCCAGGTAGGGTGTCAAATATGCACTGAAAGGCTTTTTTGAAAGCCCCTATCTGCTGCAACATCGCCAACGAACCTGAGAAACTAGAGTTGCATCAGAATAAGTTGAAGGAAATGTTCCTCGGTAGGGGAATGAGAAGTACCTTGACATCTATGAAACTTCTCAGGTGGAGAGTGGTAGGACAAGAGATAAATCCTGCTTGTATTTCAGACTTGTTTTCTCTTCAGCTTACTTGAAAACTTTGATTTGGAGGAGGCTCTGTTGCTGGAACAGTCTCAAGAGCGGGAGTGAGACCTCCCTCTAAATTGGGAGCAGGCCTTTGATGTTCAGCAACAGAGTTTAGCTTTGCAGTCCTAGATCACCTTGGGATTTATCCGAGTGCTGTTCTTGCAAGCCCTGGAGTTGTGCATTAGTCATAGGCACCATAGGCAGACCTCATGTGGGGGGGGGGGGGGGGGGGGGGGGGGGGGGGGGGGTGTTCACAGACAAATGCTTGTGAATGTCCCTACAAAGCTTAAACCCTGTGTCTTTAGGTGGGGACAGGTTTCCTTGCACACTGCAGAAACATTTTATTGCAATATAATTCTCATCAAAATCAAGGAAAGTTTGGGAGCAAGCACCTGATCCATGTCCGAAGGCATGGAAAGAAAGGAAAAGACATCAGCGTGTAGAGATGGTGCTTATTTCTGGATACAAAGTTACTTCCAGGGCAGGACGCTGTGCAACCAAACAATGACACCTGCTAGCATTCGGGAACAATGTTGAGAACAATCTCCGGATCTAGTCTGATGCCAGGAGGTTATTCACAATGTGAAGAATCTATGGTTATAAGTATCAATCAAAATCTCAGTTATGATTATGATGAACTTCGTGAGACTGGACAGCAGAGTGCATCCACCTCAGGGTGGAGCCAAGGCAAACATGAGATGGCTGTGTTGGTTACAGTACCACATGTACTCATATTCATTTTTGTTGCCAACACTGCTGTTTCTTAAAGTACACCAGTGATTCCCAACATGACTGGGGGTATTCAAGCAGATGAATCTATTAAAGATCCAAATGCTGGACAGTTAGCTATCATCGATCCAATGCATTCCATGATAAGTAAACAGATGAGGTTCTGGAATCAACATCCAGTCTTTCTTTTGCAAAAAGGAGGGTTTAATTGAAAGGTTTGCACAAATCTCAATCTGTGCACATAGAAGGGATGGATGGCCCTCAGTCATGTTCAAAGGGTAAAAACAGCCCATCAGGATGTATAAGAATACAAGTGTTGCTCAACTGCTGGTAGTGGTTAAACATATAATGCAATCTATTTTAATCTGACTTTTGTGATCCTAGATCACTTTGCATTTTTCTGGACTTAGACATTGAAAAGGGTTTATCTGAAACACCCTATGCAAAATGTTTACTTCACCTACATTACAAAGGTGTTTCTTAAAAAGGCTCTTAAGAATAACCCTTGCTTTTCTCCAACAGCTGGTAAGATTGAGGTGTGTCCATTTCCATAGCCTTCATAACCGTTTATGTGGCCAATCGGAAACCATCTGCACCAGTTGCAGCGAGAAAGTTTTGTTACTGTGCTCACATTACATCATAGGTACCTACTGGCTTGTCTTTCATTGAAATCTCACCTGAGATTGCGAGCAACTGGAAACAGTTCCTTTCATTGAACCCAATACATTTTACATGTATACATCCCAGGTAGTACAATTCAGTAAAATGTTAAATCAGTCCCCAGGAGGTGTCATAAGCATTCCCGATTACTTAGCTTCATTTTATATTTCAAAATGTTCATGTTTTAGTTTCATCGTTGTTCGCAATGACATTCTACACACTTCATTTAATTTTACCTGCATGATAATATTCTAGGAATATACCGTACAAGTTGTGTGTTTTAGTTACCTTTTCCTTGACATGTAATCAGTACATTATTTCCAAGGGTAGGAACACAGTACATGATATCCTAATGCCTGCGTTGCCCATTCAGGAGAACCTCCATCATCTAGACATAGCATTGCATTAGAGCTGTGCTACTAACACAATGGGTTTTAATATATAAATGATGCACTGACCTGGAAGGGACAGAGGGGCATTCCAGCCTGGGACAAATGCTGTGCTCTACATGCAGCTCTGCTAGCGCTAATCTTCCAGCGAGGATTGTCATCCACACTACAGGCTGATTCCTGACACCCTTTCCAAGTATGGGTAAGGCTAATTATTTAGATCAGGCATGCAGAAAGGTACACCCGCAATGCTCACAGTATAGTTTTAGGGTTAGGTAGGACCCACTATAACTCATTCATCACGGTTGGATTGTTTATTATCTTTACCATGTTCATTATGATGGTAACTTTGTTTTGTTTCATCTGCCTGATTATCACATTCTCTTTATTTAAGATTACAATTGTTTCACTAAATGTATTAAAAATCTCTTGTGTTTTGCCGGGGCAAGCATGAGTAATACAACAAAAGGGTGAGACAGGTATCGACGACTTATCTAGGGAGTAAGAGTCTCATTTTAAGGTTGCCATAATCACCTTCCACCTCGGTCAGGTTGGGGGGTTCAGGTGAAGCACTGTGAGCTATACATAAGTTGGCCCGACAGTTTCTAATTATGAAGAAGGACTCACATGCAGTCCTATTATTTTAGTAGGAACTAAATAACAGAGGAAATTAAAAATGCTACACACTTCCAGCTACATGTAACCACTCATGTTATCATGAAAACATACAGAATGAACATGCAATTCACAATAATAAACCACAAAACAGAATATCTGTAAGAAAAGTCAGTATATTTATGGTCTGCTTTATAAAAGTTACTATTATACAATGGTACATAGTATTTATTTCACAAAAATATGAACAAATATGTACAGCAAGACAAATACACAAAAAACACTTTCTTCAAACAAAATACATATTGAAGACCGCTTCTGTATGCGCAAAACAACCCTACAATCATATATTTATATAAATATATACATAAAAGCAAAAATCCAAAATATTTAAAGCAGATAGTTATGAACAAAAATAAAGCTGGGTTTGAGAAGAAGGAAAAAAGAGCCTTTTATTGCAAGCCATGATGTTCGACGTCCTTACTAAAAAGGCCTCTCTCGTTCACACTAGAAACGCACACTTCCGTTTTGATCAAACCACAAAACTCCAAGCATTAGGGGTAGATTTCGAAAAAAATTACCCTTTATTAGAATTAGAATGTCCTTATAACAGTGTCTCTGTTCATTTTTACAAATACTACAGTGGCAAATTAGGAGATAAAAAACAAATCTCAACTCCAGTTACAAGTCTGTTTAAATACATTTCGGGCATCTACAAATAGCTGACTGTACACGTTCCCTCTTATAATAAATAAAATTTGCACATTAGGTTTCGGACTGGCAAAAAAAAAGCCTCAACTTGGCTTTATCTTCTCATTTTTTAATGCTTGTAATTTGATCTACAATTTCAAAAAAATATCTGTACAGAATTTACATAATACAAAGCTTGACACAAGCTGAAACTGCCACCAGCTCAATTAAACGTGTGTTTTGCTCTCACCATGAGTCTGAGCTGTCATCTTTTAAAAAGAACCCCAAGTTACACTATTCACTGTAATAAACTATTTACAAACTTTTGAAGTACAAACAAATCAGCAAAAAAATCAACTTGTTTCTACAAGAAACAATGCAGAATACCTTAGTGTGCCTATTTACATAAGATGCGTTTATGTTTTACTCCAAACCCTCTTTATAATCCTTTTCTTTTTACAGACAAATATCCCTGAAATGGTCACAATCTCTGACTGAATCGGCTTCAAAATGTGTCAAGATTTGAACAACCTTTTTTTATTGTAGACTTACAGTATGATTTTGCTGAGCATGATTTTGTCAGTGGGTGGAATGTCAATCGGTGCCAGTTTTGGGGTTGGAGGAAGAGGTGTGAGGCAGAATTCTCCACCCTCACAAGGTACAATGCTACTGCGATCAAACACGGTTCTGGAACCAAAACAGATGTTTTTGGTTTAAACCCTCCAGCCAGTGAAGGTGGGAAGCAACATGTTCAAGTTTAGGTACACAGTGAACAGAATACTGTATGCATATGTTCTTTAGTGAGTTGGCTAAATTAGCTTACAAAAATGCACCTATGTGCGAAGACAACCAACAAAACGATGGACAAGTTGCCACTTTCAGTTTGTCTATAATGTATTTTGTGATGGTTTACAGCAAATTCAACAAAAGCCCACCCTTGCTGAAAGAAGGAATACCTTCGCATCCCCATGTCTTTAAATGGTGGGCTTTATTCGAAACTAAGACTGAACTATAAATCAGGTGTATGAAAACCCTTTTCCAAATGCATATTCTCCAAGGCGGTGGACAATACACTGGTTTAAACACTGTCGCCAATTTTCTCTGCCAATAGCAGGTCCTGAGAACTGAACCTCAACATGGTAACTCAAGGAAATGACACCAGCCCTTTCACACAAAATAATGATTTTCTACTGCAAAACATGTATTTTTTCCCGCTTAAGAATATAATTATGTTAAAGCCTGCTACAGTGGCTAAGGGTAGGCTAAAAAAAAAGACCTGGAAAAATCAAGGCTCTCTGGGTCATTCACCTTTACCGAGTTTCGACAAAGTCTGACTGATAAAAAGATTCTGTGAGGCTTCAAAACTAATATGGTAAATTCAGATGGCCTCTTTTTTCTAACTGTGTGCAGGAGGTATGGCGTTTAAAATATGCGGCTATTGTTGTGCACTGGCTACACACAAATTCTAATTTTATTACGAATAAAGGACAGCAATTTTAACTGCAGTAAAATGAACCTTTCGCATTTCCTTGCCACAAAGGGCCTATCAGAGCTACCGAACTGATGTGACCGTTAAAGTGCCTGAAGTATTTTTATATAATTCAGCTGCCCGACTCAATAAATTGTTTATTTGCAGGCAGATGCTTTCCCCTGTGTCAGAATCACAAGTATGGCCTGGTAATACCATAAACATCCATGCCATAATTATTTCAGTTATGAACTACGCATTCTAACTTTTACCACCAGGCCCGCCTCCAGTCCAAAGGCCTACATTAACTCAGATACAAATTAGATTGAGGCGTGCTGATTTAGACATTATTATAAAGCCAAAATGGAAATAAAGGAAAATACAGTCTGGCCTACAACTCCTAAAATGGAAAAGGCTTAATATTTTGTGCAAAATATAAAGATCAGCAATAAAATGATGTTTTTACAACTATCAAAAGCTGTAAACATCCTAAAGGAGCGCAAACTGTAGATGCTGCAAAACCGGATCTGAGAATTGGGCTCTTGTCTGCAAAGTGTAGCTCAGCTGTGTTGCAAACACAACACTTCACATCAGCATCATTAAAAAGAGAAGAAACAACACACTGAGTCAATGGTATATTGCTTCCTAGCAGTCTGTTTCCCTAAGACCTCCATCGTCTTGATCAGATGTGTTGGGCTGCTCTATGGTTAAAGATCCCTTCTTCACGAGGCACTCAATCAATAAGTGCTTTTTAATACTTTTGAGGCTGGTTTCAGGTTACAAATACAACTTAATAAATATGCTCAACAGGCACACCGTGAAGAGCGGTTCAAGACCATGGGGGCAAGTCCCAAAGAGGGACAACAATCTTGTGAAAGCACCATCTCCTCAGCGGTCATTCATTGGTAAGGCACTGGTAGGTTCTAGTTTCCAGGGAAAGTTCCATTCAAATGCAGAACAATCCCACAAAACCCAATATTCAAGCAGTCGTGAATACTAGGCATGAAGCCTGCTTGTGTGCTCTACAGCAACCGCACTGGACAGCATGCAAAGATAAAGCAAAACCAAACTACATCTTGTTTAACATTGAGCTTTTCTTCGAGTGGCTAATAGAGTGGAGCTGAATCGAACATAAAACCTTTTTGGTACCAGTACACTACTTTCAAGCTCGTTCCTTGAACCACTATTGAACCAATATGGTGGATTATTTAATCAACAAGTTGATTCCGGTTAAAAACAACCTGCTGAGGCGCTGACCAGACAGACATTAAAACAAAAAATGATTTATGTTAGCTTAAACCTTTTACGTATTTTTTCCCCACACTTCTCCAACCATATGTTATTGTTTGACAAAATACCGCAAAAGGACTTTTAGACAAATAATTCATAATCTTGTCATAAGATGCACAGTCTGTCCATACAAGATGTCAAGTTCACAATACTTCATTAATGATAAGAAAGGAATGTTTTACATAGCACCGCAATTTACAAGATGGACAAATCAGTCAATGCTGGTAATGCTTAATTTTAACACCCTTGAAATGAATGCAAAGCTTAGAATTCAGGAACTAATTCAAAGGTTGTGCATGTTTCATTGTCATCTATAAAACTGGCATGCCAAAATCTAAATCTTCTCAGATACTTATTTTACTAAACATTAAATTAAATTATTTCATCATCCAGTCACCTGCAGGGTGCAAACCTCTTTCACTTGATAAAGCTGACAACATTCCTAATAGGAGGTTTAAGGCAATTATTTCCTGTACCTGAATTTCTTGCAGTGGATGTCTTGGGATTAAAAGGTTATAAATGAATTTATATGTATTTGCTGTTAGCCTGATAACCCTGATTTATAACGGGTAGATACTGCTTTGACACCACTTACTACTGTAAAAACGAGGATTTAATTTTCTGGATAACCGCTGGTAAACATCCAGAGTAAATGGGATCGACCTTCCTGCTAACTCCCTTTACCTCTACCAAAGAAAAAGTGGACTGTCCAGCTCGACCAAAGATCTCTTAAGGATGCTTTTCACCACCATGACCACTCTGTTTTTGATGAGGCACATGCAGGAGCGCCAACACAGATGCACAGATTTTGTTTTTCTTTTTATGGGTTAGCTATGTTTTTCAATGACCACCAATCACTTCTAAATTTCAAACGTAACCCAAATTATTGGTCATCCCTTAAACGAATGCTGGCATGAAGACAGTGAGTACTCAACCCCACCCCAACCCCTCATGCCACGCAATTCTTTCTATTAAAGATGTAAAATACCTGTATTGAAGGAGGTTACTGGGCTTATATAAAACATGGAAGCCGAGGGGTCGAAAAACAACTTTTCAAACAGCAATCTGGCAGCGAAATAGAGATATGTTAAACAGAAAACAAAAAAAGAAAAGCAGCCACTCTCCTGAGACTTAGCAAAAAAGGAAAAGGAACAATGGATGCGATTTGAGCAACAGATAGCTTGATTATAACAATTAAAAGCCGTGTTAGTATACAGTATGTTTAAGACCAAGGCAGTTCCCAACACTGACATTGTAACTTAACAGCAGCTCTTCTAATGTACATGGTATAGATAATTAAAATCATCTTTCAGCACTGATCGAAAGCAACACTTTATCTTCCAAGTGGCTACAACACCATACTTTAAAAATTGCTGGTAGGTATTGTATCAAAATGTTCTAAAACATTTTAACATTATTGTCCCAGACTTTATACTCACTTCTTTCCAACAGCTCAATTTAGCAGCAAATGTTACACTGTTATGGGCAGATTTGACCATGCATTATGGTTGTGAGGTCTAATACAAAACTAAGAGGGTTGCTGTGCTGCACAGTATTTAATATCACCTACAGCTTGCTCATCGGTGCAAAATCAGCCGAACTCCAACTCCTGCTGCTCTTCTGGCATTTCAGTCTTCGTGTCCAGGTTGAAAGCTTTTAGAGAACTGAGGAACGTAGCAGCACTCACAGGGAAGAAAGGGGAGAAGTACCGCAAGCAATCAGGAGGATTGAAAGTGACAATGAACAGAGAAGTAATGTTTGTCTGCATACTGTTGCGTCACAAAGTGGTCATTGCCTTTTTATTTTGCTTCAGTATTGAAAGAGGAAGAGCACCTTAATCGTAGACAGTCTTATTGTACATGTGCGTTTTAGCTTTTGAGCCCAAGAGAAGTGCGAAATGTTTTTTCCTTTTCTTTTTGGCAAAGTGCAATCACACCTGGTTTATTACAGTCCAACATGGCTGAAGGTGCAATATTAGATGGAACCTTTCAATTAAGTGTTCCTCTGCAGTTCTCAGCCCCACACAAACAGGGGATCTTCACATCTTCGATTGGAAATTTGTAGTCATACGTAATTTCCTCATTCACATTAATTTGCTGCTTTGAGTATATGACAATTTTTTTCTGCGACTCCACAGTAATGATCTTCGCATAGCAATTTGGCTATAAGGATGAAAAAGAAAAATAATTACTTAAAATGTTCACATTCTTCTCATTAGGAATGGTTATTCTGTCACTTTATTATTTTTTTTAACAATTCTTTCAATGTAAATCCATCGATTTCTATTGAGGGGCATGTTGAGACCTGATCACTGTGGGACTATTGCGACCCTAATTCGACAACTATTCTCAGCCCTTCCTTTCAGTAGTACATCTGCTGCAATAACGAAGCTGTTCTCCAACTTCCAAACGCAACAAATGAAATATTATGATAATTGTTTTGTGGACCCACTTCATGGTGTACGGTAGCAACAAGTTCGGAAAAATCACGAAAGGTCAGCTGAATAAACCATCTGGTAATTAAGGAAACCTACTCTCTTTTTTACATGTAACAACAGTTTTGAGGTTTGACTAGTAGAGTTTTACAGGCTGCCCAGTATTCTGCCATTAAGTAGTTATACTTGGAAAATCAATCTGTTGACACAAATGCAATGTTTTAGCCATCAACAAGATGCTGAGTGAATATGACATGATGAAATCGAACCTAAATCCAAGATGCCCTACAAAAAATTCCAACGTCTTCAGATTCTATTTTTCCAAGCATATTGCAAGGGACAGAAAAAAAAGTTATGTTACTACTCAACTGAGAAGGTGGGAGGGTGTGGTGAATCTTGAATAGTCTTAAGTTACAAACTGTTACAGGTAACGTTTTCGAGCATGAACATGCTGTAGATTCAAGTGCAAGCACCAACTCGAAGCAGTAATCCCACATATGATGGGTGATGTGGTGAACGACTGTAGTAGCAGACACATTTTTCAATACTGTCTGATCCACTGTGGCCTCTTGTCTGAACACCCTTTGGACAATACCTTTAAATGAGAAGAGATAATCCGTCTCTCACCTGCATGTGTCTGACAAAGAAAGAATCCCTGTAGAAGCTAATAGTGCCCCTTCTTCCCTTATGTTTTAGGGCTAGAGAGTATGGCTTTGTTAGCCAAAGATTAACTAACAATTCATCCCTCAAATACTCCCTTTATGGCAGGTTTCCCAACTACCCGTGGATCATGAAACAGGAATACCTAGTGATACCTCTTTGTAGGTTTGGTTTTGTCTATGCAATACATAAGAATCTGTCTCACAACCAACACAGGAAATGCACTTACAGCTGCAGTATGATTGGCGTGCCATTAGTGCAAGACTTTCGCTCACGGTAGTGAAGTAATGGTCACTAAAAAGGCACCATGGCTATCCGATGCTTAAGGGATGAGATTTGTAAAAGCTGCAACAGTGGATACATACACAGGTTAACACTGCTAACCTGTGGGAAGGCATTCTGTTGCCCTCTAAATGCTTTGGAAGACTGCTATGCAAAATAACAAAGGAATGTCCACTAGTCTTCATATATGGTGAACTCCCCCCATAAGTATAGGAAGGATTGAAATATATTTCAAATGGATGCTGGAAAAAGGTGATGAGTGTTGAACTTGACATCACAACAGAAAAAAAGCTTAAATTTGGCTGGACAACACAGCCATCTTGTTAACCTATGAGCCTCCTTCATGACATCTATGAGCTTTGTACTTGATATCAAACAAAATATCCAAACTAACACATCAACAGTCAGGTGCTAGACATGTGGTCTATATGCCCGACTTGACTACAAGTGGCATCAATAAAACTGGATGAAATGCCTATGCAAAGGTCCTGCACTAACTGGTGAACAGTGTACTTCCCCGAAACTCAACCTGCTGGCCTCTAGAACCATTGTCTCTGCTTTTTTGTTCTTTATAGTTGCAAATAAATTTGAAGATGGCCTCACAGTGCAAAAATACAGACTACCACTATGTGATATAGCTCAGGATCACTTGTATCTAAAGGTTGCCTCCTGTGTGCATCAGCAATTATGTGTTCCTTTTTTGGCACAAACTGTACACCGCAGGCAAGACTGCAAAGAACTCAGTGCTAACAAACTGTTTGGATCTTAAAGACATACTGCTGAGCCTCTGTGTGACACGAAAGTCAGGTGTCTGTCAATGACTTGTTCTACTGATGGGTACCTCAAAACACACATATTCCACACCTTGTGAGTAGACATTAAAGCAGTAGCTTCCAAGGTGGTGGGCCTGTGGAATGTCTAAAACCAAAAAAATCCTGCTCAACCTAATGTGCAAAGTGCCCCTCTGCTTGGACCCAGCTATCAAGGCAGCAGTGCTTTGTGAATGTATGAATTGATGCCCACATCACTGCCTGGCAGACGTGCAGGACAAGTACTTTGTGTGCCAACATTGGAGGTTAAATCTTGGGCAATGCGTAGCAGATTTTAATACAGGGTACCATACACCTTGATTTGGGCTTCTCTGCACCACGTTAGCCATCTTTGCCCCAGAGTACTCCACAAAGAGCTGGTGTCCATCTGATGGCCCTGGGTACTATCTATGTAAAAAGATCTTGCCACTTTTGGGGGTACAGATGGTGAAAACTATCCTCCTTTTCTGATGAGTGAGGTGGAGGAAAACATTCTGGGAGGGTAATGAATTGCCAGACAGGAAAAGTTGTCACAATCCTCAGTGGAAATGCTGCCCTACTCCGTAATATTAGTTTATCTGGGAAAATCTTAGTGTATGGTAGAAGACTGGCAAGAGCTTGCAGGGCCCATTACAGCTCCTGACCAGGATGTTCTCCTGGGTGAAGTGTGCGCTATACAAATTAACATATAACTTGTAGCTCACTCATGATGAGCTGCAGTTATAAGAAAAACTTTTTTTTTTAAAGTTAGTAATCGGCTCAAATTAGGCAAATAAGAAAAGTGAGAACCAAATTTAACTCCCACTGTAGCATTACAAAAGATTTGGGTGGAACTCCTAGATGGCAGAAAAATGCACATCAACTGAATCCAGAACATATTCACAATGCAAAAGTCTTATAATCTCCCTCCCTCGAACTCACTGCAGGTAAATGTCTATTAGGGATTGTGAGGGGACACAGTATGTGTGTGTCTGTTTACGGGGGACAGAGGCGCCAACCACTTCAAAGAGATTTCTGCTGCAGGCCTGGTTCCTATATCACAGCTTTTTTTCTGATGACTTGTCAGTCCTGGACTCGCTGGATGAAATGCACTGTAGGGTTGTTTCTAGAGATATACCATACTGGGCCTGTGCATGTTCCACATTTAGGAATAAAATCTGAATCTAACAGACTAATAAGTCAGTCCTATGTTTGTAAGAATCATGTTACTTTTAAAGTTAGACAGCCATGATTGCTCTGGGTGCATTTTAATATACGGCATGTAACATAACAATTTACCATAATTTAGAAAAGCAGACCATAATTCACAGCAACTGTTTTTAATCAATAATTCTCTTAAAAAGTAACATTTAAAGCATGAGGTGCTCAGTCGAATTCACAAAGAACTTAAATGATGTATCTAGCCTACATTTTCATATCAACGTTTCAACCCAGCATGCATATTACGAACTAAAGATAACATACGCTTTCCCCGGGCACCCACTTGCCCCTTTATTACATCCAAAATATATGTCTTCCCCGTCTTTCCCTACCTGTGTTTTAAAACACTCCCTAAGGTCCATTTCTTCTGTCCTCCGGCCCACCAAATCTCTACTCTCGGCTCTGTCTCTTTCAGCATCTCCACATTTTTACTGCATGGCTCTTGAAGCACTAGGCCATTGCCTCTTCTCAGATCGTGCTCATCAGTAGGCTAAAACCATCCTCTGCCTCCTTACTCTGAAACCTTCAATATTTATATCAACCACCACTTTCATCTCTCTCGGGCCCAGAACTGCTATGTAGTGCAGGAATCAGACTTACTGTCAAATTGAAAAAAAAGTCCAATAAGGATACTTACATTGCAACTGTGATTAATAAATCTGGCAAAATTTCCACATTTTGTGGCATCAATGATTGTGTCATGATCCACCCTGAACATGTAACTACTTCCAATGCCTTCATCTTCATACCGCTTTTCTCTCATGTCTGCAATAACCTAAGGAGAAATTAAAACAACAAATGTTAGAACTCCTACATTTTTTACTTCTAGAGATTAGTTCAAGCAGCGTTTATTCACTGCTGCATTTTACATGAAACGGTGTTTAGAACAGTGTGATATTAAATATCACAACACACATTAGGTGGTGTTTGGTGGTAGGCAGTGACTTTACAAAAGCTAAATGATACGTACACTGTAAGCATCGGTTCATGGCTTGTAGGGCTGTGGATTCATATGCTTTGTGTTCTCCTGCCACCTACGGCTGCTCCCGGATGTTGCAAGTTGTTTTTGTTTGAAGAAGTCTTTCCAGTCATAGGGTGTTGAGAGACTTCTTTCTTAGTAGGTATTACACATGGGAATCACTGCATTGTTAAGATTTTTTTTGTTTCACACAGTGGGTGAGAGCAGTGGTTATCGTGTGAATAAAAATACTGAGGCTGCGCAATCCCAATGGCATCTCTGGCCTCTTTAATCCATTTACAGCCACACCCTGCCCCTTCAGCTCACTCTTGTAGCTTTCTTTTTCCCTTTGTGACGATTTTCCGTCTGTCTTTCCTCCGTCCTTTCCACATGTCTTTTGCTTGCAGTAATTGCCTGATGCAGAAAAATAAGTGCCGACCCTCAAAAATAAGTGCTGGTGCACCCCACAGGCAACCACCGGCTAAAATTAAGCACTGGGTGAGCATATGTTTGGAGTGGAAATTGAAGACACTATGCTGTCCATGCTTATTATATGTGTGAGGATTACATTTTCAGCATTGGGGAGTGTGCAACTGATTGTGGCTTTCCGGGAGATGGGTGGGTGCATGTGACTCTACAGCACTACATGCTATGAACAGATGCTTACAGTGTAACATTTTCAGTTCATAGCATGAGTGGCTGAAGATACACATGCTTTGCCTAGAATATAAAGCACTACTCCAGAAAGCAACGGTTAGCCAGTGGAGGGCGCAGATATCGGAATTAAGATTTGCAAGACTGTAGGAAGTTGGCTCTGTATGTGCTATTTCAAAGTAAGGAATAGCATGCACAGAGTCCAAGGGTTCCCCTTAGAGGTAAAATAGTGGTAAAAAGAGATAATACTAATGCTCTATTTTGTGGTAGTGTGGTCGAGCAGTAGGCTTATCCAAGGAGTAGTGTTAAGCATTTGTTGTACATACACATAGACAATAAATGAGGTACACACACTCAGAGACAAATCCAGCCAATAGGTTTTGTATAGAAAAATATCTTTTCTTAGTTTATTTTAAGAACCACAGGTTCAAATTTAACATGTAATATCTTGTTTGAAAGGTATTGCAGGTAAGTACATTAGGAACTTTGAATCATTTCAATTGCATGTATACTTTTCAAGTTATTCACAAATAGCTACTTTAAAAGTGGACACTTAGTGCAATTTTCACAGTTCCTGGGGGAGGTAAGTTTTTGTTAGTTTTACCAGGTAAGTAAGACACTTACAGGGTTCAGTTCTTGGTCCAAGGTAGCCCACCGTTGGGGGTTCAGAGCAACCCCAAAGTCACCACACCAGCAGCTCAGGGCCGGTCAGGTGCAGAGTTCAAAGTGGTGCCCAAAACGCATAGGCTAGAATGGAGAGAAGGGGGTGCCCCGGTTCCGGTCTGCTTGCAGGTAAGTACCCGCGTCTTCGGAGGGCAGACCAGGGGGGTTTTGTAGGGCACCGGGGGGGACACAAGCCCACACAGAAATTTCACCCTCAGCGGCGCGGGGGCGGCCGGGTGCAGTGTAGAAACAAGCGTTGGGTTCGCAATGTTAGTCAATGAGAGATCACGGGATCTCTTCAGCGCTGCAGGCAGGCAAGGGGGGGGTTCCTCGGGGAAACCTCCACCTGGGCAAGGGGGAGGGACTCCTGGGGGTCACTTCTCCAGTGAAAGTTCAGTCCTTCAGGTCCTGAGGGCTGCGGGTGCAGGGTCTTTTCCAGGCGTCGGGACTTAGGTTTCAGAGAGTCGCGGTCAGGGGAAGCCTCGGGATTCCCTCTGCAGGCGGCGCTGTGGGGGCTCAGGGGGGACAGGTTTTTGTACTCACAGTATCAGAGTAGTCCTGGGGTCCCTCCTGAGGTGTTGGATCTCCACCAGCCGAGTCGGGGTCGCCGGGTGCAGTGTTGCAAGTCTCACGCTTCTTGCGGGGAGCTTGCAGGGTTCTTTCAAGGCTGCTGGAAACAAAGTTGCAGCCTTTCTTGGAGCAGGTCCGCTGTCCTCGGGAGTTTCTTGTCTTTTCGAAGCAGGGGCAGTCCTCAGAGGATGTCGAGGTCGCTGGTCCCTTTGGAAGGCGTCGCTGGAGCAGGATCTTTGGAAGGCAGGAGACAGGCCGGTGAGTTTCTGGAGCCAAGGCAGTTGTCGTCTTCTGGTCTTCCTCTGCAGGGGTTTTTCAGCTAGGCAGTCCTTCTTCTTGTAGTTGCAGGAATCTAATTTTCTAGGGTTCAGGGTAGCCCTTAAATACTAAATTTAAGGGCGTGTTTAGGTCTGGGGGGTTAGTAGCCAATGGCTACTAGCCCTGAGGGTGGGTACACCCTCTTTGTGCCTCCTCCCAAGGGGAGGGGGTCACAATCCTAACCCTATTGGGGGAATCCTCCATCTGCAAGATGGAGGATTTCTAAAAGTTAGAGTCACTTCAGCTCAGGACACCTTAGGGGCTGTCCTGACTGGCCAGTGACTCCTCCTTGTTGCTTTCTTTGTTCCCTCCAGCCTTGCTGCCAAAAGTGGGGGCCGTGGCCGGAGGGGGCGGGCAATTCCACTAAGCTGGAGTGCCCTGCTGGGCTGTGACAAAGGGGTGAGCCTTTGAGGCTCACCGCCAGGTGTCACAGCTCCTGCCTGGGGGAGGTGTTAGCATCTCCACCCAGTGCAGGCTTTGTTACTGGCCTCAGAGTGACAAAGGCACTCTCCCCATGGGGCCAGCAACATGTCTCTGGTGTGGCAGGCTGCTGGAACTAGTCAGCCTACACAGACAGTCGGTTAAGTTTCAGGGGGCACCTCTAAGGTGCCCTCTGGGGTGTATTTTGCAATAAAATGTACACTGGCATCAGTGTGCATTTATTGTGCTGAGAAGTTTGATACCAAACTTCCCGGTTTTCAGTGTAGCCATTATGGTGCTGTGGAGTTCGTGTTTGACAGACTCCCAGACCATATACTCTTATGGCTACCCTGCACTTACAATGTCTAAGGTTTTGTTTAGACACTGTAGGGGTACCATGCTCATGCACTGGTACCCTCACCTATGGTATAGTGCACCCTGCCTTAGGGCTGTAAGGCCTGCTAGAGGGGTGTCTTACCTATACTGCATAGGCAGTGAGAGGCTGGCATGGCACCCTGAGGGGAGTGCCATGTCGACTTACTCGTTTTGTCCTCACTAGCACACACAAGCTGGCAAGCAGTGTGTCTGTGCTGAGTGAGTGGTCTCCAGGGTGGCATAAGACATGCTGCAGCCCTTAGAGACCTTCCTTGGCATCAGGGCCCTTGGTACCAGAAGTACCAGTTACAAGGGACTTATCTGGATGCCAGGGTCTGCCAATTGTGGATACAAAAGTACAGGTTAGGGAAAGAACACTGGTGCTGGGGCCTGGTTAGCAGGCCTCAGCACACTTTCAATTGTAAACATAGCATCAGCAAAGGCAAAAAGTCAGGGGGCAACCATGCCAAGGAGGCATTTCCTTACAAAGACTGTTTGCCCAACTCTAACCAGCTGATGAACACAAACATCTACAAATAGTGTTTGGTAAAAAATATGTCGACCAAGTAACTGCCTTACAAATATCATCTATGGAAATATTTCCTATTATTGTACTTTTCTTATGGGTACAGTGTGCTCCAAGAGGGATAGGTAGAGGTATTTTGGCTTTGTGACAGCAGATTTGATTGTCTAGTGCTTCGAGCAATCCTCTGCCTGCCCATAGCAGCATTTTTAAAGCATTTAAAAAAAAAAATAGTTAAAAAACTTTCTCCTGGGGAACTCTTACTCTCTCTGTGCTTACGTTCCATAACTACTGCTCTTTACTTATTTGCAGTTTTAACTTTAGGTGTCGATTTCAACAAGCACTATATCTTGAGAATAGCCAGGTGAGTTTTAGTTCAGTACTCAAAAAGAGTAAGCCTGCTGGTCCCTGCAACTTTTTTCCTTGCACAAACAGACCTACAGGTCTCAGACTGCTTACAGCCGATGAACGTAAGCACGCGGTTGACTCAATTACCACGTTGATATGGGTCAACGGAATGCAATGTTAGGTACCTAAAAAGTGATTTCTAATTCATAATGACCTATAAGTTGTCCTGCATTTTGTTAGGTATAAAAGATACTGCTAAACATCTGAAATCTAGGTATTATGAATGCAAATCATACGGAATTGAAAGGTAAACAATACAACAAACATAAGTTATCCAGGCAACATTGGATTACGTTAAAAACAAACAATTTTTTTCTTATGCATAGTCCAAGCTACCTTCCTGTACTGTACCAAGCAAAATCTAAGCACTTAAAAACCAATGGTTCGGAAGACCAGGAGCAAGGGTAATAACAGAATTGAATTTCAACAGTTAGTTTGTGTCTTGATAAAAGGACTAAAAGTGGGACAAAGATTCAACAGCTTTTAGATTCTATTTACAAAACTGTAATTTGAAGAATTGCTGCCCATTTACTCACATAATTGCTAAAAGAAGGAGCCCACGATCTAAACAAACTTGATCTTCAATGGCCGTCAATAGACCAGAAACATCAAATTATGATATAATTGACCTGTGTGGCCTTATAATCAAAGCCATCATTCCGCTTTATAAAACCCTTTCTAGTGCCCTGGCCTACAATATAACTAAAAATACCGTTTGGTTATGGCTATTGCAATTGTTGTGCGTTTATGCTAAAGTGCATCACAAATAGTAGAACAAAAAGATGGTCTTCAGATGTACAAACCATGGGAGTCTTTCAAAACAAAATAATGGAAATAATGTTCACCCTCTTCCCCGGCCAAAAACTAGAAGTGGGGCAGATTGACCAGTTCACATGGAAATTTCATATGACCTTTGAAATTGAATACTTGCTGCCTGCAGTTCACTAATTCACATGCAAGGTTGTGAGTGAAATTAAAAAGGGAGCTCTAAATGTCAGATTCTTGAACCCTGTATTTTACATCAGCTAGAAAGAATGTTTCATGAGTCGTGAATGTATCAGGTTGAGGTTCAACATGAGAGTTGGGGCTAACCTTCGAAGAACCTTTTAAATATTGGAGTGGTGAAAAGGTTCCTCCTAGTGAAGCCTCAGGTAAATGCAGGAATAGCAGAGAGGTACAATCACATAGACGCATAATCAAGTATCTGAGGACGGTTGTGTCCCCGTCAGAATACCTACCAGGCTATTCTTTGTGCACCAGTGTATAAATCGGATTAATTTAGCTCCTTAGCACTTTCATATAGTAAGCTACCTGCCCTCCCCCTTAATACGTCCATGCACTTAACAGGTAGGTCTGGGTACCTGAACTATAGTACTTTAGGAGCCAGGCTGCAAAGTTGAAGTTGGCCAGCTCTGGGTGACATACTTTTCTTCGTTGTAGGGTTAAGAGATTTTGAATCACTGGTCTTTTTTTAATCACTATGCTGGTTGCCATTCCAACAGGTTTGAGCACCATGTACTTTTCTTTGTTGTAGGGGTAAGGGATTTTGAAGCACTTTTTTGTTTAATTTTTTTTTTGTAACTCACTATGCTGGTTGCTATTTCCAAAAGGTTTGAGTACCATGTTTGGCATTTCCCTTTGTGGGGTGATATTGGTGGAAACATATAGGCAAATTCTCTTGATCACTCTACCAACAATGCATTTGACAGTGATAGCTTTTCTCCACTGCTGAAAGACACCTGGTGCCAGATCGGAGTGTGGTGCTGTTCTTGATTCACTAGGTAGTGACAGCTGGGTTTGTTTGCCCTGGCAGCCAAAGATCCGACAGATAGTTTATAACCAGGAAGATACACAGACAACTCATCCAGTTCCAGAGGCACAGCGCCTCCTGGCACAGGACTCCACACTACCCTACTTGTTGCAGTACCACATGGCGGTGGTATTGTCTGTGAGAATCTGCACCAGGTCTTTAATGCCAAGCGACTTGTCTGCAACTGCAGAAAACTGATATGGAGGCAGGCCTTCACCAGAGACCAGTCATCTGACACATCTATCACCACACTCATCTCTGGGTGGGCTAGGGGAGAGGTGTCTGCTGCTGATCCAACTGCAGTCAAACAGCCACCACTGCCGACCTTTTGAGGTCTATCCAAAGTCTGGATGGACTCTGATTGGTTTCCCCTAGTGCTTGGACCACTTAGACTTTAGATCCCACTGCAGAGCTCACCTGTGCTATCTGGCATGGTCTGAGCAGGATTCAGGCAGCCAGTGGACCACGAAGCGGAAGACCCCTGATTATAGTCCGAATGTCCTCAGCTTGTTGGTCTGGAGGGAAGGCCCGAAAGTGCACCATATTCAAGATGGCTCAGATGGAATGAAGCCTCTGAAGGAGTCAGATATGGCTTCTGCAGGTTGACTGAGAACCCCAGCAATGTAAGGAGGTTTGTCGTCTTCTGGAGGTGGGTCCACCTTAAGTGACCAGTTGTCAAGGTAGGGAGAATACGGATACCCTCGAAAATGGGCAGAACCCACTGCTTTCAACTTTGTGAAATACCAAGGGCCACTGGTGAGACTGAAGGGGAGCATGACAAATGGAAAATGCTTGTGGCCCACCTTCAACTATACATAGTATCTGTGGGCCTGCAAGACAGAGATATGAAAACAGGTGTCCTGCAGGTTCAATGCCACCATTCATTCTCCTGGACCCAGGGCAGATACAATTTGGGCCAGCATGGGCATCTTGAATTTCTCCTTTCGTAAGAAGGCATGTAGAGGGTGAAGATCTTAAACAGGATAAAGGCCTTCACCCTACTTTGACAAACCGAAGTAGTCGGAATAACATCCAATCCCACTTCAGAGGCTGGTGCACATTCTATGGCTCCTTTGGCCAAAACAGCCTGCACTTTCTGATGCAAAACAGAAATGTGGTCATCCGAAAGCTGTTCTGAAGCAGATGGCAGATGCTATGGGTTGAAAAGGAATGGCAGAATGTAGCCCAAGGATGATTTGAAGGATCTATTTGTCAGATGTAATATTTTCACACTCCTTGAAGAAATGGCAGACCCTGCCGCCCACAGGGTAGCTGGCTGTGTGCTACTAAGGACACATTAAAGCGGTTTTGAGGTAGTTTCTAGATTGGTGGGGACGGAGATGTGGGCTGTACTTGATGGCATGGGTTTTGTCAAATGGGACACCGGCCCAGCCTCTAGCTCGAAAGGGCTGTGGGACCAAGTGTGTGGGTGGTTAAGCCTGGTGCTGCAGATATGCTAAGCCTCTGGTACATCAGGTGAAACTGTTGGGGAGATTGCTGAGCTGGTGCTGAAAGAACCAAGGAGTGCGTCACAGCTTTATAACTCTCCAGGGTTGAGGTTGGTTTTTTCACCGAATAGGAGGATCGTCAAAAGGCATGTTCACTAGGGATGCCTGAATATCACCAGAGAAGCCCATGGGCCAAATTTGTATGTGGCGCTGAAGCACCACACTTGTTCCAATAGCCGCACTAGATGATAAGTGGTGTCTAAGCATGATTGGATGACAAACTTGGTTGCATCCCAGTCACCATGAATTTTTTGGGCAAGGAAGCCCATAAGTCTTCTGGGACTACCGGTAACAACACACCAACCATGTCCCACAGTCTATGGCTTTAGTGTCCCTGGAGACAGGTGACAATGACCGACCTTGGGGTAAGGCTGGCTGATGAAAACACCCTCTTACCAAATCTTTCAACATTTGGACTTCATATAAAATGGATGAGCGTAAGTTGCTTAGAGCAAACAGGTTGTTATGGTCGATGTTAAGATGCTGTGTTAAGGGTGTACTGTGAATACTACTGTAACTGTACTGCTGGAGGTTACTGACTAAAATTAATTAAAAAAATTACAAAAACCACTCAGTTGACAATATAGAGTACTATTACACATCTTAAACGCTATGTATTGTTTATGTTACATTTTTAGTAGATAGAGTTGTTAGATTGAAAAAGTAGTTTTCTTCAAAGTGCAACTAACTGAGTACGGACAGAGAATTTAGGGCATTATTATGGGTTTGGTGGTCCCACTGTAGGCCACCAAAGTTGCGGGGACGGCTATTCATCCGTTAGGGTCTCGGTGGGGGTAGGGGAAAGCAGTACGTGAAGGACAGAGGGGATCAGGTGAAGAGACAAGTTTTGAGGTCCTTTCTGAACTGTGATAGAGTGGGAGATCCTCTGAGGTGGATAAGGAGGGAGTTCTAGGTCTTGGCGGCATGGTGGGAGAAGGACCTTCCTCCAGCTGTGGCCTTCTGGACACGTGGGACGGCGGCGAGGTCGGCGGAGCGGCGTTGCCTGGTGGGCGTGTTGAAGTGGAGTCTTTGGTTGAGGTATTCTTGCACCACAACCTCTTGTGGGGTTTGCTAGATAGATAAAGAAGCTCTATATACCACCATTTTGCCCATTCTGCAGCTATTAAGGTCATTGTTGCATTGGAGTCTCTCAGTTTGATTAATACTGTGGGTATTAGCGGGAGCGGAGTTGCCTGGTGGGCGTGTAGAAGTGGAGTCTTTGGTTGGGGTATTCTGGCACAGCAACCTTTTGTGGGGTTTGACAGATAGGTGAAGAAGCTTTGTATACCACCATCTTGCCCATTCTGCAGCTATTAAGGTAATTTTTGCATTGGAGTCTCTCAGTATGATTATTACTGTTGCTATTAGCGGGATCAGAGGAAATGCATCAAGAAATTTTCCTGACCAACTGAGTAAAAGGGCATTGCCCAGAGATTCCCCATTCATGATTTTCCTGAAAAAAACCCTCTTAGAAGATCGGGTTGACAGTTCTGAAATCCTGGGAGGTGAACTGCTTTGATTACTAATCCTCTTGCTAGCAGCCAATGCCAAATCATTTTGGATTCAAGAGATACATTTCTGGATCTGGTGCTGCCTTGCTTCTTGAGGTAATGTACTGCTGAGAGTTTTCTGTGAGGCCTAAATTCTGTTTGTTTTCAATGATGGTAGGAAGGCTCTAAAGGCTGGATGAACTTCTTTAACTTCTAGTACATTTAGGTGGTTGAGACTTTGTTTCTACAAACAGTTCATGAATCGTTAGATCTTGAAAATGAGCTCCCCAACATGTTAAAGTGGTATTTGTGACAACTGTTTGGTAATTAGTGATGGGAAGGAATTTGTTTTAAAGAGAGATTTTATTTGCCACACCACCATTTTAGTGAAAGTCTAAGTCTGTCCTCCCATCCATTTTTTCAGTGGGACAACTGATCCTCTAGGCATTATTGTAGCGGTCTTATTTTCAGACGTGCACTGGGGATTAGGTATATGCAAGATGCCAAGGGACCCAACAGAGGAGATCTGATAAGCTGTGAGAAAGGGTTTGAATAGCAAATTGTGACATTTTTGCAAAATGGTAGACAATCTCTTTAAACGGACCCACTTGTCTCCCTTTTTATTATACAGTGTTGTTTCTAAATAATTGAGAATCTATACTGGTGATGAAGTTGATGTTTTCTAGCCGATATGCCTCAGGCCATGTAAAAATCTGGATGTTGTGTTGAAGTCTGTCTGTGTCTTACGTGCATACAGTTCTTTGATCAACCAGTCATCTAGAAAGGATAAATGTAGATTATTTTCCTTCGGCGGTGGGCCGCTAATACCTCCATGTATTAGGAGAAAGTACTATGAGCGGATTTCGGTAGGACCTTTTTTTTTTTAAATGGGGCTTGCAGGCTGTGACTCTGAGGATCTGTTTTTGCAACTTCAAGAATGTGGAAATATGCATCCTGCAGATCCACAGAGCACCTCTAATCTCTTTTTATGAGCTGTGGATAGGTTTGTTGCAAAGCTAGCATTCAGAATATTTCCTTTTTGATCCATTTGTTTGCATGTCCTAGATTCAGAATAGGTTTGACTACTTGCTTGGGACCTTTCTTGGGATCCAAAAATATCTGGAATAGATTACTTTTCCTCTTTGAGCAAGGGATAAGATATAATGTGCTTTTTAGGAGAAGGTAAAGGCACCATTGGTATTTTGGTGGTGGATTTGGAGTAATTTAGGTAGGTGGCATTTTGAACTGAAGAAATGGACCCTGGAGTGGGTAGCAGAGAAGGAGTGGGTTGCTCACTGCTTCGAGTAAGCGAGGTTTTGAATATGATCTCAGCTTTTGTCATATTCCTCTACCATTTTCAATGGTATTGAGTCTGGTGTTGATGTTGCTGATCTTGCGGGTGTGAGTAAGAGGGCCATTGCAGAAACAGGTTGGTATTCCTGCGCTGAGATCTGTACAAAGTTTACTTTCCTTCAAAAACAAACGCTTTTAAAGTCTTGATTTTTTTAATACGCTCCATATCCTCAATTGTGTGAGAACCAAATAGAAGTTCCAGTAAAGAGTAAATTCAGGCACTTTATCTGCATTTCTGGTTTTAAAGTTGCTAGTCTGAGACAATAGGCTCGGAAAAGCACTATCCCATGGCAGTATGAAGTTACAGCTAAATCTTCTGAATCCATTGAAGTCCTGATGGATGGGATGGATACTGTATATCATTCAAGCAGCTTTCCAAGAAATCTTGTTCTCTCTCTTTTGGGTGGCCATTTGCAAAAGCAGGAAGCGAATCCCATAACACTCTGTCACGGAGTCTGGCTGTGGGAAGAAGACTGGGAGCTCCACAGTTTGGTTTAAATGAAAAAGTGAAATTACTTTTGGCAGAAATTTTGGATTTGTGCGGAGAACCACTTTATGTTTGTGTACTTGAATAAATGGTTCTTCGATAGTGAACGCCTGTATTTTGCTAGCTCTTCGTAGTGAAGTGATGGCTATTAGAAATGCTACCTTCCAAGTTAAGAATTGGATTTGGCAAGAATGCATGGGTTCAAAAGGTGGGCCCATGAGTCGTGTAAGTACAATATTAAGATTCCACGAGGGCACCGGTGGGGTTCTTGGAGGTATGATTCTTTTTAGTCCTTCCATAAAGGCTTTAATAACTGGTATTCTAAAAAGTGACTTTGTATGTTTAATCTGCAGGTAAGCAGAGATTGCAATGAGATGAATTTTGATGGAAGAAAACGTGAGATTTGCTTTTTGTAGGTGTAGTAAATAACTCACAATGTTTTGTATGGAGACATCTAACGGTGTGATTTGGTTTGCTTGGCAGTAGAAAACAAACCTTTTCCATTTATTAGCATAACAATGCCTTGTTGTCGGTTTTCTTGCCTGTTTAATGACTTCCATACACTCATTTGGAAGATTTAGATAGCCAAACTCTAAGACTTCAGGAGCCAGATTGCTAGGTTGAGCAATGCTGGATTGGGGTGTCTGATCTTTTGTTTGTGTTGTGTTAACAGATCTAGTCTGTTTGGGAGTTTGATGTGAGGTACTACTGAGAGGTCCAACCGTGTGGTGTACCACGGTTGGTGAGCCCACGTTGGTCCTCCGAGTATTAGTTTGAGTTTATTTTGACTCAGTTTGTTGACTAGGAAAGGAATGAGTGGGAGAGGGGGAAAAGTGTAAGCAAATATCCTTGACCAACTGATCCATAGAGCATTGCCCTTTGACTGAGGGTGTGGGTACCTGGATGCTAAGTTTTGGCATTTTGTTTTGTTGCGAACAGATCTATGTCTGGTGTTCCCCTGTGGTGAAAGTATTCTTGTAGAATCTGGGGATGTATTTCCCACTCGTGAGTTTGCTGGTGATCTCGACTAAGATTGTCGGCTAACTGATTGTGAATGCCTGGTATATATTGTGCTACTAGGCGAATGTTGTTGTGAATTGCCCAATGCCATTTTTTTTTTGTGCTAGGAGGCATAGTTGTGACGAGTGTGTCCCCCCCTGTTTGTTTAGGTAGTACATTGTTGTCATATTGTCTATTTTGACAAGAATGTGTTTGTGAACTAGAAGGAGTTGAAAAGCTTTTAGTGCTAGGGAGACCTCTAGCAGTTCTAAGTGATGTATGTGTAGTTGTCTTTGCTGATTGTCTCATTGTCCTTGTATATTGTGACTGTTGAGGTGTGCTCCCCACCCAATCATTGAAGCATCTGTTGTGAGAATGGCTTGAGGCACAGGGTCTTGAAAAGCCTACCCTTTGTTTAAATTTACAGGGTTCCCCATTGAAGCGAATAGTGTGTTTGGCGGTCTATCAACATTAGATCTTGAAGTTGACCCTGTGCCTGCGTCCATTGTTTTGCTAGGCACTGCTGTAAGGGCCGCATGTGTAGCCGCGCGTTTGGGACAATAGTGATGCATGATGCCATCATGCCTAGGAGTTTCATGACAAATAGGACTGTGTAGTGCTGATTTGGTTGTATGTTTGACACTATGTTTTGAAAAGATTGAACTCTTTGCAGGCTTGGAGTGGCAACTGCTCTTACTGTGGCGAGTGTTGCTCCCAAGTATTGTTGTACTTGGGATGGTTGTAAGTGAGATTTTTGGTAATTGATAGAGAAACCTAGTCTGTGTAGGGTATCTAAAACATACTGAGTGTGATTTTGACACCGATGTTGAGTGTTGGCTTTTATTAGCCTATCGTCGAGATATGGGAATACGTGCATGTGATGTCTCCTAATATGAGCTGCTACTACAGCAAGGCACTTTGTAAATACTCTGGGTGCTGTTGTTATCCCAAAGGGCAGTATCTTGAATTGGTAATGTTTGCCTTGTATGACAAACCTGAGGTATTTCCTGTGAGATGGATGGATGGGTATATGGAAATACGCATCCTTTTGATCCAGTGTTGTCATGTATTCTCTGTGTTTTAGTAAGGGGACTACATCTTGTAGTGTGACCATGTAGAAGTGGTCTGATTTGATGAAAAAGTTTAAAGTTCTGAGATCTAAGATTGGTCTTAGTGTTTTGTCCTTTTTGGGAATAAGGAAATATAGGGAATAAACCCCTGTTCCTTTTTGTTGGTGAGGTACTAGTTCTATGGCTTGTTTTGTTAATAGTGCTTGTACCTCTATTTGTAACATGTCTAGATGTTGTGCCGACAGTTTGTGCGCTCTTGGGGGAATATCTGGAGGGAAATGTGTGAATTCTATGCAGTAACCATGTTGGATAATTGATAGGACCCATGTGTCCGTGGTTATGTCTGACCAATGTTTGTGGTAAAATTTAAATCTTCCCCCTACTGGTGATGTGTGTTGGGGAAGGGTGACAGTGAAGTCACTGTTTGTTGTTGGTGGCCTGCTTGGTAGGCTGAAACTTTCCCCTTGATCTTGGGAACTGTCCCCTGAATGATCCGCAAACCCCCCCCTCTCTGATATTGGGATTGGTAGGTGGGTTTTGCTTGAGAGGTGGATGCCTCTGAAGGTTGCTGTCTGAAACCTCCCCTAAATTGCGGTTTCCTAAATGTCCCTCTATACTGGGACGAGTAGAGCACGCCCATGGCTTTGGCCATGTCAATGTCTTTCTTAATTTTTTCGGTGGCTGTGTCCACTTGTGGCCCAAACTGTTGTTGCTGGTTAAATGGCATGTTCAATACTGCCTGCTGTATCTCAGGTTTGAATCCTGAGGACCTTAATCAAGCATGTCGCCTAATTGTGACTGCCGTGTTCTCAGTTCTTGCGGCTGTGTCAGCGGAATCCAATGCCGAACGAATTTGATTGTTCGAAATCGCTTGCCCTTCCTCTACCACCTGTTGAGCCCGTTTTTGATACTCTTTAGGTAGATGCTGGATGATATCACTCATTTAATCCCAGTGCGCTTGGTCGTAACGGGCGAGGAGGGCTTGTGAATTTGTGATACGCCATTGGTTGGCAGCTTGTGACTACACTCTCTTTCACGTTGCATCAAATTTGCGACTCTCTTTATCCGGAGGTGGTACATCTCACAATGATTGTGAGTTTGCTCTTTTTCTTGCGGCACCAACCACTACGGAGTCCGGTGGGAGCTGTTGCGTAATGAACACTGGGTCAGACGGGGGTGGTTTGTACTTTTTTTCCACCCGCGGTGTGATGGCTCTTCCCTTTACCGGCTCTTGAAAAACTTGCTGTGCATGTTTAAGCATGCCTGGTTGCATAGGCAGGCTCTGGGTATGATGCATGCACGGAGGCCAGGGTATTGAGGAGGAAGTCATCCTCCAATGGCTCAGAATGCATACTAACATTATGAAATGCAAAAGTCCTGGCCAAGACTTGGGTGTACGAGGTGCTATCCTCTGGTGGAGATGGTTTTGATGGGTAGCACTCGGGGCTATTGTCCGAGACAGGAGGATCATAGAGGTCCCAGGGGTCTACATCATCTTGCGTTTGCGCAGTATGTGTGGGTGACTGTGCAGTGGGCATGCCAATTGGTGACCCTGTCCTTTGTGGCGAATGCGGGGGAGAAAGTTCCTGCAAAAAATGGCGAGTTGGTGATTTCTCCATAGCCACTTTAGCTCTTGGCTGATCAGTCTCAGTCTCTGATTGAGGTTGGAAAGCCAGCTTTCTCTTGAACTTGAGAGGAGGGGCAGTTTGGATCTTTCCAGTATCCTTATGGATATGTATGCGTGCCTGTGTTTGGTCAAACTCTTCAATGTCCAGCTCCTCTTCAAATCTGTGCCTCTCCTTTAGCTGTTTAGAGAGCCCATGTTCCTCTGTGTAAGAGGTCTTTTTCGGCTCCGAAGCCGGTTTTCTCTGCACCGAAATGGCCATGGTGATGTTTGGCCTCGGCTCCGAAAGGCTCTTTCGAGGCTTAGTCGATTCGACAAGGCGATGTCGACTTTCTTCGACCCCGAATTCTCACCTCGAGTCGGAAGACTTCGGCACAATTTTGGCCTTTTTCAGTGCCAAAGATGTTGCTTGGTCACCGCTTTTTTTATGGGTCGAGCCATGGCCTTCAGGCAGTGGCGTCCCTGAGGCCTTATGTTTTTTCGGTTGACTTTGGGGTTGGGTTGGGGCAGGCGTACTCACTTGTTGGCCTGCTGTAGGCAGTCGGTCTCCATCAGAGTCGTCCGAGTCCAATCCCTGGATGGAGATAGCCATCTCCTCCTCTTCGACGTTGAGGTGTTCCGATGATTTCGACACCATCGGCATGCGCCTCGCCCTTCGATCTCTCAAGGTCTTTTTCGACCAAAAGGACTTGCAGGCCTCGCAAGTATCTTCTCTATGCTCCGGTGACAGACACAGATTACAGAACTGATGCTGGTCTGTATATGGATACTTAGCGTGGCACTTCGGACAGAAACGGAAGGGGGTCCAGTCCATGAGGCTTCGATGATGTGTGTGGTCGGGCCGACCAGGCCTCGGCTGGGCGTGGAAGCCCCGAAGGACCACCGAAACGGTTGTCACGTCGGTGTCGATAGAAGATCTTTCTTGAACGCAAACAATACCGAGGTTTTTCGAGGATTTTTATACTTTCCCGATTCGAATCACGGAGCGAAGAGGAACACGTCCGAACCCGATGGCGGAAAGAAAACAATCTAAGATGGAGTCGATGACCATGTGCAATGGAGCCGAAAGGCAGGGATCACTCGGACCCGTGACTCGAAAAGACTTCTTCGAAGAAAAACAACTTGTAACACTCCGAGCCCAACACTAGATGGCAGGTACAGTGCACAGCATGTGTATCTGCAGCTACACATGCCATCCAACATATATATATATATATATATAATAATGTTTAGCACATTCATATATTTTATCTGTAGAATGCAAGCTGGGCCATTTCTTTAGCACTTTAAAACATGTTTATCATTCTGCAGTGCTGGTCACATAACAGCTACAGACTGCAACAATAAGGAAATTAAACTTACCTGTCTGATATTCTGCCCAACATACTCAATGACCATCTCATCAGCTGCAATTGGCTCCATAGCAAAGAGACCCCAGTCATGAATGTGGCTTTTGCAGAATCTTAGCTTTTTTCTTCGGAACTGCAATGGAAAGGTGAGAACTGCTTAAGAAGGAATTTTTAATACACACTCCAATTTTACAGTAAGGCGAACGCCCATCACTGCAAAAACCTTAAAATAAATCTCCAAATATTCATTAAAGATTTGTTTTTCCCAATTTAAAACTGCCCATCATTAATGTTAATGTCCTTTAAAATTAGAATGCTTTGTTAACTTTTCCATATATGGGAAGTAATGCCCCACAGAGAATACATTAAGGGGAGCAAGTAGATTACAGAAGGACCACAAAAATGTCTTTTAGAAGCCATACATTAATAACTACTACACTGTAAAATTTATCATTCAAATAACACAGAAAGAATATAGCTAGCAAACACACAAGTCGTAGAAAATATGTTCACTTCTATCACCAACCACTGGAGCACTGATATTGTATTGTACTAATGGATTTTTTTTTTATTCAGATGTTAACTTTAAAATGGTATGCAGTCAATACCAGCTAATGCATCCTTCCACTCAGCTAGCCCTTATTATTTCTCCTGTTGAGGGAACTGGTTCAGTGGTTACCAAGCAGTTAGACATTACTGGATTACAACTGTATCAATTGGAGCTCTTTATCTGTGTCCTGAGCCACCTCACTATTAGACTCAAAACTGAGCAACAAGAGACCAATTTAGTGTGTGCTCCCTTAAGCTAATGAGCAAAAGGATTCCAAGGGTTTCCAGGCTTTCCAATCTGTGTCCTATCTCATTGCTCCCGGCCCTTGGCAAGATCATTGAGAAACTTGTTAATAGTCAGCTGACAGCCTACTTGGAAGCAGCTAAGATCCTGCATCCTTGTCAGTCTGGTTTACACCCCAGCCATTCTACTGAATCAGCCATTCTTTAAGTCGCTGATACCCTTAAGTTTCCATTAGATGCTAGGAAGGATGCTGTGCTCATACTTTTAGATTTGTCGGCTGCGTGTCATATGGTTTCCCATGATATTCTACTTCAACACATCCATAACTGTGGCATTTCTCAGTTTGCCTTAGCGTGGCTTGAAATCCTTTCGCTCAAAATAAACTAACAGTTTAAAAGGCAGTGACATCAAGAGTCCCCCAGGACTCATCTCTGAGCCAGATTCTTTTTAACTTCTATATGGCTACCTTAATCTCATTGATTACATCATTTGGGATTAAAACCACTTCCTATGCCGAATGACACATAGCCTATATTGGCTTTGGCTAAAGCCTCTATTAGCTCTGAATCCAACTTTAAATGCTGCTTAGCTGAAGTTATCCTCTGGACGCAGCATAATCATCTAAAATGTAATACTGAGAAGACAGAGGTGATGCTGCTCAGGAAATAACTGCCCCCCACTCCACCTGCCACGGTAAACGTTGTGAAATAATTGGGGTTGTATTTTGATTTCTCATTATTTCGCCCCCAAGCTTTTAATGTGTCTGGGATATGTATTAGATTGATAAAATTTTAGAAAAAATGTCTGACTTTCTACCTTTAGCATCAAGAAAAACTGTGGCAGTTCCAATGATAACCTCCAGACTGGATTACTGCAACAGCTTACATGCTGTTGCTAAAAAAATATACGATTCAGATATTAAAGGTAATGCAGAACGCCGCTGCCAGGGTGGTGCTGAAACTGCCCCATCGCTCCTCAGCCTCGTCTACTCTGAAAGCTCTGCATTGGTTACCTCTTCATAAGAGGGTTCTCTTTAAGAACCTACTACTCACTTTCAGAGCCTACAGAGCCCAGGGTCTTACGTACCTTATTGAGTACTTTTCTCACTACATTGCCCATCGGACTCTAAGATCTTCATCAGCTTACCTTCTCAAGCCCCCAAGGACAGACTTAAAACCAGAGGTGGTAAATCCTTTGCCGCCTTAGGATCACATGCCTGGAATCATCCTCCTTTGTAGCTGCGACGGGTTAAGTCAAAAGCATGCTATAGAAAACAGCTCAAGACTTGGATCTTTAATGCCCCTGAAAATGTGTGTCAAACCCTGATTTATTAACTTAATTGCCTCTCTCTTTTTTCTTCTTCTTTTTTTTCAAGGCTCTATGCTTAGAACCAAGATGCTCCCCTGGGAGTGGTAGCTTCACTTCATAAATGCCTATTATATTCTGGGACAGGGAGGCTGGTCAACTCCGCCATTTGGAGAGGCCTGGGTTGCATTACAAAGGTGGCTAGATATTTGTGGCTTCCTACCCTGGAATGTCCGTCCTGCCTGGAGGAAGTGTCAACACAGTCCAAAAGCTACCACTGCAGATCTTCGGCAGTATCATCCGTGATCTGGAAGTGGTCACAGAGGTCCTCTGTGTCTTCAGATCCCACTGAGGGCCCACATATGGCACCTAGTGTGCTTGACCTACGGTATTCACGAGGCCATCAGAGTAGCCTCATTACCAACTACACTGAAATCGAGGACAATAGCTAAAAGATCGGGATCATAGCCTAAATGTCCTGTACTCTCTGGTGGAAGGGATGAAAATGAACCATGTCCAGAACGGCTCAGATGAAGGTAAGTGTCTGAAAAGGAGTCAGGTATCACTTAGGGATGTTGCTAATGAACGATGACAGAAGGCTTGCATAGTCAGGAGGTAGCTGATGACTGCCTGGGGCGAGCCCATCTTCAGCAGGAAGTCTTCAGAGTATGAGAATACTGGAACCTCCAAAGGTGTGCTGCTACCACAGCCACCACTTTTGTGAACACACAAGGAGCGTTGGTGACACCAAAGGGGAGCACAGTAAATTGAAAATGCTCCTGTCCAGTTGCCATGGATGAGGGCAGACAAGACCGAGAGGCCAGGCTGAGTATTGTGAATTTGTCCTTCCAGAGGAAAGCATTGAGAGGGTGCAGGCCCAAAACAGAACTCCATCCTTTTTTGCCAGACAGTAGTGGGAATAATTACCACGACTCACTTCTGGCACAGACAGCCTCTCCCTCTCGATAACTCCCTTGGCCAAAAGGATTTTAACCTCCTGTCATACTGACAGATGGTCCTCCATCAATCGGTCCAGGGTGGGTGGAAGGTGAGGCGGAGTGGCTATGAAGGTTAAGGTGAAACCCTTTTGGATAATATGTAGGACCCACCTTTCTGATGGTATGGGCATTTTGCTGAGGCTAAATTGGCTGCCTGCGTGTGGTACCTCTACCGAAACTTCAAAAGCAAGGGTATGGCTGATGTGGCTAGTGAAGCAGGCCAGGTAAGCCCATGGAGCTGGTGTGTATGAATCCCTCCAGAGTGGAATCTATCTTGTTCCCAAGGAGGCGAATACCATCGAAGGGCATGTCCATAAGGGAAAACCCATCACACTCAGCCAGGTGTGATGACGACTGGCAAAACTGATGCCAATGACTCGCATGATGGAACCTGTGGTGTCTAAGTCACAAGTTATAAATATAGCCACATCACGACTATAATGTATAGCTTAGTTAAGGACAGGCTGAAGGTCTTCTGGGAGGACCTGAGCCACCAAATCCCAAATAGCATGAGATTATCGGCTCAGTATTGATGGACCAGTGGGACAAACTGGCGGAAGAAAATACCCTTATCCACTCTCTTAGACTCCTACTGCAGAGGGTGGTTAGAAAAGTTTTGGTCCGATTGATAGGGGTCTGCATTACTAAGCTCTCATGAGAGGGATGCTGAGGCAGAATTACGGGAGTTGCCAGGGGTAGGCTGGTGGCGTCTCTCAATTTTGGGATTTACTGTTAAGCCACAGCAAGGTTTGGCCCAGGCCCCTACAAGATGACCTTGTTAAAAGGTAGTAGAGGTTTGCCCCAGCAGGAGAACTTCAGTCAGGATGTTGATTTTGATCTCTCAGGCAGGAGGGCTGGAGGTCCAGAACTTCGGCCATCATCCTCATGAACATCACAAACGAAGCACTCTCTTCAGTGACAGAACTCAAGATTGTGAGGAGGCCAGAATCAGGAGCGTTAAGATCACTGGCCTCTTGAATGTGATCATACCAATACTCTTTCTGGTACGGTTGACCACATTCATCCCATCATAATCATTCTCAGAATTAGTGCCAAACAAGGAATGCAGTTTATTGGATCTTATTTGAGGAAGTGGGACATCAAAAGGCGCATGTTGTGGCATTGTGTAAACTGAGTGCAGACTTGGTCGAGGTCATAGCAATGCCCACTTTAAGTCGGAGAGTGTTGATGGCGCTGATGCTCCAGGAACCAGCGTGGATCATGGAGTTGGTACAGGAGCCAGCCGGTGAAGGTTTTCGGAGGGTCCAGCTGGCACAGAGGGGAAAAAACTTTGGTGGCATCCCAGATGGAAAACCTCTCGGCTTCTTGGGGCTCACAGGTGCACCAGGGGAGCCTGAAGAGACCCCCAAGAATGAGAGCATGGCCTTGTGGAACACTTGAATCTGTCTCAAGGTCGCAGATGTCCCTGGAAATGGAATGTGGTGGGTTAAGTTGCCGGATTAGCTCCGAAGTCAAACAAATTCGAAAACGAGTTTGAAAAGTATGGTGAAGCCCTAGCGTCATCTTTGGAGTACAAAAGTGGCAGGAAGGGACGTAGTCCTGCTTGGATCATTTATGATTTTTCTTCGACTTATCCCAAGATTTGGAGTGCAGCTATGAGCGACCTCAGGAACTACCCCTGTGCCTTCTGGACTGGGAATGAGAAAGAACCAACCTTTGAATCTAGACTGATCTCGAGGAAGACTCTTCCAGTGCTTAGCGATGTAGAGTTGTGCCTTGTGGTCCTGTAAGGCCTTTTTATTCACTAAGGAACCAAAGACAAACCTTATGAGGATCTGTCACAGTCAAACAAGGTTTTTAAACCCGTAGTCTTGGGTGGCGATATTTCCCTTGTGCACTATATATTTTGTGGTAAAACATGTCTCATAGAAACAGGAGTGGCACCTATATAGGCCCGCACATAATTTCCAGAACGGCGTTAGGGCAGAGCTGCACAATAACCCCTGCCGGCATGCAGAGGTAATGTTGAAAACGTTTCTGGATCCCATCGGACGCCAATCTCTACCAGAACATGCTATTGATAGGACAGTCCCTAACAACCCTGGTAACATCTGCTTGTTTGCACAGTACTGGCATTTCCTATTTTTTTTTAGCTGCCAAAACATCAACGTTTATGTTGTCCCAGATTCAGAATACTTAGTATACTCTATTCTCAAGATTGATGCAGTTCCCATCCATGACACTCATGTACGCTGTGACTTTGGGCATCTGCCCAATTGTGGTCCTGATGTTAAAAATTGAAAATGTCACTTACCCAGTGTACATCTGTTCGTGGCATCAGTCGCAGTAGATTCGCATGTTCTGCAATAGCTCGCCATCTGGTGTTGGGCCGGAGTGTTACAAGTTGTTTTTCTTCGAAGAAGTCTTTCGAGTCACGGGACCGAGTGACTCCTCCTTTTGTCTCCATTGCGCATGGGCGTCGACTCCATCTTCGATTGTTTTTCCCCGCAGAGGGTGAGGTAGGAGTTGAATTGTAGTAATAGTGCCCATGCAATGGAGTGACTAAGTATGCACCTATTTAAGGTTGAGATGATACATATATAAATAATTGAAGGTAACTTCCAAACTGCTACAGGCTCCCGGGGAGGCGGGTGGGCACATGCGAATCTACTGCGACTGATGCCACAAACAGATGTACACTGGGTAAGTGACATTTTCAGTTCGATGGCATCTGTCGCTGTAGATACGCATGTTCTGCAATAGACTAGTAAGCAGTTATTTCCCCAAAAGTGGTGGATCAGCCTGTAGGAGTGGAAGTAGTCTGAAATAATGTCCTTAATACAGCTTGACCTACTGTGGCTTGTTGTGCGGATAACACGTCTACACAGTAGTGCTTGGTGAATGTGTGAGGCGTAGACCATGTGGCTGCCTTACATATTTCTTGCATTGGGATGTTTCCTAGAAAGGCCATGGTAGCACCTTTCTTTCTGGTTGAGTGTGCCCTTGGTGTAATGGGCAGCTGTCGTTTAGCTTTAAGGTAGCAGATTTGGATGCATTTAACTATCCATCTGGCTATACCTTGTTTTGAAATTGGGTTTCCTGCATGAGGTTTTTGAAATGCAATAAAGAGTTGTTTAGTCTTTCTGATGTTCTTTGTTCTGTCAATGTAATACATTAATGCTCTTTTGACATCTAATGTATGTAGTGCCCTTTCAGCTACGGTATCTGGCTGTGGAAAGAACACTGGAAGTTCCACTGTTTGATTTAGATGGAACGGTGAAATAACCTTTGGCAAAAATTTAGGATTGGTCCTTAGGACGACTTTATTTTTGTGTAGTTGTATAAAAGGTTCCTGTATAGTAAACGCCTGAATCTCGCTTACTCTTCTCAGGGAAGTAATGGCGATGAGAAATGCCACCTTCCAGGTTAGGAACTGTATGTCGCAGGAGTGCATGGGTTCAAAAGGTGGACCCATAAGTCTAGTTAGGACAACATTTAGGTTCCATGAAGGAACAGGTAGTGTTCTTGGTGGTATAATTCTCCTAAGGCCCTCCATGAATGCTTTAATGACTGGTATTTTATATAGGGAAGTTGAATAGGTAGTCTGCAGGTATGCAGATATTGCTGCAAGGTGAATCTTAATGGAAGAGAAAGCTAGGTTAGATTTTTGTAAGTGAAGCAAGTAACCCACTACATGTTCTGGAGTTGTGTGTAATGGTTGTATTTGATTAATATGGCAGTAGCAAACAAACCTCTTCCATTTACTTGCATAGCAGTGCCTGGTGGATGGCCTTCTTGCTTGTTTTATGACTTCCATACATTCTTGGGTAAGTTGTAAGTGCCCGAATTCTAGGATTTCAGGAGCCAGATTGCTAGATTCAGCGATGCTGGATCTGGGTGTCTGATCTTTTGGTTGTGCTGTGTCAACAGATCTGGCCTGTTGGGCAATTTGATGCAGGGTACCACTGATAGGTCTAGCAGCGTTGTGTACCAGGGTTGCCTTGCCCAAGTTGGTGCTATCAATATGAGTTTGAGTTTGCTTTGACTGAGTTTGTTTACCAGGTAAGGAAGGAGAGGGAGAGGAGGAAAAGCGTAAGCAAATATCCCTGACCAGTTCATCCATAGGGCATTGCCTTGGGATTGTTTGTGTGGGTATCTGGATGCGAAGTTTTGGCATTTTGCGTTCTCCCTTGTCGCAAACAAGTCTATCTGAGGTGTTCCCCAGAGTTTGAAATAAGTGTTCAGTATTTGGGGGTGAATTTCCCATTCGTGGACCTGTTGGTGATCTCGAGAGAGATTGTCTGCGAGTTGATTTTGTATCCCTGGTATAAACTGTGCAATTAGGCGAATTTGGTTGTGAATTGCCCAATGCCAAATTTTTTTGTGCTAGCAGGCTTAACTGCGTGGAGTGCGTCCCTCCCTGCTTGTTTAGATAATACATTGTTGTCATGTTGTCTGTTTTGACGAGAATGTATTTGTGAACTATTATTGGTTGGAAAGCTTTTAGTGCTTGAAAAACTGCTAGAAGTTCTAGGTGATTGATATGCAGTTTTGTTTGATGTACGTTCCATTGTCCTTGTATGCTGTGTTGATTGAGGTGTGCTCCCCACCCTGTCATGGAAGCATCTGTTGTTATTACGTATTGTGGCACTGGGTCTTGGAAAGGCCGCCCCTTGTTTAAATTTATGTTGTTCCACCACAGAAGCGAGAGGTAAGTTTGGCGGTCTATTAACACCAGATCTAGAAGGTGACCCTGTGCTTGAGACCACTGTGATGCTAGGCATTGTTGTAAGGGCCTCATGTGCAGTCTTGCGTTTGGGACAATGGCTATGCATGATGACATCATGCCTAGGAGTTGTAATACCATCTTTGCCTGTATCTTTTGTGTTGGATACATGCGTTGTATGATGGTGTTGAAATTTTGAATTCTTTGTGGACTTGGAGTGGCTACTCCTTTTGATGTGTCTATTATGGCTCCCAGGTATTGTTGTACCTTGCGTGGCAGAATTTTGGATTTTGTGAAATTGACGGTGAACCCTAGTTTGAAGAGGGTTTGTATGATATGATTTGTGTGATTTGAGCACTCTATTAACGAATGGGCTTTGATTAGCCAGTCGTCTAGATATGGGAACACATGTATTTGCTGCCTTCTTATGTGTGCTGCGACCACTGCTAGACATTTGGTAAAGACTCTTGGTGCGGTTGTTAATCCGAAAGGCAGTACCTTGAATTGGTAATGTATTCCTTTGAATACAAACCTTAGGTATTTCCTGTGCGATGGGTGTATTGGTATATGGAAATAAGCATCCTTGAGGTCTAAAGTTGCCATGTAGTCGTGCAGTTTTAGCAATGGCAATACTTCTTGTAGTGTGACCATGTGGAAGTGGTCTGATTTGATGAAAGTGTTCACTACTCTGAGGTCTAGGATTGGTCTCAGCGTTTTGTCCTTCTTTGGTATCAGAAAGTACAGTGAGTAAACTCCTGTGTTTATTTGTGTGTTTGGCACTAATTCGATTGCATTCTTTTGCAATAGTGCCTGCACTTCTATCTCCAGGAGATTGGAATGGTGTGTTGTTAAATTTTGTGCTTTTGGTGGTATGTTTGGAGGGAATTGTAGAAATTCTATGCAATAACCATGTTGGATAATTGCTAGAACCCAAGTGTCTGTAGTGATTTCCTCCCATGCTTTGTAATGATGACCTATTCTTCCCCCCACTGGTGTTGTGTGGAGGGGGTGAGTGACATGTGAGTCATTGTTTAGTAGTAGGGGTTTTGGGGCTTTGAAATCTCCCTCTATTTCTAGGGAATTGCCCTCCTCTATATTGTCCCCGAAAACCTCCTCTATACTGTCCCTGGTAAGTGGACGGTGTTGCTTGTGAGGTGCTGGCTTGTGTGCTTTGACCCCGAAACCCCCCTCGAAAGGGCGTTTTACGGAATGTGCTGTAATTCCCTCTGCTCTGCGGGGAGTAGAGTGCGCCCATGGCTTTGGCAGTGTCTGTATCTTTTTTGAGTTTCTCAATCGCTGTGTCCACTTCTGGACCGAACAGTTCTTTTTCATTAAAAGGCATATTGAGAACTGCTTGTTGAATCTCTGGTTTAAATCCAGACGTTCGGAGCCATGCATGCCTTCTGATAGTTACAGATGTATTAATTGTCCGTGCAGCTGTATCTGCAGCGTCCATGGAGGAACGTATCTGGTTGTTGGAGATGGTCTGTCCCTCCTCAACCACTTGTTTTGCCCTATTTTGGAAGTCTTTGGGCAGATGTTCAATGAGATGTTGCATCTCGTCCCAGTGGGCTCTGTCATAGCGCGCAAGTAGTGCCTGGGAGTTCGCGATGCGCCACTGGTTTGCAGCTTGTGCTGCGACTCTCTTACCAGCTGCATCGAACTTGCGGCTTTCTTTATCTGGGGGTGGTGCATCTCCAGATGTGTGAGAGTTGGCCCTTTTCCTAGCTGCTCCTACAACAACAGAGTCTGGTGGCAGCTGTGTTGTGATGAAAACCGGGTCCGTAGGAGGCGGCTTATACTTTTTTTCCACCCTTGGTGTGATTGCCCTACTTTTGACCGGGTCCTTAAATATGTCTTTTGCGTGCCGGAGCATACCAGGGAGCATAGGCAGGCTTTGGTAGGAGCTGTGGGTGGAGGAGAGTGTGTTGAACAAGAAATCATCCTCGACCTGTTCTGAGTGGAGGCTTACGTTGTGAAATTGTGCTGCTCTAGCCACCACCTGAGAGTACGCGGTGCTGTCTTCTGGTGGAGATGGTTTTGTAGGGTATGCCTCTGGGCTGTTATCTGACACTGGGGCGTCGTATAGGTCCCATGCGTCCTGGTCTTGGTCACCCTGGCTCATGGTGGTGTGAGCTGGGGAGTGTGATGGCGTTTGTGCTGGTGAAACGTTAATCACGGGCGGAGGAGAGGGTGGTGGTGTAACCCTTTTCACCACTTTTGGTTGTGGTGCTTGTTCCGTCTGGAACTCCAACCTTCTCTTTCTCCTAATGGGGGGAAGGGTGCTTATTTTTCCTGTCCCCTGCTGAATGAAGATACGCTTTTGCGTATGGTCCAAATCAGTTGCTTGTAGCTCTTCCTCAAACCTATGCTTTTGCATTTGGGAGGTTAGCGAGTGCTCTTCTGTGTAAGAGCCCGAAGCTGGGTCGCTTGCAGTTTGTTTCGGCATCGAAACTTTGTCTGCGTGTTTTTTCGGCTCCGAGGTGACTTTTTTCCTTTTCGGGGCCGAAACCTCTCGGCGTCGATCTGTTTCGGTGCCGCTGTCTCGGCGTCGAGCCGTGTCCACACCGGCATCTCGGTGTCGAGGCTTGTCTCCAGCACTTTCTCGGTCCCGAGAAGGCTGCGTGCCGGTGTCTCGACCGGAGTCGGACGATCTCGGCACTGTTTGGGCCTTTTTCGGTGCCGACGGTCGGTCACCGAATTTATGGGTCGAGCCATGGCCTGGTGGCAGTGGCGTCCCCTGGGCCTTGTAAATGTTTCTTTGTGTGGTTTTCGACGTCTTACTCACGGTTTGTGTATCGTCGAATCCTTCGGAGTCTGAGTCTTGGATCGAGAAGGTACCTTCCTCTTCCTGTTCCTCGAACTCCCGTTGGGCTGTCGGTGCGGACGCCATTTGAAGTCTTCTGGCTCGACGGTCTCGGAGTGTTTTTCGGGACCGGAACGCACGACAGGCCTCGCAGGTGTCTTCGCTGTGCTCAGGTGACAGGCACAGGTTGCAGACCAAGTGTTGGTCTGTGTAGGGGTATTTATTGTGGCATTTGGGGCAGAAACGGAACGGGGTCCGTTCCATCGGCGTTCTTCAGCACGCGGTCGGGCCGACCAGGCCCCGACGGAGGATCGAAAAACTACCCCGAAGGGCACCGGAGCTCTTCGATCTTCGATGCGGTGTTGAATCTAAGTACGCCGATCCCGAACGCAACAATACCGACGAAAATCTTCCGAAATTAACTATTTTTTTCCGTTCCGAAACTCGGAGCGACAGGAACACGTCCGAACCCGATGGCGGAAAAAAAACAATCGAAGATGGAGTCGACGCCCATGCGCAATGGAGACAAAAGGAGGAGTCACTCGGTCCCGTGACTCGAAAGACTTCTTCGAAGAAAAACAACTTGTAACACTCCGGCCCAACACCAGATGGCGAGCTATTGCAGAACATGCGTATCTACAGCGACAGATGCCATCGAACATATTGTTTCTATTTCCAATGGGTTCCAGTTTACTTTAACAGGCTTTCCAATCTTGTACCCCTCTGAAAGTGTATGTAAAACATTGTGGTGGTATTGTCTGTGCGTACCAACATTGACAATGCTCTCACTCTTGGAAGAAAGGACTGAAGATTCAAGTGCACTAGTTCTAACTGATCTATATGTAGGTGTCTTTTTCCGCCTGCGACCACCTGCCATTTTGCAGATGAGCACCCCATTCGTCCACTGATGAATAAGCTGTCACAAACTTTTGTCAGGTTGTTTTAAGAAATTGAGGTCCTTAGTGGTATTGTCCATTTTTGTTCACCATAACAATGTCTCCCTTATCAATGAACGTATCATGCTCTGATCTTCAAAGGAACCCTCTACTTGAACCCACAGAACCTCTCTAAGTGTTTTCATCCGTAGCCAGAATGGAATTAAAAGAATACAGCCGAAGATCATCTCCAAGAGTCATTTGAATTGGTGCATTTTATGGATTGAATTCGATCTACTAAATCTTGCAATACAGCTTGGGAAGGAAACACTTTTCCTTGTATTGTTTCCAATATTGCCATCAGAATAGGGATCCTGGTCCGTGGGTTGGTTGACAATTTCTGTGTGTTGACTGTGAGGCACTGTCTCTCAGGTTAAGACATGCCTGTGTTAAATTCTTGACTGAACTGCAGGTTGGGCCTTTTATCAGCCCTCTTTCCTTAATTGTGCTGCTACTGGTGACATGCATTTTGTAAATAACTTTGTGGCTGACTATAGTTCAAATGGCAGCACTGCAAAGGGATAATGGCACCCGATCACATGGAAACAAATATTTTTGATGGGTGGGGTGAACAGGAATGAGTAAGCATGCATCCTACAGGTCAAGGGTGGTCATAATTTCGGATTCTCTTAGCAAATCGAGAATATCCTACAAAAATACCATCCTGAACTTCTCAATTGCCCTTTTTCTTTATTGTGGTGAAAAATTTACTTTGCAATTTCTGCAGATGTAGATGTTGCATTCTTGGTTGGTGGTGTTCTTGGAGGTTTCTCAATGAACTCTAAGGCATGGCTAGTCTTCACCAAATCAAGAACCCATCTGCCCACTGTGATACTTCTCCACAATTCTGTGCAAAAGGAAATCATTCCACTTACTTAGTTAAGGTCAGGGGCTCACTTGCAGAATGGGGTGACCACTGCTTGTAGTTAATCAGCGCCTTGTCCTAGTGTTGTAACCTGGACTGTGTAGCGGTTCTTTTCAGAGTATCTCTCAGTATGCCATTAATGATGGTCTGTGCTGAGGCTATTAACTGCGGATAGGACGGATGGTGTGCAAGATATGGCAGATATGTGAATTGGATAAGTTACTTACCTGTAAATCCTAGTTCTCTTCCAGGGGTATCCTCATCAAAGTCATAAACATTGAATATTCCCGCCCTTGTGCGGGGACCCCGGAGCATATATATATAAAATACATACATATTATCATGTGTAAAACAGCAATGCAGGCTATAATCATAAATAGGCTAAAATGCTTTATTTCTATGCAAGTTTTTTTTTTTTTTTTAATAAAATCACAATAGATCATAAATATCTACCTAAGCCCCCAAAAACTGGACTTAGGGAAGTAAACAGCAGTAAATAGCAGAGAAAAATAGAAAAAACTACATTGAAAACCAATGAAGCATTCTTAGCCAATAGGCTGCATGCAGGTTAACACAGGAGAACCATAAAAACTTTGGCACCGTGCCCCCAAGACCCTGAGCACCTCCAGTATCCCACCATGCCTCAGGGGTGAAGGGAAGGTGACAGTTGGTTCACAGTTAGGTCAGTACTTTTTTACGGTGACAATCTGTGTAACTGATTAGAAAAATAATCTGTCCTGCACTTCTAGGAGACTTGAGTCCGGGGAGGAGGGTGGGTTGTTTATGACTTTGATGAGGATACCCCTGGAAGAGAACTAGGATTTACAGGTAAGTAACTTATCCTTCTCTTCCAGGGGATCCTCATCAATAGTCATAAACATTGAATAGATTAGCAAGCCCATCCCTAAACTCTGCGGACTGTCTGAAAGAAGTGCAGGAAAGAATATATATTCATGTAAATAGATTTCTAAGAGAGGCCTGCCCCACCTGGGCATCCGCTCTTGCATCCGAGTCTAAACAGTAATGCTTAGTAAAGGTATGCACAGACTTCCATGTAGCAGCCTTACAAATCTCGGAAATTGGTACATTGTTAAGGAGGGCAGCAGTAGCCGCTTTTCCCCTTGTGGAATGCGCTTTTGGCCTAGCCAGTAATCGCTTATTAGCCAGTTGGTAAGAGTTAACAATACAAGACACAATCCATCTTGATATCGTTCGTTTAGACGCTGCCTCTCCTGTTCTTAAATGACCATAATTTAGAAACAAATGGTTAGAATGTCTAATCGGTTTTGTTTTGTCCAAATAGAATTTCAGCACTCTTTTCAAGTCTAAAGAATGCAATGCTTTCTCAGCCGGAGTCTCCGGATTGGGAAAGAAAGTCGGTAAAGATATAGTCTGATTGATATGGAATTCTGACACCACCTTCGGAAGGAAAGATGGGTGAGTTCGCAGAACCACTCTATTATCGTGAAAAACCGTGTACGGTTCTCTGCAAGACAGAGCCTGAATTTCGCTGACCCTCCTCGCTGAAGTAATGGCCACCAAAAAAGCCGTCTTCCACGTAAGGTGCTGTAAAGAGGCCTTGTGGATAGGTTCAAAGGGAGGGCCCATAAGCTTTGACAGGACTACATTCAGTTCCCATGGAGGAGAAGGTCTCCGAATGGGAGGAAAAACCTTTTTCAAGCCTTCTAAAAAATCCTTGACTACAGGTATCGTAAAGAAGGATTCCTGAGAAGGCGACTTACGATACGCTGTAATTGCAGACAAATGAACCTTAATAGAAGATACCTGCAGACCAGACTTCGCCAGATGAAGCAAATAGGACAGTATGACGTCCTCCTGAGCTCGTATGGGATTTATACCTTGTTGAGAGCACCAGATGTAAAATCTCTTCCACTTAAAAGCGTAAGAACGCCGCGTGGAAGGTCGTTTTGACTCTTTCAAGATGTTCATGCACTCCTGTGAGAGCCCTAGGTGCCCATACTGTAGGAATTCAGGAGCCATGCTGTCAAGCTCAGAGAGGGAAGGTTGGGATGTAGGATTCTGCCTTCCATTCTGCTCAGGAGATCCGGTCTGCACGGCAACCTCCTGTGAGGTTTTTCCGATAAGTTGAGTAGGTCCGTGTACCAGAATTGGCGGGGCCATTGTGGCGCTATCAGAATCATTCTGGTTCTGGAGTTGTAAAATTTGTTGATTACTGCCGGTATGAGGGGAATCGGTGGAAAGGCATAGAGAAATGTCCCTGACCAGTTGATCAACAGGGCATTCCCTTGAGATCCCGGACGGCAGAACCTGGATGCGAAGTCTGGGCATTTCTTGTTTGTTTCGTCTGCAAAGAGATCCAACTGGGGTCGACCCCATTGACCGAAGATGTCCTCGACGACTTCGTCGTGTAGGACCCAGTCGTGCGCGTCTTCTAGATGTCTGCTCAGGAAATCTGCCTCTACGTTTTGCTGACCTGGCAGGTGTACCGCTGTGATAGACATTCCCCTGGCCAGGAGCCAATGCCATATCGTTTGGGATTCTCGAGACAGAGGTAGTGATCTTGTTCCTCCCTGTTTGTTCAGGTAATACATTGTGGTTGTATTGTCTGTCTGAACTAGGAGAGATTTCCCCTGAACCAATGGAGAGAAAGATTTGAGAGCCAGATGGACTGCTCTGAGCTCCAGTAGATTTATGTGATAGTTCTTTTCCTTGTCGGACCACAGACCCTGAGCTTGGAAGGAACCCAGATGAGCACCCCAACCCTGAAGAGACGCATCCGTTACCAGAATGTCGGCTGGAATTGTCTGGTGAAACGGAGAACCTATCGACAGGTGAGGTCTGTGCATCCACCATTGTAGTGATTGAAAAGCCACTGCTGGTAGTCGAACTCTGTCCTCCCAGTGACCCGTCTTTTGGCTCCAATTGTTCTCTAATGCCTCCTGAAGGGGCCTCATGCGTAGCCTGGCATTCGGGACAATGAAGATGCATGAAGCCATGGAGCCCAGAAGCGATGTCACCTGACGAGCAGTAGGTGCATCGGCTGTTAATAGTTGTTGACACTTCCTGTGGATTGATAAAAGTCGTTCCTCCGAAGGATACACTCTTTGGAGCTCTGTGTTTAGTATCGCTCCCAGGTAGTGGAGGTTTTGTGTTGGAATCAGGGTTGACTTGTTGTGGTTGATTTGAAGACCTAGAGACTCGAAAGTTCTTAGTACGATGTCTCGATGTTCTCTCGCCTGATCCGGAGAGGAGGCCTTCACTAGCCAGTCGTCCAGGTAGGGGTAGACGAATATTTTTTGTCTTCGAAGATGTGCCGCTACCACTGCTACACATTTTGAAAAGACTCGGGGTGCAGACTTCAGGCCGAATGGAAGGACTCTGAATTGGTAGTGCTGTGACGCTATCTGGAAACGTAAAAATTTCCGATGTTTGGATGCTATTGGGATGTGAAAATATGCATCCTGTAGGTCGATGGAGCACATCCAGTCTCCCTGATGCAGTTGCGGGACAATCTGGTGAAGGGCTAGCATCCTGAACTTCTGTTTTCTTATGTACTTGTTCAGGAGCCGTAAGTCCAGAATTGGCCTGAAGAGGCCCTGTTGACCTTTTTTCGCCACCAGAAAGTAACGGGAGTACACCCCTTTTCCTTTTTGTGCCGGAGGAACCTTTTCTACAGCTTTCTTTTGTAGGAGTGCGAGAACTTCCTTGCGTAGCAGGCTGAGATGAGAAGGAAAACCTCTTGCTGGCGGCAAGTGTGGAGGAGGTTTTTTGAAAAGGAGAGAATAGCCATGTTCGACAATATTGAGCACCCACTTGTCTTTTGTGATGGAGTGCCACTCGTGAAGATGATGCGTAACACTTCCCCCCACCGGAGTGGTGCACAGTGCTGAGGGAAGCAATGCCTCATTGCTTTGTTGGTGTCTTTGCTGTAGACTGTTGAGGTCTACTTGACCCTCGGTCTCTTGTGGGTCTACGTGCCTGAAATAGGGGACGTCCCTGTCGTTGTTGTGGCCTCTGAGACCAGTGAGGGGTTTGAACCCTCTGCTGGAATGGTCGTCTGTCGTACGGCCTGTACCTCCGCCTGAAGTCTTTCTTACGTTCCAGGCCCACTGCCCTCATCGTGTCCACTTCCGTTTTCATTCGGGCCATCTCTTCATCCGCGTGGGTACCGAACAACGAATTGCCGCTGAATGGGAGGTTTAAAATGCGTTGCTGTGCTTCCTGCTTTAGACCCGTGAGCCGTAGCCAGGAAGACATCCTAGCGCAGATTCCGTGCGCATACCCATGCGCAGCCAAATCCGCCCCGTCCGCCGCCGCGCTGATGACCTGGTTAGATACTAGGCCCCCTTCCTGCAAGATTTCCTGGAAGTCCTGTCTATCTTCCCTGGGCAACTTATCTGTAAATCTGTGGAGTGAGTCCCACAGAGAGCTGTCATATCTGCCCAGAAGTGCTGAGGCGCTGGAGACCTTCATAGCAGATGCCGCCGTACCGCACATCTTTCTCCCCAGGGAGTCTAGGTGTCTGCTCTCCTTATCCGGGGGGACTGTGGAAGATGATGCCACAGAGTGTGTTTTTCTGGCTGCGGCTAAGATCACAGAGTCCGGTGGCGGATCCTTCCGCAGGAATAAAGGATCTTGCTCCGGAGCTTTGTATTTCTTTTGAATCCTAGCCGGGGCAGACTTGAGAGTGGCTGGAGACAGAAAAGTGTCCATAGTAGGTTGCAGCAAACCCGGTACTAGTGACAGCAGTTTTCTCGAGACTGATCTGTGTTGTAGGGTCTCAAAGATAACTGAGGATGAGGTGGCCGGTTCCGGTACCTCAATATTTAGCTTCTGCGCTCCCCTTAGAAGAACCTCATTAAAAGTGGTGATATCATCCACCGGGGAAATCCTAGCAGGTGGAGAATCTGTGAGTGTGGGGGAGTAGCGCCCAACAGACGATCCTGAAGAAGACCAAGAAGGTGATCTTCTGCGTGGTGTTCGCGACCTGGTTCTCCTTCGGGAACGGGACCTGCTCCGAGAGGCTGTAGCAGAGTGTGCAGGTCTTGTGGTCGGCTGACGAGAAGCAGAACGAGCCCGTCCTGCTCTAGCTGTAGGCGATGGCGTTCTCGGTAATGAGGCAGTAGGAGAATACATCCTAGAGTATTGGGAATCCGGGGATGCCGCCGGTCTATTCAGGCTCTCTAACCATCTGGGTGATAGAGTGATGGGAGAAACATGCCCCGATGAGACCGCTCTGGAATGGGATGATGCACTCCTTATAGAGACCACCGGTGAGGGAGCTTTGTCCGCTGGCTCTACTGCCTGTGACACAGCTGAAGGTTGTGTCGACGTCGATTGTATCCTCGACGTCGAAGGTTGCGATGGCTGGTCTGTTCTCGACGTCGAAGGTCTTGACGTCGAAGGCCTTGACGTTGAATGTCTTGACGCCGATCGCGGGACCTGGACCTACTCGCCGTCGTGTGTCTCGACGTTGAGTGGCGAGTGGTCGACGGCGGATGTTCATGCCGTCGTGGTGGTTTTGGTGTCGTGTCCTTCGACGCCAAGGGGTGAGACGTTCTCGACGGCGAACGGGAGCGCCGGAGATGGCTCGACGCCGAACGGCGGCCTGCCGTCGACGGAGATGTACCCCTGTGTCCATGCTTCGACGCTTTGTCCTTCGACGTCGGTCTGGTCACCGTCGACGGCGATCTATGCCGGTGAGACGGTGGTGCCGATGACGTCGATGGAGAACAAACAGGCACAATCCTACCTCTCGACGTCGATCGGGCCATTCCTTCTGTTGTAGGTCTGGGAAGTGAAGAGGATGTTGACTTTTTCCTCTCCTAAAGCCCATGTAGCCTGATCTTCTCTCTGTCTTTGAGAGTCCTCCTTGACATGTTCTTACAATACTTGCAGGTGTCAGGACAGTGACTCTGTGGCAGGCAGACAATACACAGAGAGTGTGGGTCTGACTGGGCTTTCTTCTTCCCACAAGAAGGACATTTTACAAAAAGAGATGGCATTTTCTGTAAAAAAAAAACTTCCCAACTCAGACAAAAGATGTTATCTGTCGAGTAAACAGGAAAAACACTATTTTTTAAGGATTTTTCTGAAGAAAAACTCAGAAAAACTGAGAGCTCAATGCTCCAGGATCCTCTCAGAAGAAGCCGGAAAAAAGATGTAAGGAAATGCCTCCTTGGCATGGTTGCCCCCTGACTTTTTGCCTTTGCTGATGCTATGTTTACAATTGAAAGTGTGCTGAGGCCTGCTAACCAGGCCCCAGCACCAGTGTTCTTTCCCTAACCTGTACTTTTGTATCCACAATTGGCAGACCCTGGCATCCAGATAAGTCCCTTGTAACTGGTACTTCTAGTACCAAGGGCCCTGATGCCAAGGAAGGTCTCTAAGGGCTGCAGCATGTCTTATGCCACCCTGGAGACCTCTCACTCAGCACAGACACACTGCTTGCCAGCTTGTGTGTGCTAGTGAGGACAAAACGAGTAAGTCGACATGGCACTCCCCTCAGGGTGCCATGCCAGCCTCTCACTGCCTATGCAGTATAGGTAAGACACCCCTCTAGCAGGCCTTACAGCCCTAAGGCAGGGTGCACTATACCATAGGTGAGGGTACCAGTGCATGAGCATGGTACCCCTACAGTGTCTAAACAAAACCTTAGACATTGTAAGTGCAGGGTAGCCATAAGAGTATATGGTCTGGGAGTCTGTCAAACACGAACTCCACAGCCCCATAATGGCTACACTGAAAACTGGGAAGTTTGGTATCAAACTTCTCAGCACAATAAATGCACACTGATGCCAGTGTACATTTTATTGTAAAATACACCACAGAGGGCACCTTAGAGGTGCCCCCTGAAACTTAACCGACTGTCTGTGTAGGCTGACTAGTTCCAGCAGCCTGCCACACCAGAGACATGTTGCTGGCCCCATGGGGAGAGTGCCTTTGTCACTCTGAGGCCAGTAACAAAGCCTGCACTGGGTGGAGATGCTAACACCTCCCCCAGGCAGGAGCTGTAACACCTGGCGGTGAGCCTCAAAGGCTCACCCCTTTGTCACAGCCCAGCAGGGCACTCCAGCTTAGTGGAGTTGCCCGCCCCCTCCGGCCACGGCCCCCACTTTTGGCGGCAAGGCTGGAGGGAACAAAGAAAGCAACAAGGAGGAGTCACTGGCCAGTCAGGACAGCCCCTAAGGTGTCCTGAGCTGAAGTGACTCTAACTTTTAGAAATCCTCCATCTTGCAGATGGAGGATTCCCCCAATAGGGTTAGGATTGTGACCCCCTCCCCTTGGGAGGAGGCACAAAGAGGGTGTACCCACCCTCAGGGCTAGTAGCCATTGGCTACTAACCCCCCAGACCTAAACACGCCCTTAAATTTAGTATTTAAGGGCTACCCTGAACCCTAGAAAATTAGATTCCTGCAACTACAAGAAGAAGGACTGCCTAGCTGAAAACCCCTGCAGAGGAAGACCAGAAGACGACAACTGCCTTGGCTCCAGAAACTCACCGGCCTGTCTCCTGCCTTCCAAAGATCCTGCTCCAGCGACGCCTTCCGAAGGGACCAGCGACCTCGACATCCTCTGAGGACTGCCCCTGCTTCGAAAAGACAAGAAACTCCCGAGGACAGCGGACCTGCTCCAAGAAAAGCTGCAACTTTTTTTCCAGCAGCTTTAAAGAACCCTGCAAGCTCCCCGCAAGAAGCGTGAGACTTGCAACACTGCACCCGGCGACCCCGACTCGGCTGGTGGCGATCCAACACCTCAGGAGGGACCCCAGGACTACTCTAAGACTGTGAGTACAAAAACCTGTCCCCCCTGAGCCCCCACAGCGCCGCCTGCAGAGGGAATCCCGAGGCTTCCCCTGACCGCGACTCTTTGAATCCTAAGTCCCGATACCTGGGAGAGACCCTGCACCCGCAGCCCCCAGGACCGGAAGGACCGGACTTTCACTGGAGGAGTGACCCCCAGGAGTCCCTCTCCCGTGACCAAGTGGAGGTTTCCCCGAGGAACCCCCCCCTTGCCTGCCTGCAGCGCTAAAGAGATCCCTAGATCTCCCATTGACTTCCATTACAAACCCGACGCTTGTTTCTACACTGCACCCGGCCGCCCCCGCGCTGCTGAGGGTGAAATTTCTGTGTGGGCTTGTGTCCCCCCCGGTGCCCTACAAAACCCCCCTGGTCTGCCCTCCGAAGACGCGGGTACTTACCTGCAAGCAGACCGGAACCGGGGCACCCCCTTCTCTCCATTCTAGCCTATGTGTTTTGGGCACCACTTTGAACTCTGCACCTGACCGGCCCTGAGCTGCTGGGGTGGTGACTTTGGGGTTGCTCTGAACCCCCAACGGTGGGCTACCTTGGACCAAGAACTAAGCCCTGTAAGTGTCTTACTTACCTGGTTAACCTAACAAATACTTACCTCCCCTAGGAACTGTGAAAATTGCACTAAGTGTCCACTTTTAAAACAGCTATTTGTGAATAACTTGAAAAGTATACATGCAATTTTGATGATTTGAAGTTCCTAAAGTACTTACCTGCAATACCTTTCGAATGAGATATTACATGTAGAATTTGAACCTGTGGTTCTTAAAATAAACTAAGAAAAGATATTTTTCTATATAAAAACCTATTGGCTGGATTTGTCTCTGAGTGTGTGTACCTCATTTATTGTCTATGTGTATTTACAACAAATGCTTAACACTACTCCTTGGATAAGCCTACTGCTCGACCACACTACCACAAAATAGAGCATTAGTATTATCTATTTTTACCACTATTTTACCTCTAAGGGGAACCCTTGGACTCTGTGCATGCTATTCCTTACTTTGAAATAGCACATACAGAGCCAACTTCCTACATTGGTGGATCAGCGGTGGGGTACAAGACTTTGCATTTGCTGGACTACTCAGCCAATACCTGATCACACGACAAATTCCAAAATTGTCATTAGAAATTCATTTTTTGCAATTTGAAATTTTTTCTAAATTCTTAAAAGTCCTGCTAGGGCCTTGTGTGTTAAGTCCCTGTTTAGCATTGTCTTTTAGAGTTTAAAAGTTTGTTAAAAGTTTGAAATTAGATTCTAGAAACAGTTTTAGATTCTTTAAAAAGTCTTCCAACTCTTAGCAAAATAATGTCTGATACAGAGATGAATGTGGTGGAACTCGACACCACACCTTACCTCCATCTTAAGATGAGGGAGCTAAGGTCTCTCTGTAATATCAAAAAAATAACCATTGGCTCCAGACCTACCAAAATTCAGCTCCAGGAGCTGTTGGCAGAGTTTGAAAAAGCCAACCCCTCTGATGATGACCTCACAGAGGAAGAAATTAGTGACTTGGAGGCCAATGTCCCTCCTCCAGTCCTAAATAGGGAGAACAGGACCCCTCAAGTCCTGTCTCCAACTGTGTTAGTCAGAAATAGTGAGTCCCTCACAGGAGGATCCCACATTTCTGAAATCACTGAGGATGCTCTCAGTGAAGATGACCTCCTGTTAGCCAGGATGGCCAAAAGATTGGCTTTAGAGAGACAGCTCCTAGCCATAGAAAGGGAAAGACAAGAGATGGGCCTAGGACCCATCAATGGTGGCAGCAATATAAATAGGGTCAGAGATTCTCCTGACATGTTAAAAATCCCCAAAGGGATTGTGACAAAATTTGAAGATGGTGATGACATCACCAAGTGGTTCACAGCTTTTGAGAGGGCTTGTGTAACCAGAAAAGTGAACAGATCTCACTGGGGTGCTCTCCTTTGGGAAATGTTCACTGGAAAGTGTAGGGATAGACTCCTCACACTCTCTGGAAAAGATGCAGAATCTTATGACCTCATGAAGGGTACCCTGATTGAGGGCTTTGGATTCTCCACTGAGGAGTACAGGATTAGGTTCAGGGGGGCTCAAAAATCCTCGAGCCAGACCTGGGTTGACTTTGTTGACTACTCAGTGAAAACACTAGATGGTTGGATTCAAGGCAGTGGTGTAAGTAATTATGATGGGCTGTACAATTTATTTGTGAAAGAACACCTGTTAAGTAATTGTTTCAATGATAAACTGCATCAGCATCTGGTAGACCTAGGACCAATTTCTCCCCAAGAATTGGGAAAGAAGGCGGACCATTGGGTCAAGACAAGGGTGTCCAAGACTTCAACAGGGGGTGACCAAAAGAAAGGGGTCACAAAGACTCCCCAGGGGAAGGGTGATGAGACAACCAAAACTAAAAATAGTAAAGAGTCTTCTACAGGCCCCCAAAAACCTGCACAGGAGGGTGGGCCCAGAGCCTCTTCACAAAACAATGGGTACAAGGGTAAAAACTTTGATCCCAAAAAGGCCTGGTGTCATAGCTGTAAACAGCATGGACACCAAACTGGAGACAAGGCCTGTCCCAAGAAAGGTTCCACTCCAAACTCCCATCCAGGTAACACTGGTATGGCCAGTCTCCAAGTGGGATCAACAGTGTGCCCAGAGCAAATCAGGGTCCACACTGAAGCTACTCTAGTTTCTGAGGGTGGGGTGGATTTAGCCACACTAGCTGTCTGGCCGCCTAACATGCAAAAATACAGACAGCAACTCTTAATTAATGGGACTAGAATAGAGGGCCTGAGGGATACAGGTGCCAGTGTCACCATGGTGACAGAGAAACTGGTTTCCCCTGGCCAATACCTGACTGGAAAAACTTACACAGTCACCAACGCTGACAATCAGAGAAAAGTACATCCCATGGCAATGGTTACTTTAGAATGGGGAGGGGTCAATGGCCTGAAACAGGTGGTGGTCTCCTCAAATATCCCAGTGGACTGTCTGCTTGGAAATGACCTGGAGTCCTCAGCATGGGCTGAGGTAGAGCTAAAAACCCATGCAGCAATGCTGGGTATCCCTGAACTGGTGTGTGTGAAAACAAGAGCACAATGCAAGGCACAGGGTGAACAAGTAGAGCTGGAGTCTGGAAGAATGGCCCAGCCTACCAAGAGAACAGGAAAGTCAGTTGGGAAACCAACTACAACACAGCAAAAGAAAGGGAACCTCTCTTCTCAGGAAGAAGTTCTGCCCTCTGAGGGAACTGAGCCTTTGGAGCTTGAACCTTATCAGGTTGAGCTCTTAGGCCCAGGGGGACCCTCAAGGGAGGAGCTGTGTAAGGGACAAGAAACCTGTCCCTCTCTTGAAGGCCTTAGGCAGCAAGCTGCTGAAGAGTCCAAAGGCAAGAAAAATGGAACGCATAGGGTCTATTGGGAAGATGGACTCCTGTACACTGAGGCCAGAGACCCCAAACCTGGTGCCACTAGGAGAGTGGTAGTGCCTCAGCTGTTCAGGAAGTTCATCCTAACATTGGCCCATGACATTCCCCTTGCTGGACATTTGGGACAAACCAAGACGTGGGAGAGGTTAGTCAACCACTTCTACTGGCCCAATATGTCCAATATGGTTAAGGAGTTTTGCCTCTCCTGCCCCACCTGTCAAGCCAGTGGTAAGACAGGTGGACATCCAAAGGCCCCCCTCTTTCCACTTCCAGTGGTGGGGGTTCCCTTTGAAAGAGTGGGTGTGGACATAGTTGGTCCACTAGAACCTCCCACAGCCTCAGGAAATATGTATATCCTGGTAGTAGTGGATCATGCTACCAGGTATCCTGAAGCTATTCCCCTTAGGTCGACTACTGCCCCTGCAGTAGCCAAGGCCCTCATTGGTATCTTTACCAGAGTGGGTTTCCCTAAGGAGGTGGTGTCTGACAGAGGTACCAACTTCATGTCAGCATACCTAAAGCACATGTGGAATGAGTGTGGAGTGACTTATAAATTCACTACACCATACCATCCACAAACTAATGGCTTGGTTGAGAGATTCAACAAGACATTAAAAGGCATGATCATGGGGCTCCCAGAAAAACTCAAAAGGAGATGGGATGTCCTCTTGCCATGTCTGCTTTTCGCTTACAGAGAGGTGCCACAGAAGGGAGTAGGATTCTCACCCTTTGAACTTCTGTTTGGTCATCCTGTAAGAGGACCACTTGCTCTTGTTAAAGAAGGCTGGGAGAGACCTCTCCATGAGCCTAAGCAAGACATAGTGGACTATGTACTTGGCCTTCGCTCTAGAATGGCAGAGTACATGGAAAAGGCAACCAAAAACCTTGAGGCCAGCCAACAGCTCCAGAAGTTTTGGTATGACCAAAAGGCTGCACTGGTTGAGTTCCAACCAGGGCAGAAAGTCTGGGTTCTGGAGCCTGTGGCTCCCAGGGCACTCCAGGACAAATGGAGTGGCCCTTACCCAGTACTAGAAAGGAAGAGTCAGGTCACCTACCTGGTGGACCTGGGCACAAGCAGGAGCCCCAAGAGGGTGATCCATGTGAACCGCCTTAAACTCTTCCATGACAGGGCTGATGTGAATCTGTTGATGGTAACAGATGAGGATCAGGAGGCAGAGAGTGAACCTCTCCCTGATCTTCTGTCATCAGACCCAAAAGATGGCACAGTAGATGGAGTGATCTACTCAGACACCCTCTCTGGCCAACAGCAAGCTGATTGTAGGAGAGTCCTACAACAGTTTCCTGAACTCTTCTCCTTAACCCCTGGTCAGACACACCTGTGTACCCATGATGTGGACACAGGAGACAGCATGCCTGTCAAAAACAAAATCTTTAGACAGTCTGACCATGTTAAAGAAAGCATCAAGGTGGAAGTCCACAAGATGCTGGAATTGGGAGTAATTGAGCGCTCTGACAGCCCCTGGGCTAGCCCAGTGGTCTTAGTCCCCAAACCTCACACCAAAGATGGAAAGAAAGAGATGAGGTTTTGTGTGGACTACAGAGGGCTCAATTCTGTCACCAAGACAGATGCTCATCCAATTCCAAGAGCTGATGAGCTCATAGATAAATTAGGTGCTACCAAATTCTTAAGTACCTTTGACTTGACAGCAGGGTACTGGCAAATAAAAATGGCACCTGGAGCAAAAGAGAAAACAGCATTCTCCACACCTGATGGGCATTATCAGTTTACTGTTATGCCCTTTGGTTTAAAGAATGCCCCTGCCACCTTCCAAAGGTTGGTGAATCAAGTCCTTGCTGGCTTGGAGTCCTTTAGCACAGCTTATCTTGATGATATTGCTGTCTTTAGCTCCACCTGGCAGGATCACCTGGTCCACCTGAAGAAGGTTTTGAAGGCTCTGCAATCTGCAGGCCTCTCTATCAAGGCATCCAAATGCCAGATAGGGCAGGGAACTGTGGTTTACTTGGGCCACCTTGTAGGTAGAGGCCAAGTTCAGCCACTCCAACCCAAGATCCAGACTATTCTGGACTGGGTAGCTCCAAAAACCCAGACTCAAGTCAGGGCATTCCTTGGCTTGACTGGGTATTACAGGAGGTTTGTGAAGGGATATGGATCCATTGTGACAGCCCTCACTGAACTCACCTCCAAGAAAATGCCCAAGAAAGTGAACTGGACTGTGGAATGCCAACAGGCCTTTGACACCCTGAAACAGGCAATGTGCTCAGCACCAGTTCTAAAAGCTCCAGATTATTCTAAGCAGTTCATTGTGCAGACTGATGCCTCTGAACATGGGATAGGGGCAGTTTTGTCCCAAACAAATGATGATGGCCTTGACCAGCCTGTTGCTTTCATTAGCAGGAGGTTACTCCCCAGGGAGCAGCGTTGGAGTGCCATTGAGAGGGAGGCCTTTGCTGTGGTTTGGTCCCTGAAGAAGCTGAGACCATACCTCTTTGGGACTCACTTCCTAGTTCAAACTGACCACAGACCTCTCAAATGGCTGATGCAAATGAAAGGTGAAAATCCTAAACTGTTGAGGTGGTCCATCTCCCTACAGGGAATGGACTTTATAGTGGAACACAGACCTGGGACTGCCCATGCCAATGCAGATGGCCTTTCCAGGTTCTTCCACTTAGAAAATGAAGACTCTCTTGGGAAAGGTTAGTCTCATCCTCTTTCGTTTGGGGGGGGTTGTGTAAGGAAATGCCTCCTTGGCATGGTTGCCCCCTGACTTTTTGCCTTTGCTGATGCTATGTTTACAATTGAAAGTGTGCTGAGGCCTGCTAACCAGGCCCCAGCACCAGTGTTCTTTCCCTAACCTGTACTTTTGTATCCACAATTGGCAGACCCTGGCATCCAGATAAGTCCCTTGTAACTGGTACTTCTAGTACCAAGGGCCCTGATGCCAAGGAAGGTCTCTAAGGGCTGCAGCATGTCTTATGCCACCCTGGAGACCTCTCACTCAGCACAGACACACTGCTTGCCAGCTTGTGTGTGCTAGTGAGGACAAAACGAGTAAGTCGACATGGCACTCCCCTCAGGGTGCCATGCCAGCCTCTCACTGCCTATGCAGTATAGGTAAGACACCCCTCTAGCAGGCCTTACAGCCCTAAGGCAGGGTGCACTATACCATAGGTGAGGGTACCAGTGCATGAGCATGGTACCCCTACAGTGTCTAAACAAAACCTTAGACATTGTAAGTGCAGGGTAGCCATAAGAGTATATGGTCTGGGAGTCTGTCAAACACGAACTCCACAGCACCATAATGGCTACACTGAAAACTGGGAAGTTTGGTATCAAACTTCTCAGCACAATAAATGCACACTGATGCCAGTGTACATTTTATTGTAAAATACACCACAGAGGGCACCTTAGAGGTGCCCCCTGAAACTTAACCGACTGTCTGTGTAGGCTGACTAGTTCCAGCAGCCTGCCACACCAGAGACATGTTGCTGGCCCCATGGGGAGAGTGCCTTTGTCACTCTGAGGCCAGTAACAAAGCCTGCACTGGGTGGAGATGCTAACACCTCCCCCAGGCAGGAGCTGTAACACCTGGCGGTGAGCCTCAAAGGCTCACCCCTTTGTCACAGCCCAGCAGGGCACTCCAGCTTAGTGGAGTTGCCCGCCCCCTCCGGCCACGGCCCCCACTTTTGGCGGCAAGGCTGGAGGGAACAAAGAAAGCAACAAGGAGGAGTCACTGGCCAGTCAGGACAGCCCCTAAGGTGTCCTGAGCTGAAGTGACTCTAACTTTTAGAAATCCTCCATCTTGCAGATGGAGGATTCCCCCAATAGGGTTAGGATTGTGACCCCCTCCCCTTGGGAGGAGGCACAAAGAGGGTGTACCCACCCTCAGGGCTAGTAGCCATTGGCTACTAACCCCCCAGACCTAAACACGCCCTTAAATTTAGTATTTAAGGGCTACCCTGAACCCTAGAAAATTAGATTCCTGCAACTACAAGAAGAAGGACTGCCTAGCTGAAAACCCCCTGCAGAGGAAGACCAGAAGACGACAACTGCCTTGGCTCCAGAAACTCACCGGCCTGTCTCCTGCCTTCCAAAGATCCTGCTCCAGCGACGCCTTCCGAAGGGACCAGCGACCTCGACATCCTCTGAGGACTGCCCCTGCTTCGAAAAGACAAGAAACTCCCGAGGACAGCGGACCTGCTCCAAGAAAAGCTGCAACTTTTTTTCCAGCAGCTTTAAAGAACCCTGCAAGCTCCCCGCAAGAAGCGTGAGACTTGCAACACTGCACCCGACGACCCCGACTCGGCTGGTGGCGATCCAACACCTCAGGAGGGACCCCAGGACTACTCTAAGACTGTGAGTACAAAAACCTGTCCCCCCTGAGCCCCCACAGCGCCGCCTGCAGAGGGAATCCCGAGGCTTCCCCTGACCGCGACTCTTTGAATCCTAAGTCCCGATACCTGGGAGAGACCCTGCACCCGCAGCCCCCAGGACCGGAAGGACCGGACTTTCACTGGAGGAGTGACCCCCAGGAGTCCCTCTCCCGTGACCAAGTGGAGGTTTCCCCGAGGAACCCCCCCCTTGCCTGCCTGCAGCGCTAAAGAGATCCCTAGATCTCCCATTGACTTCCATTACAAACCCGACGCTTGTTTCTACACTGCACCCGGCCGCCCCCGCGCTGCTGAGGGTGAAATTTCTGTGTGGGCTTGTGTCCCCCCCGGTGCCCTACAAAACCCCCCTGGTCTGCCCTCCGAAGACGCGGGTACTTACCTGCAAGCAGACCGGAACCGGGGCACCCCCTTCTCTCCATTCTAGCCTATGTGTTTTGGGCACCACTTTGAACTCTGCACCTGACCGGCCCTGAGCTGCTGGGGTGGTGACTTTGGGGTTGCTCTGAACCCCCAACGGTGGGCTACCTTGGACCAAGAACTAAGCCCTGTAAGTGTCTTACTTACCTGGTTAACCTAACAAATACTTACCTCCCCTAGGAACTGTGAAAATTGCACTAAGTGTCCACTTTTAAAACAGCTATTTGTGAATAACTTGAAAAGTATACATGCAATTTTGATGATTTGAAGTTCCTAAAGTACTTACCTGCAATACCTTTCGAATGAGATATTACATGTAGAATTTGAACCTGTGGTTCTTAAAATAAACTAAGAAAAGATATTTTTCTATATAAAAACCTATTGGCTGGATTTGTCTCTGAGTGTGTGTACCTCATTTATTGTCTATGTGTATTTACAACAAATGCTTAACACTACTCCTTGGATAAGCCTACTGCTCGACCACACTACCACAAAATAGAGCATTAGTATTATCTATTTTTACCACTATTTTACCTCTAAGGGGAACCCTTGGACTCTGTGCATGCTATTCCTTACTTTGAAATAGCACATACAGAGCCAACTTCCTACATTGGTGGATCAGCGGTGGGGTACAAGACTTTGCATTTGCTGGACTACTCAGCCAATACCTGATCACACGACAAATTCCAAAATTGTCATTAGAAATTCATTTTTTGCAATTTGAAATTTTTTCTAAATTCTTAAAAGTCCTGCTAGGGCCTTGTGTGTTAAGTCCCTGTTTAGCATTGTCTTTTAGAGTTTAAAAGTTTGTTAAAAGTTTGAAATTAGATTCTAGAAACAGTTTTAGATTCTTTAAAAAGTCTTCCAACTCTTAGCAAAATAATGTCTGATACAGAGATGAATGTGGTGGAACTCGACACCACACCTTACCTCCATCTTAAGATGAGGGAGCTAAGGTCTCTCTGTAATATCAAAAAAATAACCATTGGCTCCAGACCTACCAAAATTCAGCTCCAGGAGCTGTTGGCAGAGTTTGAAAAAGCCAACCCCTCTGATGATGACCTCACAGAGGAAGAAATTAGTGACTTGGAGGCCAATGTCCCTCCTCCAGTCCTAAATAGGGAGAACAGGACCCCTCAAGTCCTGTCTCCAACTGTGTTAGTCAGAAATAGTGAGTCCCTCACAGGAGGATCCCACATTTCTGAAATCACTGAGGATGCTCTCAGTGAAGATGACCTCCTGTTAGCCAGGATGGCCAAAAGATTGGCTTTAGAGAGACAGCTCCTAGCCATAGAAAGGGAAAGACAAGAGATGGGCCTAGGACCCATCAATGGTGGCAGCAATATAAATAGGGTCAGAGATTCTCCTGACATGTTAAAAATCCCCAAAGGGATTGTGACAAAATTTGAAGATGGTGATGACATCACCAAGTGGTTCACAGCTTTTGAGAGGGCTTGTGTAACCAGAAAAGTGAACAGATCTCACTGGGGTGCTCTCCTTTGGGAAATGTTCACTGGAAAGTGTAGGGATAGACTCCTCACACTCTCTGGAAAAGATGCAGAATCTTATGACCTCATGAAGGGTACCCTGATTGAGGGCTTTGGATTCTCCACTGAGGAGTACAGGATTAGGTTCAGGGGGGCTCAAAAATCCTCGAGCCAGACCTGGGTTGACTTTGTTGACTACTCAGTGAAAACACTAGATGGTTGGATTCAAGGCAGTGGTGTAAGTAATTATGATGGGCTGTACAATTTATTTGTGAAAGAACACCTGTTAAGTAATTGTTTCAATGATAAACTGCATCAGCATCTGGTAGACCTAGGACCAATTTCTCCCCAAGAATTGGGAAAGAAGGCGGACCATTGGGTCAAGACAAGGGTGTCCAAGACTTCAACAGGGGGTGACCAAAAGAAAGGGGTCACAAAGACTCCCCAGGGGAAGGGTGATGAGACAACCAAAACTAAAAATAGTAAAGAGTCTTCTACAGGCCCCCAAAAACCTGCACAGGAGGGTGGGCCCAGAGCCTCTTCACAAAACAATGGGTACAAGGGTAAAAACTTTGATCCCAAAAAGGCCTGGTGTCATAGCTGTAAACAGCATGGACACCAAACTGGAGACAAGGCCTGTCCCAAGAAAGGTTCCACTCCAAACTCCCATCCAGGTAACACTGGTATGGCCAGTCTCCAAGTGGGATCAACAGTGTGCCCAGAGCAAATCAGGGTCCACACTGAAGCTACTCTAGTTTCTGAGGGTGGGGTGGATTTAGCCACACTAGCTGTCTGGCCGCCTAACATGCAAAAATACAGACAGCAACTCTTAATTAATGGGACTAGAATAGAGGGCCTGAGGGATACAGGTGCCAGTGTCACCATGGTGACAGAGAAACTGGTTTCCCCTGGCCAATACCTGACTGGAAAAACTTACACAGTCACCAACGCTGACAATCAGAGAAAAGTACATCCCATGGCAATGGTTACTTTAGAATGGGGAGGGGTCAATGGCCTGAAACAGGTGGTGGTCTCCTCAAATATCCCAGTGGACTGTCTGCTTGGAAATGACCTGGAGTCCTCAGCATGGGCTGAGGTAGAGCTAAAAACCCATGCAGCAATGCTGGGTATCCCTGAACTGGTGTGTGTGAAAACAAGAGCACAATGCAAGGCACAGGGTGAACAAGTAGAGCTGGAGTCTGGAAGAATGGCCCAGCCTACCAAGAGAACAGGAAAGTCAGTTGGGAAACCAACTACAACACAGCAAAAGAAAGGGAACCTCTCTTCTCAGGAAGAAGTTCTGCCCTCTGAGGGAACTGAGCCTTTGGAGCTTGAACCTTATCAGGTTGAGCTCTTAGGCCCAGGGGGACCCTCAAGGGAGGAGCTGTGTAAGGGACAAGAAACCTGTCCCTCTCTTGAAGGCCTTAGGCAGCAAGCTGCTGAAGAGTCCAAAGGCAAGAAAAATGGAACGCATAGGGTCTATTGGGAAGATGGACTCCTGTACACTGAGGCCAGAGACCCCAAACCTGGTGCCACTAGGAGAGTGGTAGTGCCTCAGCTGTTCAGGAAGTTCATCCTAACATTGGCCCATGACATTCCCCTTGCTGGACATTTGGGACAAACCAAGACGTGGGAGAGGTTAGTCAACCACTTCTACTGGCCCAATATGTCCAATATGGTTAAGGAGTTTTGCCTCTCCTGCCCCACCTGTCAAGCCAGTGGTAAGACAGGTGGGCATCCAAAGGCCCCCCTCTTTCCACTTCCAGTGGTGGGGGTTCCCTTTGAAAGAGTGGGTGTGGACATAGTTGGTCCACTAGAACCTCCCACAGCCTCAGGAAATATGTATATCCTGGTAGTAGTGGATCATGCTACCAGGTATCCTGAAGCTATTCCCCTTAGGTCGACTACTGCCCCTGCAGTAGCCAAGGCCCTCATTGGTATCTTTACCAGAGTGGGTTTCCCTAAGGAGGTGGTGTCTGACAGAGGTACCAACTTCATGTCAGCATACCTAAAGCACATGTGGAATGAGTGTGGAGTGACTTATAAATTCACTACACCATACCATCCACAAACTAATGGCTTGGTTGAGAGATTCAACAAGACATTAAAAGGCATGATCATGGGGCTCCCAGAAAAACTCAAAAGGAGATGGGATGTCCTCTTGCCATGTCTGCTTTTCGCTTACAGAGAGGTGCCACAGAAGGGAGTAGGATTCTCACCCTTTGAACTTCTGTTTGGTCATCCTGTAAGAGGACCACTTGCTCTTGTTAAAGAAGGCTGGGAGAGACCTCTCCATGAGCCTAAGCAAGACATAGTGGACTATGTACTTGGCCTTCGCTCTAGAATGGCAGAGTACATGGAAAAGGCAACCAAAAACCTTGAGGCCAGCCAACAGCTCCAGAAGTTTTGGTATGACCAAAAGGCTGCACTGGTTGAGTTCCAACCAGGGCAGAAAGTCTGGGTTCTGGAGCCTGTGGCTCCCAGGGCACTCCAGGACAAATGGAGTGGCCCTTACCCAGTACTAGAAAGGAAGAGTCAGGTCACCTACCTGGTGGACCTGGGCACAAGCAGGAGCCCCAAGAGGGTGATCCATGTGAACCGCCTTAAACTCTTCCATGACAGGGCTGATGTGAATCTGTTGATGGTAACAGATGAGGATCAGGAGGCAGAGAGTGACCCTCTCCCTGATCTTCTGTCATCAGACCCAAAAGATGGCACAGTAGATGGAGTGATCTACTCAGACACCCTCTCTGGCCAACAGCAAGCTGATTGTAGGAGAGTCCTACAACAGTTTCCTGAACTCTTCTCCTTAACCCCTGGTCAGACACACCTGTGTACCCATGATGTGGACACAGGAGACAGCATGCCTGTCAAAAACAAAATCTTTAGACAGTCTGACCATGTTAAAGAAAGCATCAAGGTGGAAGTCCACAAGATGCTGGAATTGGGAGTAATTGAGCGCTCTGACAGCCCCTGGGCTAGCCCAGTGGTCTTAGTCCCCAAACCTCACACTAAAGATGGAAAGAAAGAGATGAGGTTTTGTGTGGACTACAGAGGGCTCAATTCTGTCACCAAGACAGATGCTCATCCAATTCCAAGAGCTGATGAGCTCATAGATAAATTAGGTGCTACCAAATTCTTAAGTACCTTTGACTTGACAGCAGGGTACTGGCAAATAAAAATGGCACCTGGAGCAAAAGAGAAAACAGCATTCTCCACACCTGATGGGCATTATCAGTTTACTGTTATGCCCTTTGGTTTAAAGAATGCCCCTGCCACCTTCCAAAGGTTGGTGAATCAAGTCCTTGCTGGCTTGGAGTCCTTTAGCACAGCTTATCTTGATGATATTGCTGTCTTTAGCTCCACCTGGCAGGATCACCTGGTCCACCTGAAGAAGGTTTTGAAGGCTCTGCAATCTGCAGGCCTCTCTATCAAGGCATCCAAATGCCAGATAGGGCAGGGAACTGTGGTTTACTTGGGCCACCTTGTAGGTAGAGGCCAAGTTCAGCCACTCCAACCCAAGATCCAGACTATTCTGGACTGGGTAGCTCCAAAAACCCAGACTCAAGTCAGGGCATTCCTTGGCTTGACTGGGTATTACAGGAGGTTTGTGAAGGGATATGGATCCATTGTGACAGCCCTCACTGAACTCACCTCCAAGAAAATGCCCAAGAAAGTGAACTGGACTGTGGAATGCCAACAGGCCTTTGACACCCTGAAACAGGCAATGTGCTCAGCACCAGTTCTAAAAGCTCCAGATTATTCTAAGCAGTTCATTGTGCAGACTGATGCCTCTGAACATGGGATAGGGGCAGTTTTGTCCCAAACAAATGATGATGGCCTTGACCAGCCTGTTGCTTTCATTAGCAGGAGGTTACTCCCCAGGGAGCAGCGTTGGAGTGCCATTGAGAGGGAGGCCTTTGCTGTGGTTTGGTCCCTGAAGAAGCTGAGACCATACCTCTTTGGGACTCACTTCCTAGTTCAAACTGACCACAGACCTCTCAAATGGCTGATGCAAATGAAAGGTGAAAATCCTAAACTGTTGAGGTGGTCCATCTCCCTACAGGGAATGGACTTTATAGTGGAACACAGACCTGGGACTGCCCATGCCAATGCAGATGGCCTTTCCAGGTTCTTCCACTTAGAAAATGAAGACTCTCTTGGGAAAGGTTAGTCTCATCCTCTTTCGTTTGGGGGGGGTTGTGTAAGGAAATGCCTCCTTGGCATGGTTGCCCCCTGACTTTTTGCCTTTGCTGATGCTATGTTTACAATTGAAAGTGTGCTGAGGCCTGCTAACCAGGCCCCAGCACCAGTGTTCTTTCCCTAACCTGTACTTTTGTATCCACAATTGGCAGACCCTGGCATCCAGATAAGTCCCTTGTAACTGGTACTTCTAGTACCAAGGGCCCTGATGCCAAGGAAGGTCTCTAAGGGCTGCAGCATGTCTTATGCCACCCTGGAGACCTCTCACTCAGCACAGACACACTGCTTGCCAGCTTGTGTGTGCTAGTGAGGACAAAACGAGTAAGTCGACATGGCACTCCCCTCAGGGTGCCATGCCAGCCTCTCACTGCCTATGCAGTATAGGTAAGACACCCCTCTAGCAGGCCTTACAGCCCTAAGGCAGGGTGCACTATACCATAGGTGAGGGTACCAGTGCATGAGCATGGTACCCCTACAGTGTCTAAACAAAACCTTAGACATTGTAAGTGCAGGGTAGCCATAAGAGTATATGGTCTGGGAGTCTGTCAAACACGAACTCCACAGCACCATAATGGCTACACTGAAAACTGGGAAGTTTGGTATCAAACTTCTCAGCACAATAAATGCACACTGATGCCAGTGTACATTTTATTGTAAAATACACCACAGAGGGCACCTTAGAGGTGCCCCCTGAAACTTAACCGACTGTCTGTGTAGGCTGACTAGTTCCAGCAGCCTGCCACACCAGAGTCATGTTGCTGGCCCCATGGGGAGAGTGCCTTTGTCACTCTGAGGCCAGTAACAAAGCCTGCACTGGGTGGAGATGCTAACACCTCCCCCAGGCAGGAGCTGTAACACCTGGCGGTGAGCCTCAAAGGCTCACCCCTTTGTCACAGCCCAGCAGGGCACTCCAGCTTAGTGGAGTTGCCCGCCCCCTCCGGCCACGGCCCCCACTTTTGGCGGCAAGGCTGGAGGGAACAAAGAAAGCAACAAGGAGGAGTCACTGGCCAGTCAGGACAGCCCCTAAGGTGTCCTGAGCTGAAGTGACTCTAACTTTTAGAAATCCTCCATCTTGCAGATGGAGGATTCCCCCAATAGGGTTAGGATTGTGACCCCCTCCCCTTGGGAGGAGGCACAAAGAGGGTGTACCCACCCTCAGGGCTAGTAGCCATTGGCTACTAACCCCCCAGACCTAAACACGCCCTTAAATTTAGTATTTAAGGGCTACCCTGAACCCTAGAAAATTAGATTCCTGCAACTACAAGAAGAAGGACTGCCTAGCTGAAAACCCCTGCAGAGGAAGACCAGAAGACGACAACTGCCTTGGCTCCAGAAACTCACCGGCCTGTCTCCTGCCTTCCAAAGATCCTGCTCCAGCGACACCTTCCGAAGGGACCAGCGACCTCGACATCCTCTGAGGACTGCCCCTGCTTCGAAAAGACAAGAAACTCCAGAGGACAGCGGACCTGCTCCAAGAAAAGCTGCAACTTTGTTTCCAGCAGCTTTAAAGAACCCTGCAAGCTCCCCGCAAGAAGCGTGAGACTTGCAACACTGCACCCGGCGACCCCGACTCGGCTGGTGGCGATCCAACACCTCAGGAGGGACCCCAGGACTACTCTAAGACTGTGAGTACAAAAACCTGTCCCCCCTGAGCCCCCACAGCGCCGCCTGCAGAGGGAATCCCGAGGCTTCCCCTGACCGCGACTCTTTGAATCCTAAGTCCCGATACCTGGGAGAGACCCTGCACCCGCAGCCCCCAGGACCGGAAGGACCGGACTTTCACTGGAGGAGTGACCCCCAAGAGTCCCTCTCCCGTGACCAAGTGGAGGTTTCCCCGAGGAACCCCCCCCCTTGCCTGCCTGCAGCGCTAAAGAGATCCCTAGATCTCCCATTGACTTCCATTACAAACCCGACGCTTGTTTCTACACTGCACCCGGCCGCCCCCGCGCTGCTGAGGGTGAAATTTCTGTGTGGGCTTGTGTCCCCCCCGGTGCCCTACAAAACCCCCCAGGTCTGCCCTCCGAAGACGCGGGTACTTACCTGCAAGCAGACCGGAACCGGGGCACCCCCTTCTCTCCATTCTAGCCTATGTGTTTTGGGCACCACTTTGAACTCTGCACCTGACCGGCCCTGAGCTGCTGGGGTGGTGACTTTGGGGTTGCTCTGAACCCCCAACGGTGGGCTACCTTGGACCAAGAACTAAGCCCTGTAAGTGTCTTACTTACCTGGTTAATCTAACAAATACTTACCTCCCCTAGGAACTGTGAAAATTGCACTAAGTGTCCACTTTTAAAACAGCTATTTGTGAATAACTTGAAAAGTATACATGCAATTTTGATGATTTGAAGTTCCTAAAGTACTTACCTGCAATACCTTTCGAATGAGATATTACATGTAGAATTTGAACCTGTGGTTCTTAAAATAAACTAAGAAAATATATTTTTCTATATAAAAACCTATTGGCTGGATTTGTCTCTGAGTGTGTGTACCTCATTTATTGTCTATGTGTATGTACAACAAATGCTTAACACTACTCCTTGGATAAGCCTACTGCTCGACCACACTACCACAAAATAGAGCATTAGTATTATCTATTTTTACCACTATTTTACCTCTAAGGGGAACCCTTGGACTCTGTGCATGCTATTCCTTACTTTGAAATAGCACATACAGAGCCAACTTCCTACAAAAGAACTAACCTAACTGTGAACCAACTGTCACCTTCCCTTCACCCCTGAGGCATGGTGGGATACTGGAGGTGCTCAGGGTCTTGGGGGCACGGTGCCAAAGTTTTTATGGTTCTCCTGTGTTAACCTGCATGCAGCCTATTGGCTAAGAATGCTTCATTGGTTTTCAATGTAGTTTTTTCTATTTTTCTCTGCTATTTACTGCTGTTTACTTCCCTAAGTCCAGTTTTTGGGGGCTTAGGTAGATATTTATGATCTATTGTGATTTTATATAAAAAAAAAAAAAAAAAAAAAAAAAAACTTGCTTAGAAATTAAGCATTTTAGCCTATTTATGATTATAGCCTGCATTGCTGTTTTACACATGATAATATGTATGTATTTTATATATATATGCTCCGGGGTCCCCGCACAAGGGCGGGAATATTCAATGTTTATGACTATTGATGAGGATCCCCTGGAAGAGAAGTTGATTTCCACTTCTATAGGCTATAGGTTGTACTCTCCCCCATAATGCTGAAAGGGTTGCTGCTTGCCCTGTGAAAGGACTTCCACCAATCTTGCAGTTTCAGCATCTGTTGTTATGCCTTTCAGTATAGCATTTACATGCCCAGTATTTTACTCTGTACTTCTGACCTAAAGATGTACAGTGGAGTACCCGTGCTTCCTAAGGACCACAGTTCTGGCAAGTTGCCTGAAACCTGTAGTTGCTACATCCAAAGATGTGTCAACCACTGCTATTATGCACTCTCTTTCCTTTAAGTTGACTATAGCTTCAATCTTACCTTCTGCCAAATAAGTCTAAAAGTGATCGCAAATCAGGCCATATTTGTCAATCAAGGTCAAGAATAGCTAGAGATTTTGCAGCTCTGATTGCTGCTGCTGCCACTGGCGAGAGAGACCTTTCCAAATGTTATCCAGGCATCGACCTTCTGTCTCTGAAGGCAAAGAGATTAGACTGATCCCTAGACCTTCTTTGTGGCACTTGCACAACAGAGTCTGCTTTTGGACGAACTGGGGTAGTATTCTGTGCTATATACCGCTTTATACAGTCTGCTCACACTGTGGCTGGGTTCGGATGATTTCCAGGCCATCCTTCCATGAGCGGATGATAATTGGTACTGATTTCATTAACTTCTTTGGAGTGTCTCTGAAGTCATAAAGGAAACAGTTAACATCTTTTGTTGGTACAGAGAGATCAAAAAGTTTCAATACCTTTTCAATAGCACGAAATTCTTTTATGCCATATAGGGGAAGAGTCAATAGGTGCGAGCACCGGAGAAGCATGTGAAGGTCTATACAGCCATCACATTCTGAGATTCTCGTAGAGAACTGTCATTCTGACAGTCGTGTGCCCTGAAGTCTGTCTGAGCTGGACATAGGACCAAAGTAGCTGGTTGAGGTATTTGAGCAAGAAATGCTACTTGAACAACAGGTTCTGCATGTCATATTCTAGGTAATGTTGCTGGAGGCACACTGCGTGGTTTGATTACCTGGTAGAGCTTGGTTTTAGCCTGATCAGGAAATCATCTATAATGATCTGACACCATCATTCTGAAATCCTGTGTGAAGGATACTAGGATCTGAACTATGTTTAGGTCATGGTGTTTTTAGTTACATGGTGTTCCCAGAGTTTTACTCTTAACTGATCAAGCGTGTATGCAAAGCCAAACGCCCTTCCTCTCCTGATCCTTCCATCTCCCAGAGTCATGCAGATGGTTCTTCCGATAACTTTAGAGAGGAAGTGGGTTGATGCATAATTGTAGAAAGCACCCCAGTCTCAGCGATGTATGCTATCTGAGGAGAGGAAGGTTCATCTATAATGCACTGACTTTGCAGATGAAGATGTCTCGTCGATGGTGATGTTGTCTTTAGGTGTCTCACTGCCTGCGATGCCACTGATGTGTTTCATTGACAGTGATGTTGTCTAGTATTTTTTGCAGACCACATCACTGAGGAGGCTTTAGACTCTTTGGTCTTTTCTGTTCTAGTGCATCAGCAGTGTGGTAAACTTGTGTAGAGGTGAACTCTGTGGAAGCAATCGTAGACTTTTTTTGCTCTTCAACAGTGTCGTCAACACCTCAATCTTCGTCTACAATGACATTTTCAGTGAAGGTGAGAGGAAAGCAGATGGTGGGAAAAAAAAATTGATCTTCTCAGGCTCTAGAGAAAGGGCTCTTGACAATGTGCAATTTCTTTGGAGAGGATAGTTCTAGTTGAAGCTTTGGCTTTTTCACTGTATGAGCTACCACAGAAGACCTGCTTTGTTGCTTAGATTTTCTTAAACAAACCGTTAAGACAGATCAAAGAGAGCTTGGGAAAGGATCAGCCCTGTGAACCTCTCTCTGTTTAGGGTAAGGTGTTTTTTTTTTTTTTTTAAGAGCTAGAGCTCCCTATTTTCACCATTTGCAAAGAGGTAGTCAAATAGATTTAAAATCACGGTATGGCTCTCCCTTCAATGGCCATCCATTTCTTAAGAATGCTAATCACAGCACAGTAGTTGACCTTTCTGGAGGCAGCTGAGAGGTCCAGAAGTACGAGTAGGCAGAAGTCACCAGAGGTAAGGAAGCAGAGGGCGGCATCCAAAATTTGTTTTACGGGCTATCTCCAAAACATGACTGAAGACATAAAGGAGGTAATATGCCTGGATAAGGAGAGATAGTTGAGAGGCTACACAGATGTTTAACAGATCCCTAAGAAGGGCCGTATTCTCACTGGGTGAATGTTATTTAGGTCATTGGTGTTGGCAAAGGGTGTTTTCAGGATGGAAGAAACCTAGGCTATTTTCGGACTGTCAAGGAAATCACCTTGCATCAGTGAGGAGTTAGCCAGGGAGGTCCAGTATGAAAGCAGAAGTGTAACCATTTCCATGTCCAGGGTGCAGGCAGTATGTTAGAGGAGAAATTAAAAGGTTTGATCTTATAGTTTCAAGTAGTCCAGATTCAGAAACAGTTCGCTCATAACCATAGGGCTCTGCGGATCAATGTGCTGTCATCTGGGAAGGAGGAGCTTGGTAGAAGAGATAGTTCACTAGATTTTCTATTCTCTGCAAAAAAAGTTGTGCATTCTTCACATTTAGTTGGAGGTAAGGAGGACATACAGGTGGAAGAGTACAGGTTTTATTGTTTGATAAGGACAAAGGAGTTTAGGACAGTTTTAGAACCATCAATATTACATTTAATGTGGCTGAATTTAACTCTGAAAATGTTGGACTTGTAATCTCTTCTGGCAGCACTAAGGGTTGAAAGACCAGCGAAAGAGGGAGACTTTCGCACTTTTTCCTCAAGAAGTCAAACATGTTTTCTTTGGGCATAAAGTTCCATTGAGTACCAAGGGAGAGAAGGTTCTGAGTTTTCTGCTTGCTCTTCAGGGGAGCATATTCATTAATCATGTTTGCCAACCATTAATTGTAATCTTCTGCTGTGGTATTAATGTTCCCCTTGGAGCGAGGGTGGGAAGAATATCCTATGCCGCGAAAACAAGGTTGTTGATGACAATGTTTCTGGTACCACAGAACCAGGATTTTTCTTGCTTATATTGGCCCACAATTTTCTGGTGGACAAAGGATAGCTTGAAAAGAATTCATAGGTGGTCGGACTAGTCCACTGGAATGGGGTCCTCAGTAGTCAGAAGTGTGCTCTTGGAGAGCTACTCATGCTTCCTCAGAAGAATGAGTATATCCTGATGTAGGTTTTTGGCACCACAGTAAAAGTCTACCCTATCTATCCTTGAGAATTTTGTAGACCATGTTCAGTCCTTTGTCACAGGATATAAAAAAATACAAGCAGCATTTGTGAGGAATGTATGATGGAAAAACGCATGCGCCAACCACGCATGCCTGAACAACGTGGTCGGAACAACGACTGCTTTGTTTCCACGCATGCCTTTACAACTATTTTTCGTTGTAAAAGCATGCCCAGTAAAGGCATGTGTGGAACGGCATGTGTCGTTTTCGCATGGCACCCCCCAAAAAATACAACTATCAGACCCCCCCCCACTCGCCCTAAAAATAAAACTACCCTGACTGCCCCACCCGCCCCTAAAAACTACCTGATACCCCCAACCCACCCTAAGCCCTAAAAACTACCCGACCCCCCAAAAAACTGACCCCCACCTCAAAAATAAAACTACCCCGTTCTCTAAAAACAAAATTACCCTGACCTCCCACCCGCTATAAAAATAAAACTACCCAGACTCCTACCTGCCCCTAAAAACTACCCCGATAACCCCCACCCACCCTGAGCCCTAAAACCTACCCCGACCCCCATCCACCCTAAGGAAAAACTGACCCCCACCCCAAAAATAAAACTACCCTCCACCCCACTCTAAAAACCATAGAACCCCGACTCCCCACCCCCGCCCTAAAAACAAAACTACTCTGACCCACCACCCTCGCCCTTTAAATAAAAATAAAAAAAGTAACCCAACCACCCTGACTCTAAACTACCCCACCCCTAAAAGCTACCCTAACCCTCCCCCAGCAAAATTACCCTGACCCTTCCACACTGCCCCTTATAACCTGACCACCCCACCCGCCCTAAATACAAAATTACCTCGACCCCCACCCTAAAAACAAATCTAACCTAAAAACGAAACCCCATGCCCCACTTACCTGACTGCGTCCTCTGCCGAATATCTTTTTTCTGACTTAATCACGCATGTGCGTTGTTAAGCACTTGCGTGGTTAAGGCAGAGAAAAGGGGAGTCGTTAACACAAGCGTGGTTGCGCTTGCGTTAACGTTGTCGTGATTTCATCATTGTTCTTCCAGACGTTTCCCTTTGTGAGAATCGTCAAAGCGAAGCTTTCTTCTGCCACAGGTTTCACATGGTCTAAGAAGACTTATTAGAGGATTCAAACATGTTCTACTGGCCTTGTCGTTCAAGAAAAATCCTAGACAGTTATTCTCTCAGAAATTAGGAAATAGTTAAAAACAGGCAGCTTATCTGTGACTGAGTGACTGAACAGAGCTCAGTTGACTCCATTCCCGTAGGACATTTGGCAGAAACTGGAACTGAAGTGGCCCCAGTGGTTAATTTGTGAATAAATACACGCCGGTGCTCAAAGTTCTCCTCTGAAACACGTGGCTGCTGCAATTAAATTTGTGAGCACGGAATACTGAGGCAGCATAGTCCTGAAGCCATCTCAGGCCTCTTCAATCTATTTACACCCACTACCTGCCCCTACAGCTCCCTCTTGCAGCTTTCTCTCTGTGTGACGTTTTTTCGCTTTTCTTTTCCTCAGTCTTTCCTATATGTGTCTTTTGCATGCAGTAAATGCTTGAAGCAGAAAAATAAGTGCCAGCACCCCGAGCTGAAACCACCGGCTCAAATTAAGCACTGGGTAGCCCTTTCAAGGAAGGGTGAATGCTGTGCTTTATGCCGACTAGCTAAAACGTGGGTCTTTGGAAATGATGTGGATAGGTTACTTTTGTGACCAAGTAAAAGCTTTTCTGGCTATGTTTAACGCTGCATGATCTCTATGATTACTAGAGGACGCCCAGCTCGATAAGGATGATTCAAGCATGTTTATCTATGAAAGATACAACATGAGAGAATTAAAATTGAAGAAGCTATGCTCCTGGGGGAGGCACAAAGAAAAGAAGCAATAGGAAAGCCATTTAAAAAAAAGCAAGCAAATCAAAGTGACAAAGCCAACCAATGGGCTCACCCAAAACCCGTTGTGTGCTCTTTAAGAGGAGGCGGCTTAAAAGCGGTCTGTAGGTGAGACCTGACAAAAAAATGAGGATGTGGACGTTGTATTTACAGTTGGGACAGGACCAGCATCTCTTAGAAATACACCTATGTGCAGGCCACACAGCTTTAATTTTAACTATTTAGGAAACAGTTTTCGCTAAAGCCAAAGGAGGATTTAAGACCACAACAGTAAAGCACTCTAGTCAATGTAACTTCTTTAAACAACACTAGGTACATTTATAGAATACAACCCTCTGTGAAAGTGCGTTAAGGAGAGCCTGCATGAAAAATGGATAAAGAAGAAAGATATTTTTGGGAAGTTCATTGTCCATATCCTACACATGACTGCTTTTATTTTTACCCATTTACCATTATAAAAAATCTTGCAATGCATATACAGAAAAAGAACCTTTCCCAACAAGCAATTATGTAATATGCTTAAACGTGCAACCTCTAACTCACCTTCAATTGATTGAATTTGAGGAGGTCGCTATCGCAGCTTCCAGTAAATGATGACAATAGCCTTCGCTGTTCTGACCTTCGCTCGGATCCAGCTCGGGTGGAGGCGTGAGGCTGGGCTGGAATACTCATTCCCTGCAGAAATGAATAAATCACATTTTTCCTTTTACTTTCAGGAATTAGTGCAGGTTTGAACGTGGTATTCCTGGTGTACCAGATACAGAACTTTAATTGTGAGCATGGCCAGTAATAATAATAGCAGCAATGTTTGTCACCATCAATGAGAGTCATTTTTTTATTAGGGAAAAAAAACGTTATTTTGAGTATGATTGTTGTACTTTTGTTTGGAAATTAAACCCTAGTCTTCCCACAAACCTTCCAAAGATATGAACAAGCGTCAATCAAGTGTAGTGACCACGATGTAGGGCAAGCGTTATATCTGCAGTGAAAGGTGCAAGCAACATTTCACAGCGGCTGCAATGGCAGGCCTGCAGACACAGTTTGCATGGGCTCCCATGGGTGGCATAATACATGCTGCAGCCCATGAGAGACCCCTGGTGTACCAGTCCCCTGGGTACCCAAGTACCATATACTAGGGACTTACATGGGTGTACCAGTATGCCAATTGTGGGGTGTAAAAATTTGCCAGCAACCAAATTCATAGAAGAGAGCACAGACACTCGGGTCCTGATTAGCAGGCTCCCAGTATACTATAGTTTTAACACACTAACACCAGGCAAAAAGTGGGGGTAACCATTTCAGAAAGGTGCTACTCTTCTACAGGAACCATTTGGGACTTCAAGCAAAGCACAACAAACAGTGAGTATTGCTGTAATGTTTTGAAACCATAACCGTTAAGACCCTGTATGTATGTATTAGTGTCTCTATAGTTCTAGCCTAACGTGCCAACATTATGTGGGGATAGCGTTTGGGAGCGACCTACAAGTCAATGTACATCAAGTGTGAATTGCAAAAACATTTCAAACTAATTCCAAAACCTTGATTATCAAAGAAATTATATTTTAAAAATACAGCTTGTTAAAAAGCATGTTTTATTACTCAAAATTATGTAAAGTTAGAAAATATGGGACAAAAGAAAGAAGCCACTGCTAGTTGGGAAGAGTTACAAAGAAAGAACATGAGATAGCACACCAATGAAGCTACAAATTACATAAGATTTACTATAGCGAGGGCCTTTGGGAGACATCAATCTTTTGTTGAAAGACCTTATGTGAAAGAAATACAGAGACAACTGTCAATTACAAGATCCATCAATCATTATACATACCTGTGTATCAACTGGAGGTTCATCCGCAATTGCCCGGCTATTGAGGTATTTAGCTTTATCCCGGTTATCAATTTTGTAATATCCTTCACTGCGGGCACAACCTGTAACATGTTCCCTAAGTCCATCTTCTCTCCTCTTCTTTTTGGGAGAAATAACACTAGTTGGTAGAAGGTGGTTAAGGACATAAATATATACACAAGGCTACTGAAAAGGTCAGCGCTAAAGTTGAAAATTAGATATGGATTCCGGCAGTGCCAGTAGTTATCGCTACAATAATGGCCACTGAGAGGAAAGGTAATCAGGGCCCACTAGCTAGTACACTGATGTACAATGTGCTTTTGAACTTTCACTTCCAAACTAATTGGAGAAATAAAGTGAAATTCTGAGACTTGTTAAAAAAGTATTTTAGATTAATGTTTATAGAATAGGATAGGATTAAAAAAAAAAAAAAAAAAAAAACATTTGTACATGTAATATGTAGGTTTATTGAAATGGACACCTAGTCAACACTGATACACCTGCAAACTAGTCACAGGCGAATGAAGGGAGGCAATTTTATTAGAGTATTATGTGAGACAGATAATTGACAAATACAGCAGTCACAAAAACAATTTAAATGTTTGATATAAATATAGTAAATTACTTGGCTAGACTTCAGTTTTCGACCATAATTATTATCAAATAATCATTGAGCTCTTCTCACAGTTATTCTAATAAAAATATGGGCAAATATTTTTCGCTCTGATTAAATGGACAGTAATCTCAGGTGATGCCACTAAGTAGATCCAGTCATCCCTCAGTACTGCAACCAAAAACATTCAGCACTGATTCAGTTGAATCAGACTAGTGACATGGTATACCCGTGATTTGTTTATGGAAAAGCCATATCATACTCTGAAACAACTGAAAGAATTAGATCCCTTTATAATTTAATGTTCTTATGGATAATCCGCTTTCCTCACTCCACGCTCAAGAGGTACTGCAACCACAGTCACATATGTTTTCCATGATTTATAAGGAATACTGCTGAATACACCTGATCCCCTCTGACCTTCACTTACTGCCTCCCCTCCCGCCCCCCTAAAGCCCCCTAAACCCTCTCCCCCTCCCCCTAAAAGCTAACTATTTAGCAACAGCATTAGAACAAAGTTTTATCACTAGGAACAAGCGATGTAACATCACGAGAAAATGTGCAATTTCCCAATTGCTGTGAGGGATTTGAGGCGAGCATGAGTATATGGAAGCACCTTTAAACCTAATACCGCTGCACCACTGGACAGAAGCCTTCTGGTTTGTTTTTTTATTTCCAAATGGGATAGAAAGTGATTTATTCTTGGTTTGTCTAGACACCCATGTATGCTTCCCAATTGTGAGCAGGTAGTTTCATTGGTTCGGGAGCCATCGGACAGGGTCGTTTTTAGGTGTGTGCTCAGGCACATCCTCTTTGAAGAATGTGTGACTTGAGGGGTGTGTGTCCCTGATCCGTCCCTAGACACCTTGAACCACCCTTAAGTTAAGGTTACCTCTCTAAGGAGAGACTATGAACAGTTGAGAGCATTAGGACTCATTCTCACTTTGCATGGTACGAATGAGTAGTTAGGCACGGATGCTAATAGTCTTGACGAATGCCTTAGACCCGAATGGCTTTTTAAGGAAGGCCAAAACATATTGACAATTCATAAAGCTGGATGAGTCATCATTGGTCATCGTATTCCCAATACCTTTCTTTTAAACATATCTAGGGTCCTTAATAAATAAAAGGAATTCCTTGAGTATACTCTAAGATATTTTTTATCTTTTCTACATCCATGTTATAATCCAGTTGTCATTTATTTAAGAACTCCCAGAAATGGTTGGCCCTGCCACTGTGGTATTTACCTACCGTGGTGTGGCTATTAGCTGATGAAGCATGACACTATAAGTTGTAGGTGAGGCAATTACTCCAACCCCTAGTATACGTTGTAGGTGAGGCAATTACTCCAACCCCTAGTTGATCTTTGTATGGGACCACCGTACTGCAACTCCTACATTATCACCTACATGTGTGCTGATGTTAGCCTAGGAAGGACATGACTACATATGTTTCCTCTATCTCCACTTGTGTATGACAGTTTCATTGTATTGTGCATTGTCTCTGTCAGGATTCGATCTCACATTTAAGTACAATAAAACAGGGAGAAAACTTTCAGCATACTCATCCTGAAATAAAGAGGAGTGAAAAACGAATCAAGTTGGAGGCATGATGCCCTAAATAATTTGTTTCTATCATAAACTTGGTTTTAACAAGAAACCATCTCCCATCACAAGAAGACAACTAGAGTAAGGCTGCAAAATGATCCTCTTTTTAACCCTCTTTTCTAAATGCTTCATAAAGATGGGCCTTCTTGACTGCAAAATCCATGGTCTTAAATGTCTTACCAGGTTCACGATAGAAAGAAATTCGGCCACCACTGGCCATGGACCCCGGAGTTGAAACAGCAAGCACTAAAGGTTAAATGTCTGTGCTACACTCTGGATTACTATACAATATCAATACACCTTCAAAGAAGTAGAGCTAAATTATGAAGTTAGTACAACCCTGCAGTGCCCAAGAACTGTTACAATCCATGAGAAATGTCATCTTATTAGAAAAATCCAGTGAATAACGCACATGGGAGAGCGGACATACAACTGCAACAAGTTCATGCCTTTCAAAATTTACCAATACTATTGTTGCACTGACTGAATGAGCATGACCGAATAAGTGTGGAGAAGAGTAACTCTTGTAGAGAAGATTTAGATATACACAAGACTAGTAATATGAAAGTAGTAGCCCTTCTTTCTTTGTAGCCTAGAATAACACCACAATAGAGAATTTAAAAAACTGAGCTTTCTAAAGTTAGAAGTTCTCTCCAAGTAGGATTAAAAAACTAAGGAACGAGATGAGGATGGATGAGGTCTTCGCTGAAAGAATACTTTTCTACTTCACACCTTAGTGGCGTAGCTAGGAATTCCAACCCATAGCATTCTGATACTATGGCGGGATTTTTCTCATGTTTTTTTTACTTTCTTGGACACAACATTGCTAGTTTTATGGTTCATGGTCCTAATCATTACAGTACATGCTATTGTATCTAGAATGCAGTTGATTCAATAAAACGTATTGAACCAATTCCTGCTTGTTTGTCTTTGCATGTGTGAGACAAATGTAACCAAGAGAAAAGGATGAGATCTGTTACACCACAATTTCTCTGAGAAATCAGAATGTCATGCATACGGCTGCCACAAATTACAGCCACTTTTAGGTGCTGGAGAGGTACTGCTAGCGTGCTGGAAGGTTTAGGCCGACAGTTGTCACACGGTGTGGAATTGGGCTCAATTCCCCACAACCTGGTGGTGCTGCTGTCTGAATCCAGCAGTCCCATTGGTACAATGAGAGCCACCACAACAATGCCTAGATAAACCATATCCTTACCTGTGCTGCCCTTTCAGAGCAAAGCTCTTTCTGCCAGTAGTCATCACAGTAGGTTGCATGAGAAGTATGAGTCACATTAGGTTACAACATTTCCAGCCTCATTTTAGTTTGTTTGGCTAAGATAGATTATACAGATTTCATTACAATATAAATTTTTTTACTTTTCAGTGACTGTTTCCTCCTTGGCAGAAATGGCAGATGGAATAGAATTTCAGGTAGCGAGCACAGGTACAGACTGCAAAGACGCTAGGGAAGAACCAGCATAAACAGTTTTTAGGTCCTGAGACCTGAACACTGGTTCATTATAAAGGAGATGAAGGAATAGAAGGGTGTGTAAAGATAAGCTTGTATAGCATATGTAATGATTTTTTGATAGAACAATCTTCCCACAGACTCCTAACCTTCCGAAATAATCCAAGTAATCAAAATGGGTTGGAAACCTTTATATTCCCAATGGACCTAAGAAGCACCAGAGAAACACTTGTTACAAAGTCATCAAGGTGACTTATCACCCTCCACCACTCAGAGGCTAGCAGGAAAAGACAACTAGCCAGATAATCACATTTGGAAATAACATTCTTGAAGAACAATCTATATCCGGAATCAGAAAGGAGGCTGGTAGGGGATGTTGAATCACAGGACAAAATACATCCTTCAGGCAAAACACTAGCTATTGTCTGTAACATGCTTTTCTGATAGATATTTCCTTCCCACAAATTCTTATCACCTCAAAGACCCGGTAGCTAGCCCGATAAAATGAGAATGAAAGGTGGCCTAGATCAAAAAAGTGCTGAAGCAATGCTCATCCAAAACAGGCACTGTTTCAAACACCCACATCCAGCAAATAAGGTTAAACAAATGAATGGACAAAAACCCATCTAGAGACCGCTGGCAATTTCATACATGGCTTCACCTCTGGTTAGGTTGGATGTTGTTGCTCTTAGCTTAGTTGAAAACATTCAGATGCCCTTGTGTATGTTCTTTGAAATGTCATAGCAGAGCTTTACACAAAAGACTAACTATTTTGACATTAAGGCGGTCATTATGAACATGGCGGTCTGGACTGCCATGCCGGCGGAATTACTGCCACCGCCATGGCGGTCCAGACTGCCATATAATGTACACGGGGAGACCGCTACAGGCGGAATTCCGCCACCGCCAGGCAGCCTGACAATGGCAGAGTTCCTTATCTGACAGGGCATCGCTGCAAGCAGCACTGCCCGTCGGATATTGAACCTGTGTTCCCCCAGCCTTTCCCTGGCGGTTTAGGCCATCATGGAAAGGCTGGCGGAATGGGTGCCCCAGGGCTCCCGTGCACAGCCCCATCGCGCATGTCACTGCCAGATTTATGTGCAGTGATATGCGCGACGGGTGCTGCTGCACCCGTAGCCCTGCTACATTGACGACAGCTCCATGTGGAGTCGTCGGCAATGTACAGGTCCAGCATTCCGCTGGGCTGGCTGGCGGAAACACTGTTGCAGAATGTTGTTTATTGGGCGGCGGGGTCTTCTACGTGCTGGCGGTCGTGGTTCCGACCGACAGCACCAAACTTGGCGTAACGAGGGCCTTCATGATTTGCAATTGTTAGAAATATGGACAGATAGTTAGCCATCAATGATTGTTAAAAGGACAGCATAAAAAATTAATGTCTTAGACTTAACAAACAAGTTACTTACCTTTGGTAACGATTTATCTGGTAGAGACATATTCTACAGGGAGTGCAGAATTATTAGGCAAATGAGTATTTTGACCACATCATCCTCTTTATGCATGTTGTCTTACTCCAAGCTGTATAGGCTCGAAAGCCTACTACCAATTAAGCATATTAGGTGATGTGCATCTCTGTAATGAGAAGGGGTGTGGTCTAATGACATCAACACCCTATATCAGGTGTGCATAATTATTAGGCAACTTCCTTTCCTTTGGCAAAATGGGTCAAAAGAAGGACTTGACAGGCTCAGAAAAGTCAAAAATAGTGAGATATCTTGCAGAGGGATGCAGCACTCTTAAAATTGCAAAGCTTCTGAAGCGTGATCATCGAACAATCAAGCGTTTCATTCAAAATAGTCAACAGGGTCGCAAGAAGCGTGTGGAAAAACCAAGGCGCAAAATAACTGCCCATGAACTGAGAAAAGTCAAGCGTGCAGCTGCCACGATGCCACTTGCCACCAGTTTGGCCATATTTCAGAGCTGCAACATCACTGGAGTGCCCAAAAGCACAAGGTGTGCAATACTCAGAGACATGGCCAAGGTAAGAAAGGCTGAAAGACGACCACCACTGAACAAGACACACAAGCTGAAACGTCAAGACTGGGCCAAGAAATATCTCAAGACTGATTTTTCTAAGGTTTTATGGACTGATGAAATGAGAGTGAGTCTTGATGGGCCAGATGGATGGGCCCGTGGCTGGATTGGTAAAGGGCAGAGAGCTCCAGTCTGACTCAGACGCCAGCAAGGTGGAGGTGGAGTACTGGTTTGGGCTGGAATCATCAAAGATGAGCTTGTGGGGCCTTTTCGGGTTGAGGATGGAGTCAAGCTCAACTCCCAGTCCTACTGCCAGTTCCTGGAAGACACCTTCTTCAAGCAGTGGTACAGGAAGAAGTCTGCATCCTTCAAGAAAAACATGATTTTCATGCAGGACAATGCTCCATCACACGCGTCCAAGTACTCCACAGCGTGGCTGGCAAGAAAGGGTATAAAAGAAGGAAATCTAATGACATGGCCTCCTTGTTCACCTGATCTGAACCCCATTGAGAACCTGTGGTCCATCATCAAATGTGAGATTTACAAGGAGGGGAAACAGTACACCTCTCTGAACTGTGTCTGGGAGGCTGTGGTTGCTGCTGCACGCAATGTTGATGGTGAACAGATCAAAACACTGACAGAATCCATGGATGGCAGGCTTTTGAGTGTCCTTGCAAAGAAAGGTGGCTATATTGGTCACTGATTTTTTTTGTTTTGTTTTTGAATGTCAGAAATGTATATTTGTGAATGTTGAGATGTTATATTGGTTTCACTGGTAATAATAAATAATTGAAATGGGTATATATTTTTTTTTGTTGAGTTGCCTAATAATTATGCACAGTAATAGTCACCTGCACACACAGATATCCCCCTAACATAGCTAAAACTAAAAACAAACTAAAAACTACTTCCAAAAATATTCAGCTTTGATATTAATGAGTTTTTTGGGTTCATTGAGAACATGGTTGTTGTTCAATAATAAAATTAATCCTCAAAAATACAACTTGCCTAATAATTCTGCACTCCCTGTAGTTGCAGATTCCTTACCTTAGAATTTCCCCAGGCATCAGTCTGGACCTGGGGATTTTTTGAGCGGCCTTTTTGCGGGGTCATCCCAAAATGTTTTGCTTCCTTGCCCCTATTTTGTCCGACATGTTTTTGTTGGCTTTAGGACTCTGAGCACTTTACCACTGCTAACCAGTGCTAAAGTGCAAGTGCTCTCTGTCTAAATTGGATTGGTAATAGGTTTATCCATGATTGGCATATTTGATTTACTAGTAAGTCACTAGAAAAGTGCACTAGAGGTGCCCAGGGCCTGTAAATCAAATCCCACTAGTGAGCCTGCAGCACTGATTTTGCCACCCACGTGAGTAGCCCTATAAACATGTCTCACACCTGCCACTGCAGTATCTGTAGTTTTGAACTGCCAGGTCGACCTGGTAGGGGCACCCACTTGCTAGGTCCAAACCTCCCCTTTTACTACTTGCAAGTCACCCCTACTGGTAGGCCCAAGGCACCCCCATGGACAGGGTTCAGTGTACTTAAAAGGCAGGACATGTACTAGTGTGTTTTACATGTCCAGATAGTGAAATACTGCTAAATTCAGATTTCACTGTTGCAAGGCCTACCTCTCCCATAGGGTAACATGGGGATTGTCTAGAAATACCTTTTAAGTGCAGATTCCCATTGGGAGCAGACAGAGATGTGGAGTTTGGGATCTCTGAACTCACAATTTAAAAATACATTTTTTTATTAAGTTGGTTTTTCGATTGTAAGTTAGAAAACATCACTTTAAGAAAGTGGGCATTTTCTTGCTTAACCATTCTGTGCTCTGCCTGCCTGCAGAATAAACGTCTAGGTCAGACTGACAGTTGGGCTGTTTGTGAATTCACTCTGGACAGTCACACAAAGAGCTGAGATGTGTCCTGCATATCCTGATGGGTCTTCCTGGGCTAGAGTGGAGGGAGGAGCTGACACTTGCACCTGAATAGGGTTGTGCCTGTCCTTACACAAAGCAGTCTCCAACCCCATGGAGTGTGTCTGGGAAAGGCAGGGTCTTGTGTAGTACAAAGACTTTCCTTTGAAGTTTGCCTATTTCAATGGTAGAAATGAATATAAGCATTGGACTGCTGACCCCACAACTTCAGAACACTTCTGGACTGATGACATTCTGCCAGGGAGAAGAGCTGAATGCTTGAGGACTAACCAGCTGCTACGTGTGCCCTGGGAGTGAAAGGACTGGACTTTGCTTTCTACATCCAACTTTCCAAGGTTCTCCAAGGGCTTGAACTGAGCTGGCCTCCTGTAGCAAAGTCTCAGAGACATAAAAGACTTAATCTTTGAGAACCGTCCCTTGCTGCTTTGACAGAAGATACACTCGAAGAAGAAGTTTGATCAAAGGATCTATGGACATGCTCAAGAGCTTGAGATATCAGACTCTTCTTGCCCAGTCCAGGGCCACAAGTGACGTGGGCCTGGTCATTCTTGATCTTCTTGAGAACTCTGGGCAGAAGTGGTAATGGGGGAAAGGAGGCCTGAGTTACATTCAAGATGCAAAGCGCTGCATAGCGAGTGCTGCCTTGGAAACTCCAATGTGCAAAACAGCTGACTTTACATGTTCTCTGTGGAGGTGAACAGATCTAACCAAGTCTCTCCTCACTGCTGAAAGAGACCTTGCGCCACCTACAGATGAAGATGCCATTTGTGATCAACCAGGCATTGACGGCTGAGTTTGTCTGTTCTGGGGTTCGGAGAGCATGCCAGATGCTGAACCACCAGGGATATGCCCTGCTGTTCCAGCCATGCCCAGAGGTGGAGAGCTTCCTGACAAAGGGTTCATGGCCCCACTCCGACCTGCTTGTTTCATTACCACAATGGTGACGGTGTTCTCACCACTTTCCCTTTGAGAGAGGGAAGGAATGCTTCCAATGCCAGTTGGAGCGTCCGGAGTTCTAGAAGGTTGATTATGGAACTCGGACACCGCTGGAGACCAGATGCCTCTGATCTTCGCCTCTCCCATGTGGCCGCTCCATCCCAGGTGTGACGCATCTGTCACTACTGTCACATTTGGTTGGGGAAGGGAGAGAGATTGGCCCTTGACCCAAGTGTGATTCAAAAGCCACCACTGCAGATCTCGCACAGTCCCCTACAAGTTTTGGACCATGTCGGAGAGATTTCCCTGATGCTGTGTCCACTGAAACTTCAGGTCCCACTGCAGAACACGCATATGATATCTGGCATGAGTCACTAGCAGAATGCAGGAGGCCATGAGGCCCAGCAGCCTCAGAGTCATTCTCACCGAAATCCGGGATAGAGGGTGAAACATGGGTATCATAGCCTGAATATCCTGGACTTGCCGCTCTGGAGGATAGGCATGAAACTGCACTGTGCCCAGAACAGCTCCGATGAAAGCGAGCGCCTGAGAGGGAGTCAGGTGTGACTTTGGCACGTTTATAGTGAACCCCAGCAAATGCAGGAGGTTCGCGTAGTCTGGAGGTGGGAGACAACAGCCTGAGGTGAACTCACCTTCAACAGCCAGTCGTTGAGGTAGGGGAAGACTGAAACTCTAACTTGCACAGATGAGCTGCGACCACCGCCATCATTTTGGTGAACACCCTCGGAGTGCTGGTAAGGCCAAAGGGGAGCACTGTAAATTGAAAATGCTTGTGACTGACAACGAAACACAAGTAAAGTGTGTGGGCAGGCAGGATGGAAATAAATGTCCTTCAAATCCAAAGCTACTATCCAGTCTCCATGGCAGATAGGACCTGAGCTAAAGTGAGCATTTTGAACTTCTGTCTCGTGCTGAAGAGATTGAGGAACAGGAGGTCGAGGATAGGATGGAGGCCCTTGTCCTTTGTGTGCACCAGAAAGTAGCGGGAATAACAACTACAACCTACTTGTAGCACAGGGACTGGGGGGGGGGGGGGGGGGGAATGGGGGTGTTGGCTGGACCGCTGGCTCCTAGATCCATGCAAACACTGGATCCCATGCCCTCAGCCAGGCAGAGGCTGTGCAACATGTGTGGCACAATGGCTAGCAGGGAATAGATGTGGTTGGGTGCTACTTTCGTAGCTAGAAAAGGGGCAAAAAGCAGGCAGAGGGGAGGGGCAGCTGCGAGGCCATAGGCGTGGCTTCTCCAAGCCACCGTCAACGCAACCAATCTGCCAAGGAAGTAGGTCGTATTCAGCCGACATCTGATGGTCAACTTCACCACGTCTCTCCCACCAGGAACAGCTTGGGAGAGAATGGCCCGGGTGTCCTCCAGCACCTGTGGCAGCACTTACGTGACCATGTCCCATAAAGTATGGGTGTCACGGCCCAAAAGGCATGCAATGTTCACCAACCGCAATGCCAGGCTGGAGGAAGAGAACAACTTCTTCTCAAGATAGTCCAGCCTCTTCGATTCACTATCGGGGGAAGCGGAAGGGAACGCGCTTTGGGAGATTGAGGGCTGGATGACCAAGCTCTCGGCGGTATGGTGTTGGGTCAGGAAAGCTCGCTAGTTAGGCACAGGCCTATGGCGGCGGGCAACTGTGCAATTAATAGGGGCCGCTGTGCTTGGCTTGGACCATGTTCCCAGCAAGACATCAGTGAGGGCTTCATTAAAGGGAAAAGGGGCTCTGATGTGGAAGCCCCAGTTTGAAGCACCTCAGTTAGGAGGTTAGTCCTGACAGTCAACGAAGGCAGCTCAAGGCCCAAGGCCTCAGCTTCTCTTCTCGCACCATAAAGTAAGAAGCTCTCTCCTCTTTAGCCACAGTGGGGGGAGAAAGCATACCAGCATCAGGTGAGGTATCCAACCCGCTGGCTTCACCCAGTTCCTGAGCCCAGTCCACACGAACATCCAGCTGGTATTCTAAAGGGTCCAGAGACGCCTTCATACTCCATAAGGGTCAAAATCCATTCTAGGGACCAAAGGCCCTGCTATAGACTGAATTACCGTCAAGAAACATTGTTTTGGCTCCGTGTTGGCAATGAGTATAGGGTTGACGCTGCCCACAAGCCCAGGAGGAGTCGGGAGTGTCAACGCCAGTTCGGACCCGGAAGCGGATAGTTGGGTGCCCCACGGAGCAGAGGCCGAAGCTGCCAGTATGGAACGCTAAGGGGCCCTTGCGAACCCGTGGGGACAGAGGGCTCTCTAACAGGGCTGGCCTGCCCAAAAAAAGAGGTGCATGGCCTGGTAAATCTCTAAGTTGGGCAGGGGTGGCTCTGGCTCCCAGAAAGTTGGGGAGGTGCAGAGCAGACTCAGAAGTAGGCTCTGAAGGTGGAAGACTAAAGCGAGGACGCTCCTTGTCCTGCGTCGTCCGACCAACGAAGTGAAGTCGAAGGGAGCTTGTGCTTCCTCGATGACAGCTTCTTACCTGAATGTTCTGAGGATTTAGAATGGGACGAAGAAGAGGGTTGCCCAGGAGCGGTCTCGGGACTTTCCCCTCAAGTGAGACCGTGAGGCAGAGATGGACGCCAGGCTGCTACCAGCTTCAGGTACTGCTCCCTCAAAGCCTTCGGGTTCATGGCCCGGCAGTCTGCGCACGACTTCAGGTCGTGGTCACATTCCAAGCACCACAAACACACCAGGTGCAGATCCGTCACTGACATCATGCAGTGGCAGGAGTCGCAAGGCTTGAAGCCGGTCTTCTTGGGCATCCTTGACGCACCAGAAAAGCCCCAAAAAAACTTCCAAAAAATGTGGAAAATCCAGTTAGAAAGCGACTGAGGGTATCTCTTCTCCACATCACCGCATATGCTGGTGCTGAAAGAAAAGAACTCCTGATCCACACTCAAGTCAGAACGCCAGGGTGGCTCTTATATACGACCTGCAACATCACATAAGGCGACCACAATGCCTACGACGGATGCAGAGTCGACCCACGCCACATGACGGCACGCAGGGGTACTGCTCGAAGAAAAAAATCTCCAGATCCAGACTGCCACCTGAAGAAATTATAAGGTAAGGAATCTGCAACTAGAAGTCTCTTTCAGATAAGACCACACCAGAGGGGAGCAGAGGAGTTCCAGGAAGTCAGAGTAACAGGTCCTCCAACCCCATTCTAGTGCTGTTAGGACTATGACCACTCAGTAGAACCTTACCTTCCTCAAACAGAGAGAGAATTGGAACTGGTGGAAATGCATAAAGCAGGCTGAAGTGCCAATCCATTGAAAAACCTTGAGCAGAAATATTCCTGAGCATGGATGCAGGGCAAACATTAGACTTTGTTTCTCACTCTCTTGAGGACTTTGTTTCACTCTGGCAGATGACAGGGTGTGTGCAAAATGAGTATGCTTGGGCTCTGCTTGTACACAAAAAACCTAAGTGGTAGCCTCTCCTAAAGAAACCATTTCTAGTCTTGACTAAAGTATAGGCAATTTCAACATCGTTGGGAAGATAGGAATATAGAAATATTGCTTGAAGTGCTTCACTAAACCATCTAAATTGCCTTTAAAACAGGCTGTAAATCATCACCAAATGACTTACTTTGACATTAAATTTGGCATTTTTATTACTTAAAATTGACAAGCAATACTGGAACAACTCGACCTGGCTGCGATAGCCATTCTTTTGGATAACATTTTCCATGTCAAGGAAGCAGAAGAACACAGAACTTTAGAACATGACATCTGCTCCTCTCTTACAAGATATGGAAAGTGCTTAAACAAAAAAGCATTCAGCATGAACATCAATGAAAAACAAAGATTAAGTTATATATCTATATTTTTTTGCTAGATGACTGACCAGAGTGGAAAGTATGCAAACATAATTTGGCGAAGCTACACTGGAGTAAATGGATAGAGTAAAGCACCATTTCAATAGAGTATAGAGCCTGGAAGTACAATTTTAAAAGACTGAAGTAATTTTAGGTTTAGCGAACACCATATAGTGCCACATAAGTTATTTGTTTGATATAAAGTTACCACAATCTCAGTTCGTAGAACTCTGAAGGGGAGCCAGCTACTGCACAATATATTCTGGTTTGGGGTTTTCTGCTGAGAAATAATTTTATACAAAAAGAAGAAACAAAAATGTATGAGTTTACTACATAAGCAACTGATACCAACTGATCTGACGGAAAAGGTTTTGCAGGCATTAACAAAATAGACTATTGTGAACTTTATTGTTATTGTTTTTGTCAATGAATTTGAAACAGTGGCATCCATTCACATTTACTGGTGTTAAGAATGCTTTCTGTAGCTCCACAGTAGTGTGGAGAGGTTCACAAAACTCTATAAATATTAATACCTTTAAACTGCTGAAATAAGGTCCAAAGTACCTCTGCAACAAAAAGAACATAATTTTAAGAAAAATCATTAAGTATCAATTCAAGAGCAATGTATTTGAGCTGTTAGGCACATTAAATCGCTGCTTTGCAAGCTACTTTTGATGAATGTTTAAAAAGGATATGAGGGTGGTAGACCCAAAGAGTGTCGTTTAGCCAATCCATGCCATTATCTTGTTGCAGCATTCGGTCATAAGTGATGCACAGAAACTCGATGTCTTCCTCATCTATTCCTCCATTCCAAATATCGTACAACACAGCTACTTCCTCAAATTCACAACGGGGCTCAAATCGAGCTTTGAGTGGAGAATACTCAGGTGAAGTAATTTTAGAAATCTCTTCATGCCTCTTCTTATGCCTCTTAGGCAAATGTCTTTTATATTTAAGTAAATCCTCATCTTTCAGTTTATCAATATACTGATTTTCTATCCCCTTAAACGGAATTTTCTCAGCTAGGGCCTCATCAAGTACTTTATCAGGGTAGCTTTCATTCCTAAAGTCTAACGTTACCGTGACAGGATCAGTCATTCCCCCTAAATTTGTGGGATGTGCATCAAACAAGTCTTTGCTCACAGCACTTTCTGTCAAGGCAATTAGAACAGTAGGTTCATCACTTTTGCTTGTATGGGTATCCAAAGAAAGAACTGAGGGAGGTGATCGTTTAGATCTTCCAGGTTTCCTCTTAAATAGAGGTGAAAGTGGTGGAGAAGATGATGGGATTGCTGGAGAAAACAATTCAGTTTTCACTTCAGCCTCACTCTCCTCACTAGTTAATAGCCTGTCATCTGGTAAGCATATTGACGTTTCTGAAGAGTCCAAGTCCTCTGGTGTTAACCCAAGGTCTTTTTGGATATCATATCCAAGAGGGCTGGCAAATGGAACAGGAGAAGGAACACCATCAACACCGACTGTTAAGGAAGCACTTTTTGGTTCTTTAAACATTTTGTCATCAAGTTCATCCACAGATACCTTCTTGGTGGATGAAACATGAGAGAGGGTGGGGCTGGGCTCTGGAAACGTTGGAGTAAAATTAAAATCTCTTCCTGGAGTCCGCGGAATACCACTATTAACCCCAGGTGACTGGGACAGGTAAGAAAAAGGGCTCCCTGGAATGTGAGGAGAACTCAAAGTCAAGCTATTTCCCGTAAGAGGAGCATCACTGCCTGGTGTAGCTGGAACAGTTTCAGTACTCTGTGACTTCCCAAGAAAGTGGGATAGCTTGGCCAATATGTCTCGACCTGGAGTCCTAGGAAGATCCTCTTCAAATAAAGTCTTGGTTACAGATAACAGCTGTTCACTATTTTTTTCTGGTGGAGCCAAAGGCTCTTCTGCCTTAACAACAACTGCTGGAAGTGAAAGTGAAGATGGAGGAACCATGTAAACCGTAGGGTGGAGATTCTCAGAATGTGAATGTTCTGCTATTCCCCTTCCAGGAGTCTTTGGGACACCATTTTCCTCCTCTTCTTGGATACATGGCAGTATGTGGGCTTGTACTTCAAAATCGCTGTCATCTGATCTATTGAGAAAGCTGGATTCGCTGGGAATAGAGACGTCGGGTGGCCTTGATGGGTGTGTCCGACAGAGATTTTCAGCACCTTGAAATACCATCTGACCTCCTGGGAGCTCCGATACGTAGTCAGTCTCTAATACTGGCACCAATTCCAGCTCTACATACGTTTCAGAGTCCTCATCTATAAAACAAAATAAAAATCGTATGAGAAAAATGTACCAATAGAATGTGTTTTCAAAACATGTCACTCTCTATACAGTTTCATTTAGTGTGATGCAAAGTGTTTAATTTGTTCTCGAAAGAGAATATGGAATATATTATTGCACAGCAAGCAAAATTACTGACGAAATGTGGCGTGCATCAAAACAACAGAAAGAGGTTTGCAGTTGTAAGACAGTAGCTCCAGGTGAAACTTCAGGTAAACCTCATTTGCCCTCAAAAATACAAATCAGAACTAAAAGAATAGGTCCGCTAACGTTTGGATGACTATTGTGTAACAAACAATAGCGGCTGCTTTACCTCCCTGTCATGCAACAATCAGCACCATTCCACCTATACCACTTAATAGTCGTGATTGTGTGCTCTGTTCCAATACAAACCTATAATGACGAACATGCAAACAAACACAAAGTGTACAAAAGCCCAACTTGCCTCAACCCAGGAGAAAAGAATTGTACTGTAGGAAAGTGCCACTGTTGACATAGTTACACCCACCGCCCTAGTGTTAATGCCATCCTTGACTGAAAGTGTGCTGGGATCCTGCTAACCAGGCCCCAGCACCAGTGTTCTTTCCCAAAATCTGTACTATTGTTTCCACAATTGGCACAACCCTGGCAAAAAGTTAAGTCCCTTGTAAAAGATACCCCTGGTACCAAGGGCCCTGTGGCCAGGAAAGGTCCCTAAGGGCTGCAGCATGTATTATGCAACCCAAGGGAACCCTCACCGAGTACATATACACTGCCTGTGCAGCCTGTGTGTGTTGGTGGGGAGAAAAAGGCAAAGTCTACATGGCACTCCCCTCAGGCTGCCATGCCTACAAACCACTGCCTGTAGCATAGGTAAGTCACCCCTCTAGCAGGCCTTACAGCCCTAAGGCAGGGTGCACTATATCACATGTGAGGTCATAGCTGCAAGAGAAATATGCCCCTACAGTGTCAAAATCCATTCTTAGACATTGTAAGTGCAGTGAAGCCATACTGAGTATATAGTCTGGGAGTTTTTCATTACAAACTCCACAGTTCCATAATGGCTTCACTGAATACTGGGAAGTCTGATATCAAACTTCTCAGCACAATAAACCCCCATTTATGCCAGTGAAGGATTTATTGAAAATTGCACACAGAGGGCATCTTAGAGATGGCCCCTGTATGTTAGCCAAACTGCTAGTGTAGGACTGACGGGTCTGTGCCAGCCTGCCACTTTCAGACAGGTTTCTGACCACATGGGGTGAGAGCCTTTGTGCTATTGCTGGTCAGAAACAAATCCTGTCCCGGATGGAGGTGCTTCACACCTCCCCGCTACAGGAATTGTAACAACTAGCGGTGTGCCTCAAAAGCTCAAGCCTCGGATTACAGTGCCCCAGGGCACTCCAGCTAGTGAAGTTGCCTGCCCCCAGAACAAAGCCCCAATTTTGGCAGCAAGTCCGGTGGGAAAATCAGGGAAAACAGGGAGGAGTGACCACTCCAGTCAGGACCACCCTTAAGGTGTCCAGAGCTGAGGTGACCCTCGTCCCTGCAGAATCGTCCATCTTTGGAGGACAGGGAGCAATAGGATTAGGTTTGTGCCCTCCTCCCCAAAGGGAGTGAGCAGAAGGAGGGTGTAGCCACCCTCAGGGACAATAGCCATTGGCTACTGCCCTCTAAAACACTCCTAAATCTAGGATTTAAGGGCCTATCTGAGGACTCCCACCTCACTCCAGATGCATGGGTGTTGACCACTCTGCACCCGACACCCATGACCCGTGCAGGTGGTCCACCCAGCTAGAGAGGATCCCCAGGCGATTGCGAGCAGGTGCCCACCCTGGGTTGACCTCTTCACCCCTCCATGACAATGCCAGCAGAGGGAATCCTGAGGACCCCCTGACAGCGAAGCTCCAGACGTAGATATCAGACGCCTAAAGACACACTGCATCCGCAGCCCTGAGGCCTTGGAAAACCCGACCTCCAGTGCAGCTACATTCAGCAGGCGGCCCTTCTCCCTGCACAGCCTCTGGTCTGCCCGAGATGCCCCCTCGAGCTCGCCTGTAGCCTCGGAGTGAAACCCGCTGGTCCCCTCATAGACCAGCATTGAAAAGCCAATGTCCTGTTTGCACTCTGCACCTGGCCGCTCCTGTGCTGCTGAGGGTGTGTGTTTGGTGCCTGCTTGTGGCCCCTTCAGTATTCCTCTGATTCCCACAGGTCTGCCCTGAGAGCCGCGGGGTCTTACCTGCAGGCAGACTGGATTCAAAGTACCCCCTGTCTCCATAGGAGCCTACATTAAATTTGCTCAACTTTGACCTCTGCACTTGGCCGGCCCAGTGTTGCTGGTGGTGGGTGTTTGGGGTTACCTTGAACCCCAACTGGTGGACTTCCTAAAACCCAGAGACTGAAACTGAAAGTGTTGGACTTACCTGTAAAATTAACTAAAATTTCTTCCACCCAGGAACTGTCCGGAAAATTGCACTGTGTCCATTTTTAAAAAACATATTATTGCCAATAATTCAAAAACTGTATAAAACTTATCGATTTCAAACAAAATAATGTTGATACATGTGTGAAATACGAATCTATTGAAGTACTTACCTACAACTTGAATCTTGTGGTTCTGAAAATAAATTAGGACTATAAATGTTTCTACATAAAAACCATTGGTCTGGAGATAAGTCATTGAGTGTGTGCTTCTTATAATTGCCTGTGTGTGTACAACAAATGCTTTGCACTACCCTCTGATAAGCCTAACTGCTTGAACACACTACCACAAAAGAGCGCATTAGTATTATCTACCTTAGTCTCTGTTAAGCCTCTGGGGAACCCCTGGATTCTGTACACACTATATCTCATTTTGATAAAGTATATACAGAGCCAGCTTCCTACATGTACCATTCAAACTGTCAAAAACGAATGGTGGTTCTAACTAACTGGCCACACATGAGTACTACTTTTTGTGGGGGGGGGGGGGGGGTGGAGGGGTGGGGGTGGAACAAGGCAAGAGCAGCACTGCTTAACTGCTCCTTTCTTGCCTGCAACAACCTTTTGCCCCGTGAGGGGTGAATACCTCACTGTTGGCACTGCTTCTTGAGTCTGGTGGGTTTTGCAGCGATGAGTTGGTCGGGCATCCTGCCCTCCATGGCATGCATATCCAGCCAGTCCCACAATTCTAAGGGGTCTGTAAAAACCAAAGTCTTACCATCTACCTGTATCTGCAACTTGGCCGGAAGTAATGTCACAGGGCAGACCAACCTCCTTGAGCCACTTCTTTTCTGTTAAAAGTAATGCTCTTGGTCTCTGCACAGCAGCTGTAAAATCAGGTAAATTCAAACCCTGCACATTTTCGAAAGTGAATGGGTCTTTGGATTGTGCCTGCAGCAGGTTAAAGTTCCAGTCTCTAAAGTGCAACAGTCTCATCACCACATGTCTTGGGGGTGGCCCAGAACTGAATAAGTCTTGCAGGGACTCCATGTTCTCTTTCCAGGGTGGGAAATTTGGCCAGAACATTGGTTCAACAACCTCCTGCAGACAGTCATCCAGAAAGGAGATCATGGACTGTCTCTCGATCATCTCAGGCAGCACACTATTTTTATGGCCATGCCTTCCTGATCCTCTACTCGATTTTCCTGAGTACGTAGCTGGCTAGCCGACATCGCAAGGTGCTGCTGCATCTCAATGGTGGCAGTAGAGAGCTCCTGAAAGGCCGAATCCACCTTGCAAACACTTTCTGCCACCTTTCTATGCTCATCACAGAATAGGCCAAGATGGACCACCAGGGTGACAATCTTGTTTTCTAAGACATCTCTAATGGAGCGGAATGCCTTTAGAATGGCATTGTTTGTCTCGGATGTCATGGTTGTTGGGGTCTGTTGCATGGATTTACCTAGTAATTTACCACCCTCCAACAAGGGCCCTGCAGCAGCATTGTCACAGCATGGCGCAAGCAGGGGCGAGACTTGTCATGGACAGCAATCAATAGAGTTCGCCCCGAAAAAAAAAAAGATAAAAATGGAGTGGGGTGTTGGAAAGGGAGAGGAAGATGGAGGAGAATCTAGATCTCCATCAATGATAAAAGTTGCCCCACCACAGAATGAGTGGACAGAGGTGAAATATGTAGGCCAGTCGCTTCTTGGCCTGTTGGGGCTCTCACGGAGACCATGGACCAGGCTCCATTAAGGTGCATCTGCGGTCATCGTTCCTCTTGAGGGAATGTTTGAGTGCACCCAGGGCAGTTCCTGACTCAACGCAGACAGGACAGAGGGCCCTAATGCTTCAGTAGCCATGAACGATCAGGGTCTACCGTGAGATTCCAGCGCAGACACCACCTTCTCCTTAGCCGTGCCAGGCTCCACAGCTCCACTCAGGGTGAGGAACTCTCTTACGTGGCCTTTGCCTGCAATATCCGGCTCTGCAATTGACCCCCTCCAGGAAGCTCTGCCTCTGCATTGGCTCAACCCTGTGCGACTTGATTTACACAAAAATGTCTACCACGGGCGGAGAGCTTGTGGACATGTTGTAGGAAGTTGGCTCTGTATGCACTATTTCAAAGTAAGGAATAGTATGCACAGAGTCCAAGGGTTCCCCTTAGAGGTAAGATAGTGGCAAAAAGAGATAATACTAATGCTCTATTTTGTGGTAGTGTGGTCGAGCAGTAGGCTTATCAAAGTAGTAGTGTTAAGCATTTGTTGTACACACACAGGCAATAAATGAGGAACACACACTCAAAGACAATTCCAGGCCAATAGGTTTTTGTATAGAAAATGAAAATGTCACTTACCCAGTGTACATCTGTTCGTGGCATTAGTCGCTGCAGATTCACATGTTTGGCACAGTCCGCTGCCTGGTGTTGGGCTCGGAGTATTACAAGTTGTTTTTCTTCGAAGAAGTCTTTTTTGGTCACGGGACCAAAGGACTCCTCCCTCTTCGGCTCCATTGCGCATGGGCGTCGACTCCATCTTAGATTGTTTTCCCCGCAGAGGGTGAGGATGGAGTTGTTTGCTATAAATAGTGCCCATGCAATGGAGTGAATATGTATGTACGTTAAGAGTTTATAATAATTATTTACAAATGTACGAAAATTAGTTACTTACCTGTAACTGCAGTTCTCCAGTATTGGTATCTTTCATAGATTCACATGCTTGAATCATCCCCGTCGTCGAGGTGGGAGCCTCACGGTAAATTTAAATATATAAAAAGCAGTAAGTCAGTAAAAATAAAACCAGTAGGCCCAAGTAGGCCTCATAAGGTATTTTACAGTCTATCCACTTTGTTTTGTGAAAAGACCCAAACTTGAGTATCAACCAATCAGGATTCAGCCCCTCCCAACACTCCCAACAGAGGCTGAATTCCCTCAGATTTTCTATTAGGAGTGTGAAGTTTAATATCTGTATAATAGGGGAGCCTCTGAGGGGAGGAGGGTGGGTCGCATGTGAATCTATGAAAGATACCAATACTGGAGAACTGCAGTTACAGGTAAGTAACTAATTTTCTTCTCCAGCATTGGATCTTTCATAGATTCACATGCTTGAATCCGAGTAACGAGCAGTAATGTTTTCTTACTTACTGAATTACATTGACTGTAATTCCATCGTAATTCTATACGTGATGTGATTCACATTAGTTCAGTTTTAAATATGCACTTACATATAATTATATTTATATTCACAAACATACGAATATAAAAGCAATAAAATGTGTGTGGCAAGAAATCCTGACACAGTCTATGCTATTATTATGGAGAATACGACACGTTAAACAGTAGAAGAAAATGAACCATTAATGACCATACCTCGAGTGTGGTGGTGGGATGTGTAAGAGGCTCACCTTAACGAAATAGATGCCTCAGCACTGCTTGTCCCACTGCTGTATCGACCTGGTTTGTCTCCTCTAAACAGTAATGTCTTGTAAATGTGTGTTGGCTGGACCATGTTGCTGCTCTACAGATGCTATGTAGTGGTACACCTGCAAAGAGTGCCGCTGAAGTGGCTACCGATCTTGTAGAGTGGGCTCTCACCTTGGTGTGGAGCGGCTTTCCTGCTTTTGAATGGCAGAATTGAATCGCCAGGCCAATCCATCTTGCTAAAGTTTGTTTGGACACCGCGTGTCCCTTCTTTGTTCCGCCGAACGCTACAAATAATTGATCCGACTGGCGGATGGTGTGAGTTTTCTGTAGATAAAACTTTAAACATCTTTTAATATCGAGAGAATGTAATGTTCTTTCCGCCACTGTTTGCGGATTTGGAAAAAAGGTTTTTAAGATGACTGGTTCATTTAAATGAAATGTTGAGGGAACTTTCGGAATGAATTTAGGATTTGTCCGCAGGATGACACCTGAGTTTGTAAACTGGAGGAACGGCTGTTTGATGGTGAAAGCCTGAATGTCACTGACTCTCTTTGCCGAAGTAAGAGCTAACAGTAACGCTGTTTTCCATGCCAGGAATTTTAGGTCAGCCTTGTGGATCGGCTCAAAAGGAGCTTTCATGAGTTGCATCAACACAACGTTCAATGACCATAGAGGCGGGGGTTTCCTAATTGGCGGGAAGACCCGAAAAAGGCCCTTCATAAATTGTTTGACAATTCTTGTGGAACACAAAGAGAGTCTATCTGGTGATCTGCGGTATCTGGAGATTGCTGCCAGATGTACCCGTATGGAAGAATATGCAAGTCCTGATTTTGCCAGGAGCAGGAGATATGGAAGTATCTGTTCCGGAGTAGAAGATAAAGGATGTATATTTTCCGCTGCACACCAAACACAAAACCGTTTCCATTTAAGTCTATATGTTTTGTTGGTAGTGTCAGCTCTAGCTTTTGCTAAGATGTCTCTACACTCTGGGGAGATTTTGAGATTTAAGTATTCATTGTGTTCAGGAGCCAAGCCGACAAATGAAGAGACGACGGATGTGGGTGTGTGACTTGTCCCTGGTGCATCGTTAAAAGAGTCGGACTCTGTCTGAGTGGTAGATGTGGTCGTTCGGAGAGCATGAGGAGCTCCGTATACCATATTTGTCTGGGCCATCTGGGAGCTATGAGTAGAAGTCGACACCCCTCCGTCTTCATTTTTCTGATGACTCTCGGAATGAGCGGGATCGGAGGAAAAGCGTAGGCATAAACTCCTGACCATCTCATCGAAAACGCATTCCCCCACGAATCTTTTTGGGGAAGCCAACTTGCGTAGAACTGGCATTTCTTGTTCTCGAGAGTGGCAAATAGGTCTAAGTTTGGTTTGCCCCATAATAGAAACAGGCCATTGAGAGTTTTCTGGTCTAGCTCCCACTCGTGATAAGGAATTACTGTCCTGCTCAAGGTGTCTGCTAGAACATTGATCTGTCCTGGCACATGCTCCGCTTTTAGTGAAATATTGTGTTTGATGGCCCATGTCCAAATTTGTTGGGCTAGCTGCGAGAGTTGTAGGGACCTTGTGCCTCCTTGCTTGTTTAGATAAAACATGCTGGTCATGTTGTCCGTCCGGATTAAGACGCTTGAACATTGTATCTTTGGCAAGAAAGCTTTTAGAGCTAAGTGTATTGCTTTGAGTTCTAGATAATTGATGTGGAGCTGGCTCTCTTGCTGATTCCAGATTCCGCTGATTTGCAGGTCCTGGCAATGTGCACCCCATCCTTCGAGAGAGGCATCCGTTGTTACTATGTAACTTGGTGTTTGAAGAAGAAAAGACAGCCCTTTTGAGAAATTGGTTGGAGTCGCCCACCACCTCATAGTGTTCTTCATTAGATGCGTTATGCGAATCTTGTCTTCGAAGGAGCCGAGGACCTGTGTCCATTGTATGTCCAATTGCTCTTGCAGGGGTCGCATATGGAGCCTGCAATCTGGGACTAGCGGAATGCACGATGATATCATTCCGAGCAATGATTTGTAGATGCGGACTGAAACGAACTTTTTTCTGGATAGGTTGTTTGCCAACGAGGTTAACTTTTGTTTCCTCTCGTGTGATGGGTACGCTTTGCTGCGTACTGTGTCCAAAATTGCTCCCAAGAAACTCAATTCTTGTTTGGGGTATATCTGAGATTTCTGGTAGTTGACTACAAACCCCAGGCTGTGTAACAAATGAAGGCAATAGGAAATATGATTTGTTACTTGTAATTTTGAGGGTGCCTTTATAAGCCAGTCGTCCAGGTAAGGGAAGACCTGGATACCTGCCTGGCGAAGATGTGCTGCTACTGGAGCTAGCATTTTTGTGAAGATTCTGGGGGCTGATTTGAGACCGAATGGTAGAACCCGGAATTGGAGGTGCATACTTCCTACCCTGAACCTTAAAAATTTGCGATGGTTGCGATATATGGGGATATGAAAATAAGCATCCTGGAGGTCTAGGGATGCCATCCAATCGCCCGTGTTTATGAGACGCAGGACATCCTGCAACGTTACCATCCTGAACGATTGTTTCTTTAGAAACTTGTTTAGTGCTCTCAAGTCCAGGATGGGGCGCCAGTCTCCTGAGGGTTTCTTGAGAAGGAAAAACCGGGAATAGAAACCCTTGTTCCTTTGAGATAAAGGGACTGGTTCTATTGCTCCTTTTGTTAGCATTATCCTTATTTCCCTGAGAAGTTGGCTCAACCTCAGAGGCGGTGTACCCGATGGAGGGACACTCGGTGGTGTTTGGATGAATTCCAGAGTATGACCTCTGGTCACCACATCTAGTACCCATCTGTCCGATGTTATAGCCTTCCACTTGGGGAAATAAGAATTGATGCGACCTCCGACCTTCAATATTGATTGGGGAGGTGTTGAGATTATCCGCTGGTCATTGCTTTCTGCCTGTATCTCTTGCTCGGGCAGCTCCTCTTCCTCTAGCCGGATGTTTGTAAGCTGCGGCTGGTGGTAACCGATAATGCTGCTGTTGTTGATGGTGCTGATGTCCTGGTCCTGTGGAGGAAGATGTATATTGTGACCTGTATTGTTGGTATCCACCTCGAAAGGAGTAATTACCTCTACCCCTTGCTCCACGAAAAGGTAGTTTTTTATATTGCAGGGTACCTAGGGATTTTGCCGTATCGGTATCCGTCTTGATAGCCTGCAGCATATCATCGACATGTTTGCCAAACAAACTCTCTCCATCGAAGGGCATGTCGAGAACACGAGTCTGGACTTCTGGTCTGAATGAAGTAGCCTTAAGCCACCCTTGTCTGCGTAGGACTGCTGCTCCAGCTAATTGTCGAAAGCCAGTGAGGGAAATATCTATTGCACTGTCTATTATCTCTGCGGAAACCCTTTCTCCCTCCTGCAAGACCTTTTTAGCTTCCACCTTGATATCTTCTGGCAGTGAATCTACAAAAACGGACATGTCTGCCCACATCTGCCGATCGTACCTTCCCAGGATGGCGAGGGAATTTGCCGCCTTGACCGTTACTGCAGCAACCGAGGAGAATTTCTTACCGATATTGTCTAGTCTCCTTCCCTCTTTGTCTGGGGGAGACGCAATAGGTGTAGAGGGGTTTTTGGATCGTCGTTGAGCCGCCTGTGATATAACCGAGTCAGGTTTCGGTTGTGAGACTAAACAGGCCGGAGAATCATCTGGGGCCTTGTATTTTTTCTCTAGCCTTGGCATTTGTGAAGGCACTGTTGCCGGGTTTTTCATTGCCTTCAAACCCTCCTGCCACAAGAAATCCACAATAGGTATGGCTCTTACAGATCTCTTTGATGGCTCTTTAAAGTCATACAAAAAACACTCAGTTTCATGGGAAACAATTTCCAGACCAAAACGTTTCGCCGCTCTCTCTATGATATTATGGAAACCTCCTATGTCTTCTGGAGGAGAATCCACTGGAGCTGCTGGAGGTGGAGATGGTGTGGGAACGAGATAGTCGTCCCATTCACTAGCCGCTGAATCTGCTAGCTCGCCCTCTTCCCTTTCGTCGTCCGACGAGAGGTAAGCTTCCGGAGCTTGGCTAGTTACAGGTCTACTAGCCTGTGGCGTTTCGGAAACATTAGTAGTTTGAGCTTGCTGGTAACTCTGAGGTCTAGGTGGCGTGGACTGAGTTGACGGTGGGAACCTTTTATAGTAGTCCTTCAACATATGTTGTAAATCTGTCACTAATGTGCTAGGCATAGCTAGAGGCGATGGTTGGTTTGCCTGTGGATAAGATGTTGAAGCATAACTATGCTGGTAATGTTGATCCTCTTCTTCATCAAACTCTTGACATTTGACATTTAGTTGGGACGGGCTACTAGCTGCCCCAAACATGCCTTGAACATCATCATCCTCATCGTCTAAAAGATGTTGCGGTGGGTATGGCAGCACCTTACTTGGTGATGTATGCATCGGCAAAATGTCAGATGGCTTGTCCCCTATATTAATAAGGGAAAGGGGTAAGAATCTGGTGGAGTCCTCATGATGGTATGAGGAATGAGCTGGTGAAATGTCCAAAGGTTTGTAAACTGTTAATGCTGTGGTGATCGTAGGATCCATCGTCGACGGTTCCCTCGTCGACGGTTCCCTCGTCGACGGCTCCCTCGTCGACGGCTCCCTCGTCGACGGTACTGTCGTCAACTGTACTGTCGTCGACGGGTCTCTCGTCGACGGGTCTCTCGTCGACGGGTCTCTCGTCGACGCTTCCGTCCATGACTGCGTCTTTTCCTAAGTCGACGGTCCCTTCGTCGACGGGTATTTTAGCGACGACGGTCGCTTCGCCGACGTAGTTTGCGTAGATGGGAGTGCCCTGGATGATTTGTGAACCCAGGAGGCCTCCGCTGTCGACGATGTGGTTGCCGACGAAGCTCTTTTGAAGATTTTTGCAGTAATAATCGTCGTCGATGACAAAGGCGACGACGTCATAATCATCGGTGAGGATGGTGTTGTGAACGTCGACGATACCGTGGTCGCTGTTACCGTCGACACTGTTGTCGACGGGGCGGTCGTCGACGGTTGTTTTTTCACCAAAAAGAGTTTTTCTGACTCTTTTTGTGGTGACAGAGACAGGGATGGTTTCTTTGAGGTGCTTTTCCGGTGTAACGGCGTAGTAGGTTCTGAATGAACCTTTTTTGGTCCATGTTTAACTGCCTCTTCAGTTAAGACTTGTTTAGTCTTTTTGTGCATTTTTCTTGGTGGTTCATCCGCACCTCTATCTCTCTCACCTGTTCTTTTCTGAGGGCGAGAAGTTTGTGGTGACTCTTCGCTGTCTGATGAAGGATGCTCTAAGGCTTTCTGTTTTTGCAGCCATAAGAGAAGTCTACCCTCTCGGTCTTTGAGGGTTTTTTGACTAAAGGTGCGACAGATTTTGCAGTCTCTCACCTTATGGTCTGGATGAAGGCAGTAAATACACTTCTTGTGGGGGTCATCAATATGTAGTCTCTTCTTCCCACAGTTGTCACAGTCTCTGAACAGACCCTTCTTTGCCTTTTCAGACATAGTAAAGTTGTAACTAGTTTCCTGAGAGAAAAAACAATCTTCAGTCAGAAAATAGGAAAAAAACTGAGCAGAGCTCAGGGAGACTCCCTTCACACGACGTGCGGTAGAAAATCTGAGGGAATTCAGCCTCTGTTGGGAGTGTTGGGAGGGGCTGAATCCTGATTGGTTGATACTCAAGTTTGGGTCTTTTCACAAAACAAAGTGGATAGACTGTAAAATACCTTATGAGGCCTACTTGGGCCTACTGGTTTTATTTTTACTGACTTACTGCTTTTTATATATTTAAATTTACCGTGAGGCTCCCACCTCGACGACGGGGATGATTCAAGCATGTGAATCTATGAAAGATCCAATGCTGGAGAAAAATGTTTAATATTCATGATCTACTTCTAAACGGCTACAGGCTTCCCGGGGAGGTGGGAGGGTACATGTGAATCTGCAGCGACTAATGCCACGAACAGATGTACACTGGGTAAGTGACATTTTCAGTTCGATGGCATATGTTGCTGCAGATACACATGTTTGGCATAGACTATAAAGCAGTTACCTCCCCTAAAAGCGGTGGTTTAGCCTGTAGGAGTTGAAGTAGTTTGGAATAATGTTCTTAGTACAGCTTGGCCCACTGTAGCTTGTTGTGCATTTAGTACGTCTACACAGTAGTGTTTAGTAAACGTATGAGGCGTAGACCAGGTTGCAGCCTTACATATTTCGCTCATAGGAATGTTTCCTAGAAAGGCCATTGTAGCACCTTTCTTTCTGGTTGAGTGTGCCTTTGGTGTAATAGGCAATTCTCTTTTGGCTTTAAGATAGCATGTTTGAATACATCTGACTATCCATCTAGCAATGCCTTGTTTAGAGATTGGATTTCCTATGTGTGGTTTTTGAAAAGCTATGAACAGTTGTTTTGTTTTCCTGATTAGCTTTGTTCTGTCAATGTAGTACATTAGTGCTCTTTTGATGTCTAATGTATGTAGTGCCCTTTCAGCCACGGAATTTGGTTGTGGGAAGAACACTGACAATTCTACTGTTTGATTTAAATGGAATGGTGAGATTACTTTTGGCAGAAATTTTGGATTTGTTCTTAGAACTATTTTATTGTTGTGTATTTGAATAAATGGTTCTTGTATGGTAAATGCCTGTATTTCACTTACTCTTCTGAGGGATGTGATTGCAATGAGAAATGCGACTTTCCAGGTTAGATATTGCATTTCACAGGAATGCATGGGTTCGAAAGGTGGACCCATGAGTCTTGTTAAGACGATGTTAAGATTCCATGAAGGAACTGGTGGTGTTCTTGGTGGTATAATTCTTTTTAGCCCTTCCATGAATGCTTTAATAACTGGTATTCTAAATAGAGACGATGAATGAGTAGTTTGTAGGTAAGCAGATATTGCTGCGAGGTGTATTTTTATAGATGAAAAAGCGAGATTTGCTTTATGCAAATGTAGTAAGTATCCTACTATGTCTTTTGTAGAGGCATGTAATGGTTGTATTTGATTGGTATGGCAGTAGTAAACAAATCTTTTCCACTTAGATGCATAGCAGTGTCTAGTGGAAGATTTTCTAGCTTGTTTTATGACCTCCATGCATTCTTGTGTGAGGTCTAAGTGTCCGAATTCTAGGATTTCAGGAGCCAAATTGCCAGATTCAATGATGCTGGGTTTGGATGCCTGATCTGTTGTCTGTGTTGTGTTAACAGATCTGGTCTGTTGGGTAGTTTGACATGCGGTACTAGTGAAAGGTCTAGTAGAGTTGTATACCAAGGTTGTCTTGCCCATGTGGGTGCTATTAGTATGAGTTTGAGTTGGTTTTGACTCAACTTGTTTACTAGATATGGAAGGAGAGGGAGAGGGGGAAAAGCGTATGCAAATATCCCTGACCAACTCATCCATAGAGCATTGCCTTGTGATTCGCGGTGTGGGTACCTGGATGCAAAGTTTTGGCATTTTGAGTTTTCTTTTGTTGCGAACAAATCTATCTGGGGTGTTCCCCAAATTTGAAAGTAGTTGTTCAGAACTTGGGGGTGAATTTCCCATTCGTGGACTTGTTGGTGGTCTCGCGAAAGGTTGTCTGCTAGTTGGTTTTGTATTCCTGGAATAAATTGTGCTATTAGGCGAATGTTGTTGTGAATCGCCCACTGCCATATTTTTTGTGTTAGGAGGCACAATTGTGTTGAGTGTGTTCCTCCTTGTTTGTTTAAATAATACATTGTTGTCATGTTGTCTGTTTTGACAAGAATGTATTTGTGTGTTATTATGGGTTGAAAGGCTTTTAACGCTAGAAACACTGCTAACAGTTCTAGGTAATTGATATGAAATTTTGTTTGGTGTATATCCCATTGTCCTTGAATGCTGTGGTGATTGAGGTGTGCTCCCCACCCTGTCATGGAAGCATCTGTTGTTATAACGTGTTGAGGCACTGGGTCCTGAAATGTCCGCCCTTTGTTTAAATTTTTGCTGTTCCACCATAGAAGCGAGAGGTATGTTTGGCGGTCTACCAACACCAGATCTTGAAGTTGACCCTGTGCCTGTGACCATTGTGATGCTAGGCACTGTTGTAAGGGTCGCATGTGTAGTCTTGCGTTTGGGACAATGGCTATGCATGATGACATCATGCCTAGAAGTTTTAGCACAAATTTTGCTTGTATCTTTTGGTTTGGAAACATAGCACTTATTACCTTGTGGAATGCCTGCACTCTTTGTGGACTTGGAGTGGCAATTCCCTTTGATGTGTTGATGGTTGCTCCTAGATATTGTTGTGTCTGACACGGTTCTAGGTGTGATTTTGTATAGTTGATGGAAAACCCCAGTTTGTGAAGGGTTTGTATGACACATGTGGTGTCGTTTGCGCATTTTTTTACTGTGTTGGTCTTGATTAGCCAATCGTCTAGGTAAGGGAACACATGTATCTGTTGTCTCCTGATGTGTGCTGCTACTACTGCTAGACATTTTGTGAACACTCTTGGTGCAGTTGTTATTCCGAATGGCAACACTTTGAATTGGTAATGTATTCCTTTGAATACGAACCTTAGGTACTTTCTGTGAGAAGGGTGTATTGGTATATGAAAGTACGCATCCTTTAGGTCTAATGTGGTCATGTAATCTTGCTGTTTGAGCAGTGGAATGATGTCTTGTAGTGTGACCATGTGAAAATGGTCCGATAAGATGTAGGTATTTAGTGTCCTGAGATCTAATATTGGTCTTAATGTTTTGTCTTTTTTTGGAATTAGAAAGTACAGGGAGTAAACTCCTGTGTTTTTTTGTTGTACTGGTACTAACTCTATTGCATCCTTTTGCAGTAGTGCTTGGACTTCTAGTCCTAAAAGTTCTAAATGTTGTGGTGACATTTTGCGTGTTTTGGGAGGGATGTTTGGTGGGAATTTGTGGAATTCTATGCAATAGCCATGTTGGATTATTGCTAATACCCAACTGTCTGTTGTAATCTGTTGCCAAGATTGGTAGAATTGGCTTAGTCTTCCCCCCACTGGTGTTGAGTGAAGGGGTTGCGTGACTTGAAAGTCACTGTTTAGGTGGAGGTGTTTTTGGAGTCTGGAATCTTCCCCTACTCCTTGGGAATTGACCCCCTCTATATCCCCTGAAACCTCCCCTTTGGAAGGAACCCTGATGTGGTGTCTGTGGGTTGGCCACGAAACCCCCCTCTAAATGTAGTTTTTCTAAAAGAGCCTCTGCTCTGCGGGGAGTAGAGTGCGCCCATGGCCTTGGCCGTGTCTGTGTCCTTTTTAAGTTTTTCAATGGCTGTGTCCACTTCAGTGCCAAAAAGTTGTTTTTCGTTGAAGGGCATATTAAGGACAGCCTGCTGGATTTCAGGTTTGAAGCCTGAAGTGCGGAGCCAAGCGTGTCTCCTTATGGTGACAGCAGTGTTGACTGTTCTCGCTGCAGTATCGGCTGCGTCCAGTGAAGAGCGGATTTGATTGTTTGAGATCGTTTGTCCCTCTTCAACTATTTGCTGCGCCCTTTTGTGGTATTCTTGGGGAAGATGGTCTACGAGAAGTTGCATCTCATCCCAGTGAGCGCGGTCATATCTGGCCAGCAGCGCTTGAGAATTTGCGATGCGCCACTGGTTGGCTGCTTGTGATGCTACTCTTTTTCCTGCCGCATCAAATTTTCTGCTTTCTTTGTCCGGAGGTGGGGCGTCGCCAGATGTATGGGAATTTGCTCTTTTGCGAGCTGCCCCTACTACTACGGAGTCAGGTGGTAACTGCGAAGTAATAAACACTGGATCTGTGGGTGGTGGTTTGTATTTTTTATCCACCCTTGGGGTGATGGCTCTTGATTTTACGGGCTCTTCAAAAATTTGTTTTGCGTGCCGTAACATCCCTGGTAGCATTGGGAGACATTGATATTGGCTATGTGTAGCCGAGAGGGTGTTAAATAAAAAGTCATCCTCTATAGGATCGGAATGCAGTTGGACATTGTGGAATTCTGCAGCCCTAGCCACCAGTTGTGAGTATGAGGTACTGTCCTCTGGCGGTGACGGCTTTGTGGGGTATGAATCTGGATCATTGTCCGGCACTGGGGTGTCGTATAGGTCCCAAGCGTCTTGATCCTGATTATCTTGACTTATGGTAGTTTGCGCTGGTGAGTGCATTTGTGGCGGTGTTTGTGCCGGCGATGCCTGTTGTGGTGGAGAGGGCGGAGGCGTGACTTTTTTAACCACTTTGGCTTGTGGTTGTGCGCCATCCTTGAGGAGACCGATCCTTCTTTTCCTCATTATTGGGGGAAGGGTTGATATCTTCCCTGTGTCTTGCTGGATGTACAGTCTCTTTTGTGTGTAGTCTGATTCTACACTTTGGAGCTCTTGTCCAAATCTGTGCATCTGGCCACTTATTCCTTGTTCCTCTGTGTAGGATGAAGGTGTGGAATTTTTCGGCGCCGAGAGAGAATCTTTTTTCGGTTTCGGCACCGACAGAATTTTTGTTCCTTTCGGCATGGATTCTCGGTGCCGATGTTTTTCGGTGCCAGTATCTTGTTTTTGTCTCTCGGAGCCGCTATCTCGGCTCCAAGGTTGCTCCATGGCGGTCCCTCGACCGGAGTCGGGTGTCTTCGCTATGGGCGTGCCCTTTTTCGGCGCCTTCGACGGGTCGCCTGTTTTATCGGTCGAGCCATGGCCTGTTGGCAGTGGCGTCCCCTGGGCTTTCGTTTTCTCGATGGTTTTACTTTTCGACGTCTTACTCACAGTTTGTTGCTGTTGTTCGACGTCGGAGTCTCCGTATTCTGAGTCCGGAACCGAGAATGTTTCCTCTTCGTCGTCGAAACGTTGTTTTGTCGGCGTGGACGCCATTTGTAGACGCCTGGCTCTTCGGTCCCGGAGTGTTTTTCTGGACCGGAAGGCTCGACAGGCCTCACAGGTATCCTCCTTGTGCTCGGGGGACAAGCACAAGTTACAGACCAAGTGCTGATCTGTATAAGGATACTTACTGTGACATTTTGGGCAGAAACGGAACGGGGTCCGTTCCATCGGCTTCGATGTTGCACGCGGTCGGGCCGACCAGGTCCCGATGGGGGAATCGAAGCTACCCCAAAGTCTTCCGATGATCGGTGTCGATGTACCTAACTATCCCGATACCGAACGGAACAATACCGACGCTTTCTTCTGAGATTCTGACTAACTTTCCGAACCGAAACACGGAGCGAAAAGGAATACGTCCGAACCCGACAGCGGAAAAAAACAATCTAAGATGGAGTCGACGCCCATGCGCAATGGAGCCGAAGAGGGAGGAGTCCTTCGGTCCCGTGACCAAAAAAGACTTCTTCGAAGAAAAACAACTTGTAATACTCCGAGCCCAACACCAGGCAGCGGACTGTGCCAAACATGTGTATCTGCAGCAACATATGCCATCGAACATATGTTTTCTTAGTTTATTTTAAGAACCACAGGTTCAACTTTTACATGTAATACTTCAAATGAAAGGTACTGCAGGTAAGTACTTTAGGAACTTTGAATAATCACAATAGCATATATACTTTTCAAATAAATCACATATAGCTATTTTAAAACTAGACAGTGCCATTTTCACAGTTCCTAGGGGAGGTAAGTATTTGTTAGTTCTTGCAGGTAAGTAAACCACCTGCGGGGTTCAAGTTTGGGTCCAAGGTAGCCCACCGTTGGGGGTTCAGAGCAACCCCAAAGTTACCACACCAGCAGCTCAGGGCCGGTCAGGTGCAGAGTTCAAAGTGGTGCCCAAAACGCATAGGCTTCAATGGAGAAGGGGGTGCCCCGGTTCCAGTCTGCCAGCAGGTAAGTACCCGCGTCTTCGGAGGGCAGACCAGGGGGGTTTTGTAGGGCACCGGGGGGGACACAAGTTAGCACAGAAAGTACACCATCAGCAGCACGGGGGCGGACGGGTGCAGTGTGCAAACACACGTCGGGTTTCCAATGTAAATCAATGGGAGACCAAGGGGTTACTTCAGCGATGCAGGCAGGCAAGGGGGGGTGGCTCCTCGGGGTAGCCACCACCTGGGCAAGGGAGAGGGCCTCCTGGGGGTCACTCCTGCACTGGAGTTCCGATCTTTTAGGTCCTGGGGGCTGCGGGTGCAGGGTCTTTTCCAGGCGTCGGGATCTGGGAGTCGGATAGTCGCGGTCAGGGGGAGCCTCAGGATTCCCTCTGCAGGCGTCGCTGTGGGGACTCGGGGGGGGGGGCGTGCAACTTTGGCTACTCACGGTCTCGTAGTCGCCGGGAAGTCCTCCCTGAAGTGTTTGTTCTCCACAAGTCGAGCCAGGGGCGTCGGGTGCAGAGTAGCAAGTCTCACGCTTCCGGCGGGAAATGCAGTTGTCTTGAAGTTGCTTCTTTGGAAACAAAGTTGCAGTCTTGGATGAACAGGGCTGCTGTTCTCTGGAGTTTCTTGGTCCTTCTAGAGCAGGGCAGTCCTCTGAGGATTCAGAAGTCGCTGGTCCTGGGGAAAGCGTTGCTGGAGCAGTGTCTTTAGAAGGGAGGGAGACAGGCCGGTAGAGCTGAGGCCAAGGCAGTTGGTGTCTCCGTCTTCTCTGCAGGGTTTTTCAGCTTAGCAGTCCTTTTCTTCTTAGGTTGCAGGAATCTGAGTTCCTAGGTTCAGGGGAGCCCCTAAATACAGAATTTAGGGGTGTGTTTAGGTCAGGGATGGCAGTAGCCAATGGCTACTAGCCCTGAGGGTGGCTACACCCTCTTTGTGCCTCCTCCCCAGGGGAGGGGGTCACATTCCTATCCCTATTGGGGGGATCCTCCATCTGCAAGATTCACTCAGAGTCACTTCAGCTCAGGTTGCCTTAGGGGCTGTCCTGACTGGTCAGTGACTCCTCCTTGTTTTTCTCATTATCTCCTCCGGCCTTGCCGCCAAAAGTGGGGCCGTGGCCGGAGGGGGCTGGCAACTCCACTAGCTGGAATGCCCTGTGGTGCTGTAACAAAGGGGGTGAGCCTTTGAGGCTCACCGCCAGGTGTTACAGCTCCTGCAAGGGGGAGGTGATAAGCATCAGTGTGCATTTATTGTGCTGAGAAGTTTGATACCAAACTTCCCAGTTTTCAGTGTAGCCATTATGGTGCTGTGGAGTTCGTGTATGACAGACTCCCAGACCATATACTCTTATGGCTACCCTGCACTTACAATGTCTAAGGTTTTGCTTAGACACTGTAGGGGCACAGTACTCATGCACTGGTGCCCTCACCTATGGTATAGTGCACCCTGCCTTAGGGCTGTAAGGCCTGCTAGAGGGGTGACTTATCTATACTGCATAGGCAGTGTGAGGTTGGCATGGCACCCTGAGGGGAGTGCCATGTCGACTTACTCGTTTTGTCCTCACCAGCACACACAAGCTGGCAAGCAGTGTGTCTGTGCTGAGTGAGGGGTCTCTAGGGTGGCATAAGATATGCTGCAGCCCTTAGAGACCTTCCCTGGCATCAGGGCCCTTGGTACCAGGGGTACCAGTTACAAGGGACTTACCCGAGTGCCAGGGTTGTGCCAAATGTGGAAACAAAAGTACAGGTTAGGGAAAGAACACTGGTGCTGGGGCCTGGTTAGCAGGCCTCAGCACACTTTCAAATCAAAACATAGCATCAGCAAAGGCAAAAAGTCAGGGGGTAACCATGCCAAGGAGGCATTTCCTTACACATGTGCTCCTCACTCTATGATGGTCAGCTTGGCCTCCAACCCCAAATATCCCACTTAACCCTAATAACTCCCCAAATAAATCAAGCTTTTTCTAATTTTCTAGTCAGTCTCTCTGCATCTGTCAGTCCCAAACCTTCTAGTGAGGTCACTTAGCGCCTTTCTTCTGACTAGTCTTTTCTACTGCTCGATTATCTTCACTCCTTTTTCCCCCCATGGACACGACACCATCCTATAGCCAATTCTTTGATCTCAGCCACTGCCCAGAACGCTTCCATAAGTAATTTTCATCTCTGTTCTTCTATAAAGATTGCACTTTGCATCTGTGCGCCGTCTATAATCCTCATGTTGTGGTCAAACCGTTTATGAGTATGCAGAAGAGACAACTGCAAACATCAAAGTTCATAAAGAAGATCTTCATTGTAATAAGATGAAAGAAGATAAGATGAAAGAAGCAGAAGCTTGGTCTTGTACTGCTAAAAATACAACAGCAGATGAATGCAATAAAAAGCCAAGCCGTCACAATTATTAGTATTAACTATTTACATAAGAGCTGTAAGAGGAAACTGATATAGTAAATTATGACAAGAGTATAAAACAATATGACGGGGAGGAAAAAGCCTTGTTTCTGGCAATGGTTCAGTTTTTTTATGTTTTGTGATTAATAAACTGTTTTCATACTGGAATCTAGCATCAAGGAAAACAAAACACTCTGAAAACCTGCAAGAATAGTACATAAACATGCTAATAAAATATTCAATAACTTATTTATTTCAATGGTTTAACAAACAAGACTATAACTCCAATTTAAGAGGAGGAATTTCTCATGAAGTTGCATTAGAATTTGAACAAAGGCAATGTATGAGAGTATTTGGACAATATATAATGTACCTGGAATTACTTTGGATGATTCTATATTTGTGACTTCTTTCTCCATTGCCTGAACATGTATTTCTACATTAGCAGCTCTCTCTGACACCACCAATGGCATGGAGACTGGAACCTCTGCTGGCAATGACACTGGCCCTTCTACTAATGTCACAGGCTCTTCTGCTGGCAAGGCCACCGGCTCCTTTGATGGTTGTGCCACCTGTTCAGTCACTGGAAGTGCCAGGGGTTCCTCCCCTGGCTCTTTTTCAACATCATCTTTAAGACAATCTGTTTCGGGGGGAACTGCCTCTGCTTTCAATAACAATTCTTTGTCCCTGCCAAGTTCTGCTGCAGGTTGACAGATAATCTTTTCATTTTCTTTCTCTTTGTCCTGTTTCTTGGAAACAGAAGATTCAATTTCAGGAACTATGGACTCCTTCAACGTGCTGTTATTCTCTGTTATTGCTGTAGCTACTACTTCCTCCTCGTTCTCCATATCGTCATACTCATCCTCCTCTTCAGATTCTGAGCTGGATTCATATTCAGAGGATTCGTCACTTTCATCAGAAGACTCCACCTTAGATGATGCCACACTTGCTATGTCATCTAGAGGAAGAAAAAGGTTTTTGTTTTATTCAACTGCGATTCCCTAAACAGACTAAAATGCATACTGCAATATTTTTTTCCAAATCACAGGAAAGAACGCATACGAAGAGATGCAAAGTATATGATCTTCTCATCAGACCCCCATTCCATGCATAACGTCCTTTCTTCTAGCAGCAACATAGAACTTTTGTATTTGCTTGCTTGGAGACGCATGACTAGGCAGTGAAACAAAGTTTGAAAAAGTTAAAGGACAAGTTACTTACCTTCTGTAACACCTTATCTGGTTGAGACCATATCTCGCTGCAAATAATTTTGCGTTGAATTCTCCCTACGCATCAGACTGGATCCAGAGGATTTTGATGACCAACACCTGTGTGCCAGTAGGCAGGGTTGATCTGCTCAGTGTCAGTCGACTGCATCATTTGCACCAGAAATTATGTTGTGGGTCCTATATAGGCACCACCCCAGCGTGCTAATGGCAGTTTTTCACGACATTCCACACCAGAAGCGCAGGACCATGAAGAAAAATGATCACTGGTGTGTCAAAAATAAGGCCGTGAAAGGGAAACCCCTGCCTCTAGAAATCAATTCGCAGAGCGGTAAGGATGGGTGGGTCAATAAGGAATCTGCACTAGATTTTATCTCTACCAGATAAGGTGTTACCGAACATGAGTAACTTATCCATCTGATAGAGACTTCTAGCTGCAGATTTCTTACCCCTGAATAGATACCCAAGCAATACAATCCCTAGAGGTGGGACTGCGAACCAGGTTCAAAAGAGAAAAGTCTTGCAGGACCTAACGGGAAAAGTGCATGTCACTACAGACCTGACTGTCCAAGCAGTAGTATTTGGTAAACGTGTGCAGAGATGCCGCCTGATCGATGTCAAGGACTGGAACTTTGCATGCCAACGCAGTGGTCGCAGCTTTAGCTCAGACAGAATGAGCATGCAAACCCTCGGGATTTCGTTTTAGGCCAGTGCATAGCAGATCTTAATGCACAGTATGACCCATCTGGTCATCCTTCTGGAACTCTTTTGTTCAATCAAGGTAGAAAGCCAATGCTCTGTTTGGGTCCAGGCGTTGTGAGTCTCTCCTCTTTCTTGGGCAGATGTGGGGGTGCGTACAAAGCAGGCAAAGCAGCAAATTGGCCTACAAGAAAGGGTGTGAACGCTTGTGGCAGGAAAGAGGCCCTAGTGCGAAGCACCACTTTCTCAGGATAGAAAGGTAGGGCGGCTTAGATAATGCTGGCAGCTTGCTCACTCTGTAGGCAGATGTAACCACAAGGATGGCTGTTATCAATGTGAGAAGCCTCAGAGTACGATTCAGAAGAGGTTTGAAAGGAAAGCACATCAAAAAAGTCAGAACCAAATTCAAGTCCCATTGGGGCATAATGAATGGGGATGGAGGAAACAGTTGTGTAAGACCTTTGAGGAACCTATGTACAATAGAAGACTTAAACAAAGAAAGTTGATCAGGCAACCTCGAAAAAGAAGAAATAGCAGACAAATATCCCTGAAGAAGGACCAGAGCAGAGTCCTGCCAGGCAAGGGAAAGGATGAACAATAGCACCTCAGAGAGAGGGGGGAGAAAGGAGGTCAACTGACTTGTCTGTGTATCATGCCACAAATTTCTTCCAACAGGTGAACACCATTTTGGTGGAGTGATGCCAGGCTACCAAGATTACATTACAGACTTCAGTGGGAAGGTCAACGTCCGTCAACTGCCGCCACAATCTCCTCGCACGAAAGTGGAGAGTGGACAGGTTCAGGTGAAGAACCTTCCCCTGCTGCTGCAACAGAAGATCCTCCGAAAAGGGCAGTCTGATCGGAGGATCGATGGATATGCGCACCAGCTCGGGAAACCAGACTATCTGTGCCCAGTCCAGAATCACAAGGACTACTTTGCCCCCACCATTCTGATCTTCTTGAGAACTCTGGGCAGGAATGGTATAGGTGGAAAAGCATACAGGAGAGCCAAACTCCACTCAAGACGAAAAGCTCCTCTGAGCAATATCTGCCTTGGAAACTCCAATGTGCAAAACTGCTGACATTACGTGTTGTTGACGGAGGTTAACAGATCTAACCAAAGCTCTCCCTACTGCTGAAAGAGACCTTGTGACACCTCCGGATGGAGATACCATTCAAGATCCGCTAGGCAATTTGAGCTGAGTTTGTCCGCTCTGGGATTCAGAGAGCCCACTAGATGTTGAACCACCAGGGATATGCCCTGCTGTTCCAGCCAGGTCCAGATGAGCAGAGACTCCTGACAAAGGGTCATGACCCTACCCCGCCCTGCTTGTTGCAGGACCACATAGTAGTGGTGTTGTCCGTGAATGCCTACACCATCTTTCCCTTGAAAGAGGGAAGAAAGGCTTTCAATGCCAGCTGGATGGCACCAAGGTCCAGCATGTTGATGTGGAGTCCTGCTTCCACCAGAGGCCAGATGCCTCTGATCACCACCTCTCCCAGATGGCCGCCCCATCCCTGGAGGGATGCACCTGTCACTACTGTCACATCTGATTCGGGAAAGGAGAGGGATCTGTCTCTGGCCCAATCAAGATCTGTTAACAACCACTGCAGATATTTTGCAATTCCCTCAGAGATCTGGACAATGTCAGTGAGACTCCCCTCATGCTGCACTCACTGGAACCTCAGGTCCCAATGCAAAGCCTGTGCATATGCCATATGGCATGTGTCACCAGCAGGATGCAAGAGGCCATGAGGCACAGCAGCCTCAATCAATCTTACTGCAATCCAGGCTAGAAGCTGAAACATCCACATCATAGCCTGAATATCCTGCACTCGCCGCTTGGGAGGATAAGCCAGAAACTGCAATGTGTCCAGAACAGCTCCGATGAAAGGGAGCGTCTGAGAGGGAGTCAGGTATGATTCTGGCACATTTTTTGTGAACTTCAACAAATATAGAAGGTTCGCCATTGTCTGGAGGAGGGGAGGTGGGGGAGACAGCCTGGGGTGAGCTTGCCTTTAACAGCCAGTCAGAGATAGAGGAAGACTGAAACCCTTGATCTCCGCAGGTGAGCAGTAACTACTGCCATCACTTTCATGAACACACAAGGGGTGCTGGTAAGGTTAAAGGGAAGCACAGTGAACTGAAAGTGCTTGTGGCCAACCGTGAGCCGGACCCATAATGCTGGTAGTGCACTTTGGGGTCAACTTTAATTTTGAACTGTGGACATCCTAACCCCCTCTCCCCCCCAAAGGCTGGGATCGTAAGTCGAGTACTTACCTGTTAAATGTGTTAACACTTTTCCTCCCCTAGAAATGCATTGATTCCTATGAAACTAACGTTTAAAATTGAAAAGTGTTACTTACTTGTAAACTGCTTTATCTGTAAAACTCAAACAAAGTACATTTGATACATGTCTAATACCTACTTAAAACTGTATGTACCTGCAACAAAGACCTTTAGGTTCTAGTAATACAGTAACAAAATATATTTTTGCCATAAATAAATATTGCCCTGGAGTTAGTCATTGAGTGTGTGCCTAATGTCTTGACTGTGTGTGTACCACAAATGATTTGCACTACCCTCTGATAAGCCTAACTGCCTAACCACACTACCACAAAAGAGAGCATTGGTATTATCTACTTTAGCCTCTGTTACGCCTCTAATAATAATACTGACACACACACACACACACACACACACACAATGACTTAACTCCAGACCAATATATATAGCAAAAAATATATTTTCTTAATGTATTTTTAGAACCACAAGTTCAAGTTGCAGGTTAGGACTTCAATGGATTTGTATTTCACACATGTATCAACAGTACTTTGTTTGAAATCGATAAGTTATTCAGTTTTAGAGCTATTGGCAGTAATCTGTTTTAAAAATGGACAGTGCAATTTTCATAACAGTTCCGGGGGTGAAAGAAATGTTAGTTCGCTTTACAGGTAAGTACAACACATACAGCTTCAATCCCCCGGTTTTAGGAAGTCCAATGGTTGGGGTTCAAGGTAACCTCAAACACCCACCACCAAAAACATGGGCCCGGACGGGTACAGAGGTCAAAGTTGAGCAAATTTAACGTGGACTCCTATGGAGACAGGGGCTACTTGGAATCCGGTCTGCCTGCAGGTAAGTACCTGCGGCTTGGAGGGCAGACCGGGGGGAGGAGAGATTAGAGGAGCAGTGAAGGGGCCATAAGTAGGCCCCAAACACACACCCTCAGTGGCACAGGGGCGGATGGGGACAAACAGGACATCAGGTTTTTAATCCTGGTCTATGAGCGGACCCCAGGGGTCACTCAGAGGCTGTAGGAGAGGTTGTCTCTAACAGACCACAGGCTGGACAGGGAGGAGGGCCGCCTGCTGAACATAGCTGCACCAGAGGTCCGGTTCTCCAAGGCCTGCGGCAGCAGTGTGTCTTTAGAAGTCAGATATCTTCGTCTGGTGCTTCGCGGTCTGAGGGGGTTCCTTGGGATTCCCTTTGCAGGCATCATCGTAGAGAGGTCAACTCAGGTGGGCACTTGCTCACACTCACCTGGGGACCCTCTCTAGCTGGATGAACCACCTGGACATGAGCCATGTGTGTCGGGTGCAGATTGGTCAGGACTTATGTCTCCGGAGTGAGGTGGCAGTCCTTGGTAGGTGTTTTAGACAGGGCCGCTGTCCTCTGGAGTTCTTGGTTCTTCTGGGTTCAGGGCAGTCCTCTGGGGCTTGGCAGAGGTCGCTGGACGACTCACTGTTCTTTCTGCAGGTTCGTTGAAGCAGGAAAAAGGCCAGTAAGGCTGGGGCCAAAGCCTTTGTCTTCCTTCTTCTCTGCTGAGGGTTTCAGCTAAGCAGTCCTTGTCAGGTCGCCAGGAATCTGGTATGTTGGGTTCAGGGAAGCCCGTAAATACTAGATTTAGGGGCATTACAGGTGTAAGAGGACAGTAGCCAATGGCTACTGTACCTGAGGGTTGGGCACATTCCTATCCCTATTAGTCCCTGTCCTTCAAACCAAGAAGGAGGATTATGTAGGGAGGGGGTAATTTCAGCTCTGGACGCCTTAGGGGTGGTCCCAGCTAAAGTGGCCACTCCTTGTTTTTCTTAAGTTTTCAGCTGAACTTGCTGCCAAAAGTGGGGCTTTGTCTGGGGGAGGGCATCTTCACTAACTGGGGTGCTCCGGGGCACTGTAACACGAGGCTTAAGCCTTTGAGGCTCATCGCCAGGTGTTACAGTTCCTGCAGGGGGGAGATTTGAAGCACTTCCACCCAGGGCACAAAGGCCCTCACCCTATGGGGTCAGAAACTAGTCTGCTAGTGGCAGGCTGGCACAGACCAATCAGTCCTACACTAGAGGAGTGGGTAAAATACAAGGGGCATCTCTAAGATGCCTTCTGTGTGCATTTTTTAAATAAATCCCACATTGGCATAAGTGTGGGTTTATTGTGCCTCAAGGGTTGACTTACCTTTGCCAAAGGCATTGCATTAGGGTGCCATGTCGACTTTGCCTTTGACTCCCCACCAGCACACACAAGCTGCAAAGGCAGTGTGCATGTGCTTGATGAGGGATCCCCCAGGGTGGCATAATACATGCTGCAGCCCTTGGGGACCTTCCCTGGCCACAGGACCCTTGGTACCATGGGTACATTTTACAAGGGACTTAACTGTATGCCATGGGTGTGTCAATTGTGGAAACAAAGGTACAGATCTGGGGAAAGAACACTGGTGCTGGGGCCTGGTTAGCATGATCCCAGTACACTCTTTCAAGTCAGCATCAATACCCAGCAAAATGTGGTGGTGGTGGTGGTGGGTGGGGGGGGCGGGAGATAACTGCAACAAGTGTCAGTTTCCTACAAATGCCAAGTCTAGCGAGGCTCTGGATTATCAAGTTTGAAAGTGAACTGGTCCTTAGATTAGTCTGGTGCTTCAGCAGCCACAAACAAAGGTTGTTCAAGCAAATGTACAAAAGCTACAGCAAAACCTTTCTGGGCTTGACTTGGAGTGGGTTAACAAGCCACTTATGTTTGATAATTCTCCTTCTGGTTGATACTCTAACACCAGAGTCCTCACTCTTTGAATCATCCCCAGGCACCAGTCCTTACACCAGGCTGCAACCTTCAACCAGTGAACAATACAGGAACACTCCTTGCCAATACTTTAGACCGCTTTGGCAGACTGGTACCAGGCTGCCAAGATAAGGTCTATTACTTTTGCGGGCAGGTCAAAGTCGGTTGGTTCGCTCAATTTTCATGCATGGAGGTGTAACCTGTAGAAGGTCGGGCGCTGAACCCTGCCTTGTTGCTGGGACAGAAGGTAGTCCCATAAAAGGCAAACTGAAAGCAAGGCAAATACACACTCACCACGTCAGAGTACCACTCTACCCGGCCCAATTCAGGGATATCAGGATGAGCCGAGCTTGATTCTCCCTAATCTTCAGAACTTTGGATGTAAGTGGCAGGCGTAGAAAGGTTTACAGGGGAACCAAGTGGTATTGCAGGCGGAATGTGTACCCAAGAAAAGGTTGAGACGGAAATACCCGCACAGTAAGTACTACACTATATTTTCAGAATGGTAGCGAAAAGATCTACTCAAGGCATGCTCCACTGGGCAACCACTCCTTGAAACACCTTCTGGTGCAGACTAGAGGTAAGAAATAAACTGTGCTCTGTTGGCGGAGTTTTGGGCATTCTGTGTTACGCATGTAATGCAGAGTTCCAGCTAAACTTCACCGATCGATTGCGGCTTGCCAACAGCAAGTCAGTGTGGGAAGATTGGCGAACCCTAGAGCAAATTTTGTACGATAGGAGGGCAGCCACCGAGACTTTTCCAATGCAGGCAGTCGCAACCATTCACATTTGGAAAGCTGCCACTCGAGTAGACAATCTACTCAAACTGAAGTAAAACCAACTCGAGCTGCAGCGCCCTCTCCTGCACCGCATGGTGCAGTTCGTGCTGATTTCTTAGCAAAGAACAAGCTCCTGGCACTAAAAATCATTGTGATGTACCAATCTCCACCAGCTAGTGCAACTCTGTGGAATCTTGTGTAGCACCGTGGAATACTGTAGAGCAGCGGTCTTCAAAGTGTGGGTCGCGACCCCCAGGGGGTTCGTGAAGTCAATCAAAGGGGGTCGTGCACCCCCGGTCGCACTTCTGCAGCCTGGAACTGCCTTGAACTGGAATCCAAAACATTTTCCCTTCGTTTTGGATTCCAGAGAGTGGCAGCTCAAGGGGCTCTCTGAATGGAGGACATTGGAAAATACTGAAACGTCATTGACGACTGTCCTCCAATCAGAGAGACTGCAGGATGAAAACCAGGAAGTGCCGGGAACTGGGGCCATGAATACGAAGCTGTGCAATGCTTTGTAAAGGTGAATTATTGTTGTTTTCCCCTGCTGCCTTGCACTCCGTCCTGCTGCCTTTCCTGGACTTCATCCCTGCAGAACTGGTAAGTAGCCTGGTTTTCCTCCATTCTCCTGCCTCATGCACCATGCTTTTCATCTTGCAGACACACACAAACATACATGCACGCACTTACAGACATACACATACGCTTTCAGTAACGCACCAGTAAAGCACTGGTGTAAACTGACTTTGGGGCAGGAATGATTCTAAATTCGCTTTTTGAAATTATCACTTTTAATAACTAGTTTGTGGCATGGTAAAACAGTGGTGTGTACTTTGGAAGACAACATATTTGCTGAAATAAGATGTGGTGTTCCTGACAGTGTGGCCTTCGGTGTTCCCCATCGTTTCCAGCAGTCACATGACACGGCTCTGTTGATGGGGCGGGGTGGGGCAGAGCAGAGATGCAACAGGCTGCTTGTTCCTTTGAGGCGGTCCACTGTGTGCCATGTTCAGGGTCTCGCCAGAAAGGGTCTTTGGTCCGGGCTGCTAGGAAGAGGGCACAGGTGAGCAGAGCAGGTGGCAGAGAGCCAGGTTTTCAGCAGCCTTCGGTGCTGAAGATGTATGAAAGAATCTTGCAGATGCCGGGGAAGGTTGTGCAAGGCTGACAGTGCATGATTTGAAAAATGAGATATTAACAGAAGAGTGCAGGGGGGCAGGAACAGTGGGTACAACTAGGAAAATAGTTCCAGGTGTTTGTTTTTTCCAAAAGTTTTCAGCTGTGCCATAAGCAGTACGACAAATGAAATGCAAGGCTTTGGAAGGTACCCTGGTCCAGGGTCAGACTGGTGTCGTGGAAGGGTTTGAGATTGCTGCTTTTTTTAAAAAATGAAACCACACAGGCCACACACTGACCTATCAGACCAGCCTGTCGGCACTGCTTGATTGCCTTATAGGGCAGTCCGACTTTGCCCAGGTTAATAGCAGAAGAAAGTTTAACACTAAAGGCGGGGCCGGATCACATTTTCGAGCAAACAGCTTTTTGAATTGCTTCAAGGCGGATTAAGTTTATTTGGAAGGGTGGTGGGGGGGGGGTGAGGGTGGTGATGAGTGATGGGGTCGTTTCCATAGTTGAGTCTGGGAACAGATGGCAAGTGCAAAATGATAATTATTTGTCTTGCAAATGTGTAAAGTTCCTAATTATGTGAAAAAGTAGGAAAACAAAATTGCCTAATTCCGTGCCCTGCCTATGGAGTACCAGCATAGACTGGTAGTTTTCTTTTGGGTTGGCTCTTTACATTCAAAATCTAAACCTCTTGCCCCTGGACATCTCCTGCCTGCAGCTACCCAGCCACCTCTGCTCCAGAGGACCTGCTTATGCAGTGCTTAATTTGTAAATAAAAACGTGCCGGTGCCCAAAGCCCTCCTCTTAAACATGTGGCTGCTGCAATTAAATGTGGGAACACGGATTTCTGAGGCGGCGTAATCCTGAAGCCATCTCAGGCATCTTCAATCCATTTACAGCCACTCCCTGCCCCTGCATGTAGTGTGATAGTGAGCATATATTATGTTTTAAAATGCTGAAATGTGATTTGCCAAAATAATGATACTTTTGCTGGCACCATGTTGACATTGCCATTTATGTGATTTTCTATGGTGGAATTTGCTGTATGAATCCTCAAAGTTTGGTGTGAGCTATATACTTTTGGCGTTTTACCATGTGTGTGGTCTGATTATTGACTAGCTTAAATTTTGGGACTTAACCTGTTTTTCAGATTGTTCTTCATGCTGTGTTTTGCTTAAACTCCAAGAACTTCATGGCAGGTTACTTTTATTCCCCTTTGACTGATCCAGTGAGGCTGCAGCTTTAGTATTTTTTTATTTTTCTGTATTACACATCAATAATTTATTAAACGTTCATGGTTTTATAAGTTAATGACCTTTAATTCCGTTTTTGAGTCATTTTTCGTTATTGACTACATTTTGAAATGCTGTTTTGTATTTTGTCTTTATGGACATATATCCTCATCTGTTCCTGAGGATAACACCGTCCCTGACCCTGCATCTGGTCGCTGTGAGTGTTTTAACTATCATGCAGATTATCTAAGAGAGAGAGCGCACACACACACACACTTACATCTGTGAATCATTTTTAATTTTGTTTTACTATGTTTTCATCTTTAAAGTACAATACATCTTACAGTTGTTAATTTGGGACCTGTAGAGTCCCTCTCAGGCGCCTGAATTGCCCATCTTTTAATTGTACCATTGGCATTAAAGACAATTAAGAAAACCTTTAGAAAATTGGAGAATGTACCTTGATGTATATTGTGCATCAGACATTAAATGATTTTTAATGTCTGGTTGTTTATTCTTGTGGCTGTATTCTGGCACACTACTGCTATTATTCTCTGCTTTTGAGACATCAAGCAGTCTTGCAATAAGTATATTCCAGCCATCATTCCTGTCAGTATTTGTACACAATTAGCCTACATTACGGTGAACCACAACGTCCTGATTATTGCATGAAAAAAAATCAGTATAGAATATACAAGTCTCAGATTGCTCAATTAATGTCATAACGGGAAAACCGAAAGTATGAAGGGCAAGGCTGCAATTTCTGTTTTAATCACGTGGAAGGGACCGGCTGTTATTTGTGTTTTTAAAGAAAATAAGAAGATTTATTTTTACACATTGAGAACTGCAAAGAGTTTCTTTTTAAAACGACAGCTATACCGCATGTAGCAGCAAGTCTGAGGTATTCAGTAATATTGAACTTTGGAATTTTGTACCGTAGGTCAAATACACATTTGACATGGATCGTTTCCTGCTGCCAAAAGATGGTAGGGCACTCAAACGAAAGGCTGAAACAGACGGTGAGAAGAGAACTGGAAAAATGAGGTCATATGAAACCTCCTACCTGAATTTTGGATTCACCTGCATCACCATAAATGGCAAAATTAGGCCACAGTGTGTGGTTTGTGGCATGACCTTGGCTAACAAAAGTCTGAAACCAAACAAATTAAAGCGTTACTTGGAAACTACACATGGGTTACTGGAAGGAAAAAAAACAGATTTTTTTGCCAGAAAGCTGGAAGACATCATCCACCAAAAAGACACTGTGAAAAATCTCGTCTCCACGCCAACAAATGCCTTGAAAGCATCTTACCAAGTGGCATACCACATTGCCAAAAACAAAAAGCCTTTTACAGATGGGGAAAAAGTGATTCTTCCAGCAATTCTCGACATGGCCAGGACAATGCTTGGTGAAAAAGCAGCAGAGAAGTTTAAAATAGTACCCATCTCAGACACAACAGTTTGCCGTTGCATCTCTGACATGTCAGAGGACATCCACAGACAACTCATAGCACGTTTAAAATCCAGTTTGTTTGCTTTGCAATTGGATGAAGCAACTGACTTATCCAAGGAAGCTTATTTAATTGCTTATGTCCGATACTGCCACAAAACTGTAATATTGGAAGATATTTTATTCTGTAAACCAATCAAGGGACATGCAACATCAGCAGCCCTGTTTGATATTCTCAATGACTTCCTGTGCTCTAATGACTTAAATTGGGAGAGCTGTATTGGGATCTGTACCGATGGTGCTCCTTCCATGTGTGGGGCTAGGGCAGGCCTAAAAGCTAAAGTGTTGAAAGTGGCTCCTCATGTTCTATGGACCCACTGTATGATACACTGGGAAGCCCTTGCAGTCTGAAACATGGATAGAGAACTTGGAGATGTGTTGAATTCTGCTATGAAAATTGTTAATTTCATAAAGGCGCACCCAACTAGAGCTCGTCTGTTTGCAATTGTATGTGCTGAAATGGGAGCCGAACATGATGGTTTGCTTTTCCATACAGAAGTTCGATGGTTGTCCAGAGGGAAGATTCTGAATTGTAAGAAATTAAGTACGACAGTTCCTTCTGGATGTGGACCCCTACAAAGCAGAACAGCTATGTAACCCCTGTTGGCTTGTGCTTTGAGCATACCTTGCAGACATCTTTGATAAATTAAATTCCTTTAATTTGTCTTTGCAAGGAGCTGAAAGTACGTCTTTCACCATGTACAAAAAAAACATCTGCCTTGAAGAAGAAACTGGAGTTGTGGAGAAGACTAATTCAAGATGGCCTGCTTGAGGCATTCCCATATTTAGCAGAAGCTCTTGAGGACACAGGATATGAACTTGAAAGTGCTGCTGAGGTCATAATAAATCACTTGACTTCTCTTAGGGACAGTTTAGAAAAGTACTTTCCCGAGGACATTGATCATGTCAATGACTGGGTCTTTCAACCTTTTCTAGTAGGTGCATGTACTCATCTTCCAGTGCACCTTCAGGAAGGCGTAACTGAGGTCCAGAGTGACCGCATTCTCCAGATGCAGTTCAACAAAATCTCATTGGGAGAATTTTGGCTGGCAATGTTTGAAGAACATTCAGGTTTGTCAAAAATTGCAGTCAAGATTCTTCTGCCTTTTAACTCATCATATTTATGTGAGATTGGGTTCTCAGCATTGGCAGTATTAAAGACGAAGTACAGTCAAGACTAGAGGTGGAGCACAACCTAAGGATGGCAGTAGCAATAATACATCCACAAAAACAGGCACACTGAAGTAACGTCAAGCTGCAGACCATTAGAGGATACACTGGTTTATTTGCGGTAAGAGGTACAAAGAACAGGTCCGTTGAGGGAAGAAGCACCGGATCAACTGACTCCAGGAGAATCACGTACTAGAACGTGGAATCTCCCTAGGTCAGCATCCAAGAGCATTCCATACAAGAAGCATAACACACTACACATCCCCCTTCTTTTCCCACAACAAAAAAATAAAAACAAAACAAAAAAAAATTAAGAGGAAAACAATACAACATAAAACATGAAAATCAAAGATATGTATCCTAACAATCAGAAAAGTTAGAAATGTATCCTAACACGTAATCCTTTAACCAACCAGGTGGTGTCACTTTTCTTTTCCCTTCTACAGAGTCACACTGCTGCACACAATCAGATAAACACACATTCCTATCCTCAGAGTCGGCTACTGAGTCACTCATCACACCATCTTCCTCACTCAAAGCATAATCATCAAGAATGTGTGAGGACGCATCCCGATTTAACGCACCATGAATAGTAACCTCATCCTCCAACCATTCTGCATTTTCCTTTTCGCACCTCCTATTGTTAATATGAACACTGCTACATCCAAATTCTTCTCCATTCCTAAGTAGTACAATGCACTTAAGATTCCACACCCTACCATGACTCAGTTTTACTGCATTGTGTGAAACCTCTACAACACGCTCAGGATTAAAATACTGGCTCTCACCCTTCCTTACCTTATAAGGTTTCTTAACTTTAACCCAATCTCCAACATTGATTACCACAGAGTTGACACGATGGAGCTTGTCATAATAAGACTTTGACTTCTCTCGAGACATATTTAAATTATCCCTTACTTCCTCCAAAGACCAGTGTTGAATACCAGTCTTAACCAACCAAGCCGGGTTATGTTTGCCTCTCGGACTTCTACCCCTCATAACAATGAAAGGGCTGAGTCCAATAGTAACATTCTCAGTAATTCTATAAGCCCACATGGCTTTAAAAATGGCGATGTGCCAATCTTCACCACCATCCATAGCACCCTGAATTATACCTTTAATGACTCTGTTAAACCTTTCTACTGCGCCATTGCCACTGGGATTGTACAATGAAGTGGTCTTATGCTCAATCCCCACTCTCCTAAAATACTTTTTTGCAGCATCAGACATAAACTGTACCCCATTATCACTTAATAACTTGGAAGGAATGCCTTCAGCAAGGAAAACCTTATCCAGAAATTCCAAAACACTGGTAGTATCTGCTCTCTCCAAAATACCAATTTCAGGCCATTTAGAGAATAAATCAATCATAACAATTACAAACTCTTGAGAGCTACCCACCGGACCCAAGAGATCAATAGCAACATATTCCCATGGTTGCCTAGGTACGAGCGATTGCTGCATAGGTGGTTTAAGGGTACACAAACTCTTGTCGGCAGAGGAACACACACGACAATTTCTGACAAATCTTTCCACTGAAATAGGAGTTGACACCCCCACTATAGCATCCACCAAAGCTGTCTTAGGTTTAACACCCTCACCGCTTATCTCATGACCCAAATATTCCACACTCTTTTTCACAAACTTGCACTTACTCAGTTCCACAGTTAATCCTTTATCACCTAACACTTCCAACACATGTTCCAACCGCTCATCATGCATACTCTTATCTTTCCCAAAGATTAATATGTCATCTTGAAAACACATAACCCCTTTGATTTTCCCAAAATTTCTGTGCATTAGACGTTGAAAAACTGCTGCAGCAGACGCAAGACCAAAGGGCATCCTCTTGTATTGAAAGCATCCAAAGGGTGTAATAAAAGCAGTCAGGTTTTTGGAATCTTCGGATAAGGGAATCTGATGATACGCGGATGACAGATCAATAGTAGAAAACCAGCACGCTCCTTCCAGGCTAGAAACCATTTCCGTAATCTTGGGTAAAGGAAAACGATCGATCAGAATATTATTATTTAAGTATCTTAAGTCCACACATAAGCGGATTTTCCCATTGCTGCGCCGAGCTATTACTACAGGCGAAATCCATTCCGAGCTTTCAATTGGTTCTATCACACCCATCAAAACTAATTTATCTAGCTCTTTTGAAACTTCTTCTCTGATCATAATCGGCACAGTTCTGACTATGAATTTTTGGTACAGCCTCCTTCTTCAAAATGATTTTGTGCTCGAAACCAGAAAGTTTCCCCAACCCTTTACTAAACACCTTGGGGAATAAAGTTTCCATCTTGGAGGTCAAAGAATCTTCATCATCCACCATTAAAACCTTTTCTTTGCCGTTAGGATCCAGGATCATTTGCAACAGTCCCTGATCCTTCCAACCCAGAACTGACGGCCCTCTTTTAGCCACATATAGTTTCCCCACTAGTGCTCCTGTTCTTGAATGAAAATGTTAAACGTCTAAAACCTAACAGCTCAATCTTTTCTCCTGTGTAACTTTCTAGTTGAATGTCTGGCGGAACAAGCTGATTACCAATTCTTTCCACGAAAGATTTGTTCCACACATCTTCATTTACAATTGTGAAGGGTGAGCCCGAGTCAGCATACATTGTAATTGGTACTCCCCCAATATCCACATTGCAAATGGGTTTATCCTTGGTGTTTGCCTCCATTATGTTGAGAATGAAATTCTTATCCCCATCAATACCTCTGGGTTTTTCTTCCATATCCTCCTTAACAACATTTTCACCCTCATATATACATTTAACTATTTTCTTTTTGGTTTTACAAACTTTGGCAAAATGGCCCACAATTCCACATTTGTTGCACTTCACCTTCAAAGCCGGGCACAATTTGGAGATAGCTAAGTGATCCTTGTTATCACATCTGTAACATCTTCTTTCAGGTTCCTCACTCTGTAAGCCCATCTCCGTTTTGCGATTGGACACTTTATAAATACCATCCTCATTCTTTCCCGTAGACTTAAGTTCAGAAAAACATCTTTCAGAGATCTCAGCCTTCCTTACTATGGCTAGAATTTCTTCTAGAGAAGAGTCACCATTTATCCAAAGTCTTTCCTGAATTGATTGATTGTTGCAATGCATGACTACTTGATCTCTAATAAGTTCATCATGAATTGTCCCAAATTTACAGTCAAGAGCCAGTTTCTTTAAGTCTGCAACATAGTCATCCACCAGCTCACATTTTTCTTGTTTCCTTTGGAAAAATTTATAACGGACAATCCCCATACAAACTTTTGGAGCAAAATATTTGTCAAGATCTACCATTGTGGAATTGAAAGCACACATATCTCCACTAACAGGGTTTTTGGACATCTTATTATATGTTTTTAGACCCATCGGGCCCAAGGAGTGCAAAAGAATCCTCTTTTTCTGTTCTGCGGACATCTTGTTGTCAATAGCACCTAAATAATTAAAAAAATAGTCCTTCCACTCTAGCCATTTGATGGGTGGTGAATTACCCATGGCACAAAATACTTGTGGGGGAACAATGGTAAAATTGGCTTGCACCATAACAAAAGGCCAAAAATCAGGCACAAGCAGTAACTACAGGCGCTAATTAATTAATAAAAAAAATTGTACAACTCCTCCCTTCCCGGACCTGTTCACAATATATATATTATTTTATAGCCCTTCACTGTAGCATAAATTTTCTGTTACTTCCTTCTTTCCTTAAAAAACAAAATTATGTGGTCTTACTTCTTCCTTCTCTTTTTTTTTCTCCTTCAAATGAGTCCTTTGTATCAGGAACAGCACACAAAATATCCATGTGAATAAAAAAAAAACAATAAAAACTATGCAGTCTTAATAAAATACTCGCTTGAGGACGCTCGCCGTAAATCTAGTGCAGGCCAGTCGAAGAAATCTTCTCCGTCACCAACAAGAAGCAGCCTCCGTGCTCCGCGTCTCTGCGAAAATAATTTCTTAATGGCTAGCGTCTCCGTCTCCTAGGAGACGCTAGCAGAAGCCAGGACAATCTCCCTAGCATGTACGTTGCCGGGGAAACACACGCGAGGAGCTTGCGTCAGTCTCCTCAGCGTTGCCAAGGAGATGCTCGAGAGCTCAGCGCGCACCACCTTAACTGTCCTGACCGTGTTAGGACGGAAAAACTTGCCCAAAACATAAAAAATAAAAGGAATGAAGACAGCAAAGTTCACCAAAGGTCCCTCGACAGCGGATCAGGTCAGGAGGCACCACAGGCTAGGCACAAGGAAACGAGCGCACCGGATCAGTTTTGAACCAAGGATCAGACGAAGGTTCGTCGAAATCCACACATGCTCGTCGCCAAATTGAAGTAACGTCAAGCTGCAGACCATTAGAGGATACACTGGTTAATTTGCGGTAAGAGGTACAAAGAACAGGTCCGTTGAGGGAAGAAGCACCGGATCAACTGACTCCAGGAGAATCACATACTAGAACGTGGAATCTCCCTAGGTCAGCATCCAAGAGCATTGCATACAAGAAGCATAACACGCTACACACACCCATCACACTAGTTCAGAAATGTGTTACCATCCAAATAAGTTTTGTCAAATTATGTTTTGATTGGGAAAAATAAAGTACCATTGCATATTTCTGGCCACTTCTTTTGGTAGACTTTTTGTTTGAACAGTGTAGTAAGTCTCTGACTCCAAACTGCAGTCACCCACAAACCTTTGATTTGCCAAATACTGTCTAATAATATTTCCTTACCATAAAAATGATTTGACATGGATATTGGAGGCGTTTACGCTTGTCGCTGATGAGGAGTACCAAGTTCTAGAATTATTTTGACAGGAAGGGGTCCTTACACCTAAAAACTTTGACAAGGGGGTCCCGGCATCAAAAAGTTTGAGTTTGAAGACCTCTGCTGTAGAGTGAAACTCAGCGAATTCCACCCATCCCTAGCATAGACCCCATTTGTGGTCAGGAAGATGGTGTCTGCTGAATGAGTCCACCATGAAATGTAGACAGCCAGCAAGGTGACTGGCTGTCAGAGAGAGCCCCCTCAAGGTGCAGGCATCTCCAGAGTATCAGCGCTTCCTGGCAAAGTGCCTGGAACCCCACACCACCCTGCTGGTTTCACTACCCCCTGCCATTTCTGTTGTTAGTCAGGACGTGAATCGGTTTCCCTCTGTTGGACAGGAGGAAAGGGGTTCAGGGCCAACCGGGTTACATGCATCTCTAGAAGTATGATATGCTACTGCTATCATCTGGAAACAAAAGGACCCAGATTTCCACCTCACCAAGGTGACCACCCATGCAGAGATGCAATACATTAGTCACTACTGTGAGTTCTGGGTAAGATGGGGAGAATGGCCTGCTGCACGTTAAGTTCTCATTTATCAGCTACCACTAAAGGATTTAAGATGCCTTGTCCAAGATATGGATGATTGGCAGTGAGAAAGATACTCTGAAGGAAGAGCCATCTCCAGAGCCTCAATGTTTTCTGTCACAGGGTCTGCCGACTCTGGTGCATGTTTGCTCTGCCCTCCATCATGACGGTTGGATTTATTGCTTGAACTTGCATGATGCATACTTTCAGATGCCCATTCTGCAGTGGTTAAACAACCTGAAGATCACACTGCTGAGGGTTTTGCAAGCCAGGATTATAGAAAATAAAAACGTATCCTGCCCCCTACTGGCTGAAACATGCTACAGAAAAGGGAATCAGAGCTGTTTGTTTGCAGATATGGTAAGGGAAGAGGAAGAAGATAAATTCTGTTCCTGCAGCTAGGTAGTGCCTCTGCAGCACCATATCCCTGGAGCCCCAAAAAGAATTAGGAAGTCTGTTACATAAACTAAAGGCTACCTTTGGTGGTAAGCAAGGCCCAGCAAATACCCTCTATATTTCCAATATTGTTGGTGTAACTGACAGAGTGGAGACAACAGTCAGGCTGTGACATGACTTTCCCAGACATGAGACAGACAGGAATCAGCCTTTTCTCCAAAAAGCCTGGAGTCAACATAAGACCTATCTATTAGGGGTACCTGCATGTCCAGAGAAAAGCCTGCGGCACTCTTACGTGCATGATGTTTGATTACCACACTAGTGCTAATAGTGTGACCCACTCTCTGATGTGACTGTAAAAGCTCTCAATACGTATTTAGCTGCTTCCTAACCATCACAGATCATCTGTGAGAATGCATTTCTGAGTTATTTAGGAGCAACTGGCAAGATCCCACCAGCCATTCCCCAGATAGTACCTGTATAGTGCCCCAGCAGACACACCCTATTCAGGCTCCTCAATGCAAAATCCAGATGGTAGGTGTGTGAACTGGCTCAGACCAAAGGGTCCTGCAGGACCGAGCAGGCAAAGTGCCCCTCTTGACAGACCTGACTGTTGAGGCAGTAGTGCTTTGTGAACGTATCTACTTAAACCCATGTAGCCGCCTAACAAAAGTACAAGACCGGTACTCTGTGTCCTAATGCAGAGGACGCAGCCTTAGCTCTGGTGGAATAAGCCAGTAAGCCCTCTGGAGGATGCTTCTTCGCCAATGTGTAGCAGATGTTTACACGGAGATCAATCCACAGGGCAAGGGTCAGCTTTTGCACTCCTATGTAGAGGGCATTAGTGGGAAGTTCACGTCTGTCTCAGGGAAGTATCATTTTGTAAGTCTACATACAAGCCAGCATTATAAGAGGGAGGAGTAGGTTGTCCTCCTCATCATCATCATGTGGAATGTTTTGAGGGCCTTATCTAGTATCTGAACATGGTCTAAATAAGACTTTGAGTCTTCAGTATTGCTAGTGTTGAGGTAGTGATACTGCATGGGACCAGAGGCTCTGTTTTTGTCAAGTCCTAACAAAGCACAAGCTGGATTTGACAGAAGAGGGTTCTGGATACAAAAATAGCTTTGTGTGGGATTCAGAATCAGTGGCTGGTTCTGGAGCAGTTGAGACTGGTGTGACGTTTGGCACAGGTCTGGATGTATGAGTCAGCATCAGCTTGTGCCCAACGATGCCAGCTGGCACCAGGGTAGCTCATGTAGGCAGATGTCCGACCGAAGGATACAGAGTTGCCTGAATCAGTTGCAGCATGGTCTCTTTGAAGGGCTCCACTTGACAGCAGCCTGGAAAACCGAGTCAGACAAATCAGAGTCAGATCCTTCTTGTGCCAACTGTACAATTTCTCCCAGTTGTAGGAGTGACAAGGAGGCGAATCCCGTGTGGGCTTCCTATGTTTATGACAAGACTTGCCATTAGACTTACAAGAGGATGGTGACGGGCGTGGGATATGGTGCAGGAAAACGTTGGGGAGTGTGACCTGCCTCATTTCTTGTGCTCAGTTAAGTACAGATTCTTCTTGTGTTCCCTGATGTCATTTGGATACATCAGTGAGCATTTGTCAAGACACCAAAGACCAATGTGGGTTTGTGTCCAAAATCGATTGCCTACAGCAATAGCAAGCTTTGAAGCCTGTCGAGATGTTCCTTGCTTCTTGTCATTGTCAAAGAGAAAGTCACAGGCCAGTAAAATTCCAACAAAAGGTCAAGATCCGAGTTGAAGAGTGTGGAGAGAAATAAAACTGATAATTGAGCAGGGGTGGCACCTATGTACATCTCTGTGCTGTTACTTCTGGGGGTAGTGCAATGCTGCCACAGAACACAAAGGCACCAACCATCTGCACAGCAACAACTGCTGAAAAAGTTTCAGATGCAATCTGAAACCTGGGGAGAAACCAAAGTTAAGGATTCTGCAGTTCGAAGTATCCATCAGGAGTACACTATTTGAATGACGTTTCAACTCAAAAACAGGAGAGGAGTCACTTCCAGCACAGATCTGGTGATGCTCAGAAGGCAGCTCACTTAATGGAGGCTCAACTAAAAAAGAGAGAATGAGGGAGTCAACTGCATTTCCTCCTCTAACACAGTACTCCTGGCAGAAGGACCGCCACTGATTATTACTCCCTGGTCAGCAAGAAGAGTAAACATCTGTCTTAATGTGAATGGCTACAGACCTTGCAATCACATTCCCTCTAATCACTGACTGTAGGAAGTGGACTCTTTATATGGTTGTAGGAAGTTGGCTCTGTATGTGCTATTTCAAAGTAAGGAATAGCATGCACAGAGTCCAAGGGTTCCCCTTAGAGGTAAAATAGTGGTAAAAATAGATAATACTAATGCTCTATTTTGTGGTAGTGTGGTCGAGCAGTAGGCTTATCCAAGGAGTAGTGTTAAGCATTTGTTGTACATACACATAGACAATAAATGAGGTACACACACTCAGAGACAAATCCAGCCAATAGGTTTTTATATAGAAAAATATCTTTTCTTAGTTTATTTTAAGAACCACAGGTTCAAATTCTACATGTAATATCTCATTCGAAAGGTATTGCAGGTAAGTACTTTAGGAACTTCAAATCATCAAAATTGCATGTATACTTTTCAAGTTATTCACAAATAGCTGTTTTAAAAGTGGACACTTAGTGCAATTTTCACAGTTCCTAGGGGAGGTAAGTTTTGATTAGTTTTACCAGGTAAGTAAGACACTTACAGGGCTTAGTTCTTGGTCCACGGTAGCCCACCGTTGGGGGTTCAGAGCAACCCCAAAGTTACCACACCAGCAGCTCAGGGCCGGTCAGGTGCAGAGTTCAAAGTGGTGCCCAAAACACATAGGCTAGAATGGAGAGAAGGGGGTGCCCCGGTTCCGGTCTGCTGGCAGGTAAGTACCCGCGTCTTCGGAGGGCAGACCAGGGGGGTTTTGTAGGGCACCGGGGGGGACACAAGCCCACACAGAAATTTCACCCTCAGCAGCGCGGGGGCGGCCGGGTGCAGTGTAGAAACAAGCGTCGGGTTTGTAATGGAAGTCAATGGGAGATCTAGGGATCTCTTTAGCGCTGCAGGCAGGCAAGGGGGGGTTCCTCGGGGAAACCTCCACTTGGTCAAGGGAGAGGGACTCCTGGGGGTCACTCCTCCAGTGAAAGTCCGGTCCTTCAGGTCCTGGGGGCTGCGGGTGCAGGGTCTCTCCCAGGTGTCGGGACTTAGGATTCAAAGAGTCGCGGTCAGGGGAAGCCTCGGGATTCCCTCTGCAGGCGGCGCTGTGGGGGCTCAGGGGGGACAGGTTTTTGTACTCACAGTCTTAGAGTAGTCCTGGGGTCCCTCCTGAGGTGTTGGTTCGCCACCAGCCGAGTCGGGGTCGCCGGGTGCAGTGTTGCAAGTCTCACGCCTTTTGCGGGGAGCTTGCAGGGTTCTTTAAAGCCGCTGGAAACAAAGTTGCAGCTTTTCTTGGAGCAGGTCCGCTGTCCTCGGGAGTTTCTTGTCTTTTCGAAGCAGGGGCAGTCCTCAGAGGATGTCGAGGTCGCTGGTCCCTTTGGAAGGCGTCGCTGGAGCAGGATCTTTGGAAGGCAGGAGACAGGCCGGTGAGTTTCTGGAGCCAAGGCAGTTGTCGTCTTCTGGTCTTCCTCTGCAGGGGTTTTTCAGCTAGGCAGTCCTTCTTCTTGTAGTTGCAGGAATCTAATCTTCTAGGGTTCAGGGTAGCCCTTAAATACTAAATTTAAGGGCGTGTTTAGGTCTGGGGGGTTAGTAGCCAATGGCTACTAGCCCTGAGGGTGGGTACACCCTCTTTCTGCCTCCTCCCAAGGGGAGGGGGTCACAATCCTAACCCTATTGGGGGAATCCTCCATCTGCAAGATGGAGGATTTCTAAAAGTTAGAGTCACCTCAGCTCAGGACACCTTAGGGGCTGTCCTGACTGGCCAGTGACTCCTCCTTGTTATTCTCATTATTTTCTCCGGCCTTGCCGCCAAAAGTGGGGCCTGGCCGGAGGGGGCGGGCAACTCCACTAGCTGGAGTGTCCTGCTGGGTTGGCACAAAGGAGGTGAGCCTTTGAGGCTCACCGCCAGGTGTGACAATTCCTGCCTGGGAGAGGTGTTAGCATCTCCACCCAGTGCAGGCTTTGTTACTGGCCTCAGAGTGACAAAGGCACTCTCCCCATGGGGCCAGCAACATGTCTCGGTTTGTGGCAGGCTGCTACAACTAGTCAGCCTACACAGATAGTCGGTTAAGTTTCAGGGGGCACCTCTAAGGTGCCCTCTGTGGTGTATTTTACAATAAAATGTACACTGGCATCAGTGTGCATTTATTGTGCTGAGAAGTTTGATACCAAACTTCCCAGTTTTCAGTGTAGCCATTATGGTGCTGTGGAGTTCGTGTTTGACAGACTCCCAGACCATATACTCTTATGGCTACCCTGCACTTACAATGTCTAAGGTTTTGTTTAGACACTGTAGGGGTACCATGCTCATGCACTGGTACCCTCACCTATGGTATAGTGCACCCTGCCTTAGGGCTGTAAGGCCTGCTAGAGGGGTGTCTTACCTATACTGCATAGGCAGTGAGAGGCTGGCATGGCACCCTGAGGGGAGTGCCATGTCGACTTACTCGTTTTGTCCTCACTAGCACACACAAGCTGGCAAGCAGTGTGTCTGTGCTGAGTGAGAGGTCTCCAGGGTGGCATAAGACATGCTGCAGCCCTTAGAGACCTTCCTTGGCATCAGGGCCCTTGGTACTAGAAGTACCAGTTACAAGGGACTTATCTGGATGCCAGGGTCTGCCAATTGTGGATACAAAAGTACAGGTTAGGGAAAGAACACTGGTGCTGGGGCCTGGTTAGCAGGCCTCAGCACACTTTCAATTGTAAACATAGCATCAGCAAAGGCAAAAAGTCAGGGGGCAACCATGCCAAGGAGGCATTTCCTTACACAACCCCCCCCCAAACGAAAGAGGATGAGACTAACCTTTCCCAAGAGAGTCTTCATTTTCTAAGTGGAAGAACCTGGAAAGGCCATCTGCATTGGCATGGGCAGTCCCAGGTCTGTGTTCCACTATAAAGTCCATTCCCTGTAGGGAGATGGACCACCTCAATAGTTTAGGATTTTCACCTTTCATTTGCATCAGCCATTTGAGAGGTCTGTGGTCAGTTTGAACTAGGAAGTGAGTCCCAAAGAGGTATGGTCTCAGCTTCTTCAGGGACCAAACCACAGCAAAGGCCTCCCTCTCAATGGCACTCCAACGCTGCTCCCTGGGGAGTAACCTCCTGCTAATGAAAGCAACAGGCTGGTCAAGGCCATCATCATTTGTTTGGGACAAAACTGCCCCTATCCCATGTTCAGAGGCATCAGTCTGCACAATGAACTGCTTAGAATAATCTGGAGCTTTGAGAACTGGTGCTGAGCACATTGCCTGTTTCAGGGTGTCAAAGGCCTGTTGGCATTCCACAGTCCAGTTTACTTTCTTGGGCATTTTCTTGGAGGTGAGTTCAGTGAGGGCTGTCACAATGGATCCATATCCCTTCACAAACCTCCTGTAATACCCAGTCAAGCCAAGGAATGCCCTGACTTGAGTCTGGGTTTTTGGAGCTACCCAGTCCAGAATAGTCTGGATCTTGGGTTGGAGTGGCTGAACTTGGCCTCCACCTACAAGGTGGCCCAAGTAAACCACAGTTCCCTGCCCTATCTGGCATTTGGATGCCTTGATAGAGAGGCCTGCAGATTGCAGAGCCTTCAAAACCTTCCTCAGGTGGACCAGGTGATCCTGCCAGGTGGAGCTAAAGACAGCAATATCATCAAGATAAGCTGTGCTAAAGGACTCCAAGCCAGCAAGGACTTGATTCACCAACCTTTGGAAGGTGGCAGGGGCATTCTTTAAACCAAAGGGCATAACAGTAAACTGATAATGCCCATCAGGTGTGGAGAATGCTGTCTTTTCTTTTGCTCCAGGTGCCATTTTTATTTGCCAGTACCCTGCTGTCAAGTCAAAGGTACTTAGAAAGTTGGCAGCACCTAATTTATCAATGAGCTCATCAGCTCTTGGAATTGGATGGGCATCTGTCTTGGTGACAGAATTGAGCCCTCTGTAGTCCACACAAAACCTCATCTCTTTCTTTCCATCTTTGGTGTGAGGTTTGGGGACTAAGACCACTGGGCTAGCCCAGGGGCTGTCAGAGCGCTCAATGACTCCCAATTCCAGCATCTTGTGGACTTCCACCTTGATGCTTTCTTTAACATGGTCAGATTGTCTAAAGATTTTGTTCTTGACAGGCATGCTGTCTCCTGTGTCCACATCATGGGTACACAGGTGTGTCTGACCAGGGGTTAAGGAGAAGAGTTCAGGAAACTGTTGTAGGACTCTCCTACAATCAGCTTGCTGTTGGCCAGAGAGGGTGTCTGAGTAGATCACTCCATCTACTGTACCATCTTTTGGGTCTGATGACAGAAGATCAGGGAGAGGTTCACTCTCTGCCTCCTGATCCTCATCTGTTACCATCAACAGATTGACATCAGCCCTGTCGTGGAAGAGCTTAAGGCGGTTTACATGGATCACCCTCTTGGGGCTCCTGCTTGTGCCCAGGTCCACCAGGTAGGTGACCTGACTCTTCCTCTCTAGTACTGGGTAAGGGCCACTCCATTTGTCCTGGAGTGCCCTGGGAGCCACAGGCTCCAGAACCCAGACTTTCTGCCCTGGTTGGAACTCAACCAGTGCAGCCTTTTGGTCATACCAAAACTTCTGGAGCTGTTGGCTGGCCTCAAGGTTTTTGGTTGCCTTTTCCATGTACTCTGCCATTCTAGAGCGAAGGCCAAGTACATAGTCCACTATGTCCTGTTTAGGCTCATGGAGAGGTCTCTCCCAGCCTTCTTTAACAAGGGCAAGTGGTCCCCTTACAGGATGACCAAACAGAAGTTCAAAGGGTGAGAACCCTACTCCCTTCTGTGGTACCTCCCTGTAAGCGAAAAGCAGACATGGCAGGAGGACATCCCATCTCCTTTTGAGTTTTTCTGGGAGCCCCATGATCATGCCCTTTAATGTCTTGTTGAATCTCTCAACTAAGCCATTAGTTTGTGGATGGTAAGGTGTAGTGAATTTATAAGTCACTCCACACTCATTCCACATGTGCTTTAGGTATGCTGACATGAAGTTGGTACCTCTGTCAGACACCACCTCCTTAGGGAAACCCACCCTGGTAAAGATACCAATGAGGGCCTTGGCTACTGCAGGGGCAGTAGTCGACCTAAGGGGAATAGCTTCAGGATACCTGGTAGCATGATCCACTACTACCAGGATATACATATTTCCTGAGGCTGTGGGAGGTTCCAGTGGACCCACTATGTCCACACCCACTCTTTCAAAGGGCACCCCCACCACTGGAAGTGGAATGAGGGGGGCCTTTGGATGCCCACCTGTCTTACCACTGGCTTGACAGGTGGGGCAGGAGAGGCAAAACTCCTTAACCATGTTGGACATATTGGGCCAGTAGAAGTGGTTGACTAACCTCTCCCACGTCTTGGTTTGTCCCAAATGTCCAGCAAGGGGAATGTCATGGGCCAATGTTAGGATGAACTCTCTGAACAGCTGAGGCACTACCACTCTCCTAGTGGCACCAGGTTTGGGGTCTCTGGCCTCAGTGTACAGGAGCCCATCTTCCCAATAGACCCTATGTGTTCCATTTTTCTTGCCTTTGGACTCTTCAGCAGCTTGCTGCCTAAGGCCTTCAAGAGAGGGACAGGTTTCTTGTCCCTTACACAGCTCTTCCCTTGAGGGTCCCCCTGGGCCTAAGAGCTCAACCTGATAAGGTTCAAGCTCCAAAGGCTCAGTTCCCTCAGAGGGCAGAACTTCTTCCTGAGAAGAGAGGTTCCCTTTCTTTTGCTGTGTTGCAGTTGGTTTCCCAACTGACTTTCCTGTTCTCTTGGTAGGCTGGGCCATTTTTCCAGACTCCAGCTCTACTTTTTCACCCTGTGCCTTGCACTGTGCTCTTGTTTTCACACACACCAGTTCAGGGATACCCAGCATTGCTGCATGGGTTTTTAGCTCTACCTCAGCCCATGCTGAGGACTCCAGGTCATTTCCAAGCAGACAGTCCACTGGGATATTTGAGGAGACCACCACCTGTTTCAGGCCATTGACCCCTCCCCATTCTAAAGTAACCATTGCCATGGGATGTACTTTTCTCTGATTGTCAGCGTTGGTGACTGTGTAAGTTTTTCCAGTCAGGTATTGGCCAGGGGAAACCAGTTTCTCTGTCACCATGGTGACACTGGCACCTGTATCCCTCAGGCCCTCTATTCTAGTCCCATTAATTAAGAGTTGCTGTCTGTATTTTTGCATGTTAGGCGGCCAGACAGCTAGTGTGGCTAAATCCACCCCACCCTCAGAAACTAGAGTAGCTTCAGTGTGGACCCTGATTTGCTCTGGGCACACTGTTGATCCCACTTGGAGACTAGCCATACCAGTGTTACCTGGATGGGAGTTTGGAGTGGAACCTTTCTTGGGACAGGCCTTGTCTCCAGTTTGGTGTCCATGCTGTTTACAGCTATGACACCAGGCCTTTTTGGGATCAAAGTTTTTACCCTTGTACCCATTGTTTTGTGAAGAGGCTCTGGGCCCACCCTCCTGTGCAGGTTTTTGGGGGCCTGTAGAAGACTCTTTACTATTTTTAGTTTTGGTTGTCTCATCACCCTTCTGCTGGGGGGTCTTTGTGACCCCTTTCTTTTGGTCACCCCCTGTTGAAGTCTTGGACACCCTTGTCTTGACCCAATGGTCCGCCTTCTTTCCCAATTCTTGGGGAGAAATTGGTCCTAGGTCTACCAGATGCTGATGCAGTTTATCATTGAAACAATTACTTAACAGGTGTTCTTTCACAAATAAATTGTACAGCCCATCATAATTACTTACACCACTGCCTTGAATCCAACCATCTAGTGTTTTCACTGAGTAGTCAACAAAGTCAACCCAGGTCTGGCTCGAGGATTTTTGAGCCCCCCTGAACCTAATCCTGTACTCCTCAGTGGAGAATCCAAAGCCCTCAATCAGGGTACCCTTCATGAGGTCATAAGATTCTGCATCTTGTCCAGAGAGTGTGAGGAGTCTATCCCTACACTTTCCTGTGAACATTTCCCAAAGGAGAGCACCCCAGTGAGATCTGTTCACTTTTCTGGTTACACAAGCCCTCTCAAAAGCTGTGAACCATTTGGTGATGTCATCACCATCTTCATATTTAGTTACAATCCCTTTGGGGATTTTCAACATGTCAGGAGAATCTCTGACCCTATTTATGTTGCTGCCACCATTGATGGGTCCTAGGCCCATCTCTTGTCTTTCCCTTTCTATGGCTAGGATCTGTCTTTCCAAAGCCAATCTTTTGGCCATCCTGGCTAACTGGATGTCCTCTTCACTGGGGCTATCCTCAGTGATTTCAGAGGTGTTGGTCTCTCCTGTGAGGGAACCAGCATCTCTGACTATTATTTTAGGAGTCAGGGTTTGAGGGACCCTGTTCTCCCTAGATAGGACTGGTAGGGGGGAATTGTCCTCCAAGTCACTATCCTCTTCCTCTGAGTTGCCACCCTCAGAGGGGTTGGCCTTTTCAAACTCTGCCAAAAGCTCCTGGAGCTGTATTTTGGTAGGTTTGGGGCCCATTGTTATTTTCTTTAGTTTACAGAGTGACCTTAGCTCTCTCATCTGTAGATGGAGGTAAGGTGTGGTGTCGAGTTCCACCACATTCACATCTGTGCTAGACATTATGCTTCTAAAAGTTGGAATACTTTTTAAGAAACTAAAACTGATTCTAGAATCTAATTCAAACTTTTAACAAACTTTTAAACTCTAAAAGAAATGCTAAACAGGATCTAACACAAGGCCCTAGCAGGTCTTTTAAGAATTTAGAAAACTTTTCAAATTGCAAAAATGAATTTCTAATGACAATTTTGGAATTTGTCGTGTGATCAGGTATTGGCTGAGTAGTCCAGCAAATGCAAAGTCTTGTACCCCACCGCTGATCCACCAATGTAGGAAGTTGGCTCTGTATGTGCTATTTCAAAGTAAGGAATAGCATGCACAGAGTCCAAGGGTTCCCCTTAGAGGTAAAATAGTGGTAAAAATAGATAATACTAATGCTCTATTTTGTGGTAGTGTGGTCGAGCAGTAGGCTTATCCAAGGAGTAGTGTTAAGCATTTGTTGTACATACACATAGACAATAAATGAGGTACACACACTCAGAGACAAATCCAGCCAATAGGTTTTTATATAGAAAAATATCTTTTCTTAGTTTATTTTAAGAACCACAGGTTCAAATTCTACATGTAATATCTCATTCGAAAGGTATTGCAGGTAAGTACTTTAGGAACTTCAAATCATCAAAATTGCATGTATACTTTTCAAGTTATTCACAAATAGCTGTTTTAAAAGTGGACACTTAGTGCAATTTTCACAGTTCCTAGGGGAGGTAAGTTTTGATTAGTTTTACCAGGTAAGTAAGACACTTACAGGGCTTAGTTCTTGGTCCACGGTAGCCCACCGTTGGGGGTTCAGAGCAACCCCAAAGTTACCACACCAGCAGCTCAGGGCCGGTCAGGTGCAGAGTTCAAAGTGGTGCCCAAAACACATAGGCTAGAATGGAGAGAAGGGGGTGCCCCGGTTCCGGTCTGCTGGCAGGTAAGTACCCGCGTCTTCGGAGGGCAGACCAGGGGGGTTTTGTAGGGCACCGGGGGGGACACAAGCCCACACAGAAATTTCACCCTCAGCAGCGCGGGGGCGGCCGGGTGCAGTGTAGAAACAAGCGTCGGGTTTGTAATGGAAGTCAATGGGAGATCTAGGGATCTCTTTAGCGCTGCAGGCAGGCAAGGGGGGGGTTCCTCGGGGAAACCTCCACTTGGTCAAGGGAGAGGGACTCCTGGGGGTCACTCCTCCAGTGAAAGTCCGGTCCTTCAGGTCCTGGGGGCTGCGGGTGCAGGGTCTCTCCCAGGTGTCGGGACTTAGGATTCAAAGAGTCGCGGTCAGGGGAAGCCTCGGGATTCCCTCTGCAGGCGGCGCTGTGGGGGCTCAGGGGGGACAGGTTTTTGTACTCACAGTCTTAGAGTAGTCCTGGGGTCCCTCCTGAGGTGTTGGTTCGCCACCAGCCGAGTCGGGGTCGCCGGGTGCAGTGTTGCAAGTCTCACGCCTTTTGCGGGGAGCTTGCAGGGTTCTTTAAAGCCGCTGGAAACAAAGTTGCAGCTTTTCTTGGAGCAGGTCCGCTGTCCTCGGGAGTTTCTTGTCTTTTCGAAGCAGGGGCAGTCCTCAGAGGATGTCGAGGTCGCTGGTCCCTTTGGAAGGCGTCGCTGGAGCAGGATCTTTGGAAGGCAGGAGACAGGCCGGTGAGTTTCTGGAGCCAAGGCAGTTGTCGTCTTCTGGTCTTCCTCTGCAGGGGTTTTTCAGCTAGGCAGTCCTTCTTCTTGTAGTTGCAGGAATCTAATCTTCTAGGGTTCAGGGTAGCCCTTAAATACTAAATTTAAGGGCGTGTTTAGGTCTGGGGGGTTAGTAGCCAATGGCTACTAGCCCTGAGGGTGGGTACACCCTCTTTCTGCCTCCTCCCAAGGGGAGGGGGTCACAATCCTAACCCTATTGGGGGAATCCTCCATCTGCAAGATGGAGGATTTCTAAAAGTTAGAGTCACCTCAGCTCAGGACACCTTAGGGGCTGTCCTGACTGGCCAGTGACTCCTCCTTGTTATTCTCATTATTTTCTCCGGCCTTGCCGCCAAAAGTGGGGCCTGGCCGGAGGGGGCGGGCAACTCCACTAGCTGGAGTGTCCTGCTGGGTTGGCACAAAGGAGGTGAGCCTTTGAGGCTCACCGCCAGGTGTGACAATTCCTGCCTGGGAGAGGTGTTAGCATCTCCACCCAGTGCAGGCTTTGTTACTGGCCTCAGAGTGACAAAGGCACTCTCCCCATGGGGCCAGCAACATGTCTCGGTTTGTGGCAGGCTGCTACAACTAGTCAGCCTACACAGATAGTCGGTTAAGTTTCAGGGGGCACCTCTAAGGTGCCCTCTGTGGTGTATTTTACAATAAAATGTACACTGGCATCAGTGTGCATTTATTGTGCTGAGAAGTTTGATACCAAACTTCCCAGTTTTCAGTGTAGCCATTATGGTGCTGTGGAGTTCGTGTTTGACAGACTCCCAGACCATATACTCTTATGGCTACCCTGCACTTACAATGTCTAAGGTTTTGTTTAGACACTGTAGGGGTACCATGCTCATGCACTGGTACCCTCACCTATGGTATAGTGCACCCTGCCTTAGGGCTGTAAGGCCTGCTAGAGGGGTGTCTTACCTATACTGCATAGGCAGTGAGAGGCTGGCATGGCACCCTGAGGGGAGTGCCATGTCGACTTACTCGTTTTGTCCTCACTAGCACACACAAGCTGGCAAGCAGTGTGTCTGTGCTGAGTGAGAGGTCTCCAGGGTGGCATAAGACATGCTGCAGCCCTTAGAGACCTTCCTTGGCATCAGGGCCCTTGGTACTAGAAGTACCAGTTACAAGGGACTTATCTGGATGCCAGGGTCTGCCAATTGTGGATACAAAAGTACAGGTTAGGGAAAGAACACTGGTGCTGGGGCCTGGTTAGCAGGCCTCAGCACACTTTCAATTGTAAACATAGCATCAGCAAAGGCAAAAAGTCAGGGGGCAACCATGCCAAGGAGGCATTTCCTTACAATGGTGTAGGAAGCTGGCCTGGTGTTTGGTGGGTACCTAAGGTACTTACACCTTATACCAGGTCCAGGTATCCCCCATTAGTGTAGTGTAGGCAGTGTCTACAAGCCAGGCTCTCTAGAGGTAGCTATGGATGAGCAGCCAAGGCTTATCTAGGAGACATGCAAAACCACAGTAATCACACAGCACTTACACACACATGGAAGAACACACTCAGTTGTACAAAAATAAAGGTACTTTATTTTTGGTCACACAATACCACAAGATACTAGAAGGGTAACCCTCCAATAGGAGGTAAGTAATACACTAATTATAGGCACTAGTAACCAGTAATAGGCATGACAAAGGTTATAAAACAGTGCAGTTGCAAATTAACAATGGTGACCCTACAGGGAGCCCAAACCATATACTAAAAAAAATGGAATGCGAACACACCTAGATAAGTGAAATGTGTAGAGGTAGCTGGGAGTACTAGCAAACCACAGAGTTAAGTAACACAGTACCCCCAACCCCCCCCCCCACCCCAAGTAAAGCAGGAGTAAAATCACTGGAATTTCCCCCAAACCACTCAAAAGGAAGGAAAAGAAGACACCTAGACAAGACTGCAAGAAACCAGAGGTGGATTCCTGACGAGGAAGACCTGTCGAGAGAGGGGACCAAGTCCAAGAGTCACAGTAGAGTCCAGGAGGAGTAGGAGCTACTACCCACGCAGCTGTAGTTGCAGGAGTTGGTCGACGGTGATGAGAAGAAGGTCAGCACTGCAGCCCTGACCGGGAGAAGAGTTCCTGAGGGATGCAGATGAAGTCCCATGTTGGAAGGAGAACTGCAGTCAGGTTCTGGTGCAGGATTTCCACCAACAAACCTTGGCAAAGGCAAATGTCGTGGCTGGCAGAAAGTGGAGCTGCCAGGGACCAGCAAGGCCGAGGAGATGGAGTCAGAGGGGACCCTCAGTGACAGAGAGCCCACAGGAGCAGAGGCAGCACCCACAGGATAGAGACACAGGAGTCACATAAGAGCCCACGCCGCAGGAGAACCACGCAGAAGGCTGTGTGTCGCAGGAAGGAGTGCTGGGGCCTGGAACTGTACGTAGCCTGAAGATCCCTTGGAGGAGATGCAAACAAGCCTTGGCAGCTGCAAGAGACGCAGTGCATGGGGGTACTGTCCTGCTTGGGAAGGTAAGGGCTTACCTCCACCAAAGTTGGATTGCTGGCAGAGAGGACCAAGAGGACTACTCCGGACCACCACCCGTGATGAAGAATCCACGCAGCTCAGGATGAGAGGAGATCCACATGCAGCTGGTCGTTGTTGTAGTAGGCGCCTGCGGATCCAGGGGAGTGACTCCTTCAATCCAGAGATTCCTTCTTGTGCAGACTGAAGACTTGCCACCCTCAGAGGATGCACAGGTGGGGAAATGTTGCAGAAGCTGGAAGGAGCCGTGCAAACAATGTTGCAGGAGAAGTCTTCTTCGTGGATGGATATTGTTGGTTCCTGGAGAGTCCAGTCGTGGTTCCAGTGGCTAGAAGACAAAGTAAGGTTGCAGAAGAGTCCTGCTGGAATCTTGCAAGCCAAATCGGAGGATCCACCCCAGAGGAAGACCCTAAATAGCCCTGAAAGGGGGCTTTGAAGTCACCTGCCAGGCCTGGCCACTCAGATGCTCCCAGAGGTCCCTGCCAACCTTGGATTCAAGATGGCAGAACCCAAGGGCCCTCTGGAGGAGCTCTGAGCACCACCCCTGGGGTGGTGATGGTCAGGGGAGTGGTCACTCCTCTTTCCATTGTCCACTTTCATACCAGAGCAGGGACCGGTGTAGACTGGTTTATGTACAGAGGGCACCAAATGCGCCCTCCCAAGCCATGTAACACCTATTTCCAAAGGGAGAGGGTGCTACCTCCTCTCCCATAGGAAATCTATTGTTTTGACTCCCTGGGCTTGAGCTGTTCAAGCAGCAGGAGAGCAGAAACCTGTCTGAGGGGTGGCAGCAAACTGCACTGCCTGGAAAACCCTGGCTGTAAAGAAATGGCTCCCTGTTGCAGTTACCCCCCACTTTTTGCCCGATACTGATGCTGACTTGACTGAGAAGTGTGCTGGGACCCTGCTAACCAGGCCCCAGCACCAGTGTTCTTTCACCTAAAATGTACCATTGTTTCCACAATTGGCACAACCCTGGCACCTAGGTAAGTCCCTTGTAACTGGTACCCCTGGTACCAAGAGCCCTGATGCCAGGGAAGGTCTCTACGGGCTGCAGCATGTCTTATGCAACTCTAGGGACCCCGCACTCAGCACAGACACACTGCTTGCCAGCTTGTGTGTGCTGGTGGGGAGAAAATGACTAAGTCGACATGGCACTCCCCTCAGGGTGCCATGCCAACCTCACACTGCCTGTGGCATAGGTAAGTCACCCCTCTAGCAGGCCTTACAGGCCTAAGGCAGGGTGCACTATACCACAGGTGAGGGCATATGTGCATGAGCACTATGCCTCTACAGTGTCTAAGCAAAACCTTAGACATTGTAAGTGCAGGGTAGCCATAAGAGTATATGGTCTGGGAGTCTGTCAAAAACGAACTCCACAGCTCCATAATGGCTACACTGAATACTGGGAAGTTTAGTATCAAACTTCTCAGAATAATAAACCCACACTGATGCCAGTGTTGGATTTATTAAAAAATGCACACAGAGGGCATCTTAGAGATACCCCCTGTATTTTACCCAATTGTTCAGTGCAGGACTGACTGGTCTGTGCCAGCCTGCTGCTGAGAGACGAGTTTCTGACCCCATGCGGTGAGAGCCTTTGTGCTCTCTGAGGACAGAAACAAAGCCTGCTCTGGGTGGAGGTGCTTCACACCTCCCCCTGCAGGAACTGTAACACCTAGCAGTGAGCTTCAAAGGCTCAAGCTTCGTGTTACAATGCCCCGGGGCCCTCCAGCTAGTGGAGATGCCCGCCCCCTGGACCCAGCCCCCACTTTTGGCGGCAAGTCCAGGAGAGATAATGAGAAAAACAAGGAGGAATCACTGGCCAGTCAGGACAGCCCCTACGGTGTCCTGAGCTGAGGTGACTCTAACTTTTAGAAATCCTCCATCTTGCAGATGGAGGATTCCCCCAATAGGGATAGGAATGTGACCCCCTCCCCTTGGGAGGAGGCACAAAGAGGGTGTACCCACCCTCAGGGCTAGTAGCCATTGGCTACTAACCCCCCAGACCTAAACACGCCCTTAAATTTAGTATTTAAGGGCTTCCCTGAACCTAAGAATTTAGATTCCTGAAACTACAAGAAGAGGACTGCTGAGCTGAAAAACCCCTGCAGAGGAAGAACAGAAGACACCAACTGCCTTGGCCCCAGACTTACCGGCCTGTCTCCTGCCTTCCAAAGAAACCTGCTCCAGCGACCCTTTCCAAGGGACCAGCGACCTCTGAATCCTCTGAGGACTGCCCTGCTTCAAGAAAGACAAGAAACTCCCGAGGACAGCGGCACTGCTCCAAAAGAACTGCAACTTTGTTACAGAGGAGCAGATTTAAAGACCCCTGTAAATCCCCGCAAGAAGCGTGAGACTTGCAACACTGCACCCGGCGACCCCGACTCGACTGGTGGAGAACCAACACCTCAGGGAGGACCCTCCGGCGACTCCGAGACCGTGAGGAACCAAAGTTGTCCCCCCTGAGCCCCCACAGCGACGCCTGCAGAGGGAATCCCGAGGCTCCCCCTGACCGCGACTGCCTGAACTCTATTTCCCGACGTCTGGAAAAGACCCTGCACCCGCAGCCCCCAGCACCTAAAGGAACTGAACTCCTGTGCAGGAGTGACCCCCAGGAGGCCCTCTCCCTTGCCCAGGTGGTGGCTACCCCGAGGAGCCCCCCCCTTGCCTGCATCGCTGAAGAGACCCCTTGGTCTCCCATAGGAAACTATTGGAAACCCGATGCGTGTTTACACACTGCACCCGGCCGCCCCCGCGCTGCTGAGGGTGTACTTTTTGTGCTGACTCGTGTCCCCCCCGGTGCCCTACAAAACCCCCCTGGTCTGCCCTCCGAAGACGCGGGTACTTACCTGCTGGCAGACTGGAACCGGGGCACCCCCTTCTCTCCATTGAAGCCTATGTGTTTTGGGCACCTCTTTGACCTTTTGCACCTGACCGGCCCTGAGCTGCTGGTGTGATAACTCTGGGGTTGCTCTGAACCCCCAACGGTGGGCTTCCTTGGACCCAAAACTGAAACCTGTAAGTGACTTACTTACCTGTTAAAACTAACAATACTTTACCTCCCCCAGGAACTGTGAAAATTGCACTGTGTCCACTTTTAAAACAGCTAAATGTGTTTTATGTAAAAAGTATAAATGCTATTGTAATTGTTCAAAGTTCCTAAAGTACTTACCTGCAATACCTTTCAAATGAGATATTACATGTAGAATTTGAACCTGTGGTTCTTAAAATAAACTAAGAAAAGATATTTTTCTATAACAAAACCTATTGACTGGATTTGTCTCTGAGTGTGTGTTCCTCATTTATTGCCTGTGTATATGTACAACAAATGCTTAACACTACTCCTTTGATAAGCCTACTGCTCGACCACACTACCACAAAATAGAGCATTAGTATTATCTCTTTTTGCCACTATCTTACCTCTAAGGGGAACCCTTGGACTCTGTGCATGCTATTCCTTACTTTGAAATAGCACATACAGAGCCAACTTCCTACACTGGCAGACTAGTACGAGCAATGCTGGGGTCCTCTAAGGAGCCCCCAGAGTGCATGTAATCATACTTCCAATACGGGCAACACTATTGGGGAATGATTCTGACATGTTTGATACCAACCATGCCTAGGTTCAGAGTTACCGTTATGTAGCTGGACATAGGTAATGACCTATGTCCAGTACACGCATAAAATGGAGTCCCCACACTCACGAAGTCCATGAAAATGGCACTGGAGTTCGAGGATGTGCCTCTGCTAGTGCAGGGGTGCCCTCAAACAAAGGTACTTGCACCCTGCCTTCTGGGCTAGGAGGGCCTGCCATAAGGGTGACTTATGGTGACCTGGTGCAGTTACCTATTGTCAAAAGGTGTGCATACTCCCTTTCACGCAGGCTGCAATGGCAGGCCTGCAGAATACTTTGCATGGGCTCCCCATGGGTGGCATAATACATGCTGTAGCCCATGGGGATCCTCTAGTGCCACAATGCCCTGGGTACATGTGTACCATATTCTAGGGACTTACATGGGGGCACCAGTATGCCAAATGTGGGGTGACACTGGTACAAGTTACCAAGTTAGAAGGCCGAAAGCATAATCACTGGGGCCCTGGTTAGCAGATCCCAGTGAACATAGTCAAAACAACTGACAACGGGCAGAAAATGGGGGTAACCATGTCAAGAAAGAGGGTACTTTCCTACATGTGGTATATCACAATGACCTATACCATGCAGAAAGTCCTGGGATTTCCTTCCTAGTGGGCAGGGCTTTCTCTAGCAATCCCAAGGTGCTTCTTTTAAGGGGGTAGTGTGATCAAGCAGCCTTGGGCTTATCAGAGAGGAGTGTCAGACATCTGCAAATACACATGCAGTCAATAAATGAGGCACCTCAATAAGGAGATCCACATAAAGTCATAAAACTAACAGGTATCCTTATACAGATGCTGGCACCAGAATCAAGTATGTTTTGCAAGAGAAATCCTTCAGTTTAGAAAAGTTGACAGTGCATTTCTTGAAAGCTGCAATGTTATCCTAAGGAGGAACAACAAATACAGCAAACAAGTAGAGTACAGCGACTTACAAGACCAATTTCCTGGACTTAAAGTGAGATTTGTGCAAGGGTCAGGACCACAACAGCTGGTCACACCAGGTGGCACTGCAGCGGCCGGGTGCAGAGGTGTATTACGGTGTCACATGCCCAGTATTTTTTAGTCAATGGGGAACGGTCCAGTTGGAAAGTGGCTGCAGGTTAGGACTAGGTATCCAGTTTGGGTGAGCCTCTTGCACTGCTCAAGGATGTAGGGACACAAGTGGTCCTCTTCTCCCCAGTCTAGGGCAGCCTGGAGCAGAGGGTTCTTGGACAGTCGGGTGTCCGTCACTGGTCGCGTTTGCGGTGGAGGGGGCCTGCAGAAACCGGCTGCAGGTGTGGACTGGGGGACCAGTCCAGGTGAACCAATAAGTGGGCTCAAGTCTCATGAGCCTCGGTCTGGGGTGTCTGGGTGCAGTGGGCTATTGCTGTCACCGGAGGCAGTCATGGTTGAGGGGGGGCATGCACAAAGAGACTGCAGGCATCAAAGTGAAGGTTGCGGTGGGAAAACCCACAATGGACTGTCTCTGGAGAGGTTGAGATCAGGTTGGCACACTACAGCAGGGGCTAGTAGGCGCGACTGTTGTGGTGCTGTCCAGAGTTCTCTTCAAAGGTTCTTGGGTGCTTGCAAGAATGCAGGGGGGCAGCTCCGCTACTCCACGGGGGTTCCCTTGGGCTGGGTTTAAGGCTGGCAGTCTTCCCTGGCTTGTGGAAGTTTCAACAGCTCGAGGCGACTTTGGCACAACTGTCGAAGCTGGCAGGCAGGCTTGGCGCAGAGTCAGTCACTAGTATTCAGTTCTCGCTTTTGCATCTCCAGAGTGTCCTTCTTTACGTCAGCCGCATCTGATTTCCTGGTGCCAGCTGCTCCTCTAAATACAGAATTTAGGGGAGTGTAGGGTAGTGACCAACGGGCTACTTACCTCTGGGGTCACTACACCCCTATATAACCATTTCCAGGGGGAAGTGGGCATAATCCTGTCACAGAGTTCCTAGTTCTGCCATCACCAAGATGGCATCCTTTCAAAAGCTGTGTCCACACCAGGCAGCTCACCATATGGGTGGACCCGACCTGAGAGGTGGGCACTCCTCTCTTGACTAATAATGTTCCCGCCTGTCCAGGTGTCAAATGGACCATGAGGCAGGAGGTCAACATCTTCTCCTTTGAGGGAAGCCAAATCTACATTTCAAGGGTGGTGTGTGTCTTTGAAGCCCCGTGCCCAGGAATGCAGATTTGTTGGTCATCCTGTTGGGAGGAGTATGCTAACACCCCTGCCAGAGTAGGCTTTGTTTCTGTCTGCCCGAGATCAAACGCACCCACGTCTGGGGGTCAGAAACATGCCTGGTGGTGGCAGGCTGAGTAGAACTAGTCAGCCAGCACTTGGATACATGGTAGGTTTTCAGGGGGACACCTCTAAGGTGTCCTCTGGGTTCATGTATTAATCCATCACTGTAAACAGTGAGGGTTTATTAATATGAGATGTTTGATACCAAATATACCTATTTTCAGTGAAGCCATCAGGAAGCTGTGGAACTCGTACTGACCAGTGTTCAGCACATGTACTTAAAATGGCTTCCCTGTTCATTCACTATGTCTGAGAATCGACAAAGGCAATGGGGGCATTTCTGCTCTTGCAGATATGTCCTCACATGTAATATAATGCACCCTGCCTTAGAGCTGTACGGTCTGCTGTAGGGGTGTCTTGCATATACTGAATGCAGCATTAGGGGACATGGCACGCAGGCTCTGTGCCATGTTGCGTTTTCACTTTTAGCTGCACCAAGACACGCATCCTACAATGGCAGCTTGTATCTGCTAGGTGAGGAGTCCCTGAGGGTGGCTCAATACATGCTGCAGCCTTAAGGGACACTTTTTGGTACCCATGCCCAAAGTACTAGGGGTACCATATACTAGGTAAGGTCAACAGGGGAACAATTGAACAGTTTTAGGGAAAGAGATTTGGCACTGGAAACCTGGTTAGCAGGAACCCAGTGCACTTTCAGTCAAAACTGCATGAGATGCCAGGTTAAAAGTGTGGGTCCCCATGTCAAAAAGTGGCACTTTCCTACACTAACCAAACAAGAACTCATGTATTGCAATTCACATCGCTGTTCCCAGGTGTTTTTTCTTTTTTTGTTAAACAACACACAACGATTTCCTGAAACTAGCACGAAAACAACAGCTCTCAGAGAAGTGTTATCAAAATATAAAAACTAGCTATTAAACACAAATGATAAAAAGATCAATCTTGTCAAATATGTGCATAATTTCACCTAGTAGGATTCAGGGTGGAAAAAACAGTTACTGATGAGTGGTTGCAGGCACAGCCACATTATTCAGCTATCTATGTAACACTTTGAAGTGATCCCAAAGAGCATAGCCCAGCATTTTGCACCTGTTATACCTTTCCCAGAGAATGAGGTTTCACGATGTTCCCAAAAAGAAACGCCATAGCCACTGAACAGGTAAAAGAAGCACCTACATGTCAGAGCTCTCCTTTTTGTTTCCTTTCACACTTAAGTCCATGTAGAGAACAGACTCTTGTAAACCACTTGAAGGAAAAATAAAAATGAGTCAGAAGTCAATTTACACTACTGGTTGGTTAGTTAAGCCAGGAACTATGGAAATGGAAAAAACTGATTCTGGCAACAGCGTGTTAAAGCAATACTTGATCTTTGTCATACAGAGGTGTAAATAGTGGTATTGTCAAAAAGCTATTTGAGTACACATCAATTTTACTCATCAATCTGTGAAATACATTTGCATACTTTGTGTTTCTTGAAACAATACCTTCTGAATCTTGCTCCTCTCGCTCACTGGTTTCCACATCTAGGTCATCAACCTCATCGTCATCATCTTCATCCTCATCATCAGCATCCCCTTCCTCCTTTAGTGAAAAACGTAAGTTGAATAATTAACACAAACAGAAAAACACAATAATTTATTTGCAGCACCAGCTTAGAGAGTAGAAAAGAACAACCTGACTATTGGGGGATTGGCAATATTGTATAATGACTTGCCCTTTCAATTGTTTAGCCAGAGCCATCACTGCAGAAATGTGTCACCATCCCTCGCATCCGCAAAATCACCGCCGGAGGACAATCCTTCAACTACATTGCGGCAAAGAGCTGGAACAACATTCCCTGCACCTCAGACAAAGCCAGTCGCTCCCATCTTCAGGAAGAACCTCAAGACGTGGCTCTTCGTATGAGGACCCCTCCCTCCCTCCCTCCACCCCCCGCAGCACCTTGAGACCCTCATGGGTGAGTAGCCATGTCCTACAAAAACTGATTGTGTGTATGAGCAATGGCACCTTGTGCAATGCCAAAGGAAAAAAACATGTAAGAGCAAAGCACATAGAAATATATGCAGAAAATGAAGGCAGATTATACACAAAGCATGAACTCACTTCCTAAAACTCACAATAAGATATGCAGCCAAATTACAGCAAATCCACAGCCCACAATGTCTCTACCTTTTTTTGTGCTTGGCTGTAGCCAAGATAGTTTGATTTTATTAAAACGATATGTATATAATTCTTATAGGAGCCTTCCATCCGCCCATTTCACCCACTGGTCTTTTACTGTGTTTTAGACACTTTTGTTCCACACACTACAGCATAATGCAAAAAGCCAGCCGATTAAGCCACTGGCAAAGTTCACTGAGAACAAAGGCATTCTGCCTTTTCGGAAGAAGCACACCCACAAAGTACTTCTCTTCAGTTTTGGGAATTATGAAGGCAATAAATGTTTAAAACCAAAATATATATTTTTGTTTGTAGCCCATGATGGTTCCATGAATGCAGGCACAACAGCGTCCCCAGCAATCCAATTTTGCAAAAGAAAAAAATCATAAAACCAGCCTTGACAAACCCAAAAGCCTGGCAGCCAACAACAGAACTACTGACGTTGGCAATGTTTCTTATTAAGTACAGGGCCCTTTGTACAATGTCCTCAAGATACAGCCTGTGTGGGTCATTTGAACACTAAGCTTAAATATCTTAAAATCAATAAAATAAAATAATCGCACACTTATATGCATCATCACTCTCCTTGAAGGTCTTCACAGCCAACCACACAAAAAAATCCTTGCTTAGTTAAATAAGGAGAAAGCATTGTAACTCAGTAAGAGCTGGTGATATTTGATCCTCTTAGTATCAGCAAAGCATCTCTGAATGATCTTCTAAAAACCAGCTGTCAAGCACCTAACCCATTTGCAGAAACAATGTTTGAAACATTAGCAGAATCATAAGTAACAAAACTGTTAACTCTGGGCTCTAAAGCAAGTATACAATTTGCAGATGTACTGCACATGGGGTAAAGGACAATGTTACTTACCCAGAAAGCATCTGTTCGTGGCATGTAGTGCTGCAGATTCACATGCTCTACATAATCCTACAATCTAGTGTTGGGTCAGGAGTGTTGCAAGTTGTTTTTCTTTGAAGAAGCATTTTTGAGTCACGGGATCGAATGATGGCTCGTCCTCAATGATACTGGACATGGGCATCGACTTCTTTGTTAGATTGTTTTCCCGCAGGCGAGTGAGAAGAGGAGTGTAGAGGAGGTATAGAGAAAGCTCTCCACGCACATATAACTATATTCAAGTATAATGTAACTGAAATGGCCACAGGTGTCCGGGGAAGAGGAAGGGCGCATGTGAATCTAGTGCACTGCATGCCACGAACAGATGTTTACTGGGTAAATAACATTTTCTGTTTGATGGCTTTTGTGGCTCTAGATACACATGCTCTGCATAGACTGTAAAGCAGCCACTCATAAAAGTGGTGGCTAGCTTGTGGGAGTTGCAGTTGACTGGAAAAGTGTTTGCAGCACAGCATGACCTACATTGGCTTGCTTACGTTCTGGTACATCCACACAGTAATGCTTTGTAAATGTATGTGGTGTAGACCATGTAGCTACGTTAAAAATGTCAACTATAGGTACGTTTCCAAGGAAAGCTATAGTGGCTCCTTTTTTCCTAGTGGAATGTGCCTGGGCAGCCACCCATTTGCCGGCTGCACTCAGCTTTTTACTCTCCTTATCTGGATGAGGAGAGTCCCCTGTGTCCTGACTACTGGCCCTCTTCAGTGTAGTGGTAACCACTATAGAGTCTGGAGGGACCTGATATAAAGAGGGTCCGTGGGGGAAGACATATTTCTTATCTACTCTAGGTGGATTAACCCTAGAGCAGACAGGTTCTTAAACATTTTGTCTGCATAATGTAGCATGCCAGAGGGCATGGCGAGAAACTGTATATCCCTGTGTGTGGTTGTGAGAGTATCAAACAGGAAGTCCTGCTCGACTGGATCACTATGCAGCTCAAAATTATGAAAGGCAGCTGAATATGCTATTACATGCTGACAGGATGTGCTATTCTCTGGTGAGGAGGGTCATACAGGGTACAAGTCTGGGTCGTTGGTTAACATGGTATCAGAGTTGTACGTGTCACGTGGATCTGGGCCTTGCTGTGTTCCACCCAAATCTTCCCCAGTGTATACAGCGGATCCTTGAGGTGTAAAATCTCCTGCAATAGGTGAGGGAGGTGGATGAGGAGGGATGGGACATGGAGGAGAAGCAGGGGGTGGAGGAGGTGCAGAAGATGGAAAAGGAAGAGGTGGGGCGGCTTGGTAGGTGTGGAGGAAGCCCTGTCCTGGGTAACCTTTGAAAGTAGAGAGGTGTCGAAAGCTAACTGGAATGATAATTTCCTCTTGGTAAGTACAGGGGAGGAAGCAATAATGTGGCCTGAACCCCCCCTAGATGCGGAGACAGCGCTGTTGAGCGTCCATGGTCTCCAAAATGGGATCCACAGGTGAAGGCATAGCTGAAGACTGGGTACAGTCCTTCTGCACTGAAGATCTTGGTTTTGTGGCTCTCAGCACCCAGGTTTTAGGTCAGTGCGATTTGGTCAGCACTGAGTCGGCTATTCAGCACAGGAGCAGAAGAAGAGTTCCAGAAGTGATGCAGTTGATGTCCCACGTCAGAGGAAGAGTTGCAGTCTGTCAGTGGTGTGAAGCAACAATCAAGAAGCCTTGGCAAACGCAAGAGTTGCAGAGCTGCTGGGGACTAGAAAGATCCGAGGGGACTCAACCCATGGAGGGGAGTCCCAGGCGACACTCAGCAGTGGGGAGAGCCAGAAGTTGAGGATGCAGCCCCCATAGGCAACTAACAGGCAGCAAGCACAGGAGTCGCAGTGAGGCCCACTCAGCACACCTGGAGAGGAGTCCCCAGTCGCTGGAGCAGCAGGCAGAAGACTGTTTTGCAGGGAAGAGTGCTGTAGGCAGGTTACATGGAGACTAAAAATCCCTTGGAAAAAGAGCCAGCAAGCCTTGGTAGCTGCAAGAGTCACAGTGCACAGGGGTACTGTCCTGCAAGGAGAGGCAAAGACTCACCACTTCCCAAGTTGGACAGCTGGTAGAGGGGACCACTCCAGACCACCACCTGTATTGCACGATCGACGCACAGATGGAGGAGAGAGGATCCACGAGGCTAGTTGTTGATGCAGTTGGGTCCTGCAGATGCAGGAGAGTGACTCCTTCACTCCAGGGTAGATTCCTTCTTGGAGCAGACTGAAGACTTGCCACCCTCAGAGGAAGCACAGCTCAGGAAATGTTGCAGCTGCTGGAAGGAGACGGAGAAACAATGTTGGAGAGCGAAGTAATCGCTGGAGCTGCAGACTGTGGGTTCCTGTGAAATCCAGTTGCGGTTCCAGTGGCCAGACGTTGAAGTAAACGCTGCAGAGGAGTCCTGCTGGAATCTTGCATGTAAAATCTGAGGACCAACCGAAGAGGGAGACCCTAAATAGCCCTAAAAGGGGGACTGTTCACCTAGCATGGTAACCACCTATCAGGAGGGGGCTGTGACGTCACCTGCCTGACCTGGCCACTCAGATGCTCCCAGAGTCCTCTGCCCACCTTGGATTCAAGATGGCAAAATCTAGTGGCCACCTGGAGGAGTTTTTGGGCATCACTCCTGGGATGGTGATGGACAGGGGAGTGGTAACTCCCCTATCCATTGTTCATTGTCAATTTTCGCGCCAGAGCAGGGACCAGGAGTCCCTGGACTAGTGCTAACTGTTTTTTGCTAGTAGGGCACCAAATGTGCCCTTCAAAGCATACCAGTGGCTTGGGGAGGCTAACCGTCCCTAGCCATGTAACACCTATTTCCAAAGGGAGAGGGTGTTGCTTCCCTTTCCCAAAGGAAACCCTTTGTTTTGCCTTCCTGGCTTCAGCTGTTCAAGCAGCAGGAGGGTAGAAACCTGTCTGTAGGATGGCAACAGCGCCGGCTGCCCGGGAATACCCTGCAATCTGGTAGGAGCAAAGCTGGGGGTCCTCTAAGGAGCCCCCAGAGTGCATGGAATCATGCACTCAATACTGGAAACAGTACTGGGGTATGATTCCGACATGTTTGATACCAAAAACGCACAGGTTTAGAGTTACCATTGTGTAGCTGGACATAGGCAGTGACCTATGTCCAGTACACAGGTGAAATGGCTTCCCCACACTCAAGAAGTCCAAGAAAACGGAGCTGGAGTTCGTGGGGGCACCTCTGCTCATGCAGGGGTGCCCTCACACACAGGTACTAGCACCCTGCCCTCTGATAGGGCCTGACATAGGGTTGACTTACAGTGACCTGGTGCAGTGAGCTGTAGTGAAAGGGTGCAAGAACCTTTTCACGCAGGCTGGGATGGCAGGCCTGCAAACACATTTTGTATGGGCTCCCATGGGTGGCATAATACATGCTGCAGCCCACGGGGAACCCCTGGTGCCCCAATGCCCTGGGTACCTAGTTACCATATACTAGGGACTTGCATGAGGGCACCAGTATGCCAATTGTGGGGTTCACAAAAGTCCAGAACAACCACATTTAGAGGGAAAGAGCACAGTCACTGGGGTCCTGGTTAGCAGGATCCCAGTGAACACAGTAAAAAAAAAAAACACTGACAGCAGGCAAAAAGTGTGGGTAACCATGTCATAAAGAGGGTACTTTCCCACATGGAGGACAGAAACAAAACTGCGCCCGTTCCATCAGCTCAGCATACTTTTTGGTGCCGAATGGTGAGGTAGGCACAAAACGGGCAGGGTCTGTGCCGAGGCGGACAAGTGGTGACAAACGCGAAGATGGGAATAGTCAATTTAGAAACAATATCATAGATAAAGAGAAGACGGAAGGTAAGATTTCGAACCAGAGTGAGTCGAAAGACAGAGCAAAAATGCACACGTCAGAACCCAATGGCGGAGAGAAAACAATCTAACAAAGGAGCCGATGCCCATAATTTTGATGCATTGGATCAATTTGTATTGGATAAAATTTGAGGATATCTGGCAAAACTTGTTTTCAAAGTTTTTGTTAAATGAGAACGCTAGGTAATATTTTGCTGTGTATTGGGTACTGTGCTGGAGAACACAGGGATCGCCAATTGAATTTCACCATGGGACGATCTACCAGTTTGCAGGCAACCATGAAATATGCTGTAATGGTATGTTGTACAGCACTTCTTGATTATTAGCAGGGACATATTTTGTGTAATTAACTAATCTTCAAAGTAAAACATATATATATATTTTTAAACGTCACTATTAATGCTGCACACACACTAGCGCCCATCATGCTCTCATCCGATTTTATCCTTGTGGAGCATGATCTTCTTTTCTTTAGGACCACTTCACTTCTCCCATCCAGGGCAGCGAACAGTTATAGAATTTACACCTGGACTGAGCAACTTTGTATTTAACAATGAATTGCTAACTTTAACCAACAGAATTCGAAGAAATGCAGTAGCCTACCCTACCCTACCCTAGACAAGAGGCAGGGGAAGATGATCATTACGACTTCAGCTAAATCATTTCCCTGAGCCCTTTTCATTTCCTACTGGTTCAGACCACAGTTTGTTGTGTACATTTTCAAGATACATACAAGCTAACATAAAGCATATGTAAGAAAAATGTAATTTTTGTGTTCTGGTGACATTCACTAATTGATACTTAAATAGAAGTGCACACACTTCACCTTGCTGTAGAATTGCTTTGGAGTGCCTTCTTCCTTCTCTTGATCATCCTTTTCAAAAGAAGAATCATGGTCCATCTCGTCCAGCTCTTCCTCCTCCTTACCCGATGTCTCCTCCTCTTCCTCCCCCTCGCTATCCAACTCAAAGGGTCTTGCTGGTCGTCTCCGAGTCCCCACAGCCTCTGAATCATTCTTCGAAACGTCAGCAGATGGATCAGAAACATCCCTTTCTCTTTCAGATTCTGGGAAATCACAGTCCGTAAAGGTAATAATTAAATTACATTGAAATGACTGCACACAGTTTGTGTTATATTATACATTTGACTATCCCATGGTCATACTGCTGGAGAAGTTGGAGACTATAACAAGGCCTCTGTATTAAAATACATTAAATAAACATGGCCTTTTCATTTACATTGAATTTGTGAAAATTATTTAAATCTTCACTCCATAGTTAGCACATGCAAAAGATAAATAAAAAAAAAGAATCCTTATGTGGCACTGAAAGAAATATCCACAATACTCTCTTTCTTGGCATGGTTACCCCCATTTCCTGCCTGTTGTCAGTGTGTTTGACTGTGTTCACTGGGATCCTGCTAACCAGGACTCCAGTGATTATGTTCTTCCCCCTTCAAACATGGTTACTTTAACCACTTTGACCCCACATTTGGCACACTGGTGCCACCATGTAAGTCCCTAGAATGGGACACCCAGGGCATTGGGGTACCAGGGGATCCCCATAGGCTGCAGCATGTATTATGCCACCGATGGGGAGCCCATGCAAAGTTTATCTGCAGGCCTGCCTTTGCAGCCTGCGTGAAAGGGTGGATGAACCCTTTTCACTACAGGTCACTGCACCAGGTCACTGCAAGTCACCCCTATCGCAGGCCTTCCTAGACCAGGCCTTCCTAGCCCAGAGGGCAGGGTGCAAGTACCTGTGTGTGAGGGGACCCCTGCACTAGCAGAGCTGCCCCCACGTACTCCAGTTCCATTTTTCCTGGACTTTGTGAGTGCAGGGACGCCATTTTATGCATTTTCTGGACATAGGTCGTGACCTATGTCCAGCTACATAATGGTAACTCCTAAACTAGGCATGTTTGGTTTCAAGCATGTCGGAATCATACCCCAATACAGTTGCCAGTATTGGAACTATGATTCCATGCACTCTGGGGGCTCCTTAATTAATCCCCCAGCATTGCTCCTACCAGCCTTCTGGGGTTTTCTGGGCAGCCCAAGCTGCTGCCACCCCTCAGACGGGTTTCTGCCCTCCTGCTGCTTGAACAGCTCAAGCCCAGCAAGGCAGAATAAAGGATTTCCTTTGAGAAAGGGGGTAACACAAACCCCCTTTGAAAATAGGTGTTACATGGCTTGGGAGGGGTATCCTCCCCAAGCCACTGGCATGCTTTGAAGGGCACATTTTGTGCCCTCTGTGCATAGACCAGTCTACACCGGTTAAGGACCCCCAGTTCCTGCTCTCATACAAAACTGGACACTGACCACTCCCCTGTCCATCACCAACCCAAGGGTGGTGCCCGGAGTGCCTCAAGAGGGTCCCTGGGTTCTGCCATGTCAGGCATGTGACGTCAGAGCCCCCTCCTGATAGGTGCTCACCTGGCTAGGTGACAATCCCCCTTTCAGGGCTATTTAGATTTGGCTTGCAAGATTCCAGCAGGACTCCTCTGCAACCTTACTTTGACTTCTAACCAATAGAACTGCGACTGGACCTCCAGGAACTGACAATCTGCATCCACAACGAAGACTCTGCTTGCAAAATAGTTTCCACTGCTCCTTCCAGCTTCTGCAACATTTCCCCGGCTGTGCATCCTCGGAGGGCGGCAAGACTTCAGTCTGCACGAGAAGGAAGAATGCATTTCCCTTGGAGTGAAGGAGTTACTCCCCTGCATCCACAGGCACCAACTTTAACGACGACCAGCTGCGTGGATCTCCCCTCATCCTGAGCTGTGTGAATCTTGCATCACAGGTGGTGGTTCTTAGTAGTCCGCTTGGACCTCTCTGCTAGCTTTTCAACTTTGGACGAGGTAAGCATTTGCCTTCCCATGCAGGACAGTGCCCCCCCTGCACCGCATCTCTTGCAGCTACCAAGGCTTGTTTGAATCTCCTCCAAGGGATCTTCAGGCTCCGTGAAGCTCCAGCACTCGTTCCTGCGATGCACAGCCCTCTCTGTGCTTCTCCTGTGGCGTGGGACCCTTCCTCAGTTGTGCTGCATGGGCTCCTCTGCGACTCCTAGTTCCTCGTCCAGGGGGTCTCCTGTGGGGGCTGCCTCTTCTTCTTTGGACTCTCGGGCTTCGTGAGTGTCCCCCTTGGACTCCCCCCATGGGTTGAGTCCTCCTGGACCTTGCTGATCCCCGGTAGCTCCACTTTTGCTTTACCCGGACTTTTGCCTTTGCCAAGGCTTGTTGGTGGCTCTACAACGCCACTGACCAACTGCAATCATCCATCAGGCGTGGGACGTTGACTGCATCCTCCAGGAACTCTTCACCTGTTCCAGGGCTGCATTACTGACCGTCTTCGTCCTACCATCGACCAACTCATGTAACCACAGCTGGGTGGGTAGTAGCTTCTGATCCTCCACCACAGACTCTTCTGTGACTTCTGGACTTGGTCCCCTTCTTCCAAAGGTCTTCCTCTTCTGGAATCCACCGCTGGGTTCTTGCAGTCTTGTCTGGGTGTTGCAGTTTCTTCTTTTCCCTCCTTTTGGGTGGTTTGGGGAAAATCCAGTAACTTACTCCTTTTCTTCTTGGTCACTAGGGGGCACTGTGGTACTTATCTTTGGGGTTTCTCAGTACTCGCAGTTCCCATCTACACATTCAACTTACCTCGGTTGGGGTCCCACAAACGCATTTTATGTTTTTAGTATATAGTTTGGGCTCCCCCCGGGTCATTATTGTCTAGTGCTATTTGCACTCTTTTCTAATACTTTCTATGCCTATTCTGATCACTAGTGTACATACCTAGTGTTATTTGCCTTCTATTGGAGGGTTGCCTGTCTAGTACTTTTTGGTTATTGTGTCCCTAAAATAAAGTACCTTACTTTTTATAACACTGAGTGTTTTCTTTCACATGTGTGAGTGCTGTGTGACTGCAGTGGTATTGCATGAGCATTGCATGTCTTCTAGATAAGCCTTGGCTGCTCATCCACAGCTACCTCTAGATAGCCTGGCTTCTAGAAACTGTCTACACTAGACTAATATAGGATACCTGGAATAAGTACCTTAGGTACCCACCACACACCAGGCCAGCTTTCTACATATGTATGTATATATAAATATTTCTTTTAAACAAATTAATAAGAAAAGGTACTATTTCGACAGAATTCAAAATACTATGTACGCAGATAAAGATTTTTTTAACACTCTTACTGAATTTCGTAAACCTGAGTGCACAGAGGGAGCTCATCCCATGACTCAGTAATTTGCTAACAAACTGGCAAATTACACAACCAAAAAGCAGACATGTTGGGAACCTATTTAAAACGAAGGAAACAAACCAGCACCAACCCATTTCCAACCATCCCCTCCAAGAGTAGGCTAACCCAGCCGCTGCATTCTTTCAAACAACTATCACAATTTATGGATTTGGTTAAAGCAAGCAGGCCAGCCAGCCACCCTTCTGACCCTTGTCCATCACAAGTCTTCAGGGACATTCTTTTAATTACACTGCTGCTACATCAATGAGAAAATTATTATTTAACTACCAGAAGACTGAAAAAAGGTATACATACGCTATTAAAGATAACAAACCCCGACCAGCATGACCCAAACCACTACAGATTACAAATGTACCTTTCCTGGGCAAGCTGACAGATAGAGCAGTATTCGCCTAAATGTCACAATTCACTGAAGATGCTTCGACTTCCAAACAGGATTCTAGCCAGAAAGAGATACAGAACCTGCCCTCTTCACCATCTGGGTTGACCTTAACACACAGTAGAAGAGAACAGGGTCTCTTGCACTACTTCCCTAGAACCTTTCAGCTTCCTACGACTCAGTTAACCATGACACTCTAAGCCAAAGGCTCTATGAAGCAGGCATAGAGGTGACAACTCTTGAATGGATCACATCCTACCTTCAATACAGGGCAAATGTCACTGGAAAGTCAAAAAATCTTCAGCTGCCTCGAAGCGTTGATCGGTGGATCACATGGAGCCACTACAAATTGAATGCCTCCAAAACTGAAATGCTCACATGTGGCAAATGGAAAAATTATGACCCAATCTGCAATCTGGGCCAGGCCTGACAATCTGGAATCACAGCCTAAAGTGTCTAAGGAAGTAAAAATCCTTGGAATTACCATGGACTCAAAATCAGTCGATAAGTTAGCAAGGTCATGCTCCATTACTGTGAAACCTCTTTGACACATCTTGCCCCCACATAGGATTTCCACACAAGGTCCAAGCTACTAACTCTCTTATAGTGTCTTAAATTCATTATGCCAATGGCCTCTATCACAGATCACCTTTATCAACTATGAAAAAACTACAACAAATTTAGAAATCTTCAGTCAGACTACTCCTACATGTAAAGCCACAAGCCCACATCTCCTCTGCCTTGAGGGCCCTACATTGGTTACCGGTTGCCAGAAGATCCACCTTCAAGCTCCTTTGTATAACCTACAAAGCAATACACGAAACAGGACCACTTTTAATCAGGAATACAAATCACAAAATGCATACAACAAAGAAACCTTAACTCAGGTTTGGCACTTCATCTCAAAACCCCAGCATAGAAGAAAACGGGTGGTTGACCTTTCTCTTTGTAAGCAGCTAAAAAATGGAGTGCATTACCCCCAAACATAAGTGCCACAGATAGCTATTTTATCTTCAGAGGACTACTCCAATGTTGTCTCTTTCTTACATGACCACCAGGCTCCAAACACAAATGTGCAGCATGTGTATCTAGATATGTACAATTTGATTATATGCATGAATTTAGGTATGTGCATTTCTTGGTGTAATAACATTCTAAAGGTCTGCTTAACAAATGTAAACTTCATAGTGACCTACATACATTACTATTATTATACATATATATATATATATATATATATATATAGAGAGAGAGAGAGAGAGAGAGATAGATATAGATAGATAGATAGATAGATAGATAGATAGATAGATAGATTATCTATCTATCTATCTATCTATCTATCTATCTATCTAATTATATTTTGATACCTAGTGGCAGTCGCCTGGGGGGGTGTTTGGGAATTTCCCTAAAAGTTATGTTTCCCATATTAATTTCCATAGGACCTTTAGACATGACTACAGTCCGAACCACTGGATGGAATGACACCAAATTTGACAGAAAGCTAGCTTTTGGTATGCAGATTTCATATTTGCTTATTTGGTGTAAATCTGTTCAGTAGTTTTTGAGATATTAAATGAAATCCAAATTTCAATAGCGAATACTTTGCAAGTTTGCGTGAATGCACGTGCAAATAGAAGCACTGTAATTGACAGGCCACAACCTGAATAGAAAGTTGCAGCCATTATGTAGGTAACGGGACATGGTACTGGGACTGAAAAACAAAATGAAAAGTAGCATAAGGGGTCAGGTTGGAGCTACCCTGACCCCAGGAGTGTAATATAGGGGTATTTGAGGGCGAAATTATGGGTTTAAAATGTTTTTATTCACTGTGCGTGATATTGGCGAGAATAATCAAGAATATGCAAAAAAATATTTTTAAAAATTCACATTAATTCATACACTAATTAATTCACGGAGACTCGTGCAGTCACACAACAATCACTCACACTCATGCACCCACTCAGACTACCACACCCACTTTCAGCCCAGACCCTCATGCACTAACGTACTCACAGAGCTACTCAGACTCTCTTGCACCCACTAACACCCTCATGCACCCACTCAGACCCACTCACACCCTCAGGCACCCATTCTCAAATCAACTCAGACCCTTGTGCACCCACTCACAGATGCACCCAGACACTGATGCACCCACTCACAGAACCACTAAAGACCCTCACACACCTACTCACAGACCCACTCAGATCCTCACACACCCACTCTCAGATCCTCACACACCCACTCACAGACCCTCATGCACCCACTCACAGACCCACTCAGAACCTCATGCACCCACACACACACATTCGCCCGCTCAGACCCTTATGGACCCACTCACACTGATGCACCCACTCAGACACAGACCCATCCATTCACAGACAGACACCTACACTCATGCAACCACTAACATCCCCCCTCACACCCTCATGCACCCACTCACAAACTACTCAGACAATAACACCCACTTTCACAACTAGACAGACACACTCACACCAAGAGACACCCTCTCACACCTATTCTCACATGAAGAGAGACAGACTGTTTGGCTGTGCATGGTGCGGTGTTGGGTGGTTAGATGGCCGAAAGCCGTGTGCAGCATGGGGTTAGGTGGTTAGAGGTGTTGGTCTGCTCTGTGGTAATAGGGGTTGGCCAATTCTTGCTGTGCACTACCAAAGGCAGTGTGTCAGAGGCTAGGCCCTGAGGCCAACCGCAGTAGTTGGCTTAACCTATAGTAATGAAAACTATTTTACATTTTAAAAAAACATGGAAATTCACTGAAAAAACTAAGATTACAGGGCCGTTAGTTAGGAAATAGAATTTAAAAAATCTTTGAAATTCACTTTAAAAAAAACAAGGGTTATAGGGACGTTATAGTTATGGTCTGAATTTATTCGTACAAAACCAGTGAAATTCAGCAGTTATAGCTAGAGTTCTTTCAAGTAACTAACTTGCGTCCTCGCCATGCACTGCTAATCACCCCTCAAGTAACAGCACTCCTGACATCTTTGATAACATCACTGTAACATCTGCAGTAAATTATTGATCAGATAACTGTGCATGGCGAGGGCACAAGTTATAGTTGCCTTAGGGCGTGAGTTATAGTTACTTGAAACAACTAACTAAAACTGCTAAATTTCAATGGTTTTGTATGAGTAAATTCAGAACATAACATAACATCTCTGTAACCTATATATATATATATATATATATATATATATATATATATATATATATATATATATATATATATATATACACACACATGTGTGTATCTGCAGCTACACATGCCATCGAACATATATATATATATATATATATATATATATATATATATATATATATATATATGGACATGGTCACTTACCCAGTGTGCATCTGTTCGTGGCATGTGGTGCTGCAGATTCACATATTATACATATATCGCCATCTAGTGCTGGGCTCGGAGCGTTACAAGTTGTTTTTCTTTGAAGAAGCTTTTTTCGAGTCACAGGATAGTTTGACTCCTCCTCTCGGTGATAATGCGCATGGGCATCGAGTCCCTTGTTAGATTGTTTTCCCGCAGGAGAGAGAAGTAAGGAGTGATGAATTGTATATGTACAAATATATATAGTAAGTAAAGAAGATGTCCATGCAATGTATATACATATCTACATAATAAAGTACTACAACGGCTACAGGCTTCTGGGAAGGTGGGAGGGCGCATGTGAATCTACAGCACTACATGCCACGAACAGATGTACACCCTGTAAGTGACATTTTCAGTTTGATGGTATGTGTAGCTGCAGATACACATGCCATGCATAGACTGAAAAGCAGTCCCTCCCCTAAATAACCAGTGGCTAGCCCATAGGAGTCGAAGTAGTTTGAAATGTTTTTAGCACTGCTTCACCAACATTTGCTTTTTGGCGAGATAAAACATCCACACAGTAATGTTTAGCAAATATGTGTGGTGTGGGCCATGTGGCTGCTTTGTATATTTTTGCCTTTGGTATATTTCCTAAGAATGCCACTGAAGCTCCTTTCTTTCTAGTAGAATGTGCTTTAGGAGTTACTAATAGTTGCCTTTTAGCTTTAAGATAGTAAGTTTGAATACACTTTACTATCCATCTGGCCAATCCTTATTTGGAAATAGGATTACCAATATGAGGCTGTTTGAAAGACACAAAAAGTTGTTTAGATTTTCTAAACTCTTTCGTTCTGTCTAAATAATACATGAGAGCCCTTTTGAGATCAAGAGTGTGGAGAGCGGCGTGGCTGGCGAGATGGCCAACCGGAAGCACTAAATGAGTCCTCCAGATCCCGGCTCGTAATCCTCCCTGATCCTGTGGCCCCCGGACCCCTGCAGAGTCCTGAAGGCCGCAGGAGCGGAGGAGTGCACGGGGAGAGCGGCGGGAAAGAACATTTGAGACGCCGAAATCGAGCAGCAGGGTGGCGTGCAAGCGGAGCGCCTGACCTTAAGATGGCAGCTGCGATCAAAGCGTGGGAAAAATTGACAGCAGGAGACACTGGAGTGGCACGAATTCAAGGAAGAAGTTTCCTGAAGGGGAGCCACTTGGTGTGAGGGGCTGAGTGGACTTTGACTCTGTGCCCCCTCTCGTTCTCTTTCCCCCCCACCCCCAAGAAAGTGGGTACAGTGTTGGAGTTGGGCCTCCCAGTTGGATTGGAGGCCAGCTGTAGTGATTGGGGCAATGGTGGCGATCGGTGCCTGCTCCCTGCGGAGTGTGCACAGGCCCTGGATGCTTGGGGCTCACATAGCTGCATTGGGCATACAGTGGCAGCTGGAGGCGTCGCTGAACTGTTTCTTGCAGAGTGACTCCTTTGGGCTGGAGATCTGCCAGAGTTCTTGGGCTGCTCTGGAGTGCGGAACTATCAGGCTGTGCATCGGATCTGTCGGCTCGGGTACGACACATGCGCTGCTTCTACATATGCTGGCACCCCCATGGGGTCGGGGTTAAGAGACTGAGAGGTGTTGGGCGGCAAGAATACGGAGTTTGACTGCCTACCTCGCGCCTGGAGGGCCCGAGCCTGGCATTTGGTGTGTTCCTTCAGGACTACCACTCCAGCAGGTGGATACCATGGGCAAGGATAGAACGTAAAAGAGTACGCAGCAAACCCAGATGGACCAATACACTGCGCAAAGTTGAGGTGTGAGTCTACAAAGGGATCCTCCAGGCCCATTGGAGAAAGGTGCAGAACCCACCGGTGAGCAAATCCTGGCTGCTATTGAGTCCTCGCGGCAGGCAATGCAAACTCAGATCGCAGCCATAGCGGTGGATGTCAATCTGCTTCGTGCGGACCTAAGAGTAGTGGCAGCACTCTCGGTGGCCACTGAGAAACAAGTGAGGTGCCTGCAGTCTGAGATGGATACGCTGAAGGCCTTGGTGGCCATCCTTGAAGCTAAAACGCACAAGATGGAGGCGAGGGTCGAGGATGCGGAAGATACGGCAAGACAGTGTAACCTCCACATAGTGGGCTTTCTGAAGATGTGGAGGGGGCAAATATGGAGGCTTTCTTGGAAGACTGGATCTGAAAAACATTGCCTGAGGCACCCTTATCGGCTGTATTTGTGGTGGAGCGTGCGCACAGGGCCTTAACAGCGCCGCCGCCGGGAGCCCCCCCACGAACAATTATAGTCAAGGTCCTTAACTACAGAGACCAAGATGTAATTTTGCAGGAGGCCAAGGAAGCCAAGTGATTGTTCGTTCGGACGGCACCCTGAGTCTTGAACGTCAGACACAGGAGCGGGAGGAGGCCAAACTGTTGGTTCAAACTGTCACATCGGAGGTGCCCTCCCGCTCCAGGTCCCCCTGTGTTGCAGGCAGACTGTCTCCGGATTTGAGCCCTGAGGGCACCTGAATGCTGCATTGGCCCTCTGGTCGGGACTGGAGCAACCTACTTTGGTTTTGGGGGATTCTTTGAGGTCTTCCCCCAGTTGTGCTCTCCTTCTCTCTCTGACCCCTCCCCTCTCTTTCTGATGCGGACTATGGATGGGAGGTAGCGGGGGTCCGGGTCAATGATTGTGCCGGGAGTTGCTGCGGAGTGGTGGAGCTGAGCTACCCCCCCCCCATTGTTGTTGGTTCTTCTAGTGGGTACAGTGTGTGTGCGGGACGGACGATTGGTGTGGGTGGAGTGTCGGAGTGCTGTCTGGACCTAAATCTAGCTATCGAGCGGGAGCGGCGATCGCCTCCCACTTCTGGCCTTAGAAGTGTTAGCGGGGTGCTCACTCAACTGGGCAGACACTAGTTGTGGGAGGTGTTTAGCCAGGGTGGAATGGGGAACTTATCTGTAGGTTCTTGTTAGAGTTGGAGTTCTGTATTTAACACTGTAAGCACTGTGAGTGTCCTCCTGTTTAGGGACATCAACTTGCCTGGTTGCGTGAGCATGAACCGGGGGATTATATGGCGGGGCCGTGGGCGATTGGGGTGGGGTGGGGGGGGGGGGGGGGGGGGGGGGGGTGGTGGGGGGACCGGAGTGGTGGTGAGGTGTGTGGAACAGATTAGACTATGGTGGGTACCATGGCACGCATAGTTACATGGAACATTAGGGGGTTAAAGTCCTGTGTGAATCGCTATAGAGTGCATACATACCTTCGGCGGCTTGGCGTAAGTATTGCTCTCCTGCAGGAGAGTCATTTGGTTGAGAATGAAGAGCAAAAAGTGCAGAAAAAGTGGAGGGGGCAGCTATATTCCGCAACCTATTCCTTCTGCGCTAGAGGGGTTTCAGTCTGGGTGGCCCTTGGGACTCCCTTTGTACTAAAAAGTCTAAAAGCAGACGTGCAGGGACGTTACATATTTCTTCATGGCTTACTTGATGGCCTTGAGATATGTCTGTTTAATATCTACGCCCCTAACACGGATGATGCGGGATTCTATCATCAGATACAACAGGAATTAATATAATTTACAGGGATACCCATATCCTCTGGGGAAAGGATTTTAGGGCAGCTGAGGGTCAACGCGCACCTGCGTGAGCACTTGCGAGTTATTTATGCTGCACCGAGGCCCAAATTCAGACGTACCTGAATGGTCTCCAGTTACCTCGCCTTACGGCAGCCCAGGCAGAGGAATTGGAAGGAGAGGTTTCATTGGACGACCTGGGCGAGACGTTGAGTGCTATGGCCTGGACGGGCTGCCAGTCGAATTTTATCGTACATATTCTGCTGTGCTTCTTCCTCGATTGTGGGAAATACTCCATGAGGCGTGAGGGGAGGGTATGCTACCGGTGCATATGCGAGAAGCTCCGATAGTTATGCTACCAAAGCCAGGAAAGGAGGTTGAGGACCCCAGCTCATATAGGCCTTTATCCATGCCGAATGTTGATGTTAAATTACCCGCTAAAGCGTTGGCCTCTCGGTTGAGTAGAGTGGTGATGCATTTAGTGCAGGGGGATCAATGCGGTTTTGTGCCGGGGAGGGGAACTCATATAAACATATGGCTCTTATCGCATATACTTCACGAGACTCGAGGCTCTGCGTTTCCCGCAGCTCTAGTGGCGCTAGATATGGAAAAAGGGTTTGACACCCTGTCATGGGACTACCTATAGGAGGTGTTGTGCAGCGTGGGTATGGTCCTGTCTTATCCTGGGTGTGTCTTTTGTACTCAGCGCCCCGGGAGAGAGTGCGTACAGGGGTGATGGTGTCAGACTCCTTTATGATTGAATGCGGCACACGGTAGGGTTGCCCCGGGTCGCCGCTGCTATTCGCGTTGGCCATGGAGCCCCTAGCTATTCAACCACGGACTGGCTTGGATGGTTGGGGTATCCAGGTGGTGGTGAGAACGCACATAATTTCATTGTATGCAGATGATGCTCTAGTGTTCGTATCAGTGCCTGAACAGGCGGTCCCCCCCTCTTGTTGGGAATGATGGATGATTTTGGGAGGGTGCCGAGTTTATGCGTTAACAGACACAAAACTGTGTTGTTCCCGATGGCAGGTCTGTCTGTGGTAGAGGCTTTGGAGTTGCCCCAATTGGGCTTAACCTGGGAGACTGAATCCTTTTCATATTTAGGCACCCGAGTTGCACATTCGCTGCAAATGCAATTCAATTTAAACCTGGGAAGAGTACTGGAGGGCATCCGTGCATCTGTTCAGTTTTGGACCTCTCTCCTACTATCGGTTATGGGTAGAGTCACGCGCATGCTTCCTCGATGCCTATACGTTATGCAGAATTCACTCTGTGAGCTCCCTCTTTCGATATTTCGACAACTAGATAAACTGCTCTTATCCTTAGTCTGGGCAGGCAAACGATGCAGAGTTCGCATGGGAATCCTGAAATTGTACCTAGCTTGGGACTGCCAGACTTATATTTATATTACTTGGCTGGGTTACTGCAGTACGTAGTCCGATGGTGTGAGGATGAGCCCAATTGGGAAAAGGATTTGTTAGCCGGCTCGGTCTGTGTGGAGCGCCTCCTGCATATACTAATGGGCGGCTCTAGGGTTCCGCAGGGCACCCCCTACCTTGTGGAACAGGTATCGAGGGCTTGGGAGAGTGCGGTGTCGCGGGCCCTACGTAAGGACCCATATGCTTGTCTGCTTCCCTTGTGGTGGATCCGGCCTTTTACTGAAGCTGCTGAAGTAATGGATTTTGCACAGTGGCATGCAGGGGGTTGTAACAATGCTGGTGACTTATATCAGAATGGCACGTTCATTACGAGGGAGGAGGCAGACTCCATGTTTGGTATAGATCCAAGACAGTTCTTACAACATGGGAACATCTCGCAGACGGTCAGAGACATTTGGATGTCCTTTCCAGAGGAGCCTGCTGAATCTCACCTCCTGGCATCATTGCTTGATCCTGGAGGTGATCGGGGCCTGCTATCCCGAACTTATAAAGCTCTCAAGGGTGACAGACTGACTGACCTTCAGGGGATTAGAGGGCAATGGGACACTTGTCTCTGAATGGTGCTCACGGATGGGGAATGGAATAGGACCCTTTCTTTGGTGCGGGATGCGACCAGCAACGCTAGGTTTAAGTTAATGCACTTTTATTACTTACATAGAGCATACCTGACATCTCAACGGTTAAATAGGATATTTCCCTCAAGACCTGATAGTTGTAACCGTTGTGGAGAGCAGTTGGCTACATTTGATCACATGGCATGGGTCTGTGGCTCTGTCCAACCTTATTGGCATCAAGTGGTGAAGACGCTAAGGGAGGTTACGGCTGCGAGTGTGCAGGTTACAATGAAGCGCTGCCTGCTGGGCCTGATCCCAGTTCCCAAAAAGGGTCGGAAAATGGCATATAGATTTGCACAGCTGGGGCTTTTACTGGTGAAACGGTGCATTGTGATTCGTTAGGCCAGCCCGCAACTCCAGCTACATGTTACTTGGTTAAGTGATTTAGTTGAATGGGCTACTGCAGAAGAATGCCGGTTGCGGAAGGTTCGATTAGATGAGTGTGCTGACCGAGATTTGGAACTCTGGTGTGCCATGATTCATGAGCGGACTGGTGTGCAGGAGAGCGAGGGTGCGAGTCCTTTGACTGATGCATCTGCCCACTGAGCCCTGGTCGGGGTTGAGCCTTGGGGTGCTGGGCCCGGGGATTCCAGCAGCACGAATGTGTGTCTTGGTGTGCCCAGGAGGGCATGCTCCCGGTCTTGCTCCTCAAGGGGGGTCACCGTGGGTGGCCCCATCCTCGCTTCCTTGGTCTGGCTACTGTGTCACTCTGGGATGCTGCTGTGTTCCCTTGCTGGGTCTCCCCCTCCCCCCGACCATACCTGTTGCACCAGATGAATGACGATCATTTGTAGCACTGTCCGCTGGTCTGTCTATGCTTACTATACTTACAGTGTACTGTTGTTGGTTAATATGTTATAGTGTACTGCATTGTCTCTGAAGGGGTGGGCTCTGCTCTGTCAGGCCACTGTGGAAGTCATGTTGGTTGGGTTCCCTAATCTAACAACACGGATGCCTTATCTCCCTATGCGTGCTTTGTCAGAGCAGTTAAGTGGGCCTGGATCTGAACTCTTCAAAATGTTATGAACATAAAAGGTGCGATTGGTCGGATCGCTCCCCTCCCCCGAAAGAACTATGTAATAATGTAGTACACAGTTGTATGTTTTTATCTTATGCATGCATAAACAAGTTTAAAAAAAAGGGGGGGGGGGGAAATTAAACAAAAAAGAGTGTGGAGAGCTCTATCAGCACCTGAATCTGGCTGTGAAAAGAAGACTGCCAATTCCACTGACTGATTTATGTGAAATGGTGAAACCACTTTGGGTAAAAATGTTGGATTTTTCCCAAGTACTATTTTGTTTTTGTGTACTTGGAAGGGTTCTTCTAAAGTGAATGCTTGAATTTCACTTACTCTTCTTAAGGAATTAACTGCTACCAGGAAAGCAACCTTCCATGAGAGAAACTGAAGAGCGCAAGAATGCATGGGTTCAAATGGTGGACCCATAAGTCTTGTGAGCACAATGTTAAGATTCCAAGCAGGAGCTGGTGGAGCCCTAGGTGGAATAACAGTTTTAAGACCTTCCATAAAAGGTTTTATGACAGGAATTCTAAACAAAGAGGTATGTTGTCTGTTTTGGAGGTAGGCTAATATTGCTGTTAAATGAATTTTGATAGACGGACATGCAAGATTTGCTTTCTGTCAATGAAGCAAATAACATACAATATCCTGTACTGATGCTTTAAGTGGATCAATGTTTTTAGGTTGGCAGTAATCTACAAAATATCTCCATTTATTTGCATAGCACTGCATGGTTGTAGGTTTACATGCTTGTTTTAGAATGTCCATACATTCTGATAGAAGCTGTAGGTATCTAAACTCTATGACCTCAGGAGCCAAATCGCCAGGCTGAGTATGCTGGGATAGGGATGCCTGATCTGACCCTTGTTTTGAGTCAATAGGTGTGGTCTGTTTGGGAGCTTGTGATATGGTACTACTGACAGATCCAATAGTGTTGTGTACCAGTGTTGACGTGCCCACGAGGGAGCAATGAGTATCATAGTGAGGGAAGTGTGGAGAAGGGGGGGGGAAAGCGTAAGCAAATAACCCTGACCAATTGATCCATAGAGCATTGCCCTTGGATTGAGGGTGTGGGTATCTGGATGCCAAGTTTTGCCATTTTGCATTCTAGCTGGTGGCAAAAAGGTCTATATTTGCTGTTCCCCACATCTGAAAGTAATACTGAATTACCTGTGGATTAATCTCCCTTTTTGTGTATTTGTTGCTGCGCCCTGCTTCAGAGATCCACTAGATGGTTGTGTATCCCTGGGATGTATTCCGCTAGCAGGTGAATGTGATTGTGAATTGCCCGTTTCCAAACTGTGCTAGAAGAGACAAATAGGATGAGAGTGTCCACCTCCTGAGTTCGCAGATAATACACTGTTGTCATGTCTGTCCTTATTGAGGCTGTTTTGTGTACGGTCTGCAGTTGGAATGCTTTGATGGCTAAGAACATAGCCAGCAATTCCAAGTGCTGCTGGATTGAGTCCCATACCCCCTGTACTGTATTGTAAGATTGTTGAGATGGGCTCCCCAACCGGTCATTGATGCATCTGTGGTGATTATGGTTTGTGGCACAGGGTCCTGAAATAGCCGCCCTTTTGATAAGTTGGTGTGATTCCACTATTGTAGAAATTTGTAAGTTTGGCAGTCCAACTACACTAGATCCTGTAGTTGACCCTGTGTCTGAGACCATTGTTGCGAGAGACACTGTTGCATTGGACTCATGTTTAAATATGCATTGGGCACTATTGCTATGCAGGTTGCCATCAGTCCCAATAACCTCATGACAAATCTTACAGTGTAAGTCTGACTGACCTGAAAATGGGATATGAGAGTGTGAAACTCTTGGATTAGTTGTGGATTTGGGTAAGCTAATGCTGACCGAGTGATCAGAATTGCTCCTAGATAAGGTTGAATTTGTGCTGGCTGAAGGTGAGATTTCTAGTAATTGATTGTGAACCCTAATTTGTGTAGGGTATCTATTGTGTACTGTGTGTGTGCTGTTGACAGTTTCGAATGGTGCTTGCTTTTATTAACCAGTCGTCCAGATAAGGGAAGAGATGTATGAACTGTCTTCTGCGGTATGCCACAACTACTGCTAGACATTTTGTGAACACCCTTGGTGCTGTTGTTACTCCAAAGGGTAGTACTTTGAATTGATAGTGCTTGCCCGTAACCACAAACCTTAAATACTTGCAGTGTGCTGGATGTATAGGAATGTGGAAGTAAGCATCCTTTAGACCTAATGTGGTCATGTAGTCTTGTTTTTCTAACAAGGGAATGATATCCTGTAGAGAGACCATGTGGAAATGCTCTGACAGGATATATTGATTTAGAGGTCTGAGATCAAGAATTGGTCTGAGAATGCCATCCTTTTTTGGTATGAGGAAGTATAGAGACTATACCCCTGTCCCTTGCTGACTGATGGAAACCATCTCTATTGCACCTTTGAATAGAAGAGATTCTACCTCTTGTTTTAATAGAGCAATGTGTTCACGGGAAAGCCTGTGTGAACGGGATGGAATGTGTGGTGGAGTGGAGATAAGTTCTAGGCAATAATCACTCTGGATAATTGACAGTATCCATTGATCTGCTGTAATTTGTTGCCAGTGAGGATGGAAATATTGCAGTCTTCCTCCCACAGGAGATGTATGCTGTTTGGGGATGCAGGGAAAGTCACTGCTTTGATGAGGTGCAGGCACCTCTTGTGACAGGGGATTTACCTCTGGATCTGAAAGTGTGCCCTCTATAAGAGGCCCTGAAAGATCCCCTGGGATAATATTGTTTTCCCTGTTTTTGTTTGGACATAGAGGCCTCTGAAGTTTGTGGCTTAAACCCTCCTCTAAATTGAGGTTTATTAAATGAGCCCCGAAAAGGTGTTGTTAAAAGGGCTCCCATGGCCTTTGCTGTCTCTGAATCCTTTTATAACTTGTCAATGGTTGTATCCAAGTCCAGGCCAAAGAGTTGCTGCTTATTAAAAGGCATGTTAAGGACCGCTTGTATTTCAGGCTTAAAGCCAGAGGACCTCAACCAAGCAGGTCTCCTAATTGTGGCGCTGGTGTTTATTCCCAGCTGCCGTATCAGCCGCGTCAAATGCTGATCGGATCCGATTATTATCAACGGCTTGTCCTTCTTCCACTACTTGTTGTGCTCTTTTCTGGTGTTCCTTTGGGAGTTACTGCAGGAACTCCTGCATCTCATCCGACTGTGCTCTGTCCTACTTAGCTAAAAGAGCTTGGGAGTTAGCAATTCACCACTGATTTGCAACCCAAGTTGCTACTCTTGCCTGCTGCATCAAATGTGTGGCTATTTTCATCAGGGGGAGGAGCATCCCCTGTGGACTGGCTATTTGCCCATTTTCTGGCTGCAGTGACTACAACGGAATCTGGCGGTAACTGCTGTGAAATAAAAACTAGATCAGATGGTGCCGCTCTATATATTTTGTTTCTCATTTATTCTAGGTGTTAATACCCTGGCATTCACTGGTTCTTTCAAAATCTCATTGGCATGTTTTAACATGCCCGGTAACATTGGCAAACATTGATATTGTTTGTGAGTTGAGGAAAGTGTGTTAAATAGAAAATCCTCTTCTATTGGCTCAGAGTGCATCTGTACGCTGTGATAGGCAGCTGCTCTGGTGATGACCTGATTATAGGATGTGGTATCCTCAGGTGGAGACGGTCTTGTGGGATACAAATTAGGATCATTTAGTGGCATTGGGTCAGTCATATATGTTCCATGGATCAATGTTCTAAAAGTACTACCACCCATATAGTCCTAATGTGAAGAAGCATGAGATTGTGTGGGTGAAGTTGGTGGTGGTGGAGTATGAGGTGGTGGAGAAGAAGGAAGATAAGGTGAATGCGGTGGAGAATGCTGTAGTGTCTTTGGCTTCTCTTTACGTTTAAAGATTTTCGCCGGTAAAGGGCCAGTATCCTAACTCTTGGAATGCTAGTTTCCTCTTTGTAATTGAAGGAGGAGAGGCAATAATCTTTCCAGTCTCTTTCTGGATTTGAATCCTCCTTTGTTTTTGGTTCATGACCTCAAGAATGGGTCTAATGTCTGTTTCATCTGCCTCCTGTTCTGAAGATGAAACCTGTTTTCTGCCCCCTAATGAATGCTCCGAAAGCTTGGTGGCAGCATGCTTAATAGAGGCCGAAAAAGTGGTCTGATCGGTAGAGGAAAGTGTTTTCGGCTCCGAAGTAGGGCTTTGATGTTTCGACTACGAAGAGGCGCATGGATGTTTCGGCTCTGATGTGGTATGAAGGGTCTCGGTTCCGAAATGGAAGCCTTCCATCTTTTGATCCAATGCTGAAACAGGCGTGACAGTCTGCTCGTGGGAGTGCGTCTTGGCCTTTTTCGGCGCTGAACCAGAGGGTCAGTCGACGATCTGTTGTTTTCGGGTCGAACCATGGCCAGCCAGCAGTGGCAGACTCAAGGCCTTTTGTGATTTCTTAGTTTGTTTTTTATGGGAAGGGGCTTATCTGAATCTCGGTCAGAGTCAGTCTCGAATGGAGACTGCAGTCTGTGCCTGTTCCACACCAAAGATGTTGGGTGTTCATTTGGTGGACTTTGTGGCCATCTCTAACCGCCTTGCTCTTCGATCTTGTAAGCTCTTCTTTGATCGAAAGGACTGACATGCCTCAAAGGTCTCTTCTTTGTGGTCGGGAGAAAGCAGAGGTTGCATACTGAATGCTAGTCGGTGTAGGGGAACTTGGTGTGGCACAGAAGACAGATCGAAATGGAGTCCGATCCATCAGCCTATGGTTCAGTAGGCCCAAAAAGGCCAGAAAAGGGTGGTCAATCGATCCAAACGCTACAATCGGATCAAATGTAGTCAGATATGTGTTTGAAAACGATACCAACGTTAAGAAAAAGGAAAGAGAAGTTCAGATAGTAGAGAACCGAAAGTACCGGAGCGAAAGGGAACAAGTCCAACCCAGATAGCAGAAAGAAAACAATCTAACAAAGGACTCTATGTCCATGTGCACTATCACCGAGAGGAAGAGTCACTCGATCCTGTGACTCGAAAAAAGTTGCTAAGGAAAAACAACTTGTAACACTCCGAGCCCAACACTAGATGTCGATATATGCATAGCATGTGTATCTGCAGCTACACATGCCATTGAATATATATATGAGAGAGAGAGAGAGAGAGCGCGCGACAGAGAAAGAGCGCGCGTACGAGATACACAGATTATTTTATGCCTAGCATGTATATAGGTCACTACATAGTTTTCAAATAATTTATTTGAATGGATCTCTGTTTAATTTATGTAAATAACACAACAACAATTGTATCTTTAAGTGCTTCACTACTGCAATATTGAGGAAAACAAAAAAATATAGAACAAAACAATATAAATATACACAAATAAATAAGCGTTTACGTACAGCAACATCTGAAAGTCTGATTTTCTATCTATACATACTTGAACATATGGAATTTTATGCAACAATTTTATATTTCTTTGTTATTTTACTTATAGATGTATACTTTTTCTATGTTGTTACACATATATATATATATATATATATATATATATATATATATATATATATATATATATATAACCCTTTCTAGACTCTTCCCTCCTCTTTCCCTCCTTCACTCTCCCCAAATCGCATTTTATCACTATGATCTCCAAAATAACACTTCCAAGACTCTTACCTTCTGTATCAAGTCTGTACTCTTCCTAAACCTCATTTTACTACAAGGATATCCGTAATAAACCTTTCTAGACTTTTCCTTCCTCTAGCCCTCCTTTGACTCAGCCCAATCCCATTCCTGTTGAGCCCTGTGTGAAGAGTTATATTTTGTAAACATAGTTACATTCTAAAAATGCTTTGCACACCTTCATCGTCTTCTTCAATGGAGATGGATGGACGGATTCTCTTTTGGTCTACTCCTAATGCAGTCTCTGGCGGTTCTTTCCTTTTTACCTATTAAAAACAAAATTTACTGTCACAAACTAAACACTGTAGAGTTTCTCATGACAAAAGTCTTCTATTTACTGTAGCTATCCACTGCCCTCATCTCCAAGTCATTAAGTTTCTAAGATATTTCATATCCCACATTGTTCCTTCAAACATCAAGCCCGCCATTCAAAACATTTTTTTAATGTCTTAATAGTATAAGAACCTATAAACTATGAAGTAACAAATACAAGGGACACTTTGGTATCAAATGTGAATGTACACTTCATGTGAAAACCACTTGAAACTTGTTTTCTTGATGGTCAATGTCAAACATCAATGTTTCTAGTAACCTCAGAGATACTTGTATCGCCAAGTCTGCAACGTTATCACTATTACAATTTAGTCACAGTACACATATTGAACACGGTAGGGACTGGCAATCAACTTCCTCATCACGAGGGGGTCCTAAATAAATGTCATGAAATATCCCAAGTTCTTACTTAAAACCACCGATATGTAAATAGGCCTATTTGCGCCCATCCCCTCAAAAACAACATGACAATAGTTGCAAAATTATGCCATTTGCAAGGCTCTCACGGAAACTAATTACAAATGTATGAAAACTAGCACAGCCTGTGATCATGCAGCAGAAGGCAGTTCCCTCTTTAAATAACCACCCTTACAAGCAAAGGCATTCGAGATGCATCGCTTCAATATATCAAGTACGGAACATATATTCCCAGGTCCTGCTCTGGCCAAGTCACCAAGTATAAGGCTGCTATACCTCTAAAAGAAACTCTATTATCATCATTTTGAAAAACAACCTGCAAACTATATACTTGAGAACTCACAAGGCCTATGGGCCATAAGCCAGAAGTACCACGTCAATGTGCTTAATTGTTTCTTAATAACAGTTATACATAACAGAACCTTTTTCACCCCTTGCTGACCAGTATAATGAAAATGTCACTTACCCAGTGTACATCTGTTCGTGGCATCAGTCGCAGTAGATTCGCATGTTCTGCAATAGCTCGCCATCTGGTGTTGGGCCGGAGTGTTACAAGTTGTTTTTCTTCGAAGAAGTCTTTCGAGTCACGGGACCGAGTGACTCCTCCTTTTGTCTCCATTGCGCATGGGCGTCGACTCCATCTTCGATTGTTTTTCCCCGCAGAGGGTGAGGTAGGAGTTGAATTGTAGTAATAGTGCCCATGCAATGGAGTGACTAAGTATGCACCTATTTAAGGTTGAGATGATACATATATAAATAATTGAAGGTAACTTCCAAACTGCTACAGGCTCCCGGGGAGGCGGGTGGGCACATGCGAATCTACTGCGACTGATGCCACGAACAGATGTACACTGGGTAAGTGACATTTTCAGTTCGATGGCATCTGTCGCTGTAGATACGCATGTTCTGCAATAGACTAGTAAGCAGTTATTTCCCCAAAAGCGGTGGATCAGCCTGTAGGAGTGGAAGTAGTCTGAAATAATGTCCTTAATACAGCTTGACCTACTGTGGCTTGTTGTGCGGATAACACGTCTACACAGTAGTGCTTGGTGAATGTGTGAGGCGTAGACCATGTGGCTGCCTTACATATTTCTTGCATTGGGATGTTTCCTAGAAAGGCCATGGTAGCACCTTTCTTTCTGGTTGAGTGTGCCCTTGGTGTAATGGGCAGCTGTCGTTTAGCTTTAAGGTAGCAGATTTGGATGCATTTAACTATCCATCTGGCTATACCTTGTTTTGAAATTGGGTTTCCTGCATGAGGTTTTTGAAATGCAATAAAGAGTTGTTTAGTCTTTCTGATGTTCTTTGTTCTGTCAATGTAATACATTAATGCTCTTTTGACATCTAATGTATGTAGTGCCCTTTCAGCTACGGTATCTGGCTGTGGAAAGAACACTGGAAGTTCCACTGTTTGATTTAGATGGAACGGTGAAATAACCTTTGGCAAAAATTTAGGATTGGTCCTTAGGACGACTTTATTTTTGTGTAGTTGTATAAAAGGTTCCTGTATAGTAAACGCCTGAATCTCGCTTACTCTTCTCAGGGAAGTAATGGCGATGAGAAATGCCACCTTCCAGGTTAGGAACTGTATGTCGCAGGAGTGCATGGGTTCAAAAGGTGGACCCATAAGTCTAGTTAGGACAACATTTAGGTTCCATGAAGGAACAGGTAGTGTTCTTGGTGGTATAATTCTCCTAAGGCCCTCCATGAATGCTTTAATGACTGGTATTTTATATAGGGAAGTTGAATAGGTAGTCTGCAGGTATGCAGATATTGCTGCAAGGTGAATCTTAATGGAAGAGAAAGCTAGGTTAGATTTTTGTAAGTGAAGCAAGTAACCCACTACATGTTCTGGAGTTGTGTGTAATGGTTGTATTTGATTAATATGGCAGTAGCAAACAAACCTCTTCCATTTACTTGCATAGCAGTGCCTGGTGGATGGCCTTCTTGCTTGTTTTATGACTTCCATACATTCTTGGGTAAGTTGTAAGTGCCCGAATTCTAGGATTTCAGGAGCCAGATTGCTAGATTCAGCGATGCTGGATCTGGGTGTCTGATCTTTTGGTTGTGCTGTGTCAACAGATCTGGCCTGTTGGGCAATTTGATGCAGGGTACCACTGATAGGTCTAGCAGCGTTGTGTACCAGGGTTGCCTTGCCCAAGTTGGTGCTATCAATATGAGTTTGAGTTTGCTTTGACTGAGTTTGTTTACCAGGTAAGGAAGGAGAGGGAGAGGAGGAAAAGCGTAAGCAAATATCCCTGACCAGTTCATCCATAGGGCATTGCCTTGGGATTGTTTGTGTGGGTATCTGGATGCGAAGTTTTGGCATTTTGCGTTCTCCCTTGTCGCAAACAAGTCTATCTGAGGTGTTCCCCAGAGTTTGAAATAAGTGTTCAGTATTTGGGGGTGAATTTCCCATTCGTGGACCTGTTGGTGATCTCGAGAGAGATTGTCTGCGAGTTGATTTTGTATCCCTGGTATAAACTGTGCAATTAGGCGAATTTGGTTGTGAATTGCCCAATGCCAAATTTTTTGTGCTAGCAGGCTTAACTGCGTGGAGTGCGTCCCTCCCTGCTTGTTTAGATAATACATTGTTGTTATGTTGTCTGTTTTGACGAGAATGTATTTGTGAACTATTATTGGTTGGAAAGCTTTTAGTGCTTGAAAAACTGCTAGAAGTTCTAGGTGATTGATATGCAGTTTTGTTTGATGTACGTTCCATTGTCCTTGTATGCTGTGTTGATTGAGGTGTGCTCCCCACCCTGTCATGGAAGCATCTGTTATTACGTATTGTGGCACTGGGTCTTGGAAAGGCCGCCCCTTGTTTAAATTTATGTTGTTCCACCACAGAAGCGAGAGGTAAGTTTGGCGGTCTATTAACACCAGATCTAGAAGGTGACCCTGTGCTTGAGACCACTGTGATGCTAGGCATTGTTGTAAGGGCCTCATGTGCAGTCTTGCGTTTGGGACAATGGCTATGCATGATGACATCATGCCTAGGAGTTGTAATACCATCTTTGCCTGTATCTTTTGTGTTGGATACATGCGTTGTATGATGGTGTTGAAATTTTGAATTCTTTGTGGACTTGGAGTGGCTACTCCTTTTGATGTGTCTATTATGGCTCCTAGGTATTGTTGTACCTTGCGTGGCTGAATTTTGGATTTTGTGAAATTGACGGTGAACCCTAGTTTGAAGAGGGTTTGTATGATATGATTTGTGTGATTTGAGCACTCTATTAACGAATGGGCTTTGATTAGCCAGTCGTCTAGATATGGGAACACATGTATTTGCTGCCTTCTTATGTGTGCTGCGACCACTGCTAGACATTTGGTAAAGACTCTTGGTGCGGTTGTTAATCCGAAAGGCAGTACCTTGAATTGGTAATGTATTCCTTTGAATACAAACCTTAGGTATTTCCTGTGCGATGGGTGTATTGGTATATGGAAATAAGCATCCTTGAGGTCTAAAGTTGCCATGTAGTCGTGCAGTTTTAGCAATGGCAATACTTCTTGTAGTGTGACCATGTGGAAGTGGTCTGATTTGATGAAAGTGTTCACTACTCTGAGGTCTAGGATTGGTCTCAGCGTTTTGTCCTTCTTTGGTATCAGAAAGTACAGTGAGTAAACTCCTGTGTTTATTTGTGTGTTTGGCACTAATTCGATTGCATTCTTTTGCAATAGTGCCTGCACTTCTATCTCCAGGAGATTGGAATGGTGTGTTGTTAAATTTTGTGCTTTTGGTGGTATGTTTGGAGGGAATTGTAGAAATTCTATGCAATAACCATGTTGGATAATTGCTAGAACCCAAGTGTCTGTAGTGATTTCCTCCCATGCTTTGTAATGATGACCTATTCTTCCCCCCACTGGTGTTGTGTGGAGGGGGTGAGTGACATGTGAGTCATTGTTTAGTAGTAGGGGTTTTGGGGCTTTGAAATCTCCCTCTATTTCTAGGGAATTGCCCTCCTCTATATTGTCCCCGAAAACCTCCTCTATACTGTCCCTGGTAAGTGGACGGTGTTGCTTGTGAGGTGCTGGCTTGTGTGCTTTGACCCCGAAACCCCCCTCGAAAGGGCGTTTTACGGAATGTGCTGTAATTCCCTCTGCTCTGCGGGGAGTAGAGTGCGCCCATGGCTTTGGCAGTGTCTGTATCTTTTTTGAGTTTCTCAATCGCTGTGTCCACTTCTGGACCGAACAGTTCTTTTTCATTAAAAGGCATATTGAGAACTGCTTGTTGAATCTCTGGTTTAAATCCAGACGTTCGGAGCCATGCATGCCTTCTGATAGTTACAGATGTATTAATTGTCCGTGCAGCTGTATCTGCAGCGTCCATGGAGGAACGTATCTGGTTGTTGGAGATGGTCTGTCCCTCCTCAACCACTTGTTTTGCCCTATTTTGGAAGTCTTTGGGCAGATGTTCAATGAGATGTTGCATCTCGTCCCAGTGGGCTCTGTCATAGCGCGCAAGTAGTGTCTGGGAGTTCGCGATGCGCCACTGGTTTGCAGCTTGTGCTGCGACTCTCTTACCAGCTGCATCGAACTTGCGGCTTTCTTTATCTGGGGGTGGTGCATCTCCAGATGTGTGAGAGTTGGCCCTTTTCCTAGCTGCTCCTACAACAACAGAGTCTGGTGGCAGCTGTGTTGTGATGAAAACCGGGTCCGTAGGAGGCGGCTTATACTTTTTTTCCACCCTTGGTGTGATTGCCCTACTTTTGACCGGGTCCTTAAATATGTCTTTTGCGTGCCGGAGCATACCAGGGAGCATAGGCAGGCTTTGGTAGGAGCTGTGGGTGGAGGAGAGTGTGTTGAACAAGAAATCATCCTCGACCTGTTCTGAGTGGAGGCTTACGTTGTGAAATTGTGCTGCTCTAGCCACCACCTGAGAGTACGCGGTGCTGTCTTCTGGTGGAGATGGTTTTGTAGGGTATGCCTCTGGGCTGTTATCTGACACTGGGGCGTCGTATAGGTCCCATGCGTCCTGGTCTTGGTCACCCTGGCTCATGGTGGTGTGAGCTGGGGAGTGTGATGGCGTTTGTGCTGGTGAAACGTTAATCACGGGCGGAGGAGAGGGTGGTGGTGTAACTCTTTTCACCACTTTTGGTTGTGGTGCTTGTTCCGTCTGGAACTCCAACCTTCTCTTTCTCCTAATGGGGGGAAGGGTGCTTATTTTTCCTGTCCCCTGCTGAATGAAGATACGCTTTTGCGTATGGTCCACATCAGTTGCTTGTAGCTCTTCCTCAAACCTATGCTTTTGTATTTGGGAGGTTAGCGAGTGCTCTTCTGTATAAGAGCCCGAAGCTGGGTCGCTTGCAGTTTGTTTCGGCATCGAAACTTTGTCTGCGTGTTTTTTCGGCTCCGAGGTGACTTTTTTCCTTTTCGGGGCCGAAACCTCTCGGCGTCGATCTGTTTCGGTGCCGCTGTCTCGGCGTCGAGCCGTGTCCACACCGGCATCTCGGTGTCGAGGCTTGTCTCCAGCACTTTCTCGGTCCCGAGAAGGCTGCGTGCCGGTGTCTCGACCGGAGTCGGACGATCTCGGCACTGTTTGGGCCTTTTTCGGTGCCGACGGTCGGTCACCGAATTTATGGGTCGAGCCATGGCCTGGTGGCAGTGGCATCCCCTGGGCCTTGTAAATGTTTCTTTGTGTGGTTTTCGACGTCTTACTCACGGTTTGTGTATCGTCGAATCCTTCGGAGTCTGAGTCTTGGATCGAGAAGGTACCTTCCTCTTCCTGTTCCTCGAACTCCCGTTGGGCTGTCGGTGCGGACGCCATTTGAAGTCTTCTGGCTCGACGGTCTCGGAGTGTTTTTCGGGACCGGAACGCACGACAGGCCTCGCAGGTGTCTTCGCTGTGCTCAGGTGACAGGCACAGGTTGCAGACCAAGTGTTGGTCTGTGTAGGGGTATTTATTGTGGCATTTGGGGCAGAAACGGAACGGGGTCCGTTCCATCGGCGTTCCTCAGCACGCGGTCGGGCCGACCAGGCCCCGACGGAGGATCGAAAAACTACCCCGAAGGGCACCGGAGCTCTTCGATCTTCGATGCGGTGTTGAATCTAAGTACGCCGATCCCGAACGCAACAATACCGACGAAAATCTTCCGAAATTAACTATTTTTTCCGTTCCGAAACTCGGAGCGACAGGAACACGTCCGAACCCGATGGCGGAAAAAAAACAATCGAAGATGGAGTCGACGCCCATGCGCAATGGAGACAAAAGGAGGAGTCACTCGGTCCCGTGACTCGAAAGACTTCTTCGAAGAAAAACAACTTGTAACACTCCGGCCCAACACCAGATGGCGAGCTATTGCAGAACATGCGTATCTACAGCGACAGATGCCATCGAACATATAGTTTTTACTGGCCTTTTCTATAAATAAACACAACTTGCAGACAAAATAGAACGGCTGTATAGCATGCTATATCAGGACAGTTTTCTTTCTAAATTTTACCTTAAAAGATGGCAACCGGATGGCCCCACGAAGGCCAATGCCCAGTCCAATTCCTTCATAGCCCAGCCCTTCTCCCTTATTCCAGCTCTCAAGAAGGCGTGAAGTTATTTGGTCCTTTGGCTTTGGTTTCTCTTCCTCTTTGCACTCTCCGGATTTCACAGGGGTGAGTGATGCCTTAAAAAACGGAGGGGAATACAGTCATACAAATGAGTTTTTCCAGCATCACAGACCTCTCGGAAGTCTTTCTGGGCTTCTTTTACACTTTATCTAACACAGGATCATAAAGAAGGGGCAATGTATTCAATGAAGCATTAGTCTCAAATATATATTTTTCAAAACTTAGCAACACTTGTTCGGTTGAATTCACAGAAAGTTTTAACTTGCTGATGAAATGGAAGACCGGGAGGAATCTTTACAAAAAAATAAAATTAAAAAAAAAACAAAAAAGCAACTATACATAGAGTAAAATGCATGAAACCGTACAGATACAAAGACAGAATCAAAGAACAGAAAGAACACTCTTTAGACCTAAACTTCTCAGTATTATTACGTGTTTCCCTATGAAATCATCATTCGAATGGTCCCTCTAAAACAGAAATCAATTGTTAGGGCAGGAGAGGGCAATCGAGCACTTGAGCATTTCTGCTTGTCCATTATTAGCCAGGAGGTGTTGCTCTGAAAGCAATCCATAATACTGTTCCCTGGGCTCACTTTTTCATTGTGGTTGTATGGCAGAATGGCTGCCAGGTGTTATAATGCATATAGCAAACAAACAAAATGCCAGAAAAGATTGACAACCTTTTATAAAGGTCCCCAATCTGGAATAAATTTGCATTAAAATCAAAATGTTTACCAGCATTTAAATCTTCACTGTAATCTTCACTGTAAGTAAGAACATTATGCATCACCAAGCCAGCTGCACATAGAAGAGGCTTCTCCAAAACTTTGGGCTTTGATATGCATGCCTTATAATTAAAGATGGAGATTCCGGAGTTAACGATTCTTGCTCGTAACTCCATCCCAACTATCGGGCACCACAGGCTTTTACCTCTTCAATGGGGATCATCATGCTGAATCAAGACTGAATTAAAGTGTCCAACTTCACGTTTTCTCAGGTTATGGAGCCGTTCCTGCTTTCAAGACGGGGGGGGGGGGGGGGGGGAGATGTATCTCAACAGTTCGGTTTCACAGTGTGCCTTACATGTAGAATACCATTCTAGCTGACTCCTAACAAGGTCTTTTGCAGGGATTACTGTTGTTCCAACGAACCAGTCTGTGAAATGGGTGAGCTACTTGCTAAGGCATTACTATCTACAGCAACACTGGGTCCTGCTTAGTACTCTCATCATCTCAACCAAGGAGATGCGACCAGGAGGTCTCTTCAAATCACTCTTACCAAGTGGCAAACTGTCTATCTAGACTTAACATTCAAAAGTAAATTGAAATAACTAATTGAAAGTGACGGAAAATACAATACATTTGAAAACTCTGGCAAAACAGTTTAGTTTGAGGGACTATTCTCTTGTAAGTGAGCATTCAGCATGATTGTCTGCTAAGCATAAAATATGTTCAAGTGTATTCCCTCTTACTAGGAAATGTCCCAGTCCTGTGTCAGTTCAAATACGAGTCACTCTATAGAGAACATATATGTGTGATTGTGTTCTCATAGCACAATATGCAATACCTACCCAACTCCATTGTGAGGGAATGTGTATTACCCTATCTCAGTCAACATGTCAGCCAGCCAGGATCGATATACAGTGTAGACCAAAGTCTACATTTTAAGCTGCCTAGCCAAGAAATTTGAAACGACTGCATTTTACATCACACTGGAGCTATCTGAATAAAATAGAAGGACATAATTGGAAAAAGCTTACTTTTGCCTCTCCTCAAACCAACCGTATACCCATGTAAATAAAGTACCTATGATTACCGGCACAACATACCATCTGTCTTAATAAAAAAATAAAAGATGACCAATTGTACACACTATTATTTCCATTTGCTCGTCGCATGGCAATTACAATAAGTGTTTCCATAACCAAGAGCTTATCACATGAAAATAATGAGGACACCCATAACACACATTCAAATGGAAAATATGAAACATAAAACCATCAACTGTACTATGATGGAAGGAGAAGCAGCAGGGTTAAAAGTAATAATACAAAAAAAAAGTACAGATAGCGTTAGAAAATCCAATCACAAGCACAGAAACAGGTGCAACATAGATTGCAGCAGTAAAAGCTTCCTGCCCCTCCCCACATACATGAACCACTCCTGCCACTCTCTAACCTCTAGAGCAGTGATCCCGAACTTGGGGTCCGCGGACCCTTAGGGGCCCGTGACACAGTCAGGGGATCTTGAGTGCCTACCCAAGCCTTCTTTCGTCATTAAGGGCATTGGGATTGGCTGGTTAAGGAAACATCCATGCACACAAGAGCTGTGAATGACATGCACAGGGGGACAAAAATAAAATCAGGCCAATCACCATTCAGTCCTAGTTGTAAGCTGAAGGGTGATCGGCCTTATTATCCCATCTTGCGTTCCAAAGGCAGTGCTGGTGTTCCATTGTATGTGAGTGAGTGCGTTTGTATGTAATGTTTTTAAGCATAGTGGGTTTAGCCATCATACAGTGATCCACCTTGAAATATCGATAGTTTGTATTTTTCCAAAGTAACTAAAAATAGAGAGTGCACGAAATACAGAGAGGAAAAGTGGAAAAAAGACCATAATGGAGGGACATATCCATGAGACTGCATTACTTTACAGCAGGGAGGTAAAATGGGCCCTATTTGTATCAACTGTGAGTGTCAGATGTAATCATTCTAGGCACATTTTTGTAAGGTTTAACTGAATAGTAGGGAAATTCCAATCCATTCACGTCAAATACTTTTATATTTTGGTCTGCCATTCAACCAAATCAATTGTCTTCATGAAGTTACAACAGGAAAATAACAAATGTTCTGTAAAGTCTAATTACTAACAATTGTGGGTCAAGAATACTTATGTCATATGAACAAGATTCTTTACCATTATGCATTTATAATCCATTACTTAGTTCAATAGTGACAGACTTGGGTACAAGTCAGATTGTGGAGAAGCTATACAAATATATGAAGGGACATTTTAATTTGTAAATTAATAATAAAAAAAAGGTCTTCTTACCTTTGCTAGGTGCTCTTTCTTCTCCCACCAATCATCGAAAGCTCTAAATGCAACAACTTCAACCATTTTTCGGTTTAAATCCCTTTTCATTATTGCTTTCAGTTCTTTGACTATGATCGAAAGGATTCCATCCACAGTCGCCTTGTGTGGATCTTCCTTTTTAGGTTCATAACCTGGCGGTGGAACCGAGGGGTCAAACTTGGGAAGCGGTGACCACGTTGGTCCATGAGGGAGATTTGAACTAACAGAAAAGGAGCGGTATGACGGAAGGTTCACAAAATGCATTCCACTTCTCATTAATGGTGTATATGGATATGAGCTCTGTCCCTGTCCCTGTCCCTGCATCACACGGCTCATCATGTGGGTTTGCATCTGAAAGGACATTGGCATTCCACCCCACTGACTGCCCAGGGCATTTACAGACTCACCCTGGACCACAGGGAACATTCTCTGGTGAAAAGGAGGAAGAGGAGGCAGTATATGAGGTGGTGGAACCCCTGGAGGACCAGGAAGAGGAGGAGGATGGACTGCAACTGCAGGAAGAGTTGGTGGAGGAGGAAGTGGAGGTGGCATTGGAAATCTTGGTTGTGGTGGTTGTGGTGGTTGGGGAGGTGGAGGTGGAAGAGGTGGTGGAAGTGGTGGGAAGCCAAGGGGTGGGATGGCCATAACAGGAGGCAAAACTACTGGACTGTTGACTGCAGAGTTCAACACAATTGATTTGGCACAGTCTACACTTGAGTTGGGGGAGTTATTCATTTCATCATCAGAAATGTCCATGTCTTCTCCAGACAAGGGCTGAGCCTGCAAGAAGAAAATAAAATCACAGTCAACAAAAAGAACGCAAAAATTGTGCAAGACAAATAATCAAAGTATATTAAATCATCCTTGACAAAACGAAAAAATGTATGTCTCATGAATCCTTTTTATAATATTTCAGACGAGTCCTGTTTAATGCTCAGATCACCAACATCATTATAATATGAGAAGGCCATTTCTTATGAACTATTATTAGTTTATTAATGCTAGCAAAAGTTATGATATGACAGTATGACATTCATTTGCAACATACGAATTTGAAAGCAGCATGTGACTAAAAAGGTTATCTGATCTTTTAAGACTATGCTACGCTGTACCTTTTAACACCACACTTTAGACATAAACTTGCTTGTTAGGTCCCGCCTAGACAGTGCATGCGCTGTCTCTTCAAAACATTTTGTTCTCTATCAGTGGGGTTAGAGCCCACCCATTAGTAACTATTGGTTCCCTTCATTCTCACTCATTGACTACTTTTTTTATTGATCAGATGCACTAGGCCCTCCTTTTTTGTAGATTTGTCCCTTGCCTAGAGCACAGGCGCATTATTTGTGTCCTTCACTGCTTTTTCATTTAGGGGCTACTTTTTCTTGTCTGTTTCAGCATTCGTTCAGAGTGTTTCTTATTCAGCTGGCTTTATTGTGTACTTCTACCCCCTCCATGCCCAATTCTCCCTAATCCTTTCCTCATCAGTTTTCTTGACTTTACTGGCCCTTCACTAGTTCGTGTCCTGTTCTTGGTTTTCCACACCCACTCACTCCCCCTTCCGTTGTTGCCCATCACCTCCCTCACTCTTTCTGTTATAACCTGCATCCATTTTTGTTGTTACCCATTGCAGCTCTCATAACTAACGCAATGTAAATTACACATGAGGAGATTTATGCAGCTACATATTGTGAAGGCTTCAGTAGGGAACAGTGATGTCCTTTTAACAACGTGTTGTACTGCACTTTATGTACTGGTTAATTGTGTGCTTCGTCCACACCAAAGGGGGTGTCGTAATAAAAAAAGCTGCTGACTTTGTAGCTAGGGCACCAGGTTTGAGTCGCGGCATTGCCTCAGCAGTCTCTGGTTGTTGAGAAAATCACTTAATCTCCCCATGTGTGCAACAAACAAATGTATACTTGTGTAGTGTAACTGGAATTCGTGTAAAGCACTCCAATACTTCCCGGTCGAGTTTGCGTTATTAAAAAACCTGCAAGAAAAATATTAATAATAAAAACCTTCTCAGGTCTGGATTCACAGAGGGTCTTAAGCCTTTTCTGTGCACTCTGTACACTTTCCAGTTGTACTCTAAAGGCCTGGTTTTGCAACTTGCGATTCTTATGGGCGCATCTTTTGTTTTTTGTGCTCAGCAAAATCATTGATTACTGGGCAACAGACCGTTTTGTTTTCAGCACTACTGTTATGGAATGAAAAATCAAATTTTTGTGGATTGCACAAATTGACAGAGGTGTCATACATAATTTAAGACCCTTTTGGCAGCTGTGCACCAGTAACCAACCACCATTTGGTTCTGCTCCCATATCAGTGCCTCCATTGCCCCTCCCTCATTGCAGGGAGGCCTTCTGCTGTTGAACACTCAGCTCTTGGAAGTGTGGGGGATGGGAGGTTGAACAATATCTTATGCGGCTTGTTCACGAGCCTTGCTGATTTATAAAAACCTCATGACAGCTGTCTTAACAAGCCTCATTTTATTGCTTTTGAGGGAGAGGATGTGGTGTAACAACAAGCTGATGACTTTGGAGCTGGGGAACCAGGTCAGAGACTTGGCATCAGCTTACCATTCTGTGATTCTGGGCAAAACACTTAATCTTCCTGTGCCTACCAAAAATGAATGTGTCCTAATGTAATGTAACCGGTGCTCATGTAAAGGGTCGCAATTCCTTCGGGTGGAGTTTGCGCTATATAAAACTGCAACCAAAAAAACAAAAACAAAAAACACAGAAATAGGACAAGCTACCTCATTGTACACAGATCTCTACAGCAGAGACATGAACCAAAAATCTGTCTAGTTAGCAGGAATAAGTTGGAAACTCTTCTCCCTCTTCTTTTGAATGGGGAAGGAGGAGCAATAAGGGTAATGACAAGTGGAGTTGCGAGTGGGGTGGGGTGGGGTGACTGGCAGTGCATTTCACAAAGCTCTCCACATGTGACCTCAGAAGCCAACTCTCCTACTTTCTCTCCTCCCACCTCTTCCACCATTTGAAAAGCATTGGTGGCTGGCTTTGCCAATGCTTGTTTTCTCATTAAGTCTATCTCATTAAATCTATCAGGATTCGCTGTCTTATCTCAAATGTGGCAGTGCCCCAGGTCAGTTCATCAGCAGTTTGTGTTTGATGTATGTGTAGATATTGGACGCAGTGCTAACAGTCTTAAAATATCAGGAAAGGCACACCAAGAAATAGGTGGGCGGTGCTTGCCACCCTCAATCTCTGGGAAACGCCGGGAGACAGAAAAAGTGTTTAATGATCAATTGTATTAGTGGAGGGACAATGTAATTATGAGGAGAATGATGCTGGCAATGGGTCTCCTTTTCATGTTCAACTGTTGAGAAATAATGATTACTGGTAGGCTCAGCAATTTGTTAGACAACTGTCCAAGATGATTAACAAATTTAATGTCATTTTAAGGTTGAACGTGCAAGCGATTTGACCTGTTGTAAGTATTGTGGGCTTTTAACCAGGCCCATCACTTTCACGCATTCGGCCGCTTGCCTTTCAAAAATGTCTTGATGTCATTGGTAAATGCTTTACGTTTGTCCCTCGAGGCTGTTTTTGTCACATCTTGCACACACACCTGTTACGTGGATTACTGCACGATTGCCAATATACTGCAGCGTGGGCAAATTATTTGTTTTGTCTCTTCCCTTCGTGCTGCATGGCGGCCATGGTGCTCACAGCTGAACAGGCACAACAGTTTGAACCCGATCAGCAGTATTGGAGCACTGGTCACATTGTTTACAGCTACCCTTATAACACTTGAAACGGGTGAATGCTTTCCATAAAACAGAAATACTCAAAGAGAAAGACGCTCTCCTGGTGGGAGTACCGATACTACAATACTCGCTACACTCCGAAAAATCGGCCCATAATGCTTTGCAGGGCATTACTTTTACTAAACCTTTTTGCTCATAACTCATCCTGTGGTGGTCCTAGGACAATGGAACCACCCCCTAAATAGACAGGACAACATGCTTTCTGTCTGCATCATCGTTGGCTTCCCACACTAGGTTAGTGGGGCCCTGTAGGAAGTTGGCTCTGTATGTGCTATTTCAAAGTAAGGAATAGCATGCACAGAGTCCAAGGGTTCCCCTTAGAGGTAAGATAGTGGCAAAAAGAGATAATACTAATGCTCTATTTTGTGGTAGTGTGGTCGAGCAGTAGGCTTATCAAAGGAGTAGTGTTAAGCATTTGTTGTACATACACACAGGCAATAAATGAGAAAACACACTCTCAGAGACAATTCCAAGCCAATAGGTTTTTGTATAGAAACATATCTTTTCTTAGTTTATTTTAAGAACCACAGGTTCAAATTCTACATGTAATATCTCATTTGAAAGGTATTGCAGGTAAGTACTTTAGGATCTTTGAATAATCACAATAGCATATATACTTTTCACATAAAACACCAATAGCTGTTTTAAAAGTGGACACAGTGCAATTTTCACAGTTCCTGGGGGAGGTAAAGTATTGTTAGTTCTCTCAGGTAAGTAAGCCACCTACAGGGTTCAGGTTTGGGTCCAAGGTAGCCCACCGTTGGGGGTTCAGAGCAACCCCAAAGTTACCACACCAGCAGCTCAGGGCCGGTCAGGTGCAGAGGTCAAAGTGGTGCCCAAAACGCATAGGCTTCAATGGAGAAGGGGGTGCCCCGGTTCCAGTCTGCCAGCAGGTAAGTACCCGCATCTTCGGAGGGCAGACCAGGGGGGTTTTGTAGGGCACTGGGGGGGGGGGGGAGGGGACAGAAGACCACACAAAAAGTACACCCTCAGCAGCGCGGGGGCGGCCGGGTGCAGTGTGCAAACACGCGTCGGGTTTGTAATGGTTTTCAATGGGAGACCAAGGGGTCTCTTCAGCGGCACCACCTGGGCAAGGGAGAGGGCCTCCTGGGGGTCACTCCTGCACTGGGGGCTGCGGGTGCAGGGTCTTTTCCAGGCGTCGGGATTTCAGAGTCAGGCAGTCGCGGTCAGGGGGAGCCTCGGGATTCCCTCTGCAGGCGTCGCTGTGGGGGCTCAGGGGGGACAACTTTGGTTACTCACAGTCTTGGAGTCGCCTTGGGGTCCTCCCTGTCGCGTTGTTTCTTCACCAGTCGAGTCGGGGTCGCCGGGTGCAGTGTTGCAAGTCTCACGCTTCTGGCGGGGATTGCAGGGGTCTTTAAATCTGCTCCTCTGAAACAAAGTTGCAGTCTTTGTGGGACAGGGCCGCTGTCCTCAGGAGTTTCTTGGTCTTCTTGAAGCAGGGCAGTCCTCTGAGGATTCAGAGGTCGCTGGTCCTGGAGAAAGCGTCGCTGGAGCAGGTTTCTTTAGAAGGCAGGGGACAGGCTGGTAGGACTGGGGCCAAAGCAGTTGGTGTCTTCTTTCTTCTTCTGCAGGGGTTTTTCAGCTCAGCAGTCCTCTTTTTCTTGTAAGTTGCAGGAATCTAAATTCTTAGGTTCAGGGGAGCCCTCAAATACTAAATTTAAGGGCGTGTTTAGGTCTGGGGGGTTAGTAGCCAATGGCTACTAGCCCTGAGGGTGGGTACACCCTTTTTGTGCCTCCTCCCAAGGGTAGGGGGTCACATTCCTATCCCTATTGGGGGAATTCTCCATCTGCAAGATGGAGGATTTCTAAAAGTTAGAGTCACTTCAGCTCAGGACACCTTAGGGGCTGTCCTGACTGGCCAGTGACTCCTCCTCGTAGCTTTCTTTGTTCCCTCCAGCCTTGCCGCCAAAAGTGGGGGCCGTGGCCGGAGGGGGCGGGCAACTGGAACAAAGGGGGTGAGCCTTTGAGGCTCACCGCCAGGTGTTACAGCTCCTGCCTGGGGGAGGTGTTAGCATCTCCACCCAGTGCAGGCTTTGTTACTGGCCACAGAGTGACAAAGGCACTCTCCCCATGTGGCCAGCAACATGTCTCGGGGGTGGCAGGCTGCTCGAACCAGTCAGCCTACACAGATAGTTGGATACAGTTTCAGGGGGCACCTCTAGGGTGCCATCTGGGGTGTGTTTCACAATAAAATGTACAATGGCATCAGTGTGCATTTATTGTGCTGAGAAGTTTGATACCAAACTTCCCAGTTTTCAGTGTAGCCATTATGGTGCTGTGGAGTTCGTGTTTGACAGACTCCCAGACCATATACTCTTATGGCTACCCTGCACTTACAATGTCTAAGGTTTGGCTTAGACACTGTAGGGGCACAGTGCTCATGCACTGATGCCCTCACCTATGGTATAGTGCACCCTGCCTTAGGGCTGTAAGGCCTGCTAGAGGGGTGACGACTTATCTATACTTGCATAGGCAGTGAGAGGCTGGCATGGCACCCTGAGGGGAGTGCCATGTCGACTTACTCATTTTGTTCTCACTAGCACACACAAGCTGGCAAGCAGTGTGTCTGTGCTGAGTGAGGGGTCCCCAGGGTGGCATAAGACATGCTGCAGCCCATAGAGACCTTCCCTGGCATCAGGGCCCTTGGTACCAGGGGTACCAGTTTCAAGGGACTTATCTGGATGCCAGGGTGTGCCAACTGTGGATACATAAGTACAGGTTAGGGAAAGAACACTGGTGCTGGGGCCTGGTTAGCAGGCCTCAGCACACTTTCAATTCAAAACATAGCATCAGCAAAGGCAAAAAGTCAGGGGGCAACCATGCCAAGGAGGCATTTCCTTACAGGCCCCAAAAATAATAACCCCGCCCACCATTCAGTGTCTGTTTAAGCACTCTCATGGCTGGAACTTTTGTTTTATAGCTGAGAGAAGCTTGTGTTTTGGGGGCCTTACTTGTAATATCATTGTTATAGGCTTGTTAGTCCTGAATATATGTAATGCACTATGCCTTTAGGGGGCTAAATATATGGTTACGCTGCACTATTTATTGCCGTTTTCTTTTTGTGTGATTGTGCCCTGTAGGTGGTAACTATATAGTTACATGACCATGTTTCCTACAAATACTGTTTTTATTGTGATGCCCTCTAGAGCTGTTTTAAGCATTACAGTCATAGCAACATATGAAAATATTCATGGCACTGAAACTTGTCCCATAGTGCATTGCACGGCCTTACTTTTACAAAACATTTTTGCTCATAACTCAGCCTGTGGTGGTCATAGGACAATGGGACCACCTTCAAAACACTGACCACAATGTGCGCTTTCTGTCTGCATCATCTATGGGTCCCCACACTATGTTATCGGGACCTTACAAATGATAACCCCTATCACCATTCATTATCTTTTAAAGCTTTCTCATGGCTGGAACTTTTGTTTATAGCTGGGAGAAGTTATGTTTTATGGGCCTTGTTTCTATTATCATTGCAATAGTCCTGTTAGCTTTGAAAATGTATAATGCACTATGCCCTCTAAGGACTAAATATTTGGTTACACTGCATTACTTTCTCTAATTTTTTCATGTGGTTATACTCTCGAAGGGCTGACTGTGTGGTTACATGACCATGTTTCTTCCAAATGTTATTTTTATTGTAGTGTCCTCTAGGGCTGATCTGAGCATTGCAGTCACTGTACTATAATATTTGGGGCACAAAAACTTATCCCATAACGCTTTGCAGGGCCTTACTTTTACAAAACAGTTTTGCTCATAACTCAGCCTGTGGTGGTTGTAGCACAATGGGACCACCTTTAAAAAACTCTAATCATCTCTGGGTCCCCACACTAGGTTAGTTGGGGCGCCTCCCACTATTCAGTGTCTTTTAAGCTTTCTCGTGGCTACGACTTTTGTTTTACAGCTGGGAGAAGTTCTGATTTAAAGGCCTTGTTTGTAATATCATTGCAGTAGGTCTGTTAGCCCTAAAACAACCTCTAGGGGCTAAGTATATGGTTACACTGCATTAATTTGTCCTGTTTTCTTCATGGGGTTATTCCATCTAGGGGCTAACAATATGATTACATGACCATGTTTCTTACAAATTATATTTGTTATGGTGCCCTTTAAGGGCTAGTTTGAGCGTTGCAGTCTAATGCCAAAGGTTTTTATATGATAATTGTGTATGTTTTAATAATCTCTCCTTATAAAAGGTATAATTCAGGCCAACTTAACACCCTTTTTACACTATGACTGTTTGAACACTCTTGATATGTTTGGGTGAGCCTTCTAGTTTATTTCTCCCTTGTGGCTGTCATGTGTCTTTTTGGGGGAATTGTGTAAGCCAGCCAGCAACTCTAAGGGTGGGGTGGTGAAAGTGGTCTTCCATTGGAATTAGCACAGCAGATTTAAATTACAATGCTAAATGGCAACATTTTAATTTTTTGCTGCAAATAGAGGAAGAAGGTACATGGAAGTGCTTTAGTTATATGTAGGGCCACAGGAATTATATAGCAGGAAAAGATGAAATTATGAGGCAGGGTTGACCATTTTATGTGGCAAGAAAAGTCCAGTTATGAATTTACAGTGCAAATATCTCTAACTCAAGCAAATGCAAGACCTATTGCATTGCAAATGCTTGTTCAAAGATGTCACACTTGTTTCTTCAGGAGCCCCTTGTAAAACATGGTCACTGTATTGCTAGAGAATTTACCCACGGTGGTCTTAGGCTTTTTACCTTTGTGCTTTATCAGGATGTCCCAAAGGCAGGACGGTGATTGCTTTTCTGCACTTGTGGTAGATATGCAGCAATGTTTCTGTGTGGAGGTAGGTGCAAAATACAAGTGAATTCCCCTGTCAAAGTTACTTAAGGCATGTGCTATCACCACAACTGCCTTGCCAGGGCCTGTGGGAGGAAACTCATAGTGAGCAGGGTCTATGGCAGATTTGGGGCACCGGGGCACATGTTTCTGTGTGGAGGTAGGTGCAAAATACAAGTGAATTCCCCTGCCAAAGTTACTTAAGGAATGTGCTATCACCACAACTGCCTTGCCAGGGCCTGTGGGAGGAAACTCTTAGTGAGCAGGGTCTATGGCAGATTTGGGGCACCGTATTTGTCCCCTTGGGAGAAACATAGAGGTGACTGGGTAGCAGCAAAAGGAGCATTTCTGGACAGGGAAAGGAGAGGACCCCTTTTGGGGCACTCAACACGAGAGTGGTATGTTTCTCAGCAGAGGGAACTTCTAAGTGTTTGTAGGTCTTGTACGATAGCCGAGTGATAGGGTATTGCAGGTGATTTAGGAGAAGCCTGTAGAGTAGGCTATGAAGGAGTAGTTTAACAGAGGCAGAAACTCAGCATATTGCGTCCTCCATACTGCTAACTCAAACCTACTTCACAGACCAATGGCACTGCAACTAAAAAAATGGATGTAGATTTGTGGTTGTGAGACTCCGTAATGCTGACAAAGTCCACAATAAGGTGCATCATTTACACTTGTACAAGAAAATTAAAAATTGGAATTGCACATCACTAGTCTATTAGATACCCATCACGGATGTCATCTCTAATTTAGCAATCTATCATCCAACAACTCAATGACAACAAATTTCTTCAAAGCAAATATTAATGGAACATTAGTGGAAACAATCACATGCCAACAGACACAGATCAAGCCAGATGCCTGTCTGTAGTAACTATAAACATGTTGGGTTGCTCCCACATCCCTCTGAAAGTAACAGCTGACCACAAACAACTATGCACAAAAGATCTTAAATCTATCAAAAATGTACTTATTCTTTGAATGTAAGGGGGAGGAGCATGGTGTTTTAAGATAAGTGTTTGAGATGTAGACCCCTTTGCTCCAACAGCAAGTTCAAGACTCTTAAAATAGAATCTGAACTAGTCAGCCAAAGCCATCAATACTAAGTCTGTGCTCTAAAACAATAGGTATTTTCAATTGTGTAATAGGACAGTGTCAACACGTATTTCCTCCTGTCTGTACACATATCTAATCTAAGAATTCCCACAAATATACAGGATTACTGCTGCCAATTAGTTTATTAGGGCACATACAGCGTTGCTCTACATTCTCATTTCTAGATAAAAAGAACAAAGGATTAAGATAAAATATCCCTGCTTTTCTCCAGCACAAGTGTGGGCAGGTTTCAGTGTACACACAGGTCTATTCGATGTGTGGTATCATTGAGTAGAGAAGCCTGATCATCCCCCAAATAAGATACCCATACAAGAAGTACTGGGGACCCCTGTGTCTTCCTCGTTTTTTAGCTCATCACACAGTATCAGTAGAACAAAACAACTAATGTACAATGACAGTGGTTTCGAGAAACAGTTATAGCAGAGCATCAGGCTGACTGATCTCAAAGTAGGTTTTAAGAACTTCTCGATCGTACAACATTTCAAACTCTTCTTTCCACGAGTCATATCCTGTTTGCATGATATAACCTAGTGAGTGAGCAACAAGTGAAGTACCTCCTCAGCAGTGACAGTAAATGGTCAACCCTGATCAAGATGACAAACGCCACTGGAGCAGGCCCAATCACAGAGACTCAAGTATGCACCATCTATTTCATTCCTGCCATCTCTTCCCAAGCAAAGCTTCTACAAAAAGAGTTTGTTTTTCTAAAGCTCCTTCCAAAAGGCTCAAATGGGCAGCAATGCACACCAAATAACAATAAATAAGCACTTGCTTTACAAAAATACATTAACCTTCACCTTAATATTCTTTCAATACAAGGTGAAAAAAAAATTGGGGGAACGTTTTGTGAAGATTTGTCACCACAAACCAAGAAATGCATTTCCTATGGAAACACGATCCTAACAAAACAAAACAACAAAAAAAAAATGAGCCCCTCAATAACTATAACATAACTATATGTGGGCGGGACTGTTCAATAACAAGACACAGGGCAGCATGTTCTTCAAGATCACAAAGAAACCTCAATAAAAGGTTAAAGCAAACTGTCATAAGTGAGAGCAGCCTCCCAGAATGCAAACCATTAAATGGCAATGCGCTCCCAGTTACTAATATTAGAATTCTTTGAATAAACAAAAACGACCCTATCTGTTTTTCCAGACAAGGACACTTAACGCAAAATAGATTTGCATTGCCTAGCTCTACTACAACATCACCTGTCTGACAAAGAACATAATTTGCCTACTACTCAGATTCTCGTGTACACAACCATGAAACAGAAATAAAACACATCATTAATAAAATTCAGTAATGTAGGGTGAGGGAAGACATGAGGGTGTGTGTGGGGGGGGGGGGGGGGGGAAGAGGTGATGGGGGTTGGTAAGATGGTTTTGCCTTGTTGCTCATTCAAGCCAGTGACGTTTATTTGTTATAGTAACCGGTGTACTTGGTATGTTTGAGGGAGACCAGAGCAAATGGTTTGAGGGCAGTTCAGATAGGTTATTTGATCAATGTCTAGAAAAATGGTGAGGAACATGATGGCTGAAGAAGGAAAAATATCCAAGGACTCACCAACCGCGTGCAAACATACACCTCTAAACGGACTCACACTCAAAATACCATATACAAAGCAGGCTTAAAGCAGCGAACATCATATCTACAATCATCACATTAAAGTGTTAGTATATTATATAACAAACCCTGTAAAAGCTCACAAAAGCATTACATAATAAAACCATAAAAATGTGATTACATCAGAGAGATAATAGGCGATATTTCCAGACCCATAGTCTGGTTTTAGCACACTAACAGATAACTGAACAAAACCTTTCACTGCAAGTGTAATGGTTTCATTCCCAAGTTGTTTGCCGTTTAATGTTTAGATGAGACTTCTCCACAGAGTAGCTTGTGAGCTACTGCTATCTCTCCAGCTACATGTAAGTAGCTCTCCTGTGTGCAGACCAGTCTAATAAATTAGAAGCTTTTGCTTTGTTGAATTTATCTATTTTTGGCAAAATTGAAAAGCCAATATTCAAATTGAAAATTGTGTATTTTCAGAACTCATACGTTGATGTTTGGAGAAACATGGTAGGATTTTCAAATTATAAAGTTGATGGGAGTGACAAATCATGTAGCACTGGAGAGACGTATTACTAATATTTTCTTAGTCTCAGGGGCACTGCAGCTATGGCTGTCTTACATTAGCTATGTAAAGGTATTCTAAACTGAAAAAGCTGTTTTTACATCACTGCTTGCAAACCTAACAGATGCACCAATGCGACCACTACTGATAATCTTGCACGAAGTCACCTTGGATGTATTTTGTCTGATGTGCTCACTATTACAACATTAATATTAGTAGCGTGGGGTGATTTTCCTCAAACATAAGTAACTCTGGTTACAAAAAAGGTTGGAGACACCAGGTTTATATCACCTTTTGAGAAAGCCAAATTACTACTTTGACACATGGGCATATCCAACATTTTAGCCAGAATGCAAAATGATTCTTTCATGTTCCTAACTGATATCTTGAATAGATGGGAGATTCACAGATAGGACTCCTATGCAGAGACTCCAGTCACTGCCAAATTCTTGTACTTCCACAGTACTAAGGCAGACAATCTGGGAAAGTGTCAAATTAGTCAATTAGTTCATTACAACCAAAATACATTGCTGCAAGGACGGCATGCTTTAAGGCAAAAAGGAAGGGCTGTGTCTTGTCAAGAATGTCAGATGAAACACTTGCACAATATGTGGTGGACAAGTAGGAGTGTATGAAGGATGCTGATCGGCTGGTGATACACTTGTAAAAGAGGCATTCAAAGGGGTTTTCGATTTCCTACAAGATATTCATATAAGGTTGATGATGGCTAATTCACCAACTCTGCCACTAGATGCTGTTTGGCAGAATGTTGCAGTTTACCAGGAGAAATCCTCAAATGTCAGAGGAGAGGTATAGTTGAAGCAGATTGCCTTTGACTCCAAGATGATTTGAAGGCCGGCAGGGAGGAATGTTGGTCGTCGGCTACAATCAGACCAAGGAAGTGTCCTAATAGGTTTGACTGGCGACCTGGTATTGAAAATGTTGGGCTGTAAAACAAACAATTAGGTGAAAATATGTGGGGGCCTGTATGCATGTGGTATCTGTATAGCCCAAACGCAGCTAAAAAAGGGTGCGGCTTGCTGTGCAGGGGGAAACGCAAGCATAGTCACTGAGTGATAGGAAAGGAAGCAAATTTTTTGATTGTTACTGCATTGTTATGTAGTGTTTTGTTCAATGTTCATAGCATTTAATTCTGTGACCAAAGCAGGTCAGAAATGAAGGCAACGGTTACGAGTGGGCTTACTTAGTTGGAATTGGTCCCTGGTCATGCAAGCAATCATTAGTGAACAGCTGATGTGGATCATGCAAGTGGAGAGGAGCCAAGCAAGATTCAATGGGCTGAAGGACAAAGGTAGCGTTTCTGTTTTTGTGTAAGTCTATTTTTGGGTCAGAAGCTGAGGTAGTAACAATAAATTATTATTCAGCTCAGAGTCAGCTATGATGGGTTTCGTCCTCATAGTAACACAGCAAAATTATGGCCAGAGTGTTGAAACTTTTCAAATGCTCCCCCAGTCACAGATCTGGGTTAAATCCATTGTTCTGTTGATCACCATGCCATCCCAGTTTGGACCCAGCCATATGCAAATCAGTCTTGACCCTCCTCCCCATGGGAACAGTCCAGCCCGAACTACCAGGCTACGTCCTCCCTGGACCAGAAACAAGCTTCCAGGGACCGGTTTCAGGGCATCACCTCTCATTAGCCAGGCTAGCTTGAATCCAGTGGCACAGCAGGCACTGGACCCACTTCTGGGACTATCCTCTCCACTTAGGGCGAACATAGCAACACAACAACAAGCACCACTGGATTCAAGCTGGCCTGGCTGATGGGGATACGGAACAGCCTTGGCTGGTTTCCTTATGTAAGGGAATGTATGTGAGATCTGATGGCGAGTGCGAACTGGGCCTTGTAGGGTGGTGTAGAGCAATTTGATCCTACGGGGGGTGAGTGGGTGTTCTCATTGAGTCCCCAGGACCTGCAATATCCGTAACTGATGCTGGGCAAGGCCCGTGGTTCCCCCTCTCTCACATTTAGCGGGAGGGAAACAGTCAAGTCGAGCGGCAGGCAGCTGGCCCAGCTGCCGCTGTAGGTGTCTCCACCATTCCCGCCGAGTTCACAGGTCCCCAGGGTCTTTTTCAGGCAAGTGCAGTTAGTTGCTGGGGGAGCTGACCGTCTTTTAGTGTAACACGTACCTCGTTAAGGCGGCTGGTCAGGTTGGGGGCAGCAGGCCAGGACCTGCTCAAAACGCCTACGTCTGGATGTTGTCAGGGTCACCATCTGAGAGGAAGGCCCCTAGGGTTAAATCACTCAGTAGTTTCTGCGGGGGTAGGCAGCTTCATCTATTCACTATGCCGCAGCAACCTTCAAGCTTTGGGGCATCTGAGACGTATATAGCCCTCGTGTCCAAAGTGCCACCTAGACCACGCTCCAGGACCACTAAACCTCAGCAATCGTCTGCCTTCCTCGGTGCCGCTCGCATTCCCGGAATGGGGCTCAGCCCAATCAGTCAGAGCCACTGGAAGCTCAGGAGTATTTCTTAGCAGTGCTGGCTCGCCATTAGCCATCCACTCAGTCTGCCATCATGGCCACGCCCCTTATGCGGGCAATATCATAAACCCTTTTTTTCATCTGAACTTTGCTCGTAGGTCTGATGAGCTGTTTGTTAGAGTTTTAGAAATCTGCAATTCTACCACTTCCAAAGCATGCTTCATCTTCAAATCCTTGTAATAACACTCTTCTTTGAGGGTAGAGTATAACACTGGTAATGCAGTAGGTTTTGGTAAAGGGGCCATAGTAATACCCTCCATACTGCTGTTGACCAAAACAGCATTTCATTATGGGATTTACTTTGCATGACAGAAGGGGAAAACACAAACACAGCTGCCCAATTAAAAGCAATCACTTCCTTCACAAACATTACACCGATTGGCATTGCCAGTGCTTGTTTCCCTTAAACCGCAGACCTGGCCATCCAACCATGAATGTATTAATTTAAAGTGTTTTGCAGCAGAATCTTAAATATTGCTAAGCATATCATAAGGATTGCTACACTGTTGTCATTTGCTTATATAAATATGAAAAGAGAGAGAGAGAGAGGAGCTAGAACAGACAGAAGAACATAAGAGAGAAGAGAGAGAGAAAAAAAGGTCCAGGTCTCTAAAAAGGGAATATGCTGAGAGTGGGTCATGATGCCTCACCCCCTCTCAAGAACGGTAATAAACAGTACTCTGCACATCTGCATAGATGGTGTATTTCTTTTTTATATATGTTTGTTTAAAGTAAACTATTTAACCAAAAACCAGGTTGAAATGGGTTGTTACATTTGTGTACTATTAGTAGACGTTGTTTACCTGTGCAAAGTTTCTGCATCATGCAATTTGTGAAGTAGTAAACACTGTTTTTCTCGTGTCAAGTTCACTACACTGAGATAGTATGGAAAGTGTAAACTTGTGCTCCTTACTGCAGTTTCTCTCTATATACAAACATACTGTGTTTATATCACAGCATGCCATCAATACCCGTGGGAGATCTTGTTTCAAGATTTGATGTCTTCTATTATAGAATTACTTATTGAGGTGGTGTTTTGGTGAAATTCACTTCAAAGGCATCAAGCTGCAGCCCAACTTTTGTGTTCGTTCCTGAAAATGTCTCAAAAGTTGATTTCTACAGGTAAAATAAAGTTACGATTTCTTCGAATTCCTGGTTTCTAGTGTAAACTAAAGAGACGGACTTATCACTTTCATTGTGCAAAACTCGCTAATTAAGCTGTTTGTTACGTTATCTGTGGCAGCATTTGAATTTAGTTTATGCACACTCTGACCTGCATATAGCTATCTTCTTCGTTCCATCTTATGTATCAAAGTGACAACTCAAACAGAGGATCCAACTTTCATGCTATCCGTCTGAAATATCGTAAAAGAATCACATGCAAACAGAAGTGAAAGTGTTTGTGTATGCTGAAATACTGTATTTTTTGGATGAATGATTTGGCTGTGATGCAAATTATATTTCTGGAATATGGCACGTGTACCTCACGGAGGATGGGTTACATTTCAACAAGGTCACAAACCAAAACAGACATCAACCGAGTTACTATCTGAAGGCAATAACCACTTCGTTTTTAATTCATTTTGACACTAAAGAAACACAAAGGCTTGATCATATCCTTTGTGATACTTTAAAAAGTATGTAATTTCCTTGTTAAGCCCTTCAGGATAGGAGCTCGAGACGGCCGTAATAACAGAGAGTGATCCAAATCTGCCTAAATTGGTTTTATTGCTGACGCTCTGAAGGAGCTCCTTCTATGCTGCTTCCCAACTCTGCTCTTCTAACCGCCGCTTACATTTAAAAAAATAACATTCTAAGTGGCCATGACTACATGCCATTTTCTAAAATCTGTATGACATCACTACATGTTCACCCTTTCTAATAAAACAGGAAATAATCACTGAACAGAACCAAAACAAATAACAATAAAATGAAACAATTAAAGAAAATAGAATAAACAAATTAACACTGTTCAATAAATCTTAGTGGTTTCTAGAGTGTTCTGTCCTTCTAACAGAAACATTCTCTTTTATATTTTGTTGTTCTTGAATCGGAGTGATTAATCTTTTTAAATATGCGTTGTTTCTTACTATTGTTTGTTTTTCATTTTTCGCTGTGACTACAAAACCATTTACTTTTTGTTATTTCCAGTGGAGATGAATGGAATCTGCTCATAGATTTTGGTATCTGGTTCTGCCTTATTAGGCAAGATCTCAAACCTGATAATTACTTACTTGAATAGGTTTCCCGCGAGCTGCATGATGGTTTATTTTCCTTTACATCATCTCATCTCTCTTTGCAATTTGTTCATGTTCCTTAGGAGGGTCTCAAAGGCACTTGTGGCAAACGTGTTTGTCTAGCTTGTCCAAATAACTCCAAAGGACTTTTTCCGGTCCACCCAGCAGAACCTAGCATAAGCTTGATTTATAGAAATGTGTGACAACGAGGCTCTTTGAACAGATTTTTTATATTAGCCATGAACCTTACTACTAATCCATTAGCCTGTGGCCAAAGTGGTGTAAGTTTTCAATGTATCACTCCCATATACTCAAAAAACTTGTCAAATTATTTTTCATTAATATTTTTGGTATAAAGTAACTCGGTTATATCTTTTGGAGTGGTTGTCACTTTTAGAGAACATACTTTCACGGGATCTGGCTTCATTCTTTTGCTTGAGAATACATGACCATAAAATGTTAACTCTGCTTTGCCAATCTCACATTTATCTGAATTTAGCGTCAGTCCCGCTTTTGTGAGTTCCAGACACACTTCCCTTAAAAGATGGTCACATTAACTTTCTGTTTTTCCAAAAACAAGAATGTCATCACTATAATTCATCAACTTTGTTTTTTTTTACAGGCCTGATGATATATTTTTTAAATAATTTCTTGAAAGATTTCTGCAGCTGAACATATCCCAAAATTAAGTCTCTTGTATTGAAACGGCCCTAGGTGCAAGGAAAAAGTCGTTACATACCTTGCGCTTTTATCAATCTCTTGTTGATGATAGCCCTTACAAAGATCCAACTTTGAAAAACTGTTGCTCCATTTAGACTACTAATGTTATTTAAGTGTGGTCCTGGGTGCCTTTCTCTCTCAACTGCGTATTTGATACTCTCATGCCTACGCAAATTCAAATTTGCACATGTATTTTACTACTACTGGGGACACCGAAGGTGTTGGACCAGTCACTGGCTCAATCATTTCTTCTTTAAGTAACAAATTTATTTCTGCTTCCACTTGGTCTTGCATATAGATTGGGACTCTCCCATGTATCTGTGCCACAGGTTTCACTTTTTTCATTTATGTGCCCTCAGTCTAAATAAATAATAATACCTGGTGCCTAGTTGGCCTTCTACTATTGTTGTCATCCCAATCCCCCGCCCTGGGGGCTCAGAAAGACTGAATAGGGCCCTAAAAAATAAAGGGAGGGAGGGGGCAAAAACCCTTGCCCAAGGGGCCACTCCCCCTCCCTTGTGTCTAGTGTAGGATCCCTGCTTGGGGAGCACCCTCCTGCTGTGATCCCCAAGCAAGGATCCATTAGGGAAGGGTATAATTTGGAGAAGTGTGGCACAATGGTTAGAGCGGCAGACCCTGAAGCAGAGATCTGGCTCAAGACCAGGGTTCAAGTCCCGCTTCGGCAGGTCTTGGGCTCAATTCCCTTGGACCAGATAATTCTCGCCTTGGTGCCTAATCTAATTAATGAGTCCCGCTCTGCAACTCTGGGCAATAGCTTGCTTAATCTCCACAACGGCCCCAACAGCGCTTGGATGCCTGGCTTTACCCTGAGGGTGCCCAGGAGTGGGCACCTCACAGGGAAAAGCCAGGAGGGGTTCCATAGCGGTATGAGTACAGCACCTTGAGACCCTAACAGGTGAGTAGTGCGCTATACAAGTGCAAAGTTTACAGTTTACAGTTTTGAAAGGGGAGATTCTCCTGTTTCCAGTGATAGCTTTCCCATCTGCTAATCTGCTACATGCTGGGGGAGGGGTGCGGAGATAGTCCCCCCAAGCACCTAGACAATGAAAATGAAATGAGCAGATTGGCTCATTTCACTTTATTTTTCAGTGAAATGATGTCAGCGCACCATGTGCGCTGATCTTTATTTCCCTGAAAACAAAAGAACAGCCTCAGGAGATGGAGAAGCTGCTCCTCCGCTCCCAAGGCTGTTTTTTGCAGCAGGAAATCCCTCTGGTGCCCGCGCCAGAGGATTCCTAGTGCCACACGTGTGGACGTCTGGGGGGGAAGTCAGATGCACATGAGCACAGCAGCGGCTAACTGCTCACGGCTGTCAACGCACACATCGAGTTAATACAGTTTGTGGTTAGCAGTCTCGATCTCAGTCAAAGCAGGGAATGGGGCAGCACTGAATTTTCTCTGTAAAAGGTCTTGGCCAATTTGCTGTTGCTGGTTGGTAGCTATGTTTGTAAAGATCCTTCCTTTTGTAAGTTTGATAATCTTATCCTCATTGTAAGATTAGGATCATCAAACCATCACCCAAAACCACTTATTTGCTTGCTTCTTATTCAACTGTTTTCCTTGTCCCTCCTTTAATCTTCCAGAGCACAGGAGAGGTTTTTCCCTTTTTTTTTTTGTTGCAATTTTATGTAGCGCAAACTCGATCCAAAGGTATTGGAGCGCTTTACGGGAGCACCGGTTACTTTACACAAAAAACATTTTTCTTTATTTTTTTTTAGAAGGGGGTGGGGTTCGGGGGAAGGGGAGCGGGGGCATGGTTGCTTAGGAAGATTAAGTGATTTGCCCAGAATCACAGTACATTGAGCAGTCTCAGAGACTCAAACCTGTTTCCCTAGTTCCAAAGTCGGCAGGTCTAGTCGTTATGCCACATGCTCTCCCCAGTGCATATGGCTTCCCGCTTCTTCCCTTGTGTACTTCTCTCCTATTCTACAATTTGCTCTTTCTCTCGTCTGTGTGCTTTGCAGGCCACTTCAGCTGCTCTTTCCATGTTAACGTGCACCTCCGTTATACCCCACACAACCCCAAACACGAGAGGTCCATAAAAAAATAATAATAATAATGTCACTTTCTCACTAAAAGAAACTCTTACTTGCCAAGCTTCCCCAGGTGCACCACATAGCTTTAGACTGATCACAAAGGATGAAATCAGGGACGCGATCCACTGATTCAGCTCCAGTAGGACACCAGACCTTGATGGCTTCCCAGTGGAGTACTACCGTAGATACTCCACCCAGCTTACAACCCTCCTCACCCCCCCCCCCCACCACCCACATTTACCCAATCTGTACTAGAAGGTGGCTGAAAGGAGTAAATTCTCCCCAAACATTGACACTCGCACAGCCATGGTCATATCTAAACCAAGGAGCCCAAGGGGAATACATGTGCCTCCTATAGTCACATTTCCTTGATTAATGCAGATGTCAAGATATTTGCTAAACTCCTAGTTAACACACTCCATCTAGTACAATCTACACTGGTCCACCCAGAACAATATGGCATCATGCCAGAACGTAGCACAAAGCACTGCATGGCCTGCATTGCTGACCTCTGAGACACACTGTCCCTTCTACTGGATTTTTAAAAGGATTTTAATACTGAGGATTGGTCCTTTTTGGTAAGGGTACTAGAGTGAATGGGTCTGGGCCCCAAACTACATAGATACATCAATGTCCTATATGCTGAACCACTGGCACTGGCTAACGTAGTTCTGTCACAAACCTTCCTAATCCAAAGGGGCACCAGACAGGGATGCTCCTTAACACCATTCCTCTTTGCCCTGGCGATTGAGCTAGTACAAATGATACGATGTGATGCCAGAGGACAGGCTGGAAACGTGCAGATGGCTTTGAGGACACAATTGCCCTGTACACGGATGACATCCTGTGCTACCTCTGTCCCCCTTGGACCTCTGGTCCCCAGTGTATAAAAATACTTTATCACTATGAACAAGCGTCGGGCCTCCTGGTTAACTTGAAAAAAACATTGCTGGTGCCGCAGAGAGAGGAGGACGGGGTTGCAACTTGGAGACCACCAATGCTGATTTGCACCTTTAGCTTTAAATACCTGGGAAGTCACATTTCCAGGAACCTCAATCTTACTTCTCAGAGCCAGAATATGAAATCAGATTGCCAATGCTATGAGGCGCTACCTCTACTGATTCCGGGGAAAATTGCCCTACTCAAAATGATGGTATTCCCCAGGTACCTCAATACCTTCCACAGTTTCCTGCTTCATACCCTGGATGGTTCCAGAAACTGATGTTCACACTTCGCTTGTTCTTCTGGTCACACTGCCCCTACGGCATTGCCCACGATAGGCTGTGGAAGTCTGTGTACAACAGGGGCACGAGTATGGTAGATCTCCAGGTCTACTAGAAAGCCACACAAATATTGGTTATCAATGACTGCTGTAATGACCCCCACCTATCGCTATAAACTCGCTCTCCAAGGACTTGACCGACTGACTGAGGATTCTATATGATGAACTAATCCCCGACTCTAAAGAAATGGCTTCCTGTTGCAGTTACCCCCCACTTTTTGCTTGATACTGATGCCGACTTGACTGAGAAGTGTGCTGGGACCCTGTTAACCAGGCCCCAGCACCAGTGTTCTTTCACCTAAAATGTACCATTGTTTCCACAATTGGCACAACCCTGGCACCTAGGTAAGTCCCTTGTAACTGGTACCCCCTGGTACCAAGGGCCCTGATGCCAGAGAAGGTCTCTAAGGGCTGCAGCATGTCTTATGCCACCCTAGGGACACCTCACTCAGCACAGACACACTGCTTGCCAGCTTGTGTGTGCTGGTGGGGAGAAAATGACTAAGTCGACATGGCACTCCCCTCAGGGTGCCATGCCAACCTCACACTGCCTGTGGCATAGGTAAGTCACCCCTCTAGCAGGCCTTACAGCCCTAAGGCAGGGTGCACTATACCACAGGTGAGGGCATATGTGCATGAGCACTATGCCCCTACAGTGTCTAAGCAAAACCTTAGACATTGTAAGTACAGGGTAGCCATAAGAGTATATGGTCTGGGAGTCTGTCAAAAACGAACTCCACAGCTCCATAATGGCTACACTGAATACTGGGAAGTTTAGTATCAAACTTCTCAGAATAATAAACCCACACTGATGCCAGTGCTGGATTTATTAAAAAATGCACACAGAGGGCATCTTAGAGATACCCCCTGTATTTTACCCAATTGTTCAGTGCAGGACTGACTGGTCTGTGCTAGCCTGCTGCTGAGAGACGAGTTTCTGACCTCATGCGGTGAGGGCCTTTGTGCTCTCTGAGGACAGAAACAAAGCCTGCTCTGGGTGGAGGTGCTTCACACCTCCCCCCTGCAGGAACTGTAACACCTAGCAGTGAGCTTCAAAGGCTCAAGCTTCGTGTTACAATGCCCCAGGGCACTCCAGCTAGTGGAGATGCCCGCCCCCTGGACCCAGCCCCCACTTTTGGCGGCAAGTCCAGGAGAGATAATGAGAAAAACAAGGAGGAGTCACTGGCCAGTCAGGACAGCCCCTAAGGTGTCCTGAGCTGAGGTGACTCTGACTTTTAGAAATCCTCCATCTTGTAGAAGGAGGATTCCCCCAATAGGGATAGGAATGTGACCCCCTCCCCTTGGGAGGAGGCACAAAGAGGGTGTACCCACCCTCAGGGCTAGTAGCCATTGGCTACTAACCCCCCAGACCTAAACACGCCCTTAAATTTAGTATTTAAGGGCTCCCCTGAACCTAAGAATTTAGATTCCTGCAACTAACAAGAAGAAGAGAACTGCTGAGCTGAAAAACCCCTGCAGACGAAGAACAGAAGACACCAACTGCTTTGGCCCCAGACTTACCGGCCTGTCTCCTGCCTTCCAAAAGAAACCTGCTCCAGCGACGCTTTCCAAGGGACCAGCGACCTCTGAATCCTCTGAGGACTGCCCAGCTTCGAGAAAGACAAGGAACTCCCGAGGACAGCGGCACTGCTCCAAAAGAACTGCAACTTTGTTTCAAGGAGCAGATTTAAAGACCCCCTGCAACTCCCCGCAAGAAGCGTGGGACTTGCAACACTGCACCCGGCGACCCCGACTCGACTGGTGGAGAACCAACACCTCAGGGAGGACCCTCCGGCGACTCTACGACTGAGTAACCAAAGTTGTCCCCCCTGAGCCCCCACAGCGACGCCTGCAGAGGGAATCCCCAGGCTCCCCCTGACCGCGACTGTCTGAACTCCATTTCCCGACAGCTGGAAAAGACCCTGCACCCGCAGCCCCCAGCACCTGAAGGAACGGAACTTCTGTGCAGGAGCGACCCCCAGGAGGCCCTCTCCCTTGCCCAGGTGGTGGCTACCCCGAGGAGCCCCCCCCTTGCCTGCATCGCTGAAGAGACCCCTTGGTCTCTCATTGAAAACCATTACAAACCCGACGCGTGTTTGCACACTGCACCCGACCGCCCCCAGGCTGCTGAGGGTGTACTTTCTGTGTGGACTTGTGTCCCCCCCGGTGCCCTACAAAACCCCCCTGGTCTGCCCTCCGAAGACACGGGTACTTACCTGCTGGCAGACTGGAACCGGGGCACCCCCTTCTCTCCATTGAAGCCTATGTGTTTTGGGCACCTCTTTGACCTTTGCACCTGACCGGCCCTGAGCTGCTGGTGTGATAACTTTGGGGTTGCTCTGAACCCCCAACGGTGGGCTACCTTGGACCAAAAACTGAAACCTGTAAGTGACTTGCTTACCTGTTAAAACTAACAATAACTTACCTCCCCCAGGAACTGTGAAAATTGCAGTGTGTCCACTTTTAAAACAGCTTATTGTGTTTTATGTGAAAAGTATACATGCTAATGAAATGATTCAAAGTTCCTAAAGTACTTACCTGCAATACCTTTCAAATGAGATATTACATGTAAAATTTGAACCTGTGGTTCTTAAAATAAACTAAGAAAATATATTTTTCTATAACAAAACCTATTGGCTGGATTTGTCTGAGTGTGTGTTCCTCATTTATTGCCTGTGTGTATGTACAACAAATGCTTAACACTACTCCTTTGATAAGCCTACTGCTCGACCACACTACCACAAAATAGAGCATTAGTATTATCTCTTTTTGCCACTATCTTACCTCTAAGGGGAACCCTTGGACTCTGTGCATGCTATTCCTTACTTTGAAATAGCACATACAGAGCGAACTTCCTACACCGACAATTGCCCTGAGGTTACCAGAGTTGTCCTCTGGAACTCGAGGGAGGGGTCCCAGGGCATGGGTTGGGGGAAAACCCTGACATGGGATCACTGCCTTATGCACAATGCTCAACGGCAGGGTTCGAAAAATGGAACAAGACTGGTATCTTTAACTTTGGGGACATCTGTGTGGGTGGTGTAGATGGCTCCTTCCAAGACCTCCAGACACACTTCTCTCTCTTGGTGACACAATTTCATAAGTACCTTCAACTGTGGCATGCCCTACAGCCATATAAAAATCTGATTTCCCCTCTTCCAGATCATATCCCTCTTAAGGCCAAATTACTGATGGGCAGACTGGAGAAGGTAGGGTGTCCCAAATCTATCACACACTAGTGATTAATGCCTCAGACAGTTTCCACTGCCTGAGACAAAAGTGGGAGGGCAGGAAAGGACGAATCGACGATACAGACTGGACGCTGATGTGACTCGCCCCACAAGGAAACAGCATATCTGCAAAGCTTCGGTTCATACACCTGCACTACGCTATATCACCTACCTAACCAACTCCAAATTTGGAGAGGCGCAGGACCTCCACCCCGAAATGCCCCAGGTGCCCTGGCCCTAACTCTGATATCTATCATGTTGTGTGGTTACGTCCTTCTATTGCATCTTATTGGCAATAAATTAATGGCCATCCTAACCCAGATACTGGAAACCCTTATTACTCTACACCGGCACAGGCAGTCTTGACAAAGTCAGGGATAGCCGTGGGGACTGCACCCTGACTGGGCTGGCAACGGTGGTGACAAAGTGTGACACAGCTCGAAGTGGAGAGCGGATGCATTGCCAACTATCATCGAGTGGCAAAGGGTTGTGGATTGATGCGCACAATTGGAAAAACCTATTTACACCAGCAGAGGCTGCCCATGGAAGCATTCCTGGATACGAGACAAGAGGATGAACTACAACGAATTAGACAATTAACCCTTTTCTATGCTGCACCATATACGGCTAGTGAGACATGTTGGAGTCTGTGGGATGAGGGTGCGAATAAATGTTCTATTGTATTCTTTGCAATTGACAAATTGATACAATTGTCTATTAGAAAAACACAAAGGGAAGATACACTGCAACTACAATTGAAGTTCAATGGATACTTCCAAAACAGCACTATACTCAGGATTATCACCAATGATCATCATACCACTATACAAACCGAAATCCATGGGTGTATCTGCCTGCTCAGTCCAGGTGGCTAGATGCAAACTCTCCCGGTCAGACTATGGAATATGATGGAAGCCTCGAAAATCAAAAAGGATATAAACCTTGGCTGTTCCTCAAATAACTTAAACTGCTGAAATAGCAGCAATGTCACCTAACACACTTGCAGGGATTATGGACATCATAATCAAATGCCCATACAGTCTACACCCACTACAACGAGAAGATCTGCAGCCATCATCACTTGAACTGAAGAGCTAAATGTACTCTTGGGATTCTTCTCCTTATCTGAACCAAAAACATCCTGTTGCAAAGCGGAGTACCCCAATTTACACGATGAACACTCCTCCAATACCTTGGCCCCAGAAATCCCAACCAATCCTCTTCTTGTAAAAACACGTCATACGCCTCAACTTGATTTGATCATACAAAACCCAACATGCAGATTTCACAAGCTGAACACACTAGAAGTCCACTTGAAACACAATGCCAGGAGGGCAGGCACCCTTTAATGAAGACATTTGATATGCACAGCCAGTGAATTGGAGGACACTAACATAATCCATCCCTTCAGTTCCTCTGCAATTCTAATCCCTCTCGTCTCTGACACCAATCACAAGAAGGAGGACTTTAACAGAAGACATCTAGGTAGGATCTGCCTCTGCCACTTGCCTGTATCCATTTCCACCAACTTAAGAGCTCAAAAGAGGACACCCTTCTCCTGTAGCAGCATAAAAATGTATTGAAATAGAAAAAGCAATCAGACTGGCAGCACCAACTCACTGCCACATGCTCACTACAATGATAAAACTGCACATCTCCACTAGGTGCTGCATCACAGGGTAAGAGTACATCTCTGGTCGCTCACACACCACATTAAAATACTTCCAACAGCCTTTGAGCCACATAGCTGCATACAGTGTAGCTCGCTACCTGCCCCAAAAGGCCCATCGGCACCCCCACATAAAGTTATAAAACATGATAGATGCTATACATTACACAATCTTTAGTGGCAAAGAACGGTCTACAGTAATATCATTTAGCCAGCGGATATATCTCTGGGGGATGGCAGGTTAAATAGGGGATTCTTTTTAACGACTGCAGAAACCACCAAACTATCACATCCTGTGTTCAAAAAAATTATTCTTCTCTCATTCAAATGTTAATTAGGGTCACTTGCACACAATTCAATTTTCATACCTTGTAGCAAACAAGTAGGACCCCAATAATATAGCTTTCGTAGAGGGCATGCAGTTTAACTCTGTGGGTTTCTTTCCAACAAATAACATTTTTTTAAACTCTATACTGTAGCACATCACAGGTATGATTTTGATGTATCAAAAAGTGCACAATTTCAGATTCTTGGAGGAAGGAGAATAAGACTCACAAAGGACATTTTTAACGTGTCCAAATTTAAACAAAAGTCAACCACTTGAATAAAATTAAAGGGCTAACAAATGGGTTCATCAAAACAAAACCAAAAAGTCTTGCAATTTGTACTCCTTCCTAAGCTATAGTAAAAACACATAGGGCGAAAATGTTTTTACGATAAATTAATTAACAGTATCTGGATATTCATCCCCAGTACCACCACCAGAGGACGTATTACATAAAGTGCTCCTATAAAGTACAATGCACATGTACAGCCGTTTTCTCCATAGGGCACTGTTGTATTACAGAAGGGGCTACAGACACTTGTGTGGCTTAGAGATTCGCCAGTGCAAATATCGTGCCACACGAATCTAAAGGCGTGTTCCGTCATTGTCACATTCCAATGAAGGAAAGATTTTTGCCTCTTCTGTCACACCTTATTATGGACGCAGGTGAAGATGCACAAAGAGACCGTTAGGTGGCACACAATCTAATACCACATAATATGAATTTCACATACGAAGCCAGTCCATGAAGGATGACATGGGATCCCAGCACTCTCTGCAGTGCCTCTCCAGCACTATTCTCAGCACTTCACCACTTCATTGCTAACCGGAGTCATGGTAGTGTTGTTTTGTCTATTTTCCCAATCTGCAAAAGTAGCTTGGTTTGACATGCGGATTCTCAGTGTTTTTATAGAGGTCATGGAGAAGACAGAATGTGTTATTTTTAAGTTAGTGAACTCTATTAGACCAGTGGTACCTACATAGATAATCATTAAGCAAATAAAGAAGACTTGGAATACAAAATTATATTTCTGCACATGAATGACAATACAGTGTGATGCAAAGAAACAAGATAGTTACACAAATGAAGGTGAAACCAATTAAGTAATATGTGTAGCACCATCTACTAAGTTGGGGTGCAGCCCAAATATATGATAATTAAATAAAATTATTTGAATGGGTCTGCACAGTCAGTCAACAGTGCTTCAATTCCCTAACAAGGTCAAGTGCTGTAGTTGCTTTGTACGGGGATCAATGTGATGGTAGATGGTCTCAATGAGGGAGGAAAAGTATCTTGTTCTTATTCAGAATGCTCCCATGGCCTGAAGAGGCAAAATGGTGGGCACTTAATCGGAGCGCTCTCGTCTCGCCACACCACAACAATCCTGCAAAATCCTCTGCCTAAAGGAGCTGATCAGGCAATCGTTCTGAGCTGCCCAGTTGCACACGTTGGCGACCTTTGCTGCTCGAAAGTTCAGAGAAATGTGGCCTCCCCAACCCGTATGGGAGGTGAGACCCGGGAGGATGTGATCCAATGCTGTAGCCTGCAAGAGTGAGGGATTGCCTTATGGCCCCTGCGGACTACAGGGCTGGGGCCATGTGCTTGCCTCACTGGATATATAGACCTTGTTCTGATGTGCGGGCCCTTGACCAGAAGATGTGAAGCTGTAAGGCGGTTGTAGAGGTGCAGCCCATCCAGAGATACGTTGCAGGCTTGAACTGGGACTCCCTAGACTACAGAGCCTGTGCCAGGACCCGGAAAGTGCACTGATTGGACAGAGCGGACCGCCAGAGCCTGCAGCACGCCCTTCGGACACTTGGGCAGCTGTAATTAAGTAGCACAGAGATCGGATGTTCGTGCCCCTGCTGGCCCACTCCTGGGCTTGGGAGAGTAGCACAACCCTGTTCATCTCTGGAGACTCCACAACCTTTGAAGAAGTGGTGAGGCTGGATGTCGGCAGCTGGCCGTCGCACTGGGCCGGGGCCAACTGCACTGACGGCTGCTGGAGGGTGTAAGTGCAGGGGAAGACTGCAGACTTGTGTGGCACACTTCCATACTCCGAGAGGCTTTGAGCCACAAGTGCAGCAGCAGAAAGTCCCATCACTGAAGCTCGTATGGCACCACATGGGGAACACATGCTGAACTGGTCCTGTGCTGCCATGGCTCCTATTACATACTTTTTGTCCATTCTGATGACTTCTGGGGCCACCCTGAGCAATTCCAGGCCCTGCTGGATGCACATCATTGGCAATAACACCACACATCACCTTTGGAACAACCAGCCAGATGCCCCTGGCACAGGACCTCTAGGTGCTCTGGATCCAACGTGGCCTAGAGGTATGGACAAACCACCCACTTAAAGGGATCACAGTGGAAACCGGAAAGAGACATCACAGGCTCTGTGACTGAACACACAGACACAAATGGACATCAATAAGGAGGATAACACAGGGACCATACTACAGGTGATCAGGGAGCTCCAAGTGAAGCTAAAAAGGAAAATAGATACCTATAGAGATAGACATGGGCCTCCTTAGGGAATATCACCAACAATTATCAAAGAATGTGGAGGAGAACAAGTCCAGTACTGCCACACTGAGACCCATGGTCTCTGCTCTGCAGCAACTAGTGAAAAGCATGAGGTCTGCTGCAACTATTGGAAAGTATATGTTCTTGCAGGAAAGTATAGAAGGCCAATCCAGCAACTGTTTCTAGAAGACTGGCTACTCAAAGGGGGGGGGGGCTCCCCAATACTCCTTCTGGATTGCCCTTCTATATGTTCCTGCAGAACTTTTTCTAAAAGATTGGCTACTCAAGGTGGTGTTCCCTAATAATCAGTGTAAGTTCTTTATAACTGAAAGGGCCCACAGGGTGCCTTTCTGTCCGTTACCCCCTGTGGCCTAGGGGCAAAACCCTATCCTAATAGTGGAAGGGAAACGTATTGCAGAACACGTTTGCTCTTGACTCTAACCCCTGCAGAACCCAGCAGCTGCGCAAGTACTTAGTGTTTATGTTTATACTGTTATTCTTGTTTATATTTGTACCAGTTCGATTGGACGAGTTTTGTTGTACCTTGAAAAGGGGGGGAGGGGAGAGGGGAGGGACACACACAGATTGACTAAACTCACCTCCACAAGAGCCACCTGCAATGCACCCTACGGGAAGGACTGATTGCCTTTGTACTCCCCTGCTCCACACTCAATCTGCACTACAGCGCCATGGCTGATACCCCATTCTGTGGCCATATACAACTTGATATCATGGTTTCCCGGCGAAACGTCACACAGAATACAAATAGCCCTACTTTAGGAGACACAAAAGACTCTGAACTTACCAGGTTAGCAAAACGATGGTGGATGCAACTATATGGAACTGTGTTTTCAGTATATGCCAGGGACATATTAATACTAGTCGTACCTGGGGGTCACACTTAACATACTGCATAGATTCATTAACCCAGATAGTCGGTACATAATAGAGAATGCTGCTGTCAATGAGAGATCCTTCTCCCTTGCAAGCTTATATGTCCCTAATGTCAAGCAAAAACGCTTTCTAGATGCTTTGACCCCCATACCTTCACAGAACCATTCATACACACAAGCTATGGGGAGAGGACTACAACCTGGTCTTGCACATCAGCTTAGACTGTTTAGGGCCACCTCTCCCAGCAGGTCCTAGCTCACCGTTCACACAAGGGTTTAGGAGATGGGCCGAACAGTGGGGCTCAGCTTTGTGGAAGGAATTCCATCCTGAAACCCACAAATACTCCTATTACTCAGGTGTCCATGGGCTCCACACAAGATTAGATAGATTTATGCAATCTTCTGATTTAATAGCCACAAACCAAAACACAGAATAGCTATACTGCAATGTTTCAGGTCACAATCCTATCCTCCTAACGCTAGCCATGGGGCACTCGCGAGCTGCAGTGCCAACAAGGTGCCTGCAATCAGAAGCTCTACTAGAAAGGCCATGGTAGCACCTTTCTTTCTGGTTGAGTGTGCCTTTGGTGTAATAGGCAGCTCTCTTTTAGCTTTGAGATAGCAGGTTTGAATGCACTTAACTATCCATCTAGCAATGCCTTGTTTTGAAATTGGATTTCCTGTATGAGGTTTTTGAAAGGCAATAAATAGTTGTTTTGTCTTTCGAATTAGTTTGGTTCTGTCAATGTAGTACATTAGTGCTCTTTTGATGTCTAATGTATGTAGTGCTCCTTCAGCTACAGAATCTGGCTGTGGGAAGAACACTGGTAATTCTACCGTTTGATTCAAGTGGAACGGTGAGATTACTTTTGGTAAAAATTTAGGATTTGTCCATAGGGCTACTTCATTTTTGTGTATTTGAATAAATGGTTCTTGAATGGTAAATGCTTGAATTTCACTCACTCTTCTTAGAGATGTGATGGCAATTAAAAATGCAACTTTCCACGTTAAGTATTGCATTTCACAAGAGTGCATGGGCTCAAAAGGTGGACCCATGAGTCGTGTTAAGACAATGTTGAGGTTCCATGAAGGAACTGGTGGTGTTCTTGGTGGTATAATTCTCTTTAGGCCTTCCATAAATGCTTTTATGACTGGTATCCTAAATAATGAAGTTGAGTGCGTAATTTGCAGGTAGGCTGAAATTGCAGTAAGATGTATTTTTATGAAAGAGAAAGCTAGTTTTGACTTTTGCAAATGTATTAAGTATCCTACTATATCTTTTGCAGATGCGTGTAAGGGTTGAATTTGATTATTATGGCAGTAATAAACAAATCTTTTCCACTTATTTGCATAGCAGTGTCTAGTGGTAGGCTTCCTAGCTTGTCTTATGACCTCCATACATTCCTGTGTGAGGTCTAAGTGCCCGAATTCTAGGATTTCAGGAGCCAAATTGCTAGATTCAGCGATGCTGGATTTGGATGTCTGATCTGTTGTTTGTGTTGTGTTAACAGATCTGGTTTGTTTGGTAGTTTGACATGAGGTACTACTGAAAGGTCCAGTAGTGTTGTGTACCAAGGTTGTCTTGCCCATGTTGGTGCTATTAGTATGAGTTTGAGTTTGTTTTGACTCAACTTGTTTACTAGATATGGAAGGAGTGGGAGAGGGGGAAAAGCGTACGCAATTATCCCTGACCAGTTCATCCATAGCGCATTGCCCTGAGACTGATGTTGTGGGTACCTGGATGCGAAGTTTTGGCATTTTGAGTTTTCCTTTGTTGCAAATACTTCCAAATTTGGGGAACACCACAAATAGATCTATTTGTGGTGTTCCCCAAATTTGGAAGTAAGTGTTCAGTATTTGGGGGTGAATTTCCCATTTGTGGATCTGTTGGTGATCCCGAGAGAGATTGTCTGCTAACTGATTCTGAATCCCTGGAATAAATTGTGCTATTAGGCAAATGTGGTTGTGAATCGCCCAATGCCATATTTTTTGTGTCAGGAGACACAACTGTGTCGAGTGTGTTCCTCCCTGTTTGTTTAGGTAATACATTGTGGTCATGTTGTCTGTTTTGACAAGAATGTATTTGTGGGTTATTATGGGTTGAAATGCTTTCAGCGGTAGAAATACCGCTAACAGTTCTAAGTGATTTATATGAAACTGTCTTTGCTGTAAGTTCCATTGTCCTTGGATGCTGTGCTGATTGAGGTGTGCTCCCCACCCTGTCATGGATGCATCTGTCGTTATCACGTATTGTGGCACTGGGTCTTGAAAAGGCCGCCCTTGGTTTAAATTTATACTGTTCCACCATTGAAGCGAGATGTATGTTTGGCGGTCTATCAACACCAGATCTAGAAGTTGACCCTATGCTTGTGACCATTGTGATGCTAGGCACTGTTGTAAGGGCCGCATGTGCAGCCTTGCATTTGGGACAATGGCTATGCATGAAGACATCATGCCTAGCAGTTTCATTACCATTTTGACCTGTATCTTTTGTTTTGGATACATGGCTTGTATTACATTGTGAAATGTTTGAACTGGACTTGGAGTGGCAATCCCTTTTACTGTGTTGATTGTTGCCCCTAGGTATTGCTGTGTTTGACACGGCAGAAGGTGTGACTTTGGGTAGTTGATTGAGAAACCTAGTTTGTGTAGGGTTTCTATGATATATTTTGTGTGTTGTGAACACTGTCTTTTGCGTGTTGGTTTTGATTAACCAATCGTCTAGGTACGGGAACACATGTATTTGCTGCCTTCTGATATGTGCAGCTACTACTGCCAGACATTTTGTAAAAACTCTTGGCGCAGTTGTTATTCCGAATGGCAACACTTTGAATTTATAATGTATCCCTTGGAATACAAACCTTAGGTACTTTCTGTGTGAAGGATGTATTGGTATATGGAAATATGCATCCTTTAGATCCAGTGTTGTCATGTAGTCTTTTTGTTTGAGCAGTGGGATTACTTCTTGTAATGTAACCATGTGAAAGTGGTCTGATTTGATGTATGTATTTAATATTCTGAGATCTAGTATAGGTCTTAGAGTTTTGTCTTTTTTGGGTATTAGAAAATACAGTGAGTAAACTCCTGTGTTTAATTCTTGTTTTGGTACTAATTCTATTGCTTCTTTTTGGAGCAATGCTTGAACTTCTAATCCTAGAAGATCTATATGTTGTTTTGACATACTGTGTGTTTTCGGTGGGACTGCTGAAGTGAATTTGAGAAATTCTATGCAATAACCATGCTGGATAATTGCTAGTACCCAAGTATCTGTTGTTATCTCCTCCCAATGTTTGTAAAATTGGCTTAGTCTCCCCCCCACAGGTGTTATGTGGTGGGGATGTGTGACTTGTAAGTCACTGCTTATTTTGAGGAGTTTTGGGGCTTTGGAACTTTCCTCTATTTTTCTGGAATTGTCCCCCTCTATATTGCCCCCGAAAACCTCCCCGCTGATATTGGCTTTGGTAAGTGGGCCTTGTTTGTGATGTTGTGGTTTCTGTAGGTTGCCCTCGAAACCCTCCCCTAAAAGGTGTTTTGCGAAATGTGCCTCTGCTCTGCGGGTGTAAGGAAATGCCTCCTTGGCATGGTTGCCCCCTGACTTTTTGCCTTTGCTGATGCTATGTTTACAATTGAAAGTGTGCTGAGGCCTGCTAACCAGGCCCCAGCACCAGTGTTCTTTCCCTAACCTGTACTTTTGTATCCACAATTGGCAGACCCTGGCATCCAGATAAGTCCCTTGTAACTGGTACTTCTAGTACCAAGGGCCCTGATGCCAAGGAAGGTCTCTAAGGGCTGTAGCATGTCTTATGCCACCCTGGAGACCTCTCACTCAGCACAGACACACTGCTTGCCAGCTTGTGTGTGCTAGTGAGGACAAAACGAGTAAGTCGACATGGCACTCCCCTCAGGGTGCCATGCCAGCCTCTCACTGCCTATGCAGTATAGGTAAGACACCCCTCTAGCAGGCCTTACAGCCCTAAGGCCGGGTGCACTATACCATAGGTGAGGGTACCAGTGCATGAGCATGGTACCCCTACAGTGTCTAAACAAAACCTTAGACATTGTAAGTGCAGGGTAGCCATAAGAGTATATGGTCTGGGAGTCTGTCAAACACGAACTCCACAGCACCATAATGGCTACACTGAAAACTGGGAAGTTTGGTATCAAACTTCTCAGCACAATAAATGCACACTGATGCCAGTGTACATTTTATTGTAAAATACACCACAGAGGGCACCTTAGAGGTGCCCCCTGAAACTTAACCGACTATCTGTGTAGGCTGACTAGTTTTAGCAGCCTGCCACAAACCGAGACATGTTGCTGGCCCCATGGGGAGAGTGCCTTTGTCACTCTGAGGCCAGTAACAAAGCCTGCACTGGGTGGAGATGCTAACACCTCTCCCAGGCAGGAATTATCACACCTGGCGGTGAGCCTCAAAGGCTCACCTCCTTTGTGCCAACCCAGCAGGACACTCCAGCTAGTGGAGTTGCCCGCCCCCTCCGGCCAGGCCCCACTTTTGGCGGCAAGGCCGGAGAAAATAATGAGAATAACAAGGAGGAGTCACTGGCCAGTCAGGACAGCCCCTAAGGTGTCCTGAGCTGAGGTGACTCTAACTTTTAGAAATCCTCCATCTTGCAGATGGAGGATTCCCCCAATAGGGTTAGGATTGTGACCCCCTCCCCTTGGGAGGAGGCACAAAGAGGGTGTACCCACCCTCAGGGCTAGTAGCCATTGGCTACTAACCCCCCAGACCTAAACACGCCCTTAAATTTAGTATTTAAGGGCTACCCTGAACCCTAGAAAATTAGATTCCTGCAACTACAAGAAGAAGGACTGCCTAGCTGAAAACCCCTGCAGCGGAAGACCAGAAGACGACAACTGCCTTGGCTCCAGAAACTCACCGGCCTGTCTCCTGCCTTCCAAAGATCCTGCTCCAGCGACGCCTTCCAAAGGGACCAGCGACCTCGACATCCTCTGAGGACTGCCCCTGCTTCGAAAAGACAAGAAACTCCCGAGGACAGCGGACCTGCTCCAAGAAAAGCTGCAACTTTGTTTCCAGCAGCTTTAAAGAACCCTGCAAGCTCCCCGCAAGAAGCGTGAGACTTGCAACACTGCACCCGGCGACCCCGACTCGGCTGGTGGCGATCCAACACCTCAGGAGGGACCCCAGGACTACTCTGATACTGTGAGTACCAAAACCTGTCCCCCCTGAGCCCCCACAGCGCCGCCTGCAGAGGGAATCCCGAGGCTTCCCCTGACCGCGACTCTTTGAACCTAAAGTCCCGACGCCTGGGAGAGACCCTGCACCCGCAGCCCCCAGGACCTGAAGGACCGGACTTTCACTGGAGAAGTGACCCCCAGGAGTCCCTCTCCCTTGCCCAAGTGGAGGTTTCCCCGAGGAATCCCCCCCTTGCCTGCCTGCAGCGCTGAAGAGATCCCGAGATCTCTCATAGACTAACATTGAAAACCCGACGCTTGTTTCTACACTGCACCCGGCCGCCCCCGCGCTGCTGAGGGTGAAATTTCTGTGTGGACTTGTGTCCCCCCCGGTGCCCTACAAAACCCCCCTGGTCTGCCCTCCGAAGACGCGGGTACTTACCTGCAAGCAGACCGGAACCGGGGCACCCCCTTCTCTCCATTCTAGCCTATGTGTTTTGGGCACCACTTTGAACTCTGCACCTGACCGGCCCTGAGCTGCTGGTGTGGTGACTTTGGGGTTGCTCTGAACCCCCAACGGTGGGCTACCTTGGACCAAGAACTGAACCCTGTAAGTGTCCTACTTACCTGGTAAAACTAACGAAAACTTACCTCCCCCAGGAACTGTGAAAATTGCACTAAGTGTCCACTTTTAAAACAGCTATTTGTCAATAACTTGAAAAGTATACATGCAATTTTGATGATTTGAAGTTCCTAAAGTACTTACCTGCAATACCTTTCGAATGAGATATTACATGTAGAATTTGAACCTGTGGTTCTTAAAATAAACTAAGAAAAGATATTTTTCTATATAAAAACCTATTGGCTGGATTTGTCTCTGAGTGTGTGTACCTCATTTATTGTCTTGTGTATGTACAACAAATGCTTAACACTACTCCTTGGATAAGCCTACTGCTCGACCACACTACCACAAAATAGAGCATTAGTATTATCTATTTTTTACCACTATTTTACCTCTAAGGGGAACCCTTGGACTCTGTGCATGCTATTCCTTACTTTGAAATAGCACATACAGAGCCAACTTCCTACATTGGTGGATCAGCGGTGGGGTACAAGACTTTGCATTTGCTGGACTACTCAGCCAATACCTGATCACACGACAAATTCCAAAATTGTCATTAGAAATTGATTTTTGCAATTTGAAAAGTTTTCTAAATTCTTAAAAGTCCTGCTAGGGCCTTGTGTTAGATCCTGTTTAGCATTTCTTTTAGAGTTTAAAAAGTTGTAAAAGTTTGAATTAGATTCTAGAACCAGTTGTAGATTCTTAAAAAGTATTCCAACTTTTAGAAGCATAATGTCTAGCACAGATGTGAATGTGGTGGAACTCGACACCACACCTTACCTCCATCTACAGATGAGAGAGCTAAGGTCACTCTGTAAACTAAAGAAAATAACAATGGGCCCCAAACCTACCAAAATACAGCTCCAGGAGCTTTTGGCAGAGTTTGAAAAGGCCAACCCCTCTGAGGGTGGCAACTCAGAGGAAGAGGATAGTGACTTGGAGGACAATTCCCCCCTACCAGTCCTATCTAGGGAGAACAGGGTCCCTCAAACCCTGACTCCTAAAATAATAGTCAGAGATGCTGGTTCCCTCACAGGAGAGACCAACACCTCTGAAATCACTGAGGATAGCCCCAGTGAAGAGGACATCCAGTTAGCCAGGATGGCCAAAAGATTGGCTTTGGAAAGACAGATCCTAGCCATAGAGAGGGAAAGACAAGAGATGGGCCTAGGACCCATCAATGGTGGCAGCAACATAAATAGGGTCAGAGATTCTCCTGACATGTTGAAAATCCCCAAAGGGATTGTAACTAAATATGAAGATGGTGATGACATCACCAAATGGTTCACAGCTTTTGAGAGGGCTTGTGTAACCAGAAAAGTGAACAGATCTCACTGGGGTGCTCTCCTATGGGAAATGTTCACAGGAAAGTGTAGGGATAGACTCCTCACACTCTCTGGACAAGATGCAGAATCTTATGACCTCATGAAGGGTACCCTGATTGAGGGCTTTGGATTCTCCACCGAGGAGTACAGGATTAGGTTCAGGGGGGCTCAAAAATCCTCGAGCCAGACCTGGGTTGACTTTGTTGACTACTCAGTGAAAACACTAGATGGTTGGATTCAAGGCAGTGGTGTAAATAATTATGATGGGCTGTACAATTTATTTGTGAAAGAACACCTATTGAGTAATTGTTTCAATGATAAACTGCATCAGCATCTGGTAGACCTAGGACCAATTTCTCCCCAAGAATTGGGAAAGAAGGCGGACCATTGGGTCAAGACAAGGGTGTCCAAGACTTCAACAGGGGGTGACCAAAAGAAAGGGGTCACAAAGACTCCCCAGGGGAAGGGTGATGAGACAACCAAAACTAAAAATAGTAAAGAGTCTTCTACAGGCCCCCAAAAACCTGCACAGGAGGGTGGGCCCAGAGCCTCTTCACAAAACAATGGGTACAAGGGTAAAAACTTTGATCCCAAAAAGGCCTGGTGTCATAGCTGTAAACAGCATGGACACCAAACTGGAGACAAGGCCTGTCCCAAGAAAGGTTCCACTCCAAACTCCCATCCAGGTAACACTGGTATGGCTAGTCTCCAAGTGGGATCAACAGTGTGCCCAGAGCAAATCAGGGTCCACACTGAAGCTACTCTAGTTTCTGAGGGTGGGGTGGATTTAGCCACACTAGCTGTCTGGCCGCCTAACATGCAAAAATACAGACAGCAACTCTTAATTAATGGGACTAGAATAGAGGGCCTGAGGGATACAGGTGCCAGTGTCACCATGGTGACAGAGAAACTGGTTTCCCCTGGCCAATACCTGACTGGAAAAACTTACACAGTCACCAACGCTGACAATCAGAGAAAAGTACATCCCATGGCAATGGTTACTTTAGAATGGGGAGGGGTCAATGGCCTGAAACAGGTGGTAGTCTCCTCAAATATCCCAGTGGACTGTCTGCTTGGAAATGACCTGGAGTCCTCAGCATGGGCTGAGGTAGAACTAAAAACCCATGCAGCAATGCTGGGTATCCCTGAACTGGTGTGTGTGAAAACAAGAGCACAGTGCAAGGCACAGGGTGAACAAGTAGAGCTGGAGTCTGGAAGAATGGCCCAGCCTACCAAGAGAACAGGAAAGTCAGTTGGGAGACCAACTGCAACACAGCAAAAGAAAGGGAACCTCTCTTCTGAGGAAGAAGTTCTGCCCTCTGAGGGAACTGAGCCTTTGGAGCTTGAACCTTATCAGGTTGAGCTCTTAGGCCCAGGGGGACCCTCAAGGGAGGAGTTGTGTAAGGGACAAGAAACCTGTCCCTCTCTTGAAGGCCTTAGGCAGCAAGCTGCTGAAGAGTCCAAAGGCAAGAAAAATGGAACGCATAGGGTCTACTGGGAAGATGGACTCCTGTACACTGAGGCCAGAGACCCCAAACCTGGTGCCACTAGGAGAGTGGTAGTGCCTCAGCTGTTCAGAGAGTTCATCCTAACATTGGCCCATGACATTCCCCTTGCTGGACATTTGGGACAAACCAAGACGTGGGAGAGGTTAGTCAACCACTTCTACTGGCCCAATATGTCCAACATGGTTAAGGAGTTTTGCCTCTCCTGCCCCACCTGTCAAGCCAGTGGTAAGACAGGTGGGCATCCAAAGGCCCCCCTCATTCCACTTCCAGTGGTGGGGGTTCCCTTTGAAAGAGTGGGTGTGGACATAGTTGGTCCACTAGAACCTCCCACAGCCTCAGGAAATATGTATATCCTGGTAGTAGTGGATCATGCTACCAGGTATCCTGAAGCTATTCCCCTTAGGTCGACTACTGCCCCTGCAGTAGCCAAGGCCCTCATTGGTATCTTTACCAGAGTGGGTTTCCCTAAGGAGGTGGTGTCTGACAGAGGTACCAACTTCATGTCAGCATACCTAAAGCACATGTGGAATGAGTGTGGAGTGACTTATAAATTCACTACACCATACCATCCACAAACTAATGGCTTGGTTGAGAGATTCAACAAGACATTAAAAGGCATGATCATGGGGCTCCCAGAAAAACTCAAAAGGAGATGGGATGTCCTCTTGCCATGCCTGCTTTTCGCTTACAGAGAGGTGCCACAGAAGGGAGTAGGATTCTCACCCTTTGAACTTCTGTTTGGTCATCCTGTAAGGGGACCACTTGCCCTTGTTAAAGAGGGCTGGGAGAGACCTCTCCATGAGCCTAAACAGGACATAGTGGACTATGTACTTGGCCTTCGCTCTAGAATGGCAGAGTACATGGAAAAGGCAACCAAAAACCTTGAGGCCAGCCAACAGCTCCAGAAGTTTTGGTATGACCAAAAGGCTGCACTGGTTGAGTTCCAACCAGGGCAGAAAGTCTGGGTTCTGGAGCCTGTGGCTCCCAGGGCACTCCAGGACAAATGGAGTGGCCCTTACCCAGTACTAGAAAGGAAGAGTCAGGTCACCTACCTGGTGGACCTGGGCACAAGCAGGAGCCCCAAGAGGGTGATCCATGTGAACCGCCTTAAGCTCTTCCATGACAGGGCTGATGTCAATCTGTTGATGGTAACAGATGAGGATCAGGAGGCAGAGAGTGAACCTCTCCCTGATCTTCTGTCATCAGACCCGAAAGATGGCACAGTAGATGGAGTGATCTACTCAGACACCCTCTCTGGCCAACAGCAAGCTGATTGTAGGAGAGTCCTACAACAGTTTCCTGAACTCTTCTCCTTAACCCCTGGTCAGACACACCTGTGTACCCATGATGTGGACACAGGAGACAGCATGCCTGTCAAGAACAAAATCTTTAGACAGTCTGACCATGTTAAGGAAAGCATCAAGGTGGAAGTCCACAAGATGCTGGAATTGGGGGTTATTGAGCGCTCTGACAGTCCCTGGGCTAGCCCAGTGGTCTTAGTCCCCAAACCTCACACCAAAGATGGAAAGAAAGAGATGAGGTTTTGTGTGGACTACAGAGGGCTCAATTCTGTCACCAAGACAGATGCTCACCCAATTCCAAGAGCTGATGAGCTCATTGATAAATTAGGTGCTGCCAAATTTCTAAGTACCTTTGACTTGACAGCAGGGTACTGGCAAATAAAAATGGCACCTGGAGCAAAAGAAAAGACAGCATTCTCCACACCTGATGGGCATTATCAGTTTACTGTTATGCCCTTTGGTTTAAAGAATGCCCCTGCCACCTTCCAAAGGTTGGTGAATCAAGTCCTTGCTGGCTTGGAGTCCTTTAGCACAGCTTATCTTGATGATATTGCTGTCTTTAGCTCCACCTGGCAGGATCACCTGGTCCACCTGAAGAAGGTTTTGAAGGCTCTGCAATCTGCAGGCCTCTCTATCAAGGCATCCAAATGCCAGATAGGGCAGGGAACTGTGGTTTACTTGGGACACCTTGTAGGTGGAGGCCAAGTTCAGCCACTCCAACCCAAGATCCAGACTATTCTGGACTGGGTAGCTCCAAAAACCCAGACTCAAGTCAGGGCATTCCTTGGCTTGACTGGGTATTACAGGAGGTTTGTGAAGGGATATGGATCCATTGTGACAGCCCTCACTGAACTCACCTCCAAGAAAATGCCCAAGAAAGTGAACTGGACTGTGGAATGCCAACAGGCCTTTGACACCCTGAAACAAGCAATGTGCTCAGCACCAGTTCTAAAAGCTCCAGATTATTCTAAGCAGTTCATTGTGCAGACTGATGCCTCTGAACATGGGATAGGGGCAGTTTTGTCCCAAACAAATGATGATGGCCTTGACCAGCCTGTTGCTTTCATTAGCAGGAGGTTACTCCCCAGGGAGCAGCGTTGGAGTGCCATTGAGAGGGAGGCCTTTGCTGTGGTTTGGTCCCTGAAGAAGCTGAGACCATACCTCTTTGGGACTCACTTCCTAGTTCAAACTGACCACAGACCTCTCAAATGGCTAATGCAAATGAAAGGTGAAAATCCTAAACTGTTGAGGTGGTCCATCTCCCTACAGGGAATGGACTTTATAGTGGAACACAGACCTGGGACTGCCCATGCCAATGCAGATGGCCTTTCCAGGTTCTTCCACTTAGAAAATGAAGACTCTCTTGGGAAAGGTTAGTCTCATCCTCTTTCGTTTGGGGGGGGGTTGTGTAAGGAAATGCCTCCTTGGCATGGTTGCCCCCTGACTTTTTGCCTTTGCTGATGCTATGTTTACAATTGAAAGTGTGCTGAGGCCTGCTAACCAGGCCCCAGCACCAGTGTTCTTTCCCTAACCTGTACTTTTGTATCCACAATTGGCAGACCCTGGCATCCAGATAAGTCCCTTGTAACTGGTACTTCTAGTACCAAGGGCCCTGATGCCAAGGAAGGTCTCTAAGGGCTGTAGCATGTCTTATGCCACCCTGGAGACCTCTCACTCAGCACAGACACACTGCTTGCCAGCTTGTGTGTGCTAGTGAGGACAAAACGAGTAAGTCGACATGGCACTCCCCTCAGGGTGCCATGCCAGCCTCTCACTGCCTATGCAGTATAGGTAAGACACCCCTCTAGCAGGCCTTACAGCCCTAAGGCCGGGTGCACTATACCATAGGTGAGGGTACCAGTGCATGAGCATGGTACCCCTACAGTGTCTAAACAAAACCTTAGACATTGTAAGTGCAGGGTAGCCATAAGAGTATATGGTCTGGGAGTCTGTCAAACACGAACTCCACAGCACCATAATGGCTACACTGAAAACTGGGAAGTTTGGTATCAAACTTCTCAGCACAATAAATGCACACTGATGCCAGTGTACATTTTATTGTAAAATACACCACAGAGGGCACCTTAGAGGTGCCCCCTGAAACTTAACCGACTATCTGTGTAGGCTGACTAGTTTTAGCAGCCTGCCACAAACCGAGACATGTTGCTGGCCCCATGGGGAGAGTGCCTTTGTCACTCTGAGGCCAGTAACAAAGCCTGCACTGGGTGGAGATGCTAACACCTCTCCCAGGCAGGAATTATCACACCTGGCGGTGAGCCTCAAAGGCTCACCTCCTTTGTGCCAACCCAGCAGGACACTCCAGCTAGTGGAGTTGCCCGCCCCCTCCGGCCAGGCCCCACTTTTGGCGGCAAGGCCGGAGAAAATAATGAGAATAACAAGGAGGAGTCACTGGCCAGTCAGGACAGCCCCTAAGGTGTCCTGAGCTGAGGTGACTCTAACTTTTAGAAATCCTCCATCTTGCAGATGGAGGATTCCCCCAATAGGGTTAGGATTGTGACCCCCTCCCCTTGGGAGGAGGCACAAAGAGGGTGTACCCACCCTCAGGGCTAGTAGCCATTGGCTACTAACCCCCCAGACCTAAACACGCCCTTAAATTTAGTATTTAAGGGCTACCCTGAACCCTAGAAAATTAGATTCCTGCAACTACAAGAAGAAGGACTGCCTAGCTGAAAACCCCTGCAGCGGAAGACCAGAAGACGACAACTGCCTTGGCTCCAGAAACTCACCGGCCTGTCTCCTGCCTTCCAAAGATCCTGCTCCAGCGACGCCTTCCAAAGGGACCAGCGACCTCGACATCCTCTGAGGACTGCCCCTGCTTCGAAAAGACAAGAAACTCCCGAGGACAGCGGACCTGCTCCAAGAAAAGCTGCAACTTTGTTTCCAGCAGCTTTAAAGAACCCTGCAAGCTCCCCGCAAGAAGCGTGAGACTTGCAACACTGCACCCGGCGACCCCGACTCGGCTGGTGGCGATCCAACACCTCAGGAGGGACCCCAGGACTACTCTGATACTGTGAGTACCAAAACCTGTCCCCCCTGAGCCCCCACAGCGCCGCCTGCAGAGGGAATCCCGAGGCTTCCCCTGACCGCGACTCTTTGAACCTAAAGTCCCGACGCCTGGGAGAGACCCTGCACCCGCAGCCCCCAGGACCTGAAGGACCGGACTTTCACTGGAGAAGTGACCCCCAGGAGTCCCTCTCCCTTGCCCAAGTGGAGGTTTCCCCGAGGAATCCCCCCCTTGCCTGCCTGCAGCGCTGAAGAGATCCCGAGATCTCTCATAGACTAACATTGAAAACCCGACGCTTGTTTCTACACTGCACCCGGCCGCCCCCGCGCTGCTGAGGGTGAAATTTCTGTGTGGACTTGTGTCCCCCCCGGTGCCCTACAAAACCCCCCTGGTCTGCCCTCCGAAGACGCGGGTACTTACCTGCAAGCAGACCGGAACCGGGGCACCCCCTTCTCTCCATTCTAGCCTATGTGTTTTGGGCACCACTTTGAACTCTGCACCTGACCGGCCCTGAGCTGCTGGTGTGGTGACTTTGGGGTTGCTCTGAACCCCCAACGGTGGGCTACCTTGGACCAAGAACTGAACCCTGTAAGTGTCCTACTTACCTGGTAAAACTAACGAAAACTTACCTCCCCCAGGAACTGTGAAAATTGCACTAAGTGTCCACTTTTAAAACAGCTATTTGTCAATAACTTGAAAAGTATACATGCAATTTTGATGATTTGAAGTTCCTAAAGTACTTACCTGCAATACCTTTCGAATGAGATATTACATGTAGAATTTGAACCTGTGGTTCTTAAAATAAACTAAGAAAAGATATTTTTCTATATAAAAACCTATTGGCTGGATTTGTCTCTGAGTGTGTGTACCTCATTTATTGTCTTGTGTATGTACAACAAATGCTTAACACTACTCCTTGGATAAGCCTACTGCTCGACCACACTACCACAAAATAGAGCATTAGTATTATCTATTTTTTACCACTATTTTACCTCTAAGGGGAACCCTTGGACTCTGTGCATGCTATTCCTTACTTTGAAATAGCACATACAGAGCCAACTTCCTACAGCGGGGATTAGAGTGCGCCCATGGCTTTTGCTGTATCAGTGTCTTTCTTGAGTTTATCAATAGCAGTGTCGACTTCCGGCCCAAACAACTGCTGTTCATTAAATGGCATATTTAGCACGGCTTGTTGAATTTCCGGCTTGAACCCTGACGTGCGCAGCCATGCGTGCCTTCTTATTGTTATTGCAGTATTTACTGTCCTTGCAGCCGTATCTGCTGCATCCATCGAAGACCGTATCTGATTATTAGAGATACTTTGTCCTTCTTCCACCACTTGCTGTGCTCTTTTTTGGAACTCTTTTGGTAAGTGTTCTATGAAATGTTGCATCTCATCCCAGTGAGCTCTATCGTATCTTGCAAAAAGTGCTTGTGAATTGGCAATGCACCATTGGTTTGCTGCTTGTGCTGCAACCTTTTTACCCGCAGCATCAAATTTGCGACTCTCCTCGTCTGGAGGAGGTGCGTCCCCTGAGGTATGAGAGTTTGCTCTCTTACGAGCTGCCCCGACAACTACTGAGTCTGGTGTTAACTGCGTTGTAATATAAACTGGATCTGATGGTGGTGGCTTGTACTTTTTCTCCACCCTTGGAGTTATGGCTCTGCCTTTAACAGGATCCTGAAAGATTTGTTTTGAATGTTTTAGCATTCCTGGGAGCATAGGTAGGCTTTGGTATTGGCTATGAGTGGAGGATAGCGTGTTAAACAAAAAGTCATCCTCAATTGGTTCGGAATGCAAGGTGACGTTATGGAAAGCAGCTGCCCTTGCGACCACCTGTGTGTAAGATGTACTGTCCTCAGGTGGGGACGGCCTGGCAGGGTACGAGTCTAGGCTGTTGTCCGATACTGGAGCATCGTACAGGTCCCATGCATCGGGATCATCTTGACTCATTGTAGTATGAGTCGGGGAGTGCATCAGTGGAGGAGTTGCTACTGGTGATGTGTGCACTGACGGTGGTGGAGACGGTGGTGGAGTTGTTTTCCTTGCTACCTTTGCCTGTGGCTGCTTGTCCTTTTCTTGAAAGGCAAGTTTTCTTTTTATTTTAATAGGGGGAAGAGTGGTTATCTTCCCTGTGTCTTCTTGAATGTGGAGCCTTCTTTGAGTATAGTCTGGCTCTTCTGCTTCAAGTTCCTCTCCGAATCTATGCTTTTGCATTTGGGAGGACAATCCTTGTTCCTCTGTATAGGAACCTGTTTTCGGCTCCGAGGCTGGATGTTTCGGAACCGAAATTTTTTCGGACGTCTTTTTAGGCTTCGAAGAAACCTTTTGAATTTTTGGCGTGGTGGTGTCTCGGTGCCGAAATTGTTCGGTGCCGCTGTCCCGATGCTGAAATTTTTCTGAGCCGATGTCTCGGCTCCGAGATTGCTGTGTGGCGGTATCTCGACCGGAGTCGGATGACTTCGACACAAGCGTGCTCTTTTTCGGTGCCTTGGGTCGGTCACCTAATTTTTGGGTTAAGCCATGGCCTGTTGGCGGTGGCGTCCCCTGGGCTTTTGTTGACTTCTTGTGAGTCTTATGTTTCAACGTCTTACTCACGGTTTTCGGCATTTCTTCGGTTTCGAGCTCTTCCGAGTCCGACTCGTGGATTGAGAAAGCATCCTCTTCCTCCTCGAAACGCTCTTGTCCTGTCGGCGTCGACGCCATCTGCAGTCTTCTGGCTCTTCGGTCTCTTAATGTCTTCCTCGACCGAAACGCTCGACAGGCTTCACAAGTATCTTCCTTGTGCTCTGGAGACAAGCACAAGTTACAGACCAGATGCTGATCCGTATACGGATACTTGTTATGGCATTTTGGACCGAAGCGGAATGGGGTCCGTTCCATCAGCTTTGAAGTCACACGTGGCCGGGCCGACCAGGCCCCGACGGGGGATCGAAAAAAAAAACGAAGGGCCACCGGAGCTCTTCAAAATTCGGTGTCGATCTGTTGTAACTAACCCGATACCGAACGCAAACAATACCGATGTTTTTTCCGAGATTCTAACTAACTTTCCGACCCGAAACACGGAGCGAAAAGGAACACGTCCGAACCCGATGGCAGAAAAAACCCAATCTAAGATGGAGTCGACGCCCATGCGCAATGGAGTCGAAATGGGAGGAGTCCCTCGGTCTCGTGACTCGAAAAGACTTCTTCGAAGAAAAACAACTTGTAACACTCCGAGCCCAACACCAGATGGCGGGATGTGCACAGCATGTGTATCTGCAGCTACACATGCCATCGAACATATATATATATATATATATATATATATATATATATACACATATACACATACACACACATACACATACACACACACACACATACACATATGTACAAGTGTTTGTTCAACTTAAACGGCTATAGGCTTCAGGGGAGGTGGGAGGGTGCATGTGAATCTACAGCGAAAGATGCCACGAACAGATGTACACTGGGTAAGTTACATTTTCCGTTTGATGGCATGTGTAGCTGCAGATACACATGCTGTGCATAGACTAGAAAGCAGTTATTCCTCCCATAAAAGCAGTGGTTAGCCTGTAGAACTTGAAGTTGTTTGAAATAATGTTCTTAGTACAGCTTGACCTAATGTGGCTTGCTGCGTGTAAGGAAATGCCTCCTTGGCATGGTTACCCCCTGACTTTTTGCCTTTGCTGATGCTATGTTTTGAATTGAAAGTGTGCTGAGGCCTGCTAACCAGGCCCCAGCACCAGTGTTCTTTCCCTAACCTGTACTTTTGTATCCACAATTGGCACACCCTGGCATCCAGGTAAGTCCCTTGTAACTGGTACCCCTGGTACCAAGGGCCCTGATGCCAGGGAAGGTTTCTAAGGGCTGCAGCATATCTTATGCCACCCTGGGGACCCCTCACTCAGCACAGACACACTGCTTGCCAGCTTGTGTGTGCTGGTGAGGACAAAACAAGTAAGTCGACATGGCACTCCCCTCAGGGTGCCATGCCAACCTCACACTGCCTATGCAGTATAGATAAGTCACCCCTCTAGCAGGCCTTACAGCCCTAAGGCAGGGTGCACTATACCATAGGTGAGGGCACCAGTGCATGAGCACTGTGCCCCTACAGTGTCCAAGCCAACCCTTGGACATTGTAAGTGCAGGGTAGCCATAAGAGTATATGGTCTGGGAGTCTGTCAAACACGAACTCCACAGCACCATAATGGCTACACTGAAAACTGGGAAGTTTGGTATCAAACTCCTCAGCACAATAAATGCACACTGATGCCAGTGTACATTTTATTGTAAAATACAACCCAATGGGCACCTTAGAGGTGCCCCCTGAAACTTTAACCAACTACCTGTGTAGGCTGACTGGTTCTAGCAGCCTGCCACATTCAAGACATGTTGCTGGCCCCATGGGGAGAGTGACTTTGTCACTCTGAGGCCAGTAACAAAGCCTGCACTGGGTGGAGATGCTAACACCTCCCCCAGGCAGGAGCTGTAACACCTGGCGGTGAGCCTCAAAGGCTCACCCCCTTTGTTCCAGCACCGCCGGGCACTCCAGCTAGTGGAGTTGCCCGCCCCCTCCGGCCACGGCCCCACTTTTGGCGGCAAGGCCGGAGGAAATAATGAGAACAACAAGGAGGAGTCACTGGCCAGTCAGGACAGCCCCTAAGGTGTCCTGAGCTGAAGTGACACTAACTTTTAGAAATCCTCCATCTTGCAGATTGGGGTCCAAGGTAGCCCACCGTTGGGGGTTCAGAGCAACCCCAAAGTCACCACACCAGCAGCTCAGGGCCGGTCAGGTGCAGAGTTCAAAGTGGTGCCCAAAACGCATAGGCTTCAATGGAGAAGGGGGTGCCCCGGTTCCAGTCTGCCAGCAGGTAAGTACCCGCGTCTTCGGAGGGCAGAACAGGGGGGTTTTGTAGGGCACCAGGGGGGACACAAGTTAGCACAGACAGTACACCCTCAGCAGCAAGGGGGTGTCCGGGTGCAGTGTGCAAACACACGTCGGGTTTCCAATGGAAATCAATGGGAGACCAAGGGGTCTCTTCAGTGATACAGGCAGGCAAGGGGGGGGGGGCTCCTCGGGGTAGCCACCACCTGGGCAAGGGAGAGGGCCTCCTGGGGGTCACTCCTGCACTGGAGTTCTGACCTTTCAGGTCCTGGGGGCTGTGGGTGCAGAGTCTTTTCCAGGCGTCAGGATCTGGGAGTCAGGCAGTCGCGGTCAGGGGGAGCCTCGGGATTCCCTCTGCAGGCATCGCTGTGGGGGTTCAGGTGGGGGGGGGGGGGCGCAACTCTGGCTACTCACGGTCTCGCAGTCGCCGGGGGAGCCTCCCTGAAGTGTTGTTTCTCCACAAGTCGGGGCGTCAGGTGCAGAGTAGCAAGTCTCACGCTTCCGGCGGGAAACGCAAGTTGTTTTAAAGTTGCTTCTTTGAAACAAAGTTGCAGTCTTGGGTGAACAGAGCTGCTGTCCTGGGGAGTTTCTTGGTCCTTCTAGAGCAGGGCAGTCCTCTAAGGATTCTGAGGTCGCTGGTCCCTGGGAAAAGCGTCGCTGGAGCAGTGTCTTTAGAAGGGTGGGTGGAGGGGGGGGGGGGTTGGGACAGGCCGGTAGAGCTGGGGCCAAAGCAGTTGGTGTCTCCGTCTTCTCTGCAGGCTTTTTCAGCTTAGCAGTCCTCTTCTTAGGTTGCAGGAATCTGAGTTCCTAGGTTCAGGGGAGCCCCTAAATACAGAATTTAGGGGTGTGTTTAGGTCAGGGAGGGCAGTAGCCAATGGTTACTAGCCCTGAGGGTGGCTACACCCTCTTTGTGCCTCCTCCCAAGGGGATGGGGGGTCACATTCCTATCCCTATTGGGGGAATCCTCCATCTGCAAGCTGGAATGCCCTGGGGTGCTGTAACAAAGGGGGTGACTCTTTGAGGCTCACCGCCAGGTGTTACAGTTCCTGCAAGGGGGAGGTGATAAGCATCTCCACCCAGTACAGGCTTTGTTACTAGCCACAGAGTGACAAAGGCACTCTCCCCATGTGGCCAGCAACATGTCTCGAGTGTGGCAGGCTGCTAAAACCAGTCAGCCTACAGTAGTTGGTTAAGGTTTCAGGGGGCACCTCTAAGGTGCCCTCTGGGGTGTGTGTTACAATAAAATGTACACTGGCATCAGTGTGCATTTATTGTGCTGAGAAGTTTGATACCAAACTTCACAGTTTTCAGTGTAGCCATTATGGTGCTGTGGAGTTCGTGTATGACAGACTCCCAGACCATATACTCTTATGGCTACCCTGCACTTACAATGTCTAAGGTATTGCTTAGACACTGTAGGGGCACAGTGCTCATGCACTTGTGCCCTCACCTATGGTATAGTGCACCCTGTCTTAGGGCTGTAAGGCCTGCTAGAGGGGTGACTTATCTATACTGCATAGGCAGTGTGAGGTTGGCATGGCACCCTGAGGGGAGTGCATGTCGACTTACTCGTTTTGTCCTCACCAGCACACACAAGCTGGCATCCCTTAGAGACCTTCCCTCGCATCAGGGCCCTGGGTACCAGTTACAAGGGACTTACCTGGATGCCAGGGTGTGCCAATTGTGGAAACAAAAGTACAGGTTAGGGAAAGAACACTGGTGCTGGGGCCTGGTTAGCAGGCCTCAGCACACTTTCAAATAAAAACTTAGCATCAGCAAAGGCAAAAAGTCAGGGGGTAACCATGCCAAGGGGGCATTTCCTTACAATTGTCAAACATAACCCCCAAATTTTTGCTAACATTAGGAGGGGTAGGAAGAGAACCACAGTCTGATGGCTACCAGCGTGGATTCCAATATTTAACACCTGATGCAAAACAGAGAATTTCAGTCTTCGAAGCATTCAATTTCAACCAGTTAGATCCCATCCAGTTGCTAACCTCCTTCATACAGAGGTTAAAGCGGTCTGCCACCTCCTCCCAGTTTTTATTAACAGGGGTAATGAGCTGTGAATCGTCTGCATATGAAGAGGGGATAAAGACAAAAGAACGAACCAGGTTGGCTAGCAGGGCAACATAAATATTAAACAAAGTAGGGCTTAATGAGGAACCCTGTGGAGTCCCACAAGGAAGAAGGTAAGGTGTGGAATCGAAGTTACCACATCTTACCGTAGTCCATCTGTTAGTTAGAAAAGATTGTAACAATTTCAAGGCCCTATCCCTACTTGATAGAGACGGGCTGTCAGAATCTGGGAAGAAATAGTATCAAAGGCTGCAGATAATTCTAACAGGACTAGAATGGCACCCTGTCCCTCATCCACAAGTATAAGAATAGAATCAGTGGAGGAGATAAGGGCCGTTTCCGTACTATAAGCTTTCCTGAAGCCATGCTGCGAAGGATCTAAAACTTGCTCTTCCCCAAGAAAATCCACTAGTGCCTTATTCATGATTTTCTCTAAGATCTTGGCAAAGAAAGGAAGGAGCGCAACTGGCCATAAATTCTCAAGGTCCTGCACGTCTCCAAGTGGTTTCTTCTTTACTGGGACTATTATGGTCTCCTTCCATCTACATTCCATTTATTTAGCTTTTCAAGTGTGGTATCCACTTGTGAGCCAAATAAATGCTCTTTGTCAAAGGGCATGATCAAAACTGCCTGCTGTACCTCTGGTTTAAAGCCTGAGCATCTGAGCCAGGCATGTGGCCTAATGATGACGCTGGTGTCAATCCTGCGTGCTGCTGTCCCTCAGCTACAATTTCTACACCCTTTCATAGTGTTCCTCAGGGTGATATTGTAGAAGTTCCTCCATGGCATCCCAGTGAGCTCTATCATATCGGGATAGTAATGCCTGGGCATTAGCAATCTGCCAGTGATTAAAACTTCGTAAACTGTAAACTTCGTACTTGTATAGCGCACTACTCACCCGTTAGGGTCTCAAGGCGCTGTACGCATACCACTGTGGAACCCCTCCTGGCTTTTCCCTGTGCGGTGCCCACTCCTGTGCAACCTCCAAGGTTAAGCCAGGCATCCCAGCGCTGTTGGGACCGTTGTGGAGATTAAGCAAGCTATTGCCCAGAGTTACAGAGTGGGACCCATGAATTAGATTAGGCATGGATGCGAGAATTATCAGGTCTGAGGAAATTGAGCCCAAGACCCGCCGAGGTGGGAATTGAACCCTGGTCCCAGGCCAGATTTCTGCATCAGGGTCTGCTGCTCTAACCATTGAGCCACACTTCTCCACTTGCTTGCTTGAGCTGCCACTCTCTTACCTGCTGCATCTAATTTTTTGCTTTATCAGGAGGAGGTGTGCCTCCTGTTGACTGGCTATTAGCCCTCTTGCGAGCAGTACAGGCAGCAATAAGAGTCTGAAGGGATCTGTGCTTTTATATGATTTTTTTGTTTTTTTAATAAAAAAAAAAAAAAAAAAAAAAGTCAGTGGGTGCAGCCTTATATTTCTTATCCACCCTTGGAGTGATAACCCTTGATCTAACTGGCTCTTTAAAGAGATCATATGCGTGCCCGAGCATGCCTGGGAGCATTAGAAGAAATTGACTCTCCTCGTGTTTTGTGCCAAGGGTGTCTAATAGAAAATCCTCTTCTATTGGATCCGCGTACATGTGGACATTTTATGCAATGCTGCTGCCCTAGCTATAACCTGTTGATATGAGGTGGAATCCTCAGGTGGTGAAGGTCTAGCTGGGTAGACATCCGATCATTAGGTGTAATAGGATCCGGATCATATGCATCCCATGAATCCGTATCATCTAATTTATCTCCAATATCATGGTCCCACCAGGTGGCAAATTAGGTGGTGTGAACCTTAAAGGGGGGGGCGGCTGGAAGGCAGTGGCGGACCGGTGATCTCTTTTGATGTCGTTTTGACCAAGTGTGAAAGGTTTTTTTTTGTGGTTTTTTTTAACTCACAGTTTGGGCCAACTGCAACGGCTGACTATGTGAGTTTGTACATCGGAGTCAGAGTCTTCAATGGAGAAGGCGTGTTCTTACTCCAGCTCATCCTGTGCATGCTCATCGGCGAAGATGTCCAGTGTGTCATTTGGAGTGCGAGACGCCATTTCCATCCAACAAGCTCTTCGATCTCAGAGTGTCTTTTTCGATCGAAAGGAATGGCATGCTTCACAGGTCTGCTCACTGTGGTCGGGGGAGAGACACAATTACACACCTGGTGGAGGTCAGTGTTTAGAAATTTAGAGTGGCATTGAGGACAAAATCGAAATGGAGACCGTTCCATTAGGGCTGCGTAGTTAGATGTAACATGGAGGCGGTAGGCCCGAAGAGGGCCGCGTCTGCCCCAAAGGGCTGAAAATCAATTCTTGGTGTAAGCGGGAACCGGAGACAGAGTATGGAAGAATATGTGATTGAGACAATACCAATGGTGATAGAAAGATGGAGAGAATACTGTTTTGGGCTGTATTGAGGCGAAAACTCAGAGCGAGAGGAACACAAGTCCAAACCCAAAGGCGTAGAGAAAGAATCTAACAAAGGACTTGATGCCCATGCGCAGTATTACTGAGAGGAGGACTCACTCGATACCGTGACTCAAAAAGCTTCTTTGAAGAAAAAGAAGTTGTACCACTCCAAACCCAACACTAGATGGCGAGCTTATGCACAGCATGTGTATCTACAGCCACACATGCCATCCAACATGGGCTTTCACAACTACTGAAATATAAATATATTTTGAAATGTTTGTACAGTTGACTCAGTTACTTAAATGTTGTGTGTTAGGAAAAACCTGACACCCTACAGCCTTTCATTTCACAATCACTGTACAGCAGGTCAGACAATTCACCTTACAAAATCCTGGAATTCTGCAGTGAGAAGAAAAAGTAATTGTAAGAAGATAAAATGACCTTTGACCTTGGTCTCTGAGCACAGAGCAAATGTGGCAAGATAACATGATTTAAAGGCGTCTTTATTACTCTTTCACTTTATGACTGAACAGAACACCTGTTTTGTCAACTCGCCAGAAGGGGTGAGTAGGTCCTAAAAATAGGTGGACCTGATAAAATATGACTCGCCATAGCGAGTGGGTTGGTAGATTCTTTCAAGGCCTGTGTAGTTCTAATAAAGAAAATGCTGATCGCAGTGTCACCTCTCTTTATCAAGAAGAAAAAAAATAGATAAACCAATATAATCCAGGATCAATAGGACGATTTTTGTAAAGTCTGAAAATCTTAGAGGATACGTGGTCTTTGTAATGCAAGCAAGGAAAACAAAACATGAAGACAGATGAGGCTTGGGGGAAGAGTCTTGGGTAGGGAGGCATACAGCTGAGTGGAAAAAAAAAAAAGAATGGCATGTGTTGCCCATTTCCATTAAAAAAAAAAGGGAAAAAAGAAAAACAAAGGTGAATACAAACAAGGCAGCAGGCTACGACCTATCCCATTCAGCCTGCCTGCTTCATCGCTCTGCACTGAAGGAACAGAAGTTTAGTGAAAGAGGTGCACAAGGGAAAAAAAAAAAAAAAAAAAAAAAAAAAAAAGCATTGGCAGCAATAATAGGTCTTGCTCCCAAGTTAAAATACCCCTTCAGTCACTGGTAAATTTAGGCACTCAATAAGTCGGCATACATGCAATGCCACTCAATAATGCATCATTTATCCACTCAGTGGCTCATTCAAGCGTTCTCCTACCAACCCATCTACAATTAGACACATGCCTACTATACAAACGTATGAAACATAAAAGCTATTACACAGGCTGCTATGTTTTATTTGTATAGCCAAAACAAAGGTTTGTCCCCTTCACTTGTTAAAATCCAATCGTTCACCATGCGGATGCTTAATCATCAACCTAAGAACAATAAATATAACTTTGATATCAAAAGTAATCAATTATGCTCTAACCACAATATTTAGAATCTCAAACATTTAATAAAATACATTTGTTAATATAATTAATCATCCATTGGACTAGATATGTTGACAACGATTTGTGTTCCTGTTGGACCCCGACTTCAAGTCGAGGGGAAAAACTTTTCTTGGTTGGGCTGAACCCTATTCCCTGTGCCTTTGTAAAAGGGGTCACACTCTCTAAATTGTTGATGTCTTATTTCTATGATCATCAGGTTTATGTTGTAGACAGAGAGAGAGAGAGAGAGAGAGAGAGAGAGAGAGACACATACACAGAAAGATAATGTTTGATTGTGGCTATATAAGTGTATGTTTGATTGTGGTTATATAAATAGCTGAATGAATGTACACCAGTCCGTGGGAGGAAGAATGTCTATATGAGCACAAGGATGAGTGATAGTGATCATGTATGATGACATACTGAGTGCCTAAACCCACAAATGACTTAAGCGGAACTTTCATTTATAAGCCAGACCTATTGGTATTGGAACTTGAAAACACCGCCACAATGAACTGTGAAACAATGGTACACTATGTACTATGTTCAATAGTACATAATGTATCATTGTTTTAAAGTTCCATCAGGGCAACCGCATTTCGAAATATGTTGGCCATATTATAGACAAGACCATTTTATGAACGCCTTGATTAAAGACGGTGGCTGTGCACTGCAGATTAAATGAGTGGCACGCAAGGAGTCTGTTAGTGCTGTTTGGGGAGTTGCAGTAGGCTCTAAATAATCAAAATAAAATGAGAAGAAAAGAAACAAACTGGGACCTATAAAAGAAGAAAATGGAAAACTAAAGCACTAGCCCACCAGCCTTGGCACTCTAGCATACTCATTTTAAGAATATTGCTAAAGCAGTCAATCCTTCTGAAGAGATTCTAGAAAGTACCACAGTGCAAAATATCTTCTTTTCTACAGTTTATCGAAGGGGGTAATCAACACCAAAAGTCTTGCCTACAAAGGTTATCTGTAAGATTTGATGAATTTGCCAGATGCATTTCATAATGAATACATTAGGCATGCTGCTTTTTACCTAACTTTTAACCACAAAACGGTCAGACCTATGGCACCTGAAAAAACTTTTCCAATAAACCCCAATCAGACCTATAGCTTTCATCACTGGCTTGGCACTACAACCAACTTAGACCTACTGTATAGAGCATAAGCCAACCATCAGGTATATCACAATAAAATTAAGAATATATTAAAAATTACAGTTGTCAAAAACAAATAAATCAAGCGTAAAAGGGAATAATCAGGAGTACCAAAATGCAAATTGTCTATCCCCGTGGTTGGTTTGAGTGGGTTACCAACAGCAAAAACCCTGCCTGCTAAGGTAATCAGTAAGATTATATAGTTAAAAAATAAATAAATAAATAAATAAACTACAGGCTTTAGCACCGTGTAATAACAATCCACCCTTTTGACAATAAGTAAAATCAGGACTACTGGCTAACTTTTCATAATAAACCAATCTAAATTATGGAATTACATAAACTTTCCCAATGAACCAATAAGGCCTATAGCCTTTACCTTTGGCTTGATATCATAATCAAACACAGGCCTACTGAAGCGCACATAAACTAGCAACCATCATGCATAAATTTATTAAATTACAAAGTAACACAAAATGATAGCAACATAACTTACAACCGCTCTCAAAATGACCTATCAATGATTATCATACTGAAAATCTTCTACCCACAAGGTTTGTTCGCGGGGGTGACCAACACCAAAAACCTTGCCTATTATGGTAATCTCGGATGTAATGTAAAACAGTGCCTGTCTACAGCCTGTAACACAGAGCGACAGCAATCTACCATTAAAGAGATACTGGCAAATGCTTTTCACAATAAATATGTCAAGCTTAATGACTGTCACAACTTTTCATAGGCAGATCAGACCTACAGCATGGGACACTTTTTCCAGTAAACCATTCAGGTTTATTACCTTTAGCTATGGCTTGTCACCACAACCAGTTCAGGCCAACTGTATGGAGCATAAGCTTTCCCACAAGGCAACCATCTGAGATACAGTTATAAAATCACACATGTATTCAAAACAACAGCTGGCAAAGATAAATACTCTCTATACTATGAAGGTGTATCCTACAAGGACTATCAGAGTGGAAATCTTGCATCTTAAGGGTGTGGGAGAGGAGGTACTCAACACCAAATACTTTGAACTAATCTATGCATGCCATTAGAACAATATCCCTCTGTAGGCTTTATTACAGAGTAATAATACAACACCCACAATTGCCTAATGACTTAATTCATTGTAAAAGTATAAATGAAATTCATTCTCAATAAACAGATCATGCCTATATGCTCAGTCATTTGTTTGCCACGATAACAAACTCAGTATTGTAATATTAAGGATAAACTTTCACACAATAAAAAGTGTAATACAAGCACTCTTTCACTGGAAGCACACAACTTCTGCCCTATCAAATGCCGTACTCATTAAAATGAACATGTTGGTGAAAATTAAGCCCCTCTCAGTAGTACTTCTGAAAGTTATTTTCTTTTGCTCATATATGGTCCACCAACAAATGCACTCTCAAGTTACACCAAAAATGAAGGCAAGAAGAGAAAAAGGAGGACCTATAAAAGTAGAAAACGTGAAACTAAAGTGCTTGTCCATAAGCCATGACCCTGTGCACCTGCAATAAAGCAAAATGTAGTCACTCAGAGAGCAATAATGTCAATAGTTGAAACAGACTGACCCACTTTATTATGATGTTAAAAAGGATTATATATATTTGAGGAAGGGGGGGATAGCTCTAGAAATGAGGCTGAGTGCCACACACTGAAAAAGCAAAAATTAAAATGATGTCACAGCTAGGTATGGCAATACAATCTCATATTAGGTTAAAAAAATCCTAGAAATTCGCTGGGAAAAAAAATCTAGAAGGGTCAGCCAACAAATCAAGAGTGTTCAAACAGTCATAGGGTAATAAGGATGCTACGTTGGCCTGAATCATGGTCATAACTGCAATAAGGTGAGATTAATAAAACAGATACAATCATTATATAAATCCCCATAAAAAAAAAAAAACTTTAGAAGAAATACACTTTTGGTATTATAATGGAATGCTCAAAACAGACCCTAGAGGGCACCACTATAAAAATAGCACTTGGAAGAAACATGGACATGTAACCATATATTGTCAGCCCCTAAAGGGCATAACCACATAAAAAAAAGAATAGCAGAATGTAATGCAGTGCAACCATATTCTTGGGCCCTAGAGGGCACAGTGCCTTACACATTGTCAGGCCTACTGCAATACTATTACAAACAAGACCCTTAAAACAGAAATTACTCCCAGCTGTAAAACAAAAGCTCTAGCCGCCAGAGAGCTTAAAAAGAAACTGAATGGTAGGAGGGGTTATTATTGTGGGGTCCCCACTAACCTAGTGTGGGGACCCAGAGATGACCTAGAGAGAAAGCTTTTCGTGCTGAAGTGGTTTGGTGGTGGTCTCATTGTCCTAGGACCACCACAAGCTCAGTTACAGGCAAAAATGTTTTATGAAAGGAATGCCCTGCAAAGCATTAAGGGGCGAGTTTCCCCAGTGCAGTGAATATTGCAGTATCTGCTCTTCGGCTGTGCCAGGTGGGCCGCGTTTAGGATTTTTGTGTTTTTTTCTATTGAAACAGCTGCAGTTGGTATATTTTTCACCTGCTAAACCTGGGAAGAATTTAGGAATGGGGTTGCAAATTTAAATGACTCAGACTCCGTAACAATGTGACTTAACTGTTGCTTATGCAAAGCACTCCAATACCTCCGATCGAAGTTGCGCTATATGAAACTTCAAAGCGCCATTGCTGCCACAAGGGCGAAGCAGCGAGACAAAAGAAAAAAGCAGTGCACACACACAAAAGTATACGGCCGATTGACTATTGCACAATGTAAGAGGGTCAGTCTGCAAGGCGTAACAAAGCAGCCTCAAGGTGGGACAAACATAAAGCATTTACTTAGGAAACAAGGGAATTTTGAAACGCAGGCCAAGGAACCAATGAAAGTGAAGGGCATGAGATGGGCAATGTTAAAGCCCACAGAATAGATTACAGCATGTCGAGAAGAGCAGCGCTTGCACACTGCTATGCTCAACCTAAAAAAAACAAATAAAAAAAACACATATTATAAAACTAATATTGAACAACTAAAAAAACAAGTCTGACCCAACTATAACCTGCACCCAACCATGCACTACTTACGACCACATATTTACATTACTCATGACTAGTTAAACAACCTTGCTAAAGACATTTCAAATGACACGGCTGATGAAATCATTGATGACATCAGACAATCATTGTGACACTGTAAAACACACACACAGAAATAGATAGAATCTATCTCCCTCCATTTCTGTAATGAATATCTGACGCTAAGTGCCTAGTAGACACCTAAAACTGTCAGTACCTCCTACAAATGTCTAGCAAGGATTATCACCATGCAAAACGTCCAACTACTTGGCTTTGTCAAATAGGGAAATCAACACCAATTCCTTGCTTAAAATGTAATCTGTGAATTTCCCCCAACAGACTTTAACCAGGCAGAATACCAATCACCCCCATAGACCTGTTGCCTTTATCATATGTTTTTCATATTAAACAGATCAGACCTTGAAATAAGGAAGTAACTTTTCCCACTGAAAGGACTTTAGCCTTACCATGGATTAGTAATCATAACAAACCAAGGCTAACTGTATCGAACAAGAAGCTTCCCCACAAAAAAGCCACCAAGCACATAGTCTGAACATTAAAATGCCTAAAAACCTAGAGTTGTGAATAACAATTGATCCATTTTAAGAGAGTCTAGCAAGGAATATCACCCTGCAAATATTCTATCCCTAGGTTCTGTCAAATAGGGGTCATCACTAGCTTTTAACTTTGGCATGTCAATGTCAACTCGGCCCTACAGTATGGAGTATCAGCTCTCCCACAAGACACCCATTACACACACACAGTCATAAAATTACAGATATATGCAAATTTAGTTGCCAAACAATATAAACCCCTTCTAAGAGGGGTTAATACGGGTTACCACAATGAAAGTGTTCTGCCCCAAAAGAGCATACAAGGAACGCATAGACAGTAACTCTCACAACAGCAAGGAACTCTTTACCATCATCAAAGAGCTCTCCAAATCCAAAGCCAGCAACATCGACCCCACGCACACACAACTCCTCTGCAACTCCCTCTCCAACCATTTCCACTGCAAAATCTTAGACATACACAACAGTTTCATGCACCCGCCACACACACCACCGACTCGATCAGCAAAGACCCACCCTCCCCCCCCAACCTACTACTCACCTGGGCCCCAACCAACGACGAAGAAACTGAAAAAAGATGAATTTCATCCACTCAGGCTCCCCCTCGGAGCCCTGCCCCAACCGCATTTACTACAAAGCCAGCCCAAACATGGCTCCAAGCTTCCCAACATAATCAACAGCTCTTTCGACTACACCACCTTCCAGGACCCCTGGAAGCACGCATAAATTACCGCACTCCTGAAAAAGCCCAAAGCAAACCCTGATGACCTCACCAACTACCGCCCAATTTTACTCCTCCCCTTCCCCGCCAAGGTCGCTGAGAAACTAGTGAACACCTGCCTGTCTCTCTTCCTAGAGGAAAGCAACACACTCGATGCCTCCCAGTCTGGGTTCCGCAAGAACCACAGCATTGAGACCACCCTCATCACATGTACTGAAGACATGAGAACCAAAGTCGACAAGGGCAAGACCGTCGCACTCATCATCCTGGACCTCTCTGCTGCCTTCGACACGGTCAGCCATCAAACACTCTGCACACACCTCCACAACGCAGGTATTCGACACAAGGCCCTAGACTGGCTGACCTCCTTCCTCACCGAAAGAACCCAGAATGTCTGCCTCCCTCCCTTCCACTCCACAGCCACCAAAATCATCTGCGGAGTCCCCCAAGGGTCCTCCCTCAGCCCTACCCTTTTCAATATTTACATGACCCCGCTCGCCAACATCCTCCGACCACACGGAATCACCCTCATATCCTACGCAGACGACACCCAGCTCATCATCTCCCTCACCCGAAACCCTACCACCGCCAAAACCAACCTCCACACTGGACTCCTTGACCACCACCACATGGATGACAGCTAACCACCTCAAGCTCAACTCCAACAAAACCGAAGTCATCATTTTCGGCCCCAACAAAACCATATGGGACGACTCCTGGTGGCCCACCTCCCTAGGCCCCCCACCAACACCCTCAAACCACGCACGTAATCTCTGCACCATCCTGGACCCCTCCCTCTCCATGACCCAGCAAATCAACGCCATCACCTCCTCCTGCTTGAACACACTCCGCATACTGCGAAAAACCTTCAAATGGATTCCCATAGAGACCAGAAAGACCGTCACCCACGCACTCATCAGCAGCACGCTAGACTACGGTAACACCCTCTACGCCGGCAACACACTCAAAGTCAAACGCATACTACAGAGGATCCAGAACGCAGCCGCCCGCCTCATCCTGGACCTCCCACGCCATGAACACATCTCCCCATAACTCAGAGGCCTTCACTGGCTTCCGATCGTCAAGAGGATCACCTTCAAAATCCTCATCCATGCACACAAATCCCTCCACAACGCAGGACCAACCTACCTCAACGAAAGAGTGAACTTCCACACTCCTACTCGCCACCTCCGCTCCGCCGACCTCGCTCTCGCCACAGTCCCTCGCATCCAACGCACCACCACCGGAAGCAGATCCTTCTCCTACCTCGTCCCAAAGGCCTGGAACTCCCTCCCCACCAACCTCTGCAAGACTCAGAACCTCCTGCTCTTCAGAAACAACCTCAAGACGCGGCTGTTCAAACAGTACCCCCCCCACCCACCCCCACCAGTGCCAGCGCCTTGAGACCCTCACGGGTGAGTAGCGCGCGCTATAAATTATTTTGATTGATTGATTGACACAAGGGTTTGCTAGAAGGGATAACCAACACTAACGTCTTCTCATTCTATGGTAATCAGTGAGAAAAATACCTCTCTACTGTAACATATATTAACACTCCACTATTAAATGCCTATTTACTTTTACACATGCTTTTCACAATATATGGGCCAGGCCTACTGGCTTTGTTTTAATCATTCATAACAAACAAAAGAGACTTGTACCCTTTATCATTGGATTGTCACCATAACCAACTCAGTCTTGCTCTACTGAGCACAAGCTTTGCCGCAAAGCAAAATTGCAACACAAACACTTTTTTTCAGTGGCAACTCATTGCTTCTTTCTGCCCAATCAAATGTTGTACTCAAAGAAATAAACATGTGGATAGAGAAAAATCCCCTATCGCAGTAGAACTTCTGAAAGATCTTTTTTCTGTTGATCACATAAGGTTAGCAACAGCTGTGCTTTCTAGTCAGACCTACACACAGGGTGGGAGAGTTTGTATAATAAACAGAAAGTAAAAAACGCAATGTCTTAATGTACATGTGTACAGCTGTCACATTAAAAGATACAACATTTCCAAAGGAACTCCTTTGCACCTTTTTACACTCCTGGACATAGATGATTAGATTCTGTCCCAGTGTTGCCTTAGTTTGTGCTAATTGCATTTAAAGTGCAGTTCAGAACTTCTAGTTGTAAAACCAATTAAGTGTTCTGGAGTGCATAAATGATTTACACTTAAGTAGTTATGAGGCATACAATTGTATAAACTAAATAAGGAATATCAACACTTGAACGTACCTCATCCATTTTTTCTGACGTTGGTGTACGATCACCAGGCTGCAGTTCCTTAATGTCTAAACATTCAGTTCTAGAAGTCATATTTAAGAGAGGTATGTCTACAGGAGTTAACCGGGATTCTGACACTGCTTTTGAATTCCTGCTGAGATGGGCTGTTCCTGGTACCGGTTCATCATCATCAGACTCAGGTAAAGGAGTAGGACTGATGTCTTCCAAGCCAGTGCTGGAAGGGCGTGAGGAAGGGGTAATACTCCTGAAATGAGGCTGAGTGCTTAATGGTGGGAGTGGTGACAGCTGTGAGGAGGATGATGATATTGGGCTGCCCTCCATTCGGAGCTCACTGTCTGAGTCATGATCATCTGGGAATGGGAGCTTTGTTCTATGCTCTTTCAAAAGCATCTCAATCCTTGAATCCAAACTGTTGTGCTGCACTTCAGCCTCCATAGTTGGGGTTTCTGGTGTCTCACACCTTTCTGGGGTGCGGGCAAAAGAAGGCATAGTTTTTTCTATCAGCGCTGTTAAGTCAGGAAAGGTTAGTTCTTCTGTTTTTTCCTTTACTGGTACAAAATCAATGTTTGTAGGAGTGGGAGTGCCATCTGAACATGGCTCTGATGGAGGTGGTGGTGGCCGCCTGTGCTCATGTTCTCGAGGAGTTTTGGGGTAAGTGGGTTCTTCTGTGTGTGGATATATTGTTGGTGTTTGGTAAGGAGAGAAAGCAGATTTATAGCCACTAGTTTCAGAACGACTCACAGAAGAGGGAAGAGAAGTAGGATGCAAAGCAGGATGAGTATATTGTGCTGGTTCTGGAGGTGGTTTATAGTTGCTCGGCAAGGGCTCAGGCGCTCTATGGGCATAATAACGCTCTGGCCTCCGATTGTAAGCATCATTAAACTTTGATTCATGCCTCCTGGGTTTATAGGTCGGCTCCTGTGTGAAATGGTAAGCAGGTGTCGTTTGCCGACTTGAGTAGCTTGAATCTTGGGAAAAGGGAGTTCCAAGGCGAGGAGTTTGAGGAGTTCCTTGAGACTGTGGGGTAGACTGGCTGCAGGAGTTTGGGGTGTCCTGGCGGCAACTGGAATAGGCGGTATCATGAGAAAAAGGTGTACTACTGTTTGGGGTCACCATTGCTCCCGTAGAGGAAGAAAGGGAATCTTCCTTCAGTCGCCTTAAAGGATCCAGTAACTTGTGGGAAGGAAAAATAATAGGTTAAAATAAAATATTTAGTACCTATTCAACAAACTTTTCAACAAGAACTTCATACTTTTGCTGAATCACGTTTTAGTGTAGAACTGTGTACATCAATGCAATGTTTGATACCTAAACTTAAACTCAGCCTGAACCTCAGAACAAAAGCAGAAAGGGAAGACAGCACCAGTAAAAAGCAGAGCTTCCCACGATGGCAAACACTCGCAATTGGTCCAAGACCATAATCAAATGAAAGTGGGCAGAGAAAAAGAGCTCACCAAGCGAACAGATCCTCACATCAGTTCCTGTGGCACAGGTGTAACTATGAGGACTTCAAGTAAATATGTTCATCCTAGACAACCTGTGCGTTTTTAACAGGTGCGTGTCCTGCAATTGGAATTCACAGGTATGGACATGTAAAGGAAAACTAAAAGCGGCAGCTAGAATCATTGTGTGCGCCCTAGAGCATTCTACATTTAAACCTTCTCTTTCACAGTACCCTTGTGCCTAGTCATTCACACAAAGGAAAAGGATGTACATTAAGAGAATGTTATAGGTTTTGAAAAGGGTTGGAGGAGCAAAGACATCCATCATGAAATCCTTTACTGACAGACCTGTTTCTACACTAAAGTAGTCCTGATTTACATATGTTTACATGTTAAACATGTGGTCCTTTACATTTTCCAATTTTCTCTTAGAGCACTTAACAGGGCAACACAGTGGAGATGCCAGCTGGTGTGGTCCCCTTATGCAGAATTAACTTCACAACCTTCTAAAGGACCATCTTGACCTACCTGCTATTCAGCTTTGCCATTCTGGTTTTAATGCTAAAGACAGCCTTATTCCCTGGCTGGCTTTACACTCTTGGCTGTAAATACCTACCTCTGTCTTAACTAATAGTCTGCAAAGCTGCATAATACTTGTCACTTTTTCTTTGAACAATCATGTTCATCTGATTAAGCTCTTGATGCTTGATAGATGACAGGGGTTCTTGCTGTCAGGAAACAGCATGACCTTCCTGAAGTAGACACGGACATTCTTACCAATGGAAGAACATGTTACAATTATGGAAAGCATTCTTCGGCTAATAGCTGTTTGGATGTACTGGGATCATGACACTGGGTGCTATGTATCCTGCATCTGACACATATTGTCCATGTCTGGCAGCATTTATCAAGAACACTATCCATTTGGGATCCTGGGCACGGTCATGTATAGCTGTATACAGTTGCGGCTCGCTGACCTGTAAAGGGGCGGGACGGGTGCAGCACGCGGGGGACATTTAATTAAAAAATAAAATAAAAACTTACCTCTTCCGTTGCCACGTAGTTCCTCTCTCGCTCGTCGTCGCTGCACGCAGGCACAGGCTCACAGCCGGCCCTGTAGCCAAACCTGATGCTGCTCAGAGTCAGGATTGGCTGGGAGCACCCTGGCTGGGCGCTCCCAGGCAGACTGGGAGCCAGTGGAGGCTCAATCCAACCAAGCAACACAGTGCCTTGCTGGATAGAGCCTACTACGCATGTATGTTTGGCCGGCCCAATACAGTGGGACAAACAAACAGGCGCTCTAAGGGGAGTGCTCTGTGCACTCCCCTCACTGTACGGCACCGCCAAGGCCCCGCCCCTTCCACCATAAAGGGATAATAAGCTTAGTTTATTATCCATTCGTTTTGAAAAGTTTGCAGCTTCTGCTGCTGGCAGGGGAGCTACGGTACTCCACACTAATGGAGGAGCCGCCCCTGGCTGTATAGTCAGATAAGTCTTTTGCTTTTTTTCTTACATTTAAAAGTGGGTTGGAAGACTAACGTCAAGTAGAAATGAAATCCAAAACATAGGAGCTTGCAGAGTCGGAGTCTCCACCTCAGAAGAATACATTTTGGAACCCTCAACAGAGCTGTACTGCAAACATCCTTGCTAGGTCCAAAAGAGCTAAACTTGGAGCTAGCAGGTTTAAATATTTCACAGTGATGCATCTGAGCTCAAAATTAGTGTGGTCGCCTATCAGGAGCTAATGTTTCCTACATGCGGTGAAACTATGACCTACAGCCTATTCAGTTGGATCTTGTATTCTTTAGAGACACCCAAGAAGAGTTTTAGGGATGGCACAGTAACGAGCTTAGCTTAAGTTCAATCATGGGTTACCTGCTTCACCTGCCACTATTTAACATTTTTTCGTACAGAGAGGAAGAACAGATTTAAATGTACTTAGATGGGGAAAAATAGATCTTAATCACTACACTAACCTGTGGTGCTAAAGATGACGATATTTACCGGTTCTTTATTCAAAGTCCGAGGGTTTAAGCAAAAAATATTTGGTGGCATAAAATAAAGAAGTTATGACTTGACCTTGGTGCCATAAATAATTATAGCAGTTTTTGTGTTTTACAATTGGGAGGAAATTAATATCTATGCAAACTCGAAACAACTCAGAGAAACTATTCTAGAAGGATCCCTGTGAAGGTCCAAAGCACATCCACACATCTTATCTGGTGTAATATTTTTGTAGATCATGCGATATGCAAGAATGGTGTCCTGGCGCGGACATTAGTGTAAAGAGCGTGCTGTATTAAGGGGGTGGGATCATTTATTTAAAGTATAACCAGGTTTTCAGTGTTTGAAAAAGGGGAAAACATGGCTTTATGTACACAGAGGAATGCGCAAAAAAACAAAAAATATGCCTTGCCTTCCAGACTGGTGCAATGAAACCTGGGAACAGATAGTATTCTTCCCAAAGAAGATGCGAGAATCCGGGAAGAACTGTAGAAAACAAATTTATGGTAATGATAGCTTAGGCCCAGGCCGTGACCTGCCTTAAAGATCAGAAAAAGTGTTTGTAAAGAAATGGCTCCCTGTTGCAGTTACCCCCCACTTTTTGCCTGATACTGATGCTGACTTGACTGAGAAGTGTGCTGGGACCCTGCTAACCAGGCCCCAGCACCAGTGTTCTTTCACTTAAAATGTGCTTTTGATTCCACAATTGGCACACCCTGGCATCCAGGTAAGTCCCTTGTAACTGGTACCCCTGGTACCAAGGGCCCTGATGCCAGGGAAGGTCTCCAAGGGCTGCAGCATATCTTATGCCACCCTGGGGACCCCTCACTCAGCACAGACACACTGCTTGCCAGCTTGTGTGTGCTGATGAGAACAAAACGAGTAAGTCGACATGGCACTCCCCTCAGGGTGCCATGCCAACCTCACACTGCCTATGCAGTATAGATAAGTCACCCCTCTAGTAGGCCTTACAGCCCTAAGGCAGGGTGCACTATACCATAGGTGAGGGCATATGTGCATGAGCACTATGCCCCTACAGTGTCTAAGCAAAACCTTAGACATTGTAAGTGCAGGGTAGCCATAAGAGTATATGGTCTGGGAGTCTGTCAAAAACGAACTCCACAGCTCCATAATGGCTACACTGAATACTGGGAAGTTTGGTATCAAACTTCTCAGAATAATAAACCCACACTGATGCCAGTTTTGGATTTATTAAAAAATGCACACAGGGGGCATCTTAGAGATACCCCCTGTATTTTACCCAATTGTTCAGTGCAGGACTGACTGGTCTGTGCCAGCCTGCTGCTGAGAGACGAGTGTCTGACCTCATGCGGTGAGAGCCTTTGTGCTCTCTGAGGACAGAAACAAAGCCTGCTCTGGGTGGAGGTGCTTCACACCTCCCCCCTGCAGGAACTGTAACACCTACCAGTGAGCTTCAAAGGCTCAAGCTTCGTGTTACAATGCCCCAGGGCACTCCAGCTAGTGGAGATGCCCGCCCCCTGGACACAGCCCCCACTTTTGGCAGCAAGTCCAGGAGAAATAATGAGAATAACAAGGAGGAGTCACTGGCCAGTCAGGACAGCGCCTAAGGTGTCCTGAGCTGAGGTGACTCTGACTTTTAGAAATCCTCCATCTTGTAGAAGGAGGATTCCCCCAATAGGGATAGGAATGTGACCCCCTCCCCTTGGGAGGAGGCACAAAGAGGGTGTACCCACCCTCAGGGCTAGTAGCCATTGGCTACTAACCCCCCAGACCTAAACACGCCCTTAAATTTAGTATTTAAGGGCTTCCCTGCACCTAAGAATTTAGATTCCTGCAACTTACCTGAAGAAGAAGGACTGCTGAGCTGAAAAACCCCTGCAGAGGAAGAACAGAAGACACCAACTGCCTTGGCCCCAGACTTACCGGCCTGTCTCCTGCCCTCCAAAGAAACCTGCTCCAGCGACGCTTTCCAAGGGACCAGCGACCTCTGAATCCTCTGAGGACTGCCCTGCTTCAAGAAAGACAAGAAACTCCCGAGGACAGCGGCCCTGCTCCAAAAGAACTGCAACTTTGTTTCAAGTAGCAGATTTAAAGACCCCTGCAACTCCCCGCAAGAAGCGTGAGACTTGCAACACTGCACCCGGCGACCCCGACTCGACTGGTGGAGAACTAACACCTCAGGGAGGACCCTCCGGCGACTCCGAGACTGTGAGTAACCAAAGTTGTCCCCCCCTGAGCCCCCACAGCGACGCCTGCAGAGGGAATCCCGAGGCTCCCCCATGACCGCGACTGCCTGAACATATTTCCCGACGGCTGGAAAAGACCCTGCACCCGCAGCCCCCAGCACCTGAAGGATCGGAACTTCTGTGCAGGAGTGACCCCCAGGAGGCCCTCTCCCTTGCCCAGGTGGTGGCTACCCCGAGGAGCCCCCCCCTTGCCTGCCTGCAACGCTGAAGAGATCCCTTGATCTCTCATTGAAAACCATTACAAACCTGACGCGTGTTTGCACACTGCACCCGGCCGCCCCCGCGCTGCTGAGGGTGTACTTTTTGTGCTGACTTGTGTCCCCGCCGGTGCCCTACAAAACCCCCCTGGTCTGCCCTCCGAAGACGCGGGTACTTACCTGCTGGCAGACTGGAACCGGGGCACCCCCTTCTCTCCATTGAAGCCTATGTGTTTTGGGCACCTCTTTGACCTTTGCACCTGACCGGCCCTGAGCTGCTGGTGTGATAACTTTGGGGTTGCTCTGAACCCCCAACGGTGGGCTACCTTGGACCAAAAACTGAAACCTGTAAGTGACTTGCTTACCTGTTAAAACTAACAATAACTTACCTCCCCCAGGAACTGTGAAAATTGCACTGTGTCCACTTTTAAAACAGCTTATTGTGTTTTATGTAAAAAGTATACATGCTAATGAAATGATTCAAAGTTCCGAAAGTACTTACCTGCAATACCTTTCAAATGAGATATTACATGTAGAATTGAACCTGTGGTTCTTAAAATAAACTAAGAAAATATATTTTTCTATAACAAAACCTATTGGCTGGATTTGTCTCCGAGTGTGTGTTCCTCATTTATTGCCTGTGTGTATGTACAACAAATGCTTAACACTACTCCTTTGATAAGCCTACTGCTCGACCACACTACCACAAAATAGAGCATTAGTATTATCTCTTTTTGCCACTATCTTACCTCTAATGGGAACCCTTGCACTCTGTGCATACTATTCCTTACTTTGAAATAGTGCATACAGAGCCAACTTCCTACATTGGTGGCAGCGGTGGGATACAAGACTTTGCATTTGCTGGACTACTCAGCCAATACCTGATCACAGGACAAATTCCAAAAATTGTCATAAGAAATTGTTTTTGCAATTTTAAATTTTTCTCAATTCTTAAAAGACCTGCTAGGGCCTTGTGTTAGATCCTGTTTAGCATTTCTTTTAGAGTTTAAAAGTTTGGTAAAAGTTTGAATTAGATTCTAGAACTAGTTTTAGATTCTTAAAATGTATTCCAACTTTTAGAAGCATAATGTCTAGTACAGATATGAATGTGGTGGAACTCGACACCACACCTTACCTCCATCTTAAGATGAGGGAGCTAAGGTCACTCTGTAAACTAAAGAAAATAGTAATGGGCCCCAGACCTTCCAAACTACAGCTCCAGGAGCTTTTGGCAGAGTTTGAAAGAGCCAACCCCTCTGAGGATGGCAACACAGAGGATGATGATAGTGACTTGGATGGTGATTCCCCCCTACCAGTCCTATCTAGGGAAGACAGGGCCTCTCAAGCCCTGACTCCACAAATCATAGTCAGAGATGCTGGGTCCCTCACAGGAGGGACCAACCTCTCTGAAATCACTGAGGCTAACTCCAGTGAAGAGGACATCCAGTTAGCCAGGATAGCCAAAAGATTGGCTTTGGAAAGACAGATCCTAGCCATAGAAAGGGAAAGACAAGAGATGGGCCTAGGACCCATCAATGGTGGCAGCAACATAAATAGGGTCAGAGATTCTCCTGACATGTTGAAAATCCCTAAAGGGATTGTAACTAAATATGAAGATGGTGATGACATCACCAAATGGTTCACAGCTTTTGAGAGGGCTTGTGTAACCAGAAAAGTAAACAGATCTCACTGGGGTGCTCTCATTTGGGAAATGTTCACTGGAAAGTGTAGGGATAGACTCCTCACACTCTATGGAAAAGATGCAGAATCTTATGACCTCATGAAGGGAACCCTGATTGAGGGCTTTGGATTCTCCACTGAGGAGTATAGAATTAGATTCAGGGGGGCTCAAAAATCCTCGAGCCAGACCTGGGTTGATTTTGTAGACTACTCAGTGAAAACACTGGATGGTTGGGTAACTGGAAATGAAGTGCATGACTATGTTGGGCTTTATAATTTGTTTATGAAAGAACACATTTTAAGTAACTGCTTCAATGAAAAGTTGCATCAGTATCTGGTAGACCTAGGTCCAATTTCTCCCCAAGAATTGGGAAAGAAGGCAGACCACTGGGTCAAGACTAGGGTAACCAAAACTTCCACTGGGGGCAACCAAAAGAAAGGGGTTACAAAACCTCCTCAGGAGAAAGTGGGTGACACTAGAAACAAAGAAAAAGAGTCCTCTGTAGGCCCCCAAAAACCAGACCAGGTGGGTGGGCCCCGAGACACAACCCAAAACAAAGGTGGGTACCAGGATAAGAACTGGGATGCCACTAAGGCATGGTGCCATAACTGTAGACAGACAGGGCACCACACCAAGGACACTTCTTGTCCCAAAAACAAACCCCCTAGCAAAATCCCAGGGGTGACCAGTGTAGCCATTGGAGATGACTCCTCAGATGAGGAGGTCTTCATAGCCTTCAACTGGAAAAAGGGCCCAACAGGTGAGTTGGAGATTCCAGAGGGAAGTAGACACTTCCACCACCTATTGGTGAATGGAATCCCAGCCACTGCCCTGAGAGACACTTGTGCCAGTCACACTATTGTGCATGACAGGCTGGTGTTCTCAAACCAGTACATACCAGGTGAGACTGCCAGAGTAAGAGTTAGCCCAGACAGGGTCACTGATAGGCCTGTGGCTTTTGTGCCCATAGAAGTGGGTGGGACTTTTAGCTGGAGAAGGGTGGTAGTCAGTACAGACCTCCCCCTCGATTGTCTCCTTGGAAATGACTACCCAGAGGTTAGTCAGAGCCCAAGAGAGGAACTGGTCCAGTGCCAGTCCTCTCCCAAGGATTCTGGAGTTCCTGCCTCTGCAGTAAATGCAAGTAGGCCCCAGAAGAAAAAGAAAAGGAAACAGAGTAGGAAAGGTGGACAACCTTTAGCCAAGGTTCCAGCAAGCCAAGGAGATTCTGCTCCAGTAGGGGAGAACTCCAAAAGTGGCTCTGATAAAGTCCAACCTGACCCACAAGAAGTCCTGGCTAGTCAGGCAACTGTTACGTCTGAGTGGGTGGCTCCTCAGCTAACAGAAGAAAGAGTGGAAGAAGGGTGTTTACTACAAGATGTGGTAACCCCCCCACTCTAATACAACAGACAGGCACCCTGAACCCAAAGAAGCCTGTAACTTAGCCCCTTCCCTTGTAGGTGAAGAGCTAAAGGTGTGGTTATGGGCACTGACCGCTGTCAGTGGCCTCTGCTGGGTGTTAGCCTTTATGGCTGCCCTATCCTTGGCATGGTGGTCAGACCCTGTAGGAAGTTGGCTCTGTATGTGCTATTTCAAAGTAAGGAATAGCATGCACAGAGTCCAAGGGTTCCCCTTAGAGGTAAAATAGTGGTAAAAATAGATAATACTAATGCTCTATTTTGTGGTAGTGTGGTCGAGCAGTAGGCTTATCCAAGGAGTAGTGTTAAGCATTTGTTGTACATACACAGACAATAAATGAGGTACACACACTCAGAGACAAATCCAGCCAATAGGTTTTTATATAGAAAAATATATTTTCTTAGTTTATTTTAAGAACCACAGGTTCAAATTCTACATGTAATATCTCATTCGAAAGGTATTGCAGGTAAGTACTTTAGGAACTTCAAATCATCAAAATTGCATGTATACTTTTCAAGTTATTCACAAATAGCTGTTTTAAAAGTGGACACTTAGTGCAATTTTCACAGTTCCTAGGGGAGGTAAGTATTTGTTAGGTTAACCAGGTAAGTAAGACACTTACAGGGCTTAGTTCTTGGTCCAAGGTAGCCCACCGTTGGGGGTTCAGAGCAACCCCAAAGTCACCACACCAGCAGCTCAGGGCCGGTCAGGTGCAGAGTTCAAAGTGGTGCCCAAAACACATAGGCTAGAATGGAGAGAAGGGGGTGCCCCGGTTCCGGTCTGCTTGCAGGTAAGTACCCGCGTCTTCGGAGGGCAGACCAGGGGGGTTTTGTAGGGCACCGGGGGGGGACACAAGCCCACACAGAAATTTCACCCTCAGCAGCGCGGGGGCGGCCGGGTGCAGTGTAGAAACAAGCGTCGGGTTTGTAATGGAAGTCAATGGGAGATCTAGGGATCTCTTCAGCGCTGCAGGCAGGCAAGGGGGGGGTTCCTCCGGGAAACCTCCACTTGATCAAGGGAGAGGGACTCCTGGGGGTCACTCCTCCAGTGAAAGTCCGGTCCTTCAGGTCCTGGGGGCTGCGGGTGCAGGGTCTCTCCCAGGTGTCGGGACTTAGGATTCAAAGAGTCGCGGTCAGGGGAAGCCTCGGGATTCCCTCTGCAGGCGGCGCTGTGGGGGCTCAGGGGGGACAGGTTTTTGTACTCACAGTCTTAGAGTAGTCCGGGGGTCCCTCCTGAGGTGTTGGATCGCCACCAGCCGAGTCGGGGTCGCCGGGTGCAGTGTTGCAAGTCTCACGCTTCTTGCGGGGAGCTTGCAGGGTTCTTTAAAGCTGCTGGAAACAAAGTCGCAGCTTTTCTTGGAGCAGGTCCGCTGTCCTCGGGAGTTTCTTGTCTTTTCGAAGCAGGGGCAGTCCTCAGAGGATGTCGAGGTCGCTGGTCCCTTTGGAAGGCGTCGCTGGAGCAGGATCTTTGGAAGGCAGGAGACAGGCCGGTGAGTTTCTGGAGCCAAGGCAGTTGTCTTCTGGTCTTCCTCTGCAGGGGTTTTCAGCTAGGCAGTCCTTCTTCTTGTAGTTGCAGGAATCTAATTTTCTAGGGTTCAGGGTAGCCCTTAAATACTAAATTTAAGGGCGTGTTTAGGTCTGGGGGGTTAGTAGCCAATGGCTACTAGCCCTGAGGGTGGGTACACCCTCTTTGTGCCTCCTCCCAAGGGGAGGGGGTCACAATCCTAACCCTATTGGGGGAATCCTCCATCTGCAAGATGGAGGATTTCTAAAAGTCAGAGTCACCTCAGCTCAGGACACCTTAGGGGCTGTCCTGACTGGCCAGTGACTCCTCCTTGCTGCTTTCTTTGTTCCCTCCAGCCTTGCCGCCAAAAGTGGGGGCCGTGGCCGGAGGGGGCGGGCAACTCCACTAAGCTGGAGTGCCCTGCTGGGCTGTGACAAAGGGGTGAGCCTTTGAGGCTCACCGCCAGGTGTCACAGCTCCTGCCTGGGGGAGGTGTTAGCATCTCCACCCAGTGCAGGCTTTGTTACTGGCCTCAGAGTGACAAAGGCACTCTCCCCATGGGGCCAGCAACATGTCTCTGGTGTGGCAGGCTGCTGGAACTAGTCAGCCTACACAGACAGTCGGTTAAGTTTCAGGGGGCACCTCTAAGGTGCCCTCTGGGGTGTATTTTGCAATAAAATGTACACTGGCATCAGTGTGCATTTATTGTGCTGAGAAGTTTGATACCAAACTTCCCAGTTTTCAGTGTAGCCATTATGGTGCTGTGGAGTTCGTGTTTGACAGACTCCCAGACCATATACTCTTATGGCTACCCTGCACTTACAATGTCTAAGGTTTTGTTTAGACACTGTAGGGGTACCATGCTCATGCACTGGTACCCTCACCTATGGTATAGTGCACCCTGCCTTAGGGCTGTAAGGCCTGCTAGAGGGGTGGCTTACCTATACTGCATAGGCAGTGAGAGGCTGGCATGGCACCCTGAGGGGAGTGCCATGTCGACTTACTCGTTTTGTCCTCACCAGCACACACAAGCTGGCAAGCAGTGTGTCTGTGCTGAGTGAGAGGTCTCCAGGGTGGCATAAGACATGCTGCAGCCCTTAGAGACCTTCCTTGGCATCAGGGCCCTTGGTACTAGAAGTACCAGTTACAAGGGACTTATCTGGATGCCAGGGTCTGCCAATTGTGGATACAAAAGTACAGGTTAGGGAAAGAACACTGGTGCTGGGGCCTGGTTAGCAGGCCTCAGCACACTTTTAATTGTAAACATAGCATCAGCAAAGGCAAAAAGTCAGGGGGCAACCATGCCAAGGAGGCATTTCCTTACAGACCCCATGCCAAATAGCAAGTTAGGCCCCCCTGACCCTGTTGGTCATGGTGGGGTTACTCCAGCTCTGGGTAACCTCTTTGGGTAAGCTAGGGGTGACCCTGGCTAAAGTAAGATTAGCAGATTACCCCCCACATTTTGCCTGATACTGATGCTGACTTGACTGAGAAGTGTGCTGGGACCCTGCTAACCAGGCCCCAGCACCAGTGTTCTTTCACCTAAAATGTGCTTTTGATTCCACAATTGGCACACCCTGGCATCCAGGTAAGTCCCTTGTAACTGGTACCCCTGGTACCAAGGGCCCTGATGCCAGGGAAGGTCTCTAAGGGCTGCAGCATATCTTATGCCACCCTGGGGACCCCTCACTCAGCACAGACTGCTTGCCAGCTTGTGTGTGCTGATGAGAACAAAACGAGTAAGTCGACATGGCACTCCCCTCAGGGTGCCATGCCAACCTCACACTGCCTATGCAGTATAGATAAGTCACCCCTCTAGTAGGCCTTACAGCCCTAAGGCAGGGTGCACTATACCATAGGTGAGGGCATATGTGCATGAGCACTATGCCCCTACAGCGTCTAAGCAAAACCTTAGACATTGTAAGTGCAGGGTAGCCATAAGAGTATATGGTCTGGGAGTCTGTCAAAAACGAACTCCACAGCTCCATAATGGCTACACTGAATACTGGGAAGTTTGGTATCAAACTTCTCAGAATAATAAACCCACACTGATGCCAGTGTTGGATTTATTACAAAATGCACACAGAGGGCATCTTAGAGATACCCCCTGTATTTTACCCAATTGTTCAGTGCAGGACTGACTGGTCTGTGCCAGCCTGCTGCTGAGAGACGAGTGTCTGACCTCATGCGGTGAGAGCCTTTGTGCTCTCTGAGGACAGAAACAAAGCCTGCTCTGGGTGGAGGTGCTTCACACCTCTCCCCTGCAGGAACTGTAACACCTAGCAGTGAGCTTCAAAGGCTCAAGCTTCGTGTTACAATGCCCCAGGGCACTCCAGCTAGTGGAGATGCCCGCCCCCTGGACACAGCCCCCACTTTTGGCGGCAAGTCCAGGAGAAATAATGAGAATAACAAGGAGGAGTCACTGGCCAGTCAGGACAGCCCCTAAGGTGTCCTGAGCTGAGGTGACTCTGACTTTTAGAAATCCTCCATCTTGTAGAAGGAGGATTCCCCCAATAGGGATAGGAATGTGACCCCCTCCCCTTGGGAGGAGGCACAAAGAGGGTGTACCCACCCTCAGGGCTAGTAGCCATTGGCTACTAACCCCCCAGACCTAAACACGCCCTTAAATTTAGTATTTAAGGGCTTCCCTGAACCTAAGAATTTAGATTCCTGCAACTTACCTGAAGAAGAAGGACTGCTGAGCTGAAAAACCCCTGCAGAGGAAGAACAGTAGACACCAACTGCCTTGGCCCCAGACTTGCCGGCCTGTCTCCTGCCTTCCAAAGAAACCTGCTCCAGCGACGCTTTCCAAGGGACCAGTGACCTCTGAATCCTCTGAGGACTGCCCTGCTTCAAGAAAGACTAGAAACTCCCGAGGACAGCGGCCCTGCTCCAAAAGAACTGCAACTTTGTTTCAAGTAGCAGATTTAAAGACCCCTGCAACTCCCCGCAAGAAGCGTGAGACTTGCAACACTGCACCCGGCGACCCCGACTCGACTGGTGGAGAACTAACACCTCAGGGAGGACCCTCCGGCGACTCCGAGACTGTGAGTAACCAAAGTTGTCCCCCCTGAGCCCCCACAGCGACGCCTGCAGAGGGAATCCCGAGGCTCCCCCCTGACCGCGACTGCCTGAACATATTTCCCGACGGCTGGAAAAGACCCTGCACCCGCAGCCCCCAGCACCTGAAGGATCGGAACTTCTGTGCAGGAGTGACCCCCAGGAGGCCCTCTCCCTTGCCCAGGTGGTGGCTACCCCGAGGAGCCCCCCCCCTTGCCTGCCTGCAACGCTGAAGAGATCCCTTGATCTCTCATTGAAAACCATTACAAACCCGACGCGTGTTTGCACACTGCACCCGGCCGCCCCCGCGCTGCTGAGGGTGTACTTTTTGTGCTGACTTGTGTCCCCCCCCGGTGCCCTACAAAACCCCCCTGGTCTGCCCTCCGAAGACGCGGGTACTTACCTGCTGGCAGACTGGAACCGGGGCACCCCCTTCTCTCCATTGAAGCCTATGTGTTTTGGGCACCTCTTTGACCTTTGCACCTGACCGGCCCTGAGCTGCTGGTGTGATAACTTTGGGGTTGCTCTGAACCCCCAACGGTGGGCTACCTTGGACCAAAAACTGAAACCTGTAAGTGACTTGCTTACCTGTTAAAACTAACAATAACTTACCTCCCCCAGGAACTGTGAAAATTGCACTAAGTGTCCACTTTTAAAACAGCTTATTGTGTTTTATGTAAAAAGTATACATGCTAATGAAATGATTCAAAGTTCCTAAAGTACTTACCTGCAATACCTTTCAAATGAGATATTACATGTAAAATTTGAACCTGTGGTTCTTAAAATAAACTAAGAAAATATATTTTTCTATAACAAAACCTATTGGCTGGATTTGTCTCTGAGTGTGTGTTCCTCATTTATTGCCTGTGTGTATGTACAACAAATGCTTAACACTACTCCTTTGATAAGCCTACTGCTCGACCACACTACCACAAAATAGAGCATTAGTATTATCTCTTTTTGCCACTATCTTACCTCTAAGGGGAACCCTTGGACTCTGTGCATACTATTCCTTACTTTGAAATAGTGCATACAGAGCCAACTTCCTACAGTGTTTAGACAATGTAGCATTTTTTGAACGGATTCCAATGTAGAGAACTGAGGGCTTCGGAAACTTAGGAGCATTGGAAAAGGTATGGAGCCAGCTATATTTGAAGTCACTGGAGATGTAGGAGAAAACATTCTGCGACACCTAGGAAAAACGAATTTCAGCTGTCTAATCTGCTAAGTATGGTTTGCAGGAACACTACTAGTGGAAGGGAAGAACGAGAGGTAGGGAGAATTGTTCCACAAAAATATAAATACTAGGAAGCTAGTGGAAGCCAGTTTGTATGCTTGAGTGGTATTGATTTGTGTAATGCAGCGCTTCTACAAATTTAAGAACTGCATCAGGGACCACAGAATATAAACCCAGAGCTGAAAGGGGACAGAGACTGCCTAGGATTGATCCTGGGGGTAAAATTTAAGTCAGGGTTAAGCACCGTCCTGAATCCAGCTCTCTTAGAGTCAAACAAAAGAGAGTGGGAGACTGTGTCTACTGCTGCAGACAGGTCCAGCAGCACCAAGACAGAAGGTTAGCTGTTGTATGCTAGGAAGAGGAGGACATCCAGCACTGAAACCGGGATCAAGCTCTTTTTGTGGGCTATATCCGCCAAGTTCAGGAATCCCTGTATTGTGCATAGCTCCTTCCTATAAAGGCGGCGACTAATCAACTATTCTGATTTTGACTCAGCACCGTCCTCATAGTTTCTTCTGTAATGATCAACTCCACTGCCTAAGGATTATGCCCCTCTTTCTCACTTATGGCGAGGAACTCACTTGTTAAGCAAAAAACAATTTCTTCTTCACATAGGTAATCACTGGGGTGAACATTCAGTGTCTGGTAGTGAAGAACGTACAGCTGGGAAGAGAAGTAACTGCATTCAATGGAAGTCTCAAGATTTCATTATAAAATCCTTTGTTCAGAATAAAAGGGTAGGAGGGCAGGATTACCATTTGGGTGACGGCTATCTCCTTTCTCTTACACAAGGACAGGTTGTTCTCCATTTCAGATTACCGCTATCCACAAAAGCATAGTTATACTGATGTCCGCACATTCGCATAATTTATAGACAGCCTGATTAGGATCAGATTGAAAGATCCATACTGGGGCCACTCACCAACAATGTAACCAGGGGAAAGGGTGTTGATTTTGCACACTGTAGCACAAAACCAAAAGAGCCAAGAGATGCACTGTATTTAATAATACATTTCGGGACTTCTGAGAGTCGATTTAGATTTGGGTTTGTTTAATCAAAAGGAAAACAGGCATATGTGGAGCCTGAATAACCACTCTGTTCCAGACATTCTTTAGTTTTCCCCCAAAAAATTTGCAAGGTGCAGTACAGGACACACTAGGCAAGGAATACTAATTAAGAGAGCAGAAAATCTGTTTTGTGAGCAGATGTTCTATGAAACTGGCTTTAAACCATCTAGTGACTTCTGATTTACACCAAAAATGTTCCTCTAAAGCAATGTAAAAACAACCTCTGCAAGCACTAAATTATTATTTTACATTACAAAAATTGAAACGTTACCACATAAAGAAAAACAAGAAGAGATACAAAAATTATGAAATAGACTTCCGAGGACCTCTGAGGAGATATGATTGGACTTTCTGCTATGGAATAGAGACGAGACCTTTAAGCCAAAATACCAATGTTAACGTAGAACAGTTTGGGATTACAAAAGCACAGTGGTTAATGTAAAGACTACTCACCCATTTTAATTTCACTAAAAATTATGTTAAGTAGAGGTTGTGCAGCATTGTTATAGTGGCATGTGTTCACGGGGAGAGGGTTAAGACCACATGTTCAAAGTCTGGCTTTCCTACTTGAAAAAACTGTCATCTTAGGAAAAAATAGATCAAATATGCTCTTATTTTACGAGAACATGAACAGCTGACAATTTCAGGTAGGTGGCCTAATGACCAAGTTTAACTTGGGTCACTGACAGTCTGTCCTGGGATGCTCTCTCTTGCTTCTACGGTATCCTATTGGTAGAATGGTACTGTAAACGAGGGCCTGCAGCATCCTGTCAGCAACAGCAACGATGGCTGAAGGAAACAACACAGAGACTTTGCATCCATTTTGAAAAATCTTTTGCATTTCACACCTTCTCTTTATGAAGGCAAAATTCAAATGCCGCAATATCGCTTGATAGAGATAATAGTCAAACGTTCAATGGAGAACTAATGCTCCTTAAACCTCCAATTCAAAAACGTGATTTCCCCATTATTACATTTCTGTTAAGCAAAGTAAGAGTATAAGTTGCTGAGAGTTTTCAAGACGAGGGTTCAGACCAACAAGGAAAGCACACATAATTGTAATATAAACATTGTGTCCAAGTGACCATGAATCGTACCATTTCACAACACATTAGATGACAAATGTTACTGTTAACTAATAACACTTCGTTCAGCTCATCAAGAAGAATTGAAGAAATGAACGGTTGAGCACACTCTTCCACACTAACTATAACTTAGTAAAAATAAACTGTTTTGCCTTTTTCTAAAGACCTGCTTACTTAGAAAATCAACCAATTCACAACCACAATTAAAATTCAAAAGGAAAAACTTTTAGAAATTAAAAAATGCCCTCAGCAGGAAGCAGTGTCAGTCAGCTTCAGACAAGCTTGGTCAAGTTCAGGAGTGAAAGCCATAATGAATGGCAAGCATATTCAAAGTTCGTAAACTGCATTTTCGACACTCTGAATAGAGTTTGTAGGCCTTTTGTTACTCACCTCATATTGCTTTTGCCAACCTGATAGAGAAACTGTCCTGGTGGATGTTTCTTCCATGGTGGAGCAATTCTTCATACATTTAAATTCATTTCAGTTACTCGTTATAACGATTAACATAGCAGATTTTTTTCAATTTCGCATTGATGAAGTTAACAAAATATTTTTGAAGACTGAAAACTCGTATTCATCTAACAATTTCCAAGAAATTATTGTGGGCTTTTGCATTTTTTAACCCTACAGAACACTTCTCTTTGAATATATGAATTAGGCTATTAAATAATATTCATTTTAGTTCTTTTTAGTTTGGCTGCCTTCTCAGAGACAGTTTCCAAAATGTTCAGGCACTAGGCTCGAAAAGCCCGATTACTACAAGTGATAAATACTAGATGTACTTTAAGCTACATTTTCTTTCATCTAAGGATCGAGGACACAGCTCTCTGACACAAAAAAACTTTTCCTAAATCTATCTGAGGCTGTGCAAAGTGCAGCAACAAGGATTTAACCGAAAGAGGAACAAAAACGCACTCATTAGCCTAATACATTAAACATTCATCTCGATATCTAGTCATACTGTTGCACCTTAACATCACAGTTACGCTGGCAATGATTTCAATGGATCTAATTTTGGAGAAACCAAGTTTGTCTTCGGTTTTCCAACTGTAAGGTTACCGCACGTCAACATAACCTAGTTATTTTGACGTTATGTATTCTATAACGTACAGAAAAATAGAAAATTCATTTTTTAAGGCAGTGTGGTAGGAGTAAGCCCACAACATCTTTTTTTGGAGTGCATATCTCATGGTCATTAGGACAAAGGCTGACTTGTTTTCTTTAACAAATAATTTTTGCAAAATATTTCATTTTTTCAGTGGAAAAAAGCCTCAACATACCTGTGCCACTTCATTCACAATTGGTGAAGCATCCAGCTCGCTCCCTACAGGCAGAGTCTGTGGGGTGTATAGACCACTAACGAGAAGTTCATAGAACCGCATCCGCGTTTCACCTAAAATTCAATCCAGAAGTGAATGTAAAAATAATAATAATAATAATAACAACAACAACAACAACTCCGGCACCCAGTATACCCACCTGTGGCTGAGATTATTTTAAACATTTTACTATCACCCATAACAAAAACAACAACACTCTTACTTCCACTCTACTTTTTACATGATCGTATTATACTTGCCTCAAGACCCCTGGGTTCACAGTGATTAACAGAGCACACTCTTTGCACTTTATATGCAAATAATCCTTGGATGCATACCCACACAATTAGTACTTCTCAATAAGTTGCTAAGTCAACAGCTTGTACATGTATACTGATAAAGATAATAGAGCAGTTTCACTTTGCAGCAAAACAGACATGCAAACTTATCTTTAGATTCCAAAACACACACACACACACACACACACACATCCTGAAATTCTTTCAGTTCAAAACGCTAAAAGAAGTTAGACATTCTTCTCCTTACATTTTGAACTATGTCCAGCTTCCAAGTTTTCGAAAAAAGATAAAAGATTCCCAACTGTAGACCTGAATATTCCAATGCACAGCATTCAAGTATGGGAAATTCAAACCATGCATAAATGTCACAGAATGATGCACATGTAGATTTATTTATTTTTCATTTTATTTTCTCCAGTGAGAAAATTATTTGCTCAAGGAAAAATCCCCTCTCTTCAAAACAAACTGAACATAGCAGTATCATTTACCCATTCTCACCCTGTAAAATCATTTACTCTTCCCCTTGACAGAAATTTGGGTGCATTTTGCCACAAACTTATAAGTTTGCAAGGTGTTCATCTAGAAATACACACAAACCTGCCTCTAATCCTAAACTCGCAATTGCAAAAATTCAAATCTTAGTGGTGGCATCCCCACTTTCGCAAATGCCATTTGGGAGACTATAACTGGACTGAGAATTTGCCCTGCCAAGTGTTTTTTTTCTTCCCACACACAAGTTAAACGTAATGTGCACAACACTGCAAATGTTCCATCATGGTCTTGCCCCTCAGAAGCAAACTGCAATGAAATGCAACACAGCTTTGTCGCACTTCCTACCAGTTTTGCTTTCTTTGAGGACTTTTATATCCAGCTAAACAGCTGTAATTTTGTCAGAGCTATGAAAATATCAAGCATGCAGTCACCCGAGATGAAAAGTCTAGTGCTTTCTAAGCACGCAGGCCTGTTGTGGGAGAACTACAGCTTCAAATAAATGGAGCAATCTCTAGTGTGCAAGGATTCTATGGAGGCAGACACTGTCGTATGCAGATGCACAAAGTTTGGGAACTTCACAGTAAAACCGATATTTCCAGCAGGGGCAGCAACATTACTTAGATGACACATTGGTAAAAAAGTGCATCTAAACTGTATGGTTCATTGCAGGATTAAAGCTACAACTGAGATGCATGACAAGAAAAATTAATTATTAATACCACTAAATGTGTGGATTATATCTATATTTCTGGAACATGTCACTGTCAAGATATTAGATGAGCTCTACAACAGAGCACCAACTTGAAATTAAAACATATAGTGCCTCGTCGTGTGAGAAACAGCTTACTCACAACGGGATGCTTAGCACCCACAAAAGACAACCAGCACTGGCAAAGCCAATATGTCTGGCCTTTGATAGCTGGTGGGGCCGGGGGAGGGAGGGGTTGGTGTGTTAATAAAAATAACAAAAAAATAAAGGAGAGAAGATTATTGCAAGCATAGGCCTCAAATTCACAACTATAAAGAGCAGAGTAAGGAACACAAGCTGCCATCTAAGATTGGCAACTACGTGCTAAATAAAAAAATAAGCACAGGATATAGTTTGAATATAATAGTACGGTTGTTCCCTAGGAGGCAAGTGAACTTAGAACAGTTGGAGAATCCCTTTTCAGTTTTCTTGCACATCAAAACAATTCTTGGTGGCAGAAGAAAAAGGTGTATGAGGTTTTAATTACACTATAACCTTAAGACAAATACAACAATGACCAAATACTCAAAGTAAAGAAAAAAAAAGGCAAAATAAATTCACACCTGCCAGCTCTGGCACTGAAGTGCATCTGTGGGAAGATGTGCATGGGTGATCAGGAAAGCCACTGTCACTCACAGGGCGGGAAACCAATGGCTGAAGTGGGCGCACCCACTGAAAAAAGCTGTAAGTGGATGTGGGGGAAAAACAAAATGTAAATGACGAGTGAACAGCAGCAATGGATGAAGAGTGCCGAATACCACTATTTACGGGTACACACCTTGATTTTTCTTAATTGCACAAGACTGGCAGAACAGCAGAAGAGGCTTCTAAGCCAGATTTTATCAATCAATAAACATCAGAGAGCTAAAACCCAGTAAAATGATAAAACAGTCAAAAGGAAACACGTATGAAAAGGGAAGCCATTCTGAGAGAAATAATAATCAATAAGCAAGGCCCAGAAAGCGAGTTTTCCAAATCTTTAAAATTCCCGAAACATATGATAGCCAAGAAGCTCTCCCTCTCAGAAGGAGCTCAGTCAATCTTGCGAAAGGCATCTGAGCGGGAGGCAGACTATTATGGAACACACCACTTTCAACTGATTATAAAACAAATGCTGCTCGGACAGTATAGACATGATTCGCTTTAAAACGTACTGTAGTTTAACATGCCCTTTGATTCAATTAATTTGCCTTGCCATCCAGTAAGTACACTCACCCCATCAAAGTTGCAAGGATAATAAACAAAAATGCACGTGCGTGATTAAAACAATCAAATCACAGGGGTACAAAAAGCGAAAACGTCTTAAGTGAAGACATTAGCAAGAAGGTCCAGGGCCTCTAGAATTCAGGCAGGTTTCTGACATACTAAACAGATTTAGTTTGGAGAGGGGGGAAGTGTGTGAAAGGAAGGAAATTTAATTGGAGCTTTGAATGTGGACAGAGACAAAGCATATACTGGGGAATAGTTCTACAAAGGATGGTCAGAAAAAAAAAAAAAGATTGGAGAAGAAGCAGCAGAATGTAAATAAAAAGAGGGGCAGCTCTGTAGAGAACTTATTTCTGAATTACTTTGCCTTATTTACTAACCAAACAGGGCAATACCAAGGTATGCCAACATGCTAGATATTGCTGTGAAATAGAAGTTTTTTAGATTTTGGGTTTCAGTAATGGATTATTTGTCAACCTAAGGCACTACAACCTTACCAAGCAAGTACACACTAACATGGTCACTTCTGTGTTGGACTGTATCTCATGACATCCTGTGCAAGTGATTCCTTCAACACTTGCGTGCATTACTGCGTTACAACTGACTAGCAAGCCTCTGTTTTTTTGTAAACCGTAAGGCTGTTGTCCATGTATTTCACCTTTTCAGATGAATAGTGATGTGAAGCCGATGTGATCATAAGGACATTAAACAGTGGGAAAATTCACCAACTGAAGCAGATTCTAGGAAATTTTAGGACCAAATAAAGAAGAGTGGTGTTTATAAAGAATAATTAAGAGAAATATTAACCTTTTCCCACTGAACATTTACCTTCCAAGAAACTAAGTTATCCAAGTTTCCCTAAGTAGCAGGCTTGGCCATGGGAGCCACTGCAGTCATGTTCCTTTGTTTATTATTATTATTATTTATTTTTTAACGAATTTAAAGAGTTGCCCAAAAACTAAGCTACACTGTGGAAACTTGCACGGCTTTAGCTTTCTCTATCATGTTACAATGTGGCGATGAAGCTTATTAGTATGACTACCATTGAACAACTAACACACGTCACCTAACCCTGATTATATCAGCTGTTTAATCGCAGGATATTGCATATATTACATTCAGAGTTGTCACAGTGTGTAAAGTGGAAGTGAAACGACCGATAATGCATTTGTTGGAGGACTGCGGAACTCACATTTGACAGTGAAGCAGATTCTTCAACTTTTATCACATAAAAAAAATAGATAAAGCCAAGACGCCTTTAGAGAGTACTGCACGATTCCAAGGATTTGAGAAAGGCTCGAGAGTTACTATGTTGTGCCACCAGGTGGCGCTGCTTCCACAAGCTGGAAAAACATTGTTGCAGGACAAAAGGTATCCCCCAAAATATGATAATTTCAATAGTAAGTAGGGCGACTTCAGTTTGGGAAAAAAAGCGAAAACGGGATTTGTGAACCTTAAAATACTCAATGTAACGGGTTAATTATAATATATATATATATATATATATATATGGAAAATGTCACTTACCCAGTGTACATCTGTTCGTGGCATTAGTCGCTGCAGATTCACATGCTGTGCACATCCCGCCATCTGGTGTTGGGCTCGGAGTGTTACAAGTTGTTTTTCTTCGAAGATGTCTTTTCGAGTCACGAGATCGAGGGACTCCTCCCATTTCGACTCCATTGCGCATGGGCGTCGACTCCATCTTAGATTGTTTTTCCCCACAGAGGGTGAGGTAGGAGTTGTGTATACTAGTAATAGTGCCCATGCAATGGAGTGAATACGTATGTATATAATGTAGTTTAAAGTAATATATTTACAAATTTACAAATGTTCAAGATCAACTTCTAAACGGCTACAGGCTCCCGCGGAGGCAGGTGGGCGCATGTGAATCTGCAGCGACTAATGCCACGGATGTACACTGGGTAAGTGACATTTTCCGTTCGATGGCATGCGTAGCTGCAGATACACATGCTGTGCATAGACTAGTAAGCAGTTATCTCCCCAAAAGCGGTGGTTCAGCCTGTAGGAGTTGAAGTTGTTTGAAACCATGATCGTAGTACTGCTTGACCTACTGAGGCTTGTTGTGCCGTTAACACATCTACACAGTAGTGTTTGGTAAATGTATGAGGCGTAGACCATGTAGCTGCCTTACATATTTCGGTCATTGGAATATTACCTAGAAAGGCCATGGTAGCACCTTTTTTTCTAGTTGAGTGTGCCTTTGGTGTAATAGGCAGTTCTCTTTTTGCTTTAAGATAACAGGTTTGAATGCACTTAACTATCCATCTAGCAATGCCTTGTTTAGCAATTGGATTTCCTGTATGAGGTTTTGGAAAGCAACAAATAATTGTTTTGTTTTCCGAATTAGTTTTGTTCTGTCAATGTAGTACATTAACGCTCTTTTGATGTCTAATGTATGTAGTGCTCTCTCAGCTATGGAATCTGGCTTTGGGAAGAACACTGGTAATTCCACTGTTTGATTCAAGTGGAACGGTGATATAACTTTTGGTAAAAATTTAGGATTTGTCCGTAGAACTACTTTATGCTTGTGTATTTGAATAAATGGTTCTTGTATGGTAAACGCTTGAATCTCACTCACTCTTCTTGGAGATGTGATGGCAATTAAAAATGCAACTTTCCATGTTAAGTATTGCATTTCACAAGAGTGCATGGGCTCAAAAGGTGGACCCATGAGTCGTGTTAAGACAATGTTGAGGTTCCATGAAGGAACTGGTGGTGTTCTTGGTGGTATAATTCTCTTTAGGCTTTTATGACTGGAATCCTAAATAGTGAAGTTGAGTGCGTAATTTGCAGGTAAGCTGAAATTGCGGTAAGATGTATCTTTATGGATGAAAAAGCTAGCTTTGACTTTTGCAAATGTAGTAAGTATCCTACGATGTCTTTGGCAGATGCGTGTAAGGGTTGAATTTGATTATTTTATTCAGTTTTTGGTCCAAGGTAGCCCACCATTGGGGGTTCAGAGCAACCCCAAAGTTATCACACCAGCAGCTCAGGGCCGGTCAGGTGCAAAGGTCAAAGAGGTGCCCAAAACACATAGGCTTCAATGGAGAGAAGGGGGTGCCCCGGTTCCAGTCTGCCAGCAGGTAAGTACCCGCGTCTTCGGAGGGCAGACCAGGGGGGTTTTGTAGGGCACCGGGGGGGGGGGGGGGGGAGGGGGGGGCACAAGTCAGCATAAAAAGTACACCCTCAGCAGCGCGGGGGCGGACGGGTGCAGTGTGCAAACACGCGTCGGGTTTTCAATGGTTTCCTATGAGAGATCAAGGGATCTCTTCAGCGTTGAAGGCAGGCAAGAGGTGGGCTCCTCGGGGTAGCCACCACCTGGGCAAGGGAGAGGGCCTCCTTGGGGTCACTCCTGCACAGGAGTTCCGTTCCTTTAGGTGCTGGGGGCTGCGGGTGCAGGGTCTTTTCCAGCCGTCGGGAAATGGAGTTCAGGCAGTCGCGGTCAGGGGGAGCCTCGGGATTCCCTCTGCAGGCGTCGCTGTGGGGGCTCAGGGGGGACAACTTTGGTTACTCACAGTCTTGGAGTCGCCGGAGGGTCCTCCCTGAGGTGTTGTTTCTCCACCAGTCGAGTCGGGGTCGCCGGGTGCAGTGTTGCAAGTCTCACGCTTCTTGCGGGGATTGCAGGGGTCTTTAAATCTGCTCCTCTGGGTACAAAGTTGCAGTCTTTGTTGAACAGGGCCGCTGTTCTCGGGAGTTTCTTGGTCTCTTGGAAGCAGGGCAGTCCTCTGAGGATTCAGAGGTCGCTGGTCCTGGAGAAAGCATCGCTGGAGCAGGTTTCTTTAGATGGCAGTAGACAGGCCGGTAGGACTGGGGCCAAAGCAGTTGGTGTCTTCTTTCTTCTTCTGCAGGGGTTTTCAGCTCAGCAGTCTTCTTCTTCGGTAACATGCAGGAATCTCAATCTTTAGGTTCAGGGAAGCCCTTAAATACTAAATTTAAGGGCGTGTTTAGGTCTGGGGGGTTAGTAGCCAATGGCTACTAGCCCTGAGGGTGGGTACACCCTCTTTGTGCCTCCTCCCAAGGGGAGGGGGGCACATCCCTAATCCTATTGGGGGAATCCTCCATCTGCAAGATGGAGGATTTCTAAAAGTTAGAGTCACTTCAGCTCAGGACACCTCAGGGGCTGTCCTGACTGGCCAGTGACTCCTCCTTGTTATTCTCATTATTTTCTCCGCCCTTGCCGCCAAAAGTGGGGGCCGTGGCCAGAGGGGGCGGGCAACTCCACTAGCTGGAGTGTCCCGCGGTGCTGGCACAAAGGGGTGAGCCTTTGAGGCTCACCGCCAGGTGTGACAGCTCCTGCCTGGGGGAGGTGTTAGCATCTCCACCCAGTGCATGGCTTTGTTACTGGCCTCAGAGTGACAAAGGCACTCTCCCCATGGGGCCAGCAACATGTCTCGGTTGTGGCAGGCTGCTGGAACCAGTCAGCCTACACAGATAGTCGGTTAAGGTTTCAGGGGGCACCTCTAAGGTGCCCTCTGTGGTGTATTTTACAATAAAATGTACACTGGCATCAGTGTGCATTTATTGTGCTGAGAAGTTTGATACCAAACTTCCCAGTTTTCAGTGTAGCCATTATGGTGCTGTGGAGTTCGTGTAAAATAGACTCCCAGACCATATACTCTTATGGCTACCCTGCACTTACAATGTCTAAGGTATTGCTTAGACACTGTAGGGGCACAGTGCTCATGCACTGGTGCCCTCACCTATGGTATAGTGCACCCTGCCTTAGGGCTGTAAGGCCTACTAGAGGGGTGACTTATCTATACCTGCATAGGCAGTGAGAGGCTAGCATGGCACCCTGAGGGGAGTGCCATGTCGACTTACTCGTTTTGTTCTCACCAGCACACACAAGCTGGCAAGCAGTGTGTCTGTGCTGAGTGAGGGGTCTCCAGGGTGGCATAAGACATGCTGCAGCCCTTAGAGACCTTCCTTGGCATCAGGGCCCTTGGTACCAGGGGTACCACTTACAAGGGACTTATCTGGATGCCAGGGTGTGCCAATTGTGGAATCAAAAGTACAGGTTAAGGAAAGAACACTGGTGCTGGGGCCTGGTTAGCAGGCCTCAGCACACTTTCAATTCCAAACATAGCATCAGCAAAGGCAAAAAGTCAGGGGGTAACCATGCCAAGGAGGCATTTCCTTACACAACCCCCCCCCCCCCCCCACAAACGAAAGAGGATGAGACTAACCTTTCCCAAGAGAGTCTTCATTTTCTAAGTGGAAGAACCTGGAAAGGCCATCTGCATTGGCATGGGCAGTCCCAGGTCTGTGTTCCACTATAAAGTCCATTCCCTGTAGGGAGATGGACCACCTCAACAGTTTTGGATTTTCACCTTTCATTTGCATCAGCCATCTGAGAGGTCTGTGGTCAGTTTGAACTAGGAAGTGAGTACCAAAAAGGTATGGTCTCAACTTCTTCAGGGACCAAACCACAGCAAAGGCATCCCTCTCAATGGCACTCCAACGCTGCTCCTTGGGGAGTAACCTCCTGCTAATGAAAGCAACAGGCTGGTCAAGGCCATCATCATTTGTTTGGGACAAAACTGCCCCTATCCCATGTTCAGAGGCATCTGTTTGCACAATGAATTGCTTGGAGTAATCTGGAGCTTTTAGAACTGGTGCTGTGCACATAGCTTGCTTCAGGGTGTCAAAGGCCTGTTGGCATTCTACAGTCCAGTTTACCTTCTTGGGCATTTTCTTGGAGGTGAGTTCTGTGAGGGCTGTCACAATGGATCCATATCCCTTCACAAACCTCCTATAGTACCCAGTCAAGCCAAGGAATGCCCTGACTTGAGTCTGGGTTTTTGGAGCTGCCCAGTCCAGAATAGTCTGGATCTTAGGCTGGAGTGGCTGAACTTGGCCTCCACCTACAAGGTGTCCCAAGTAAACCACAGTTCCCTGCCCTATCTGGCATTTGGATGCCTTGATAGAGAAGCCTGCAGATTGCAGAGCCTTCAAAACCTTCTTCAGGTGGACCAGGTGATCCTGCCAGGTGGAGCTGAAGACAGCAATATCATCAAGATAAGCTGCACTAAAGGATTCCAACCCAGCAAGGACTTGATTCACCAACCTTTGGAAGGTGGCAGGGGCATTCTTTAAACCTAAGGGCATAACAGTGAACTGCTAATGCCCATCAGGTGTGGAGAATGCGGTCTTTTCTTTTGCTCCAGGGGCCATTTTGATTTGCCAGTACCCAGCTGTTAAGTCAAAGGTACTTAAGAATTTGGCAGCCCCTAATTTGTCTATCAGCTCATCAGCTCTAGGAATGGGATGGGCATCTGTCTTGGTGACAGAATTAAGGCCTCTGTAGTCCACACAAAACCTCATCTCTCTCTTTCCTTCTTTGGTGTGAGGTTTGGGGACTAAGACCACTGGGCTAGCCCAGGGGCTGTCAGAGTACTCAATTACTCCCAATTCCAGCATCTTGTGGACTTCCACCTTGATGCTTTCCTTAACTTGGTCAGACTGTGTGAATATTTTGTTTTTGACAGGCATGCTGTCCCCTGTGTCCACATCATGGGTACACAGGTGTGTCTGACCAGGGGTTAGGGAAAAGAGTTCAGCAAACTGCTGTAGGACCTTCCTACAGTCAGACTGCTGTTGGCTAGAGAGGGTGTCTGAATAGATCACTCCATCCACTGAGCCATCTTTAGGGTCTGATGAGAGTAGATCAGGGAGAGGCTCACTCTCAGCTTCCTGGTCCTCATCTGTTACCATCAACAGATTTACATCAGCCCTGTCATGGAAGAGCTTAAGGCGGTTCACATGGATCACCCTCTTGGGGCTCCTGCTTGTGCCCAGGTCCACCAGGTAGGTGACCTGACTCTTCCTCTCTAGTACTGGGTAAGGGCCACTCCATTTGTCCGGAAGTGCCCTGGGAGCCACAGGCTCCAGAACACAGACTTTCTGCCCTGGTTGAAATTCAACCAGTGCAGCCTTTTGGTCATACCACAACTTCTGGAGTTGTTGCTTGGCCTCAAGGTTTTTACTTGCCTTTTCCATGTACTCTGCCATCCTTGAGCGAAGGCCAAGTACATAATCCACTATGTCTTGTTTAGGCTCATGAAGAGGTCTCTCCCAGCCTTCTTTAACAAGAGCAAGTGGTCCCCTTACAGGGTGGCCAAACAGAAGTTCAAAGGGTGAGAATCCTACTCCCTTCTGAGGCACCTCTCTGTAAGCGAAAAGCAGACATGGCAGGAGGACATCCCATCTCCTTTTGAGTTTTTCTGGGAGCCCCATGATCATGCCCTATAATGTCTTGTTGAATCTCTCAACAAGGCCATTAGTTTGTGGATGATATGGTGTAGTGAATTTATAAGTCACCCCACACTCATTCCACATGTGTTTTAGGTATGCTGACATGAAGTTGGTACCTCTGTCAGACACCACCTCCTTAGGGAAGCCCACTCTGGTAAAGATACCAATGAGGGCCTTGGCTACTGCAGGGGCAGTAGTCGACCTAAGGGGAATAGCTTCAGGATACCTAGTAGCATGATCCACTACTACTAGGATGTACATATTTCCTGAGGCTGTGGGAGGTTCTAGTGGACCAACTATGTCCACACCCACTCTTTCAAAGGGGACCCCCACCACTGGAAGTGGAATGAGAGGGGCCTTTGGATGCCCACCTGTCTTACCACTGGCTTGACAGGTGGGGCAGGAGAGGCAAAACTCCTTAACCTTCTGGGACATATTGGGCCAGTAGAAGTGGTTGACTAACCTCTCCCACGTCTTGGTTTGTCCCAAATGCCCAGCAAGGGGAATATCATGGGCTAAGGTCAGAATAAACTCTCTGAAACCCTGAGGCACTACCACTCTCCTAGTGGCACCAGCTTTGGGATCTCTTGCCTCAGTGTACAGGAGTCCATCTTCCCAATAGACCCTATGTGTTCCATTTTTCTTGCCTTTGGACTCTTCAGCAGCTTGCTGCCTAAGGCCTTCAAGAGAGGGACAGGTTTCTTGTCCCTTACACAACTCTTCCCTTGAGGGTCCCCCTGGGCCTAAGAGCTCAACCTGATAAGGTTCCAGCTCCATAGGTTCAGTTCCCTCAGAGGGCAGAACTTCTTCCTGAGAAGAGATGTTCTCTTTTTCTTGTTGTGTTGCAGCTGGTTTCCCAGCTGACTTTCCTTTTCTCTTGGTAGGCTGGGCCTTTCTTCCAGACTCCAGCTCTACTTTTTCACCCTGTGCCTTGCACTGTGCCCTTGTCTTGACAACCACCAGTTCAGGGATACCCAGCATGGCTGCATGGGTTTTCAGTTCTACCTCAGCCCATGCTGAGGACTCCAGGTCATTTCAAAGCAAACAGTCTACTGGGATATTTGAGGAGACCACCACCTGTTACAGGCCATTGACCCCTCCCCACTCTAAAGTTACCATTGCCATGGGATGTACTTTAGTCTGATTGTCAGCATTGGTGACTGGATAAGTTTGTCTAGCCAGGTATTGGCCAGGGGAAACCAGTTTCTCTGTCACCATAGTGACACTGGCACCTGTATCCCTCAGGCCCTCTACACTTGTCCCATTAATTAAAAGCTGCTGCCTGTATTTTTGCATGTTAGGGGGCCAGGCAGCCAGTGTGGCTAAATCCACCCCACCCTCAGAGACTAATGTAGCTTCAGTGTGACACCTGATTTGCTCTGGGCACACTGTTGATCCCACTTGGAGACTGGCCATTCCAGTTTTAGCTGGATTGGAGTTAGAAGTGGTATCTTTCTTGGGACAGGCCTTGTCTCCAGTTTGGTGTCCAGACTGACTACAGCTACGACACCAGGCCTTTTTGGGATCAAAGTTTTTACCCTTGTACCCAGAATTGTTTTGTGAAGAGGCTCTGGGCCCACCCTCCGGTGTAGGTTTTTGGGGGCCTGTAGAAGACTCTTTACTATTTTTGTTTTTGGCTGTCTCACCACCTTTCCCCTGGGGAGGTTTTGTGACCCCTTTCTTTTGGTCACCCCCTGTGGAAGTTTTGGACACCCTAGTCTTGACCCAATGGTCCGCCTTCTTTCCCAATTCTTGGGGAGAAATTGGTCCTAGGTCTACCAGATGCTGATGCAGTTTATCATTGAAACAATTACTTAATAGGTGCTCTTTCACAAATAAATTGTACAGCCCATCATAATTACTTACACCACTGCCTTGAATCCAACCATCTAGTGTTTTTACTGAGTAGTCTACAAAGTCAACCCAGGTCTGGCTCGAGGATTTTTGAGTCCCCCTGAATCTAATCCTATACTCCTCAGTGGAGAATCCAAAAGCCCTCAATCAGGGTTCCCTTCATGAGGTCATAAGATTCTGCATCTTTTCCAGAGAGTGTGAGGAGTCTATCCCTACACTTTCCTGTGAACATTTCCCAAAGGAGAGCACCCCAGTGAGATTTGTTCACTTTTCTGGTTACACAAGCCCTCTCAAAAGATGTGAACCATTTGGTGATGTCATCACCATCTTCATATTTAGTTACAATCCCTTTAGGGATTTTCAACATGTCAGGAGAATCTCTGACCCTATTTATGTTGCTGCCACCATTGATGGGTCCTAGGCCCATCTCTTGTCTTTCCCTTTCTATGGCTAGGATCTGTCTTTCCAAAGCCAATCTTTTGGCCATCCTGGCTAACTGGATGTCCTCTTCGCTGGAGTTATCCTCAGTGATTTCAGAGAGGTTGGTCCCTCCTGTGAGGGAACCAGCATCTCTATTATTTGTGGAGTCAGGGCTTGAGAGGCCCTGACCTCCCTAGATAGGACTGGTAGAGGGGAATCTTCCTCCAAGTCACTATCCTCATCCTCTGTGTTGCCATCCACAGAGGGGTTGGCTCTTTCAAACTCTGCCAACAGCTCCTGGAGCTGTAGTTTGGAAGGTCTGGAGCCCATTGTTATTTTCTTTATTTTACAGAGCGACCTTAGCTCTCTCATCTGTAGATGGAGGTAAGGCGTGGTGTCGAGTTCCACCACATTCACATCTGTACTAGACATCATGCTTCTAAAAGTTGGAATACTTTTTAAGAAACTAAAACTGGTTCTAGAATCTAATTCAAACTTTTAGCAAACTTTTAAACTCTAAAAGCAATGCTAACAGGGACTAACACAAGGCCCTAGCAGGACTTTAAAGAATTTAGAAAAATTTCAAATTGCAAAAATCAAGTTCTAATGATAATTTTTGGAATTTGTCGTGTGATCAGGTATTGGCTGAGTAGTCCAGCAAATGCAAAGTCTTGTACCCCACCGCTGATCCACCAATGTAGGAAGTTGGCTCTGTATGTGCTATTTCAAAGTAAGGAATAGCATGCACAGAGTCCAAGGGTTCCCCTTAGAGGTAAGATAGTGGCAAAAGAGATAATACTAATGCTCTATTTTGTGGTAGTGTGGTCGAGCAGTAGGCTTATCCAAGGAGTAGTGTTAAGCATTTGTTGTACATACACACAGGCAATAAATGAGGAACACACACTCAGAGACAAATCCAGCCAATAGGTTTTGTTATAGAAAAATATCTTTTCTTAGTTTATTTTAAGAACCACAGGTTCAAATTCTACATGTAATATCTCATTTGAAAGGTATTGCAGGTAAGTACTTTAGGAACTTTGAATCATTTCATTAGCATGTATACTTTTTACATAAAACACAATAAGCTGTTTTAAAAGTGGACACAGTGCAATTTTCACAGTTCCTGGGGGAGGCAAGTTATTGTTAGTTTTAACAGGTAAGTAAGTCACTTACAGGTTTCAGTTTTTGGTCCAAGGTAGCCCACCGTTGGGGGTTCAGAGCAACCCCAAAGTTATCACACCAGCAGCTCAGGGCCGGTCAGGTGCAAAGGTCAAAGAGGTGCCCAAAACACATAGGCTTCAATGGAGAGAAGGGGGTGCCCCGGTTCCAGTCTGCCAGCAGGTAAGTACCCGCGTCTTCGGAGGGCAGACCAGGGGGGTTTTGTAGGGCACCGGGGGGGACACAAGTCAGCACAAAAAGTACACCCTCAGCAGCGCGGGGGCGGCTGGGTGCAGTGTGCAAACATGCGTCGGGTTTTCAATGGTTTCCTATGAGAGATCAAGGGATCTCTTCAGCGTTGCAGGCAGGCAAGGGGGGGCTCCTCGGGGTAGCCACCACCTGGGCAAGGGAGAGGGCCTCCTGGGGGTCACTCCTGCACAGGAGTTCCGTTCCTTTAGGTGCTGGGGGCTGCGGGTGCAGGGTCTTTTCCAGCCGTCGGGAAATGGAGTTCAGGCAGTCGCGGTCAGGGGGAGCCTCGGGATTCCCTCTGCAGGCGTCGCTGTGGGGGCTCAGGGGGGACAACTTTGGTTACTCACAGTCTTGGAGTTGCCGGAGGGTCCTCCCTGAGGTGTTGTTTCTCCACCAATCGAGTCGGGGTCGCCGGGTGCAGTGTTGCAAGTCTCACGCTTCTTGCGGGGATTGCAGGGGTCTTTAAATCTGCTCCTCTGGATACAAAGTTGCAGTCTTTGTTGAACAGGGCCGCTGTTCTCTGGAGTTTCTTGGTCTCTTGGAAGCAGGGCAGTCCTCTGAGGATTCAGAGGTCGCTGGTCCTGGAGAAAGCGTCGCTGGAGCAGGTTTCTTTAGAAGGCAGGAGACAGGCCAGTAGGACTGGGGCCAAAGCAGTTGGTGTCTTCTTTCTTCTTCTGCAGGGGTTTTCAGCTCAGCAGTCTTCTTCTTCAGTAAGTTGCAGGAATCTCAATCTTTAGGTTCAGGGAAGCCCTTAAATACTAAATTTAAGGGCGTGTTTAGGTCTGGGGGGTTAGTAGCCAATGGCTACTAGCCCTGAGGGTGGGTACACCCTCTTTGTGCCTCCTCCCAAGGGGAGGGGGGCACATCCCTAATCCTATTGGGAGAATCCTCCATCTGCAAGATGGAGGATTTCTAAAAGTTAGAGTCACTTCAGCTCAGGACACCTTAGGGGCTGACTCCTCCTTGTTATTCTCATTATTTTCTCCGGCCTTGCCGCCAAAAGTGGGGGCCGTGGCCAGAGGGGGCGGGCAACTCCACTAGCTGGAGTGTCCCGCGGTGCTGGCACAAAGGGGTGAGCCTTTGAGGCTCACCGCCAGGTGTGACAGCTCCTGCCTGGGGGAGGTGTTAGCATCTCCACCCAGTGCAGGCTTTGTTACTGGCCTCAGAGTGACAAAGGCACTCTCCCCATGGGGCCAGCAACATGTCTCGGTTGTGGCAGGCTGCTGGAACCAGTCAGCCTACACAGATAGTCGGTTAAGGTTTCAGGGGGCACCTCTAAGGTGCCCTCTGTGGTGTATTTTACAATAAAATGTACACTGGCATCAGTGTGCATTTATTGTGCTGAGAAGTTTGATACCAAACTTCCCAGTTTTCAGTGTAGCCATTATGGTGCTGTGGAGTTCGTGTAAAACAGACTCCCAGACCATATACTCTTATGGCTACCCTGCACTTACAATGTCTAAGGTATTGCTTAGACACTGTAGGGGCACAGTGCTCATGCACTGGTGCCCTCACCTATGGTATAGTGCACCCTGCCTTAGGGCTGTAAGGCCTACTAGAGGGGTGACCTATCTACACCTGCATAGGCAGTGAGAGGCTGGCATGGCACCCTGAGGGGAGTGCCATGTCGACTTACTCGTTTTGTTCTCACCAGCACACACAAGCTGGCAAGCAGTGTGTCTGTGCTGAGTGAGGGGTCTCCAGGGTGGCATAAGACATTCTGCAGCCCTTAGAGACCTTCCTTGGCACCAGGGGTACCACTTACAAGGGACTTATCTGGATGCCAGGGTGTGCCAATTGTGGAATCAAAAGTAAAGGTTAGGGAAAGAACACTGGTGCTGGGGCCTGGTTAGCAGGCCTCAGCACACTTTCAATTCAAAACATAGCATCAGCAAAGGCAAAAAGTCAGGGGGTAACCATGCCAAGGAGGCATTTCCTTACACTGGCTCTGGTAAGTGGGTCTTGTTTGTGAGGTTGTGGGTTCTATGCTTTGTCTTTGAAACCCCCCTCGAAACTGTGTCTTTCTAAATGGGCCTCTGCTCTGTGGGGAGTAGAGTGCGCCCATGGCTTTGGCCGTGTCCGTATCTTTTTTCAATCGCAGTGTCCACCTCCGGCCCAAACAACTGCTGTCCGTTGAATGGCATATTCAGCACAGCTTGCTGTATTTCTGGTTTAAATCCTGATGTACGCAGCCATGCATGTCTCCTTATGAGACACTGCTGTGTTGACAGTTCTAGCAGCTGTATCTGCAGCATCTATTGCTGACCGTATCTGATTGTTGGAGATACTCTGTCCTTCTTCTACAACTTGCTGCGCTCGCTTTTGGAACTCCTTGGGCAAATGTTCAATAAAGTGTTGCATTTCGTCCCAATGGGCCCCATCATATCTGGCCAGCAAAGCCTGTGAATTTGCAATACGCCACTGGTTTGCTGCCTGCGCTTCTACCCTTTTGCCTGCTGCGTCGAATTTTCGACTTTCTTTATCTGGAGGTGGTGCATCTCCTGAAGTATGTGAGTTCGCTCTCTTGCGCGCTGCCCCTACAACTGAGTCCGGTGTTAGTTGTTGTGTGATGTAAACGGGGCCTGTTGGTGGCGGTTTATATTTTTTCTCCACTCTTGGAGTAATGGCCCTTCCTTTTACAGGCTCCTCAAACACTTGTTTGGAGGGTTTCAACATTCCGGGGAGCATGGGGAGACTCTGATATTGGCTGTGTGTGGACGACAGTGTGTTAAAAAGGAAGTCGTCTTCAATGGGCTCTGTATGCAGGCTGACATTATGAAATGCCGCTGCTCTCGACACCACCTGTGCGTATGCTGTACTATCCTCTGGTGGCGACGGTCTAGCTGGATAACATTCTGGACTATTATCTGACACTGGTGCGTCATAAAGGTCCCATGCGTCAGTGTCATCTTGACTCATTGTTGTATGCGTTGGTGATTGCATCATTGGTGGAGTGGCTATTGGTGATGGTTGCGGAGAGCGTTGTGGAGATGGTGGCGGGGTTACTTGTTTAGCCACCTTTGCTTGTGGCTGCTTGTCTTTTTCTTGGAAGGCAAGTTTGCGTTTAGTTCTAATTGGAGGGATAGTACTGATCTTCCCTGTTTCTTTTTGGATATGGAGCCTTCTTTGTGTGTAGTCCGGCTCTATTGCCTCCAATTCCTGTCCAAATCTATGTGTCTTCCATTTGTGTGGACAGTCCTTGTTCCTCAGTGTAGGAACTTCTTTTCGGTTCCGAGGCCGGATGTTTCGGTATCGAAACCTTTTCGGCTGCTTTTTTCGGTTCCGACGAAACCTTCTTTACTTTCGGCGTTGTGGTCTCTCGGTGCTTACCCATTTCGGTGCCGCTTTCTCTGTGCCGAATCTGCTCGGAGCCACTATCTCGGGCCCGAGATTGCTGCGTGGAGGTCTCTCGACCGGAGTCGGATGACTTTGTCACCAGCGTGCCCTTTTTCGGTGCCGATGATCGGTCACCTATTTTTCGGGTTAAGCCATGGCCTGTTGGCGGTGGCGTCCCCTGGGCTTTAGTAGTTTTTTCGTGAGTTTTTTGTTTCGACGTCTTACTCACGGTTTTCGGCGTTTCTTCGGGATCGACCTCATCGGAGTCCGATTCGTGGATGGAGAATGCTTCTTCATCCTCCTCGAAACGCCCTGTTCCGGTCGGCACCGACGCCATTTGCAGTCTTCTTGCTCTTCGGTCTCTTAGTGTCTTTGTGGACCGAAACGCTCAACAGGCTTCACAAGTATCCTCCTTGTGTTCTGGCGACAAACACAAGTTACACACCAGATGCTGATCTGTATATGGATACTTGTTATGGCATTTTGGACAGAAGCGGAATGGGGTCCGTTCCATCAGCCTTGAAGAGACACGTGGCTGGGCCGACCAGGCCCCAACGGGGAATCGAAAAAACCCCAAAGGGCCACCGGAGCTCTTCAAATGTCGGTGTCGATCTGTTGTAACTAACCCGATACCGAACGCAAACAATACCGACGATTTTACCGAGATTCTAACTAACTTTCCGACCCGAAACACAGAGCGAAAAGGAACACGTCCGAACCCGATGGCGGAAAAAAAAACAATCTAAGATGGAGTCGACGCCCATGCGCAATGGAGTCGAAATGGGAGGAGTCCCTCGATCTCGTGCCTCGAAAAGACTTCTTCGAAGAAAAACAACTTGTAACACTCCGAGCCCAACACCAGATGGCGGGATGTGCACAGCATGTGTATCTGCAGCTACACATGCCATCGAACATATATATATATATATCAACCACCATTGTTTATGGGCCATAAAGCCTCAGATTTATTTGGAAGGAAAAAAAATATAAAATAGCCCCGAAGGATTTCCGGATATAAAGCTGTGAATGTATTGCGGATGCAATAAAATTATTTTCAAACGTTTTCATACGCTCATCTGACATGCTGCCCTAGATGTCATTTATAGATTGGGTGAAATTATGTTTTTGTACACTTTATAATACCTAACGTTATTCCTAACAGTTTCTAAACTTAGTGCTCGATTGCACATGTGTAGCTTTCTGAACAACAGGTATTAAAAACCAAACATTGCAGAACCCTTGCATAACCTTTCTCAAGGAGCGCTCCCAAGGCATCGACCTCTACCACAAACCCCGTTTTTATTAGGATTTTATGAAGTGTGTAAACAGCTTATCAGTAACTATTCATAAGAGTTCCACCCTCCCCTTCTCCATGCTCCCTGACCATTCTGTATTGATACACAGCTCTCGCTTGCAATTTGAAAACACGCCACCTCAACTACTTTTAGACACAATTAGAGAATATTTTAAACAAAACGCACCAGTGGCATAGCTAAAGAGCACCGCAAAACATGTAATTGCATATGCTTACCTTCAAATCTGTGAATTTCAAATAGATCTTGGGGGGCGCTTAACTCAATGAACTACCTTGCTGGCATGCTGTAAACTTACATCATACAAATTGAAATATAGCGGTTATTAACTAGTGTTAAAACTACACCCTCCAACTCTCCCTCTTCAAACTCTAACACACAAGTTAATTAAAAACATGTCAATGGATCAGAAATTGCAAATAGGAAATGGTCAGCTAGTTGTTTTATTAATACCACCAGTGAGAAATTGACTAAGCACGAAACACACCAAGAACGTCTCGGATTTTACATCAACAGCTCAACCATAAAAAAAACACAGCAAATAGTCAATGTGAAATATTAAATGAAAACCCACAGAGAGACTAACCCCCAATTCATACACAGACATAACACTAAATGGGAATTTCTACCCCAAATAATTTTGGGGGCTGTTGTAGACTTTAATAGCCACATGTACGAAATTCCGGGTTTGCGACTCGCAAACCCGGATGCAGGATGGAGTCCCTGACACCATCTGCGAGTCGCAATGGGGTAGCAAGGGCTCACCTCATTAATATTAATGAGTTGGGTCGCAATTTGCGACCCCGTTGCGAGTCGCAGCACTCACAGGGATGGTGGCCTGCTGGAGACAGCAGGCCACCATGTCTGTGACTGCTTTTCAATAAAGCAGTTTTTTGTTTTTTTTTTTGTAATGCAGCCCGTTTTCCTTTAAGGAAAACGAGTTGCATTACAAACGAAAAAAATGAAACGTTTTTGTTTCATTTTTTCAGAGCAGGCAGTGGTCCATAGGACCACTGCCTGCTCTGAAAAAATGTTTTCAGGGCCATTCACAAAGGGGAAGGTGGCCCATGGGGACCCCTTCCCTTTTGCGAATGGGTTACCACCAGTGTGACACTGGTGGTAACTGCGAATTGCTTGCGACCGCGTTCGTGGTCACAAAGCAATTCTGCATCGCGATGCGAATCGCAAATAAGAAGGGGAACACCCCTTCCTATTTGCGAGTTGGTAACCAGGTTACCGACTCGCAAAATGGGAATGGGCATCGCAATGTGCTTTTTGCATGTTGCAAACAGCGAAATTCGCTGTTTGCGCCATGCAAAAAGTTTCCTACATCTGGCCCTTAGTTCTTTGCTTATGTTCACAATTACCTAATGACCTTACATTCTTTTGGATGAGGACACTCGTTCTGGAGTAAAGTGTTGGGGTCAGTTTAAGATAGCAACGGGATTGAGTGGCTGTTGGGGCCTGAGGTTGGCTGGTTGTATCTTAAACTTGGTGGTAGAAACCCTGTATTTGCTGGAGACAAGCCTTTTGCAGATGTATGTGGTAACTCTTCAGACACTGCTATCGGAAGCATCCTATTCGAGTTTAATGATATTTTCCGTGAACAGGTAGGTATGGTCAGAGGATTTGATCATCACATCAACCTCAAACCACATGCACAGCCTGTAGTTCACTAAGTTTGTCCAGTGCCACTTAACATTAGACAAGAACTTAAGGAGGTCATACAAAGACTGTGCTCAGAATGGACTATTAACGCGTGTTATTCATCTTTGTGAATATCACCTGTAGCAGTAGCATGTAAGAAATCAGGTAATGCGCGGACCTTCGTATGCTTAATAAGAATGCACTTATCGACTGCCAACCCCTCCCTAAGGTACATGAGTTGTTTGAAAAATATTTCGCTCCATCAAAATTATCTATCATTAATCAATTACCAGCCTATCATCAGACTGCCCTAACACCCAGGGCCAGTTTTAGCGTGGCGCCCGGTGCGACAAGCTTTTTTGGTGCACACCCAAAGCCTCCTCCTCAAATGCCTCCACTACCACCTGCAAAAGTGACCCTCATCTCTCCCCAGCCTCTCACTTAAATTTGTTTTAATGCGCCAGTAAAAGCTGGCTTTACTAATCAACTCCGCTATCCACATAAAACATAGTTCTGTTCTTTGCAGTAGGCAAATTAACCCTCTGTGCTACTGTAAATCGAGTCAAAACTGCCACTAGACAAAACTCTGATATCTCTCTCTCTCTCTCTCTGGAACATTAATCACAAGAGTTAGCTTGGCATTTTAATTGCTCCCAGAAGGCTGGACGGACAAGGAACTTTTCCGCAGGTGCTTTTAAATCGCAAGTTCCATAAGTTATTGCTAAACACAGCACACCCCTGAGGTCAGCGCCCCATCCCCCCCCAAATCCAGGTCAGCACCCGGTGCGGCCGCACCACTGGCGCTGCCCTAAAGCCAGCCCTGCCAACACCTCAATCACAAGATTTGACTACTTTTATTACACCTTTCTGTGCTTACAAGTATAGTAGGTTGCCATGTGGACTTGCTTCAGCAGCAGGCGTTTCTGAAGTTGATGGACAGTTTGTTTGGAGACTTGAAAGGTGTGCAGACCTATCAAGATGGCAATCTAATTTTTGCAGAGAACATGGAAGATCATAATTAAATTGTAAGTAAGGTGATTTACATTTTATTACAATCTGGCACGACAGTCAAGCACAGTAAATGCAATTTGGCACACAAGAGTTCGTTTATTTGGATCACACAATTTCTTCATCTGGTATTTTTTTTTTTTTTTTTATAAAGAATTTTTTATTGGTTTTGCAATAAAATAAAACAGATAAAACAGTTATACACACAAATAACAAGGCGCCAATGGGCACCAAACGGTGGTCAATCCCAATGTCCCAGACAACACCTTGAACGAGTAGATTGTGCATCTCTATGTTGGTGTGTCTCGCAAGTGCCTCGCCCCACTCAAGAGGGGGGGAGGGGGGAGGAATATATTCGGGCTCTCCCTCTCGTTGTGTCAGTCAGCATTGTAGGGGGTTAAGTTGTTATGTCCTCCCACTTCCCCCAGATCTTGTTATATTTTTTTGGGCACCCTCTAGCCTCATATATGAGTTTTTCACACTGAGCACACCAGTCCACCCCCCCCGTCTCCATTTGGTCAAGGCCGGTGCCTTATTGGCTTTCCAGTCCGGCATAATGTCCCTTTTGGCCACTAGGCACGCCACCCCTAGAAAGGTTTGTTCTGCTCTACGTAGTCCCGATTCTCCCATGGCCCCCAGTAGGAATGTCAATGGTGTCAGCTCCATGTCCACTCGCAGGGCCGCTGAGATCTCCCGCGAGATCATCTCCCAATAGGTTTTAATAGTCAAACATGTCCATACCATGTGGAAGAAATCAGCGCCTGGACTCATACAACGGGGGCAGCCAGCTGTGGATCGGAGCCCCGCCCTGTGCATTTTGGAGGGTGTAAGTGTAGGAGGCTGGACTGGCTTGTAGTGAGTACCTAGGGGTACTTGCACCTTGCACCAGGCCCAGTTATCCCTTATTAGTGTATAGGGTGTCTAGCAGCATAGGCTGATAGAAAATGGTAGCTTAGCAGAGCAGCTTAGGCTGAACTAGGAGACGTGTGAAGCTACTACAGTACCACAAGTGTCACTTGCACAATATCATAAGAAAACACAATACACAGTTATACTAAAAATAAAGGTACTTTATTTTCATGACAATATGCCAAAGTATCTTAGAGTGTACCCTCAGTGAGAGGATAGGAAATATACACAAGATATATGTACACAATACCAAAAATATGCAGTATAGTCTTAGAAAAGAGTACAAACAATGTATAGTTACAATAGGATGCAATGGGGACACATAGGGATAGGGGCAACACAAACCATATACTCCAAAAGTGGAATGCGAACCACGAATGGACCCCAAACCTATGTGACCTTGTAGAGGGTCGCTGGGACTATTAGAAAATAGTGAGAGTTAGAAAAATAGCCCTCCCCAAGACCCTGAAAAATGAGTGCAAAGTGCACTGAAGTTCCCCCAAGGACAAAGAAGTCATGATAGAGGAATAATGCAGGAAAGACACAAACCAACAATGCAACAACTGTGGATTTCCAATCTAGGGTACCTGTGGAACAAGGGGACCAAGTCCAAAAGTCACAAGCAAGTCGGAGATGGGCATATGCCCAGGAAATGCCAGCTGTGGATGCAAAGAAGCTTCTACTGGACAGAAGAAGCTGAGGTTTCTGCAGGAACGAAAAGGGCTAGAGACTTCCCCTTTGGTGGACAGATCCCTCTCGCCGTGGAGAGTCGTGCAGAAGTGTTTTCCCGCCGAAAGAACGCCAACAAGCCTTGCTAGCTGCAAATCGTGCGGTTAGCGTTTTTGGACGCTGCTGCGGCCCAGGAGGGACCAGGAGGTCGCAAATTGGACCAGGATGTAGAGGGGACGTCAAGCAAGACAAGGAGCCCTCTCAGCAGCAGGTAGCACCCGGAGAAGTGCCAGAAACTGGCACTACGAGGATGCGTGAAACGGTGCTCACCCGAAGTTACACAAAGGAGTCCCACGTCGCCGGAGATCAACTTAGAAAGTCGTGCAATGCAGGTTAGAGTGCCGTGGACCCAGGCTTGGCTGTGCACAAAGGATTTCCGCCGGAAGTGCACAGGGGCCGGAGTAGCTGCAAAAGTCACGGTTCCCAGCAATGTAGTCTAGCGAGGTGAGGCAAGGACTTACCTCCACCAAACTTGGACTGAAGAGTCACTGGACTGTGGGAGTCACTGGGACAGAGTTGCTGGATTCGAGGGACCTCGCTCGTCGTGCTGAGAGGAGACCCAAGGGACCGGTAATGCAGTTCTTTGGTGCCTGCGGTTGCAGGGGGAAGATTCCGTCGACCCACGGGAGATTTCTTCGGAGCTTCTAGTGCAGAGAGGAGGCAAACTACCCCCACAGCATGCACCACCAGGAAAACAGTCGAGAAGGCGGCAGGATCAGCGTTACAGAGTTGCAGTAGTCGTCTTTGCTACTATGTTGCAGTTTTGCAGGCTTCCAGCGCGGTCAGCAGTCGATTCCTTGGCAGAAGGTGAAGAGAGAGATGCAGAGGAACTCGGATGAGCTCTTGCATTCGTTATCTAAAGTTTCCCCAGAGACAGAGACCCTAAATAGCCAGAAAAGAGGGTTTGGCTACCTAGGAGAGAGGATAGGCTAGCAACACCTGAAGGAGCCTATCAGAAGGAGTCTCTGACGTCACCTGGTGGCACTGGACACTCAGAGCAGTCCAGTGTGCCAGCAGCACCTCTGTTTCCAAGATGGCAGAGGTCTGGAGCACACTGGAGGAGCTCTGGACACCTCCCAGGGGAGGTGCAGGTCAGGGGAGTGGTCACTCCCCTTTCCTTTGTCCAGTTGCGCGCCAGAGCAGGGCTAAGGGGTCCCCTGAACCGGTGTAGACTGGCTTATGCAGAATTGGGCACATCTGTGCCCAAGAAAGCATTTCCAGAGGCTGGGGGAGGCTACTCCTCCCCTGCCTTCACACCATTTTCCAAAGGGAGAGGGTGTAACACCCTCTCTCAGAGGAAGTCCTTTGTTCTGCCATCCTGGGCCAGGCCTGGCTGGACCCCAGGAGGGCAGATGCCTGTCTGAGGGGTTGGCAGCAGCTGCAGTGAAACCCCAGGAAGGGCAGTTTGGCAGTACCAGGGTCTGTGCTACAGACCACTGGGATCATGGGATTGTGCCAACTATGCCAGGATGGCATAGAGGGGGCAATTCCATGATCATAGACATGTTACATGGCCATATTCGGAGTTACCATTGTGAAGCTACATATAGGTATTGACCTATATGTAGTGCACACGTGTAATGGTGTCCCCGCACTCACAAAGTCCGGGGAATTGGCCCTGAACAATGTGGGGGCACCTTGGCTAGTGCCAGGGTGCCCTCACACTAAGTAACTTATAGGTGACTTATAAGTTACTTAAGTGCAGTGTAAAATGGCTGTGAAATAACGTGGACGTTATTTCACTCAGGCTGCAGTGGCAGGCCTGTGTAAGAATTGTCAGAGCTCCCTATGGGTGGCAAAAGAAATGCTGCAGCCCATAGGGATCTCCTGGAACCCCAATACCCTGGGTACCTCAGTACCATATACTAGGGAATTATAAGGGTGTTCCAGTAAGCCAATGTAAATTGGTAAAATTGGTCACTAGCCTGTCAGTGACAATTTGAAAGAAATGAGAGAGCATAACCACTGAGGTTCTGATTAGCAGAGCCTCAGTGAGACAGTTAGTCACTCCACAGGTAACACATTCAGGCACACTTATGAGCACTGGGGCCCTGGAGAACAGGGTCCCAGTGACACATACAACTAAAACAACATATATACAGTGAAAAATGGGGGTAACATGCCAGGCAAGATGGTACTTTCCTACACAACCCCCCCCCCCCCCCAAACGAAGGACAATAAGACTAGCCATGACCTGATGAGTCTTCATTGTCTAAGTGGAAATATCTGGAGAGTCCATCTGCATTGGAGTGGCTACTCCCAGGTCTATGTTCCACTGTATAGTCCATTCCCTGTAGGGATATGGACCACCTCAACAATTTAGGATTTTCACCTTTCATTTGTTTTAGCCAAAGTAGAGGTTTGTGGTCTGTCTGAACAATGAAGTGAGTGCCAAACAGGTATGGCCTCAACTTCTTCAGTGCCCAGACCACAGCAAAAGGCCTCCCTCTCAATGGCAGAACAACACTTTTCTCTAGGGGTCAACCTCCTACTAATAAAAGCAACAGGTTGATCCTGGCCCTCAGAATTAAGTTGTGATAGGACTGCCCCTACTCCTAATTCAGATGCATCAGTTTGGACATAGAATTTTTTAGAGTAACAAGGGCTTGTCAGGACAGGTGCAGAGCACATGGCCTGCTTCAGCTCCTCAAAAGCTTTCTGACAGTTTGCTGTCCATAATACCTTTTTAGGCATTTTCTTGGATGTGAGGTCATTAAGAGGGGCTGCAATGGAGCCATAGTTCTTAATGAACCTCCTGTAATACCCAGTGAGGCCTAGGAAGGCTCTCACCTGAGTCTGAGTGGTAGGGGGAACCCAATCAATAATTGTTTGAATTTTCCCCTGTAGTGGTGCAATCTGTTCCCCACCAACAAGGTGTCCCAGATAAACCACCTTTCCCTGCCCTATCTGGCACTTTGAAGCCTTGATAGTGAGGCCTGCCTTTTGCAGGGCCTCCAAAACTTTCCATAGGTGGACCAGGTGATCATCCCAGCTGGAGCTAAAGACAGCTATATCGTCCAAATATGCTGCACTGAAAGCTTCCAGCCCTTGCAGGACTGTGTTCACCAACCTCTGAAAGGTGCAGGTGCATTTTTCAATCCAAAAGGCATTACAGTGAACTGGTAATGTCCTCCAATGGTTGAAAATGCAGTTTTAGGTTTAGCATCTTCTGATAATTTGATCTGCCAATACCCTGCAGTCAAATCAAAAGTGCTTAGATACTTGGCAGATGCCAGTGTATCTATGAGCTCATCTGCCCTGGGTATAGGGTGAGCATCAGTTTTGGTTACCAGGTTGAGACCTCTATAGTCTACACAAAACCGCATTTCCTTCTTTCCATCCTTGGAATGGGGTTTTGGTACAAGTACCACAGGAGAAGCCCATGGACTTTCAGAGTGCTCAACCACTCCTAGTTCTAACATTTTCTGTACCTCTTGCTTTATGCAGTCCCCGACATGGTCAGGCTGCCTATAGATCTTACTTTTGACAGGCAAGCTGTCTCCAGTATCTATAGTGTGCTCACACCAAGAAGTGGTACCTGGCACAGTAGAGAAGAGTTCAGAGAATTGATTTAGGAGATTTATGCAATGGTCTTTCTGCTCAGCAGTAAGACAATCAGCCAAAACTACACCTTCCACAAGAGCATCTTGTTCTGTGGAAGAGAAGAGATCAGGTAGAGGATCACTGTCTTCTTCCTGTCCCTCATCAGTTGCCATGAGCAGGGTGAGATCAGCCCTGTCATAGTAGGGTTTCAGGCGGTTGACATGGAGCACCCTAAGGGGACTCCTGGCAGTGCCTAAGTCAACTAAATAGGTGACTTCTCCCTTCTTTTCAACAATTGTGTGGGGTCCACTCCATTTATCTTGGAGTGCTCTTCGGGCCACAGGCTCCAAGACCCACACTTTCTGCCCTGGTTGGTACTGAACCAAAACAGCCTTCTGGTCATGCCATAGCTTTTGGAGCTCTTGGCTGGCCTGAAGGTTCTTACTGGCCTTTTTCATATACTCAGCCATCCTTGATCTGAGGCCAAGTACATAATCCACAATATCTTGCTTAGGAGCTTTTAAAGGTTGTTCCCAACCCTCCTTTACAAGTGTGAGTGGACCCCTAACAGGGTGTCCAAAAAGAAGTTCAAAGGGGGATTGGGAACAACCTTTAAAAGCTCCTAAGCAAGATATTGTGGATTATGTACTTGGCCTCAGATCAAGGATGGCTGAGTATATGAAAAAGGCCAGTAAGAACCTTCAGGCCAGCCAAGAGCTCACCCCTAGGTACTCACTACAAGCCAGTCCAGCCTCCTACATTGGAAGCAGCGACGGGATCAGCGTTACAGAGTTGCAGTAGTCGTCTTTGCTACTATGTTGCAGTTTTGCAGGCTTCCAGCACGGTCAGCAGTCGATTCCTTGGCAGAAGGTGAAGAGAGAGATGCAGAGGAACTCGGATGAGCTCTTGCATTCGTTATCTAAAGTTTCCCCAGAGACAGAGACCCTAAATAGCCAGAAAAGAGGGTTTGGCTACCTAGGAGAGAGGATAGGCTAGCAACACCTGAAGGAGCCTATCAGAAGGAGTCTCTGACGTCACCTGGTGGCACTGGCCACTCAGAGCAGTCCAGTGTGCCAGCAGCACCTCTGTTTCCAAGATAGCAGAGGTCTGGAGCACACTGGAGGAGCTCTGGACACCTCCCAGGGGAGGTGCAGGTCAGGGGAGTGGTCACTCCCCTTTCCTTTGTCCAGTTTCGCGCCAGAGCAGGGCTAAGGGGTCCCCTGAACCGGTGTAGACTGGCTTATGCAGAATTGGGCACATCTGTGCCCAAGAAAGCATTTCCAGAGGCTGGGGGAGGCTACTCCTCCCCTGCCTTCACACCATTTTCCAAAGGGAGAGGGTGTAACACCCTCTCTCAGAGGAAGTCCTTTGTTCTGCCATCCTGGGCCAGGCCTGGCTGGACCCCAGGAGGGCAGATGCCTGTCTTAGGGGTTGGCAGCAGCAGCAGCTGCAGTGAAACCCCAGGAAGGGCAGTTTGGCAGTACCAGGGTCTGTTCTACAGACCACTGGGATCATGGGATTGTGCCAACTATGCCAGGATGGCATAGAGGGGGCAATTCCATGATCATAGACATGTTACATGGCCATATTCGGAGTTACCATTGTGAAGCTACATATAGGTATTGACCTATATGTAGTGCACACGTGTAATGGTGTCCCCGCACTCACAAAGTCCAGGGAATTGGCCCTGAACAATGTGGGGGCACCTTGGCTAGTGCCAGGGTGCCCTCACACTAAGTAACTTTGCACCTAACCTTTACCAGGTAAAGGTTAGACATATAGGTGACTTATAAGTTACTTAAGTGCAGTGTAAAATGGCTGTGAAATAACGTGGACGTTATTTCACTCAGGCTGCAGTGGCAGGCCTGTGTAAGAATTGTCAGAGCTCCCTATGGGTGGCAAAAGAAATGCTGCAGCCCATAGGGATCTCCTGGAACCCCAATACCCTGGGTACCTCAGTACCATATACTAGGGAATTATAAGGGTGTTCCAGTAAGCCAATGTAAATTGGTAAAATTGGTCACTAGCCTGTCAGTGACAATTTGAAAGAAATGAGAGAGCATAACCACTGAGGTTCTGATTAGCAGAGCCTCAGTGAGACAGTTAGTCACTCCACAGGTAACACATTCAGGCACACTTATGAGCACTGGGGCCCTGGAGAACAGGGTCCCAGTGACACATACAACTAAAACAACATATATACAGTGAAAAATGGGGGTAACATGCCAGGCAAGATGGTACTTTCCTACAGTAAGGCAGGCCGCATGGAGATAGTAAGTCTGTATTAGTCGGAGACGAGTCGTCATTGTCAGGGTGTGGGGAGCTGCCAATGCCTCAATCCAGTCCACCTCTTTCACAGGGCCCACCCATCCCTCCCATTTCCGACGAAGTCCCTCCAGGGAACAGGCAGTGGTGGTGATTAGTGTGCGGTATATCTGGGAAACGCCTCCCCTACCCAGATTCCCCATCAGTGCCCTCTTCTCCATAGGGCTGCTTTCGGGTATGTTGTCCCCTGTCTGGACCTGCGCCAGTAGTGCATGGCGAACCTGGAGATACTTGTGGAATTGCGTCTTATTTAATGAAAAGGTTTCTTGGAGGCCTTCGAAGGAACGCATGTGCGCGCCCTCCCATACATCACCCAGTGTAGAGATACCTATGTTATCCCATTTCTGGAATCCCTCCAGACCCGATACCTCTCTTAAGTACGTCCCGTGCCACAGTGGGGTCTGCTGGGTAAGGCGCCCCCACCATCCAAATATCTTTTGAGCCGTCCGCCATCCCTGCAGTACCACCCCTGTCACCCCTGGGACCCCACGTGTGATCGGGCCGCCATACAGGGTGTCAAAGATCTTAGGATAACTCAGTGTCTGGAGTTCCAGCCGGTACGCCGGGTCTGTCCATCCCCCCCCCATCCAGTCATTGATCACGAGTAAATGCATCGCCAGGTGGTAGTAATGGATATTGGACATTCCCAGACCCCCTTCATAGACGTCTCTCTGGCAGGTTCTAAGCGCCAGCCGGGGACGGGTGCCACTCCATAGAAACTGGCGCGCTAGCGAGTCCATTTCTCTAAACCATCTCATGGGGATAGGGTGTGGGAAGTTTTGGAGGAGATAGAGAAGCCTGGGAAGGACCATCATCTTATAGAGTGCGATTCTTCCAAGTAGGTTAAGGGGGAGGTCCTTCCACCATTGGAGATCATTTTTGATTCTTCTGGTTAATGGTGTGATGTTGAGCTCCCATGTTAATTCAGGGAGCGTTGAGACATGTACCCCCAGGTATTTAAAGCTATTCCTCCGCACTGGTATGTTTTGATGCCAGTCCATACAGTCTCTAGAGTGATGGAGGGGAACCAACAGGGATTTATTGGGAGTCCTGAGGCCTCCAAGAAGATGTCTAGAATTTGTAAGATGCAGGGGCCACTCTTGGCCGGGTTAGAGATGTATAGTAAGACATCGTCCGCGTATAATGCCACACGGACTTCCGGGCAAACAGGCCAAGACCAGCCTTCTATCAGAGGGTCCTCTCGTAGTAATTTCACCAGGGGTTCTATTATTAGTGCAAAGAGCAGGGGGGATAACGGACGGACAGCGCGTATGAGGCACTTAGCATGTCCTCTTAGGGTGGCCTTGCAGGCAGCCCATAGTGTACCCGAGGACTGGACCGTTCCCACTTTCAGTTCAAAATATTGCGCAAGATGATCCCTGATTTCAAGGGTATAATCGCTATCCTGCAGGAACCAAGCATTCAGGCGCCACACCGGGCGCCTGGTGAGGTCCACTCCGCCCAGCCGGACTTGCACAGGTGCATGATCGGACACCCCTCGAGGCAGTATCTCTGCCCCTGTGACGCCGGTGAAGTCCAGGGCCGGCATAAATACTAAATCAATTCTAGAGTGCATCCGGTGGGCGGCCGATGTGTGTGTATATTGACGTTCCGTGGGGTGCCAGGTTCTCCACACTTCACATAGGCCAAGGCTATCCGCCCAGCCTTTAAGGCTTGTGGCTCGGGTGGACCTGCCCACGGTGACATTCTCAGATACATCGAATCCAGAACAGCATTGAAATCCCCTCCTACTAACGTGGTTCCCTGGGGGAGTCCTGCTACTACCTGGCGAAGTGAGAGTAAAAAGGCGTCAAATCCCGCTGGGGGGGCATACACGCATACAAGATTCAGTGGTGAGCCGCGAAGTAACCCTGAGACAACTACAAATCTGCCTGCGGGTCAGACATCGTAGATGTGATCACCATGGGTAGTGAGCCGTGGAGCAGGATAGCCACCCCCCTGGAGCCTCTGGAGAAGCCTGCATGGTAAATCCTATCAAATCCTCCTCGTGCAAGCATAGGGCATATAGTTCCCAGAAGGTGGGTTTCTTGCAGTAGGGCCACCGAGGGGGAATACCTACGGAGAGTGTTAATTACTGCGGATCTTTTGATCTTGTCTAACAGTCCGTTCACATTCCAGGAGATGATTTGTGTCAATGAGGACCAGGCGTGGGCTGCGTGGGAGTCTTACATTGTTGGGTGCTCGTCAATGGACGAAGGAATGACCAGTTAAAACTTAACAGTGCAATACTAATGTCGTAAGGGACAATTGTCAAAATATAACTATCTAACCCCAACTCAACCTTCTTCCCCCCAAACCGCCCCCCCACCCCATACTCCCACCCAGGAAGCATCTGTCGCCCTAACACTCAACCAGAACAAAACAGCCAAAGGGGCTATCATAGGAGTGGAGTGGTGGACCCCTCCATTCAGTCGGATCACTTACAACTATTAGCAAGAAGTCAGGCCATACTTGGCAGGTCTTAGGGAGAGCCCCAGTCACCGATGTAGTTCCTCAAGGGCCTCTTCGGGACGAACCGGACTCTCCGGCCCTTCCCACGCGCCCCAGTCGGAGCTCCGTGTAACATGTCAGCCAAGCACCGGGGATTGGCTCAGGCGGCCGTCGTCTCCAGTCTGCGTCTGGATCTGCCTCTCTGAAGACTCAACGGGCAACCCCTCCCTTCGTGAGCCGGGGTCTCCAGCTGCCTCCCCGTCCATGGGAGTGTCCAGGTCTCTTAGTCTCCCTTTCTGAGATCTAGTGCGTTTGCGGCTCCTCCGGGGCCCCCCAACGGGGGGGGATCCTCACAGGAGGGCGGCGGCGGGTCTGGACCTCCCAGGTGTAGTCTGGGAATACTAAGATTTTGTGGTTTTCCCATTGAAGATTTTCGGAACGCCTTGCTTCTTTGAGGATATTGTCACGATCCCTGAAGTTGAGAATGCGTGCAATCATCGGGCGTTTTGGGCCGCCCGGTGGGGGGCAAGGGGCAAGGGCCCTGTGGGCATGTTCCACTGCAAACCAGGGTCAAAGAGTTTGATCTGGCATCCAAGTCTTGATCCACTGCTCCAAGAATTCAGTGGCTTTTTCTTCCTCCGAACCCTCCGGGAATCCAACAAAGCGCAAGTTGTTACGTCTATCGGTTTTCGGCATCTTCCGCACGGCGGTGCAGCTCGGATGTTCGGGTCTGCAGCTGGGCCACTTTGGTTCTAAGGTCAGCTAGTTCGTCCTCGTTCTGGGAGACCCGGCCTTCCACTTCAGTGATTCGGTTCACAGTGTTTCTGAGGTCTTGCCTGATGAGGCCCATGTCCTCACGCACTTCCCCGATTTTAGTCTCTACGGCTGACTGCGATGATTGAATTGCCTGGAGGATGGCGCTCACTCCATCTAGCGCTGGACCTCCAGTGGTTGTCTCTCCTTCTCCCCTGGGGCCTGCTGGCGTTGTAAATTGATCAATCTTTTGTTGGGAGGGTGGGGGTTGTTTGTTCGCTCTGTCCTTCCCCATTTTGTCTCAGGAGGATGAGGGTGGCTTATTCGACTTCTACAGCCATCTCATTTAAGTTCTACACCCTAGGCGCACTCACAGGGGGAGTCTCAGAGGAGGACCATCGGCGGGGTCTCATCGGGGCACATCGGTGATCGCTGTCTCGGTCTCTTCCCCGGGCTATGGCAGCCACTAATCTACCTCGTTCTGTTGGGCCGTTAAGTGGCTGGTTATTCTCGCTCCAGGTCCTGTCTCGTGTCTCCGGGAAGACACGGAACGCTTTGTTCCTCTGGTGGCTTCAGCTCATCTTCGACAGTTCCCTATCACCGGGGTGGGCTGGTGCGCGTTTTCAGCGTTGTGGCTGTGGGATGGGAACGGGGTTCAGGGGCATCTCTTTCCAACAATCAGGATTAAAGATCAAAGATCACGGGGCGCAGTCTTGTCGCCCAGTCTGTTGTTTCATTTGGGCCCTTCTTGCACTATTTTGGGGGGCCGGGTCTCTCTTCTCCCCCCTTTCTCTTTCTTCCGGGAGGGAGCTGCTTCGTCTTTGTGCGTTTAGTCCCGAGGTCAGAGGGCCACCCGCTTCACCCCGGTCGCCTGGAGTCAGCAGCCGGGAGCATGGTTGTTCTGCTCAGCCATGCCTTGTTTGGCTCAGATGAGGGAGCCTTCTCCCTCCTACGGCTCACTTCTTTTTCGGCTTCTTTCCAGCCCTCCGCGCACCAGTATCACAGGGCTCGGGCCGCCGGGAGGGACCCTCAGAGCCGGCCGCGCCGTTCCTCTGCTTGCTTGGGACTCAGCCGAGAACCAAATTTAAAAAAAAAAAAATTAAAAAAAAGGGGGGCTATGGTACGAACACCCTGACCCCTCAGCAGCTCTGGTGCTGGGGTCTCACAGGGAGGCAGTCAATGTGCTGGGGTCTCACAGGGAGGCAGCCGGGGGGGCTGGGGGGGAGAAGAGATAACCACACTTTTTGTATTGTTTAAATTTGCAACAGCGTCACAATTTCAAAGCAAAACTGTAAAAAATAAAATTAAAAAAAGAAAAGAAAAAAAAGCATGGGCTCCTGCACTTGTTTTTATGAAGCTCCCAGGTTGGGCCAGGTCCTGTGGGCAGGTTGAAATTAAGGAGGGGGGCACATGGGCTACCCCTCCTAGGGCATTTTTAGGCCCCAGGGACTGCCACCTCCCCTTTGATCATAATGAATGCAGGGGGAGGCAGCGTGGGTTCCTGCAGTTCTGGGAACTGCCACCTCCCCAGGGCTTTGATCATAATGAATGCGGGGTGTGGCCCTCCGCAGCCCTGGTGACCACCGCCTCCCAAAGGCAAATTGTCAATTGTGTGTGTGTGTGGGGGGAGGGGGGGGGGGGGGGAGAAATGTGGGTGTGGCAGCATTGGGGGGGCGAGCAGAGGGTGGAAGCAAGGTGAACCCTGGGGCTACTTCACATTAGAGGGGGACCGCCACCCCCCAGGGCCAGCTCATGTTATGTCCTGGGGTGCCTAACCCCAGGACATATCTATTTGCTCCCACTTGGCGGGAGCTTTGACAGCTCCCGACAAGTCAGAGCAAACACTCTGCTTTCTGCAAGTGGGAGCTGTCAAACAGTTCCCTGCTTGCATAAAGCGGAGTTTTCATCTGTTTTCCTGCATGCAAATATTCGTTTAAGGTAACAGATAAAAACATTGCTCCGGCAAGTAGAGAGCTGCTATTTAAAGCAGCTCCCTGCTTGGGGGAGCAATGCTGGCTCCCGCAGCACATAGGGAGATAGCTATGGCCGCGGGGTACTGAGGCTCACCCAACGGTCCCCCCTCTCTCTCGCTCTCTCTCTTCCATCTCATAACGGGATGGAAGAGAGAGATTGTTATTGCAATAGTCACTCCATGCAATAACTTCAAAGCATCAAACTAGCAAGATATTTGGCGCAAAGGTTATATTTACGTTCTGATGACAGCAGAGCAGGGTCACTTCTGGCCTAATGGTAACACTCTTGGACTCCCAATAGGTTGAGGGTTCAGATCTTAGTATCTCATGACAGTGTGTCTATTTTCTAGTGTTTTGACTGTTAAACACTCCTAGTGATAAAACATTGAAATCTCCCCCTCCCTCAAAATCTATGGGTTGAATGTCATAGCTAAGTTTGGACAATTCACAGTAAGGAGTCACCTCTGGCCTAGTGGTTAAGGTCTCAGACATGGCACGCTGAAGGATATGGGTTGCAGTCTAGGGGAGTCTGTGGTGATTTCCTGCTTCAGTCTAGTTTCAACTATAAATATTTAAGTTACATAATGGCACTCATTTTAATTGACAAAAACATTTTTCTTTTCAATTTGTTTCATTCTATGTACATCATTCATCAAAGCCTTAAAAAAAATAATTAAAAGAAACGAACTTCTGTCTCCCTCTCTCTCAATTTCTCTCTATCAAATCTTTCTCTAAATCACTCTGTATCAATATCTCACTTTCTCTTCCTCAGGGTTGGGTGGCTATAGGGGATTGGCAGCCCACTGTGCCCAGCCAAAGGTTGTGCGTGGCACAGGGTTGGGTGGTTATAGGGGCTGGCGACAGGCTACTCCCTGCAGTCAACCCCAGGTGCACATGTCCAAAGGCAGTGCACGGTGAAGGTTGGATTAATGTATAGTAATGAAAATTACTTTACGTTAAAAAAATATATATAATAATATCACTTAAATAAAAAATAAAAACAAAGGTTTCAGGGACGATATAGTTAGGTTCACATTTTAAATGTACAAAACCACAGAAATTCACCCATTATAGTTACTTCAAGTATCTAGAACTCCTGTCCAAAGGTAACTATAACTTGCGCCCTCGCCATGTACTTCTAATTACCCCAGATATTACAGCACTCATGACATCTGTTATAACACCACTGATAATATAACTAACATTTGTTGTAAAATTATTCATTTAAAAAAAAAAAAAAAAAAACACTGTGTATGGCAGGGGTGCGAGCCAAGTGTGGAAGCAAGGTGAAGCTTATTTGTCTGATGGTGTTTTGCAAAAAGTCAAACGGTTCATATTGAATGGGTAGGCTGAAGGTAGGCGTTTCAGGCGATTTAAAAACATTCTTGCAGGTTTCCGATGAGTTGTCTTTTGTGGGGGATATAATCACGAGAAGTTGAGTTATTTGTACACCTGAAAGTCTAAGAAATGACATTTGGCTAGCTCACCAAGGTCAGCTGGGCATTAACAAAACACGTAAAAAATTGAAACAATTACACTGATGGCCTTCTATGGATAATCAAGTCAAGTTTTACATTGATAAGTGTGCTGAATTGTCTTCTTTCTCATAAACACTGGAAAACCAACGAGATGCCATTACATCCGGTCCCATTTTCCAATGCTGCAAAGGATAGAGGTGGTTTAGATTTTTCAGGTCAGTATTTGATTTTACAAAGTAGCATGAGGTATTTCACCTTATTATTTGATTATTACTCAAAGTGGGTGTATTTATTCCTTTGTTCATTCTCCTAACACTAAAGTGACATCACATTCTTAGAGAATGTATTTGTGTTGGAAGGATCACCAAAGAAAATACTAATGGATAGAAGTTTGCATTTCCTGTCAGATTGCATGTGCACATTTTAGTAATAGCAAGATATAAAACACTGGAAATGTGTTCTTTATTCGCAAAGTTCTAATGGGGTGGTGGAGAAGACCAATGCATGAGAGTTCCCTTTCACATTACTTGGGGGTAGGAAAGCACAAGCTACTTTTTTCCAGTATGGTTAGAAAACAGAAGTTATAAAAAGGTGTTAAACAAAAGTAAATGACAAAGAAGGCCTTGCACCTAATGTGGTTACAAAACAGCTTGTGATGAAAAATTATTTTGATGAGAAGCACAATTCTCAAGATAAAAGCTTATGTGATGGTGAGTGGGTTTTAAATCAAGAGTCCTCTCAGATTAAAAAAGCAGAGTCAACATTTTCAAAAATGTTCCCATACACTTCATAAAAGCGAATAAACGTTCTGTGTAACTGGTAAGGCAAAGGGTGGTGTATTAGAAGACATTTGGTTAAGATTGCCCATCAATGGGGTGGGCGTGGCCTAGCGGATATGCTCGGCTGAACTCCTGCCATCTATCGATCCCCAGAGCAGTTATCCTGACACTGGTCCCTCAGGTCTGACAATAACAAAGGGTAGAACAGCCCAGAAACCAGCGGTAAGGGCTACCTGTGGCCCCAGAGGGGCCAAGATCGTCGCAGGAGTGAAGGCCGGTGGCGGTGGAGAAGAACCGTGCACAACATGGCACCCAAAGACATGCAGAGTGTGGCTCCATTAAAAAGCAGCAGAGCAGCACTTTCGAATCACGAGGGAGCCGCTCGAGGTCCCTCGTGGCTTGATACACCCCAGATGAGCACTGGTGGGGATGGGAGGTGGACCCACGACGACACAACGGAGTCCTGCATCTGGGAGTGTGTCCGCAAAGGGATGTGCACACCGTGGCGTCCAGAGGAACGTGCTAAAGGCAGTGCTGGTGGAGACAGTGGGCTGGACCCCCTGAATTACTAAGAGACTACCAGTCTGATATACCCCAGGTACGTGCTGGCAAAAGGGGACCGGTAAGAGCCCGGTGGCGTTCTGAGACCAGGGGGTGGGGGGGGGAACCTGCTAGGTGAAGGGCCTTCTGAATGGGCCTGGACGCTCCTGGGCCTGACAATGATGACTCTTGAGGAGTGCCTCCCTTTCTTTTGCCTGCACAGGGATATATGCAAGACTCTGGATGTGCCTTGCCAGCAACCTGATAGCAGCAGGCAAGCAAAGAAGACATTCTGCACAGCCTGGACACTAGAAGGAGTGGCGCTCGTTTAGTACCTCTTAGGACCTTTACAGACCGCTGAGCCCACTACTGAGTACCTCATACATTGTGTCATAACTAAATCAACGGAGTGACTAGAGCAACAACTAGATATCCCTGGAGAAGTCCCATACTGCACACTGGATGTGCCCAGGGCCCAAGAAAAGACGATTTTGCCTACAAACTACAACCTGAAGAGGGACATAGTAGACTCTCCCCCACCCCCCCCCCCCCCCTTCATCCCCACCCAAACCAGACATGGGGCAACTTAAAGTGATTAGGAGCAAAATGTTGGACACATGCACAGAGGGGGCTGGGGAAGTGGCCCTGTTTCAAAATCATGAAGATGACCCTCTGGTGACATATATTGTAGTGATACTGGTGGCCATTAAAGACACTAAACAGACCCTAGAGGCACAAATAGTGGGGGTGGTGAATGAAGTTGGTATCCTAAGGGCTTACCACAAGAACCTAGTAGAAAAAGAGTCCATGAGGCAAAAATCAAGTTGGACACGACACACCCGGCTGTCCAGGACCTTACGACGAAATGCACACAGTTGCGAAAAGAGATGTTGGCCCTAACAGACAGACTGGAAGATGCGGAGGGAAGGTCCAGGAGGCACAATTTAAGAATTGTAGGGGTCCCGGAAAGAGCGGAGGGCTGAAATATCAAAGTCTTCTTTGAGGGCTTACTGGAAAAAACATAGTAATCCAAGGATGACCTGTGCTCTTTTTCTCAGCTGAAAGAGCACATAGGATACTCGTAAAGGCCCCGGCACAAACCCCGACCGATCATTGCTTAATAAATTTCAGAGACCGGGACAATGTATTTCAGCTCTCCAGCAAACATGGCCCCTGGGAATTAGAAGGACAGGAAGTTAATGTCTATCCAGGTTACACATCATTGGTCCAAAGACAGGGGGCGACATTTGTGCCCATTGTAAAGAAATGGCTCCCTGTTGCAGTTACCCCCCACTTTTTGCCTGATACTGATGCTGACTTGACTGAGAAGTGAGCTAGGACCCTGCTAACCAGGCCCCAGCACCAGTGTTCTTTCACCTAAAATGTACCATTGTTTCCACAATTGGCACAACTCTGGCACCTAGGTAAGTCCCTTGTAACTGGTACCCCTGGTACCAAGGGCCCTGATGCCAGGGAAGGTCTCTAAGGGCTGCAGCATGTCTTATGCCACCCTAGGGATCCCTCACTCAGCACAGACACACTGCTTGCCAGCTTGTGTGTGCTGGTGGGGAGAAAATGACTAAGTCGACATGGCACTCCCCTCAGGGTGCCATGCCAACCTCACACTGCCTGTGGCATAGGTAAGTCACCCCTCTAGCAGGCCTTACAGCCCTAAGGCAGGGTGCACTATACCACAGGTGAGGGCATATGTGCATGAGCACTATGCCCCTACAGTGTCTAAGCAAAACCTTAGACATTGTAAGTGCAGGGTAGCCATAAGAGTATATGGGCTGGGAGTCTGTCAAAAACGAACTCCACAGCTCCATAATGGCTACACTGAAAACTGGGAAGTTTGGTATCAAACTTCTCAGAATAATAAACCCACACTGATGCCAGTGTTGGATTTATTAAAAAATGCACACAGAGGGCATCTTAGAGATGCCCCCTGTATTTTACCCAATTGTTCAGTGCAGGACTGACTGGTCTCTGCCAGCCTGCTGCTGAGAGACGAGTTTCTGACCCCGACGCGTGTTTACACACTGCACCCGGCCGCCCCCGCGCTGCTGAGGGTGTACTTTTTGTGCTGACTCGTGTCCCCCCCGGTGCCCTACAAAACCCCCCTGGTCTGCCCTCCGAAGACGTGGGTACTTACCTGCTGGTAGACTGGAACCGGGGCACCCCCTTCTCTCCATTGAAGCCTATGTGTTTTGGGCACCTCTTTGACCTTTGCACCTGACCGGCCCTGAGCTGCTGGTGTGATAACTTTGGGGTTGCTCTGAACCCCCAACGGTGGGCTACCTTGGACCCAAAACTGAAACCTGTAAGTGACTTACTTACCTGTTAAAACTAACAAAACTTTACCTCCCCCAGGAACTGTGAAAATTGCACTGTGTCCACTTTTAAAACAGCTATTTGTGTTTTATGCAAAAAGTATATACGCTACTGTAATTATTCAAAGTTCCTAAAGTACTTACCTGCAATACCTTTCAAATGAGATATTACATGTAGAATTTGAACCTGTGGTTCTTAAAATAAACTAAGAAAAGATATTTTTCTATAACAAAACCTATTGGCTGGATTTGTCTCGGAGTGTGTGTTCCTCATTTATTGCCTGTGTGTATGTACAACAAATGCTTAACACTACTCCTTTGATAAGCCTACTGCTCGACCACACTACCACAAAATAGAGCATTAGTATTATCTCTTTTTGCCACTATCTTACCTCTAAGGGGAACCCTTGGACTCTGTGCATGCTATTCCTTACTTTGAAATAGCACATACAGAGCCAACTTCCTACACCCATCAAGAAAAAAATTAGTCAATTGGGTCTTAAGTACACCCTTATATTTCCAGTGAAACTGAGAGCAATCCACAAAGAGAAGGTGCATTTTCCACTCTCTGCAAAGGAAGCATAACATGGAATAAAGCCTTTTAAATGCACCACACTGAAATGTTTCTACACTCTCCTAGACACACAATCACCACGATGTCAAATCTATGAGCGTCTGAAAAGCTGCTGTACAGCTGGAAGTTTGAATCAGCCAGAAACAACCCCTTCTTTGGCACAAACAGTCTGCACACGTACCTTTCTACTCTTTATGGTAGAAGGACAATAGAAGGGTCCAAGGCAGAGGCAAAAGAACAGAAATTAAACCAACACAAAACACTAGATGAAAATTAACGTTTGCAAACTGTAAGAATAAAAATAAGAAATAAAAATACACATGCATTAAGTGATGGGAGGATTACAGATTTCTGCTAAAATGTCATGGCATGCTACAGCCAACAATGAGGATCACCAAGCACATGTTCACAGCGTTGCTGGCAAAAGGTTATACAAGTTAATATCTCCTGGAAAGGCGAATAAAAACACTTATAAAAGCTATTCCCCATTCCTACTGAAGTAACCGGAAACCCCCTCCCTATACAGGCACACCACACAAAGAATGTGGCCCAGAATGAGGGACTGTGAAAACAATGCACGTGGCATATAAAACTGCTTCAGTCTGAGCTGGAACTAATCATAGACAATGCACGTATCACCAAAACCCTAAAAAGTACAGTATCTAGAATATATAAAAGCATAATGTAGATATAGGCAAAAGCTAATGGAAGGAGTGGTCTTGTTATCCCGCACTCTGGTGCGCGTAAAGTAATTTACTTGTGTGTGTTTGTTGCCTGATAGGTAACACTGGCATCTGATAAACAGGGACTCAATAGGGAGGTGGAGTGGAGTGATTTGATCTGATTTACCTCAAGCCTAAACTAACTTCTAGTCTTGTAAGTTGGCACTCCTGAGAAACATGACAAGGGGCCGCAGAGTTACAATCCTCATGATAATCCTATCCTAAAGCTGTTTTAGTAAAACTCACATATTCCATAATAAGAAGAATAGCATCAGACTGAGTTAATTTAAAGCAGTAACAGAGATAGTTGCTGACCGGGTCAAGAAACACGCTTTATCCCAATGTGTAATGAGTGACCCCACATAGAACTACTCCTGAGAACTCTTGCTATGGTGTAAGTCATAAGGTACGCAGAGCAATCAAGTATGCATGGTGGTCCTGGAGTTAGCAGTGTACAATGGCACCTTTTTTTTTCCTTCAAGGAAGATGCCGCCACCCACTCCCAGTAGTCAGATGAGTTCTGGGATGAAGAGTTTAACAACAAGGAGGTAAGCAGGCATCCTGTTCACTCTCTGGACATATAATATAATACTATTGAGATTACGGAGATACTTTTTCTCTCCTCCCACTAAGCAAGTTTTACATAGACTAACTCTAAAATAACGGCCCCTCACTCAGAATCTATTTAAATGTCATTGTTCATGATAAAGGTACTTTGCAATAATCAGTACGAAATGGGAGTTGCTGTACTGGTGGATAAAGTTAAGACTGGACATGTGTTTGCATTCACAAGAGCATGGACCCTAAACGCACAGTAGTATAATAAATGTTGGTGTGAGTGAAAAGAATGCACTATGTGAGCAATTCTTTTTGTTGTCGTCTACAGAACTGCTATCTACAGATCCAGCCTGTTGAGCCCTAGGTCCTGAGGCATGCCCTATGACTTTCTGGTTCCTAATCTTGCTGCAGAAATATGTCATTCACAGCACAGGATGATGGTTCTTTTCTAATCATCTATAACTCAATCTGTTTAAAGTTTTTAAACGTGTCCTAGTGGACTCAAATAATAAATAGCAATGAAAGTGCAACTGGATATCATTTTAACAGCACAGGGACTGTTAAAAGCAATTGAACTACAACAAACCCGAAAAGAATTCAGGACGAGCCCACTGAGCAACTTTGCTGCTAGTGAGGAGCAGCCCCTATGGTGATGCATGCCCCTGTAAAGGATAACATTAGACTCAGCATATTTTGGGCCCTCGCTATCTTTGACATTTTACCATATTCAGATAAATATTTCCATTTGAAGTAAGCCAATAAATAGAACTAGTCCCTGAAAAACTGAGACAGGTGATATTCAGTCAGGAGGAGATTCTGCGATTAAGTGGTGCTTTTCTCTGGTTAGTCAATGTAAATGCTCAACTCTGGGAAAGGTGAGAGTTGAGTGTGAAACGGTATAGAACGTACAACATAAAATATAAGATCCGGAGGTTAAAGAGTCAACAGGAAAATAAGGATACCAGTTGTAATCTAAAGTTTCCCTAACTAAGTTGCACAGTTCTATAGAAATGACTCGCAGTTTTCCAAATGATTGATATGCCAAAATTGTTAAGCCCTATAACCTGGCAGATCCCCCTCAACCCCACACCAGTCACTAAACGCTAAATAAGTTTGCTTTTTGTTTGGAATAAAGTTTCGTGAAATTAAAACACTTGATTTGTAAACTAAACTTTTTTCTACTGAAAAATCACGAACGGCAGGTTGGAGAGCGTACAATTAATTTTTCACGCGAGCAAATCCATCCAGTGGCATGAGAAGCACCTAGCTAGGTTTGGAACTTTATACACTCGATAACAGCAGGTATCAAGTCGATACGGTTAAAATATCTGCGTGTCACCGAATGATTTGAAGTGGGCATTCGTGAGCAGAAGACAGGACAATATGTATGAAAGGGAAAAAAAACAATCCGTACTGTAAGTGATCAGCGTGTTTAAGGATCCCAAAATCTCTGATTTAGACAAAATAAAAGTCCAACTGTTAACAGTTAATCGTGACTAAATGTAGTGTTTTCCCAAAACATCATTCAATATCGCAAAAACGTTTAAATTTGTAAAACAGCAGAGGTGTGTGTAGTTCACGCCGTGCTGCCTCGCTGAAATGCCGTTCTAAAGATCCTGAATAGGTTAGTGCACCTTTAAGAAGCACGCACATGGTGTCAACGCTGCATTACTTTCCGCCCAGTCTGGTGTTTATTTACTACAAGCTGCATCAATGAATTGCCAAGACTCCGCCAGAAATCGTAATGGCGTGGTCCGCTGATGCCCTGCAACAGCTTATACCATGCACAAAGGGGGCACTAAGGACCGCACTCGTCAACACCCTGTGCAGCGCAGATCTGCACAAGACCCCGTGATAAAGCAAACGTAAGTTTTAAGTGCGAGAAGGAGAATGGGTGTCACAGAAGCAGGAAACGAAAACACTTTGGGAAGTGAAAAAGTGAGATTTTAACCCTGGGGTGTCTGCAGCATGTCGGCGAGTACAGCCCTCCTACAGTCTCCTAGCAACTGACAACATATTCGGCAGCATGTGACTGCCAAGCCATGGGAAACACAAGCTGAGAACAGACACCAGTGCACGTCATCAAGTGTCACACCTCCGAGGCGTGCAGGGGATGAGTTGGATGGGTAGGGGTCCTGCGAGGAAAAGGGGTTGGAAGTGGGAGAATGGAGGGCGCCGCTTAATTTAAAGGAGCCGCTCGGAAGAAAGGGTCTCAGCTGCAAACAGAATCAGCTGGAGGTTTAGTGGCTATATAGTGTGGAGCGTGGAAACCCGCGCCTTGTTATTTAATCAAACTGCGTTATCCTCGGTGAATACATGTTTTCCCCCGGTACCTCTTTTACAAATAATCACACACGGGATCCCTTAGAAACTAGTTAACAGATATCGATGTGACTTACATAGTGGGCATGTGGGTTATTATTTATATTGAGCAAATCGCGGTGAACCCAAGGGGTCAACCTGATGGGAAGGGGCAACTGCTAGGTGAGAAGACAGAGAGAAAATAGGAAAGAGCTCTCGCACGCTGCAGTGTGCGCCTTTGTGGCAAAGCATGGGAGAAGTGGTGAAATAGTGGGGGGATTGAGGTGACACATGGACAAAGACAAGCAAAACATGAAAAATGCCACAACTGGATTAACATAGTGGGTGGTTTGTGGCTGGCTGCAGGGCCAGAGGGATACCTGTCCAGCACCCCCTACCATAATCCGCCCACCCGAACCAGTGGAGGGCTGGGACAAAGCTATGTTTGTAAAGCTGGTGGAGTTCGCTGGGTGAAAGGTCAGCGGGTACAGACGCCCGGAAAGCTGATGGAGGACCGGAGGACCGGCATAACACATAAGACCTATGTGGGGCAGGGCTGGTAGGAAGGGCAGAGGGAATAAAAGCCCCAAGGAAAAAAGGAGACGGACAAAATGGAGTGGGACTCGGCAGTGAGGCATCTGTGGGGCACTGGGTGCGGGGGCACGCATATCCCCAACGATCGAGATGGAGAAACTTGGCTAACACATGTTACTGAATGGTATATGGGGTGGCTGGGCATTAGATGCAAAGAGGGAGGGCACGGGAAGTCTCCAGGGGCAGATGCCAAGGAAAGAATCCTATAGAAGGGCGCATCATGCAAGGACTGCAGCCTGTCATGCACTCGAGGGGGCGTGCCTCCCTACTGTTTACCTTTGGTGTCAAGCTCCACGTGGATGATGTTGCCCATTACCGAGGTGTTGTGCAGGTGCAGCACCGCATCCTTGGCACCCTTCACAGAGGAGAAAACCACTTTAGCGATACCCAGGTGCTTCTTGTTCTTGGGGTTGTACAGGATTTCCACCTCCTCCACCTCGCCGTACTTCTTGCACATATCGCCCAGGAAGTTCTCGCGGATGTTGTCGTTCAATTTGGCGAACGTGACCTGCTTGGGGGGCACAGGCCCCACGTAGTACTCGTCGATCTGAAATAGGGGGAGACGGGTATTAAAAACTGAGTGCAAGGAGCACACACGCGAGCTAACCACAGGGAAAAGCAAGCGCAGACCGAACCAAGAGCAGCAGCTGGTGGGCAGGAAACACGCTGCAGGTGTCAAAGCAGAAAGAGAAAGTGCCCCGCTCGCTAAACTTCACGCTGTCATCTTTAGCCATGATTCGGCTTGTTGCTGAGTACATGTAGTTACTATTTAAACACACGCTAAATAACGCACGCCAACTCTTTAACCTATAAAACATAGCATATGGACAATGTCCTCAAATGTTTCTTAATCGACGTGACCCGAAATAGTCTAAAAACTGCATTTTTACAATACAGACCACCCAACAAATAAACTCTAATTTCTGCGCTCCTAAAAAAAAAGCTTAGTACTTCAAAATTAAGATTTAGGTTTTATCTACAAAATCTGTCAGTCCCAATGTATGTTTTGCAGAAGAAAAAGCACACCTGACACCACCCAATTAATTGCCTTCTTAGACCAGAAACATAAATACCCATGCCAAGCCGTCCTCAAAAAAGGTCGCACGTGACCAAGTGCAATTTGTTTCACCTGACATAAAACAGACACGCACACCTACACACAAGCCCTGCAGCAAAAAAAGGTTAAACTCGATACATATGCGAACGTCTTTGTAATTAATTACATCTTGGGTGCATGAGTATTTAAAAAAAAAAATCCATAACGTACAAATAGATTATTACTAAGCCGTGCCACTGTTGCTTTAAATGCTGTTTTCTGAACACGCGCCGCGAGCAACACGCAGACAGCTCAAGACTAAGTGCACATGCTGGGGACACATACCTTGAGTTTGGGCACAGGCATATCCAGTTCTTTCGTTTTCGTCCATATCCGTCCAATTCTGGGGTCCCGGAGAGAGTCCACCGGAGGTACCCCCGAGTTCTGAGTGTGCACAAAAAGAAGGAATCAGGCAGTCGCTAGGGTTAACCAAAAAGAATGTTTGTGTTTGCAACAGCGGCCATGCAGCGGAGGGAGGGAGGGGGAGTGACACATTCAAACACACGCGTCAAGTTGTAGAAGGTCCCAGACTGCAGGAGAGGGAAACACTGTATTTAGACAGAGGCAGTCCCATATTCTGACAGTGCATCTGGCGGGAAGCAGCGTGCCCTGCTACAAGTTAACTCATAACTCCCAGAAGCAAGGTGGCTGTTAACTCTTGGGAAGGGTGAACACACTTCTCTATCACAAATAAAAACCTGGCCCCTGATTTTGTTCATGTATAGGTCGATGGCCCATTTTCTTACAGCAACTCCTCTACGCGTTTAATTTTTAGGTGCTAAGGGTATTAATCGCTGAATAGTAGTAGTTAACGGTGCGCGTCGCCTAGGGACATCTACAAACATCCAGGGTATCTCCAAAGCGCTGTCCACTTTCCCTCTACTTTTAACGATTCTCTAGGGAACGCTTAAAAATGGTCCGGGTGGAGTTCTGGTATGGCGGGACACTACCGATCCGCAGCTGGTGAAGCATTCAGGTTGCATACACTTGTCGAGTGTTTTTTTTTTGGGGGGGGGAGGGGGTGTAGGTGGGAGGAGAATCCGACTGACAGGCAAGCTCCCTCTGCAGGTGTAATTCAAACAGCAAGCCATACAGATGTTACTTGAGGGGAGGGGGTGAGTGCAGAGAGGGTGCTGCCATAACACCTACAGGCATGTTGAAGTGCTGCCCATCGTATCGGTAGAGCTTGTGCTGCCCCTTCCTCAGAGCTGGGTCAATGATGAGTTTGTAACTTTTCCAGTGGTGTCCCTTCTTCTCCGCAGAGCCTCCGCCTCCCGGTGCAGCCGGGGTGCTTCCCCCACCACCTTCCATGCCATTGATCCAGCCTGCAGGAGAGTTTACAAAAGCACCCAACAGTTTGAGAAAAAATACATTTAACACAGGGACAGACAGACATTCACTTTACAAGCAGACATACATTCGTAAAATGATATATATGCAATGGCTGAAGGTGTCCCAGCCAACCCTCAGCACCAGCGGGGGTACTGGTCTGGTTGCTCACCCCCAACATACAACCACCCGAGATAGCTGCTGCCCTGTCTGGGACGGGGGCTTACCTGCAGGTGGCTGCTGCTGTCTGTCCGGGGGGTGCCTGGCTTTCTCCCCCGCCGCCACCTCCCGGTAAGACATTTTTTTTGTTTTGTTTTCCGCCGTGTTTCCTTCTCCTTTCCCCCCTCCGTGGCGGAGGGGGGCAGCGCTCCCCCTTCAGCTCCTCTTTCCCCTCCCCCTGCCGAGGGACTGGCACGGGCTGAAGGGAGCCGGCCTCCCCCGGGCCAGCCGCCGACACATTATTGTAGGAGTCTAGGGGGTGAAGCTAGCCTGGGTTTTCCTCGGCTCTCCTTCTCAGAGAGGAGAGAGAGGGGGGAGGGCCGGAGGTATCCCACAAGCCACCGCGGTCGTGTGTAGAAACCAGCGCTAAAGCCTTTTACCATTCCGGATGCACATTCAACGGCGGCCGGGCGGGGACAAGAGACGGCAGAGCGCGAAGGGGAGCGGAACACAAAAAACAACACTGCGCGCACCCCTCTCCGGGGATGTAGCCGATACCCTGAAACCCGAGAACCGACATTTCTAACGTATATGGGCTTAACTTGCCACCCCTTTTAAAATGCACCTTTCTGAGTCCATAGCGACGGGAGACATTGCGTTCCCCTTTTAATCTCCCAAATGTCCGTTTTCAACCGTTTAATTTTGCGTTATAACTACAGGCGGGCCTTCTATACATACCACCACGGAGCCCCCAGTTTAACCTCTTTAGGTTTGACAACTTAATATAGAGACAAGAATCTACGAATCTTGGAGCACCTGTTAAACACAATATTTGTTTTTAAAAATGAACGGATTTCAAACAAGCTGCAGAAACCTTATAAATGCGTGTTGTAGTGCTCGGTATGGCCAAGGTTGATTATTGACGCTTCCCGAGTTAAATTTGAAGACTTCTAGGGAGTTCGTGTTATTTTTTCATTTTTTTAATGTAACTGAAAATTCAGGATCAAATTGCCAAATCGAGAGGGCTTGTTGTTCTTAACATTCAGAAGGGTTTATTTGTGAACTTGGATTCAAGTATTACCCTTTTCAAACACTTCGTATCAGCAGTGTATCAAACAGTGAAGATGCCAGGCTGAGGTAAACGTGGATTCATTATTGCTTCTGCTGTCTTCGTATTTACCATACAGTACTCAATGTCAGGTGTTCTACAGTACACATGGACGCTTCCCTTAAATATTTTCTATTTAGAAGAAACACATCCCGCGTTTCTTCCTTTAACCACTGTTAACCGGCAATTGTTTTTAAAAGGGGGAGGGGGTGCATAGTGAAATACCAATTTAGAGGTAAATCTGTGCAAATTGTTTGCAAATTCAAACCGCACTAAAACTGCGTGATACTTAGATGTTAATCATGCTATCAGTTCGGATCGTTTGCAAAATTAAAATTGCACAACAAATTCTTGCTGACCAGTAATCGTTTTGATGGATATTTGGTTGATTTTTCAGGGCATGTTTTTCCCGATGACTGAATTAGCAGGGCATTTTTGAAAAATGCGTACCTTTCTGTTAAAAAGCTGTAACCGATACTTAATGCACAACGCGGACACAATGCAGAAAAAAGTAAATTGTGCCTATTTAAAGACATTACCCTGCCACAGCCAATCACAGCGCGGCTTCCATTTTGTCTGAGTTGGTAAAAACTGCAGGTCCTAAACTGTCTTTTCCCATTTTCAGTGTGGCAGGGGAGGGAGTCGTGAGACAGTCGAAGGCGAAGCGGTCTGCTTTTTTTCCTCCCCTTTTGCATTATCTCAGATTATTTGCTTTTCTTTCAGGAGACTGCTGCCGTGAGAGGAGGTCATTGGCTGCAGGAGGCCACCCGATCTCTCGGCAGCCAATTGGCGCCGAGGTTGCTTCTGGCTTGAGTTATTAGAAGCTGTGCTAAAAACATCCTTCATCAGAGAGCTAAGGAGAGGCCAACAGATCAGGCAGCCATTTTTCTGCAATGGAATCAAATGGCCAACTGGGTTTTCCTTTGTTCCAAAATGGGAATGCTTTCACCTGAATCTACCATCCAGTTTCAGGACTCTCCATGTTCTGTTAGTGTTTGCCAACATTTCCAAGGATCTCTTGAAGAATGAAGATAAGAGATTTGGATTTTTTTCTTCTCATTTGGAGTCCATCTTTGTTCTTGTAAAACTAGGTTATGACAACACCCTCAGTGCCAGCAGTTACAATTTGAATTCAAATAAGTAAATACATTATTTTCTATCTTTTAATTATAAATGTATTTATCGCTGCCACTGACCAATGAATTTAAAATCGGCGTTGAATTAAACACTTTGCTACTTGGCCATACTGACAGCTCTCTCTTGGTTTCCAAGCAACTGTTTAAAATGTACGTACGCATTTTAAAGGCTACTTGTTTCAGAAATGCTGTAAGGTATCAGTCACTGTCACAGGCCCCTCACTTGACATTGTAAGTACCCACGACGTGCTGTACGTTTTTAAAGGCGGTTTTATGATGCTGTACAGTCTTTTCCTTGCATGATATTTTAATTTCCCTGCCCTTTAAACAATGCATTGCTTTTGAAATATGCCCAAGCTGGTTGCAAATATTTAATATCTGTTTACTTTGTTTTTATTACACGGTTGTAACTAACTATACCCTGATAGTCTGCTTAGAGTACGTATGATTATCTTCGTTTGTAGCCGCTGCACTGAAAATACACCATTGATTATATTTCCCCTAAAGAGGCCTAAAAGCTGGGTTTTTATAGGACTCTCGACGGGGAAAAAGTAATTTAAAACATTGTCAAGTAGCATACGATTAACGTTTCTCTTTTTTTCGTCACACCGTGGCCTAAAATGTTCTACAAGTTTGGGTTTAAGTGCAAGAAAAGACAACACGTAGGAAAGCAGCAAGAAAGGTTACACTTAAAAGGACCGAAGGAAGAAGGTGTCACGGTATAAATGCTGAAAGCAGCACCGTCGTCGTCAGTATCTATTCAGCTTATGGTGTTCGGGTAAGTAAATCGGTTTGCCCTTGCAGTGACAAAACAGACCAGGCCCGTGCAGTAAGTCTTACTGTTCACACCCGGCGAAGTCTTAACTGTGGGCGGTAAAACTATTCGTAATATTTCAGGGCACTGTGGCTACAGGGATGCCTTTTCATTAACATTTTGATTTTCTTTTCTTTATGTGCATGTGGTTTAGGAATCCCATTTCATTCTGCATACGGGACACACTACTTAGGCACACTATTTTAATTTTATCACTACCTTCCCTTCTAGTTTGAAGAAGGAATGGCTAGACTTCGTTTTTCGTATTTTACATTGTCCCCATCACATACATGCCACTAGCAGGCAAACCTATTTTCGAGCGCCCTTTTCTTGCTCACTGGAAAGGGGCAGATCTACCTTCACAACATATTTCAACAGTTATGAAAATATCCCAGCCAACAACTTGGTTGTGGCATTTTCCACTTACATTTCCCTGTCTTTTAGGGGGGGGGGGGGGGGGGGTAGGAAAAGTACCTTTGTCCCTACTGAAACTTCAGTTTCTTTTCTTTTTGTGTTTGTTTTGCAGTGGGTGGGATGACAAGCTGGTACCGTGTAGATCCCTTTAAAGAAACGACAGCTTTCCAGCGAATGTCGGTTTAATAGAAGTCCTTTTCCACTATAATCCATTGTTCGTCAGTTGTAGGGCGGGGTCAGCCATAATTTCTCCCTTTAGATGAAAGTGTTCCTTTCCAAACTCTCCAGGTGTTGATCAGGCGCATGTGTCGATTAATATCAGGCACATTGATATTTTGGCGCAGGACAGTGAGCAAAATGGAGAGATCATGTTATTGCCTTCACTGTTTGGGCGTGCCCTCTTGGCACTCTGTCTGAACTGTATATTTCTTATGACACAAAACCAACAATATCCTTCAAAACGCATACTTATATCGTTTAAACCCGTCACGTTTAGAATAATAGTGAACCGCTTTTTGTAGGGTGGGGGGAGGGTGATTGCTGCCCGTGACGCAGTTCATAACTCGTCCTTTTCTTGTTTCCGTCTGCACCAAAACTATATTTAGTTGCATCTTTCATGTATTTAGGTATAGTGTGTTCTGCATCCGCCTAACTTGTTGATTTAGACCGGGTCCAAAAGCTGCAAGCACGAGACAGCAGCTCTTGGCATTCGCCATTAGGGTTGTTCTTTTTCGGTCCGCCATTTTAGGTTCCTCTTCGTTCCGTTCAGCTGAGCCTATGTTTTTTTCCCAAGATGCTGATGCCAGGATCCTTGGAACAGCAGCCAGTCTCTCTCGGCAGTTCTTCAGCTACAGAGGACGTGCGTTTTTTTTTTTCCCATCTCGGCTTCTCTGTGTAGGTGGCGGAGGGGGCGCGCCGCCGACCGGACGCGCCATCAAAGATGGCGCCGGTTTTTGCAGGCTGAGCGAGGAGAAGGGAAGCTTGTGCCATCGGAGCCCCGGGCGCAGTGCCAAGCAGCCGCCCCTCCCCCACCGAGGCTCGTGACAGAGCAGGGGAGGGAAGGCGGGGGAGCTGTTCTCGGAGGAGAGCTCGGGCTGGTGCTAGAACAATGCTCGGCTGCTGGCTGCAGAGTACACTGCGCTCCTAGGCGAGGCTGCAGGCCTTGCACTCTGGATTCGCCACAGGCGCCCTCACCAGGGAGGGGGAGCCCTTGTTTTTCCACCAGGCCAACGTTTTAAATCGTTTTTTTATGGTTTGGGGAGTTTGGATCGCATTGGTGGGCACTGCTTTCGTGATGCATTGCAGGAGGTGTGTTTTCCTTCTAGGAGGAAGGGTGGGCTTCCTATCTCTTGTTGAGGGGTGTTTTTCTGGAAGAGAGGGCATGGCTACATTCTCCATTAGAGGGTCCCGGGCTACCTGTTTATCATTCGTATACGTCCAAGGAGGTGGCATTTTAAGGGTGCGGGCATACCACCACCTAATTCGAAACAGGAGTCAGTATTTTTATAGGCGAGGGAAGGGTGTGAGTGCTTTACATCACCTCGTTCAGGGTAGATACCTTTAGTTGCTCCTCATGGGGGTGTATTTATCACTACATTTGAAAAATGTGGAAGCAAATACTTTGTTTCTGTGTGGAGAGTGTTAACTTAGCTGTGGGGTGTCAACGCATCTTTCAGAAACTATTGTTTTTAACCTTCTGTGGGGTAGACCCTGTAACCTCATTGCAGATGCATTTAGGGTTAAGGTGGCGAGAGTTTAGCAACAATCCATTCTAAGCAGATGAAACACTTGCAGTGTTCTGATAGATGTGTGGCTGGGTGTTGGAGCACCAGCGTTTGTCTTAAAACCATGGGGAAATTATTTAGAGTGGTATCTGTATCCCTTCCACCCAAATGTGTGGGGTGAACTAATTTTTTTTTTTTTTTTTTCGATCTTCACAATACAAAGTCGTTTTTTTCATCCGACAGAAAGGAGGACTTTGATGGCGTAGCCATTGGCGAGTGTTTTATTATTTTCGAGTACTGCCTGCTTTATCGCCTCTGCGCCTTCATTGACGTTTCGTGTTGCGGACTGTTAGATTGGCAAGTGGGACTTGAAGTCCTTCACGTCAGTGCAAGCTTCTTTCACAGCATTCAGGATCTCAGACCGATATTCGGCCTATTTACATAGCTACCTTTCCAATGTCCGTTGTGATGGTGGCTTTGTGAAGAGGTTATGGGGAGAGAAGATAAAAGGTTGTCGAATATTATAGGGAGAAATGAGTCACCCACAACCATGGATAATGGTGATTGTATTGTGACATTCAAAGCGAAGCCAAGGGGAAGGGGAGGGGGGCGAGAGGAACAGGCAGATTTGATTAGAATGAAGAGGATTTAGCAGAGGCAGTTGAACAGAAGAAGGTTCTACCTCCTGGGTACATGCACAGCCTGAACTCTCTCATTTCCGAAACGTGCCCTTTTTGGACGCCTTCGCCCTCTCTGCAAGTCAAATGTCACTTTTAGCCTAACTTAGACCATCCTTGACCTTAAAGATAAGCTCAACTCCATTGATTTCAGTGGGCGCACATTCCAAAACGTTTGACCTCCACGAAGGGCCCACAGGTTGAGAGGTATGTATACGATTCCATGTATGATTTCAGGTTCTTTCAAACATGCATTGCTGAAAAGAAAGGGATTTTGGAGGCGCAAAAGCATTTTTCAAGCATGCTGTATGCATGCTTGATCCGTGCATGTGTAGGCTTAGTGTGATGTACAGAAAACGTTGGGCATGGTTAATGAACTGGTAGAAAAAAGCGAACTTTAATAGAAAAAAACGCACCTTTGTACCCTCTCGGTGACAAAGGTGAGTATGATTTGGATTTCGTATTAATGTTGGTGTATCTTTGATTAAAGTTGTACGTACTACTGGGGTATATTAGCTTGTGTCTGGTTCCTTTTAACCCCCTGAAAGACCACTTAAAGGTGAAGTATATTCAAGTGTGGTCGCTTCTAGTAAGTGAAATGTGATCTGTTTTATACCGGTCCGGAGGGGAAAGGGGTCCTCCGATTTTTGCTTATTCAGAATACTTTACGCCTGTTTCAGTGTGATTGTCACGCACGAATGAATCGGTTACTCATTAACACGTAGTAACAATAGCTTGCACATTCGTTGTAGTAGAAGGCCTTTCTAGCACACTCCAAGGTCATTGTGCAAAGTCACATCATTTTCTTAGGAGGCGAGTTGCCTTCTGGTGTTGCACTCGCCTTATAAACGTTTGAAATCTGGAAACGTCAGGGCAGGTGCCTATGTGTGCTCGGGGAGGCCCCGCTTTGTGGTGTATATTGTGGTGAGAAGCTTTCAAGTTGGTTCTTGTTCGCTCTGCACGCAGGACGTCATTACCCGCTTTGTGGGTGTACAGTCTTCCGGGACACGTTTGCAAACCGCTGTTGCTTAGAACCCTTCCCTTTGCTCAGAGCTTCAAGCCGAGCGCACCGAGTACCATTATGTTTGTTTTCCGCGGCCCTCAGCCTAGGCTAGTTAAATTTAGACTCAGAGCAGCACCCTCGTGCATCTCGCCTCGTGTTTACGTGCTGGATATTTTGGGCCTAACGTTTTTTCCTCTCGAACTGCTGGTGTAGCCTGCCTTGCTTTTTTTTGTGCGAGAGAGCTGGAAAGCCCACGCCTGTGGTCGAAAGAGGATTGCCATGTCATCAGGATGCAGTAACGTGAAACCGTTCTGTCAGCCTCGTACGACAAAGGCCGGGTTGCCACCAATTGTTCATATTGTTGTGAAGCCGGGTGGTTTCCTGGCTTCCGCTAAACTCCTCTTGGCTGTGGAGGCGCGCCGAGACTACGCTTGTTTTCTTTGTCCGCTTTGGATTTGTGGCGCAAGTTGAAACACATGCCTTTCAACGAGGGAACATATCGCTCATTTTTTTTATTTATTATAAATGCAGGCAAGAGTACGTGCCTTGCAAACTAGATAACGTAGTTGTAAAGGAGTGTGCCACCCGAAGAGACTTAAACTTGTTAGTCTCGAACAAAATGACTGTAGAACTGAAAAGTTTTCGGTACAAAACTCATGATCGAGAAAAACGAGTTTGACTAGATTAGACGAATAGCTTCGCAACATGTCCCCCAAGAACAGCGATTAATGCAACCTCTGACGTGTCCTTGCAATGTATTCCACTTAGGTTGCCGCCCAGGAATGCGAGTCGCCTGCGCCCTCACTGTTCTCCGGCGCAGCCAAGAAATTATCCAGCGCCATCTGTGTACTTGGCCACAGCAAGTGAACGCCCTCCGTGTTATCCAGCACGGACTAACAACTCTTGAACCGTCGATGTTCTCCAGCATAGCCAGGCATGGCGGTTCCCCAGAGCCATCGTTGTTCAACATCACTGCCAGACAACTTGTGACTCTTGGACCGTTCTTTTACACAGTGCAGCCAAGAAATTCTTCAATGCCTTCTTCGTTTAGCCCGTCCAAATCTGCCCACCAAGGGGAGCGAGTCTCATGAGCCATCCGTGTTCTCTAGCACGGCATGTTCCCTGCGCCACTGTGTATACAATCACACATCTTATCAGGCACCATCGTTCTCCAGCAGTGCCAGACCACCTTTGTTTCACGACCTTCTCGGTTATCTGCCCAGGCAGCTCATGAGAGCATTTGGAGCCCCCAGTGAGGCAATGCGTGACGCTAGAAATCTTCAGTATTCCCCAGTACGACCAAAAAATGAAGAACCACCTGGCACTGTTAAGTCTATATGACACTGTCATCCCCGGCACTACCATCCAGTTGGGCCTTACATCTTGTACAGCACAGCTGAATAAATAAAGTCCGGTGAACAGCTGTGTGTTCTTCAGTACAGCCAGGCAGTGAAATTCTCGAAAGATTGCGACCTCCAGCCAGTCGGGTCCTGCAAGACTCGACCTCGTCAGTGCCCAGCAGTAAGGTGTAAGACTGCATGCCTTGCATTTTCCATGGGTCTTGTATGTCTTATGTATGCATCAGTGTTCCACAGTACAGTAGTAAGATGTGTGTTTTGCACAGTCTCAGCTTTGAGCACAGCTCTGTGTGCTAAAAATACCAGTCCGTGCTTTGGCTGCCCCACATTGAGGGGAAGCGCTACATAAATCCGGGACAATGCTATCACTAGGTTCTGTGTTACACTTGTTGCCTGATTAGTCAACAAATTCTTGTGTACCGTGCTGGCCAGTAAAGGGAATGGATATGTCTTATCCGTTCCCTTCACTGGCCAGCACATCAGTAAGTGCTTACTCAAAGAACCTTTTCTGTTGAGTGCTGGCACTCAAAAGCCCTTTGTTCTTGGCTGCAGCGCGAAGAGGCGAATTGTCTGGCAACCTACAGTGACCTCATCAAAAATGATAGAGGGACATACGAAGACCTTACAACTCATTTGTGAAGGAAACATTTCAGGGTCCCAAGCAATTCCCATCTCGCAAAAATAATCCTTTTGTAAAGCTCAAGTCAGCGATAGATTGGGAAGATCTACTCATGGGATTGGAGCTGTTCAGTACAGTTAAGACGCAGTTTGTTGAAAAGCAATCTTCCGACACCAAAGACACTGGAATTGTAGAGTATTGTGACATGCCTCTCCCCGACTATTGGGTGTAGCTTCATTTACCAGCTGGATGGACACCAATTCCGAAGAGTACAACGTTTTTGGGGTGCAGCTACTCTTTCTGATGAAAACATTTGATGGATCACCCTTTTATTGTTATAATGGGACTAAGCAAAAATGAAAATATAAAAAAAAAAACTGCCCTTTTCATAAAGCAAAATAATGCTTCAGCCCTGAACCAGCATTTGCAGCACACTGCATCTGTTTTTTGTTTATTTTAGTATTTTTTTATAACGTTGCTCATTTCATTGTGGCGAAGCCCTAGTAATTATGGATGTCTTCTATCTGCCTTTTTGGATAAAATCTATAAACCAGTTGGACTTCAAAGTGGACATCTCAAGAGATGCAGTATAACCGTACGTAGATTTAGTAACGTACAGCTTCTGTGATTTTAGTTAATTGAGCTTTGAGAATGGCATATTTGTAACTATCAACACGTTTTCTGTTACACATTTTAAGCGTTTCTGCTCTAATCATGCAGTGCACATTGAGTGGTATAGAATAGTCGGATGAACCATACAGTTTCTGAGCCCGGTATTACTTAAGTCTTTTCACCTATGATATCTGATATTTAAGATGGGTATGTTTACTCGGCAATAATGACTTCATTCATTCTGTCTTGAATAAATTAACTTTTGTATCAAAATCAATACCTGAATAATGCTAGTTGTACTAATTGTGGGAAGTGGTTCACAAGTTGGTAGTTTAAAGGTAACCAAGGATGTTGGTCTGGCTGCTTGAAAAACATAACCCAGAGGTGTATGATGCATAAGCATGCAGTTAGCTTTGTTTTAAGGGTGTGGGATGCCCTTTGTACAGCAAGGGATAATTTCTGTTCTGAATAGTTGTGATCACTTTATAAGCGTAGATTTTTAGGTGATTACATTCTGATCTTTCATTTAAGATTTGCCATTGTGAGCCCTCTGACTCGTTCTGTGTGTGTGCTAGGCACTGTTATCTTAACCGGTATTTGGGAATGTGCTTTTGCATCATTCCGTTTGACACTGATACACCTTAGCAAGGTGAAGGCACTGGTGCACCATGTCTAGTCCCAAAAAGATATTCACCCAGTCTGGACCTGGGCTCCTTCTGTGATGTTTCTAAAAGTGTCACCCTTTTATGAATCACTAATGCACCTCTTAGCTTTTCCTTAATATCTTCTGCCCACTGTCAATGCCCCTATGTCACCAGCCAGTGAAGCTAAACACAATCCAACCAGTCGGATAACTCGAAACTGCACAAGCTGGCACACCCTAGTTTGAGTAATCATGGTCGGTCATGTCACTGTAAACAGACAGAAACCTGAATTCAGTAATTCCAGGTCTTTGGTGTGTCGCTTGACTACCATTAGTTGTATGATACATGCATGCTGTACTGTTAGTACGCAGTAGTCAAATGGGTGTAGAAGTTTAGGCAAGGATTCCATCTCTCCACCGAACTGAACTGCCAAGTTCCAGATCCTAATAGAGCAAATTGTACGTGGACAAAGCATGCAGCAATTTGCATGTCTCAGTTTTATTTTATTTGTCCCTTTTTTAGTAAAGACAATGGTTTTCCTCGTTGGAAAGAGCAGCTATTTCATATTCTTTCAGGCGACTCTTCTTAGCACTAAAATCTAGCAAACACAAATGTCTTCTGTAATCAAATGTCTAACACGAAGTTCTCACCATGACTGCACCCACCCAATTCACCATTGCTCATCGTTATTAATCTTGCAAAATCTAGTACTTGGTTTGGTGAGCATATTCTTGGATTTCGCCTGAGGAGTCTGATCTTGCAAGGGTTATTTCGAGTGTTTATCTGGTAGTCGCATACCAAAGGTTTGAGGCTGTACTCTGAACACCCACTCATGCAGGGCCCTTCGTGTTTATTGTTACCAGGGTAAAGTTCACTTGGTTCCTGTTACTGTTTTACAGTGTTTCAAGAGAGCCCTTTCCTCTTGTACGTTATTGAAACTATAAAATGACATTTTTTAAAGAGATTTGAAAGATAAAATGTTGATATCGGCAGCCTTTACTGATCTACCAAGGAAGAACTTTTTTTTTTTTCTAGTAATTTTTAATCATTAATTTGAAAAAGCGCTTTTTGAGTACATGGACTATTGTCATAAATGCTCCAAATAACCTCCTTTAAAAAGGGGTTGGTTTGTTGCTGGTTTTCATATGTCCTACAGTTTTATTTGCAACTAGATGATGGAGTTTATTTGGGGCCCAAAAGCTAAAAAGAAACTATATTCTTTAAAACTTTTTTTCTGGTCTTCGTGGCTTTTACTTGCTCTCTTTTCTGTGGGCCGGGACCACTTTCATCTTTACCTTAAATGAATGGGTTAATAGGTTGTGGTGTGTTGTCTCAGTAATGTCGTAGAACTATATAGAGCTGACATGTTGGTGTCTGGCGTTTGCGTTGCCTATGTTAGCAGACCCGCAATATGTTGAACTAAATGCTCTTGGTTGTGTTTGGTTACTTCACTCCATGTGCGAGACATGTTTTTACTGCAGTGTCAGTCACACTGCGCCAGTAGTGAATTCTCAGGGTTTTGCTTGTAGCATCTGTAGGCTTTATTAGTCGTTGTTAGACTGCACAGAAACATCTTTCACAAGCTTGTGAAAAGGAGGGTGGCTTAGTAGACATCTTAGTTTAATTCGTTCATCTATGTTACGCTGCTTACTGTTAAGAACACATTGGAACTGAGAAAATAAGGCATTACAGAAATATAGCAGTGCAAACTTTGCTTTCAATTTTCCTTTTTCAAGTTCCTTTGTGTTCTAGTTAATACGTACACTTTTGTGACCTAAGACTTGGAGGTGTCAGTTGTGAAAATATCGAGCGCAGTAAACCCTGACCCATGTATGAAATAGATTGCTTATTAAAACCAGTTATTACTTGCACTGAGTCCTTTCGCTCCCCCACAGAACACTCTAGACCATCCCCCACCCTCGCATTAATGGAGCACCAAAAGCATTCATGAGAATGCAGTGTCATTCATTCTCAAATGCCAGCATGACGCAGCAAACCTCTCAGATCAAGAGAACCCACTAGACAGACCCTCCTGTTTCATGGACACCCCCAGTATCACAATAGCCGGTAAATCAATTCTCTCCACCAACTGTCAACTGCCCCTCAGCCTTTCGCTCCCCATTGAATTATTTCCGCAGCCTCACAGAAGCAACACAGCACTAAGGGCCATATGTACGAACACTTTTTCCCATAGACACAGAATGGGTAAAAACCTTTGCTACATCTGGCCCTGAAAGTCTTAGCTGCCAGTGGTGCGCTTTCCAACCGTGCAGCCCATGGGTTTGAGAAGCTCGAGGTATCACTTGTACATTCACTTTTCAAACAGGCGGTGTACATGGCATGACAGCTGTTATAGACACTCTGCTGGTGACATGAGGCTAACCGAGTGCTCAGTAGATGATGTGGAAACCTGCTGGAAGGCAGAAAAGGGTGGCTGCTATGTCAACGATTGCAAAGCACACTTCTGACTTATGCAGCGCTGTATTTTGTGTTGTGTATTTCTTTTGCTCACTTCTGCCATTGCTGTGTTCTGTTAGCAGAATGTGTTGTCTCTTGGATTTGACTATTGCTACAAAATGGGGTCTTTTTAGCAGTGTCCACGTATTACTGGCTTTGACTCATTTTGATGTAGCTTTTGTCTCTTTTTTCCTTTTTTTTTTATATATGTATGTGTGTGTGTGTGTGTATATATATATATATATATATATATATATATAATATGAGTAAACTATGGGAGGCGTGCAGCTGGTGCAGGCGAGGAATGGAGGCCGTAAGTTCAAAATGTATGCCGGTTGATAGGAGACGTTTGGGACTTACCTATGCTATCGTTTTTCCTAGATTTTATTAACTTGCTGATCTGACTTACTTGCTATAAGTAAACTAAACCACGCTAGTTCTGAGAGATTGCTGTTTTAAATAAAGCTGTTGTCTACTCTGTGCTGCAGATTTATTTTGCTATATATACTATCTAACGTGTCGCCTTAACAGTAGCCAAGGTGTTCCAGAGGAGAAGTAAAACTGTGAGGACAGGATAAGGTTCAAAAGCAGATGAGGTTTGGAATAAAGATACAGATAATTGCGATTGTATATGAGTGGGAAGGGTGACTAGTTTCAAATATGAGCGCTAGAAATTGAATCGTCCCTAGGCAAGGCCCCAGGGAAAGATCCGGAAGCATGATGGGCGTCAGCAGTACCAGGCCTAACCCATATCCTAAGGTAGCATTTGAAACCTTGCACACACTGTCCGCAGGCACATTGCCTCAATCCACACATTTCCTGCCAATCTGATTTCAAGAGACAATAGGATTGGGGATGGGTAGACTTCTAGGAGCATGGCTTATGTTCATGGGTTCTTGAGGTAGGATAGACTTGTGTTTAGATGTGTTTCTCCAGGGTGCTGCAGGAAAAGCTCTGTTCCTCTTGCAGCCTAGCCTAAATTTCTAGAGGTCTGTGCTTGTCACTAGGCTTCCCTAGAAGCTGTTCCTGTAAGGCTGCAGTGGTCTAGTCCTTACAAGGTATGGGGTTGCTTGTATGAGCGCTCAGTGCTGACCAGTCACTCCACAAAATGAACTCGTGTGATACGGCCTTCTCTTTAGGCTGATTAGTTTTTTTTTTTTTTTTTTTTTTTACATCGATTGTGTTTACAACTTTGCACTGTCTGTGTTATCAGAATAACTAATGCACGTGTTAGAAGGCATTCTTTTTATGAATATGGGATGTGTTGTGCAGTCATTAGATGGCACTAGTTTGCGTGTGCTGCAGGCATTATTTGTTGGCGTTTATTGAAAGCACTAACAATAAGACACTAGTATATGGGTGAGCACAGGTTGTGTTACAATTGGAAAGCGTTGTTTTGTTGGCTGTGGAGTTTATGATGACCAGAATGGTCTGTTTTATTGGTCCTGGGCTGCCTTCTTTAATATACATACAGCAGGCGCTATGTTTATGGTCCTGTTCAGGAACTAGTAGGCCCTGTTTCAGTGGGCGTGGGTTGTCTTCTACAGTACCATCTGTGTGGGGAATCGCAGGTTTCATTATTTCACTTACGCTATTGTGTTTCTTCCAATAAGGAGACGCGCATTGAGTAATGGGAGAATCGCTACAGTTCTAGCAGTGTGCCGTGTAAAGTACAACGCAACCGTGTGGTTCCCGAATGGCGGAAAGTGGGTGTGTTTTTTTGGGGGGGAGGAGGAGGTTGCCTTAATTTTAATTAAGAGTGGCATGGTGGTGGCCAGAAGGGTTTGTGGGCAGTCATATCGTTAGGGTGGATGCCCCCTTTGATCTTGGCATTGGGCTCACAAAAACTGTTTCTGGCAGATGTTTCACCAAGACCTAAAACCGCCACCTGACACACCTCGGTGCTGTAGATCACACTTGTACCTGCTGAGTTAGCAGAGTTCCAGGGCTAGATAACGTGTCTTCACGGAGTAAACTATTCCCACAAGAACACGATCTCTCACAGCAATTAGCAGGCAGAACGATCTGGTGCTGGGAGAAGTGGCCCACAGCATTGAGGGTTTGTACGTGTGTATCGTATTTTATTGTTCACATCACTTGCACTTAAGAGCACTGCTTGCTCCTCTGTACAGCATGGGACACCACAATAATGCATCTTTTGCATATAGCAAGGCCTTGCATGTTAAGATTCAAATAGTGTTAGTTATCCTCGATGGAACACGTGTACCGAAATGAAACCGTGGGACCTTTGTTCTAATTTAGTATACTATACCCCTGGTATCGCTTGTGGTATAAAGTATTTTTGTCCTGTGGTTTACTACCTTCTTTTGGCTCCAGTGTCATCTTAAGGTGTTTTTGGTCCCTGGGCAGGACATATATTCGAGTCTCCTAGTTTGGAACAACTTTGAATGGTATTACACATTTTCTGTGTATTTAAGCTTGCAAAATGGTGATCTTGATTTAGATGTTAAGCTAGCAGAAACGGGGGTTACACACAAACCGCTAAAATCGGTCTTGACTGAAGCCCCAAAATCCTTACAATGAAACTGGTTACAGAAAGTCAGAATCTGAGGTAGGGACAGGTAGACGGAGGGAAGGTTGAGAATGAGAAATAGGTGACATAAAGAGACACATCATTTTCCCAAGTGTACCTTGAGAAATTGCCCACTTTGCTCCATGCATTTAACCATCTTCAACCTGATCATCCGTTTGGAGTTTGTGTGTGTGTGGGGGGGGGGGTAGTAGATGGGAGCACATGCTTGTTGCCTGTGAGCCTCAGGAGTAGAAAGAACAGGAACGGAAGGACTATTATCTGAATTTTTAACTGTCCCTTCCTGATATTTTCCATAAGGGGTGCTGAGCAATCCTTGTGGTCGAGTGAGTCTTTTGTTTTGCACATTGGCGGTGTAAAACGCGCTGTGTGGGTGGGAGAGTCTTATTTTTGGGGCATTTCTTCTATTTGCTGTTCTTTATTTGTTTTATCAAATAGCTTATGTTTCTGTTGCCTCACTTGGTGCTGGTCAACGCAAGCAGCTGCTAGAATTTTACTTTTATGTTGCTTGGCAAGTAGATCTTGTGTTTTGATTTGTATCGATCCTTTGGTAGCAGATCATGCCTCCTAAAGGGGGTAAGACGTCAACCGGCCAGTCTAGCAGGGATCAGTATACAGCAAGGGTGATGGGTAGGTTGAAATCCATTGAGACTGAGTTGTCCTCGCTGCTCAACTCCTAGGGTTGGAGGTATGGGCTGCAAACAGATGACCGCCTCAGGTACTGCCAAGGAGCAATTTAGAAAATCAAGGTTTCCTCTCAAAGCTGCTTTTCCCTCCTCTGCCCAAGAGGGCTAATAAGGTGGGGTCAGGTAAAGGGGCCGATACTCAAAATATTCCTAAATGTTGCACAGTACCAGTTGTACAAGCAACGTTAAAATTCCCAGGCTTGTCCAGCATACCACCCCTCCATCAAGGTGAGACTGTGTGGGAGCCCTTGTTGCTGCCCTTCTCCCTCCTGTCAGTGGTGAACAGCGAAGAGGTGACATGGTCTGGCAGCAGGAAGTGGCAGAGGCTGAGTGGTCAAGGAGGCAGCAAGACCCCTGTCCTCGTATTATGAAGGTGGAAGGGCATGCCCGCAGCTGCCTCCAGCTAGTGCGACCTCCTACGCCGATATCCGCTATGGACACATTTGTTGCAGGCCAAGGCCCTTGCTCACTGTTGCCTAATTCTCCTCCATGCCTTTGCTGAACGTGCTTTTAACTATGGCCCCAATTCTTTTTCTATTGGGAGGTCTTAAGCAAGGGACTCGAGGCAAGGACAACCCAACAAGAGCAGGAGACAGCAGGTTTTTATTTTTTTTATTTAGTGATTAAAAATAAACCTGGGACTATATTTACTAACTAAGCATTGCACAGGGAAAATCCTTTTTAAATAAAAAAGCTTTGATCAGAAACATTACATTATAAACTGTGCTTTAGGTCCCATACTGAATAAGCTAGACAGAAGGATTATTAACCCACATACACACACACCTGTCCTTATTTTTCTAAGCTCGTGGTCCGACTCGCCAGACGTTCCCAGCATCTCTGAAACTAATCCGAGCCCTGCAATGTACTGCGCATGCCCATCAGAATCTTGCTGCTTCCTCCGCTACCCAAAGGAGATTGCAGGTTCTGCTCAGATGCAGCATAAAGTAACCACGACAGAGGCTTCTCCTGGAAGGCTTCATTACACAAGACAGATAGATGAGATGTGCTGGGGAATCAGGATATATTATTTAATGTGAGATGCCAAGGTGGGCGACTGGAAGTCTTACCACCAGCCATGACACCTCACATTAGCTGCAAAAGTAAATAAGTTATGCACAAGGAGCTTAGTGCCTTCCGGCGGTATGTGTACCCTCTTTCTCCCCTGAAACAGCCGTGGGGAAGCTGCTTTAGACAGCATGTATTAAACAGCTTAAGCAGTCTTCTGTTCATTGCATGCTTTGAGAGAGAGTCCTCCAAACCTTCCTCGATATCATATGAGGTCAGACTACAAACATGTGAGAAACTCCACCTCTACTAGAATAACAGCCACCAGCATATTAACTAAATAATGCTGGCTGTGTTGCGCCAAATTATTACCACTGATGAGAATTACCTAAAACGACAGAATCCCATTCGCCAGAACCTTTTCGACTGCTCACCTTTTTCCAGGCAAAGACTGCCTGATCACTCCCCCACCAATTCCCCCCGCCCACCCTTAGCAGCACACATTTCTCCATGAAGTACGCTGTAAAACCATATCTGTCAAATTTCCCCTTTTTTAGGGTCGAGCCTGCGTTGTATGCGCATGCGTATCGCAGCGAGACACTTTAGTTACTAGAAAAGGGCTCGGAGCCCTGTCAATGTCAGTGTCCTTCATTGGTTCATGGGCTTGCCTAGTAAAATCTGCTTGCTTTCATTAGACGAAGGCACGCACACGTCTTGCCTTTTCCGGTGGCTAGCCCTCCTCGAGCGCAGCGACCAAGTACAGAAAACATGCGAGGCTCGCTGTTTTCTGTCTGATCGTGGACTACTTTTTTCTCTATTTTCTACGTGATTTCGCTTGGCAGAAGTCGAGCGCTTTACACATTTAATTTCACTTTTTTGGGTTACCTACATAAAAGCACTTTTGCCGATAGATGAAAAGTCGGGTTAGGAGTTTACAACGTGATCAGCTCTAACATGAGCAAACGCGAGACCCATTGCATTGCAAATGCTTGTTTGGTTAAGCATTACAGCGCACAAGCCCTGCTTTTCCGACGTTTTGGTATCTGTGTGCTTTTGACCACGCCCATCACTTTCACTTGTTCCTGGGCTTGCCTTTTAAAAATCCTTTGACATTGGTAAATGCTTTACGTTTGTCCCGCCTTGGGGCGGTTTTGTTACCGTCTTGGGGACCTACCCTATTACATGGATAATTGCCGATTTTGTTTGAGTGCGAGCTAACTTCTTTTTCCTTTTGTGTCTGTCCTTCACGTTTATGGAGGCCGTGGTGTTTTGAATTTACTTGCGTATGTCATCTGTTTTACTTTACAGTTTCAATTTATGTGGCAAGAAAAGTCCAGTTAGGAAATTACAGCGCTAATACCTCTAACTTGAACAAACCCGAGACCCATTGCATTGCAAATGCTTGTTTTTTTTTGTTTTTTTTTTAATCTGCGACTTTAGTCTTATTCAACCCAGTGTTAAACCAGGACTACAAATCCCAACATTCGAAGAGGAAGAACTGGATTTATTTGGCATGAACAAACCTGGGAAATTGGGCACCTTTGTAAAACTCACGGGGGCTAAAGCGTACTGCATGGTTCTGGCATTTGCAGGTCAGAATGGGGGTGGGAGGGAACTTCCTATATTAGTGTTCATGTGTAGTAATAGGTATTTGCCACACAACCTTATCTACAGGTTCTCTGACGCCTTACCTGTTAAGTGCATAAACCTTAGTGTACAGAGTTAACACTGCAAAATAAAATAACTTGCTATGCATTCGAGCCAGCCCTTGTGACCTGACTGTAAAGTATTTGTACTGCTTATCAGTGTACTTCCCATTTCATGCAATCACATAGGAACTTTAGAGTCCATGCTTATTCAAACCCTGGCCTCTCTGCAGAGACACTCCATTACAGTACCTTATGTGAGCTTACTGTATTTGTGCTATTGTGCATAACGAAAGGGAGGTGACTTGTATGACAATCTAAGGATTCTCCTGAACCCTCTAAAGTTTTATATGGGATAAAGTACGCTCTGCTGTGCATTCTAAGGATATTGCAATTTACCAAGGACTTCCATAACCATGTATTGTAACATGGTCGAAGGCAGAGTTCTTTTACAAAGGTAGGAACTCCGAGATGACTTGCAAAAACCTTATGTACAGCAAGGAGTACTTTATTCCTTATAATACATGGTCACAGCATCACCTTTCCCGTAAGCCACTTTGTCTTGCTGTATAGTTCTTTCATACGAAGGAGTGAGCATGCTTGCAAACTTGAAGAATAAAAATAGACTCTTTAGGTCAAAATTAAAGACATAAAAGCTGTTAGATATTTGTTTTAAGAATATATTCGAATATGTTTAACATTTATCGTTTGTCACTTGTCTACAGTCACTTGGAATGTGTAGAAACATGCAGACAGATTCTAACTTTTCTCTAATTACCCAAGGAGTGCAAAAATATAGGTTGCAATAAATATCTTTTGTACAGCTAGAAAGAGAGAGAAGAAAAACAAGCCATGTTTCCTTTGATCTTTAATTAGCTGCTTTAATTGTGCCCCCATGGCCTGACCTGCTTTCCCCTCCGCTGCTGGCTTATTACAGTTAAGTTCTGACATTCGGTCATAGACAACTGGTTGCCTCACAAGTCGCCTATTACATAATGAATTATAGATGGGTAACAGTGAATTACTAGGATGATTTTCACCTTTGAGTGACCTCAAATAGACACTGAGCTTGATTTGTCTAGGATGTCACTCCGCACCTTAAGCTGAAATAAAAGCATCTGCCCCTGCTTTCAACTGCTAGGCAGTGGCAGAGAAGTAATGGAAGAGCCATAAATAACGGGACCACTCCTCCCTGACCCAAATGTGAAAAATAAAACCTTGCCTACCACCTTTAAGCAACCCCCAACTACCTTCCCTTCATCTCTTCTCCTCTTCCCCCAGCAGCTGTGTTTTCTGCCTTCTGTCAAAGTAGACAACCAACTCTGCACCAACATGCTCTCAAAGAGCCCTGTCGGCCTGGCCTGCGGTCCTTTGGCATAGCAACAGTAGGTAGCGAGGTTTGTTATCAACTGTAAAGTCATATCAGTAAATTACCAGATTTTGAATCTGGTGTAAACAATAGACGTAATCCTACATAACAAAGAAGTGAAGAGACTGTTTTTATACAGGTATTGCAGTACTCCATGTATAAGGGAATATGTACGCTTTTAAGGGATCGGTCTAAAGAGTGACTTTGATAGACTGCAACGGCAGTATCCTAGATGGGGATCGCTGGAGAGGCGACCACATTTAAGAGTGTCCAGGAGAAGAACGTGTTGAAACCCCACTAAGTGAACAGAAGAATCATTTCCCAATATGTCTGTACACCAAATTTTCTGACATCCTTGAAAATGGGAAAGAGGAAATTCTGATTTGCAATGTAAACGAAAAGGCTGATTAAAAGCACAATGTCTGCCTCTCCCGATGACCTTCAGAATTGTCCTTTTACTAATAAATCATTTGCCAGTCGGAGACCCGGCTGTGCTAACGATATTTATGACTCCAGGGCTCAATTTAACCAGATGGAAATTGATTTTCAGTGGTAAATTGTGCGTGGTTTTGTTCCGTGACCCGTCACTATCTTGGCTCACCTATTGTTCCCAGTGTTTCCTTCGATCTAATCCTAGATGCAAAAAAAATGGCTCTTTTGCACCTAACCTTGGCGGCCATATGTTTGTAATAGTTCTAAATGTAAAAATAAATATCTGCTAGTAAGTTTTAATATAACATTATGGGTGCGTTGCCACTGGCAGATGACAAGTAGAGAAACCGTTTTTAGGTCTGACTGTGTAGCATAGATGGCAGTAGACCTTTTCTGACAGAGTTAAAAACAAGCACTTGCAATGCAATGGGTCTCGCTTTTGCTAGAGTTACAGCTATTAGCGCTGTGAACCCCTAACCGGACTTTTCTTGCCACATAAATTGAAAATGAAATGTAATACAGTTTCACATAAGTGAGCCGATTCAAAACACCACGCCACGAGCGTGAAGGAGATGCACAAAAGGAAAAAAAGTTTGCTTGCAGTCAAACTTATCTGCAAAAATGCAATTAGCCATGTAAAAGGGTCGGTATCCAAGGCGGCAACAAAACTGCCCCAAGGAGGGACAAACTTAATGCATTTACCAATGATGATAAAGGATTTTTGAAGGGCAAGCTCATGAACAAGGGATAGTGATGGGCATAGCTAAAAGTCCCAAATAGATAACAGAACATCGCTCAACCTAATAACTTTAAGGTGCAGTAAAGAGAGAGGAACTTTGGCTCCACCCAATTTTTCAGTTGCCTCAACTACTGCATTTGCATCCGTAGAAGCTGGGGTGCTTCTGCTAAAAAAGAAGTGCTTGTATTGCACTTGGCTTGTAGGAAAGCTTATGCTTATTAGAGCATAAGTTGGTTATGAGTGACAAGTAAATGGCCAAGATAAATATATTTAAAGAAAGGTAGTACTCAGTTAAGAAGGATCGAGAGTAAACCACCAAACTGCTAGAGTTGTCCACAAACCATAAACTTCTGAAAAGTCGTGTGGGTTACAAAAAATATACTCTGCACATAAAACCAATCAATAAACTCAGTTTAAAATATTCACAATAACGCATTGTTGAGTTTTTTAGTTTATAAAACAAAAATACAAAGATCCCCATGGCCCCATATACAAAATTGATCTATTAGAAGAGTTAGGTCAGAGGAGGTATGTCTTATAGTTTTAAGTGCTGAAATGCAGGTACAGAAGATCTTCTTAAAAGTACAGCCAGGCTGTATATATAGTCTGTTGATAGTTATCCCCTTCATCTGTAGTAAATCTTGCTTCATCAATAGCATTGGGGTTTTGCCTTCATTAATCTGATTAATTGGTATTTTTACCCTCTTTAGTCTTGTGGAATGTGACGGTTATAGTCACACAGCTGGAACACTGCATAAATCAGGTTTCCTAAAGATCACAATTTGCATAATACAAAGTTCCAATTGAATAAATCTGTTATGCATGGATTTATTTGTAACAATATTTAATCATGTCACTTTAGTCATCCAGAGGGTCAGTCCCGAGATTTCATTAAAAAAAAATAATAATAATTGTACCATATATTAATCCCTTTTAGCAGTATTTTAATACGAATATTTTAATTTAAAGTTTGGTGAAGCTTGTCTTTTCAGTAGATTGGGTACTGCGTTGTAGAAGCCAGTGACCAAGGCCATAAGCCAAAATCAAGGTTAGGATAAAGGCTGTTAGATCAGACATATTTACCCTGAAAAGCATGTGTTAAAGTCAGCAGGCACTTAGAAGTGTATTGTTATCACAGTGTGTTGAAGTTTGTAGAGTATCTTCTTAAATCAAATCTCACAGGTTCCCATGTTAAGCAAGGGTAATGTTGCTTATCCCGAAAAACCCTGGAGGATACAATATGCACTGTGATAATACTTGTTAGGTTTTCTTAGGCAGGGTTTTATATTGCCTTTCTAACCATCATGTACATAATTTTTATGACTATCCCTGGCAGTATCTGCTGGTAGAGGTTGTGTATTATAGCAAGCATCGGTTGGTTTTGATGACAAGTCAATGTGGAAAGCTATGTAGCAGACTGAAACGCATGTTTAATCAGTAAGCCATTAAGGGTGGATTTGATAAGACTGTTAAAACCTGGGTACAACTATTTTGTTACTTGGAATTTCAAGTTTCCATAGTAGGCTAGACAATTTGAGGGAAGTGTCCAATTACCCTCTGCAGGGGTGTGGAATTTAATAAAATATCTACTTGTCCATAGGACAGATTGCTTCATAAATCTGCTTGTCCTGTAACAAAACCTACTTTTCCCTTTGGTGCCTTTTAGTACTGAGACAGATTATGGCAGCAATCTCAGCTCTGATTATGCCATGGCTTGAATTCTAGCAATTCCCTTATTTAGCCACCTTTCCATAAATGTACATAATGGGGCTGGAAGGAGCAGTAAGTAATAGTTTTGGGACTCAAAGGCACTTATGAGTTTGTCGAAATCTACAAACTGAAATGTTTTAGCTGTTTTTACCAGCTATTCTCTAATCAGTTTCCATATTGAGAAAGCTTAGAAATGTGTTCCCGACAACAGCAGAAGTAAAATTTGAGAAAGAAGTAGTTGGAAAGTGAACTGGTAAACGGTCAACAGATTTTCGCATGATTAGATCTACATTTACTTATTTGCTTGTGCTAAAATGAAGTTCACAAATATTTTCTAGATGTACCATTTCCTGGCCTACTTTTATACATTCTTGATAATTAATGAAGGCCATAAATGTGCTCTAATGCAAGAATGTATACCATGGGTGCACTTTTGTGACTTTCTTTAAGAATTGGCCCCTAGTTAGGCTTAGTGTTTACCAAGACCTTTTTGTTTTTCTCTCTCTTTCTCTCTTTCTCTCTCTCCATCTATTGGATGGCTTCACTATAAGTGACTGCATTTTGCTCTTTCACAAGGAGCATATTGGCACACAAAGTAGGTTTGTTCAGTGCTAGAAACTACTGTGTTAATGTATGCTTTTTGAGACCAAAAATAGTTTTGCTTTTTGCCAGTTTCTGTTTTTTTAAATATATAAATAAAAACTTGTCAAACCAAGATACACTTTGACAACACTAAAAGGCTGATAACCAATGGCAAACCTACTGGCTTTGCCAATGCTTGTTTTTTTCCATTATCTTGTTGAAACTGGTACTGATCTTTCCATTATGAATATTTTTTTTAAATACTAGCATGCATCAACACATTTTACTAAAGGATGCTTCAAAGAAATGATATCTGAAATTTCACAGTAGTTTAGCAAAACATTTTTTTCCTAGTTGCAGTTTTTGTGAACGTTTTTATTTTGAGAGCAGAGAATCCTCAATCTTGCATTTAAGCTTCTGCGAATATTTGCATCTAACCAGAGAGCATTTGTATTGTTAAACTTTGCAAACGTGTGTACACAATTTTATACTGGAACTACTGTCAGTAGTGCAGTCGGAGTTTACAAAAGTTCCTTAGTGCGCTCACCCTAATCATAAAGGCTTGCATTATTGAACCATAAATACAAGTTTTAACAGCAATAACATTTGGGAATAAATATTACCTTAACTGCAGACAAGGCACTTACCTTATCCATTATGTGGTACTGTAAACTGGCAGCCAAAGGGTTTGTGCTGGAGGGGGTTGGGCCTACTTGTCCAAGGAAAAAATAAATGTGAAAACTAGTTGTGTGTGACCCCAAACAATATGTTGTGGGTGTTGGGCTGTAGGAATTCCAAACTCTTGCCTCTGAAAAGCCCCACTGTTATTCCTTATTGGATCCTTGGGTAGCAAAGAGTAGTTGCACATTTTGTCATATTACATCTGGCATATATTGTAGTTTTATTTACCTGATGATTGTCACATGGTGAACCTTATGCTGGAATCAGTAGGCCTGAGTTGCTTATGTTGACAAACCAATGGTAAAGGCTGTAGTCTGAATGGTTCATTGGAAAACTTGTGCTCAGTACCATAGATCTGATAAGTTTATTATGAAATATTAGGGCAAAGACAGTATGCCTGACTTGTTTCTTGTGAAAAGCTTATTTTACAGTCAATAAGTCCTTGAGTGTTGATAATTACTACACTGATAAAGACTGCAGATTGATATTTGACTATACATGGAAACTCGCAGATTGCTGGGTTGGGCAATGGTTTTTGTGTTTGGTTACCTTCTTTGACAAACTCTGGGGGTAGAAGAACTCCAATGCAAAAATAGTTTTAGGGCCTCTTTAATCAATCATAGTATTTATAAAGCGCGCTATGTACCTGTCAGGGTTTCGAGGCGCTGAGGGGGGGGGGGGGGGGAGGGGAGCGCTGCTGGTTTATCGGTCGAAGAGCCAGGTCTTGAGGAGCCTTCTGAATGCGAGGAGGTCCTGGGTCTGGCGAAGGGATGTGGGGAGAGAGTTCCAGGTCTTGGCGGCGAGGAAGGAGAAGGATCTGCCGCCGGATGTCTTGCGCTGGATTCGGGGTACGAGGGCGAGGTTGGCGGATCGGAGTTGACGTGTTGGGGTGTAGAAGTGAAGTCTGGTGTTGAGGTAGGAGGGTCCGGTGTTGTGAAGTGCCTTGTGAGCGTGGGTCAGGAGTTTGAAGGTGATCCTCTTGTCTACCGGGAGCCAGTGGAGTTCCTTTAGGTGAGGGGAGATGTGACTTCGGCGGGGTATGTTGAGGATCAGTCGGGCGGAGGCATTTTGGATACGTTGGAGGCGTTTGATGTCTTTGGTTGGGATGCCTGTGTAGAGTGCGTTGCCGTAGTCAAGTCTGCTGCTGACGAGGGCCTGGGTCACCGTCTTTCTGGTTTCTGTTGGAATCCACTTGAAAATTCTGCGGAGCATTCGGAGGGTGTTGAAACAGGAGGAGGAGACGGCGCTGACCTGTTTGGACATGGTGAGGGCGGAGTCCAGGATGAAGCCGAGGTTTCTTGCGTGGCTGGCAGGGGTGGGTGGGGGTCCGAGGACGGAGGGCCACCATGAGTCGTTCCAGGCCGAGGGAGTGCGTCCGAGGATGAGGACTTCCGTCTTGTCGGAGTTGAGTTTCAGGCGACTGTTGTTCATCCAATCGGCGATAGATTTCAGTCCCTCGTGGAGGTTTGTTTTGGCGGTGAGCGGGTCTTTGGTCAGGGAGAGGACGAGCTGGGTATCGTCGGCGTAGGAGATGATGCTGAGATGATGTTGGCGGGCCAGTTGAGCGAGGGGGGCCATGTAGACGTTGAACAACGTGGGGCTGAGGGAGGATCCTTGGGGGACGCCGCAGATGAGGTTGGTGGCTTTGGAGCGGAAAGGGGAGAGACGGACTCTCTGCGTTCTGTCGGAGAGGAAGGATGAGATCCAGTGGAGGGCTTTATCTTGGATGCCGGCTTCCTGGAGGCGGGTCAGTAGGGTGCGGTGGCAGACGGTGTCAAAAGCGGCTGATAGGTCGAGGAGGATGAGGGCTGAGGTTTCGCCGTTGTCCATTTGATGTCTGATGTCATCTGTGGCGGCGAGGAGGGCGGTCTCAGTGCTGTAGTTTCGTCTGAATCCGGATTGTGAGGGGTCCAGGATGGAATTGTCTTCGAGGAAGTGGGTGAGCTGAGTGTTGACGATCTTCTCGATGACTTTCGCTGGAAAAGGGAGGAGAGAGATCGGACGGAAGTTTTTTGAGGTCGTTGGGGTCAGCCTTGGGTTTTTTGAGGAGGGGTTGGATTTCTGCGTGTTTCCAGCTGTCCGGGAAGGTGGCAGAAGTGAAGGAGAGGTTGATGATCTTGCGGAGTTCGGGGGCGATGGTGGCGTTTGCTGAGTTGAAAACATGGTGGGGGCAGGGGTCCGTGGGGGAGCCTGAGTGGATGGTGTTCATGGTTGCTATGGTTACTGCCTCGTCCACGTGGGTCCAGGCGGTGAGGCGGCAGTCGCGGGAGGAGACGTCGGGGGTGGGGTCTCGCGGTGGACCGGTGATGAAGCTGTCGTGGATGGTGGTGATTTTCTGGTGGAAGAAGGTGGAGAGGTCGTCGCAGAGTTTCTGGGAGGGCGGGATGTCGTTGGAGTTGGCTTTCGGATTGGAGAGTTCCTTCACGATGCCGAATAGTTCTTTGCAGTCGTGGGCGTTGTTGTTGATGCGTTCGGTGAAGTGGGCGCGCTTGGCGGTGCGGATCCGTTGGTGGTGTTCGCGGTTGGCGTTTTTGAGGGCGGCGAGGTTGTCGGGTGTGCGTTCTTGGATCCATTTCTTTTTGAGTTTCTGGCAGTTGCTTTTGGAGGTGGTGAGATCGTCTGTGAACCAGGCTGGTTTTCTCTTTCCTTGGGTGGTGGTGGGTTTCTTGAGAGGGGCAAGGGTGTTGGCGCAGTCGAGGATCCATTGATGGAGGTTGATGGCGGCTGTGCTCGGGTCGATTGCGTCGGGTGGAAGGTTGTTGACGAGGGTGTTGGTCAGTTGTTCTTGGGTGATTTTGCCCCAGCGGCGGTGGGGAGGTAGCTGGATGCGGTGTTGCTCTGTGGTTTTCTTATAGGTGAAATGGACACAGTGATGGTCAGTCCAGTGGAGTTCGGAGGTGTGGCTGAAGGAAATGTGGTTGCTAGAGGTGAAGAGGGGGTCAAGGGTGTGTCCGGCGATGTGGGTAGGTGTGTTGACTAGCTGGCGGAGACCGAGGTTGAGGAGGTTGGAGGTCAGTGACGCGGTGTTGACGTCGTTGGCATTTTCCAGATGGTAGTTCAGATCTCCCAGGAGGATGTAATCCGGGGAAGCGAGGGCGTGGGTGCTTGCAAGGTCGGCGATGGTGTCGTTGAAGGGGGGTCTTGGTCCTGGAGGGACCTTTAGGGGGTTTGCATATAGCTTTTCCCAGTGTAATTTTGTAGATATTTGTGACTGTGTGCCTGAAGGCTGCCTTGTGAGAAATCTAATTTCTGATACATAAATCTGGATTGTTTATGGCGACGAGACAGTGATAAAGGCTATATACAAAATTGGTCCATTGGAAAAGTTACTTCAGAGGAAATATGTCTGATCTGTCTAAAGATGCAAGATATTCCACAGGTGAGCCCAGACCGAACATAAATACAGGCTACCATATGCCCTTTTATTTCCCTTCTGATGTCAGGGTATTCTCGCTAAGGATATCCCAAAACTAGGATACTAGAAACCTCACCCACCTAGGTGGAATGATTCATCATCGGTTCAGCTCCACACTAAGTAACACTGCAATGCTAAGCAGGCCCTACAACCTCCAAAATGAGGGTAGGGTACTTTTAGTAGGAGACCTTATAACTGCCGATATTGTGATCAGTGCAGTAGCAATGTGGTGGGTGATTGTGAGTTTGAAAACTGCAAATTAAGATTGATTTAAGAATCCCTTATGGATGAGCTTTATTTACTGGTATTCCTGCCAAGGTTAAAAACGGTCAAAGAGGACCAATGGAGCACTATTTATTTGGTGGTCCTTCTGTCAGTCTACATCTTTTACGCCTTAGTAGGCCCAGGCAAGTCAAATGGCATTTGAACTGTTGGGAGTCCTCCTCCCTTCTAAAAGGGGTTGTGCCAACTGTAATTGTGTAATATTTATATTTTATGACTGATAGTTGCCTTGTGGGAAAGCTTATGCTCAATATACAGACTTGAGTTCATTATGGTGACAATCCAGTTTCAAAGCCTACAGGCCTAATTAGTTGAATAAAAATGTTATGCCAGATTCTATTGGGCTTGATTATTATGAAAAGTTATGCCTAACCAATCTTTCTTTTTTTTAACTAACTTGTAATGAAGGTACCAGGCCTTAAAGTGTAGATTGGTATTCCATTGTATTAAGCTGTGTAGACTGATATATTTTTCTATGAGTAAGCTTGCAGTTAATCTTAGTAGGCAAATGTTTTGATGTTGGTTAACGACCTTAACAGACCCTGGTTAAAGGGGATTTGAACTCTGATTGTAGATGGTAAATCCTGTTCGATGGCATATGTTGCTGCAGATACACATGTTTAGCACAGTCCGCTGCCTGGTGTTGGGCTCGGAGTATTACAAGTTGTTTTTCTTCGAAGAAGTCTTTTTTGGTCACGGGACCGAAGGACTCCTCCCTCTTCGGCTCCATTGCGCATGGGCGTCGACTCCATCTTAGATTGTTTTTTTTCCGCTGTCGGGTTCGGACGTATTCCTTTTCGCTCCGTGTTTCGGTTCGGAAAGTTAGTCAGAATCTCGGAAGAAAGCGTCGGTATTGTTCCGTTCGGTATCGGGATAGTTAGGTACATCGACACCGATCATCGGAAGACTTTGGGGTAGCTTCGATTCCCCCATCGGGGCCTGGTCGGCCCGACCGCGTGCGACATCGAAGCCGATGGAACGGACCCCGTTTCGTTTCTGCCCAAAATGTCACAGTAAGTATCCTTATACAGATCAGCACTTGGTCTGTAACTTGTGCTTGTCCCCCGAGCACAAGGAGGATACCTGTGAGGCCTGTCGAGCCTTCCGGTCCAGAAAAACACTCCGGGACCGAAGAGCCAGGCGTCTACAAATGGCGTCCACGCCAACAAAACAACGTTTCGACGACGAAGAGGAAACTTTCTCGGTTCCGGAATCAGAATCCGGAGACTCCGACGTCGAACAACAGCAACAAACAGTGAGTAAGACGTCGAAAATTAAAACCATCGAGAAGACAAAAGCCCAGGGGACGCCACTGCCAACAGGCCATGGCTCGACCCATAAGACCGGCGACCCGTCGAAGGCGCCGAAAAAGGGCACGCCCATAGCGAAGACACCCGACTCCGGTCGAGGGACCGCCATGGAGCAACCTCGGAGCTGAGATAGCGGCTCCGAGAGGCAAAAACAAGATGCCGGCACCGAAAAACCTCGGCACCGAGACACACTGCCGAAATCCACAAAAATTCTGTCGGTGCCGAAGCCGAAAAAAGATTCTCTCTCGGTGCCGAAAAGTTCCACACCTTCATCCTACACAGAGGAACAAGGAATAAGTGGCCAAATGCACAGATTTGGACAAGAGCTCCAAAGTGTAGAATCAGACTACACACAAAAGAGACTGTACATCCAGCAAGACACAGGGAAGATATCAACCCTTCCCCCAATAATAAGGAAAAGAAGGATCGGACTTCTTAAGGATGACGCACAACCACAAGCCAAAGTGGTTAAAAAAGTCACGCCTCCGCCCTCTCCACCACAACGGGCATCGCCGGCACAAACACCGCCACAAATGCACTCACCAGCGCAAACTACCATAAGTCAAGATAATCAGGATCAAGACGCTTGGGACCTATATGACACCCCAGTGCCGGACAATGATCCCGATTCATACCCCACAAAGCCGTCACCGCCAGAGGACAGTACCTCATACTCGCAACTGGTGGCTAGGGCTGCAGAATTCCACAATGTCCAACTGCATTCCGATCCTATAGAGGATGATTTTTTATTTAACACCCTCTCGGCTGCACATAGCCAATATCAATGTCTCCCAATGCTACCAGGGATGTTAAGGCACGCAAAACAAATTTTTGAAGAGCCCGTAAAATCAAGAGCCATCACCCCAAGGGTGGATAAGAAATACAAACCACCACCCACAGACCCAGTGTTTATTACTTCGCAGTTACCACCTGACTCCGTAGTAGTAGGGGCAGCTCGCAAGAGAGCAAATTCCCATACATCTGGCGACGCCCCACCTCCGGACAAAGAAAGCAGAAAATTTGATGCGGCAGGAAAAAGAGTGGCATCACAGGCAGCCAACCAGTGGCGCATCGCTAATTCTCAAGCGCTGCTGGCCAGATATAACCGCGCACACTGGGATGAGATGCAACTTCTCGTAGACCATCTTCCCCAGGAATACCAAAAAAGGGCGCAGCAAATAGTTGAAGAGGGACAAACAATCTCAAACAATCAAATCCACTCTTCACTGGACGCAGCCGATACTGCAGCGAGAACAGTCAACACTGCTGTCACCATAAGGAGACACGCTTGGCTCCGCACTTCAGGCTTCAAACCTGAAATCCAGCAGGCTGTCCTTAATATGCCCTTCAACGAGAAAGAACTTTTTGGCCCTGAAGTGGACACAGCCATTGAAAAACTTAAAAAGGACACAGACACGGCCAAAGCCATGGGCGCACTCTACTCCCCGCAGAGCAGAGGCTCTTTTAGAAAAACTCCATTTAGAGGGGGGTTTCGTGGCCAACCCACAGACACCACCAGCCAACAAACAAGAACCACACCATATCAGGGTTCATTCCAAATGGGAGGTTTCAGGGGATATAGAGGGGGTCAATTCCCAAGGAGTAGGGGAAGATTCCAGACTCCAAAAACACCTCCTCCTAAACAGTGACTTTCAAGTCACACAACCCCTTCACTCAACACCAGTGGGGGGAAGACTAAGCCAATTCTACCAATCTTGGCAGCAGATTACAACAGACAATTGGGTATTAGCAATAATCCAACATGGCTATTGCATAGAATTCCACAAATTCCCACCAAACATCCCTCCAAAAACACGCAAAATGTCACCACAACATTTAGAACTTTTAGGACTAGAAGTACAAGCACTACTGCAAAAGGATGCAATAGAGTTAGTACCAGTACAACAAGAAAACACAGGAGTTTACTCCCTGTACTTTCTAATTCCAAAAAAAGACAAAACATTAAGACCAATATTAGATCTCAGGACACTAAATACCTACATCATATCGGACCACTTTCACATGGTCACACTACAAGACATCATTCCACTGCTCAAACAGCAAGATTACATGAACACATTAGACCTAAAAGATGCGTACTTTCATATACCGATACACCCTTCTCACAGAAAGTACCTAAGGTTCGTATTCAAAGGAATACATTACCAATTCAAGGTGTTGCCATTCGGAATAACAACTGCACCAAGAGTATTCACAAAATGTCTAGCAGTAGTAGCAGCATATATCAGGAGACAACAGATACATGTGTTTCCTTACCTAGACGATTGGCTAATCAAGACCAACACAGTAAAAAAGTGCACAAACGACACCACATATGTCATACAAACCCTTCACAAACTGGGTTTCTCCATCAACTATACAAAGTCACACCTCGAACCGTGTCAGACACAACAATATCTAGGGGCAACCATCAACACATCAAAAGGAATTGCCACTCCAAGTCCACAAAGAGTGCAAGCATTCCACAAGGTAATAAGTGCTATGTTTCCAAACCAAAAGATACAAGCAAAATTTGTGCTAAAACTTCTAGGCATGATGTCATCATGCATAGCCATTGTCCCAAACGCAAGACTACACATGCGACCCTTACAACAGTGCCTAGCATCACAATGGTCACAGGCACAGGGTCAACTTCAAGATCTGGTGTTGGTAGACCGCCAAACATACCTCTCGCTTCTATGGTGGAACAGCAACAATTTAAACAAAGGGCGGACATTTCAGGACCCCGTGCCTCAATACGTTATAACAACAGATGCTTCCATGACAGGGTGGGGAGCACACCTCAATCACCATAGCATTCAAGGACAATGGGATGTACACCAAACAAAATTTCATATAAATTACCTAGAACTGTTAGCAGTATTTCTAGCGTTAAAAGCCTTTCAACCCATAATAACACACAAATACATTCTTGTCAAAACAGACAACATGACAACAATGTATTATTTAAACAAACAAGGAGGAACACACTCAACACAATTGTGTCTCCTAACACAAAAAATATGGCAGTGGGCGATTCACAACCACATTCGCCTAATAGCACAATTTATTCCAGGGATCCAAAACCAACTAGCAGACAACCTTTCGCGAGACCACCAACAAGTCCACGAATGGGAAATTCACCCCCAAGTTCTGAACAAATACTTTCAAATTTGGGGAACACCCCAGATAGATTTGTTCGCAACAAAAGAAAACGCAAAATGCCAAAACTTCGCATCCAGGTACCCACACCGCGAATCACAAGGCAATGCTCTATGGATGAGTTGGTCAGGGATATTTGCATACGCTTTTCCCCCTCTCCCTCTCCTTCCATATCTAGTAAACAAATTGAGTCAAAACCAACTCAAACTCATACTGATAGCACCCACATGGGCAAGACAACCTTGGTATACAACTCTACTAGACCTTTCACTAGTACCGCATGTCAAACTACCCAACAGACCAGATCTGTTAACACAACACAAACAACAGATCAGGCATCCAAACCCAGCATCATTGAATCTAGCAATTTGGCTCCTGAAATCCTAGAATTCGGACACTTAGACCTCACACAAGAATGTATGGAGGTCATAAAAGAAGCTAGAAAAGCTTCCACTAGACACTGCTATGCATCTAAGTGGAAAAGATTTGTTTGCTACTGCCATACCAATCAAATCCAACCATTGCATGCCTCTACGAAGGACATAGTGGGATACTTACTACATTTGCAAAAAGCGAATCTCGCTTTTTCATCTATAAAAATACACCTCGCAGCAATATCTGCTTACCTACAAACTACTCATTCATCGTCTCTATTTAGAATACCAGTTATTAAAGCATTCATGGAAGGGCTAAAAAGAATTATACCACCAATAACACCACCAGTTCCTTCATGGAACCTTAACATCGTCTTAACAAGACTCATGGGTCCACCTTTCGAACCCATGCATTCCTGTGAAATGCAATATCTAACGTGGAAAGTCGCATTTCTCATTGCAATCACATCCCTCAGAAGAGTAAGTGAAATACAGGCATTTACCATACAAGAACCATTTATTCAAATACACAAAAATAAAATAGTTCTAAGAACAAATCCAAAATTTCTACCAAAAGTAATCTCACCATTCCATTTAAATCAAACAGTAGAATTGCCAGTGTTCTTCCCACAACCAGATTCCGTGGCTGAAAGGGCACTACATACATTAGACATCAAAAGAGCACTAATGTACTACATTGACAGAACAAAGCTAATCAGGAAAACAAAACAACTGTTCATAGCTTTTCAAAAACCACACATAGGAAATCCAATCTCTAAACAAGGCATTGCTAGATGGATAGTCAGATGTATTCAAACATGCTATCTTAAAGCCAAGAGAGAATTGCCTATTACACCAAAGGCACACTCAACCAGAAAGAAAGGTGCTACAATGGCCTTTCTAGGAAACATTCCTATGAGCTAAATATGTAAGGCTGCAACCTGGTCTACGCCTCATACATTTACTAAACACTACTGTGTAGACGTACTAAATGCACAACAAGCTACAGTGGGCCAAGCTGTACTAAGAACATTATTCCAAACTACTTCAACTCCTACAGGCTAAACCACCGCTTTTAGGGAGGTAACTGCTTTATAGTCTATGCTAAACATGTGTATCTGCAGCAACATATGCCATCGAACTGAAAATGTCACTTACCCAGTGTACATCTGTTCGTGGCATTAGTCGCTGCAGATTCACATGTGCCCTCCCGCCTCCCCGGGAAGCCTGTAGCCGTTTAGAAGTAGATCTTAAATCTTAAACATTTGTACATTTGTAAATAATTATTATAAACTTTTTATGTACATACGTATTCACTCCATTGCATGGGCACTATTTATAGCAAACAACTCCATCCTCACCCTCTGCGGGGAAAACAATCTAAGATGGAGTCGACGCCCATGCGCAATGGAGCCGAAGAGGGAGGAGTCCTTCGGTCCCGTGACCAAAAAAGACTTCTTCGAAGAAAAACAACTTGTAATACTCCGAGCCCAACACCAGGCAGCGGACTGTGCTAAACATGTGAATCTGCAGCGACTAATGCCACGAACAGATGTACACTGGGTAAGTGACATTTTCATTCTCTTTTTTTATTTTTTTTTTTTTTTTTTTTCCGGCCCTTCAACCCTGCTTAAGGGAATGAAGAGTGCCAATCCTGGATAAACTATTTGGCTGCCTCTTTCTTGCAGGCTCGTGATGGAGGAGGGGTACTCACAAGCTTCCTGTACAGCTGGGTTTAATTCTCTCTGTAGGTGCAGCGGTGGGGCAGCTAGGAAAGCTGATTCTTTTGGCAGTCAGGCGGCAGGGACAAGAAAGTCACCAAGTTGGCAGAACACAAGAAAAATGGCTCCGGGATTACTGTATGGTAAAATTAAGTGCACAATAGCTAACTTCTAAAGGGCCTCTGCTACAGCCATGACAGTACTGGAAGGAGAGTTGGTGCCATTGAGCCTGCTCAGTACCTCTAGTGCTCATGCTTCTTTGGTGTTCTGTATTTTTTTATTTTTTGTGCAGACTGGCGTGAATGGCTGCAGCTGAACACCTGTATTTTTGTTTACAAGGAGCCAGAGACCCACATAGAAAGGTCTAAGTTGTGCAAAGAAAGGTTTCCCTGGCTGCAACGTGTACACCACATTTATAGAGCAGCAGAGTATTGAACATGATCACGAGCCCTAAGGTGGGTGGGATTCATGATCATTTATGGTGAGGCTGATTACTTTGGTTGTCATATTACGTATGTTTCGAGGTGTAGTGTTTGAAGAGGTGAGCCATCACTTCTACATAGATGGAGATGGCCTGTTTAACGATGTGTTTTTTTCTTTTTTTTTCTCTTGTGTTTGTGTCCCCCTGTCTGGTAATGTCTTGGCTCATCGTATAAACCAAAAATGTGGTTTTTGTCCTAGTTAGGCAAAAAGCAGGTTAGACTACAAAGAAATGTAGAAGTACATATAGATAACCAGCATGCCATTCAGTTATTAATATTTGGACCCTGCAAAAACATTTCATTGCAGTAAAACAAATTGTGTCTTCAGTGATACTTACGATGTTTAAAGTTGTCAAACTTAAAGATCAGGACAATGATTACACAACAAGTCCATCAAATTTGTTTCAGCAGTATAGTGCAGAATTAGTGCCTGGAATTGTTTATACTGTTCCTACAAATTTAGTAGGACTGTGTGTTAGGTCAACAAAAAACTTCACATTATAGAGACCGAGTCTTCTTATGTACTTCGAACATGACCATTGCAATTCCCAAGGAATTTGTGGAAACAGATTTAACCCTTTCATTCGTCACTTCTGCATGCCCAAGGTGTCACAAAGAAAACCTATGAACATGCATTTTCAAATATTTATTGAAAAGATCTTAGCGTTGTAAATAAAATATGAGCTACAGTTATTAAGCAGATGACACATCATTGGAATAAGCATTGTTGGAATGGTGACAAATACAAACAATTAAAGCATGGTAGCTGTTCCTAATGTAACTCCTGTCACTAGTACTCATACACTAGAGAGACCATAGAAGACGTACCCTACTGCCAGACCTGTTGGAATGATCTAACCCCCATACCTTAGCATTAGGTGTCAGCAAGCCAGCATTAGTACTTCAATGAATGATGCACCGGTCTAAATGTGTAACTTTCACATTTCTCTTACATGGCTGTCTTCCTCCTCAGGATGAAGGGCTGCATCTAAGTAACCGCTCATAGCATTTCCATGACAACTTCTGCTTGAAGTGCCTGTCACTGAGTTCAGCATTGACACTCTTTAAATAATAAAACACTATCCATATCGTACTGTACCAAAGGTGCAGAACAGCATCTTTAGTTAGTCTGTCATTAAAATATTAATGGTCTTTAATTTACAGCAGCTTCCTCTAGATCTTGTTGAGCTTAGGAGTTGCTTGTTATCTACAGGAAAGTTTCAGGGTGATCCATCAAGCAGGGGCCAAGACAAAAAAAGAGGGTCCTCAAACAAGTTTTCCCCATTCATTTTCCATCTTAAAAGTCAGGACTCTGTCCAGTCATAAGAAAAATATGAGGGGGTGAAGGGAGCCAGGGGGTAGGGTAGGAATACATTGTCGTCCTAGGTGGGGAGGATTCACAAATCCACAGTAGTCCATCCATTACCCCAACCCCATTTTTTTTTTTTTTTTTTCTTTCTTTGGGCTCTGGGGCCCCCAGTGCTATTTTATGGGGGAGAGGGGCAGACCCCCCCCCCCCCCCCTTACGCACACACACCACACACACACCCCCTCCCCCCCCCCCCCTCCTGTAGCCACTATGGTGGGGGAGGGCACACATCTTTTACTGCGCCAGAGGAACAGGTCCCTGGGGCTGAAATAAACCCGTGGAGGGGGCTGTGTGCCCCCTTTGCCCAAATATTAATGGTGGACCCCGTGGAAGGGGGTCCTGGGCCTGAAATCGGCCCAGGGAGGTGGGCTGTGTGCCGCTCCCCTTGACAGTAACACTGGGGATTGGGCCCCTGGAGCCGAAATCTGATATAGTTATCTCAAGTAACTATAACTTGTGCTCCAAGTTAACTATAACTCGCTCCATTGCCATGCACTGCTAATTACGCCACAAATTATAAATCATGACCTCTTCTATCACATCACTGATAATATTATTGCAACATTTGAGGTGACATTATTGCAGAAACAACTCCGCAATAATTTGCATGGCGTGAGCAGAATTTATAGTTACATTAGGGCAAAAGTTATACTTATTTGAGATAACTATAACTGATGAATTTCTGGGATTTTTAGAGTTTAACCCCTTCTGTGCCGAGGACTTAACCATTACGCCCTCCGCCTGGAGCTCGGAGGGAGCGCTATCGCTCCCTCTGTGGGCTTCCCTCCCACCCCCCCAAGGCAGGGATGGAAGGGGAAGCCCTTCCCCTTCCTCCCCACGACCTTCCCCCCCCAGTGATATCTGATGACGTCAGCGCACATTTGCGCGCTGACCTCATCAGATGCCACTTCACCATCGTGCTGGAAGTCGGAAGAGAAATACTGAGCATTTCTCTTCCGATCATGTAACTGGGGGGCCTGAGAGGCTCCAAGGGGAAGGAAAGGAATTTCCTTCCCCTTAAAGTCTCCCAGAGCATTTCAGAAGCCGGATCGTGAAGCGAACCGGCTTCTGAAATGCCCACTAGACATCAGGGATTTATTATAAAAAGGAAATTGGCATAAGGGGAGCGACCCCTTGGGCAAGGTTTGCTCCCCAGGGGGGCAATTTTTTTCAAGGCCTTTTGTAGATCGGCCTATTGTTGTTAGGCCGATCTGCCCACAGGGGGGGCAGAAACCTGTAGGCGCCAGGGATCTTTTTTTTTTTTATGTTTTTTTTTTTTTTTTTTTTTTTTAGAGGTGTGGGGCACCAATGGGGGCAGAAACCACTAGACACCAGGGAGTTTTTTTTTTTTAACGGCGAATTCAAGGAAGGGGAGCGACCCAAATAAATGGGGCCCGAGTTGTTCTTCCCACCAATTGCCCCTGATCCACACCCCGGGTGGGTGGGGGGTCAGAAAGTCTACTAGATGCCAGGGAATAAAAAAAATAGTGGGGTAGCGGCTACCAACCAGTATGGGCCTGGTAATGCCCCCACCCCAGCTGAAGGGGGCAACAGTCTTTCAGCTCTCCCCTGCACACTAAAACATCTTATCCCACAGCAAACAAGAAGACATTTGATTATTTTGGGCTATGGTATTACATTTAGGCCATGAGAGCTTGGCTAACTCTCAATCGTCCCACTTGAAATGGTGAGGGCTGCACTTTATGGACTTTGGGATGCTGCCATATAGAAAAATCCACAAGACCTAGACACATCTGAAAACTAAACATCTGGTTGATTCCAGGGTGGTATGCTTCACATGCACCTGCACCATTTCTTACCCACAATGCCCTGCAAACCTCTGACTTTGTTGGAAATCACACATTTATCCCACATTTTTGTGATGGAACCTTCTGGAATCTGCAGGAATCCACAAAATTCCTACTACCTAGCATTGTCTCATCTATACCGATAAATTCTGCTGCACTTGTCAGCCTAAAAATGTTTTTTTTCCAAACTGCCCTTTTGGACCCGCTTTGGTTCCCCACGGAAATTTCGAAATGTTTTTGGCTCTTCCCTGTCACAAGCACTTGGTCCACCTACACAAATGAGGTATCATTTTTACCGGGAGACTGAGGGGAACATTGGGTGGTATGAAATTTGGGAAAAGTGTGATTTTTGTTGTGGTGTGGTTTTTTTTTTTTTTTTTTTTTTTTTTTTTTTTTTTTTACATTTGAGGTTTGCTGGAGACGCGCTTGTGAGTGGTACTAGACCTGAGGCGATTTTGGCAGCATTTCCAGCAACCCCAGATATTTTTTGATGCTTTCTACTCTCTACTGATGAGGGGCAACTACCCTGAAACACGTGTATAGAGATGAACAGCAATGACTGCACTAACTTTAGTGAAAAACTAAGGACACTTTCAAGTAAGCATTAAATTTGAACTGCATTTACCAGGATGCAAAGGGGCGAACTCGACTGGGATGTGAGGCAGTGTGCTCCCAACCCGCCTTCCTGAGGTTTGCTGAGGATTCTGGTTAAGAAAACATTGGGGGAATCCACGCAAGTCACACCTCCCTAGACTCCCTCGGGTGTCTACTTTTCAGAAATGCCTGGGTTTGGTAGGTTTCTCTAGATGGCTGCTGAGCTCAGGACCAAAAAAGCAGGTGCCCCTGTGCTATCCCCCTCCCCCCCTTCTGGGAAAAAAAACACAGCCCCACAAGTCACCCCATCTTGGATTCCCTTAGGTGTCTAGTTTTCAAAACTGCGCAGGTTTGCTAGGTTTGCCTAGGTGCCGGCTGAGCAAGAGGCTAAAATCCACAGCTAGGCACTTTGCAAAAAAACAGCTCTGTTTTCTTTGTGAAAATGTGATGTGTCCACGTTGTGTTTTGGGGCATTTCCTGTTGCGGGCACTAAGCCTACCCACGCAAGTGAGGTACCATTTTTATCGCGAGACTTAGGGGAACACAGAATAGCAAAACAAGTGTTATTGCCCCTTGTCTTTCTCTACATTTTTCCTTCCAAATGTAAGACAGTGTGTAAAAAAGATGTCTATTTGAGAAATGTCCTGTAATTCACATGCTAGTATGGGCCCCCGGAATTTAGAGATGTGCAAATAACCACTGCTTCTCAACACCTTATCTTGTGGCCATTTTGGAAATACAAAGGTTTTCTTGATACCTATTTTTCACTTTTTATATTTCAGCAAATTAATTGCTGTATACCCGGTGTAGATTGAAACCCCATTGCAAGGTGCAGCTGATTTATTGGCTCTGGGTACCTAGGGTTCTTGATGAACCTACAAGTCCTATAAATCCCCGCAACTAGAGGAATCTAGCAGACGTATCGGTATATTGCTTTCAAAAATCTGACATCGCAGGAAAAAATTAGAGTAAATGTGGAAAAAATGGCTGTTTTTTTTTCACTTCAGTTTTAATATGTTTTCATTACAGCTGCTATTTTCTGTAGGAAACCCTTGTAGGATCTACACAAATGACCCCATGATGAATTCAGAATTTTGTCTACATTTCATATATGTTTAGCTTTCTGGGATCCAGCATTGGTTTCTCACCCATTTCTGTCACTAACTGGAAGGAGGCTGAAAGCACAAAAAATAGTAAAAATATGGGGTATGTCCCAGTAAAATGTCAAAATTGTGTTTAAAAATGGGGTTTTCTAATTCAAGTCTGCCTGTTCCTGAAAGCTGGGAAGATGGTGATTTTTACCACCGCAAACCCTTTGTTGATGCCATTTTCAGGGGAAAAACCACATGCCTTCTTCTGCAGCCCTTTTTCCCATTTGTTTAAAAAAAAAACGAAATTGTTGCTATATTTTGGCTAATTTCTAGGCCTCCTTCAGGGGAACCCGCAAAGTCTTGGTACCTCTAGAATCCCTAGGATGTTGGGGAAAAAAGGACGCAAATTTGGCACGGGTAGCTTATGTGGAGAAAGTTATGGGTACCTCAGTGCGAACTGCCCCAAATAGCCAAAAAAAGGCTTGGCGCGGGAGGGGGAAAGGCCTAGCAGCAAAGGGGTTAAAACCTTACCTTGTTACTGAACTTTTCACCCAACTATAACGTTACTTTAGCCTTTTGTTTTTTTCATTGAATATACATGTATATATTCGTTAAATTACTGGTCTTTGTGCTTTTCTATCAGGGTCCTTAACTTACTTTTGTTTCAGTGAAAAAGCACTTGTTCTTTTTCTTTCTCTAGTATGGAAGCATCTCTTTCCAAAATACTATTTGTATCACTTACTTCTGCACATTGTATGAGCTGCTGATTCTCTCATGGTCTATTATTCCCCTGCTGCTGCACTTCACGTTGTGTTTGGTTAGGTGATTGGTATGTGTCCAGGTTTTGTACGATCAGAACATCTGCACTATCCCAACATAACAGCAGGCGGTGAATCACTTGCACATAGAGGGTTCTGTTTGTGTTCCCTTTACTTACACCCTCCTTGCGGGTTTGGCGATGGCATGTTTTGGTACACGTGTGCTTCCTCATTAGAGGTGGTGGTTGTCTTGCGTGTCTGGCCTGCAGTACAGATTGTCCCAACACAGGGAGGGGTGTTGTCTGCACCACCTCAGCCTAGCGCATAGGTGCACAACCTGGTAATAAGTGACTCAGCAGTGCCCTTGTTTTCAGTGACCGGGAAGAACAAACGGTGTACGCTTCGGTAAGGTCTTACACTGGTAGAATTGTGCTAATGCCGCGCTATAGAACACGTTCTGTAGGCAAGTTGACCAGTCGTACTTTGTGCACAATCTATTTTTAGGCACGGGGACTACTGTCTTGGCCTTCTGCTCATGTGCCAGTTTGATCACGTCCACTGAATCATCAGATGCTTGGGGTTCTCTTGTCACGTTTCTTCATGGAAATTTCCAAGTATGCATACAGCATGTTGTTAGCTCAGCCCAAAGGTCGAGACTTGAATAGTCACAGCAGGGCTCTGGCTCGCGCCCAAGACACGTAGCTACCTTGCAAGAGAGTAGCATTTTTTTCTAATGGTCGGTTTTAAGGAGGGCATTGGATGAACGGTGCTAGCTATGTGGTTTAGAAACAAACAAGCATGTTCGAGTACAGATTACCCCCTCCTCCCCAGTGTTAACTCAGTTTATGTGCTGTTGTCGAGGTTGATTGAAAGCTCAGCGGATCGAGTGCTCGCCTCTAGCCCAGTTTACCTTAAGCTTGCGGATTCAGATCCGGGCTGGCAGCACTATTCTTTAATCGGAGTTGAGAATTTGAGTAGAGCAGCTGTTGCAACCATGTTACGCCCAGGGCTCAGTGTGCATTCACCACAGGTGTGACCTTCCGTGGAACTACGGCTCAGATAAGACTGTTGGTGATTCTCTGCAGTGTTTACATATTTAAAAAGAGACCTAATTGAACCTGCTCCCCTCTTATTATTCCTTTTCGAAAGGCAAATGTAAACATTTGCCCAAAATCAGTACAGATCCTGTAGAAGGGATCCATGTAATGGGCATCGTTTAAAACGCAAAACCTAAATTTTCAGTGTTGGCGCCTTTGTGAATGAAAAACCAGCGAATAGAGCTAGGAGATACTCCTTTAGTATGTGGGCAGCAAATTGAAGACAGAATAATAAACCAATAGTAGTTTCTAAAAAGAACAGCCCATTTCATTCACACAATTCAGAGGAATGTGAATTGCCTAGCATAGACTTCTACAGCTTCTTCAGTTTGAAGCACAGTTATTTCTTAATTGAATCTTTCCCATAAGAGACCGAGTGGTTTAACAATGTAATTCAGAACTAGAGTAAAGGTCATATTGTGTCACCTAATTATAAATTAATCAGTGCTATGCTCCTCACCTCCCCCTTATAAATAAAGACTGGAGCAAGTAATTCAACATAGTACTTCTCCTTTGATTACACAAAAAAGTCACCTGTGATACTCCAGTCGAGATTCATCTTGCTTTGAAGAACTTAGTGGACTTCTGCTTTAAAAAACAGAATGACTGTCACTCTACGTAGCAGTTGTTGGCGTTTTGTTCTTGGTGAGGGCACTCTATATTGTGCAAAAAGTTTCTTCAATAAAATTAAACCTTTTGGTAAGATGTTGTAGGAGGGTTTAAATACATTAAAATTAGATTAGACTGCGTAAGTATGTTTGGTTATTTTCAGAGGACCCCAAAATTTATTTTTGAAAGAATTAACTCCCACGCCTCAACCTCCCGATTGCTTTGCCCTCGAAGTCCATATTCTCTCATTGGAAATAGGCGGCCAGTTTATTTTGCCATTCTTAATGGCCATCAGTTTTTACTTGCAAGAATATGAAGAGAACCTTTTCCCATCCTGAAAAAGGTTGGCAATTTACTCCTGAAAATGGCAGAAGTAGAAGTTTTTCCTGGTTTGGGAACAAAGTGGTTAGAGGAAAAGTGAACTTATAAACACTCAATAGATTATCGCATGAGCAAATCTACACACGCATATTTGCTTGTGCTAAAATACAGCTCACAAATATTTTCTAGGAGTACGTTTTCTTGGTCTACTTCTGTAAATTCTTGGGAATTCATGAAAGCCACTAATACAAAGACATATACTAGGAGTTCACTTTTGCGACCTTTCTTTAAGAATTGGGGCCCCAATTAGGTCTGGCGTTAACCAAGATATTTTATTTTTGTTAAAATTCTCTTTCTTTCATTCCACCAAGGCGAATTCCTCAAAATCAGCCTTTGCAGAAGGAGCCCCTCTGGTAGAATCTACTCATACGTTTGCAAAGCATTACTGCTTAGATTCTGAGGTGAAAAGGGATGGCCATTTCATTTGCTCAGTGCTCCAGCATTACCTTGTCCGACCATATCTTCAAAAGTTACTTACCTTTGGTAACAAGCTTCTGGTGCATACGCTACATGCTGAATCATCTCCAATCCCACCCATGTTACCCTACACCATGTCATTAAAGTCACTCTTGTCCGGTTTGCCTCTCAAGACATAGAAAAGATACATAAGTAACTGGTTGCAAACTGCTGTGGAGGATGTTTTAGGGCTCCATTGATGTCATGACGGCTTTGCTGATGTGGAGCCAGCAGCCTTAACCAATGAGGAAGAGTTATTGAAGAGTTCTTGGACCCAGTGTGGTTCTTGGTATATTCAGGAGGTTAGGAATCTGCAGGTAAATCGAGTGACTTGGGTAAGAAACCTTTTCATCTCAGCCACTTTGAAACAAGAATGACCTATATCTTAAAAAAAAAAAAAACACCATAAATGTCATGTTTCGGATAAACCTAGAAACCATTTCATGTTAAGAGACCCTGTTTGGGAGATGGACTATACAGTTTTCAGCCTGTTCTTTAGGGTCGAGCGCGCAAGCGCTCTGGCCAGTTGTAATCTCTGTGTGCTTTTACCCACTCTTGCTATTCGTTCTTTGTTGTGCTTGTTAAATTTTGTGAAATGTCCCTCCTTTGTGTCCTGAGTTGCCTCCCACAGGCAATTTCACTTAGTGAACATTTTTGTTGGCCATCACATTACTTCACGCTTCCTTCTCTTACAGCGAGTGATGGCCCCTCCTCCAGTTTCGGTTTGCCTTTCATCACAGCTGTGATCCTTTCTAGATATTCATGCAGGGAGCCAATAGCTCTCGTGCTCACGCTCATGGCAGTGTTGGCACTTCGAAATGGCTTGCTTCTGTCAACTGTTTTACTTTTCATTTTCAATTTATGTACTAAGAAATGTACAGTTAGTAATTTACAATGCTAATAGCTCTAACTCGAGGGAACGCAAGACCCATTCCATTGTAAATTTTGCTTTTTTTTTTTTTCTCTGAACTCTGGATCGGTTTGCTTACTCCTGCCTTTGTGTCTTATGCTTTCGTTCTTTTTTCTTTCCTCCTTCCTCCACTTACTTTGTTTTAACTTCTTATCCATATTTATAGTATTCACGCATTGTCTTCAGGGTTTTATATTATTAAAGTAAATATAGTACAATATATCCGTCTGATGGTTCAACACAATTATGTACTCAATATGTCCTTGATTCATGCTAGCTTTCTATAACTAGTTGTCATTGCTGTATAATTGTTTTATATCACTGTTTACTTTTCTCACGCTGCACTATAATGGCAATATTTTTTTCCTCACAAATTACATGTAATCTGATAATTCATACGACTCACATCGGATTTCATTTAGTTCTCGCTCAAATACTGTTTCAACAGTAATGATGAAGTGGCCCATTCTATCCGTTTCTGAAATGTTTTCATTAAGATTTTAACACCTTGTATTCTTCTTTGTGAAATAAAGCTTGTTTTAAATAAAAATAAATCACCATTTACTGCTGAGTCATCCTTGTGTTTCCTGAAGTTGGTTGAACTTTCATTTATGTACGAAGAGACATGGTGTTTTTCTTCGATATTTCTGTTTCAGTGAGCCTTTTTCATGTATGTTTTCTTGTTAATGAAAGCTTGTTCATACTAGTCACAAGATAGTTGTATTAATGACCCAAGCAACAGAGTAGACGAGCAAGCATTGGCAAAGCCAATAGATATCGCCTATGTGAGAGCTTTTGGCTTTGCTAATGTCTTTTAGCCAAGTAAAGTTAGGAAAAGAGCACTATGATGCAGACCGTGCTGGCACCACGTCATGTTGCATTATTTTCAGATGGGCAAGCAGGGACCGGTGGTGGGGATGGGGGTTTAGGGAGGGGACTGTGGCAGCAACATTGACAAAGGAGGGGGTGGGAAGCAGCAACATAGAGAAAAGGTGGTTAGGTAGGAGAGGGATGAAGTACCACTAACAAGGAGGAGTTGGAGGGAAGGAAGAAATAGTACCTCAGTTACAGCGTGAGCAACAGATGGACACTAGTCACGAGGAAGCAATCTGTGCTTGGTCCATTCACTACAGAAAGAGAAGAAAGCGATGCCCAACACACACTGGCCAATTAGGAGGCAGCAAAGAAGAGCGACAGTGAAGCCAACGAATGGGACGCTGCGAGCTGGCTCCAAGCACTTTATTTGTAAATCCTTGCAGCTACAGCACATGTGCTGTCAACAAGTGAGACCGAACAATGGTGTTACTCACATTTGTTTCTTTGCAGCTCTGCTTCCACCTTTCATCATTTAGTACGATGGTGAGTCAGGTCTTGTATTTTTTACTTGATAGGTAAGCATGGAGGCTCTGGCATGTAGCATGGATATGCATGTAACTTGAGAGTTCAGACTTGTTGGGTTTTTTTCTTTTCTCTTTCATTCTCCTAGGATTGATGGAACAAGCAATAATGCCTCAAAATAGGATTAATATTTTGTTGTGACTACCACGGGGAGACACCACAGCTCTGATCCTACAGGCCATCCAAGACACATGAATGGAACAATGTATACCTCTCATATATGCGTCCCCCCCAAAAAAAAAAATACCTCACATTGTTAATTTTTACACTTCCAGTCACTGATAGCACCATACATGGAAATAGGAAACATTTCGTGACAGGGTCGATTACATCTAAAATACTCCTTTGTCTACCAAAGGACAAAGCTGAATCAATGCATAAATATAAAAATACATATTATCTAGGAGTTCACATACATTTGTTCCTTGCAAATACCTAATTTGGTATGTTTTTGATAATCGGCATTATGTGCCCTCGTCTTCAGATACATATGCGTCACTTGCCCACCAAGTGTTTGTCAGGCAGTTTTACTTTTCCATCAAGGAATCACTACAACTTTGAATGTCGGCCCTCATAAGATCCTCCCTCCTCCAGCCTTTCATTCATTTATTTAATTTGTAGGCCGAGTTAAAGGTGTGTGTTGTTTGGAAGTGTGGCACTAGGGTCCGGTAGCTTCACACAGTGCCTGGCATCAGATGACTAATGAGCATGAGTGTTTCTTCGCATGCTTATATTTATTTATATGCATGCGTTATGAAGAGCAGTTGTTCTTACGATTCAAGCACGGGTTTAGAGGTGTTCCCACTGTCCCTAAACATTTAGTTTTCGGGCCACACGAAGGTTACTGTGGCCTTTCTTCAGCCTAGGTTTCTTTACTTGGTGCTCACTGAGGTGTTGTTGGTTCACTGGGTTCGAGTAGTTCTTAGTGGCTCTGCTTTGATGCTATCTATAAAGCTTGCTCCGATCCAGGAATTTTGTTTTATTTTATATGTGGGTCTATGTATTAACTATTTATTAGATCCTTCAAACTTCCATGGCACTAAGGAGGCCCAGACTTTATAGGGGATGAAACAGGTCGACTTTACACACGGAAGAGTTGCTTCCATTTCCGGAATTCATTGAATTAAGGATTAGGATGACAATGAAATAATTAAGGCTACGGATTTCCTCAAAGTGTGTTTCTTTATGGAACTACCTCCGGTGTGGACTGTAATTTTTTTTAAATTAAAGACCTACAGCCACGTGATATATACAAATAGCTGTGAGGAGTTTGGTGTTCATTACATTATATGTAGCCACGAGGTTGGCTTTTTGTATGTATGTTTTTATGTTATATGTTGTAAAGAGTTGAGCACGATGACAATCTTTCTGATTTAAATGAATTTGCAATTTATGTTCTATGATTCTGAGGCTACTTTGATATGAAAATGGATTTAAAAAAAAAATTACATTTTTTGGATGCCATATAAGATATAGTATATGTGCATTGATCAATTGATGTTTTTTTCACTGTTGTACTGATTTTTTTTTTTTTTTTTTTACTCCCCACTGTTTCCCACTTATTGTATGTTGTTACAAAGCACCAAAGCATACTGTTGCACACGTAAAAGCACATCTTGGCTATTGCACAAACCTGAGCTGCTATATAACATGGCAGGTAAGTGACAATGTGGGCAGTACTTAATGTTGAGAAATGTGGGCAGGAGGGCCAGAGGGATGCAGCAAATGGTTAGAGCAAATCGGTAAGTGAGAAACTCACCTCATATTAAAACTCGTCGATCTTTGGCCCATTTGAACATGCGCTGCAATCCACACATCCTGTGTTAACCAGTTGATCCGATAAATGTAGCAACAACAAATGTAAATGCATCACGGGTAGGTTGACCTATTTAATTTTTTTTTTTTTTTTTAATCGGGACATGCCTCAAACTTAAAAGTAGGGCTACCATTTTACATCAAATGAAGGGCACCAAATGTTTTAATTTAGGGTATTTCCATGCTTTAGAAAACTCATGGTGCAGAAAAGGGAATGAAATGTCTGCACACAGCATGACATGGATTAACTAGATTGCTGCTGCTAAAGGCTGTTAACTAATTGTGTACACAAGCATATGAAACCCTGCTTTCTTTCTTCAGTGAACTTCTTTAACAGTGGGGACGTGTGCTAAATCTACTGGCATTTGGGCAAATCGGATCTTTCCATGAAATCCAGGATACCTGGTCACCCTAAACATGGGGGACTGAAAATCCACGTACAGACTTCAGAATAACATCAAGGTATAGTTGCATAACCACAACGAAACAAGGATTCAAGAAAACCTCTCTCAATCAACCAACCAAGCTAGCCCTAACACACTTTTCAGTGTACAAATCAGTCTCTCCCCATCTCTATCACAAATACTCCAGATCATTTAACATCGCTTGAGTTACTGTCGGCTCATGTTCACAGGGGGCTGCCATTGTTCCTCAGGACAAAGCCTAGGAACAGGTTAGGAGTGATCAAAACAATCAGATATTCCATCTTCTTCGCCTACCCCACTACGGCATCTCAAAGGCACTTCTCCACCACACTAACCCCAGCCAATATGACCAACTTCATTAACACCAAGTGAAGAGAAAATTCTTGGACCTCTTGCTGAGAGGTTAGACCCTGCTCCTGCACACCTTGCACACATCAGTGTCCCAGATATAAAGACATTATCAAGGGTTGTCCCATTGTATCTAAATAATCCTCCCCAAACAAAGAATGTGCCACTCCCAACATGTCTGCTGTAATATTTCAGATCCTCAATCAATGTTTTCCTGAACAAAATTACACATGAAGGGAAATAAGGTCTGGGAACAAATGCCTTAATATATCCAGTTCAGCTACTATCACGAGACAAGATGCACCTCTGCATATCACTCACAAAATAGCCCTGGAATAGGCACTGCCCTCCCTCCCTCCCTTCTGTCAACTCTCAGCCTTCTGCCTCCAGGCCATACTCATACTAAATGGTTTCCCAGCACACCACATCGCCATACCTCAACCAAAGCACACCTGAAATGACATCCTCACCCACTATGTATTTATTTAAGTGAAAATCCACAACACAGAACAACTGCAATAATTACTCCTACCAATCCAACCATTTTAGACAACTAGGAAAAACACAATTGACCTTAGATCAGCATGTATAGAAACCACACAAGCCTCGACCTCAAAAAGGAGCGGCCCCATTTACCAAGCAAACACAATGTATATGCACCATTAAACTGTAGATCTGGAAAAGCAAACTGCTGCTCTCGCAGCTCTACTACATAGCAGGCACATGTGCCTCCCTCCTGTTAGTGAGCCATGGTTCAAGCCAACATCATGATTTCTAATTGACAATATGTAACAACATACAATATTACACACAAAGACGGATGTGCAAGGTCAGGTGTGCACTCAAAACCCAGTCGTTCTCCTTTGCATGACAATCCGCATTACCGCTAACCAGAACAAACCGTTCTGAGTAAACATCATCTGCCACCTTCTGGGAAAAATCAGCCCCATCATGGATAATCTGATTACATTCTTCTATCCAGCTTGCTCCTGTCATAATAACATGTTCCTTTGTGACTTCAATATACATTGGAGCAAGTGAAATAGCAAATCCACGTATCAACTGTTCATTCTGAGTGACAAATTTGTCCTGCCCCTGAATTCCCACACCTACAAGGAAGGATACATCATTGACTTAATCACTAACTACAGCAACACATAAAGGTGATGGGCGAAATGCTGAATATTGTCAAACATTCTCCTCAATTCACAGATCGGTGCTAAATTAATATTTTTTTTGCTCACTATGCCACCTCAGTTTGGACCCAGCTATATGCAAATCATCCTTGACCCTGTCCAGCCTAAACTGCCAGGCCAGGACCTCCATGGACTGGAAACAAGGTTATGAAACTCCTCCCTAGTTGCTGTGCTTGTGCCCGCCCACAGGACGATTAGCCGATCACCGACGAGCCGGTACGTACAATCTCGCTGTTTTGGAGCTGCAATGGAATAATGGGAAGTGAGCTGTGTCGGGGGATATATAGGTGTGTTGAGGGGGGGGAGGGTTCTCACGCAGAGAGGACAAAGTGAGTTAGAGGCATGCGGCCTCTCCTCCTCCTGCTGCCTCTGCAGGCAGCCTCGTGCAAAGTTCTGCCATCTTGTCAACATACTCTCTGACTTTGGATCTCTGGAACTTGTGCTGAGCTAACAGTAATCGCCTCAGTGCCACTGTAAACTACATTTGAACTGACCTCAAAGTATCTCTAACCGTCAGACCTCTGGGTGGTGGCAGAGGCTATTAGCTATGATCAGGGGAGAAGGGAAGTGGCTGATTTATTGCAGCATGCATTAGGCTATAGTCATTCAGGTGTGTGGAGTCGAGAGTGTGGCCTGGAGTTGCCGGGAGTTGTCTCACCTTAATCTGTCTGGGTGAGGTTTTTGAGCTGTTGTCCCAGGAGCCACGGGACTTAGACACTCAAGAGACAGTCCTGCTAGTCCTCAGCCTTGTCCCTCATCCCTATTGTCCCTGTCTGTCCAGCGTGTTCCGTGATTTGGCTGCACAGTGGGGCAGTGTTGGGTTCTGCCGTGCTACTGACTGTCCATTGCTGTCTCACTATCTGTTGGTGTCTGTGGGTGCCCGGTTCGGGCCAGCCCTCCTTATCCCAAATACGTTTCTTTCATTAGGCAGGTGCAAGTTGGAAGTACCTACCAAACCCGCAAACCTAAGTCCTTTGAGAATGCCCATAATAACATTGGGTGTTTTTTTTTTTTTTTTTTGCATAGAGCTGTGAATGTTGTGTAGATGAAATTGAGTTGGCGGAGCTGCGTTTATCTCTTCACTGCCTCCCTCCCTGCCAAGCGATCCTGGGACCACCAATTTAGGCTTTGCTCCAGTCCAGGCTCAAGCAAATGATAAATGAATTGGGGAGGCAGGGTCAACAGCTTGCTCCTCTTGGGCCTCAGTGCAAGCCTAGTCAGCTGTATCTTTGGTGGGATCATCACACTAACTTCCCACGCAGCCTAACCCAGGGGGAGAATAGGAGGAAGACAGAGAATTGATGCAGGGTCCATTTCTAAGAAGACTGGTCTGTCCTCTTCGCCAATCTCTCTGTAGTGCCTGTATTGATAAGCTCCTTCCCTTCACAGGCAGAGCCTCCATCCTCCTTGAGTTCCCAAATTCCATCTAGGAATAGGTGCCATACTGCCCAGGCAATAGGGACCAAACATATAAGGGAGCCTAGGTCACTGGAAAATTTAGGGGCTAGAGAGAGTGGAAGGGTAATAGGCCAAGCAAGAAACCCCTCGTCCGCCTCTGCCATCCCTTTCCCCGGTTTTTCACCAGAGTTACCCATTACATGATAGCCCTGAAGAATATACATCCCTAAAACCTGGCCAAAAAGACCACTTTGCCCTTAAAAATAAGTAACCCACTGGCTTGAGTCAAGTATGGGGTGATTGTGTGTTCTATTAAGTGAGGTGATAAAGGTAAGGAGGTCTCCTTAGGTGAGTCTCGGCCTGAAGGAAGTGGCTGGGGATCGTGTAATAGTGAAATCACACCACACTGATTATTCTGAGACACTTTAGCAAGCAGTCTCAGTTCCCAGCCCCTATCCAGGCTCTACCTATTAGGTTAATTTTACAGGCAGTGGTTCTTGCTGCAAGGCATGGGAAAGCAAACAAACGCCACATGAGGGCTGCAAAGTCAATCTGTAATGAAGAGAACCCACTGTACAGTATTGAGGTTAGGAACTCCTTTGAGGCTTTTGCTTCATTAGATGACTTGATTTGACTGTGTACTAGTGGGAGCCAACCAGCACAGACCCCTGTTTGTTTGGTAGCAACAGGGCGGGAAGGCGGAGCCTCCAGGAGAGGGATCCATAATGTCATCCTTGGGTCCTGAGTTCAGCTTGGAGGGCGAAAGGGTTGGGCAGAGTGGGTTAAGAATCATGTCATGGAATATAGCTGGGGTTAATTTCACACTTTACAATCCTGCTTGGCTCTCGGAAGTTAATAAAGCAGGTATTGTATTATGGCAGTAGACCTGGGCCACTGAGAAGTTCAGTGTTAATGGGTACTTTGCCCTGTGTAGTGCTGCCACTCCCTCCCGTTCAGGTAGAGCAATGGGAGGTCAGGCTACGTTGTGCTCAGTTAAATTAACCAGTTTGTCTATTAAAGTAATTGTCTGTAGGCCCAATTATCAGTTGTTTTTGTTCCAGGTCCCGTATAGGTTTGATGTGATCTTGGTTACTATGTCTAACAACTTTTGTGACTCTTGCCTGATCACTTTAATGGAAGAGTTTGAGAGGGATTTAGCGAGATAGCTATAAAAAAGGAAACACTGATAGGCTGAGCGGGGGATTTCAACACAAGGTTGTGTGAGAAAAGGGCTCACTCTGCCTGCGATATGGAGACAACGAATAGGGAGGCGCTTGTACACTTCCAGCACACTGCCTCTGTAGAGGCTGTGGATAGAGTGATGGCCACCAGGTTCTTGGCATTTGCTAAGGACTATAAAGCACCGGGAGCCTGCACTTATCTCTCCCCTGCCCCCCCCAACGTAGAATGGTGCTTGAACTGGCAGTAATATTGATTTTTATTATGATTTCCTGTGATCTATCTAGTTGATATTAAGCTACAATCTGTCTCCTGTATTAGTGATCAAAACCCCCTATCCATTCTGCTGGACCTTCACTTGGAGGTGGTAGTAGAGAAGCAGGAGAGTCTGGCTCCCTTTCACTCCGGCAATAAAGGTGTGAGGGTAATATGGGAAAGAGTGAATATGGAGGCCTTCTTGTGTAAGATAGTGATGGAGAATAGGATAGCGATATCAGTATTCACCCTGGAGGAGGAGGCCCCAGAGATTCTCTCTAATGCTTTTGAGACTGTGTTTATCTGTAGATAAGGGATTGAGGCAGAGTAAAGCTCTTAGGAAATGGTCACCTAGTGACTGGTTTAATCATGCCTGCACTTTGGCCCATAGGAGACTGAAACTAGCCCTCTTCTCTAAGCCACTCTCTAAAGGGAATGTGCTGGGTGAAGGAGAAGTGATAAATCTACACTGGAGGCTAGGAGATCAGAGCTAAGAGCAAAATAGTGGGGGGACTTGGAAAGAGCTTCTCACACAAAGGAGTATGCACTGTTCTGGAAGGTCGTAAATTGGCAATTTTTCTCAGGGTGTAAAAAGTCCCTAGTGGACACTGTTATCTCAGTTCATGTTTGGGTGGACCACTGTGACAGCAGTTTTAATCCTGGTAATTCAGAGCCATCTCAGAGGATTATGAGAGAGTCTTTGGTATCCCCAAGTCCTCTTTGACCCACAGTGATTCCATCTCGGTAATGGACGTAATAGTCGCCCTCAACCAGAGCCCCGCAGGAAAAGCCCCAGGTCCAGATGGAGTTCCTCTAGACCTTTTCAATGACAACTCTGCACTTTGGGTCCCAATTTTAGCCAACATTTTGTAAACCTTTACTAAAGGGCCCCCCATTTTGTCTTGGTAAGAAGCGGTGGTTGTCCCCATTGTTAAGAGAGGGGACCATCACTCACCTTGCTGTTACTGCCCAATTTCCCTCTTGGACAGCTCTCTCAAAATTCTGGGCAGAATTTTGCCACTTGGCTTGAGGCTGGCTGGAAGAAAATCAGGCTCTTTCTGGAATGCTGTACGAGTTTCACCCCAGGGTGGGCACTGTGGAACACTGCCTGAACCTTCAGCTGGTTATAAGCAAGTATGTCAAAGTAAGGAGAGGGTCCATTCACCTGGCATTAATGGACCTCTCATCTGCCTTTGACGTGGTCAATAGGACCACGTTTGTGGGGGCATTTTGGGTGTGATGGGTATAGATTAGGCCATAATTGTCTATTGCAAGGGATGCATTGGGACTGTTGGGTCCGGAGGGTGAACTTTCCCCTGCTATTGAATCCAGGAATGGAGTTAGGCAGGGGTGCGAGATGGCCCACTTATTATTTTTCTGTATTCAATAGTAATGGTTTAGAGCTGTACTTTAGTAAAGCAGGGAAGGATATGCCTATGGTGAAATCTTGTGCCCTTCTTGTTTTACTGTACACCAGTTACGCAGTTTTAATTTCCAGAACTGCTAACGGATTATAACACCTTTCAGATTCCTTTAACGATTTTATTGTGGGGGGGGGGCCCTTGACCTTAAAGTTAATCAAAGCAAATTATTTCTTGGGAGGGTCCAAAATTCATAGGGTGGAAACTTGTAACTATCTTGATATCCCTTTAGATCCAAATTTGCACTGGTGCACTTTTTTAACAATAGGGAAAGGCAATGCCACAGAGTTGTAGAGTTAGTCTTCGCTTTTGCACACCGACTAGGGTACAAGCCGGTTCGAGAAATTAGCAGCATTTATAAAAGCAAGTGTATTGCTGTAGCTACCTACGGCGCTAAAGTTTGGGGTACATCAAAATGGGTCCTTTACAGTGGGCCTAGAACAAATTTTTATGCTGACTCTTGACAGTCCCTCAATCAGCTCCTTCATTTATGTGTTATTCTGAGGTTGATTTGCCTCTTATAGAGGACATGATCAAGTTGGGCCTCCTGCTATTTTGGATTGGAATTTGGGGTAAACTAGGTCCCTCCCTTTTGAGGAACCAGGAAAGATTAGACCTCCACCCGGGGTCTTCTTCCCAGCGGTGGAGGGACACCCTTTATGTCCTCAGGGTCAATTTAGCAGAGAGTTCACAAATCAGACAGAGTAACCAACTGGAGGAATAAAGAGAAGTTTATTACATGGATTATAGCTTGAGCTAATACGGAGTCCCAGGACAGTCAAGTGACTATCCTACGGAGGCTGCCCCTTCACTCTGGGGGCACCCAACCTTATATACACACAAAACTGCTTAGTCAGAGGACAACTCCACCCCTATCGTATTCAAGGTCCTCTGCGGTCTTCAGAATATTTCAGGGATACACGTGTGGTGGGAGAAGGTACAGATGCAGCTGGCAGGAGGTGCCAACGACCTGTACAAACTTGTTCTGGCAGTTACTGATTAAGCACGACAATTCTCTGAACTGTAATTGGAAAAAGTAAATGGCAGCGATAAGCAGATTGCAGCCCAAGGCTGCGAGCACAAGGTCAATCCTCAAAGTTCAGGAGGTTTGTTGAGCACATGGCAACATAATAAAAATAAACAGATGCCTAGCAGCTATGGTGTATGATTAACTTTATGTACATTTTCTCAATCCCTCCTTTTGCCATTGTGAGGCAAATTTGAACGTCATTCAGTGTCTATGTTAATGGACATAAGGTCTTTTATCTTCTGCTCAAGGGACAACATAGCCGTGTGTTGAGGAGGGCGAACAGGCCAGGGGGCAAGGGATGCCAAACAGCAACCGCACAAAGCAGGTAGGCACTGTACACAAAGACAACAGGTGAGGAATACAGCAGCAAGCACAAAAAGGAATATTAGTATCTTCCAGCCCCATTGGGAAATCAAGCCCCAAAACCAGTTGGTCAAGGACCATGTTCCTTCGTCTTGGTGTATTGTGGAAGCTATCATTTGCAACCTTTGAATAGCTTTATACACTGAAGGGGCATTGTCTGGTATATAAATGCAGCAGCTCGATCCGATCAAAGTACAAACTCCACCACGGTCTGCCAAGATAATGTCAAGAACCATTCTGTTTTGAAGAGTAACAAGGCGGTCAGCAGCGAGCTCTGCAGTGATGTTACTCAGAGCTCCTGCTGTTTCATTTATTGTTGCTTCCATGACTCGTGTGAGATGTCTGATATCCCTACTGTTCATCATAGGGCCTCAAAATGGAAGGACTCCTTTAAAGTAGTCCAATGTTTCTTGTGCTGAGGTATCTTCTGCAGATATTACCCCTCTCCGAGTCCTGTGGTGTTGAGGGCCAGCTGTGTAAGTTGGTGGTAGTAACCAAGCAATGTAACACGTGCCGGTCCAAGTGGGTACCAAGGAGGTGTAGGCATTATTACCACAAACAAAATACGAGTTTCGTGATGGTATCATGGTAGGCCAATTAGTTCCATTCAATATTATGGTAGCATTACAGTTACTGGCACCTACACTTCTATTACCACTTTTCTGAAAACAAAGTGGAGCCTTGACCTGTGTTACAAAAAATCTTCGGCCAATCCGGGGTGTGGTATTAAAGGATAAAAAATATGTCAGTAGACCTATTTCGTCGGTCAGCATAGTCTGACTTTTCTTCCTTTGTTCCATAAACTCTCGTTCCAGTGGGCCAGCATAACTGGTATAGGTGGGTGACCAATAGTCCAGAATTAGTAGCATCCATTGAGGTAGCCCAAATGGCTGATAGTTCATACCAGGCGCTGCAGGAGCCATCAAAAGAAAAAGGGAATTAAATATATGGCAACCTTCTTTGCACGGAACTCGGTAGCAAGCCACATATCCAACAATTTGTTCTATTTACAGCCAGCTGATGTTGATGTAACATAGATATGAAGGTATTGTTTTCATATTCCTTACGTCGTCCTTCCTCATGGGTGGTAAGGAAACATGGCTGTGTTCTGGAGGCAGTGGCGTAGTTGGTGAGACCTCTGAGTCAGAATCATGTATTACCCACCCAATGCAGGACAGAAGTACCAAAAATAGTATTGTTATGGTGAGACAAGCGATACGTGGGCCTAATAGTCTTTTTAAATTACTTATTTTCTTCTTTTTCCTCTTGTCTTCTTGTATAACATCCATTTCTCTTTATTGCTTGTCCCACTAGCAGTTCAGTCCAACCTAGGTGCTGCCCTTGACTGGTGGTTGCATCACTGTGGGGGTGATTCCAGCAGTCCTATTGACACACTCTGGTCCGCCCCAACAGTCAAAATCACGGCCCTGCAGCTATCGTCCGACTTAATACAGGGGACAAGCAATCAGTTCATTTTCTTATTTTCGTGGGCGGAAATCGTATCTTGTGGACTGTGGTATGGTCAGGAAACAATTGTTCAGTGTGACCTAAATCTGAGGGAACCTCCTGCAGCACACTGTCGTTCTGTTTTTTATCACTCCGCGTAGTGTTGCTGAAATGGTCCTCAGTCGTCGGGTTGTCACCACTTTTTATTTCATCAGAGGGTACGATTAGGGGTACTTTCTTACAGTGGGATGCATGTATCCAATTCTTAGCGCCTTCGACTTTAACTGCTGTTGGAGTAGCAAGGAGGACCTGTCGCGGACCTTTCCATTGAGGTTCAAGACTCTTTTTCCGCTGGAAATTCTTTGTGAGGACCCAGTCTCCAGGTAGTATCTTGTGGCCTGGATCAGTGGATACAGATGGAAGTGCTTCACGCACCTGTTGGTGAATAGAACGCAAAGAATTAGTGAGTTCATTTAAATAGTCCATCAAAACAGGATGTTCCAGTTCTGAGTACTTGTGAGGTCGAGGGACCCCCCAGACATTTGCTGGCCTACCCATCACTAGCTCATGGGGTGACAACCCTGATCTAGAGTGAGGCGTCATCCTGACAGACATTAAAGCCAGGGGCAATGCGTCCGGCCACCGTATACCGCGTTCTGCGCATATTTTTGACATCTTCAATTTAAGTGTGCCATTATATTTTTCAACTAGTCCTGCTGACTGGGGGTGGTTAGCTGCATGAAACTTCTGGCGGAGGCCCAACCCTTCACACACCCTTTTCATCACCTGCCCTACAAAATGACTCCCATTATCTGACCAGACACACCTTGGGAACCCAAACCGTGGGAAGAACTCCTTCAGAAGTACCTTTGCGGTGGTAAGGGCAGTATTATCTTTAGTAGGGTAAGCTTCTACCCACTTACTAAACATACAGACCACAACTAGGACATATTTCAAGTTATTACACCTTTCCATCTCAATATAATCCATTTGTAGTACTTCAAAGGGATACGTTGGTGGGGAAAAATGCCCAGCGGGGACTGAGGCACCCTTCCCTATGTTATGTTGTAAACAAATCATGCAGGATTGAACCAGTTGGTCAGCTACTCTTCTGATAATTTTATTAGACCAAACCGATCAAGCAAATCACAGATGCTTTTCGCACTAACGTGTGCAGGACCATTGGCCATAGTCACTACTGGCAGAACGAATGCATCGGGTAACATCCATCTTTCCCTCTGTGACAGATCTGTCCAGCACAGCGTATTTTCATCTAACTTGGCCTTCCCTTCTTCCCATTCCTTTCTCTCCTGTTCAGTTGCCTCATCCTGTATCTTCCTGACACTCTCTACCGTGTTCCCAAATATTTCATGGGGACGAACCTTCTCTGTACTATCTACCACATACATGTGTCCTGTCTTTGCATACGCTGTATCTCTTGCTGTCTGATCGGCTAGGGCGTTGCCCTGTCCAGTTTCATCTGTCACCTTTTTGTGTGCACTACACTTCATGATAGCCATTGTTTTGGGCAACGCCAGGGCAGAAAGTAAGTTAGTTATAAGGGTCCCATGTTGAATACGTGTCCCATGTGAAGTGAGGAATCCTCGTTCTGCCCACAAGCGACCAAAATTGTGTGCTACGCCAAATGCATACTGACTGTCCGTGTAAACATTCACATTAAGTCCTTTACTTAACTCACAGGCTTGTGTTAGAGCTATTAATTCTGCGGCCTGAGCAGAGTTATGTGGTATTCTAGCTGTTTCAACTACAGTGGTAGCTGTTGTAACTGCATAGGCTGCAGAGGTAGTGCCATTGGGTAGCTTGATGCATGAGCCATCTACGTATAATATGCCATCAGGGTCTCTCAGTGGAGTGTCCTGTAAGTCCACTCTCCCTTTTGTTTCATCCTCCGTCCGGAGAATGCAGTCATGTATGTCTTCATAAGAATCTTCTGTTTTTTCAGCAATTGGCAATAAAGTGGCAGGATTGAGCGTGTTGCACCTTTTTAATGTTATATGACTAGCTAAAAGTGTCAGTTCATAAGTAGTTAATCGTGCATTAGTAATATGCTGTGTTTTTGTTTTGTTTAATGGTGCGTCAACAGTGTGTGGGACCAACAGGGTGAGGGGTGAATCCATGACTATCCCGGCCGACTGGCGCACTGCGACCGCTGCAGTGGCTACTGCCCGTAGACAGCTCGGGAGTGCACGGGCCACTGGATCCAGTAGGGCTGAAAAATAAGCACAGGGGCGTTGTTTGCCGCCATGCTCTTGGGTTAACACTGATAGTGAACATCCATTTCTCTCGCTCACATATAACTGAAAATCTTTACGATAATCAGGCGTACCCAGTACAGGTGCTGTGCAGAGTGTATTTTTCAATTCATCAAAACCAGACTGAAAATCATCATTCCATTCAATCTTTTCCGGACAATCTTTGTGGGTGAGATGCAAAAACGGTTTTATCAAAAGAGAATAATTAGGAATCTATTGACGACAGAAGGAGGTAATACCTATAAAGGCCCTAACCTCTCTCTGTGTCCTTGGAACCGGTATGTCTCGTATAGTTTGTATTCTCTTAGCCGTCAACGTACGTCCCTCCTTAGACAGGAGGTGTCCTAGGTATATAACCTCCTATCTACAATATTGCAATTTGGAGAGGGAGACCTTATGGTGATGGTGTGCAAGATGTTTCAATAAGGCTACAGTATCTGTTTTACAATTTTGTTCTGAAGTGGATGCTATTAAAAGGTCATCCACATATTGAACCAGCGTCGAGGAGCAAGGAAAAACAAGGGCATCTAATTGACCCTTGAGGGCCTGGCTAAAAATGCTAGGCGATTCAGTATAGCCTTGTGGAGCGCGAAAGAACCGGAAACTACGACCACCCAGTGAAAACCCAAGGATGTGTCTACTATCTGGATGAATGGGAATGCTAAAGAATGCATTCTTAAGATCGATAACAGAGAACCAAGTAGCAGAGGCAGGTATCATTGTTAATGTCATAATGTCAGGAACAACAGGGAACTGGGGTATTACAATCTTATTGACCGCCCGTAAATCAATAACAAATCGGAGTCCTGGAGACGCGGTGCCATCAGATAATTTTTTATGAAAAGGAAGGACAGGACTGTTACAATCATTACCACGCGTTTCTTCAATGACACCCAAATCAATCAACTGGGTCACAATATTTTTGAGTTGTTGTTCAATGTGTTGGGATAATTTGTATTGAGGAAGACGAGGCAATTTGGCATTGGCTTTCAAGCGTATGACATACGGTGGTATGTCCAGACATCCAACATCGTCCTTATGTGTGGCCCATAAAATGTCTGGCAAATCTCGAAGTTCGGGTGGAAGTGGTTTTGACAAAAATTGTGACAGGGAAATATTTGGACCTAGAGTGACATGAACTCCATCCGGAGAGCAATAAACGGTGGCGTGCAATTTCTTTAATAAGTCCAAACCCAATAAATTCTCACTACAGGCCGAAGTAAGAATGAGAGGGGAGCTAATGGTGTAAGGACCTATAGCAACATGCAGCAGCTGGGAGACGGGGTTAGCCACCGGAACACCAGAAAAACCCATAGTGACGTTAATATTGCCAGACAGGGGTACCCCTTGGACCTCTTCCTGTTTAACAGAACTTTTTGTGGCCCCAGTATCTACCAAAAAATCATGTGGAGTACCGTCTAATTGTACCTCAACGTGAGGGCCATTCTGCCTAACAGGAATAGAAACTGGTCCCACCCCCCTCTGTCGAAGGCTGTCCTAGTCAAAGGAGGATCCCTGACCTTCATACGCATCATAGTTGTCATTAAAATATTGATGCTGGGATGAAGCATAAAAATAATTCGGGCGGGGGGTACTGTGGGACCGTGAAGGGGCCTGCTGGCGGGGTCTGTCTGCAGGACCAGACCTACCGCGTGGTCTGTAGTCCTGTTGCGGTGGATGCATGGGGCGGCCTGTGGAGTTGTCCTTATTGGGGCAGTCACTCTTCCAGTGGCCCTCCTGCTTGCAATAGGCGCACTGATTGTAGGAGAGGGAAGAACGGGGAGGGCGTTGGGACTGCCTTCTGTCATTGGGAGGTCCTTGTGACCTTGATCTGGACTGCTGTTGACGGGGCTGAGGGTAGGCCTGCTGAAATAACACCTTTGTTTTCAACTCCTTCATTTTTTTCTCGTTCTTTTCTTGTGCTTCTATCTCCCTGTTCTCATAATATTGGGCCATTGTCAGTATTCCAGTGGCAGAAGAGACTGACCACGTACTTTCACACAATTTCAATTTTCCCTTTATGTCTGGTAATAAATTGTCCACGAATTTGTCAACAAAGAGTCTTATCCCCCCTTCAGTAGTCATGTCTTGGCCACTGTAACCAGAAAAGACACCCTCAAACCTTGTATAAAAGTCTGAAACACCCTTGTCCTTTTTCTGTTTACAGGCGGCCAATTTATCCCAATTTATCATGTGTGGTGCAAGTATGGTCTTCATTAAATCCAAAATACGCAGTGGGAGAGCCAATATAAGTGGGTCTGGTTTCGCTCCCCCAACCTTGTCTCTTTCTGCTGCTTGTAATTGGTCCCACGTGCCCCCTAGTTCAGCATGGTCGTGCCTCCGTACTTTTGACCATACTTCATGCGGGACTACTGCTGCCATTAACATGTCAATATCGGACAACGTCAGTACATGATTCAAGAATTTGTTGCAATTCTTTATAATATCCTGCAGGGTTCTTACGGGGGTCAGGTAAGGCGGCTTTTAGGGTACATGTTTCAGATCTTTCCCATGGGGTGTGTACCCACATTTGTTGAAAATGCCCTGCGGTAATAACTTGCCCAGCGTCATCCATCACCGGTTCTCGCCAAACCGGCGGAACCTCTCTCATGGGAAACATGGATGCCCTTATAGAAGGGCTACATGTCCACAGGCGGTCCCTATATAAAAGAGGAGTAACAACATAATCATGTAGACCAGAACCAAACGGCAGCCCAGTAGAGGCACGTTTTCGGAGGTCCACCAGTCCCGCGGGAGCTGAGGAACCATCATCCTCATATTCTTGTATTATAATGTTGCACATAAGGGTGGCTGCATGTAACTGAACTAAACTATCCCATTGTTTCATAGTGTGGACAATGTCCCTGACCCCATAGTCATTCCAATTAGTCATCCACCTCCGTATCATTTCTTCAATGACATCTTCCTCTTGTGAATTAGAGAACAAGTGTCCGCGCAGGGTGCGCTTTCGTGGGGTCATGGGGTATGTGTGGTGTCTAAACATGAGTCAGGGGTGGGCCAAACAGGGGCCAGTCGAGGGGTGGGTACAGTCGGGCGGGGTGTATCCTCTATAGGTCTGGTGACAGGAGGGGTGGTGGTGGGTGGCGGAGCACTCGCCTGAGATCCAACCGGGGTAGGCACAATAGGGTCACCTGGTGCAGGGTGAGGATGTAGTTTAGGATATATTGGTGGAGTATATAACGGGGGGTTATCTAACATATCACTTAAAAGGGGGTCTTCCTCTTGTGGCTTATCCACTACTGTCCTGGAAGGGTAACACTTATCAGTTTGTAAGTGAAGCCTTCGGTCATGTTCTAAACTTTTCTGTTGATGTTCAGCTACGTCAGAGTCATATACCTTTTCAGTCACCGTCCTGGTCTTATGTCTCTGTAATTCTTTCTCTGCCTTCCTACGTCTTTGGTCTGCTTCTTTCTGCCAAGTCCGTAGTGAATCAAACATCCCTGGTCTACTTTTTGTCACAAACAAACGTTCCTGTAAATAGTCTAATTTATCTTTCTCAAATGTCCCGTGAATAGGCCATTGCGAATCAGAACTACCTTTGGTTCTTTTTCTCCATATATCAGACCAGATAATCGGACCTATGCCATATTTAACATATATATCATGATTCGGAGTCCCGGCCGGAAGAGCGGGGCATGTTTCCTCCAGGCGGGAGTCCCTACTGCAAAGACAACAACACAATTTCCTGAAACAACTGAACGCTGGCATTCTTCCAGTATTTAAAAAAAAAAAAATATCTTACACCAGTGGTTTGAATACACCAAATGAGTGGCAAATATGCCTTTTGCTTCCTATATACTTAAATGACAACTGAGGTCAGTCTTACCACTGACGTCGATCTTTGCAAAGAGCGATAGAAACCGTACAATACTCACAGACCTATTTTAGACAGGAATCTTTCAACTCCCGTCCTTACCTGACACTTCTGTTATAGTCCAACAGTTGGGGACTCCAGTAGTTCACGGAAAACAGAGACCCGAATTCAGACAGCGCCAGGAGAAGTTGAGCTGGCTGGAAGACACACAGTGGAGATCAGCAGGTGCACGACAGAGAACGAAGCTCAGAATCTGGTGTGGTGCGCCTCCCTTGGAAATCCAATTGTGAGTCCTCCGTCACCTGGTCGGTCCCCTGGATGCTTGACTCTGGTCCCTGTTTGGGCGCCAACTGAGGAACCAGGAAAGATTAGACCTCCACCCGGGGTCTCCTTCCCAGCGGTGGAGGGACACCCTTTATGTCCTCAGGGTCAATTTAGCAGAGTTCACAAATCAGACGTAATCACCAACTGGAGGAATAAAGAGAAGTTTATTACATGGATTATAGCTCGAGCTAATACAGAGTCCCAGGACAGTCAAGTGACTATCCTACGGAGGCTGCCCCTTCACTCTGGGGCACTCAACCTTATATACTCACAAAACTGCTTAGTCAGAGGACAACTCCACCCCTATCGTATTCAAGGTCCTCTGCGGTCTCCAGAATATTTCAGGGATACACGTGTGGTGGGAGAAGGTACAGATGCAGCTGGCAGGAGGTGGCAACGACCTGTACAAACTTGCTCTGGCAGTTACCGATTAAGCACGACAATTCTCGGAACTGTAATTGGAAAAAGTAAATGGCAGCGATAAGCAGATTGCAGCCCAAGGCTGCGAGCACAAGGTCAATCATGAAAGTTCAGGAGGTTTGTCGAGCACATGGCAACATAATAAAAATAAACAGATGCCTAGCAGCTATGGTGTATGATTAACTTTATGTACATTTTCTCACTTTCAAAAGAAATATTAGAAGACTGTCTCTCTAAGGATTACGCCCAGGCGATCTAGTCAATTAATTATATTAAGGAAGGCTTTAGGGATTTAGGTTTCTCTGAGCTGTCAAACATTAGGGGGGATGTAATGGTCCAGGTGAAAGCGGCATTTAGAGAATGAAGGGGCATCCATCACCAGACAAATTTTGACAAACTGGGTAGGAGTGCTATGCGTGATCAAAACTTTGCCAGGGCATGAATTTTATCTAACAGCTATTTTTTAATTCAAATAGTAGATTTTATAGTACTATGTTTTAGTTTAATAGCTTACATTTACTAGTGGCCTTTCCCAGGGATATTGACTGGAACGGCATGATGCCATGTTGCCCTTGTCATAATACATCTAAACAAAGCACCATGCACTTTATTCTCTTTTCCAACTTATACTCCCTCTCACGGAAAGGCCTTTTGATCCCAGTCTTTCACAGATCTGAGATTCGATGTCACAGAGAGGCTTTTATCTTTATGCAAAAACTGCAATTTCTATCTCTGCGTTGCATTGGTTAATTTTGTGTGCTGAGAATAGATATGGGTCTGTATGATAGACTTTGTTGATTGTATTTTGCAGCTTTGAACAGGTATGTTTTTATTTTAACTTTTGTTTTTCATCTTCATAAGTTATCATTTGTAGTGCTATATGTTTTAACTTGCACTTTTATGTCTTTTTTTTGTCAGCCAAATAAAGTTTATCTGCATGTCTGGCAAACTTCATCACTGTCAATGCAATACCTCATTTAAACTCTATACTTCCTTCCGGTAGGTTGGTCTGACCACCTATACCTACCCTTTCTCTTGGAATGTTCTTTACCTTCTACTCAAAGCAGCTTGACAAGAAAATATGTGAGAATTACGGGGGAAAACAAAACATCAAACTTACAGTTGACAAGGACATATTTACCCTTTGATAGCAACTATGAATTTAAATACTTGCCTCTTTGTCACTTGTTAAAACATACAACCCCAGCATTCTAGTATACTGGACAAGATTTCCTTTCTTCACACCAAGCTGAAAAGAGTGAGATTCACTCCCCACTGTTGCACCAAGTGAGCAAACAGAGACAAAAAAACTAAGAAGGGCATAGCCAACCAATTAAAAAACACATGAATATCAACTTTTGTCCCTTTCAGTCACAGGACAAAACTGAGCCACCTGAAGCTCGTAAGGACTTCTAGAAAAAGGGAGGACCTACTCCTAGGAGTACTTTACTTCCTGATAGACCACAACTTCGTCCTCACTTGTCAAAATCATACCTCTCAAACTGGTTACAGTAAGTGAAAATTGGCAACTTAACACTGAAACTCACACCTTCAATATTTGCTGTGCCACTAGGCTCTATTCTTGTCACGTTCAGTGTGCTACAAGGATCTGTCCTGTCCACAAATTAATTTACAAAGATTTATGACATTAATGTTGTAATACCTACTGTGAAGATCCGCTATCTCTTTAGTGTAGACAGTTTGTACAAGAAGGAAAAGTGAACTATATCATTGCACTGGTATTTATGATGGAATTATGTTGTATGGTGGTTTAAATATTCAGTATCTTTCATTAGGGAAACTGGTTTTCGAAAAGAAAGAATGAGAAGATTAACATATATGATGAATGTTCTAGACAATAGTTTGTGGTGTGAAATGATGAGAAAAGAGTGCTGTTAGAAATGGGGTCTTTAGTTGGGAGTCAGTTTGCACCCTGTCCAAGGTAACCCCTGCTCATCCCCTTGGTAGCTTGGCAGGAGCAGTCGGGCTTATCTCAGAAGCAATGTGTAAAGCATTTGCACATAACACAATAACATAGTGAAAACACTACAAAAGGACACCACACCAGTTTTAGAAAAATAGCTAATATTTATCTATGTAAAACAAGACCAAAATGAAAAAAATCCAACATACAGTCGTGGCGTTGTGATCAACAAAACTAACAGTTCAGGCTGGCTGTGGCATTGCGGGCCAGCTACGGTGTTGGGAAGACTCACAAACAATACCTTGGAAATGCTGGGCGTCGTGATCCTCTTGATGAGATGGAGAGCGGCGTCGGTTCCAGAGGTCGGTGCAGGGTTAGTTGGGCCCTTGAAGTCACAAGCGTTGCAGATCGAACTCCGGGCTGATGAAGTCAGGAGTGCTGGAGTGGATGGCGTCAGGGCTGCGGTGTGAAGCGGGACGATGCGACATGCGGTGCCCACAGGTCACGGTGCAGGCAGCGGCTCGGTGGTGGCGTCGGTGAGACCGGGGCGGTGCGATGTACGGTATCACCAGGTCACGGTGCAAGCAGCGGCATCATCATTGCTGTCGTCAGAAGGTCCAAGTCTGCGGTGCAGCGCGGGACTGGCTCCATGCGGTGTCCATGGGTCACGGTGCAGAAGGGGACGCCTGGTGGCGACACTGGAGTCGAGGCAGCTGGCGTTGGTGGACTGGGCTGCGGTGCGGGATGGTGCTTTGTGTACCTCACGAGCAGTGTCCACAGGCCACGGTGCAAGCAACGGCGCCGGTGTCAGCAGGAGCATTGTCGTCGGGGATGCCCAGGCTGTGGTGTGAGCAAGGCGATGCCTGAGTACGGGACCCACAGGTCATGGTGCAAGCAGCGGCTCGGTGGCGGCCTCAGATGCTGTAGGTGAGACCAGGGTTGCAGTGTGGCTCTGTATGGTGTTTTGCAGGTCACGGTGCAGGCCAGCGGTGTCACAGTGTTTTTTCTTCCTGAACAGCAGAAAACACACAGTTCACAGTGCTGTACTCAGATGAAACTAAAGTCTTTGGTGTCCCTGAGATTTCCAACAGGAAGTGAGGTGTACTCCAAGCTCTTAAAGAACTCTCTCAAGCAGGATACACAGCAACGTTTGCCCTTTGCTCTCTTTTAAGGCAGAAGCAGCAACTGTAGGCCAACCCAGCAAAGCACACGCAGCAAAGGGGCAGTGCTCCTCCTACAGCGCTTCTCTTTAGCAGAGGTTCCTCTTGATCCTGAAAGATTCTAAAAGTCTGGGGTTTTGGGTCCACTACTTATGCCCCTTTCTGCCTTTGAGGTTGCCTAACTTCAAAGGAAAGTCTCTGATGTTGACAAGATCCTGTCTTGCCCAGGCCCCACACACACACCAGGGGGCTGGAGACTGCTTTGTGTGAGGGCAGGCACAGTCCTTTCAGGTGTAAGTGACCACACCTCCCTCCACTCTAGCCCAGATGGCCCGTCAGGATATGCAGGCTATACCCCTGCTCCCTTTGTGTTACTGTTTAAAGGGAATTCACAACAGCCCAACTATCGGTCTGACCCAGACGTGGAATACACAAGTAGGCAGAGGCACAGAATGGGTTAAGCAAGAAATGCCCACATTCTAAAAGTGGCATTTTCAAACAAACAATTTAAAAACCAACTTTACTAAAAGATGTATTTTTAAATGTGAGTTCAGAGACCCCAAACTACATATTTCTATCTGTTTCAAAGGGAAACTGCACTTTAAGGTTATTTAAAGGCAGTCCCCATGTTACCCTATGAGAGAGATAGGCATTGCAGTAGGGAAAACCAAATTTGGAAGTATTTCACTGTTAGGACATGTAAGAAACACCAGTACATGACCTACCTTCTAAATACACTGCACCCTGCCCGGGGGGCTACCTGGGCCTACCTTAGGGGTGCCTTACATGTAGTATAAGGGAAGGTTTAGGCCTGGCAAGTGGGTACACTTGCCAGGTCGAATTGGCAGTTTAAACCTGTACACACAGACACTGCAGTGGCAGGTTCAAGACATGTTCACAGAGCTACTCATGTGGGTGGCACAATCAGTGCTGCAGGCCAACTAGTAGCATTTGATTTACAGGCCCTGGGCACTTTACTAGGGACTTATCAGTAAATCAAATATGCCAATCATGGCTAAACCAATCACCAATACAATTTATATAGGGAGCACTTGCCCTTTAGCACTGATTAGCAGTGGTAAAGTGCGCAGAGACAATAAACCAGCATAAACAGAGTCCAGTATACTACAAAGACAGGGGAGACATGCCGAAAAGCTGCCAGGTCTAACAAGTGCTATCAGGCTTCATGTATTGATGTTATTTGGTTCATCCCCAACCCTCAGAGTTATTAATGGGTTCCTTTTTATTTAGATAACATCTACCTGAGGAGAGCATGGTCCGGGATCAAAATGCCATTCCAAACATGTGACTCACAAACACTGATGTACGTGGTTTATTGTACATGAAAATGACACACCCACAACTTCTCACTGGCAATACAAGGTGTTTATTAAGACTGGTTATTGATCCCATTACTGAGTTGAGAATTTGGCTACATCTTCCGAAATATGGGACACATCCATACATCTCACACGTAACCCTGTCAAGGGTGCCTTCGCCGAATATGTGACAGAACAACTATAGCCTAAACCACTACTGCTAAACAACTAAACAGTCTCTACGACTAAGTACTGAACAACTACTGTCTAAACAACAATTGTGCCTGAATAACAATTGCCTGAACAACTAATTTTGAGATATATTCTAAACAACTAATAAACCGTAAAAACCAAAAAGAAAACCTTACCTTAAAATTAGTTGTTCAGGCAATTGTTATTCAGGTACAATTGTTGTTTAGACAGCAGTTGTTCTTTTAGTTGTTTAGCAGTAGTGGTTCAGGCAAGTAGTTGTTTAGACCTAGTTGTTCAGGATGTTTCCCGCCTTCGCCCCCCCCCACATAAAACAAGGGTTTTTTGCCTGCACAAAAATAATGACGTTTTTATATGTGTACAACGCACTGTGTTGCGGTTTGTGGTAGAGTGCTGTAACCTCCACAATATACCCTTGAACCAGGGGACCAACCAAAAGGGGATAATGGTAGTGATGTAACGAGGGCAAAATTGCATTGACAGAGGAAGAGCGTTTACAGACAATATGAGTAACGTGTTATATGCACACAATGGACTAGAACTTTAGGGTTCTTCACATGTGCTTCAATTCTTGCTGATGGTGGGAATTATTAGTATTTTGTGGTCTGTTGCTGATTCTTGCTTGATTGCCATCATGGTGGCTTCAGTGTGCAGATGGATCATGTGGAAATACCCACAACAGTACAGGGAGGTATATGGTATTATCCTCATCACATAGTAGGGTATGGTTGAGCATTATGGCCTGTCATTCATTGGTTGCAGTGTACAGATTGGGTCAGTTCCCTAGATAATTCTTAAGGAAGATCATGGTGCACCTGCATGTGTGTATTTGTAATGGTTTCTGTCTTGTGGTCGTTTGTAATCTATTTAACTTCTAAAGCACATGCATGCACCCAGAGGTACCTTGGTGCTGATCATCTGTGACTGATTCAGTAACAAATAAGACTTCATAACAGACATCAGATTCCATAGATAACGAGGAATAGCCAAGTTTTCAAAGACTTCCTGAACTTTAATAATACCAACCTAGTGCCCAGTTGTAGTGGAAAGCTATTCTAAAGCCAAGCAACTACCACAGAAAACACTGCTCCCAGAGTGGTGCGTCTGAATCTGAGCACATTCAATAAATAATATGCCTTCTCTGATCTTAGACAGAGGTTGGGCACATAGAGTGAGAAATTACTTGATAAAGGATTTGCCTTTATCAACTAGCATATTCAAGCGGAGAGGGCATGCACCTTTGTATAATATGTGTCACTGAGCATGGTTATTATTATATGTGCATTGTAATTTGTTATTCTGATGTTCGTGCATATTTTCTTGAACACAGTATGGTGAGTAATGCATCGAAATGGATCACTGAACATAAATACCTAGCATCAAATGTCCAAAATGTCTGATCTGTAGATTAATGTAACCAATATTACAAAAGAATAGAACGTATTATCCGGTATTTTCAACAAGATATATAATAGGAAAAGAAGCCAGGAGCGGAAAACATATTAGCTAGGAGAAAATAAGCATTTGCAATGCAATAGGTCTCACGTTTGGGAGAGTTAGAGCTATTGGCGTTGTAAATGGCAATGTTTTTTACTTACGTATTTTGGTTTGGAGTGTAGCAGATGTATGCCAGGTGCCACAGCAACCCGCTCAGGCCTGTCGCTGCAGGAGAGAGGACACAAAAAGACCACCATCTTGGGAGTGTTTTTGCCTTATTCTTACAGACTGACTGTGACACCCTAGCGATGCAACTCTTTCTAGTGTGTTTACCTAAACTTTTATAGCACCAAACAAGCCGCAAAGAGGCACCTTCATGGCATTTAACCTTGAGAATTAAGGAGTCAAAAGAGTTAGTAGCAAAGAAAAGTGGGCAGCCATATATTTCTGTGTGTTAAACTTTGAGAGGAATTATTTCTCTATATTGGCAATGCCAGCTCAACTTTTAAAAACATAGACTGTATACAAAGAGAATAACAGAAGAGGCAGCTTAACTGCAAATGGAAATATCAATTTTGTTAAGGATGGCACCAGCTGTGCAGCTCTATGAAATTGCAAGCACTATATTAAAAAAAAACGAGTTATCCCCAGACTGTCCCAACACTCACCAGACAAAGAACCCTAGGGGAGAGGATGTGGCGTCTTGTCACTGGCTCAACATCCTGTGATTCTGGGCAAATCATTTAATCTCCCCTTGCTACCAAAACTTTAAGTGTTCTTGTGTAATTAACCGGTGCTCCTGTAGTGTGCTGTTATACTTTTGCATCGAGTTCACTCTACATAAAACTACAAAATAAATAAATAAAGTGCTCCAATACCTTTGTGTCGAGTTTGTGCTACATAAAATGGTGAAATAAAAATAATAATAATTATTATTACCCTGACCACTTTTTCACCTCTTCATCTCTGCAAGGTTGATGCAAATGAATTATAGCTATTTTGTTAAGAATGGGACCTGCTTTGCAGCGCTATGAAATGTCAGAACCTGTATTATCAAGTGCTATGTTTAAAAAATAAATAAAAGTTATTCCTAGACTGCCCCAACATGCACCAGACAAAGAACCCTAGGGGAGAGGATGTGGCGTAAGGGCTAGAGCTGCCAACTTTGTAGCTGGAGAACATGGTACAAGTCTCTGTGCCGGCTCAACATCTTGTGATTCTGGGCAAATTACTTAATCTCTCTTTGCTACCAAAAATGAATATTTTCCTGTGCAATGTAAATGGTGCTCATGTAAAGTGCTGTAATACCTTAGTATTAAGTTTGTGCTATATAAAACTGCAAAAAAAATAAAGTAAAGCGCTCCAATACCTTTGTGCCGAGTTTGCGCTACATAAAGCTGCAAAAAAGAAAATTATCCTGACATAACCTTTTCACCTCTTCATCTCTGCAAGGTCAATGCAAATGAATTTTGTTAAGAATGGCACCTGCTTTGCAGTGCTAAATGGCAGAACCTGTATTACCAAGCACTGTATTTAACAAAAAAACAAGAGTTATTCCTAGACTGCCCCAACACGCTCCAGACAAAGAAGTTTAGGGGAGCGGATGTGGCGTAAGGGCCAGACCTGCCAACTTTGGAGCTGGGGAAAATGGTTCGAGTCTCAGCACCAGCTCAACATCCTGTGATTCTGGCAAATCACGTAATCCCCCCTTGCTACTAAAAATTAATGTGTTCTTGTGTAATGTAACCGGAGCTTATGTAAAGCACTCTAATACCTTTGTATCAAGTTTGCTCAATATATAAAACTGCAAAAATAAATAAAGTGCTCCTATACCTTTGTGTTGATTTTGCTCTACATAAAACTGCAAACAAATAATTAAAAAAGACCCCACAGACATCACGAAGAAACAGCAAGATGTCCGAATCCAAGGAAGACAAAGAAACAACATACCGCCATGAACGAAGTGGCGAGACAAAAGAAAAAATAGTGCGCCAACACTTTGCTATCTGGCCGATCGTGCAATAATCCATGTAACAGGGTCAGTCTCCAAAGTGGTAACAAAACAACCTCCTGGTGGGACAAACGTAAGGCATTTACCAACTAGATCAGTGGGTTCCAACCTGTGGTCCCTGGGGGTCCGCGAAGCCTTCTCAGGGGGTCCGCGAGAGCCTAGAAAATTAAAATAATATTAACAAATATTGACAAATTAGGTCCCCAGCTTCCAGTAATGACTCAGGCGGGGGTCCCCGGATTCCCATGATGATTCCGTGGGGGTCCCTGGGTTCCATTAATGTTAAAGTGGGGTCCACAGAAACCAAAAGGTTGGGAACCACTGAACTAGATCAAGGGATTTTTGAAAGGTAGGCCAGGGACGAATGAAAGTGATGGGCGTGAGATGTGCATGGTTAAAGCCCACAGAATAAATTACAAATCGAAAAGCATCATTTGTGCACTGCTATGCTTGACCTAAAAAGTACAATTTATTTTTTATTTAGTGTGCTTCTATAGAGCACAGTACCCGGTAGTGATAGAGCGCTTTACTTTATAACAGAACTGTGTAGATGAAGGCTTCCAAAACCTTAAAGTCATGGTGCTTGAAAATTAAAATTGTAGAGATGGAATGGCTTGGGTTACATTAACATCAATATGATAACATTGGAACCAGAACAGTGGAAACAAAATGTCTATGTTAGATTTATGTAGCAGTGATGGATACTTTACTGTAAATCTGTGCACATTGGCCCCCGCTAGCGATGGTTGACTCCTTTTAACGTTATTTTTTTTTTTTTTTCATAGATGTGTTGTCATGGGGGAACATGGCGGCCGGTTGAAGCGCTGACCGCGAACTCCCATCGGACGAGAGACGCGACCTGCGACCCCTGACCTGGAAACGACGCGCTGAGAGCCGGAGCAGTCCCGCAGTTGGATCGACGCGCGAGAGGATCACCGCGGCCGTAGAGGGGCCCCCTTGTTGTGACGAGGAAGAGGTTTGGAGGAGAGACGCCGGGGAAGAGACTAGGGGAGAGACTGGGATTGTGCAGGGCTCCTAGACCGGCGCCCCGGGTGAGTCGTCCCTCTTGCCGGGAAGAGCTGTTGATGGCGTTTTTCTTTTTTTTTTCTCTCTCGGTGTTGAGGTTGACAGAGCTCCCTGCGTGAGAGATACACACTGATAAATCCAGATTGGTAGGAATACCATAAATCGTTAATTAACCTGAACATCGGATCTTTAAAAAACAATCGCAGGTTGAATCTGCATAGGATTATTATTTTTTTTTTTTGTGAGCCTTTCTTTTTTTTTTTGAGACTTCTTCTGTCACCCACAGAGGTTTGATGTTAAACTCTCTTATCATTAACTTTGAGCATTGTTTCTTTGCTTTAAGAGTTATTCCAACGTTGTTTCTACTCCTTGAATTAGACCGAGTTGGGCATCACTGGGCATCATTTGCCTATCGGGCTTGGAGTAGCTATTTGAAGGACTCGGAAGGATCCTAGAAAATCCAGTCTCGGAATACGTTACTATTGGAGTGTACTTGTTTATATTGATCTCCCCGCCCCAGGTCGGGAGATTTAATTAAAAATCACGGCGAACAAGGAGGGGGGCGAAATTGCTTCGGCGAGAGGTGGTCAGGGGGTCCCCTGGAATCAAGCTTTAAATTCCAGTATTTGGGCTGAAGCAGTGAGGGGTGTGCGACGAGGGAGATCTTATACCTCTCGCTGTTCTCTTCGTGGGAGTTTACCGGAGACTCCGGGGCTTTCCACTAGGAGTAATTTGAACAGGAATAAGGTGGGAGGAGAACGTGATACCAGCAGAGCCTCTCGGTGCATGTCTCCAATCAAACGCCGCCCCAGGGTTGCACGGGCAGAGGTTAAAAACCTGGTTGGTGCAAGGACTTGTAAGCCCGGCCCCCTGGGTGTGAGTGATAAGCCCCAGGTTTATTCATCAGAGACTGTAGCAGTTACAAATCCTGGATATAAGACTCACGGCGAAGTCTCTTTAAAGGGGACTGATCAAATTTTGTCATCTGTGGGCCCTCCTATCCCTCTCTTGGGGGAAGGCCAACCTGAACTTCTGGGGAGGAGTGAATCACTGATCACAAGATATTTTCGGACTACTACCTTTCCATCGCAGGATATGGCAAATAGTCAACTAACCTCAGATGATTTAGAAATGTCAAATTTAGCTATGCGTTTGGCTAGGCGGTCGCCCCTAAATCCATTAGACAAGGATCTAGATGGACAGGGAGAGGATTCCTCTAAATTATCGGCTTTGTTAGAAGTGGAGAGCAACCCTCTCAGAGGTACAATGTCTTATGGTATGGACGTACAGGCCCTGCTAATCTCTCTTACTAAAGAGATTAGGGAAAAATTTGAGACATCAGAAAATAACCAAACAAGGATTCGGGAAGTATGTGAGGCTTTGGAAAATAAAATCACTTTGTTAACAGATCGGATGGGTAAACTCGAGACTGTGGTGGCGGCCCATGAGGAGCGGGTGGCAGCTCAATCTGAGGATATTTCACAATTAAAACGTGGAGAAAAGTTGTTACAGGACAAACTAGAGATTTTGGAAAATAACATGCGGAGAAATAATATCAGGCTTTTGGGTGTTCCTGAGGGATTGGAAGGGGAAGATATTAAGGGCTATGTGATTGCTTTGATAAAAGAGGTTATCCCAAATACAGCAGGGTTTAACCTGGAAGAGGATATTCAAAGAGTCCATCGTGACCCGTTCAAGAAAAATCCCGGGAGGAAGAATCCCAGGAGGATTCTGATAAATTTCAATACGTACTCTATCAAGGAAAAAATTCTGTCTGAAGCCCTTAAAGTTGGTGTTTTTTCCAAGGGGGATTGGGCCTTCAGGATAAGATCGGACTTGTCTAAAGCAACGTTAGATAGACAGTGGGAATTGGGAAATTTTATGCGTGAGCTTCGTTCTCTTGGGGCTACCGTACAGCTAAGGTTTCCGGCAGCACTCCGGATCATGTGGAAGAACAAAATGTATAACATGAGAGATCCGGGGGAGGTTAGCGCATTTATAGACCAGATTAAGGCGTCACAATAAGATCTAGTGGAAGTATCTCGTCCGATGGGGAGTTCGAATTTAGGATAACAGGATGGTTATCCTAGTAGAATCAGGGAGGGTTCCCCAGGGTAGGGGGGTTGGGTTTGGGTGGGAGTTGGGGTTGGTGTTGGTGGAGGGGGTGGAAGGCACTGGGTGTGGGGGTTTGGGTTGGGTTAGGTGGGTTAGGTGGGTTGAAAGGATAAAAATAAGAAAGTCCTCATATGTTGTTTACCTAGGAGGGGGGTGCGCTGTGCTTATGACGTTTTCCTTTTCTCCTGACAGATATGTCTAAGTATGGGAATTTAAGATTGAAATTTCTTTCTTGGAATGTGAATGGTTTAAGAGTGGTAAGCAGGAGGAGGAAGATTTTTGAATATTTAAGATTGGCGGAAGAGGAGATTATCATATTGCAAGAAACTCATCTCCAACAAACAGAGTGGGAGACCTGGGTTAAACGGTTGAATTGGGTTTCTCTTAGCGTATGCTCCTCCCAAACTAGTGTGATAAAAGGCGTGGCAGTTCTCATCAAAAAATCCATAAAGCTTAGGATAGGATCGGTGCAAGTTGACCCTAGAGGGAGATGGGTAGTGGTAGAACTGTGCGTATGTGGTTATTGGGTCACGGTGGCAGGCTATTATGGACCTAACCTAGATGATCCCACACCATTTCAAGAGTTATTCAATATTTTACTTCTAGCTAGATATCCAGTGGTACTAGGCGGAGACTTCAACATTTTGTTAGACCCTGTACACGATAAGTCAACCCCTCGAGGTACGGATAACTCTCCTAAAATGAGGGCACAGGTGAAACAAGCCATGCAAGATTTAGGATTGGTAGACATATGGCACTGCAGAGGAGGCGAAGGAGACAGATATACATTTTACAATAAAAAATATGGGCATAGATCTAGAATAGATTTTTTTTTAATACATAAAAGTTTATGCCCAGAGGTCAGAAAGGTAGCCCACAATCCAGCTCACCTCTCAGATCATTCAGCTGTAAAATTACACTTGGATATCAGGGTCGTAAATAAAGGTATTAGATGTATAATTAATCGCGCTATACTATTAGACGACTCTATAGTAGAAGCATTAAAAAAAGACACAAGAGATTTCTTTCTTTTGAACCAAGGTACGGCAAGTTTATGGTGTGTTTGGGACGCCTTTAAGGCTTATATTAGAGGGAGGCTTATGAGCCTGGCAATATACAAACATCGTGAAGAAAAAGAGAAATTGGGAGATATGGAATTATCTCTAAAAACCTTGCAAGCTGCAATCCATAAAGCACGAGCAGAAGAGAAGGTCAATTTATTAGAGGACTTGATATGTCAAGAGGTTAATGTTCGGACTAAGCTAGAGGCTTTTTTGGAAAATCGCAGTAAGTTAAAATGGGAAGCTAGCCGATATGCTCACCATGAATATGGAGAAGGTTGCAGTAAGCTACTAGCATGGAAGGTTAAGTCAGACCTCTCTAAAAGATATATTTCAGCAGTCAAATCGGACAATACGATTTGTGTGGAGCAAGAAGAGATTGAGGGGGCATTTGTATCTTTTTTCCAAGACGTATACTCAGAAAGCCTGGTTAATTCAGACGAGTCGATTAGTGATTTTCTAGAAAAACTACACCTTCCAGCTCTAGAAGATTCTGAAAAGACCCTATTAAATTGTAAAATAAATGAGGCTGAGCTTATTGAAGGCATAAAAGCGTTAAAAAAAGGAAAGGCCGCTGGTCCAGACAATCTACCTAATGAATTGTACAAGGTCTTGGGGGAAGTTATTAGTCCTTTTTTATTAGAATTATTTAATTCTATGCTGGTTGAGGGGGCTCAGACGCCTAAATCCTGGAGAGAGGCTATAATTTGTCTAGTTTTAAAGCCAGGTAAGGACCCAATGTCTTGTGCATCTTACAGACCCATCTCCCTGTTGAATGCCGACTACAAACTTTATACAGGGATTTTAGCCAGGAGATTAGGGAGTGCCATAGGCAATCTGATTCATACGGATCAAAAGGGTTTTATGAAAGGGAGGTATCTCCAGGATGTAACACATGAGTTATTTGCTGCAATAGATCTGGCGGAACAAGAAAAGACCCCTCTGGCGATCCTGACTTTTGACGCAGCAAAGGCCTTCGATCGGGTCAATTGGTCTTTTTTGAGGTTAGTGCTGGAAAAAGGAGGCTTGGGATTTCCTTTTGTTAGGACAGTCAGGGAATTGTATAGATGCCCCTCAGCGAGAATTCTGGTCAACGGCCAGTTATCACAAGAATTTAGGATTTGGCGGGGTACGCGACAGGGATGTCCATTGTCTCCCTTGCTTTTTAACTTATATATTGAGCCTCTGGCAATTTCTCTTAGGTTAAGTAAGGAAATTACTCCATTTCAAAGTGGGGACTGGGAAAAAAAAGTAGCATTATATGCGGATGATCTTATGCTATACACCAAGGATGTTAGTTCTACCCTACTAGCGTTCAATACTTTGATGGAGCAATTTGGTAAACTTTCTGGTTACAGCGTAAACACAGAAAAGACAGAAATAATGTGTTGGAATTTGACTTATGCTTCTCCTTTAGTCAAACAAGAGATCAGATATTTGGGTATACGATTAACAAATGATCTAAATGAGGTACCTAAACTAAATTTTAACATAACATACAGAGAAACCAAAAAATTGCTAAAGACGTGGGCCGCTCTCCCTCTTTCCATAATTGGAAGATCCAACATTTTGAAGATGTGTATTCTCCCAAAATTCACCTTTTTATTCAACACTATTCCACTAGAGTTTAAGAACTGCTGGTTTAAAAAACTACAGGGGGATTTATCCTCGTTTGTATGGGCCTCTAAAGGAGTAAGGATCTCGTGGAAAAAGATGAGTAAAAAAAAAGAGTGGGGGGGCATTGCGTCTCCAGATTTCTTCAAGTATTATCTGGCATTTCAATTAAAAAACATTAGAAACCTATTGAATAAGAAGTCAGAATATGATCCGGCGTGGAAAGCCTTAACGGCACACCTCGAGGAAAAAGCAGATCATTTTCTATATAAATTCGGCCATCCTAAGTACTTCAAGAAGGTACGCTTGAAGACACTCAGACATGCATGCAACATTTGGATGCACTTTCGGAAGGTGCTAGAGATACCCTATTTTTGCAGCTCTTCCCCCATTTGGGATTCACCTGGCACTCCTGAATGCTTCACTGATAAATTATCAATTCCTTTGAGAGTGAGTGGGATTGTAAGATGGGGCCAGATAATGGAAGGACCAGAACTGTTAAGCTGGTCGACACTTTATGAAGGGACTGGAGGCACAGTCTCCAAATTCAAGTATCTTCAGATAGCTAGTTGGGTTAAATCGCAACAAATAGGAGAAATAGGAAGGAATATATGGGAAGGGAAATTAAACCAGAAAATCATTAATAAGGAAGTTGCTCTGTGGTACCATGCTCTGTTGGAAGCAACAAGGGATGGGACATCCCTTCCCTTGTCGAAGTGGGGGGGGATCTTTCCAACTCTAGATGTGAAATCTTTATGGAATAGGTCCTGCTCAGAGTTGTGGTTCACGACCAGCCCGGCAGAGTTGAAGAAAAACCATTTGTTCACACTTCATAGGGTTTACTGGACGCCGGCCAGATTAACAGCTATCGGGAAAACTCAGAAAAACTGTCCGAGGTGTGGTGACGATAAGGCAAACGATATACACATGTTTTGGCAATGTTCAAAGTTGTGGGAATATTGGGAGGAGATAGGAAACACTTTAAAGATAATATTTAATGTGAACGTAAAATTGGATCTTTCTATGGTGGTGTTTGGGGTCAGTGAACAGGGTATGAATTATCAAAAATTGTCAGCACATCAGGAGCACCTGTTGTTTGTATTAATACTTTTGGCTAGACGAGAAATTTGTCGTAAATGGGTTGACCCCTTTCCCCCCCGTTCTAAGGATTGGCAAATATCTGTAAATCGAATGTGCATAATGGAACAACGAGGTCCCCTTTCTAGAAGGGATAACTTCTGGATGAACTGGGAAAATGTCTACCAATAGTATATTACTGTTTTGCTGTCTGGTCTCCTCCTCGTGCAACTTAAGTCCAATGATTAGTACTCCCCTTACCCAATACTGGGCGATGCTTTGGTTATGACTAGGTTTCATAGAAAATAGTATATCCTGGTTGATGGCATACGATTGGGAGAATAATAAAACGTAGACCAAACGGGACGACCCAAGGGTTACGTTTCCCCCGTCCGGTACCATTTTTCCTCTACCAAAGCATGGGTGATAATTATGAGGACGAAAAAAAAAAAAAAAAAAAAAAAATATAAGATCACAATAAATAAAGGGGGCCTAATGAAAAATATTTGATTTAAACCTACCCATTAATCAAGTTTCTAACATGTACACATTGGTAAACCTGTGGATGAGGTGAAACAACTCATTTATTTCACCCTTAGCAACATTGATAAATTATATATCCTGCATTTGAAGAAATATTTAAAGATATATTACAAATTGACTTCTAATTATTATTGCCAGATGTCTGCCAGAGCTGTACATTAAACATTAAAAATAACATGGGTTAACGAACCTTGAATAACATTGTAGGGAATGAGGTCCATAAAGTTACACAAATAATAAATAAGTTTGATTCACATACATTAGATGACATCCAAATTTTATCCCAGTTTATATCTGGAATAACCCGAAAACTTCAAACTCAATACATTTCTGATGTGTAAAAAAGGTTTAAATATTTAAAGCTTTGTGACAGTAGGCTTGTAACAACTTCATCTTTCTATATGTGGATCACACTAAATATAAACAAGGCAGCAAACAACTGACATATTACTGTTTACATTTGTGAAACATACATAGGACATCTACAGGAAGGTTAAATGGTTCTACTAAATAGTTTATATTTAAGCAAAATTTACTCTCCAAAACCTTGATGATTAGAAGAAAAACATATAGATGCCAATCGTGCTAATTGATTCTTATACTGATTATCTTTACATTGGAATCATTCCATTACAAGTAAAGATGTGGTTGGTTATTCTTCACAGGTAAATTATTATTTAGCTTTAACAGTTTTCTTTGTGACATGTCTTATCAAAATAGCATTAAAAGGAGACTCTGGAAAATATTAATCTTATGTTGTAAATCTAGAAGATTTACATCACTACTGACAAAATCTAGCTGCTTAGAGGTCACATAAAGCATAAAACATATGTGGAAAGCATATTTTGTGTTAAGGAGAGCATTTTTTTTTTAAAGTGATTAAATGCATCACAGTTAAAATAACAAAACAGAGATGTGACCCAACCATATGAGCCAACGACAAATATATTCAGATGAAACTAATGATCTTTACAAATGATTGATGAACAGTCAGTGACATCTAGCACAACAGCGAAGAACAGGAAAGCTACCGTCCTCCCTCTTAAATAAATGGAAAATAAAGTAGTACCTTATTCAAGAAAAATAATAAGAACTGTGTAAGGCATTAGATTATTAGTGGTGAAGGATGTGAGTCATGTGCAAGTAATACACCCCAAAATGTTTTTTTTACTGTGATCCAGGTACCCCATTGTAGCACTTGATTCATACAGGATAGCAAAACAGAGCAGTCCAGGGCCTACTCAGGGGTGGTGGTGTGGGCAGGAAATAACAGTTCACTGGAACACACAACAGTGCTTAATAGATTATTGTCCAGTTAGTGTTTTTCATTTAAAAATTAAAAGTAATTATATTTCACACACTAATAAAAACTATGCATTAAATTATATATATATATGTTCGATGGCATGTGTAGCTGCAGATACACATGCTATGCATATGGATTCCGACATATAGTGTTGGGCTCGGAGTGTTACAAGTTGTTTTTCTTCGAAGAAGTCTTTTAGAGTCACGGGATCGAGTGACTCCTCCTCTTCGGTTCCATTGCGCATGGGCATCGACTCCATTGTTAGATTGTTTTCTTTCCGCCGTCAGGTTCGGGTGTGTTTTTTCTCGCTCTGAGATTTCAATTCGGAAAGCTTTAAAAAACCTTCCTTTTCGTCGGTATTGTATCGATCGCGTTATTCATCTTCCATCGAGACAGCAGTACTGTCGGTAAACAACTTTGTTTGCCCCCTTTCGGGGCGTGCGTGCCCAACTCGGGCCCAATCGGACCGACCGCGTGGAGAGCCTCATGGATTGGACTCCATTCCGATTCTGCCCTCAGTGCCACGCAAAGTACCCATGCACACACCAACATCTGCTTGCAACCTCTGCCTTTCTCCAGACCATCGAGAGGAAAACTGCAAGGCCTGTCGATCGTTACGATCAAAAAAGACTCTGAGAGGCCGAAGAACAAGAAGGCTGGAAATGGCGTCGAAGAGTGGAGAACATTTCGACGTTACAGAAGAAGAAAAAATGCAGACAGCAGTCTCGATCCAAAATACAGAGTCGGAGCAAGAATCCAAGGAAGACAGACCCGTCACAGCCGGCCAGAATGTGAGTACGTCTGCCCCTACAACCCTACATAAGAAACAGCAAAAGGCCTTGGGTATGCCACTGCTGGAAGACCGTGGCTCGGCCCGGAAAAAGACTGTCGGTGACTGACCCTCGGGTTCAGCACCAAAAAAGGCCACCCCTCCGAAGACTTCGGAGTCGACTAAAAGCTCAATTTCAGACTCCAGTAGACAACAATTTTCAGAGTCGAAAATAAGAAAAAACTTTTTCGGAGCCGAGACCTTCCTCATCATTTTCGATCCCAAAAAAACATCACATTTCGGACAGGATACACAGAGGAACAAGGACTTTCCAAAAGACTGAGAAAGCCATAAAACCTCTGAGGAAGAGACAGAGATTGAACCAATGCTTCAAATTATGGATGGAAGACAGTCCAGAATACACATCCATAAAGAAACAGGGAGAATCATCACAGCACCTCCTTTAAAAACAAAAAGAAAGCTGGCATTTCAGGAGGAATTGGACACTGCGCAGCCCCCAGCTAAATTGCCAAAACAGAAAGAGAAGCCAGCACTTCCTCAGTCTTCTCCTCCTCATTCTCCACACCTACCTACCTCTCCTCAAATAAGTCCTACACCAATGCATTCTCCAACGCATTCTTTTGACTCACAAGACACTGTAGATCCATGGGATCTTTACCACCCTGATCCCATCCCAAGCATCGACCCAGACAGCTACCCCTCTAAACCATCTCCACCTGAAGATACTACATTATAGGTGATAGCTAGGGCTGCAGCCTATCATGGGGCTACAATGCACACAGAACCACTAGAGGAAGATTTTTTGTTCAATACATTATCCTCAACTCATTCTAGGTACCAATGCCTCCCAATGCTACCAGGCATGGTAAAGCACGCAGACCAAATTTTTAATGAGCCTGTGAAAGCAAGAATTATAACACCTAGAATAGAGAAAAGGTACAAACCTGCACCTTCTGACCCTGATTACATCACCCATCAGGTGCCACCTGATTCAGTAGTGGCTAGTGCTGCCAGAAAAAGAGCAAATAGTCAGTCCTCAGGAGATGCACCCCCTCCTGATAAGGAAAGCAGAAAATTCTATGCTGCAGGAAAGAGAGTCGCGGCCCAAGCAGCAAACCAATGGAGAATAGCAAATTCCCAGGCACTGTTAGCTCATTACGATAGAGCCCATTGGGGTGAGATGCAGGATATCATACAGCATCTCCCAAAAAAGCAACAGAAAAGGGCTCAACAGGTAGTAGAAGAAGGGCAAGCTATTACTAATAACCAAATAAGATCTGCCCTTGATGCAGCTGATACCACTGGCCAGAGGTAGACGCAGCAATCGAAAAACTCAGAAAAGACTCTGACACAGCCAAAGCAATGGGTGCACTCTCTTCTACACCATATAGAGGGTCATTTCATAAGACTCAGTTTCGCAGAGGTTTCAAACTACAACTTTCAGAGGCATCAACCTCCCAAACAAAACCAGCTTACCAAACCCAGTACCAGCGAGGTGGTTTTAGAGGCACATATAGAGGACAATACTCTACACATAGAGGTAAATTCCAAACCTCTAAACAGCCTGCAACACAGCCAAAACAGTGACTTCCCTCACTCCCTTCCACTCCACAGCTCTCCTGTGGGGGGAAGACTACAGCAGTTCCACACACATTGGCAAAATGCCACAACAGACACCTGGGTGCTATCAATTATCAGCAATGGTTATTGCCTAGAATTGATAAACACTCCTCCATATATTCCACCAAGGTTTCACAAGTTAACCCACAACATACAATTCAGTTACAAAAAGTGGTTCCATCTCTACTACTCAAATAAGCAATAGAGTTAGTTCCACAGTCTCAGCTAGGAACAAGAGTTTATTCACTATACTTTCTAATTCCCAAAAAAGATGGCACCCTCAGGCCAATTTTAGACCTTTCACATGGTAACTCTGCAAGATGTTATCCCACTGCTACAAAAACAAGATTTTAAGACAGCCTTAGACCTCAAAGATGCGTATTTACACATACCCATCCACCCTGCTCACAGAAAATACCTCAGGTTTGTCATTCATGGAAAACACTACCAGTTCAAAGTGTTACCCTTTGAAATAACAACAGCTCCAAGGGTTTTCACAAAGTGCTTAGCAGTAGTAGCAGCCTACCTAAGAAGACAACATATACATGTCTTTTCATATCTAGACGATTGGCTAATAAAATCAAGCAGTCGTACACAATTCCAAAATCATACACATTATGTAATAGAAACCCTACACACCTTAGGCTTCTCCATAAACTACCAAAGTCACACCTTCAACCAGCACAAGTACAACCGTATTTGGGTGCGATCCTAAATACTCAACAAGCTTTAGCGTATCCAAATACACAAAGGATACAAGCTTTCCAAAATCTAATTCCACAAATACAACCAAATCAACCACAGACTGTAAGATTTGTTATGAAAATCCTAGGAATGATGGCATCTTGCATTGCTATTGTTCCACACGCAAGATTAAACATCTTACAACAGTGCCTTGCACAACAATGGTCACAGGCACACGGTCAACTCCAAGATCTAGTGATGATAGACCGCCAAACATATATGTCCCTTTAGTGGTGGAATTGCAGCAATTTAATCAAAGGGCGGTCGTTTCAAGACCCTGTGCCTCAAACCATAATTACAACAGATGCATCAATGATTGGTTGGGGAGCTCACCTAAACAATCACAATATTCAAGGACAATGGGATGTCAAAGAGAAACAGCTACACATAAACCACTTGGAGTTATTAGCTGTGTTTCTAGCCCTCAAAGCCTTTCAACCTCTTCCCACAAAGAAGAATGTTCTTATCAAAAGAGACAACATGACAACCAGGTATTATCTCAACAAACATGGAGGGACACATTCATCCCAACTGTCCCTTCTAGCCCAAAAGATTTGGAAATGGGCAATCCACAACCAAATTCATCTATTAGCACAGTACATCCCAGGGATAGACAATCAGTTGGCAGATATCCTCAGCAGAAATCACCAACAAAAACAGGAATGGAAGATTCATCCTCAAGTACTTCAAAAGTACTTTAAAAAGTGGGGAACACCAAACATAGATCTATTTGCAACAAGCGAAAACATAAAATGCCAAAACTTCGCATCCAGACACCCATATCCCCTATCCAAGGGCAATGCGCTATGGATCAATAGGTCAGGGATATTTGCTTACGCTTTTCCCCCTCTCCCACTCCTTCCATTTCTAGTCAACAAGTTGCGTCAAACTTCACTCAACATGATACTCATAGCACCAACATGGGCATGTCAACCATGGTACACAACATTACTAGATCTATCTGTAGCACCACACTCCAAACTCCCAAGCAGACTGGATCTGTTAACACAAAACAAAGGTCAAATCAGACATTCAAACCCCAATGCTCTCAATCTAGCAATTTGGCTCCTGAAGTCATAGAATTTGGATATTTACAACTCCCATCAGAATGTATGGAAGTTATTAAACAAGCAAGAAAACCCACTACTAGACAGTGCTATGCAAACAAATGGAAAGATTTGTCTATTACTGTCAATCTAAAAATATAGATCCTCTTACAGCATCAATACAAGATATTGTATGTTATTTACTTCATTTACAAAAAAACAAATTTAACATTTTCTTCAATAAAAATACACCTTACTGCAATTTCTCAATATTTACAAAATATTCAACATACCTTTTAATTTAGAGTTCCTGTCATTAAAGCTTTCATGGAAGGCTTAAAACGCATCATTCCACCAAGAATACCACCAGTTCCATCTTGGAATCTAAATATAGTGCTTACAGGTTTATGGGTCCTCCCTTTGAACCCATGCACTCGAGCCAAATTCAATTTCTAACATGGAAAGTTGCCTTCCTAGTGGCAATTACTTCTTTAAGAAGAGTGAGTGAAATCCAAGCTTTTACTCTTGAGGAACCTTTCTTCCAAGTACACAAACATAAAGTTGTACTAAGAACAAACCCACATTTTCTACCAAAAGTAGTCTCACCATTTCATATTTATCAAACTGTGGAACTGCCAGTCTTTTTCCCACAGCCAGATTCTGTGGCAGAAAGAGCGCTACATACATTAGACCTCAAAAAAGCTCTAATGTACTATATAGAAAGACTAAACAATTTTTTGTGGCTTTCCAACAACCACATACAGGCAATCCTATATCAAAACAAGGTTTAGCAAGATGAATTGTAAGGTGCATACAAACATGCTATATCAAAGCAAAAAGACAACTTCTAATCACTCCCAAAGCACATTCTACACGAAAGAAAGGTGCAACAATGGCCTTTTTAGGAAATATACCAATGGCTGAAATATGTAAAGCAGCTACATGGTCAACACCTCATACATTTACTAAACACTACTGTGTGGACATATTATCACAACAACAAGCCACAGTAGGACAAGTTGTTCTAAGAACATTATTTCAAACAACTTCAACTCCTACAGGCTAGCCACCGCTATTTTTTGGGAGGACAAACTGCTTTGTAGTCTATGCATAGCATGTGTATCTGCAGCTACACATGCCATCGAACGGAAAATGTCACTTACCCAGTGTACATCTGTTTGTGGCATGTTGTGTTGCAGATTCACATGCACCCTCCCTCCTCCCCGGAAGCCTGTAGTCGTTTAAGTTAACACATTTGTACATATATATATACATTTACCTTTGCATGGACATCTCTTTTTTCACTTATATACTCTATCACTCCTTCCTTTACCCTATGCAGGAAAACAATCTAACAATGGAGTTGATGCCCATGCGCAATGGAACCGAAGAGGAGGAGTCACTCAATCCAGTGACTCTAAAAGACTTCTTCGAAGAAAAACAACTTGTAACACTCCGAGCCCAACACTAGATGTCAAAATCCATATCCATAGCATGCAAATCTGCAGCACAACATGCCACGAACAGATGTACAGTGGGTAAGTGAAATTTTCCATATATATATATATATATATCAGGTAGATCAAAATATCTTTGGTGACACCCTTCAATCACATTTCTGCCCTAGTGGATCCTGAAACCCAGAACCACAATGCAGCTCCCATACCAGATGAAACATCACACTATAAAGGGTGTTGTTATATATTAGGCAGACCTAGTGGCTTTGTCAGGGTGTCACCATATTAATAAATCAGTAATCACATGTTAGGATTCACTATTACTACAAATAAATAACCATGCTCAAATGCTTTCATTATTAACCCCTTCGCTGCCAGGCCTTTTTTTGGCTATTTGGGGCAGTTTGCGTTTAACTTTTTGTCCACACAAGCTACCCACACCAAATTTACATCCTTTTTTCCAACATCCCAGGTATTCTAGAGGTACCCAGAGTTTGTGGGTTCCCCTGGAGGAGACCAACAAATTAGCCAAAATAGAGTGAACATTTTTTTTTTTTTTTTTAAAAAAAAAAGGAAAAAAAGGGCTGCAGAAGAAGGCTTGTGTTTTTTTCACTGAAAATGCCATCAACAAAGGGTTTGTGGTGCTAACATCACCAGCTTTCAGGAACAGGCAGACTTGAATCAAAAAAACAAATTTTTCAACACAATTTTGCCATTTTACTAGGACATACCCCATTTTTACTATTGTTTTGTGCTTTTAGCCTCCTTCCAGTTAGTGACAGAAATCAGTGTGAAACCAATGCTGGATCCCAGACAGCTAAACATTTCTGAAAAGTAGACAACATTCTGAATTCAGCAAGGGGTCATTTGTGTAGATCCTATCAGGTTTTCCTACAGAAAAACAGCTGAAATAAAACAATATTGAAATTGAGGCGAAAAAAAACTACAATTTTTCTGCACGTTTTACTCTGTAACTTTTTCCTGCAATGTCAGATTTTGAAAAGCAATATACTGTTACATCTGCTGGACTCTTCTGGTTGCGAGGATATGTAGGGCTTGTAGGTGCATCAAGAACCCTAGATACCCAGAGACAACAAATGAGCTGCATCTTGCAATGGATTTTCATTGTATATTGGGTTTACAGCAATTCATTTGGTGAAATATAGAGAGTGAAAAATAGGTGTCAAGGAAACCTTTGTATTTCCAAAATGGGCACAAGACAAGGTGTTGAGAAGCAGTGGTTATTTGCACATCTATGAATTCTGCGGTCATTACAGGGCATTTCTCAAATAGACGTCTTATTTACTCACTGTCTTAAATTTGGAAGGAAAAAAATGTAGAGAAAGACAGGGGGCAATAACACTTGTTCTGCTATTCTGTGTTCCCCCAAGTCTCCCAATAAAAATGGTACTTCACTTGTGTGGGTAGCCCTAGTGCCCGCAACAGGAAATACCCCAAAACACAACGTGGACACATTACATTTTCCCAAAGAAAACTGACATGTTTTTTCAAAGTGCCTAGCTGTGGATTTTGGTCTGTAGCTTAACCGGCACCTAGGAAAACCTACCAAACCTGTGCATTTTTAAAAACTAGACACCTAGGGGAACCCAGGATGGGGTGACTCGTGGTGCTCTCACCTGGTTCTGTTACCCAGAATACTTCCTCAAAATTTGGCAAAAAACACTTTTTCCTGACATTACGGGGATAGAAAGTTCTGGAATCTGTGAGTAGCCACAAATTTTCTTCTACCCAGCATTTCCCCAAGTCTCCCGATAAAAATGATACCTCACTTGTGTGGGTAGGCCTAGTGCCCACAGCAGGAAATGCCCCAAAACACTATATGGACACATCACATTTTCCCAAAGAAAACAGACCTGTTTTTTGTAAAGAGCCTAGCTGTGGATTTTGGCCTCTAGCTCAGCTGGCACCTAGGGAATCCTACCAAACCTGTGTATTTTTGAAAACTAGACACCTAGGGTAATCCAAGATGGGGTGATTTGTGGGGCTCTCACCAGATTCTGTTACCCAGAATCCTTAGCAGACCTCAGAATTTGGTTAAAAAAAAAAAACACTTTTGCCTCACATTTCGGTGCTGCAAAGTTCTGGAATCTGAGGGGAGCCACAAACGTCCATCTACCCAACGTTCTCCCAGGTCTCCCGATAGAAATGGTACCTCACTTGTGTGGGTAGGGCTAGTGCCCACGACAGGAAATGCACCAAAACACTATGTGGACACATCAAAATGATCAAATACAAAACTACCTGTTTTTGCAGGTGGTGGGCACCTGCGTTTTTGGTCCTGGGCTCAGCAGGCATCTAGAGAAACCTACCAAACCCAAACATTTCTGTAAACTAGACACCCGAGGGAGTCCACGGAGGTGTGACTTGCGTGGCTCCCCCCAGTGTTTTGTTACCCAGAATCCTCAGCAAACCTCAAATGTAGCTAAAAAATCACATTTTCCCACATTTGTGTGTGGGATCACCTTACTGGCACAAATTTCCTACTACCCAACGTTTCCCTCAGTCTCCCGGTAAAAATGATACCTCACTTGTGTAGGTGGGTCAAGTGCCTGTGACAGGGAAGAGCCAAAAACATGTCGAAAATGAGGGGAAACCAAAGGGGGTCCAAAAGGGCAGTTTGAAAAACAAAACATTTTAGGCTTTTTATTTGTATAGATGTGACAATGCTGGGTGGTAGGAATTTTGTGGATTCCGGAAGATTCTGTCACAAAAATGTGGTTAAAATGTGTGATTTCAAGCAGAGTTGGATGTTTGCAGGGCATTGTGGGTAAGAAAATGGTGCAGGGTGCATGTGAAGCACACCACCCTGGACTCACCTAGATGATTAGTTTTAAGATGTGTCTAGGTCTCATAGATATTTCCATATGGCAGCGTCCCAAAGTCCCAAAAGTGCAGCCCTCACTATTCCAAGTGGGACGATTTTGAGAGTTAGACAAGCTCTCGTGGCCCAAATGTAAAACCAAAACCCAGAATAATCAAATGTCCTCTTGCTTGCCATGGGATAAGATGCTTTAGTGTGCAGGGGAGAGCTGAAAGACTGTTACCCCCTTCTGTTGAGGTGATGGCATAACCATGTCCATACTGGTTGGTAGCCACCACCCCACTATTTTTATTTATTTTTTATTCCCTGGCATCTAGTAGGCTTTCTGCTTCCCCGGGGAGTGGATCGGGGGTAATTGCCCCATATGCCCACCGGTGGCAGAACAACTTTGTCCCCATTTATTTGGGATGGGGGTATGGCCATTCCCCCACCCTCTTTTAAAAAAAAAAAAAAAAATCTTCCCTGGTCTCCGGTGGGCTTTTTGCCCCCATGGGGGCAGATGGGCCTTCCAAAAATAGGCAGGTCTTCCCCCAAGGTGGGCAGAAATCGCCAACAGTAATGTGCCCCCATGGGGAACGACCCATGCCCAAGGGGCTGCCCCTCCAAACATAACACACATACACACACCGGTCCCTGGTGCCTAAGTGGTTTCTGCCCCCCTGGGGGCAGATGGGCCTTATAGAAGTAGTCCGATCTGCCCCCAAGGGGGTCAGAAATGGCCTAAAAAAAATTGCCCCCAGGGTAGCGACCCTTGCCTAAGGGGTCACTGCCTATCTGTAAAAAAACATTTTAAATCCCTGGTTCCTTATGGTTTCTGCTCCCCTTGGGGGCAGATCGACCTAATTAAAATAGGGCCTAAAATGAATTTGCCCCCCAGGGGAGCAACCCTTGCCTAAGGTGTCAATACCCATCTGTAAAAAAATAAAAAAATCCCTGGTGCCTAGTGGTTTCTGCCCCCCATGTGGGCAGATTGGCCTAAGAAAAATAGGCCGATCTGACCCCAAGGTGGGCAGAAATGGCCTAAAATAAATTTGCTCCCCAGGGGAGCGACCCTTGCCTGAGCGAATTCCCCTTCCATCCCTGACGGGGGTGTGATTTGGAGGCCCACGGGGAGCACTAGCGCTCCCCCTGTGGGTCGGGTGTAGGACGAGCTGGTCGTACCGGGCACCCAGGGGGTTAATATAAGCTTTTCAGTGTTCATCAATAATCATTCTCAGTACACCAATAGATTGACAGAGGAGTCAATCTAGCATAACCTCCATTATACTTTATATACACTGCATCGCAACATGGATGGCTAGATACATGTAAATATTTTAAATGAGTGGCTAGATGAAATATCGGATATCAATTATTATCCACACCTCTTGTTTTTAATCATACCCAGGTAGCCCAACTAATAAAGGACCATTTCTGAGAGATGTCCTGAGGTATTTTTAGATCTGGATCCTTGTCCCTGTCCAGTACCATTTATAAAAGAACTCCTGGAATCCCGTTGAGCCCACTACACCTACCAGGTTGTAGTAGGTCACCTATGATGAAGCATACCACGACACAAGTGGGTGAAGTGAGCTTTCCAAATATATTTGGATATCTGTAAACAAAGGGAAGGGGCCTAAGAAAAATTGACCCTTTCCATCCCCCTGGCATTCACAGTAATGTACATTAATAATCATTGCCAATAAAGCATTTTCAATTTTAAATTGCATGTCAGAGCACCACTGGCCCTGAAAGGCCCATCCTAGTCCTCGGGATCAGCTAGAGTCTAATTCTTTAGACCATTCCTGCAGGATAACAAGTGGCTTCTCCTTCCAGCTGGACATTCTTCTGCTGTCGTCGCTTCACATATCCAGGGCCTTCTCAACTGTCTCTCCCTTGTGCAGGTGTTTTTAAAGTGAGGGCGGAAAGTTCTAAATCCTGGGCCCCCTAGCAGGTACTAGTAACCACATCATCCTTTCACAACTGTCTCAACCCTCCTGCACAGCATTCTGGACAACCTATCATGACAACTTCATGTTTTCTCTAAAAAAAAAAGACTTCCTCTGAGGGGCTCAGCTCCACCCCTAGCTGACATCTCTGTGTGGACCATTCCTACCAGGCCTTCAAAGGTAAGCCCCTGCTGTTTTGGCTACTGAGGTTTTGGGCTTCCTCCTCTGTTCAGTGAACCTAAGCGGTCCCAGCCCGTGTGCAATGTGGCAAACTAACTGTTAGATGCAGATTTCCTCCACTACCCCTCCTCTCCTAGGAACTGGGTCAATCACTGATATAAGCTCCCTTTGTTTGGGAAGGCCTTTTTTCCCTCTGCTGCACAGCAGAATAATTAACAGCCCAGTAGGAGGGACAAAGGCTTGGCATCTGATTAGGTGAGCCAAAGAAATGTGACAATTCTTGAAGCCCCATAAAAAGTAGATGTAGTGTTTTGGGAACTGCAATTTCAAACTCAGCATGCATGTTTTACCCCAGTTTGAAACTTTAGTGGACCGTGTGGTCCTACGTGGAGCGCAACTTCATTTTGGGGCAAGTTTCGCCTATTTGTATAGTACAGTGAAAGCACTACAAATTGTCCAGTAAGCCCTATAGACCTATCTGTGAATGCTCACTAATATTATAGGCCTACCCTAGGTCAGCACCAATTCTTTCAGAGTCCCTTCTGCACAGTTAACAGGCTGTGCACAATGGTATTCTCACACATGCATCCATCATACATGTGCTTTTTCTGCACACATGTTAATGTGTAAGCAGCACAAGGGTCCTAACCCTAGCAGCACCACTGCAAACCTATCTTAAAAATACTGACACTGGTGATAAACATGCTCAATCCAGTTACCATGAATTTACTGTAAGAGAGTGGTCCCTTATACATATGCCTCCTTCAATCGAGGTCTTCTTGAACAATTGCAACAAGAGAAGCTGTTCAATGGGAGTAGCTACCCCTATGTGAATCAGTTACCACATCTTTTGAGGTGTTGGTAACTATTCAGCGGTTTGTGACCACTTCTGTGGTTACACACCACTGATGCATCTCTTTGTGATCCGCAAATAGGAGGAGGTGCCCCTTTCCTAATTGCCATTCTGAATGAGTCACAAAACTCAACACAGCTCAACTCAACTCAAAACAAATGTTTTGTGATTCTGAAAGGCATTTCTACACCACAAAAATGGTTTACTACATTAAAAAAGCATTTTGTGGTTGCAAACTCTTGATTTTGTAAATCTCAGGGTTTGTGAATGTGAAATGCTTTTGCATAAAAGGCACATTCTTCCAAGCAATCTTCATAAGCCTCAAGTTAGTTTACAGAGTCTCACCTTTACCTTTTTAAAATCCTAGTGGATAATTTTAATATGCATAATGGCATCAAAGCGAGTGTTTCTAGTGCAGTTCTCCATAACATCATAGCAAGATCATCTGATGGTGCTGATGATTACTTGTCTGTGCTTGGAATGATTTAGATGTAGGTTTGGATTGAGTATGAATATGATGGACTTCATCCACTTTAAATAGATAGCTGAATTTTAGTTAGTTAGGTTTAAGAGTATATGTTCCAAGAAAGTCTCTTTCAGGCTACTTTCAGGCCAAAAATAAGATTATATTCCCCAAATCAATTAGAGCTCTATTTGAAGAAACCACCATGCTTACTTTGGGTTGAGAAAATTCTAAAGGTCCTTTCTGTCCTTTAATCTCATAGTCAAAGATTTCTAGTCTTCATCATCCGTATCACTTTGGAAAGACAGATGGACAGCAGTGTGTCTATCTATCCGTGACACATTAACCCTGGGTTTAATTTTATTGACGTAATACGAGGATAAAATAATCTCCCTGGATGCCTTTTATCAGCCGAAGAGGAACATTTCTGATCATTCAGATCCTATATGTGAACAAACAAAAGAAATCTAATCAGACACAAAAGATAGGCCTTTTAATTGAAGACCGCTTCAAAGAGTAATATAATATAAATATTGGATGGTTTAGTCTGTAACACTTTAATAAAAATTGGTTCTTGTACTTGTTGATCAGATATAGTAGTTATATCAATTATTTTTTTATTGGTGTAACATTATTTCAAGCTGGCTGCCCTTCATTCTACAATTCGGACAGGACGTGAAGTCAGAATACAAGTGAAGAGAAAAGGTATAGCACTGCTCCTTCAAACATGTCAATAAGTTCATATAACACTATCCAAAGTGTGCTTCCTTTCAGCTTTTCTGCCTCTATTCCCAAATGACTCTCACTATGTGTTTATGCACAAGCTCGGAGGTTACAAAATGGGAGATAAACTAGGATGTCATTCAAACACATGTAGAGAAATGTGAACGCCACCATGTCTGAGGTGGAATGGTGAAGATCAATCACTGGTTATTATTGTCAGTTGTTACAGGCTCTCACAGTCTTTCCTAAGGGGGTAAATGACCAAATAGGTTCATTTACACCAAATGAATCAGCATGCACCACAGAAATAATCCCACATCAAAATACTTGAAACAAAGATCCAGTAGATGGTGAAGGACAATCAACAGGGGAAATCTGAGGGAAGGAGACCTGGAACACAAGGAGACTACAAACACTGTACACTTCTTGCCACAGGAAATACCATTTCTTGGCTTTGGGGACTTGTTGTTTGTAGGCTGTGTTTTTTGTCTTGCTCACAGAAGTTTTTATAGGTCTGCCATGTTTCTCTTGTTCTGTTTCTCCTGTTTTACATGTTCTCATTTATAACTTTGTAGGAAAGTACCATCTTGCCTGGCATGTTACCCCCATATTTCACTGTATATATGTTGTTTTAGTTGTATGTGTCACTGGGACCCTGCCAGCCAGGGCCCCAGTGCTCATAAGTGTGCCCTGTATGTGTTACCTATGTTATGACTAACTGTCTCACTGAGGCTCTGCTAATCAGAACCTCAGTGGTTATGCTCTCTCATTTCTTTCCAAATTGTCACTAACAGGCTAGTGACCAATTTTACCAATTTACATTGGCATACTGGAACACCCTTATAATTCCCTAGTATATGGTACTGAGGTACCCAGGGTATTGGGGTTCCAGGAGATCCCTATGGGCTGCAGCATTTCTTTTGCCACCCATAGGGAGCTCTGACAATTCTTACACAGGCCTGCCACTGCAGCCTGAGTGAAATAATGTCCACGTTATTTCACAGCCATTTACCACTGCACTTAAGTAACTTATAAGTCACCTATATGTCTAACCTTTACCTGGTAAAGGTTGGGTGCTAAGTTACTTAGTGTGTGGGCACCCTGGCACTAGCCAAGGTGCCCCCACATTGCTCAGGGCAAATTCCCCGCACTTTGTGAGTGCGGGGACACCATTACTAGCGTGCACTATACATAGGTCACTACCTATGTATAGCTTCACAATGGTAACTCCGAACATGGCCATGTAACATGTCTAAGATCATGGAATTGCCCCCCCAATGCCATCCTGGTATTGGGGAGACAATCCCATGATCCCCCGGGTCTCTAGCACAGACCCGGATACTGCCAAACTGCCTTTCCTGGGGTTTCACTGCAGCTGCTTCTGCTGCCAATCTCTCAGACAGGTTTCTGCCCTCCTGGGGTCCAGCCAGGCTTGGCCCAGGAAGGCAGAACAAAGGACTTCCTCAGAGAGAGGGTGTTACACCCTCTCCCTTTGGAAAAAGGTGTCAGGGCTGGGGAGGAGTAGCCTCCCCCAGCCTCTGGAAATGCTTTGATGGGCACAGATGGTGCCCATCGCTGCATAAGCCAGTCTACACCGGTTCAGGGATCCCCCAGCCCTGCTCTGGTGCGAAACTGGGCAAAGGAAAGGGGAGTGACCACTCCCCTGACCTGCACCTCCCCTGGGAGGTACCCAGAGCTCCTCCAGTGTGCTCCAGACCTCTGCCATCTTGGAAACAGAGGTGCTGCTGGCACACTGGACTGCTCTGAGTGGCCAGGGCCAGCAGATGACGTCAGAGACTCCTTCTGATAGGCTCTTACCTGTGTTGCTAGCCTATCCTCCTTCCTAGGTAGCCAAACCTCCTTTTCTGGCTATTTAGGGTCTCTGCTTTGGGGAATTCTTTAGATAACGAATGCAAGAGCTCATCAGAGTTCCTCTGCATCTCTCTCTTCACCTTCTGCCAAGGAATCGACCGCTGACTGCTCTGGACGCCTGAAAACCGCAACAAAGTAGCAAAGATGACTACTGCAACCTTGTAACGCTGATCCAGCCGCCTTCTCGACTGCTTTCCTGGTGGTGCATGCTGTGGGGGTAGTCTGCCTCCTCTCTGCACTAGAAGCTCCGAAGAAATCTCCCGTGGATCGACGGAATCTTCCCCCTGCAACCGCAGGCACCAAAAGACTGCATCACCGGTCCTCTGGGTCCCCTCTCAGCATGACGAGCGTGGTCCCTGGAACTCAGCAACTCTGTCCAAATGACTCCCACAGTCCAGTGACTCTTCAGTCCACGTTTGGTGGAGGTAAGTCCTTGCCTCCCCACGCCAGACTGCATTGCTGGGTACCGCGTGATTTGCAGCTGCTCTGGCTCCTGTGCACTCTTCCAGGATTTCCTTTGTGCACAGCCAAGCCTGGGTCCCCGACACTCTAACCTGCAGTGCACGATCTCCTGAGTTGTCCTCCGGCATCGTGGGACCTTCTTTTGTGACTTTGGGTGAGCTCCGGTTCACCCCACTTTGTAGTGCCTGTTCCGGCACTTCTGCGGGTGCTGCTTGCTTCTGAGTGGGCTCCTTGTCTTGCTGGGCGCCCCCTCTGTCTCCTCACGCAATTGGCGACATCCTGGTCCCTCCTGGGCCACAGCAGCATCCAAAAACCCTAACCGCGACCCTTGCAGCTAGCAAGGCTTGTTTGTGGTCTTTCTGCACGGAAACACCTCTGCAAGCTTCTTCATGACGTGGGACATCCATCCTCCAAAGGGGAAGTTTTTAGCCCTCTTCGTTCTTGCAGAATCCACAGCTTCTACCATCCAGTGGCAGCTTCTTTGCACCCACAGCTGGCATTTCCTGGGCATCTGCCCACTCCCGACTTGATCATGACTTTTGGACTTGGTCCCCTTGTTCCACAGGTACTCTTGTCTGGAAATCCATCTTTGTTGCATTGCTGGTGTTGGTCTTCCTTGCAGAATTCCCCTATCACGACTTCTGTGCTCTCTGGGGAACTTAGGTGCACTTTGCATCCACTTATCAGGGTCTTGGGGTGGGGTATTTTTCTAACCCTCACTGTTTTCTTACAGTCCCAGCGACCCTCTACAAGCTCACATAGGTTTGGGGTCCATTCGTGGTTCGCATTCCACTTCTAGAGTATATGGTTTATGTTGCCCCTATACCTATGTGCTCCCATTGCAATCTATTGTGACTATACATTGCTTGCACTGTTTTCTATTGCTATTACTGCATAATTTTGGTATTGTGTACATATATCTTGTGTATATATGCTATCCTCATACTGAGGGTACTCACTGAGATACTTTTGGCATATTGTCATAAAAATAAAGTACCTTTATTTTTAGTATATCTGTGTATTGTGTTTTCTTATGATATTGTGCATATGACACCAGTGGTATAGTGGGAGCTTTGCATGCCTCCTAGTTCAGCCTAAGCTGCTCTGCTAAGCTACCATTTTCTATCAGCCTAAGCTGCTAGACACCTCTTCTACACTAATAAGGGATAACTGGACCTGGTGCAGAGTGTAAGTACCCCTTGGTACCACTACAAACCAGGCCAGCCTCCTACATTGGTTGTGCAGCGGTGGGATAAGTACTTGCAACTACTTACCACTTTGTCATTTTGTACTTTTCATAAGAGAAAAATATACAAAACAAGTTCAGTGTATGTACACCTAACCAAAAAGTTTTGCTTTTCTTCTCTTACTCTATTGCTAAGTGCTGAAAAGTACCTCTAAAACTTTCAAAAAGTTTCTAAAAAGTTTGTTTCTGTTCCTTAAAAAGTTCTGAAACTTTTTCTTTCTTTTTCTGTCCCTTAAACCTTTTCTACCATGTCTGGTACAGGTCAAACTGTTGATCTGACCAGAGTTGCTTATGATCACCTTAGCTGGAAAGGAGCAAGGAGTCTCTGCATAGAAAGAGGTTTAGGGGTAGGGAAGAATCCCTCAAGAGAACTGTTAATATGCTCATTGAACAGGATAAGACCATAGTTGGCACATCTGGTGAGAAATTAGCTGATGGTTCACACTCTGATTCTGGGAATCCCCCAGGAAAAGTGTTAGAAGGGAACCTTCCCAACCTGCCCCTTAGCAGGCCACCTAGCATGGCTGGTACTAATGTGAGTTCTCATCATGGTAGGAGTGTTACTTCTGTAGGCCAGAATGTTAGAGTGCCATCTGTTAGGGACAGGTCTCCCTCTGTCCATTCACACCATTCTTCTGTGTCAAGGCATGCCCAACCCACCCTCCCTGAAGACAGAATGTTAGAAAGGGAACTCAATAGATTGAGAGTGGAAGAGTCCAGGCTGAAGCTTAAAAAGCAGCAGCTGGATCTAGACAGGGAAGCATTTGACTTAGAAAAAGAAAGACAGACGTTGGGGTTTGGACCCCATGGTGGCAGCAGCAGTTTTAGAGATAGTAATCCTGTGAAAGAGCATGATTCTAGGAATCTGCACAAGATAGTTCCCCCTTATAAGGAGGGGGATGACATTAACAAGTGGTTTGCTGCACTTGAGAGGGCCTGTGTTGTACAGGGGGTCCCTCAAAGGCAGTGGGCTGCTATCCTATTGCTATCTTTCAGTGGAAAGGGTAGGGATAGGCTCCTTACTGTGAAGGAAAGTGATGCCAATAATTTTACAGTTCTTAAGAATGCACTCCTAGATGGTTATGGCTTAACCACTGAACAGTACAGGATCAAGTTCAGAGAAACCAAAAAGGAGTCTTCACAAGACTGGGTAGACTTTGTTGACCATTCAGTGAAGGCCTTGGAGGGGTGGTTACATGGCAGTAAAGTTTCTGACTATGAAAGCCTGTATAACTTAATCCTGAGAGAGCATATTCTTAATAATTGTGTGTCTGATGTGTTGCACCAGTACCTAGTGGACTCTGATCTGACCTCTCCCCAAGAATTGGGAAAGAAGGCAGACAAATGGGTCAGAACAAGGGTGAAAAGAAAAGTTCATACAGGGGGTGACAAGGATGGCAAGAAGAAGGATGGTAAGTCTTCTGACAAGGGTGGGGACAAATCTAAAAATGAGTCTTCATCAGGCCCACAAAAACACTCTGGTGGGGGTGGTGGGCCCAAATCCTCTTCAAATCAAAATAAAGAAAAGAAACCATGGTGCTATTTATGTAAAATAAAAGGCCATTGGACAACTGATCCCAGTTGTCCAAAGAAAAGCACCAAGCCTCCCACTACCACAACCCCTACTGCTACACCTAGTGCCCCTAGTAATAGCAGTGGTGGTGGGAGCAAACCTACTAATAGCCAAACCAAGGGAGTAGCTGTGCTCACTTTTGGTAATTTAGTTGGGGTTGGTCTTGTTAGGGAGACCACAGAAGCTGTGCTAGTCTCTGAAGGTGCCATTGATTTGGCCACCTTGGTTTCTTGTCCCCTTAATATGGATAAGTACAAGCAACTTCCCCTAATAAATGGTGTTGAGGTTCAGGCCTACAGGGACACAGGTGCCAGTGTTACCATGGTAATAGAGAAACTGGTCCACCCTGAACAACACCTACTTGGTCACCAGTACCAAGTGACTGATGCTCATAACAACACACTTAGCCACCCCATGGCTGTTGTAAATCTCAACTGGGGGGGGGGGCTACTGGTCCAAAGAAAGTTGTGGTTGCCTCAGATTTACCTGTAGACTGTCTACTAGGGAACGATTTAGAGACATCAGCTTGGTCAGAAGTAGAGTTGGAGGCTCATGCAGCAATGCTGGGCATTCCTGGGCATATTTTTGCTTTGACAAGGGCTCAGGCCAAAAAGTAAAAAGGACAGGGTGACTTGGATCCTGGAAGAATGGACCAAGTGCTCCCTAAAGCTAGGGTTAGCAAAGGTAAAACACTACCTACTATCCCTCCCTCTACAGTGGATTCATCTTCTGAGGAAGAAGAATTTCCACCCTGTGCAGAACCTACACCAGAGGAGCTGGAAGCAGACACTGCTGAGCTTTTGGGTGGAGGAGGCCCTGCCAGGGAGGAGCTGAGTGTGGCACAGCAGACCTGTCCCACACTAGAGGGTCTAAGACAGCAAGCTGTCAAACAAGCAAATGGGGATGTCAGTAACTCTCACAGAGTTTACTGGGAGGACAACCTCTTGTATACTGAAGCAAGGGATCCAAAACCTGGAGCTGCCAGGAGATTGGTGATTCCTCAGCAATACAGAGAGTTCCTCCTAACTCTAGCCCACGACATTCCCTTGGCTGGACATTTAGGGCAAATGAAAACTTGGAACAGGCTTGTCTCCTTGTTTCATTGGCCTAGAATGTCAGAGGACACAAAGGAATTTTGTAAGTCCTGTGAAACATGTCAAGCCAGTGGCAAAACAGGTGGTACTCCAAAGGCTCCCCTTATTCCACTACCTGTGGTTGGGTCCCCTTTGAAAGGGTAGGGGTTGACATACAGTAGTTGGCCCCCTTGACCCTCCTACTGCTTCAGGCAATAGGTTTATTTTGGTGGTAGTGGACCATGCCACCAGATATCCTGAAGCAATACCTCTAAGGACAACTACAGCTCCTGCAGTGGCAAAGGCCCTCCTGGGAATCTTTTCCAGGGTGGGCTTCCCAAAAGAGGTGGTATCAGACAGGGGAAGCAATTTCATGTCTGCTTACTTAAAAGCCATGTGGAAGGAATGTGGTGTTACATACAAGTTCACCACACCCTATCATCCACAAACAAATGGACTGGTTGAGAGGTTTAATAAAACTCTCAAAGGAATTATAATGGGACTCCCTGAAAAACTCCGCAGGAGATGGGATGTCCTGTTACCTTGCCTCCTTTTTGCTTACAGGGAGGTACCCCAAAAAGGAGTGGACTTCATCCCCTTTGAACTCCTATTTGGACACCCTGTAAGAGGTCCTCCAACACTTGTTAAGGAGGGTTGGGAACAACCTTTAAAAGCTCCTAAGCAAGACATAGTGGACTATGTACTTGGCCTAAGATCTAGGATGGCTGAGTACATGAAAAAGGCCAGTAAAAACCTTCAGGCCAGCCCCAAGAGCTCCAAAAGCAATGGCATGACCAGAAGGCTGTTCTGATTCAGTACCAACCAGGGCAGAAAGTGTGGGTCTTGGAGCCTGTGGCCCCAAGAGCACTCCAGGACAAATGGAGTGGACCCCACATTATTGTTGAGAAAAAGGGAGAAGTCACCTACTTGGTTGACTTGGGCACTGCCAGGAGTCCCCTTAGGGTGCTCCATGTCAATCGCCTGAAACCCTACTATGATAGGGCTGATCTCACCCTGCTCATGGCAACAGATGAAGGACAGGAAGAAGAGAGTGACCCTCTCCCTGATCTCTTCTCTTCCACAGAACAAGATGCTCTAGTGGAAGGTGTAGTTCTGGCAGATTGTCTTACTGCTGAGCAGAAAGACCACTGCATAAATCTCCTGGGTCAGTTTTCTGAACTCTTTTCTACTGTGCCAGGCACCACTTCCTGGTGTGAGCACACTATAGATACTGGAGACAGCTTGCCTGTCAAAAGTAAGATCTATAGGCAGCCTGACCATGTCAGAGACTGCATAAAACAAGAGGTTCAGAAAATGCTTGAACTGGGAGTGGTTGAGCACTCTGAAAGTCCATGGGCCTCTCCTGTGGTACTTGTACCAAAACCTCATTCCAAAGATGGAAAGAAGGAAATGCGGTTTTGTGTAGATTATAGAGGTCTCAACCAGGTAACTAAAACTGATGCTCACCCTATACCCAGGGCAGATGAGCTAATAGATACACTGGCATCTGCCAAGTATCTAAGCACCTTTGACTGCAGGGTATTGGCCGATCAAGTTATCAGAGGATGCTAAAGCAAAAACTGCATTTTCAACCATTGGAGGGCACTACCAATTTACAGTAATGCCTTTTGGGTTGAAAAATGCACCTGCCACTTTTCAGAGGTTGGTGAATACAGTCCTGCAAGGGTTGGAAGCTTTTAGTGCAGCATATCTAGATGATATAGCTGTCTTTAGCTCCACCTGGGATGATCACCTGGTCCACCTGTGGAAAGTTTTGGAGGCCCTGCAAAAGGCAGGCCTCACTATCAAGGCTTCAAAGTGCCAGATATGGCAGGGGAAAGTGGTTTATCTGGGACACCTTGTAGGTGGAGAAAAGATTGCACCACTTCAGGGGAAAATCCAAACTTTTATAGATTGGGTTCCCCCTACAACTCAGACCCAGGCGAGAACCTTCTTAGGCCTCACTGGGTATTACAGGAGGTTCATAAAGAACTATGGCTCCATAGCAGCCCCTCTTAATGACCTCACATCTAAGAAAATGCCTAAAAAGGTATTGTGGACAGCTAGCTGTCAGAAAGCTTTTGAGGAGCTGAAGCAGGCCATGTGCTCTGCACCTGTCCTGAAAAGCCCCTGTTACTCCCAAAAATTCATTGTCCAAACTGATGCATCTGAATTAGGGGTAGGGGCAGTCTTATCACAACTTAATTCTGAGGGCCAGGATCAACCTGTTGCTTTTATCAGCAGGAGGTTGACCCCTAGAGAAAAGCGTTGGTCTGCCATAGGGAAGGAGGCCTTGGCTGTGGTCTGGGCACTGAAGAAGTTGAGGCCATACCTGTTTGGCACTCACTTCATTGTTCAGACAGACCACAAACCTCTACTTTGGCTAAAACAAATGAAAGGTGAAAATCCTAAATTGTTGAGGTGGTCCATATCCCAACAGGGAATGGACTATACAGTGGAACATAGACCTGGGAGTACCCACTCCAATGCAGATGGACTCTCCATATATTTCCACTTAGACAATGAAGACTCATCAGGTCATGGCTAGTCTTATTGTCCTTCGTTTGGGGGGGTTGTGTAGGAAAGTCCCATCTTGCCTGGCATGTTACCCCCATATTTCACTGTATATATGTTGTTTTAGTTGTATGTGTCACTGGGACCCTGCCAGCCAGGGCCCCAGTGCTCATAAGTGTGCCCTGTATGTGTTACCTGTGTTATGACTAACTGTCTCACTGAGGCTCTGCTAATCAGAACCTCAGTGGTTATGCTCTCTCATTTCTTTCCAAATTGTCACTAACAGGCTAGTGACCAATTTTACCAATTTAGTTTTGCATACTGGAACACCCTTATAATTCCCTAGTATATGGTACTGAGGTACCCAGTGTAGGAAGTTGGCTCTGTATGCACTATTTCAAAGTAAGGAATAGTATGCACAGAGTCCAACGGTTCCCCTTAGAGGTAAGATAGTGGCAAAAAGAGATAATACTAATGCTCTATTTTGTGGTAGTGTGGTCGAGCAGTAGGCTTATCAAAGGAGTAGTGTTAAGCATTTGTTGTACATACACACAGGCAATAAATGAGGAACACACACTCAGATACAAATCCAGCCAATAGGTTTTGTTATGGAAAAATATCTTTTCTTAGTTTATTTTAAGAACCACAGGTTCAAATTCTACATGTAATGTCTCATTTGAAAGGTATTGCAGGTAAGTACTTTAGGAACTTTGAATAATCACAGTAGCATATATACTTTTTACATAAAACACAATAAGCTGTTTTAAAAGTGGACACAGTGCAATTTTCACAGTTCCTGGGGGAGGTAAGTTATTGTTAATTTTATCAGGTAAGTAAATCACTTACAAGTCTCAGGTTTGGGTCCAAGGTAGCCCACCGTTGGGGGTTCAGAGCAACCCCAAAGTTACCACACCAGCAGCTCAGGGCCGGTCAGGTGCAGAGGTCAAAGAGGTGCCCAAAACACATAGGCTTCAATGGAGAGAAGGGGGTCCCCCGGTTCCGGTCTGCCAGCAGGTAAGTACCCGCGTCTTCGGAGGGCAGACCAGGGGGGTTTTGTAGGGCAGCGGGGGGGGACACAAGTCAGCACAAAAAGTACACCCTCAGCAGCGCGGGGGCGGCCGGGTGCAGTGTGCAAACACGCGCCTGGTTCTCTGTAGATTTCAATGAGATCAAGGGATCTCTTCAGCAGTGCAGGCAGGCAAGGGGGGGGCTCCTCTGGGTAGCCACCACCTGGGCAAGGGAGAGGGCCTCCTGGGGGTCACTCCTGCACAGAAGTTCCGTTCCTTCAGGTGCTGGGGGCTGCGGGTGCAGGGTCTTTTCCAGCCGTCGGGACTTTAGGTTCAGGCAGTCGTGGTCAGGGGGAGCCTCGGGATTCCCTCTGCAGGCGTCGCTGTGGGGGCTCAAGGGGGACAACTTTGGTTACTCACGGTCTCGGAGTCGCTGGAGGGTCCTCCCTGAGGTGTTGATTCTCCACCAGTCGAGTCGGGGTCGCCAGGTGCAGTGTTGCAAGTCTCACGCTTCTTGCGGGGAGTTGCAGGGGTCTTTAAATCTGCTCCTTTGAAACAAAGTTGCAGTCTTTTGGAGCAGGGCCGCTGTCCTCTGGAGTTCCTTGTTTTTCTTGAAGCAGGGCAGTCCTCTGAGGATTCAGGTCGCTGGTCCTTTGGAAAGCGTCGCTGGAGCAGGTTTCTTTGGAAGGCAGGAGACAGGCCGGTAGGACTGGGGCCAAAGCAGTTGGTGTCTTCTGTTCTTCCTCTGCAGGGGTTTTTCAGCTCAGCTGTCTTCTTCTTCTTGTAGGTTTCAGGAATCTACATTCTTGGGTTCAGGGAAGCCCTTAAATACTAAATTTAAGGGCGTGTTTAGGTCTGGGGGGTTAGTAGCCAATGGCTACTAGCCCTGAGGGTGGGTACACCTTCTTTGTGCCTTCTCCCAAGGGGAGGGGGTCACATTTCTATCCCTATTGGGGGAATCCTCCATCTGCAAGATGGAGGATTTCTAAAAGTCAGAGTCACCTCAGCTCAGGAGACCTTAGGGGCTGTCCTGACTGGCCAGTGACTCCTCCTTGTTTTTATCATTATCTCTCCTGGACTTGCCGCCAAAAGTGGGGGCTGGGTCCAGGGGGCGGGCATCTCCACTAGCTGGAGTGCCCTGGGGCATTGTAACACGAAGCTTGAGCCTTTGAAGCTCACTGCTAGGTGTTACAGTTCCTGCAGGGGGGAGGTGTGAAGCACCCCCACCCAGAGCAGGCTTTGTTTCTGTCCTCAGAGAGCACAAAGGCTCTCACCGCATGAGGTCAGAAACTCGTCTCTCAGCAGCAGGCTGGCAGAGACCAGTCAGTCCTGCACTGAACAATTGGGTAAAATACAGGGGGTATCTCTAAGATGCCCTCTGTGTGCATTTTGTAATAAATCCAACACTGGCATCAGTGTGAGTTTATTATTCTGAGGAGTTTGATACTAAACTTCCCAGTATTCAGTGTAGCCATTATGGAGCTGTGGAGTTCGTTTTTGACAGACTCCCAGACCATATATTCTTATGGCTACCCTGCACTTACAATGTCTAAGGTTTTGTTTAGACACTGTAGGGGCATAGTGCTCATGCACCTATGCCCTCACCTGTGGTATAGTGCACCCTGCCTTAGGGCTGTAAGGCTTGCTAGAGGGGTGACTTACCTATGCCACAGGCAGTGTGAGGTTGGCATAGCACCCTGAGGGGAGTGCCATGTCAACTTAGTCATTTTCTCCCCACCAGCACACACAAGCTGGCAAGCAGTGTGTCTGTGCTGAGTGAGGGGTCCCTAGGGTGGCATAAGACATGCTGCAGCCCTTAGAGACCTTCCCTGGCATCAGGGCCCTTGGTACCAAGGGTACCAGTTACAAGGGACTTACCTGGGTGCCAGGGTTGTGCCAATTGTGGAGACAACGGTACATTTTAGGTGAAAACACTGGTGCTGGGGCCTGGTTAGCAGGGTCCCAGCACACTTCTCAGTCAAGTCAGCATCAGTATCAGGCAAAAAGTGGGGGGTAACTGCAACAGGGAGCCATTTCTTTACACAAGCCCCCCCCACCAGCCCACAGGCCAGGAGACTCAGCCAAAGCTGGAAGAGTCTTCCTAGTCTGTCAGGCGAGGAAGAGTAGAGGAAATAGGCTGGTTTGTTGCAGGGCCTACTCTGCCTTACATCCTCCTGTTCAGGTCATTCCCTCTGGGGAACTGACCCACTTCCACAGTAATAGGACCTAGTCTGAATTGCCTCTTGTCTGTGCTTTTTATGTCTTCACCCATTCTCTCTATTTTGGGGTTAGAGGTATCCACCTCTGCTAATCTTATCTTAGCCAGGGTCACCCCTAGCTTACCCAAAGAGGTTACCCAGAGCTGGAGTAACCCCACCATGACCAACAGAGTCAGGGGGCCTAACTTGCTATTTGGCATGGGGCCTGACCACCATGCTAAGGATAGTGCAGCCATAAAGGCTAACACCCAGCAGAGGCCACTGACAGCTGTCAGTGCCCAGAACCACACCTTTAGCTCTTCACCTACAAGGGAAGGGGCTAAGTTACAGGCTTCTTTGGGTTCAGGGTGCCTGCCTGCTGTATTAGAGTGGGGGGTTACCACATCTTGTAGTAAACACCCTTCTTCCACTCTTTCTTCTGTTAGCTGAGGAGCCACCCACTCAGGCTTAACAGTTGCCTGACTAGCCAGGACTTCTTGTGGGTCAAGTTGGACTGTACCAGTGCCACTTTTGGAGTTCTCCCCTACTGGAGCAGAATCTCCTTGGCTTGCTGGAACCTTGGCTAAAGGTTGTCCACCTTTCCTACTCTGTTTTCTTTTCTTTTTCTTCTGGGGCCTACTTGCAGTTACTGCAGGGGCAGGACCTCCAGAATCCTTGGGAGAGGACTGGCACTGGACCAGTTCCTCTCTTGGGCTCTGACTAACCTCTGGGTAGTCATTTCCAAGGAGACAATCAAGGGGGAGGTCTGTACTGACTACCACCCTTCTCCAGCTAAAAGTCCCACCCACTTCTATGGGCACAAAAGCCACAGGCCTATCAGTGACCCTGTCTGGGCTAACTCTTACTCTGGCAGTCTCACCTGGAATGTACTGGTTTGAGAACACCAGCCTGTCATGCACAATAGTGTGACTGGCACAAGTGTCTCTCAGGGCAGTGGCTGGGATTTCATTCACCAGTAGGTGGTGGAAGTGTCTACTTCCCTCTGGAATCTCCAACTCACCTGTTGGGCCCTTTTTCCAGTTGAAGGCTATGAAGACCTCCTCATCTGAGGAGTCATCCCCAATGGCTACACTGGTCACCCCTGGGATTTTGCTAGGGGGTTTGTTTTTGGGACAAGAAGTGTCCTTGGTGTGGTGCCCTGTCTGTCTACAGTTATGGCACCATGCCTTAGTGGCATCCCAGTTCTTACCCTGGTACCCACCTTTGTTTTGGGGTGTGTCTCGGGGCCCACCCACCTGGTCTGGTTTTTGGGGGCCTACAGAGGACTCTTTTTCTTTGTTTCTAGTGTCACCCACTTTATCCTGGGGAGGCTTTGTAACCCCTTTCTTTTGGTCACCCCCAGTGGAAGTTTTGGTTACCCTAGTCTTGACCCAGTGGTCTGCCTTCTTTCCCAATTCTTGGGGAGAAATTGGACCTAGGTCTACCTGATACTGATGCAACTTTTCATTGAAGCAGTTACTTAAAATGTGTTCTTTCATAAACAAATTATAAAGCCCAACATAGTCATGCACTTCATTTCCAGTTACCCAACCATCCAGTGTTTTCACTGAGTAGTCTACAAAATCAACCCAGGTCTGGCTCGAGGATTTTTGAGCCCCCCTGAACCTAATTCTATACTCCTCAGTGGAGAATCCAAAGCCCTCAATCAGGGTTCCCTTCATGAGGTCATAAGATTCTGCATCTTTTCCAGAGAGTGTGAGGAGTCTATCCCTACACTTTCCAGTGAACATTTTCCAAAGGAGAGCACCCCAGTGAGATCTGTTTACTTTTCTGGTTGCACAAGCCCTCTCAAAAGCTGTGAACCATTTGGTGATGTCATCACCATCTTCATATTTAGTCACAATCCCTTTAGGGATTTTCAACATGTCAGGAGAATCTCTGACCCTATTTATGTTGCTGCCACCATTGATGGGTCCTAGGCCCATCTCTTGCCTTTCCCTTTCTATGGCTAGGATCTGTCTTTCCAAAGCCAATCTTTTGGCCATCCTGGCTAGCTGGATGTCCTCTTCACTGGAGTTATCCTCAGTGATTTCAGAGAGGTTGGTCCCTCCTGTGAGGGAACCAGCATCTCTGACTATTATGTTTGGAGACAGGGCTTGAGAGGCCCTGTTCTCCCTAGTTAGGACTGGTAGGGGGGACTTTTCCTCCAAGTCACTATCTTCATCCTCTGTGTTGCCATCCTCAGAGGGGTTGGCCTTTTCAAACTCTGCCAAAAGCTCCTGGAGCTGTAGTTCGGAAGGTCTGGGGCCCATTGTTATTTTCTTTATTTTACAGAGTGACCTTAGCTCCCTCATCTTAAGATGGAGGTAAGGGGTGGTGTCGAGTTCCACCACATTCATCTCTGTACTAGACATTATGCTTCTAAAAGTTGGAATACTTTTTAAGAATCTAAAACTAGTTCTAGGTTCTAATTCAAACTTTCACAAAACTTTTAAACTCTAAAAGGAAATGCTAAACAGGGACTAACACAAGGCCCTAGCAGGACTTTTAAGAATTTAGAAAAATAGTTCAAATTGCAAAAATCAATTTCTAATGACAGTTTTTGGAATTTGTCGTGTGATCAGGTATTGGCTGAGTAGTCCAGCAAATGCAAAGTCTTGTACCCCACCGCTGATCCACCAATGTAGGAAGTTGGCTCTGTATGCACTATTTCAAAGTAAGGAATAGTATGCACAGAGTCCAAGGGTTCCCCTTAGAGGTAAGATAGTGGCAAAAAGAGATAATACTAATGCTCTATTTTGTGGTAGTGTGGTTGAGCAGTAGGCTTATCAAAGGAGTAGTGTTAAGCATTTGTTGTACATACACACAGGCAATAAATGAGGAACACACACTCAGAGACAAATCCAGCCAATAGGTTTTGTTATGGAAAAGTATCTTTTCTTAGTTTATTTTAAGAACCACAGGTTCAAATTCTACATGTAATATCTCATTTGAAAGGTATTGCAGGTAAGTACTTTAGGAACTTTGAATAATCACAGTAGCATATATACTTTTTACATAAAACACAATAAGCTGTTTTAAAAGTGGACACAGTGCAATTTTCACGGTTCCTGGGGGAGGTAAGTTATTGTTAATTTTATCAGGTAAGTAAATCACTTACAAGTCTCAGGTTTGGGTCCAAGGTAGCCCACCGTTGGGGATTCAGAGCAACCCCAAAGTTACCACACCAGCAGCTCAGGGCCGGTCAGGTGCAGAGGTCAAAGAGGTGCCCAAAACACATAGGCTTCAATAGAGAGAAGGGGGTCCCCCGGTTCCGGTCTGCCAGCAGGTAAGTACCCGCGTCTTCGGAGGGCAGACCAGGGGGGTTTTGTAGAGCACCGGGGGGGGACACAAGTCAGCACAAAAAGTACACCCTCAGCAGCGCGGGGGCGCCCGGGTGCAGTGTGCAAACATGCGTCGGGTTCTCTGTAGATTTCAATGAGATCAAGGGATCTCTTCAGCGGTGCAGGCAGGCAAGGGGGGGGCTCCTCGGGGTAGCCACCACCTGGGCAAGGGAGAGGGCCTCCTGGGGGTCACTCCTGCACAGAAGTTCCGTTCCTTCAGGTGCTGGGGGCTGCGGGTGCAGGGTCTTTTCCAGCCGTCGGGACTTTAGGTTCAGGCAGTCGCGGTCAGGGGGAGCCTCGGGATTCCCTCTGCAGGCGTCGCTGTGGGGGCTGAGGGGGGACAACTTTGGTTACTCACGGTCTCGGAGTCGCCGGAGGGTCCTCCCTGAGGTGTTGATTCTCCACCAGTCGAGTCGGGGTCGCCGGGTGCAGTGTTGCAAGTCTCACGCTTCTTGCGGGGAGTTGCAGGGGTCTTTAAATCTGCTCCTTTGAAACAAAGTGGCAGTCTTTTGGAGCAGGGCCGCTGTCCTCGGGAGTTCCTTGTTTTTCTTGAAGCAGGGCAGTCCTCTGAGGATTCAGGTCGCTGGTCCTTTGGAAAGCGTCGCTGGAGCAGGTTTCTTTGGAAGGCAGGAGACAGGACTGGGGCCAAAGCAGTTGGTGTCTTCTGTTCTTCCTCTGCAGGGGTTTTTCAGCTCAGCAGTCTTCTTCTTCTTGTAGGTTTCAGGAATCTACATTCTTGGGTTCTGGGAAGCCCTTAAATACTAAATGTAAGGGCGTGTTTAGGTCTGGGGGGTTAGTAGCCAATGGCTACTAGCCCTGAGGGTGGGTACACCCTCTTTGTGCCTCCTCCCAAGGGGAGGGGGTCACATTTCTATCCCTATTGGGGGAATCCTCCATCTGCAAGATGGAGGATTTCTAAAAGTCAGAGTCACCTCAGCTCAGGACACCTTAGGGGGTGTCCTGACTGGCCAGTGACTCCTCCTTGTTTTTCTCATTATCTCTCCTGGACTTGCCGCCAAAAGTGGGGGCTGGGTCCAGGGGGCGGGCATCTCCACTAGCTGGAGTGCCCTGGGGCATTGTAACACGAAGCTTGAGCCTTTGAAGCTCACTGCTAGGTGTTACAGTTCCTGCAGGGGGGAGGTGTGAAGCACCTCCACCCAGAGCAGGCTTTGTTTCTGTCCTCAGAGAGCACAAAGGCTCTCACCGCATGAGGTCAGAAACTCGTCTCTCAGCAGCAGGCTGGCAGAGACCAGTCAGTCCTGCACTGAACAATTGGGTAAAATACAGGGGGTATCTCTAAGATGCCCTCTGTGTGCATTTTTTAATAAATCCAACACTGGCATCAGTGTGAGTTTATTATTCTGAGGAGTTTGATACTAAACTTCCCAGTTTTCAGTGTAGCCATTATGGAGCTGTGGAGTTCGTTTTTGACAGACTCCCAGACCATATATTCTTATGGCTACCCTGCACTTACAATGTCTAAGGTTTTGTTTAGACACTGTAGGGGCATAGTGCTCATGCACCTATGCCCTCACCTGTGGTATAGTGCACCCTGCCTTAGGGCTGTAAGGCCTGCTAGAGGGGTGACTTACCTATGCCACAGGCAGTGTGAGGTTGGCATGGCACCCTGAGGGGAGTGCCATGTCAACTTAGTCATTTTCTCCCCACCAGCACACACAAGCTGGCAAGCAGTGTGTCTGTGCTGAGTGAGGGGTCCCTAGGGTGGCATAAGATATGCTGCAGCCCTTAGAGACCTTCCCTGGCATCAGGGCCCTTGGTACCAGGGGTACCAGTTACAAGGGACTTACCTGGGTGCCATGGTTGTGCCAATTGTGGAGACAACGGTACATTTTAGGTGAAAACACTGGTGCTGGGGCCTGGTTAGCAGGGTCCCAGCACACTTCTCAGTCAAGTCAGCATCAGTATCAGGCAAAAAGTGGGGGGTAACTGCAACAGGGAGCCATTTCTTTACACCCAGGGTATTGGGGTTCCAGGAGATCCCTATGGGCTGCTGCATTTCTTTTGCCACCCATAGGGAGCTCTGACAATTCTTACACAGGCCTGCCACTGCAGCCTGAGTGAAATAACGTCCACGTTATTTCACAGCCATTTACCACTGCACTTAAGTAACTTATAAGTCACCTATATGTCTAACCTTTACCTGGTAAAGGTTGGGTGCTAAGTTACTTAGTGTGTGGGCACCCTGGCACTAGCCAAGGTGCCCCCACATTGTTCAGGGCAAATTCCCCGGACTTTGTGAGTGCGGGGACACCATTACACACGTGCACTATACATAGGTCACTACCTATGTATAGCTTCACAATGGTAACTCCGAACATGGCCATGTAACATGTCTAAGATCATGGAATTGCCCCCCCCAATGCCATCCTGGTATTGGGGAGACAATCCCATGATCCCCCGGGTCTCTAGCACAGACCCGGGTACTGTCAAACTGCCTTTCCTGGGGTTTCACTGCAGCTGCTGCTGCTGCCAACCCCTCAGACAGGTTTCTGCCCTCCTGGGGTCCAGCCAGGCTTGGCCCAGGAAGGCAGAACAAAGGACTTCCTCAGAAAGAGGGTGTTACACCCTCTCCCTTTGGAAAAAGGTGTCAGGGCTGGGGAGGAGTAGCCTCCCCCAGCCTCTGGAAATGCTTTGATGGGCACAGATGGTGCCCATCGCTGCATAAGCCAGTCTACACCTGTTCAGGGATCCCCGAGCCCTGCTCTGGTGCGAAACTGGACAAAGGAAAGGGGAGTGACCACTCCCCTGACCTGCACCTCCCCTGGGAGGTGCCCAGAGCTCCTCCAGTGTGCTCCAGACCTCTGCCATCTTGGAAACAGAGGTGCTGCTGGCACACTGGACTGCTCTGAGTGGCCAGGGCCAGCAGGTGACATCAGACACTCCTTCTGATAGGCTCTTACCTGTGTTGCTAGCCTATCCTCCTTCCTCGGTAGCCAAACCTCCTTTTCTGGCTATTTAGGGTCTCTGCTTTGGGGAATTCTTTAGATAACGAATGCAAGAGATCATCAGAGTTCCTCTGCATCTCTCTCTTCACCTTCTGCCAAGGAATCGACCGCTGACTGCTCTGGATGCCTGCAAAACCGCAACAAAGTAGCAAAGACGACTACTGCAACCTTGTAACGCTGATCCAGCCGCCTTCTCGACTGCTTTCCTGGTGGTGAATGCTGTGGGGGTAGTCTGCCTCCTCTCTGCACTAGAAGCTCCGAAGAAATCTCCTGTGGGTCGACGGAATCTTCCCCCTGCAACCGCAGGCACCAAAAGACTGCATCACCGGTCCTCTGGGTCCCCTCTCAGCATGACGAGCGTGGTCCCTGGAACTCAGCAACTCTGTCCAAATGACTCCCACAGTCCAGTGACTCTTCAGTCCAAGTTTGGTGGAAGTAAGTCCTTGCCTCCCCACGCCAGACTGCATTGCTGGGTACCGCGTGATTTGCAGCTGCTCTGGCTCCTGTGCACTCTTCCAGGATTTCCTTTGTGCACAGCCAAGCCTGGGTCCCCGACACTCTAACCTGCAGTGCACGACCTCCTGAGTTGTCCTCCGGCATCGTGGGACCTTCTTTTGTGACTTCGGGTGAGCTCCAGTTCACTCCACTTTGTAGTGCCTGTTCCGGCACTTCTGCGGGTGCTGCTTGCTTCTGAGTGTGCTCCTTGTCTTGCTGGGCGCCCCCTCTGTCTCCTCACGCAATTGGCAACATCCTGGTCCCTCCTGGGCCACAGCAGCATCCAAAAACCCTAACCACGACCCTTGCAGCTAGCAAGGCTTGTTTGAGGTCTTTCTGCATGGAAACACCTCTGCAAGCTTCTTCACGACGTGGGACATCCATCCTCCAAAGGGGAAGTTTCTAGCCCTCTTCGTTCTTGCAGAATCCACAGCTTCTACCATCCGGTGGCAGCTTCTTTGCACCCACAGCTGGCATTTCCTGGGCATCTGCCCACTCCCGACTTGATCGTGACTTTTGGACTTGGTCCCCTTGTTCCACAGGTACTTTCGTCTGGAAATCCATCGTTGTTGCATTGCTGGTGTTGGTCTTCCTTGCAGAATTCCCCTATCACGACTTCTGTGCTCTCTGGGGAACTTAGGTGCACTTTGCACCCACTTATCAGGGTCTTGGGGTGGGCTATTTTTCTAACCCTCACTGTTTTCTTACAGTCCCAGCGACCCTCTACAAGCTCACATAGGTTTGGGGTCCATTCGTGGTTCGCATTCCACTTCTAGAGTATATGGTTTGTGTTGCCCCTATACCTATGTGCTCCCATTGCAATCTATTGTGACTATACATTGCTTGCACTGTTTTCTATTGCTATTACTGCATAATTTTGGTATTGTGTACATATATCTTGTGTATATTTGCTATCCTCATACTGAGGGTACTCACTGAGATACTTTTGGCATATTGTCATAAAAATAAAGTACCTTTATTTTTAGTATATCTGTGTATTGTGTTTTCTTATGATATTGTGCATATGACACCAGTGGTATAGTGGGAGCTTTGCATGTCTCCTAGTTCAGCCTAAGCTGCTCTGCTAAGCTACCATTTTCTATCAGCCTAAGCTGCTAGACACCTCTTCTACACTAATAAGGGATAACTGGACCTGGTGCAGAGTGTAAGTACCCCTTGGTACCACTACAAACCAGGCCAGCCTCCTACAAACTTATAACAAATAAATACCTTATTCATACCAGGGGTCCTGTGCTTCCTTCTTTATAACATGTTTGTGGCTGCAAAGTGGAATGTTGATTTGCCTTTTTTTAAATATTTGTTAACAGTTTTTGTCAAGTACAGACCAGGACATTTCTAGTTATGGTGGCTGTATGTTAGTTATTAGTTTGTGAGAATAACTTAATTGGCTATTAGTATTGAGAGGTGTGTCACATGGAACACTTAGAGTAACAGTCAATAATACATAGAACAACTATAAAGATTTACTAAATCTGAATGTGAATGGCTACAGGCTGTAATAAGCATCAATGGCCCCCATGAACATAAGTATTGGCCAGGGAAAGCAATGAACACCAATGGCTCGGCTGTCATATGTGGCTGAGTTTTGTATGCCAATAATGCATTTTACATGGAAGATAGGCCTGATTGCATGTAAACATGACTGCATTTAACATTGGAGAATGTGTGTATAGCCATAGAGCCCAGAGAAGCAGACTACTGTTTGAATGGTGATGCTAGCAAATGTGCACACTTTCACCATATTTTCAGTTAAGAAACACCATGCTTTTCTGACATCAATAAAACTAACCAAGCAGAGAAGGAAAACCAACCCCTTCTCTGGTGCACACTTTGTAATTGTCGCTGCAGGTGCAGATGACCTTGAAGAGATCCATCTTGGAAGGAAGAAGGAAAAGTCGCATTAGCTTCCGTATGATTCTGCAAAGAGGTATTGTTTGCACATATTTGTAGCGAAGCAGGAGCGAAGCATGGGTGGCCTTTCCTTGCTCCATAAGACACCAGTAGTAAGGGTACATAAGGTACCGGCACAGTGGTGGGGTCAGACACATGGACTGGTTGCTGAGGGGAAATGCTGAAGGGCTGAATTCTGACTGATGACCCAATGACAGCATAAGATCTGAAGGGAAACTATACATGGCTTGGCATAATAAAGGCTAGCGAATTATTACAGCCATTTAGGTTGGATGTCTTAAACTACTATAGACATATTGTGCAGACTAACATAAGGGTGTGTGATGAAAAATGTTTGTGGTCTTTTGAACTTTCATCATAATTTGCATATTCTCTGCTGAGTTGTTTATATTAATCTTGATTATTCAGATACGTTTGTTATGTAGACAAGTTCTGCATAATAAATACCCATATATTTGTAAAACACCAATTGTGTGTGGGTATTAATTTGGGTCTCAAAGGCAGAGCTTGATTTACTATCACCTGCAGGTAACAGATGCTCTGACAGGATTGTCTGATTCCTAACGCTCTGTGTAAAGAGAGTAACTTGCTAGAGGACCCATGAGAGAAACTTGCCAGTTCAAGATATCTCTAAAAGGGGAGAATTTATTTTTTGGAATAGGGAGATATGCTGGGTGTGAACCCAAATAATAATGGGATGAGGACGACACAGCACCTCTGAACATCAAAGGCCACATTCAGTAATGAGCATCGGTGACTCCAGTATCAAGTCTCAAAGGCCTCAGGCATTAATGCCCATCAGTAGCACCAGGCTGTAATGAAACCTCAGGCTCTCCGTCAGTGCTGAGCCTCTGTGGCCCACCAAATTTGTGAATCTTGAAAATGTTTTTTAATTACACTGTTAAAGAAAGTAAAACCCAAAATGCAAATAAAAAATAGTTGGGGAAATCCATGAAATTAAAACCCAAAAATTAAATGAAGACAACTTACATTTAAATGACATTGGGGGTCATTCTGACCCTGGCGGTAATTACCGCCATGGCGGAGGTCGGCGGTAGCACCGCCAACAGGCTGGCGGTGCACCGCTGGGCATTCTGACCGCGGCGGTTCAGCCGCGGCCAGAAACGGAAAGTCGGCGGTGTACCGCCAACTTCCCGCTGCCCTTGAGAATCCTCCATGGCGGCGGAGCGCGCTCCGCCGCCATGGGGATTCTGACACCCCCTACCGCCATCCTGTTCGGTCCCACAAAGAATTTCAGTGTCTGCTTTGCAGACACTGAAATTCGCGACGGGTGCAACTGCACCCGTCGCACCTTCCCACTCCGCCGGCTCCATTCTGAGCCGGCATCCTCGTGGGAAGGGTGTTTCCCGCTGGCCTGGCGGGCGGACTTTCGGCGGTCGCCCGCCAGCCCAGTGGGAAAGCCAGAATGACCGCCGCGGTCTTTTGACCGCGGAGCGGTCTTTCGGCGGGAACCGCTTGGCGGGCGGCGACCGCCGTCCGCCGCGGTCAGAATCACCCCCATTATCTTTAAGATAAATTATAAAAAAATAATCCTCTAAAATCGATCAGATTTGACAATTGAAAGTCACGAGTTATGATTAAATTGGTTAAGTGTTTTATATAGTAGAATGTGTATAAGGGGCAAGTTAGAGTGTGCTTGCATACTTATTGATGGTGGCAATAGAATATGACGCGGCCGTGGCGTGGCAATAGAATATGCCGGGAACTATATCGATATTGCTCTCGGGTTAATGAATGAGAAACTTGAAAATATTGGAAGGAATGCATGGAAACATTGCTTTTACCTCATGAAACTTGATCGAGACTTGGACTGTGTTGTTCAGGACTAATGGACATTACTGGAACAACATGTACACAGATATTGTTACACGAGTGTGTTGTACTCTCGTTGTAAATAAGCCCTGAAGAAGTCGTTTGGGTCATTTCCCTATGACGAAACACGTGTTGTCTTGGAATACTGGGTGTTCGGACTATTGGGATTCAAGCTCTTGGAAGACTTTCCTCAATAAATCACGTGGACTGGATCACATATCAAGAACTGTTCTGACTTTGATTGAAAATCCTTTTATATAATATTTCTGTATAATTGCGAGGATGTTGCTTTATCTATATACAAAAATGTATTGAGTGCCTCACGTAAATGTTTCAGCTGATCTATTTCTCCCACATCGGTTGCCCTGGGGAGCGTGGAATAAGATCTAATCTATTAAGAATAGCGTACAGCTGAGAAACCAGTTGTCGACCGCCATCTTTCTTGATGAGCCATTTTTAAAGTGCGTCAGAGGCCTTTCCGCATGGGGGTGGACTTTCAGGCAAAGTACCCAGTGGCGGACTTATAAGTACTGCACTAAATCTGATTCTTCCAGTGCATACTCTGTTTTCAGCTGCTCAAAAGAGTTTATTACATGTGGGCGAATAAGCATCCTCCAGTACTTTTTACCTATATATCTGCCTTCTTGCACAACTTATGCAATTCTTTTGAACCTCAAATTGTTCTTCGTTTCAATGAAGCTGCTCCCATCACCTGCTCAAACTGCATCATTAAGGTCTTACCACAGAGATCATTCTCCGCCCCCATGCTCCTCACCTTTCTTGTTTTCTCCCTTATCAGTTAGCTCGTGCTTTTTTTTCTATTTTGGGATGTACTTTGCACTATGATTTTGGATACTGTTCTGTGTTTTTCCTTTGTCTTTGATTCTGTTTCTTTTCAACACTTTGCCCCCAGGGTTGTTACCTTACCTGTACTTGTCTGATTTGTGTGCACGACTTCCTGCTTTAGTCTGTGGATTAGGTTCCAGTCTGCCATTTTAGAAGCCGGTAAGCAAATACATTTGAATGTTCCGGCGAGACAAACCAAATGTGGCTATTTACTTTGCGAATACGTACTTATGTGCACTTCTCATGAAAATGTACACTTGTCATTCTGAAAGGCCGGATTGTGATAATCCTGCTCTTAAAATCCCAAACTGAGAGAACGTCCTGTGGGGAGGATGTTCATTCCTGGTCATTTCAGTTCTCTCTACATCCAGTTCACCCTTTCCTTCCAGTATTACATCCTTCCTCCATTATTTGTTTATGTGCTGGCAGACTGCGCCCTGGGGAGCTGGGGCGGGTTGTCTGCAGATTCTAATGCACTTTGTACTCATTGGGTCTCATTTCTAGGTGAATGTGCTTTATAATTCTTAGAAGAGAATAAAATAAAACATATTGACTATCCATATTGCCGTTCTAAAGATTTTAAATTGAGAAAACGGTAAAGCTACTCACAAAACCACAGTAGTCTGTGCAGATGCTCAAGGCACGAGGAATGCAGCACATTGCATATGAAACAAGGGACTCAATTGTGCTGTTGCATCAGAAATAAGTAGGCAGAATGCCATAGAGTCAGCTCTGAAGAAGTCCTTATAAATATTTCAGCACTTTCATTGTAGGTCCTCAGCAGGGACCCTGGAGTGTAGGAGGGGAACAGGAGGATGTCTGTGAATTGTGAACTTGATGTACAAATTTTTCATTTGCAAAAAGTGATCGTAAATTGCGCACCTGCTTTTTGCAAAAGGAAAGACATTTTGTGAATCGACCTATGTACGAATAGGTCGATTCACAAAATTCCGAACCGTAGTGGGTCGCAATTTGACCTACCTCATTAAAATACATGAGGTAGGTCGGAAATTGTGACCCATTACAGTTGGCTAGAGTCACAAGTATGGTGGTCTGCTGGGGTCAGAAGACTACCATGTCTGTTGTTGCTTTCAAATAAAGTAATCTTTCTGTTTTTCAAAATGCAAAAAGAATTATTTTTTTTGCTAAAAACCGTTCCCAGGTGACCCCCTTCCCCTGCAATTGAAAAAAACGTTGGAAACTTAAACAACCCTTTTTTCCCTAAAAACGGTTCCCTGGTGACCCATTCCTATTCGCAAATGGCTTGCCAGCATTTTCAAATTAGTGATAAAATATTAAAGAATCAGTATTTAGAAAGGACACCCTTATCACACCCTTTCCAAATAGCGATTCCTTATTGTTTCATGTTTCGGAAGGTCTTTTCCAAAAAGTTAAGAGAGCTAGTACACTACAAAATGTGTTTTAGATTTACAGAATATGAAGGTTTGGGAGTGTTAAAACATTTATAAATCAGGCCCTGTGTCCACAAATACAACGTTGTAATTTTTTTTTTAGCAAGTATTCATCTATTACTGATCCAAGATACAGAACCCTATTTCACTTGACCAAGTATCTCAGTTACATGCCAAGGATTGCAATCATATATGGTGATGCTAGCCATCAAATGTCAGTGATGCCATACTGATGCCAGGATACCCACTACAAGCCAGGTGGGGCCACCAAAAGCCATGTGGATAGCCACTAATATACTTGGGATAGCCACAATAATGAGAAGGATCCTGACAATATGATAAAGAAGGCCAGCCTATTCCAGGGTCACTATTAAACTAGGCATAACCGCTAGGCAGACCACCCACCCCCAATATATTGTGGCTTGTTTTGCCAAATATACAGCTGTAAAATAAGAAAATTGTGGCCAAAAAGCAAAATCTGTGGTATTTTTGCTATAAAAATATTGTGGCCTAGCCAGCAAAGCAGTACCGCGCAGCAAGTGTGAGTTGGGGAATGGGATGTCCGATGATCGAGAGAGTGCAGAATGCAGTTAAAAATGTGCTCTCTTTCTGACATCATCTTTACATTTTGGTTCTACCTTGACATGCTTGCTGCTGGAGGGAACTTTTATATGCCCCCTGCACCCTCCTCTCATCTTACTGTAAGGTGAGAGGAGGGTGAAGGGGGCTACTGAAACAGCCCCACAGCATAGCTAGCGACTGATGGTGGGGTGAGGAGGGGTAGAAAGGTGGCAGGGTAAGAGCAGGGTAGGAGGCGCTGTGCACGGCGATCCTGCAGAGCCAGCAGCGGGCAGGACAAGTGTGCGAGCACACAGCGACACCACGCATGCACACCAGGGATGAGCACTGCGTGAGGTCTAACAGGGTGATTCTATTGTGGTGGATAGAGATAGTAGTGAGTGGATTTACACACTGGATAAATCTCTGTGCATGATCAACAAGAGCTTGTATTGGACCAAACACCACAAAGGAAGTCAGCAATGCACATGTCTCCAAGCACAACTGAGAGGGAAATCATCTTGCCATGCTAGGCAGTGCCACATCAAACAGAACAGTGATGTAGGAATTCTATTGTGCTACACATCAGTAGTGTGTTAGTGACCATAGGGAGCAGAGGTGAGTACATCTATTTATGCTTGAATTGGTGCATGTACTCAGGATCACAAATGTGTATGCCCAAGTGCTGGACAATCTGTTCATGGATCAGTGAAGCCCCTTCTCAGTCTGTTCAAATGATCCTAAACCAAGGGTGCAGGCGGCAAGCAATGCCAGCCTATTGAGTTTAGCCTGTAACTCTTGTAAGCAACACCACATTCCAACTATGAACTCCTGTAAAGCCGGATTCTGTTAGTCTGAGCTGTTTTATTTTCCAGTTCCTTACATCGTTTCACGGGCTGCCCTCACCGGAAAGCTCTACAAGTTTGATGAAATACTGTTATACGGTTTCTACTAAAATAATAGGACTGTGTAATAGGATAACAGAACTTCAGAATGTGGAAGACTAAGTCCATCCTCAACTTCAGAAAACTCCGTACCAAATTCCTGATAGCTCACAGTGCCTCACCTACATCCCTAACCCTGCTGGGGTGAAAGGTGATTGTGGCAACCTAAACATGACACTTTGGCTCCCAATGAAGTTGTGGAAACAGATCTCACCCTTTCGTTGTATTACTCATGCATACCCAGGCGGAAACACAAGAAAGATACAAGAGAAGTTTTCAATAAATTCATTGAAACAACTGTAGTCTTGCATAGTGAGAATGAGCTGCGATAATTAGGTACAGGAAACAAAGCAAATTAACCAGCATTATAAACATGGTAAAGAGAAGGAACAAACCAACCATGATAAATGATTTCTAGGTGTTCTTACATAACCCTAAGAGTATACTGGGAGCATACAAGGGCTTACTGAGAGGATAGCGGGGTTTACTGAGAGCATAGTGGGTGTACCTGCTGCCTTTGCCCGATCTAAAGGATTAGCCTTAGCCCCATACCTGTAGAACAGCGTCAGGAGTCAGTCTGTAGTGTAGATGGCAATCCCTTTGGGAAACTGATAGATTAGCTCCAGCAGAGCTGCATGTCTAACACAGCATTCGTCCCAAGTCAGCCGTGGCCGGAGTGCCCATCTGCCCTTCTGGGTCAGTGCACCATTTATATAATAAAAAACACTGTGTCAGAAGCATAGCTCTGATGCAATACTATGTCTAGATGCTAGAAGCTGTCCTGAATGGGCAATGCAAGCACTAGGATATTGTGTATTATGGTCCTAGCCTTGAACAGAATGTACTGATAACATGTTGAGGAAAGGCTAACTAAAACCAGCAGCTCAACAATATATTCCTAGAATAATATCATGCAAGTGAAGTGTGTAAAATGTCACTGCTAAAAAGCCATGCTAAAAACAATGCAGCTAAAACGTGTAAAATATAAAATGAAACCCAATAGGGAGCAAACATAGGTCCAAAAGGGTATCACTATATCCTCCACTTAGCTGTGAAATGACAGATTCTAAAGAACCCATACTATAAAAGAAATAACAGGTATAAAATGTTTACTCTAACAAGCAAAGCAACAAGCTTAATTAAAAATGAGGCAATTAAAAATATTAAATCAATCAGAACAATTTGCTTAAAAACTAATTTAAAAATTAGTGGTGTCTTTTAAGATATTGTCAGTGTCAATAGAATCCAGACAGTATCCAGCTTCCGCAGACAACAGAACTACATGAGCCTCAAAGGAACAAATAGTGTCAAAATCCTCAGCCGCTGCCAAGGTTGTAGCATCCTGTGCGGTGCCCACAGTGGGTGAGCCAGATGTAAGGAATCCTTGAACCGTAGCATCCATATCCACATTAAATGGTTCATAGAAGGCATCCTGAAGCAATGGCAGTCTCATGGGACACCACCGAAAATTAACCTTTAGTGGGTACATCAGCAGATCCATGTCCATAGATTGTACCAACTGTGTTGCAAAACCGATGTCGAGTGCACACTCGAAAGGGCACCAAAGACAGCCGGAACACAGGCTGCACACAGTAGAGCCATACTATCCTAACGACAAAGGCTAATCACCATTCAGCTCCTCCAATAAATGTACACCAAAGTACTGTATCATACATTCACAACACAGCTTGACCTGCGGTATTTGCATTACCATTTGGCTTTGAGGTGGGACATCCATTGTGGAGCACCAAAAGTAGAATTAAAATACCACCAATGAGGAATAACACAAGTGGTATGCCTCCAATAATTCTTGAAAACAAGGAATGTATAAAAGATGGAATTACTCCAAAAACTGTCTGGAAAGTACTGACAAAACCAGACCCAACCACTTTAGAAAAGTGTACAACACCTGCTTCTTTGGAGGTATTATAGAAGTGACTCACAAGTTCACTAAAGTGTTGAGGAAAGTTGGTGTTTAATAGCGACTATTTCAGAGTACGACCTTACAACTTGCAGTTTGAAGGTTTCATGGGCAAATGTAAGCACCATGCTTTTCTGAAACAATAGTGCTTTCATCTGGCTCAGCTCGTCAAAATTAATATTAAAGGTACAAGTGGAAGTCCAAAGGCTAGCTACCCTAATCTCATGCATGGGAGGAAAAAGTTTGTTATTACAGCAGGTCACTATTTGAGAAACAGAAACCACAGAGGGGACAACTGCTCTCATCCCACAACAGCCTTGGTCATTCAGCATCAAATAAATTCCATCTGAAATAAACTGAAACACTGGCCAAATCAAGGAAACTTGTACTCCCTTCAAGTAACATGCCAAATTGATCATGGATGCGTTACAGACTCTGTGAAATGTCACCTGTTTATAAATCATTGAGTGGCATAGAGAAGCTTTGCATTAATTTCCACTAAGAAAGAACTCTTTTTCTCCCACTCACACATTTGTATAAAACTCTCCCCCAGAGCCTGTTGTCTGTCCACTGGAAAATGTTTCAAACATGATGTAAATTGAAATGTTGAGATTGGCAGTGAGATAATTCCATGTATTAGCCATACTGCTGATGGTGTTTCGGCTTCTGTGAAATGCAATTTCTGTAATTTCTCTATATTAAGCATTGTGTATGTGGCATCTTTCTTTGTTATTATTAGCTTTTTATATGTTAAATTGAAAGACAAAAACAATTCTGTTGCATTCACGAACATCTAAGGCACCCGGTTCAATTGAAGAACCGGTAATGTCCAACTCAACAGTTTAACAGATCTTAGTTGACTTTGCCCATGCTGTAAAAAAAGGCGTCATTTTGAATGATATCAATCGCAGAAGACATGGGGCCTGATTCTAACTTTGGAGGACGGTGTTAAAATGTCCCAAAAGTGGCGGATATACCACCTACCGTATTACGAGTCCATTATATCCTATGGAACTCGTAATACGGTAGGTGGTATATCCGCCACTTTTGGGACGGTTTAACACCGTCCTCCAAAGTTAGAATCAGGCCCATAATGTTCAATCAGTCAATCAGCATTTGTAAAGCACAGCACTGTCGGCCATAAGGGTATCTGGGTGCTGAGGGTGTCCATTGTCCTTAGAACAGCCAGGTCTTGAGTTACTTTCTGAAGTCTGCCAGGGAGGGTGCTGTTCGGACGTGGGGGGCAGGTTGTTCTAGGTTTTGGCAGCAATGTAGGAGAAGGAGCAACCCCTGCTGCAGCTATGATGAATGTGGGGGGGGTGCGTGAGGACAAGAAAAGAGGAGTGCAGGTGTCTTGAGGTTAGATGGAAGTTCAGTCAATGGTTGTTGTAGGATGGTCTTTGATTGTGTAGAGCTTTGTAGGCATGCATGAGAATCTTGAACTAGCATCTCTTCTGGATGGGAAGCCAGTGGAGGTTTCTGAGGTGGGGGGTGATGTGGATCCATTTGGGGAGGTCCAGGATGAGTCTCGCTGCTGCATTCTGTATGGTCTGGAGTCTTTTGAGGAGCTGGGATGAGATGTCTGTGTAGAGAGCATTACCGTAGTCGAGGCAGCTGGTGACAAGGATTGGCAATGGTTTTTCTGGTGTTGACTGGGATCCATCTGAATATTCTGCGGAGCATGCGAAGGGTGTGGAAGCAGGAGGAGGCGACTGCACTGATTTTTTATTTCATGGTCAGTTTGTTGTTGAGGATGATGTCTAGGTTTCGTGCATGGTCTGTAGGTGTGGTTGTTGGTTCGAGTTCTGCTGGCTACCAACTGTGGTCCCAAGCGGAGGAGCTCTTGCCAAAGATCAGTACTTTTGTCTTGTCGCAGTTAAGTTTGAGGCAGTTATGTCTTATCCAGTTGGCCACATTGGTCATGGCATTACAGAAGTTGGTTTTGGTGTTGGAGGGATCCTCTGTGACCAATAGGATTAGTTGAGTGTCATCAGCATAGGAGATTATGTGGAGTCCATGAGAGCTGACGACGTCTGCAAGGGTGGTCATGTAGGTGTTGAACAGTGCGGGCCTGAGGGAAGATCCTTGGGGCACGCTGCACATGATGTCCTTGGGTTCAGAGGGGAAGGGAGGCAGCCAGATGCTCTCTGTGCGACCTGTAAGGAAAGAGGCGATTCACTTGATGGCGTTTTGCTGTATGCCGATGTTGTAGAGCCTATTGATGAGGGTATGGTGGGAGACGGTGTCGAACGCAGCAGAGAGGTTGAGGAAGATCATGCTCACAGTTTTTCTGTGGTCAAGGAGAGATCTGATGTAATCTGTGGCAGCGATCAGCATGGTCTCAGTGCTGTGGTTGGTGCGGAAACCTGATTGTGAGGTGTCAAGTAGGTGGGTCTGTTCCAGGTGATCGTGAGTTGTTGATTGATGGCTTTCTCGAGTACTTTGTTCGGGTAGGGGAGCAGGAAAATTGGTTGATACATTTTTAGATCGCTTAGGTTGGCGGAGGGTGTCTTTAGGAGAGGTCTCACCCTTGTGTGTTTCCATCTGTCCGGGAATGCTGCCATGGAGATGAAGGTGTTGATTATGCTAGTGAGTTCATTGCTGATAGGGAAGGTTCCAAGGTTGAAGAGCCGGTGGGGGCAGGGGTCGGTGGGTGCGCCGGAGTGGATGGAAGACATGATAGCCGTGGTGGTCTGAGTGGTGAGAGGAGACCAGGTGGTGATAATTCAACTGGTGTGCGTTGGTTGGTAGAGGTAGTTGAGATTGAGAGACGTGGGTTGGAGGTTGAAATTGCTGTATATGGAGGAAATCTTGTTGTGGAAGTATTCAGAGAGGGAGTCACAGAGTGCTTGGGAGGGGTGGATGGTGTTCTCTGTGGCTATCGGGTTGGAGAATACCTTGACTATTCTGAAGAGCTCCTTTGTGTGGTTGGCCGCTGTGTTGATACGGGCTGTGATGACTGTTTTCTTGGCTTCCTTGTTCCATAAGTGTTAGTTGCTGAGGGCTGCTTTATGGGCGGCTCTGTCGGAGGGGTTCCTTGTGGCGCGCTATTGTTTCTCAAGTCGATAGCAGTTGTGCTTCATGGTTGTGAGCTCTGGGATGTACCACTTAGAGTGTTTAGAGATTTTGCTGTTTTTTGCTGGTTTTAATGGGGTGACTCTGTCGGAGCAGTTGGTGATATATGCAGAGAAGTTCTGAATGGGTTGGTCAAGGTCTGATAATGCTTCAAGTTGGGTGGTGATGAGGGTCTGTGACCACTGTGTCTCGGTTACCTTGCTCCATCTGCAGTGGGAGAAGCTGTGATGCTTGGGAATGGCATGCTGCGCATCTGTGATCATGAAGTGGATGGTAGAATGGTCGGTCCAGATGAGTTCTGTGATGTGGCTGAATTTGATTCAGTCGCTGGCGGTGAAGATGGCATTGAGAGTGTGACCGGCTTTGTGAATGGATTCATTAACCAGTTGAGTGAGGCCAATGTTGTTCAGGTTCTCGAGGAGGGTGGTGGAGTTGGTGTAGTCGATGTGGAAATTAAGGTCAGCGAGTAGAATGTAGTGGTAGGAGTCGATGGTTAATGGTGCAATGAGTTTAGAGATGGTGTCTCAGAAAGCCGGTCAAGGTCACTGGGTCTGTATAGGAGGGTGCCTCTTATCCTGGACTTGGCGTCGGTCTGTGGATGGAAGGTGAAGAGTTCTATGAGAGGCATGGGGTTGTCGTCGGTGACAGTGCATCAGATGGTTTCTTTGAAGATGATGGCGATGCCCTCGCCGTGTTTATTGGTGGGGTCTCGGTATATCATCTTAGAGCTGTTGAGAGTTGTGATGGCGATGTCGGTATTTGAGGAGGGGGTGAGCCAGGTTTCAGTGATGAAGACAACATCTGCTTTCCGTGGCATGTTAGCAGAGCGATCGGGTGTTGAGCAGAGGGCATTGGAGTGGTTCCAGGTTGTTTGTTGTCAGTGGCCAGAAGTGGCACAGGATCCCTTGCAGGCTGGCGGATCTGTGTTGCATGAGAAGTGGTAGTGGCGGCAAATGAAGATTCCTTTTGGTTGGTTGTGGAAAAGACGTGTGACAGCAGTTATTTTGCTGACTGGGGTCCAGCGCCAGGAGCTCCTTGGTGGTGTAATGGCGGATGGCGGAAGAGCCAGGGACCCTAGCGCTGGGCGCGGTCCAGGTGCAGTGGGTATTGCCTTTGGTGTGCCGGCTGCGCACCCGTACTGCAGCCTCCATTCAATATATCATGGGGTGAGGGTGGGGCACTGGGTGGCGGGAGGCAAGAAACGGCAGAAGGGAAATGGCATGAAGAGAAAAGAAGGAGCAGAAAAACGAGCAGAAGAGAGAGAAAAACAAGCAGACGAACAAGCGGAAGAGATAGAGAAAACGGAGCAGCAAAACAAGCAGAAGGGAGAGAAAAATGAGCAGGAAAACGAGCAGAAGAGAGACAAAAAGGAGCAGAAGAGAGGGAAAAAGGAGCAGAAGAGCGGCACAAACCAAGACAGCAGAGAGTGGCTGCAGGAAAGCTAGACAAGAGACTGTCATGGGGGAGCTTCCACAAGGACTTGCTCACCCACTTATTTAACGTGTAAATACGAGTTGATAATGTATTCAGTCAATTATCAACAGCAGCCAATGCTTTTTCTAAATTAGCCTGATCTATTTGCCTTAAATGAGCTGCAGCTTCCATTTGAGAAAGCTTCCAAATTTCAATGTAAATGGCACACAGGAATCTTTGGGATTGTGGTGACCTGGCCCTAACAAGAAATCCTGCAAATCCATGTCATCTGAGAGGAAAGAGAGGTGCTCTTTACAGCTGAAAAAGTTGAATATTGCAAACATTGCTGACAAAACTTTCCCATTCTGTATGTAGTGACCACCTCTGAGTACTGTGACTGAATATACCATGGGTCCGGTCAGCTTGCTTTAAAACCCTGTGAGAAGTTAAAAAAATGTGCATGACAAGTATTTGTGTCCACTGGCCACAATAACCACCAGTTGGGACTGAAAGTGTACAATTAAATATACCATTCTGTATCATGCCATTGAGATGCTGTTCAGTGTGATTTACTAAACGTTGCCAGTTTTCAAAGCGTGCAATTAAGAGAATATTGGGCAATTTAGTTTTTTTTATTTTTGCTAGACCTAGGCAAGTGGTCTGCTGCACCATGTCATTCAGAAAAAAACATCATCTGTATTGGAATTAGCAGTGCTTTGAATAAGGAATCCATACCCTGTGCTTGCCAGCCTTTGTTCTCCAAACTGATTTTAAAACAATTGTATTTTCCAATATTCATAGCCTTTAATTGCCAATTGGGAAATTAATGAATTTGAATAAATTAATTTTGTGTGGGTCCGCATATTTTTCCTTGCTTTTGAAGGTGATAATTTAAAGTATACAAAACACAGGATCTGAAATATCAAGCCCAGAAAAATATGTGAATTTATCTAAATCTTTTGGAACTTCCCACTGGTGAAGCTGAGCAATGTTCACATTATGTATAGTTGGAAACTATACATGGAGTAGTAGCTCTATCTAGGTAACGGTGTGCATAGTAATAATAACAAAACATTCACCGTAATTGGCAGACTTCATAAACATATTCTCACTTTCAAACACAGTGTAATATTCAAACTCAGAAAGCATTGAAGACACCGTTCTAACATCTCATTCATCAGACACAACACCTGGGGTTATCACATCATCCATAGCCACTTTGAAAACATATGATATTTGTATAGTCTATGTAGGACCAAAAATATCACAGGGGAACTTATCCCAAACAATTCCGCCAGGAACTGGAACTGCAGAAATGTTCTCGTAGAACAGGTCTCCTTGCACTTTGTGAGAAGAAGAATGAAGCTTCAGTACCTCAGATACCAGTTCTACAGCAGAGCTGTCTGGAAGATAATGGCCATTTATGAGCAAGAAGAAAACAGTCACATATCCAATCCACAGGAGCAAAGAAAACAATGCAAGTGTAAACCACAAATAGGACCACGGACTCATCAGATAAGTGTGTTTCAACCAGTGAAGTGTTAGAAGAATCAGAAGAGAAGTTGTGAATGTCGATAAAGTACCCAGAAGCAGTCATTGTGAAAACAGGAGCCTTAGCAGGTAAAGGAGAACTGGTAGACACCTTCAAAGGTGGTTCATCATAATCAACTCTGTTGCTTTGAGAAATAATAAAAACTGTAGACATGTCTGATATATTCCTTTCATTTGCAGTGGAAACAGGAATCAACAAAAATTAATTCTCTACCCTCCCCAGCTTGGGGGAAGCAGTATTGTTGTTCAATATTTGAAGAGGTATTTCCTGCAGAGTAGTGATAGGGGTTAAGAAACTACCCATGAATCCTCGGGCCAACTGTGAAGGATCGGCCACATGATTCAATTTTACTTGGTCAATAGAGACAAAGCGTTTGTCTTTACAACCCGCAAACGGTTGCAAAATCACAGTTCTGGTACCATGAGTTCCAAGGACTGGCACTGGTACACGGTATGATGGGCCATATTCTTTTTTCACTGCAATTGTTTTTCAAACCAGATCCCCCATTTTGGAATCTACTGGTGGGTGCTGGTTTGTTCTTCAGTGGCAGCATGAGTGTTTGAATACTCAGCTCGGAAATCTTGAAGCTCCTGTAAGACAGCAAAATATTCATTTATGTCAGAAGGTCTGTCTGCTGCCACTTCGCCGAGACCATCAAGATCTGGGACATACATCTGGATGCCAAACAGGACTTCATATAGGGTCTGGCCACCCAAAGATCGTTTAGGCGGATTATTTAATCCTCTATGGACCCCATGCAGGTGATGGATCCAACTGAAACCTGAACCTAATACTCTAGCTTTTATGGATTGTTTTAAGTCCCAGTGCTTCCTCTCCACTATTTAATTTTTAAAGGAAGATAACATTAAGATTGTGAGCTGCAATCTTTTATTCCTCTCACCATAACACCCCGATCATAACTGCCCTCTGTTCATAACATCTCTTCAAATTTCCCTCAGGATAATATGAAGAGGAATAATGCACAGCTACACCCAATGTTCCATGGTGTCCCTGTAAGCAGGGCCCTGGTCCCAGTGGAATGCAGCTACTGCATATGTCCATATAAAGACTTGCAAATCTTTAATAACAGTGTGAGAGTCAGACGATAGCTGTCTCAACACCCAGAGAAATCTGGAGGAAGAATCTACAGTCATTAGAATGTATTTGAACGCACCATCTGAATGTAATGGGCCGCAGTGGTCTAGGCATACACATTGTAGCTGTTTATTTGAAGCTGAAAGGGGTGACTGCGGTGGGCATTTGATCGTGGAACCTTTTATTTGTTGGCAAATGTCACAACCGAGTACATACTGCTCTGTCTGTTTGTACAAACCGTGCCACCAATAGCGTTTTTGTAGCAGAGAAACTGTGACTGCCACGCTAGCATGCTTCACCCTCATGTGCTGCTTTATTTAATTCTAGCCTGTGGCCCTTGTTGGGGATCACTCGATCACCCACCCCCATAATGACAGCATAAGGAATGTTTTGGATACCTGAGTGGTAGGAATATTTTGCTGGATATGCTTTTGGTGAAGGAGTGCTATCACTCGAAGCATTGAAGTCAGCCATTATTTCTTTTTCTACCATTGCATGAGAATGAGTAATCACATTTATTGTTGCAGTCTTGACTGCAGATTTGGCTGTTTCATCAGCCAGTGAATTCCCTACAAGATGTACTCCAACACTTTGATGACTCAATGTATGTATTACTTGAGCCCGTGGCAGACTGTCTTTGAGTTCTACCATCTTTCCACAAAGCACTTTATGCTTTATAGTATTCCCTTTTGAGTCTCTGAATCCATTTTGCTGCCAATGATGCATGTTTTCATTGAAATACTGGACACAGTATTTCACACACAATAAGAGTGGGGAATTCAGGATTCGTATGCTCCAGTGCCAGAATCAAAGCCAGAATCAAAGCTTTCAGCTAGTTGAATGGTGAAATCCCCCAGGGTCTGAATGAAAGTTTGTTGAGGTTGGAACACTCCATCCTTCATTACTCCATATTCAGCTGCGCAAACCCACAGAGTATTGGTGCTTGGTGCCTATAGCAGACTGGGCTGAACCTTCAGTATATATAATATATTTATGCTGATCAAGAAGTAATATGTTGGTCACCATGGGGTATTCTTATTCATACTGGAGAAATTATTGAGTTTGTAGTGTAGCGTCAAAGACATACTCTCAGTGGCAGTCAAAGAAGTGGCCCATTTTATCCATCTAGGATGTAAGGCTTTCACGTTCAAGAATGCTGCCTTTTATGCAGCCTCTCATGTTGGAACAGGAGTAACAACAATTATGCTTTCCCCTTGAGCTAGTGGTCTTTCCCTTATGACAGCCATCTGAACTGCAGTCACAATTTTTACAGTGGATGCAAAACGCATTTCTTCATTAGAATATAAATGTGATTTATTTAGAGCAATCAGCACTGTGTCACCTTCATTAAATGTGACATAGGTGAAGCCAATGGCATCCAGTATTACCTGGATAACCAAGCTTGTGTTTTTTACATGTGTAAATAAGTGTTGTGCTGCAAGCATGTCAGTCTGTAGTGATCTGAGAATCTGTGTATGGTCTGGTGTCCAATGTTTACTCGAAAAAATTGGATGAATTAAATTGTACAGTAGTTTTATGCATTGTGCACAGTCTGGGATGTATGTTCTGCCAACATTGAAAAATCCTAATAAAGATTGTAGTTTTTTTTAATAGTGTTTTGTGGTTTGGGTGTACTATATGATATTGCTAGGCAGCTTTATCATGCATTATACTTGCGAATACTATCTAGGGTCCAGTCAGGTACATTTACTTAACCTCCAGCTCAACTCTGGGTAGCTGTGGCTGTGAGCAGCAAGGCCTAGCAAAGGGACAATGTGTTAAGCATATAACAGCACCAAACAGCAAAATATGAAAGTCTCATGACACGAAAGAAACAAGACACCAATTTATAAAAATAGAGCTTATGTTTATGAATTTTAGGAGAACTTAATCATCAAAATCTATCCGAGGGTTTCGGAGATGCAAATTATAGAAGCAATACATAACTTTTAAATCAACCAAAAACAAGCATTGGCCAACCAAAAGTTTGGAAACTTTTGAAAAGCTTCACACAGTTAGTTCAACAACTCTATCCAGAGTTGGGTGACCAAGTCCAATAGGGCGTAGGTCTATGGGGGGCAGAAAGGATACTTTGCCAGTTACCTGGCCACAAGAGCATTGTTTAAGCAAGATCCAAACTTTACAGAATGGCCACCATAGACGACAATAGAGTGATTCTGATGCTGAGGGATGCAGGCTTAAAGATGCTCCTGATGTTGTGCGGTCCATGGGGGTGAAGTCTGGTGAGTGCGAGCAACTCTGTTCATGGATCTTGGGGTCCCACAAAGTCCTCTTTGCAGGGTTCCAAGGGCTGCCGATGCAGACCTTGCACTTTTGCAACACTGCAGTCATGGTGCAAATATTTGGTGCAGACTGGTGTCCACCTTGGGTAACAAATCCAGTCACAACCAACACTCACGAGTCCAGCAGACACAGGTGCACCTTTTTGCTCTCTCTAAATTCGTCCGGTAGTGGCAAAACTTCTGCGGTGGCTATTAGAGGTGCATCTTGGGCTCTTTCAGCTTTGCTGTCCCAAGTGCTGTTCGGGGGGAGGGAGAAGCCAGCTGACCCTTGGAGTCTCTGCTTCGGACTGGGACTGGGAATCAACTTTTCCCCCAAGTCAGACACGCAGAACAGGGTCCAAACTCTGCTAGCCCAAAATCCAAGTCTTTATATCCTCCTTCCACGTCCAGCGGCCCTGAGAGGACACTTTCCTGAGATAAATATGGCACCCCTGGCACGTTGACTGAGGTGACCTTGTGGTAACTAGCCAATGAGCTACTGGACCCCCCCCCCCCACCTAGTGATGAAGTTCCTGTGATGTGTGGCATCTGGCTATCCCAGAATGCCACATTCTTGCACGCTTCAAGATGGCATGACTCTTCCTCAGTTGTGAGAAACAAGGTAGCCCACCATAGAGGTGTAGCCACTTGAAGACAACACGCCATGGTAAAACCAGTTGGGGGGTGAGTTTCTCCTCCTTGGCCCTGTCTCCAAGCTGGAGGAACAAAAGGCATCCGACTCAGGGGTACTGGGCTGGGCAGTCCATCAAAAGTGACTTCCTCTTTGAAGCCACCTCTAGGCTAACCCCCCAAGTGGCCACCCTGGCAGAGGAGGTAACAACTCACTGCATCAGCACTGCCCTTTACTCCTGGGACTCATTTACACATCTCTCCAGGCTGTCAGAAACCCATCTGAATGTGTTTGCCTTTGTGAGGCTGCTTGACAAGAAGAGCACAGAGGGGCAACTTTTTGAAAGCTGCCCACTATTAATTGTGACACAAATTTTGACCTTGGCATCAGGCTGCCCTTAATTCCATGATTAATTTGATACCTCACATGGCCTTGCTTGGTAGTCCTAGTCAAAAGTTAGCTGGGTGGGGATGCATATTTGCTAATGGGGCTAGTCACTTTACCCACAGCAAAATTACAATTTGGAAGTGTTGCTGGTAAGACATATAGTACAACATATGTCTTACTTACAAAAAATTGCTCCCTGCCATAGGACTCGATAGGCCTTCCTTAGGGGAAACTTACATATAATGTCAGGGGATAAGGTGGCAAAGCCGAACTGACAGTGCAAACACTACCCTTCTGGTCTGCAGTGGCAGGCTGGGAGCCATTTTGTATGTTGTCACATGAAAGGTGGCACAAACAGTGCTGCAGCCCTGAGTGGACACTTTGTCTCACATGCCCCGGGTACTCACATGCCCTGGGCACCCTAGGTTCCATATACTTGGGACTTAGAAGTCAGCCAGGTCTTGCCAATTGGGTGTATCCAATTGTTCTGCTTTACTTCAAACTAAGAGGAAAACAATGCCAAGGAATGCAGCACTCCTAGTTTGAGCAATGAATTTGTTATGGCACTTCCCAGATATCAAATAAAAGCACATGAAAATATGAGCATTTACCTTGAATGCAGTAAAACACATGTAAATGCCAAAATACTCACAGTAGTTAAACAATGACAGGCATAAAAAGTGCAATACATCAGCAATGAATATAAATATATATATATATATATATATATATATATATATATATATATATATATATATATATATATATATATATACAACCAAGCTAGATAATTAGGAATAAAAATGCACCACCATGGGGATCGAATCCATCATCATCCTTGCCAACATTAAACCAAGGAACCCTGGATGGCTGAGACAGGAGAAACGTCCCCCAAGGGATATTATTGGGCAGTGTGTTCACGCCCAAATTGAGTTCCTTCTGCCTCAGAGGCAAGGTTCCCCACCTTATATACCTTAAACAAACTCAAAAGGAAGATTCTAGCAATCGAACCCCCCCTTCGGTTATTGACTTCAAATGCTGCATCACCACGGTGATGCATTGTTATTCTTAATTATCTAGTTTGGCTGTGCACACACACACACACACACACATATATATATGTATATTGCAAAACAATGTCTGAAAAGGGGCGCACTCTGACTGCCGGTGCCAGCATAGGGTTGAGATCAGGCCACTCGAAAAATAAGCCAACAAGAATTGCTGCACTCTCAGAGGTAAAGATTAGCAGATTCCATTAATTCACAGAGCAGCACTTCAAACACCACTACACATTTCAACATTTCGTCTTCCTCAGGTGGTTTTAGTTTGTAGGCACACATGCTTTTCATTTATAGACACAGGGGTATTCTGGGAGTTATAGCTCAAAGTGCCACTTTCAGAGCCCTTCTTTAAATGTAACTAATCAATATTTGCGTTCTGCTTATTTCACAAGTAAACAAACTATGAGAGGTCATAACAGTCTCTGTGTAGTTTATGCTCAGTGCTTATATACTTGTACCTCCATTAATAAAGACGACATTCACATAGAAGACAAAATGTTGAAAGGGGTAGTGGTGTTTGAAGTGCTGCTCTGTGAATAAATGGAATCTGCTAATCTTTACCTCTGGGAGTGCAGCAATTATTGTTGGCATATATATATTCATTGCTGATGTATTGCACATTGTTTAACTGTTGTGAGTATTATATCCTCATACATCTGTATCTTCAATTTATACACTCTGTCGGGAGGGACGTCCCATTGATCTGGGGTTTTGACTTCTATGTAATTGTTAGTTGCTTTCACATCCAGACACTCTTGAAGATTCTGGCGAACTATTGAGACCTCTCTTGTGCTATCTAGCATAGTCAGTGCCCATGTCCTGGTCTGAAGTAATGTTCTCAGAATGTGCATCATATTTTGCTGAAATTCCCGGCAAACTTTTGAATAGGGATTTTTGTTGTGGAAGTTTCTCTTCCTTTTTTTTTATGATGATGTCAGACAAGCATTGTGAGTCTTTTTTCAGTTTCACATACTCTCCTTGTCTGCGCTCTGACAGCCCCGCTCTCTTAGACTTTCAGATGCGTCATGAAAGGAATGAGAAGGGCGTGTATCAGTGTACCGATACCTGTCAGGTTGATTTAAATTATCACAGTTACATAAATTATAACGTTTCTCAGAGCTCTCCGGTTGCAGAGATTCTCCCTGTGATTTTGTTTTTTCTTTATTGTTTCTTTGTTTATCCCAGAATACTCTGGTGCTTGCTTGGGATTGTCTTTTTCAGAACTACCTTTCAGCTGCAGATTATTTGGTCAGGCTCCCAAATTATCACAACCTATAGATGTATAGGTTTCGGCAAAAATTTGTGGTAGGGTGCCTTGGAACCTACTTTGATGTTCCTGAAGTGTTAAGGGTATTTCTAAATCATGATATGGTCTGTATTGGCCTGGTATGTTGGCAGCTGTGCATGTGTGAAATGTATTTGTATTAGCATCAACTGCAGGATAAGCGACACATGAGTAAAATACTTCAGTTTTGTACACATTGTGTGTCTCAACCACAAAGATAACATCATGCCTGCATTTAGCAAATATTAATTGGATTTGCCATTTTAATATATGGAATTTAGAAAGGGAAATACTAAGGCAGGGTATCCTTTTAAAGGTTCAACCTTTAACAGACAAATATAGGTGCTTCCTACAAGGCTGAGGAGAATATAATCCGTAACACAGACATCTCCATATTAAGGTGAGTAGGGCACACAAGAAAAACTACTCAGGAGAACTGTTAAATAAGTATTTGACCTATCACATTGATGGTGCTTTGTTATATGGTTCCGACTAAAATAATAGGACTGTGTATTAGGACAATAGAACTTCTGAATGTGGGAGACTAAGGACCTGATTTAGATTTTGGTGGAAATTGTACTGCCACCGACTTTTCGACTGAAAACTTGTCTGCCGCCACAATGGTCCGCCCGTTGTACTTAGATGTTGGCAGTCCCATAGACGAAAGCCTGCACTGGAATCATCGTCTCCGCCAAGAAACACCACCAGCGTTGACGGTGAAAGAGGGAAAAGTGGCTGACAGCAGCACCCCAGGTGCCTTTCCCACCGTGCAGATTTGGATGTGCCTTACCACCAAGACAAAAATGGTGGTCTGACCTCCATGTCTGAGTTGACAAATTGGAGGGGAAAAAGGGTGAAAACTCACCTTTTTCCCACATTCCAACACTGCCTTCCACTGGACATGACTGGACAACACCTTCAGTCAATGCAGCTACCGACCCACTGAGAAGACACAAACCCCCATCACCGGACTCAAAGGTAGGGACACCGCATTGCCAAGGTATGTTTGGTGGGCACTGCACGAGTGGTAGGGCCACTGAAGGCATATACATGTTACAGTAATTTTTGTAAAATTACTGTGACATGCATAAGTGGGGTACACAATGATGTCACACATGGCTGGGGACACACTGGCACAACACGCATATCGCACACTTACACAACTGTCATTGTAGTGTCATCATTCATTGCAAAATGAATGCTGGCACTACAATGACGGGACACTCACTCTGGACACTGATGTCCATATGTGCGCATTGCAAGTGGACCTGTATGGGTAGGTTTGTGCTACCTGTTGTGTATGTGAGTCAGTACGTGTTGTGTGTGTGTGTGCATTTGCTGTTTGAGGTGGAGGAAGTTGGAGTGGGTGGTGTGGTTGTGTCTGTTTGTGTGTCAAATGCATGAAACCAATGTTGTGTTGCCATGTGGCACATTCAGGTGAGTCTTGTTGTTGTGTGGAAGACGTTGTTGTGCTGTTTGAAGTTGTGCTTGTGTGTCAGTGTGTTTGAGTAGCTGTGTATGTAGTTGTGTTGGCTGTTATTGTTGTGTCGTGTGTGGATGCACTGTCAATGGTGTGTGTATGTTGTGGCATGAATGTGTGGCAATGTGTGTTTTCGGCATGTGTGTCTTGTGTTGTGTTGGAATGACAATGGGTTATTGTATGCGCATGGTGTGTTGTATAGTGCAGGGGTACACATGTGGCTAAGGGGCAGTGTGTGTGTGTGTCACTTACCTCTGTTCCATAGCCCCTGCCATTGTATGAAGTCCATTGGCATCTGACGCCATCTCCCTGTGTCAGCAATGAGTTGCCAGTCAATCTGCTTGCAGAACTGTAATATCTAAATATGGCGGACAGAACACAGTTGGCTTGACTGTCTTTTCAGGTCCGCCATCAAAGTGGTTGGCAGTAACTGCCAAGACTTAAATGAGGCCCTAAGTCCATCAGCACCATCAGAAACTGCTGGCCAAATTCCTGGCTAGCTCACAGTGCCTCACCTACACCCCTAACCCTGCTGGGGTAAAAGGTGATTGTGGCAACTTGAACATGACACTAAGGCCCATATTTATACTTTTTTAGTGCCCCATTTTCGCCGCTTTTTGACGCAAAAACGACGCAAATGTACAAAATAGAATTCTATTTCCACTTTTGTGTCAAAAAATTACGCAAATGCGGCGCTAAAAAAGTATAAATATGGCCCTAAGTCTCAAGGAAGTCGTTGAAACAGATCTCACCCTTTTGTTATACTACTCGTGCATGCCCAGGCAGAAACACAAGAGAAATATATACGTTTCCAGTACATTTATTGGAACAATCTTAATCTTGCATAGAAAGAATGAGATGCAATAATTAGGCAGATGAAACAAATCAAAGTAATCAGCATTATGAACATGGTAAAGAGGATGAATATACAAACCATGATAAATGATTTATAGGTGTTCCTACATAACCTAAGACTATACTTTGAGCATAGCTGGTGTACTCTTTGCCTTTACCCGATCTAAGAAATTAGCCTTAGGCCCATATCTGTGGAAGAGCATCAGGAGTCAGTCTGTAGTGTGGATGGCAATCCCTTCAGGAAGCAGATAGATTAGTGCTAGCAGAGCTGCATGTTGAACACAGCATTCATCCCAGGGTGGCTGCGGTTGGAGTCCCCCTCTGCCTCTTCCTGGTCAGTGCACCATTTATATAATAAAAAAACCACTGTGTCAGATGCAATGCTATGTCTAGATGTTGCAAGATGTTTCCTGAACAGGCAATACAAGCACTAGGAGATTGTGTACTGTATTCCTAGCCTTGAACAGAATGTACTGAATATATAGTGAGGAAAGGCTAACTAAAACAAGCAACTTGTACAATATATTCCTAGAATTATATCATGCAAGCGAAGTGTGTAAAATGTCACTGCTAAAAAGCCATGCTAAAAACAATGAAGCTAAAATTTGTAAAATTTAAATATAAAATTAAACTAAAGTAGGGAACCAACATGGGTCCAAAAGGGCATCACTACAATGTAGTTACCATGCCGCTCATGAAACCAGGTACATATCATTAGAAACCTTAAGTAATGCTTCACTTGGTTCACTCAAGAAGATGGTCAACTCCTCTTTAAAATTGGGAGACCAGATTTCTCTAAGGAGTTTATTAGATCCTCAAAATACTTTCTTTACTGTTCAAAAACACTAGTCTTTTCCCTGAAGCAGCTACCCATAATTTCATAAGTCACGAAACATGTGTTGACTCGGCTTGATCTTTTTAAAGAAAGTTCCTAATAAAATATTTAAATTTTATACATTGCGTATGTTCAATAATAATTCATGGATCTTTCTCAATTGTCATATTAAATTATGCAAGAGTTGGAAGAACTCTTGCATCTTTGTGGAGGACTGCAGAAGGTACATTAAGGGTTCCCTTCCGCCTGTTAATTGAAGGCTGCCATGAGCGTTAATGTGTCCAGTGATGTATTTGTGCAGTATATGGTGCATGGATAAACTTAGGTTGTGCATCATGTGGAACAACCCAGAAGACTCTTTAAAAGTTTCCTGAACTCCCTGACATCTCATAAGACAGCTTAGGGGTCTGCGTAGTCATTGCCCTACATACCCACCCATATATGTGTCAGCAACAAGTCTACTGGGCCAGTGGTGCTTTCCTCAGCGGCAGCTCCAGGATGGTGCCTTTGCAGCCATTGCTGACCACCTTATGCGTAAGTACTTGTTGAGTTGGCTATGGCAGAAGTCACACCTGGGCATCTGCAATTGTTGGTCATCTGTTTTTTCCATGCTGCTGAGGAACAGGTCCCCAGCCTTCTGTGGCTTATCTTGGCTCCTATATAATGTTTGTTTGTTTGCACGCATGTGAATCACCGCTAAAGCACCTCTATCATTCACTAGATTGTGCAGTGAGACTGGATGTCTCCTCTGTCATGTGTCCTCTGTTCCTTGGCCGCTGGGTTGTAAGAGTCATCAGTCACTTCTTCAAGCGGTAGCCGCCATCACCTGTAGGGTAGTGTGAAGATGTGACTCAATGGAGTAGCATGCAAATGCATGGATCTGTGATGTACCTCTGCCCCAACCTAGCAAGTGACACAATTGGTATATGTGGGTATACATTTTTATCACTGTTGGGAAGTGCACAATGGCTAATTTATGTCGCAAACCTGGAAAGAATTAAAGGACGAACATGGTGAATCCTAACTTTTCATTATATACCAACTACATATTGTGGATGGTGCATTCTTTACATTTGGTGTAGGAGTCACTCTGTTGCTGTTATTTCTACAATGGTGTCCAGGGAAGGTGATGTGCTGTTCCATATGGGATTTGAGTACATCCATGACTTGCCATGTGCCTTGAATAGGGACAGTGTTGATGTGCCCATTTTTAGGTCTGGCAACAGCCAAGACCTTTTGATTTTACTCAAGTTACATATATAATATGTACTAATAAAGTCCTTCAGCCAGCCCTCTTTATTCATTGGTCTATTGTGTCATTCGCATTTTAATTCCTCCCACTAAGAGTAGAACAGTGGATAAGCCCACTTCAGCCACCGGCTAACTTTCCTGGGAGTGAGGGCATTCTCCTCTTCCATAAGAGCACATCCACACACAAACAGCACATCAGCACACAAAGTACTTCCCTTTAGTGGCAAGGACACCATGACAATGCATGCTTTTTGAGAGAAAAACATATTTTAGCTTTTAGCTAATGTCTCTTGTTTTTATGGCGGTAAGGTCCTAGTATTGCCCCAACAGCAATATTTCCCACTAGGTCCGGTGGGATTGTCATCACTACGGCAGCGGTCACCCTTTAAGGAGTTTGGCCGATGGGCTTTCCTATCCACCTGTAGGAAGTTGGCTCTGTATGTACTATTTCAAAGTAAGAAATAGCATGCACAGAGTCCAAGGGTTCCCCTTAGAGGTAAGATAGTGGCAAAAAGAGATAATTCTAATGCTCTATTTTGTGGTAGTGTGGTCGAGCAGTAGGCTTATCAGAGGGTAGTGTTAAGCACTTGTTGTACACACACAGGCAATAAATGAGGAACACACACTCAAAGACAATTCCAGGCCAATAGGTTTTTATATAGAAAAATATATTTTCTTAGTTTATTTTAAGAACCACAGGTTCAAGATTTACAAACAATACCTTAAATGAAAGGTATTTCACTTAGGAACTTTAGGAACTGTGAATTAGCAAAATAGCATATACAGTTTTCACACAAATGGCAATAAGCTATTTTAAAACTAGACAGTGCAATTTTCAACAGTTCCTGGGGGAGGTAAGTGCTTGTTAGTTTTGCAGGTAAGAAAACCACCTACAGGGTTCAAAGTTGGGTCCAAGGTAGCCCACCGTTGGGGGTTCAGAGCAACCCCAAAGTTACCACAGCAGCAGCTCAGGGCCGGTCAGGTGCAGAGGTCAAAGTGGTGCACAAAACGCATAGGCTTCAATGGAGAAGGGGGTGCCCCGGTTCCAGTCTGCCAGCAGGTAAGTACCCGCGTCTTCGGAGGGCAGACCAGGGGGGTTTTGTAGGGCACCGGGGGGGACACAAGTCAGCACAAAAAGTACACCCTCAGCGGCACGGGGGCGGCCGGGTGCAGAGTGCAAACAGGTGTCGGGTTTGCAATAGGTTTCAATGGGAGACCCAGGGGTCTCTTCAGCAAAGCAGGCAGGCAAGGGGGGGCTCTTCTGGGAAGCCACCACCTGGGCAAGGGAGAGGGCCACCTGGGGGTCGCTTCTGCACTGGAGGTCGGATCCTTCAGGTCCTGGGGTCTGCGGGTGCAGTGGCATTGGGTTCTTTGAAGCAGGCAGTCGCGGTCAGAGGGATCCTCTGGATTCCCTCTGCAGGCGTCGCTGTGGGGGCTCAGGGGGGTCAACTCTGGCTACTCACGGGCTCGCAGTCGCCGGGGAGTCCTCCCTGTAGTGTTGTTTCTCCACAAGTCGAGCCAGGGGCGTCGGGTGCAGAGTGCAAAGTCTCACGCTTCCGTTGGGAAACGTGTGGTCTTTAAAAGTTGCTTCTTTGTTGTTCTTTGTGGAACAGGGCCGCTGTCCTCTGGAGTTCTTGGTCCTTTTAGATACAGGGTAGTCCTCTGAGGCTTCAGAGGTCGCTGGACCCTGGGGGACGCGTCGCTGTTGCAGTTTTTCTTGAAGTGGGGAGACAGGCCGGTAGGGCTGGGGCCAAAGCAGTTGGTATCTCCGTCTTCTCTGCAGGGCTTTCAGGTCAGCAGTCCTTCTTCGTCTTCAGGTTGCAGGAATCTATCTTGCTAGGTTCTGGGAGCCCCTAAATACTCGATTTAGGGGTGTGTTTAGGTCAGGGGGGTTAGTAGCCAATGGCTACTAGCCCTGAGGGTGGCTACACCCTCTTTGTGCCTCCTCCCTGAGGGGAGGGGGACACATCCCTAATCCTATTGGGGGAATCCTCCATCTGCAAGATGGAGGATTTCTAAAAGTCAGAGTCACCTCAGCTCAGGACACCTCAGGGGCTGTCCTGACTGGCCAGTGACTCCTCGTTGTTTTTCTCATTATCTCCTCCGGCCTTGTCGCCAAAAGTGGGTCCGTGGCCGGAGGGGGCGGGCAACTCCACTAGCTGGAGTGCCCTGGGGTGCTGTTACAAAGGGGGTGAGCCTTTGAGGCTCACCGCCAGGTGTTACAGTTCCTGCAGGGGGAGGTGAGAAGCACCTCCACCCAGTACAGGCTTTGTTACTAGCCACAGAGTAACAAAGGCACTCTCCCCATGTGGCCAGCAACATGTCTGGTGTGTGGCAGGCTGCTAAAACTAGTCAGCCCACAGTAGAAGTCGGGTATGGTTTCAGGGGGCATCTCTAAGATGCCCTCTGGGGTGTATTTTACAATAAAATGTACACTGGCATCAGTGTGCATTTATTGTGCTGAGAAGTTTGATACCAAACTTCCCAGTTTTCAGTGTAGCCATTATGGTGCTGTGGAGTTCGTGCATGACAGACTCCCAGACCATATACACTTATGGCTACCCTGCACTTACAATGTCTAAGGTTTTGCTTAGACACTGTAGGGGCATAGTGCTCATGCACTTATGCCCTCACCTATGGTATAGTGCACCCTGCCTTAGGGCTGTATGGCCTGCTAGAGGGGTGACTTATCTATGCCTATAGGCAGTGTGAGGTTGGCATGGCACCCTGAGGGGAGTGCCATGTCGACTTAGTCATTTTCTCCCCACCAGCACACACAAGCTGGCAAGCAGTGTCTCTGTGCTGAGTGAGGGGTATCCAGGGTGGCATAAGACATGCTGCAGCCCTTAGAGACCTTCCCTGGCATCAGGGCCCTTGGTACCAGGGGTACCAGTTACAAGGGACTTACCTGGATGCCAGGGTGTGCCAATTGTGGAAACAAAGGTACAGGTTAGGGAAAGAACACTGGTGCTGGGGCCTGGTTAGCAGGCCTCAGCACACTTTCAAATCATAACTTGGGATCAGCAAAGGCAAAAAGTCAGGGGGTAACCATGCCAAGGAGGCATTTCCTTACACCACCCAACTCGAAATGGGGGCCTATATGTATAATATACTTACTTTAGAGGCTTTTAGCTGACCTCCATTTGTCTATTAGTTTGCCATTCACATTTTAATTCCGCCCACAACATCATACAGACTTGGGCAATGGATTGTCCCCACTCCAGCTATTGGCTAATTTCACTATTTGTGATGGCATTCTGCCCTTCCAGAAGTTGTTCCCTTCAGTGCCAGGAGCTACAATGGCAACGTGTGCCTTTTCAGGTCAACGCATATTTTTGCATTCACCCAATGTTTATTGTCTTATACTGGCAAGGGTGTAAGAAACTGTGTTATTATTTGTGGTGGGTGACTACCCACATCAAGGAATAATCAGAACCCTTGTCAGGATGAACCCTTGAAATCATTAAATTAACCTGAGCTCAATCCCTTGGTGGCTATGGCACAGAGCAGATAGGCTTAACTTATTGCAGAGAATATAACAGTAATAAAGCTGAAATGCAAAACAATAAAAATACTTATAATGAAATGACAAAAATATGATAACGGAAACTGGAGATAGGAATTTTTTTAATTTTAACTAAGAATCGTGACAAGCTAATCAATGACCATGGTAGTGTTGTAAAGACTCTTGTTATTGTAACAAGACTGCTGGATTTGGGCGGTAGCACCAGAGGGCACCAGGGATCCAGTCTGATCTTGCGTCATGTAACAGCTGTCACCCTAACCCTTCCGGCTAGTTAGCAGCACCTCACCAGTACCCAAGAGGAAAAGGTGATCTGTGGCAGTCCTTAGCATGTCATCTGAATTTCTCAGGGAAATCGTGGTGGAACAGATCTTACCTCTTTCTTTCAGTCACATGTGTCTCACACATACATAAGCAAAACAGAAGCAGAACTAGGCTCAATGTGTTTTATTGAATCAACGACATTCTATGTGAAAAGGCAAGATTTGCGATAATAAGGATGATAAAACATAATAAAAGCAAAGCAGCGACAATGAAAGTGAAACATAGGAAAAGTCCCACCATACTGTCACAACAATGGTTTTAAAATTCCTACCTGCACTATTAAGGTTCCGTACAACAGCATGGCAGTGTAAGCCATAATCTGCCCATCAGGCCCCCTGGGAGAACCCCGTCCCCCCATACCTGTGACTGTAGGTAAAGAAAAGATCTGTTGGTCTACTGTGAGTTCTCCCACATGGAGGGAGAGACTGTGTCAGGTCTCAGCAGAAACTTGCAAAGGCGACGTGCAGTGTACAATGGCAACTGGTTGGAATTCCCCTCAATTGTGTAGGGGGCAGTGAGGTATTTATAATAAAACATCTGGTGCTCTAGGAAAACTGCCCTGACATGGCAACTCATATAGTTCTGTGTATGAGAGTTGGGAACACGATGAACGCTTTGTGCCAGCAATAATTCGTAACTTATCACATACAACCTTGAATGGGGCACAGAATGAAATGTTGTGCAGAGAAAAGAATAACAAACGTCTGTGTAAAAGGACAAGCTGATAAAATAATAAAAACATCTCCACTAAAATAAGGCTTCTGCTAAAATAATAGAAGAATAAAAATGCATGCCTTGGAGTGAAAGGGCACAAGTTGCAGGCCTAGGCTAAAGTAATGTGCTTGTGTAATAGCTAAAGTAACCTCACTAGAGTAGACCTAGGAGCAATATGACCCTGACCACAATGTCAGTCAGATACACCAATCAGATTCATCCTGGTCAAAGATTTTACCTTTTAACTTTGGTGTTTTAAGTCTCAGTCCACCACAGGAGTACACTTCTAACGCCCCCTAGGACCATAGGGAAGTCACTTAGAGACTCTCAGGGTGTCAGGCATTGGTCAGCAGAAGGGTCCATTTCAGGTCCAGTTGCCACTGGTTAGCTGAGCACTTACAGGCAAAGGCCTCTTGTAGCTTGTTGTGTCACTGCAGCTTTAACTGGAGGTCAGCTTTATGACCCCTTGGAGTCTAGTTCCTTTATCTGGGTACAAGGGAGAAGAGGCACAGTCCTCCAGGCCTCTCTCAGTTCACAGACATCCATTTCAGTCTTCTTCTGATTTTACTCAGATCCAAGAATGTTTTGAAGTTGGTGGGTGAAGGTGCCACATCTATGCCTGGTAGAAGATAGTGGGTAGTAATGACTCCTGGCCATGCCCTAACCAAAGGCCAACCCTACTCACTTTGGGCATTTAAGATGGAAGATGTCTTCTGCCATGCTAGCTAGGGCGCTGACGGCTGGGTGTGTGGGAAGTGTACTATGATAATACTCGTCTTCTCCCACATCTAACTCCAAAATCTAGTTTGAAGCAGCCACAGTACCCCCAATAATCTCAGAGGCAGAAGTCCAATATAGCAAAAAATAGGGTTTTCAATGATCAGACAGCGAATACACAAGAATTGTTTTAGAATCCTGTATTTGCCCTTTAAAGAGCACCCCAAGTGTTATATGTAAAAGCTTAGCAGACCTGTGAAGCAGGAGTTTACATTCAAGCAGGTTTTGACACTAATGTCAAAACGAGGCCTACTGGGATTTGAGCCGTCTTGGCTGGGGGGGACAAAGGAAGGCAAAGGAAGGGCCCTGCCCAGGTGTCAGCTGATAATTGCCTATGAAAGTGGAGGTCTTTTTGAAGTTTGCCCTAAGTGTTATATGTAAACCCCAGCAGATCTGTCATGCAGGATTTGACATTTAAGCAGGATGTAACACTGTGATGCTAAAAAAGGATGCTCACAGCCCCAATCTGCACATTCTGTCAGGTTCAGAGGGGTCATTTCTGCCCATTCAGTTCAGCCTATTCTTTGCTAGTGGAAGGCATTTCACACCCATACATACCTATTCAAATGCTAATTACTGCCGAGCGGAGTGAGAGACCAAAGGCAAATTACCCTCCAGGAACTTTAGACAGGCAAAGAGTAGCTTTCTAAAAGTAATGTTTTTGTTAATATTTAGTCAAAATCCTACTTCACCATTGAATTAGCTTTTTTATAACTATTGAAAAAGTTTTTTCGTTATTTTTCTAGCTGTTTCCTAACGAAAATTAGCATTATTAAATGTAACTATGTCACCAAAGTTTTCCTACGGAGTGCCCCAGTAATAATAGCTTTTGGGCTTTTTAACTGTAAGGACATGTTTAACATTAAATTGCTACATGCCCCCCGCCTTATGGGCAACAGGGTCTATATAGGGGTGGCTTATAAATATTTATAAGGTGGGTTTGGCATATCAAAGGGTTTTAGTTTGACAGGTCGAATTAGCAGTTTAGAACTGCAACAGCCATGCTACAAAGGGTAGGGCTCCAGTCATGTTTGTTCTGTCACTGGAGTGGGTGGTGCAATGCGTGCTGCAGTCCACTAGTGACATTTAATTCCCGGCCCTGAGTAAACTTTGTTCCATAAACTAGGGACTTATAGGTAAGTTGAATATGCTAATTATAGGAATGTCACTTTCACCATGTTGAAAGGGGGAGTACTGGCACTTTATCACTGATTAGTGGGATTAGAGTACCCAGAGTTCTACAGCCAGCACAAATAAAATGGTTCAACAAAAGGTGAAAGATGTGGGGTGAGTCTGCAAAACAGGCAGATTTCCTACCCAGGCCTCGCCTCTTCCCCAAAAATAAAGCTTTGCAAAAAACATTGCAAAACAAAACAAGCATTCACAAAGCCAAATGGCTGGCAGCCAACATGAAATCCATTGGCTTTACCACTAAACATCAGCTTGCGTCTCTGAAGACTCCATGGAGGGAAACAGTGACATGCATCTTTATTTTGGCTGACATGGCATGGACCAGGTTTAGTGGCACGTAATGCCGGGCACGACCAGGAACAGCAGATCATTCATGATGTCTCAGTCAGCTAGAAGACCTTTAGCAAAACCTGTCCATGTCCTTTCCCATGAACTCTTCTTTCTTCTAGTGTTTTGTAAGGGATTCTCTTCTGGTTTGAGTTGAATGTTGTTGAGGTTGGCCTCTGGTAGCAAGTTGGCCTCTTGTAGCAAGTTGTCAGCAGCATCAATAGAACAGATGGTTTTCCCCTGTTTTGATGGAGGTTGCAGGAGTATGCATGCAGGTGTCTCCGTTTATGGCTCAGTTTACAATGGCAGTATTGTTGTAGGTCAGGGGGTCTCCAACCTCTTCTGCAAAAATAGCTACTTAGTTTCAATGAAAATCAAACTGAGCTACATTAAGGCCACTGTCGACAGTTGCCTTATGGCACAACTACACATGCCCACAAGAGGACACTTGATTACAACAGAAGACCTGAGAAATTGCACTTGGAAGAAGGGGAGCATCCGAGTTGCAAAGCATCTTTTTGTCTGTGCCTTCAGAATCCTTGCACTAGAAATGGTAAGAAACATCAGCCCAAGCATACGAAGAAGTGTTAAGCAACATCAGCCCACGAAGGAATGCATTGCTGATGTAAACATTAGATTAGCATTATTCCATCCCTACAAAATGCTCGTCTCCAAAAATGTTCCAGCTTAGACCACTCTATGACCACTCCAGGAGGGCCATGAAGAAACATGGGTGTGCCACGAAGAAATATAGGGTTACCTAGCATTTCATAGGTATTTAAGTGCTCACTGTGGACATGCAGGACAGTTTTGTAGGGGGATGAGGAACATCCCATACCTACTGCACTGGTTGTGCCAACTATGTTTATTCTGTATTTTTGGGGCTTTGTACCTATGGGCTCTTCCACCATCTTTGCCTCACACTTCATGCTCTCTAGCCTACCTCATCCTCCGGTTCCTCCCACCACTTCCTCTTCTCTCTCCACCTCCCCCTCCTGCATCTCCACCTCATCCTTTCCTCCCAAGTCATCCTCCTTCTCCTTATCATGGCCTCCTTTTGCTCTGTTTGACCTCCCTCTCTCTCCACCTCACCCTTCTCTTTCAACCTCACCTTCCTCTTGCCGTCCTCCTACTGCGCATCAACCTCCTCTTTCTCCACCTCACCCTTCTGTCTCCACCTCACCAATCTCTCTCCAGTTCACTTTTCTCGCTCACCCTCCCCTCCTCCCAACCTATCCTTCTCTGTCTTTCCGACCCACCCATGTTCTGTTCACGCCACAATCTTCCCTTACTATCCTCCCTCTGGACCCATCTCTCTGCCCCCCTAAGTCTCCTACCCATCAGCCTCTGCTTCCTCAGTCTCACCTTTTCGTCTCTCCACCTCACAGTCCTCTCCCTCCACCTCACTGTCTTCTCCCAGCATCACCTTCACTCTTGCTGCATAGGGGGTAAAAATTGGATGGAAGGAAGCTTGATCCGCAATCGCACAAGCGTGTGTGACTGCACTTGTGTTGGTGTGCAGGTGCGCATAATCAGACCTTACACTCCTACGTCCCTGGACGTATTTTTCACTTGTAGCTCTCAACATTTGAACAGTGGCAGCACCAGTCATTCCCATGAGCATGTACAAGATCTACAAAGATCTGGGAGCCACGTGCACTTCAAAGAGATCATAAAGATAAGTGCAACTTTTTAAAGTTGCGGATGGTGCCTGCTGCTGAACATTTACCCCCAAAAAGTGTGATGATAATTTGAATGCCAGACTTTGGCGAACCAACTAGACATCAAATGTGTCTGTTTCTACCCTTAACTACACACTGTGCCAAGAGTAGAGCTTCTGAGGTTGGCTACTGGACTTCTCATTGGGTGGCTATTTTCTCAAATAATATTTGGTTATTAGTTTCTTGTGCAGAATGTATAATAAGGAGAACTAAGAGGAAATTACAGCTAATGTGATTGCCTCAAATCTGAACTGTTTCTCCTACATTGTGACCCGTGAGTTGCTGCCTCTTTCATGTTCTCTTCCTCTTTACAACTAGTCTCTCCTCCTCTCACTGCCCCCACTTTCTTTCTCCATCACTCTCCCCGCCTGTCCCTTATTTCTATCAATCTCCTCCAGTCTCCTAATCCACCTTCTGTGGAACTTCCCCCACCACTGATCATTTACTCATCACCCTTCCTTCTCAACCTGCTCATCCTTCAACAGCATCATCCTTGGCTTTCACTCTTCCCTACTGCGCTCCCTCTACTCAGCTCGCTACCCTCTCGGTAAATGTCTACCCATTTCCAGACTCCCATCAGACACTTTGCTTAACATTCTCCTGCTCCGTCTTACCCCGCTCCATCATCCTACTCCACCAGACACCTCTTGCAATCTCAACAACCTCTCCCTGCATCCTTATTGCCTTCTCTTCTCCAATCAACCCTCTTTGTCACTGCTTAATTTATCACAAGATAAGTGGCACATCCCAAACTATTTCCCAAGAGACCACTGCAGCTTGCAACGCATACAGGCCCTTTCAAGCAAAGCGGGCAAATATCAAAACTAATGCCACGGACTCACCTTCACACTCCTACAAATGTAACAATTTGGACTATACCAGGTGACCTAAAGGTGTAAGAATGTGCTGTGCACACTAGTATCATTATTATCACAGATATCTGATTGTTAAACAGTATAATCCTGTGCTCGTTTAAAAATAGACTGACAGCACCACCATGTGGTGGGCTGTCATAAATGTCAGTACCGAGCACCAGCAAACACCAGCACAAATTAAGCACTCTTCTCTGTCATGATATGTTTTTCTTTTCCCTTCTACTCACTTATTTCCATTCATCTACCTCTTTCCTTGCCATTCTTTTGTCTTATACATTTTCCTTACTCTCATATTTTCTATCTTCGCTTTTTCCTCTAATCACCCTCCTGTGTCTCATCTCTGTGCACCTTCACCTTTTCCTTTCAACCAGATTCTAGAATATTTTATGGTGTTCTCAACCCTTTAGCATCAGCTGTGAAAACTGTGGTCTTGTGTTTTGCAAAACTTCTGATGAAAGGATATGCCCCAACACATCACTGTTATTTGAAGCTCAAATAACTGTGTTTATCCAGATCAGGGACAACTGGCAGCTCAGATTTGTTTGTATCGTTGACAGGTTATAAAAGTTTTTCACAGTGCTTGCTGTCCCACTCTTGGGGCGGAAATGAAAGGCTGGGTAGCAAGATTTGAACTTGTGAAGTCACAGATGTAGGAACAACTCTGCAACAAGTGCATTAGCCGAATACATTATCTTATCAGTTTAGTACCGGTTGCAGCAGTGCTATGATCCATTTCTTGCCACTGATAAAGCCACAAAGAGACTTTTTGGGGAGTGAATAAATGCACGGTCACAGGTGCACCAAAGGGATTAGCAGACGAAGGATTCTGGGACTAGGCAGGTCAAGGGAAGCACGTGTTTCCAGTCCTGCCAGAAAGGTGACCACCACCTCTGTTTAGTGTTAGAGAAGCGTGGCTAAAATCACAACGGGAAAATAAAAAACGCGGATCATTGGCTGTTTTTTAATATACGCCTGAAGGTAAGCGTGGAGTGAAGCCAATCGCAACAGCGGCTATTATTATGCATATGTGAAGAGCAGGGGTCACAGGTACCCTTGCTGTTCAGGTTGCCCGGGGATGTGCTGCTATTGATAACAGCTAAACAAACTGAGAATGTGAGGCTACAGGCCCCCAGGTGACTCATCGAGAAAAAGCAAAAAAGATGGTTTACTAACACGCTAAAAATCATGCAACAACATGAGCAGCCACTTACTTAATAACCTAGAAAGCGCTATGAAACCCTCTCTAGGTGGATGCAAATGCTATAATACACGGGCAACCTGCTCTTTCATTTAAAATCTGAAGGAAAACACGAAAACGAACAGCAGATAGCTCAAGCTCAAAATAGCACTGCTTCCTTGCAAACCAGACATGTTTTGAGCCTAAGTATTTGGACGCACGTTGCCCCCTCGTGGTGTTTTGGAAAAACAACATGCAAGGTTTGCATTTTAAAATCCAGATTGTTTGTTGCACTATTTACAAAGATACCTCTATTTTAATGTTTTTTGTGGGGTTTACTTTAAGGTTCACTTGCTTTGATTGGTCAGTCCCCCTCGATGTTCTTACATTGAGTTACACCCCTTCCCACACCCCCGTCCCTCCGCCACCAATCATTAGCAAAGCGTTACCTCTGAATATTCGATGCACATACTAACTCCGGAATATGGACTGGACAGAAAGCCCGAATTCTGCAACAGGAGCTCAGCCCCTGGAGCTACTTATTTGCTCTCGGTGTTATGGCCTTTTGGTTTAGCACAGCTCGTATTGAATTGATCTGCAACATTTACAAAGCGCTTATTACCCCTATATGTAGTGATGCTGGAATCATTTTCAGAGTGGGGATGCTGCCATCAGTGTAACATCACTAAAGTCACAGGGATTGTGAAAAATCCTAGTGTCACACAAAGAGCAAGTGTAGCAAATGATCCATCAACATGCAGCAGGGGAGTGCTATGTAGCCGGTGGTGCATTGTGGAACACACTGTTGCAAATATATTACTAAATCATCTATAGCAAAAAGTTCCCATGGAAAGCAGGGATAAGACTGATTTGCATATGACTGCGTCCAAACTGGGGTAGCAGGATGAGCAAAAGAATGATGGATTTAACACTGATCTCCTGACTGAGGGTGAGTGCTTGACAAGTTTCAGCATTCGGTCCATCATCTTGTGTTTGCTATGTTCGTCCTAAGTGGCCAAGGGTATGCCCAGATGTGGGTTCCTTGCCCGCTGTGCCACTGGATTCAAGCTAACCTGGCTGATGAGGGGTGATACCCCCAGACTGGTCCCGGGATGCTTGTTTCCGGTCCAGGGAGGACCTGGCCTGGCAGTTCAGGCTGGACTGTTTTCATGGGGAGCTGGGTCAAGACTGATTCGTATATGGCTGGGTCCAAACTGGGGTGGCATGGTGAGCAAAAGACAATGGATTTAACTCAGATCTCTTGACAGGGGTGAGTGTTTGAAATGTTTCAGCACTCTGCCCTTCATCTTGTTGTGTTTGCACCATTATTTAAAGACAGCACATTTTCCATTGAAATGGCCACTCCATTTTCACAGGCATGCAGTTTTTCTGATAAAAATATATAGCACACAAGCAACACTGTGGAAATCAGGTTTCAGTGAATATTTATTATTTGCACATCAGTAAGAAAAGCGTCTTGATTTGTTTTTATCTTATGAAAAATCTTTGTTTCCATCACACTTCAGAATTTGAAAAAAGTGCTTCATTTGTGCTTTCTTAAATGCATATATATATTGAAATATTTGTACAATGCATTCATAGGTAGTTAAATGTGTTTTAAAAAATGACATTCTACAGCCTTTCAATTCACAGTCCATGTGCACCAGCAAGATTGCCACATAGTTCACTTTACAATATCCTCATGCTTTGTAGTCAGACAATGAAAAGTAAACACCAATCTCCACGTTAAACAATTAACCCCTTCTGTGCCCAGGACGTAATGGTTACGTCCTGAGGCACAGTGCTGCTGTGCCCAGGACGTAACCATTACGTCCTGTGCACAGAGCCCAGAGGGAGCGCTCTCGCTCCCTCTGTGGGGTTCCCCCCCACCCCCCCAAGTCAGGGATGGGAGGGGAAGCCCTTCCCCTCCCACCCCCGACCCCCCCGACCCCCCCTGTGACGTCAGCGCGCGAACGCGCGCTGATTAGTCACAGGGTCTCCCCCATCGCGCTGGAAGCAGATGAAAAAGAAATGCTTTTGCATTTCTTTTTCAATCCCATGGGGGAGGCCCCGAGAGGCTTCAAAGGGAAGGAAATGTATTTCCTTCCCTTTGAAGTCTCTCACAGGTTTCAAAAGCCGGATTGCTTGCAATCCGGCTTTTGAAACCCCACTAGACACCAGGGATTTTTTTTTCTTTTCTTGAAATTGGCAAAAGGGAGCGACCCCTTGGGCAAGGGTCGCTCCCAGGGGGGCATTTTTTTAGGAAGGCCTTTTCTGCCCCCCATGGGGGCAGATTGGCCTATTATTAGGCCGATCTGCCCCCAGGGGGGGCAGAAACCTCTAGGCACCAGGGACCTTTTTTTTTTTTTTTTTTTTTGTGATGAATTCTTTTTTTTTAGGTGGGGGGCGATCCCTTAGGCAAGGGTCGCTCCCCTACGGGGCAATATATATTTAGGCCATTTCTGCCCCCCTTGGGGGCAGATTGGCCTATTTTGATAAGGCCAATCTGCCCCCAAGGGGGGCAGAAACCATTAGACACCAGGGAGTTTGTTTTTGCGCGCGAATGTCACGCAACAAAGCGACCCCTTTGGCAAGGGTCGCTCCCAGGGGGGGCAATTTTTTGGGAAGGCCTTTTCTGCCCCCAGGGGGGGAAGAAACCTCTAGGCGCCAGGGCAAATTTTTTTTTTGTGTTATTTTTTTTTGTTCTTTTTTTTTTTTTAGAGATGGGGAGCGACCCATCAGCCAAGGGTCGCTCCCCTGGGGGGCAAATTGTATTTAGACCATTTCTGCCCCCCTGGGGGCAGATTGGCCGATTTTAGGTCAATCTGCCCCCAAGGGGGCAGAAACCACTAGGCACCGGGGATTTGTTTTTTGGCGCCAATGTCACGCAGGGGGAGCGACCCCGTAGGCAAGGGTCACTCCCGGGGGGGGGGGTGGGGGTTGGGGGTTGGGGGGGCAAATTTATTTTAGGCCATTACTGCCCCCCCCGGGGGACAGATCGGCCTATTATTAGGCCGAACTGCCCCCGGGGGGGGGCAGAACACTCTAGGCGCCAGGGCAATTTTTTTTTTGTGTTTTTTTTTTTTGTTGTTTCTTTTTTTAGAGATGGGGAGCGACCCATCAGGCAAGGGTCGCTCCCCTGGGGGGGGCAAATTGTATTTAGACCATTTCTGCCCCCCTGGGGGCAGATTGGCCAATTTTAGGTCAATCTGCCCCCAAGGGGGCAGAAACCACTAGGCACCGGGGATTTGTTTTTTGGCGCCAATGTCACGCAGGGGGAGCGACCCCGTAGGCAAGGGTCGCTCCCGGGGGGGGGTGGGGGTTGGGGGGGCAAATTTCTTGTAGGCCATTTCTGCCCCCCGGGGGACAGATCGGCCTATTATTAGGAATGAACTGCCCCCGGGGGGGGGGGGCAGAACACTCTAGGCGCCAGGGCAATTTTTTTTTTGTGTTTTTTTTTTTTGTTGTTTCTTTTTTTAGAGATGGGGAGCGACCCATCAGGCAAGGGTCGCTCCCCTGGGGGAGCAAATTGTATTTAGACCATTTCTGCCCCCCTGGGGGCAGATTGGCCAATTTTAGGTCAATCTGCCCCCAAGGGGGCAGAAATCACTAGGCACCGGGGATTTGTTTTTTGGCGCCAATGTCACGCAGGGGGAGCGACCCCGTAGGCAAGGGTCGCTCCCGGAGGGGGGTGGGGGTTGGGGGGGCAAATTTATTTTAGGCCATTTCTGCCCCCCCGGGGGACAGATCGGCCTATTATTAGGCCGAACTGCCTCCGGGGGGGGGGCAGAACACTCTAGGCGCCAGGGCAATTTTTTTTTTTGTGTTTTTTTTTTTTTTGTTGTTTCTTTTTTTAGAGATGGGGAGCGACCCATCAGGCAAGGGTCGCTCCCCTGGGGGGGCAAATTGTATTTAGACCATTTCTGCCCCCCTGGGGGCAGATTGGCCAATTTTAGGTCAATCTGCCCCCAAGGGGGCAGAAATCACTAGGCACCGGGGATTTGTTTTTTGGCGCCAATGTCATGCAGGGGGAGCGACCCCGTAGGCAAGGGTCGCACCCGGAGGGGGGTGGGGGTTGGGGGGGCAAATTTATTTTAGGCCATTTCTGCCCCCCCCGGGGGACAGATCGGCCTATTATTAGGCCGAACTGCCCCCGGGGGGGGGGGCAGAACACTCTAGGCGCCAGGGCAATTTTTTTTTTTGTTGTTTCTTTTTTTAGAGATGGGGAGCGACCCATCAGGCAAGGGTCGCTCCCCTGGGGGGGGCAAATTGTATTTAGACCATTTCTGCCCCCCTGGGGGCAGATTGGCCAATTTTAGGTCAATCTGCCCCCAAGGGGGCAGAAACCACTAGGCACCGGGGATTTGTTTTTTGGCGCCAATGTCACGCAGGGGGAGCGACCCCGTAGGCAAGGGTCGCTCCCGGGGGGGGGTGGGGGTTGGGGGGGCAAATTTCTTTTAGGCCATTTCTGCCCCCCGGGGGACAGATCGGCCTATTATTAGGAATGAACTGCCCCCGGGGGGGGGGGGCAGAACACTCTAGGCGCCAGGGCAATTTTTTTTTTGTGTTTTTTTTTTTTGTTGTTTCTTTTTTTAGAGATGGGGAGCGACCCATCAGGCAAGGGTCGCTCCCCTGGGGGAGCAAATTGTATTTAGACCATTTCTGCCCCCCTGGGGGCAGATTGGCCAATTTTAGGTCAATCTGCCCCCAAGGGGGCAGAAATCACTAGGCACCGGGGATTTGTTTTTTGGCGCCAATGTCACGCAGGGGGAGCGACCCCGTAGGCAAGGGTCGCTCCCGGAGGGGGGTGGGGGTTGGGGGGGCAAATTTATTTTAGGCCATTTCTGCCCCCCCGGGGGACAGATCGGCCTATTATTAGGCCGAACTGCCTCCGGGGGGGGGGCAGAACACTCTAGACGCCAGGGCAATTTTTTTTTTGTGTTTTTTTTTTTTTGTT